>NC_138929.1:5000-1205000 GCF_965231255.1 Vanellus vanellus
GCCTGACAGACAATTAGGGTTACGCTTTATTCATGTTCCTGCAGCTACTAACGGCCATAAACGGGCTCTCTAACCTCTGGTCCATAGGCACGCACTCTCACTAATCACCGTTGTACATGCAGAGCTTAATAACCCGTCACAATCAGATAGTCACGTGCTCAACAATTCTCAGCCATGCTCCACCACACACAGGCATGCTCTGACATATACACGCTCTACAACTGAGTCGCATGTACCCACCCGAGTCCCAAATCCATCAAAAAACAAACAGGAGCAGGATGAGAGCAAACAATATTTTATTAATTGCAGATGCGGACCACGCTCCTGGCATTTATCTGACAGATGGACTTCCTGGCATTGCTGTAGCCGTTCCCCTTCCTCGCTGCTCACACGGACGCCTTCTGCGCAATACGCCTCAAACCTCAATGAGTCCTACTACTGTGTTCCTAGGGGCGCTCCTACATTACGCACATTCTCCGGCCCGGGGAGCTGTCTCCACATTTTCCGTTACCTTGGATGGGGCCGCAACTACTATGTGCGCTCCCTCATCAGCACCTACTTTGACTCCATACTCATCCGAATATGTACATCGACCTTCTTTCACCCCCGATGCAACTCCCTTACCTGTACTGGCCCCAGCTGACAATGCCTAACACTAACAACTTCCATCCTATCTGTTATTTCATTTTCACCTGGAAAGGGGTGATTTAATGATCCTTGATTACAGACGTGTCAGAGGAGACATTGCAAGCTCTGTGAGTTCTGCATTGACCTTTTAAATAACACAGCCCTCAATGAATCTGTTGACAGAAGGGGACCAATTTAAAAAGACATTTGAAAGTACGCCACAGGATTATGATGAGGGTTGTGCCAGAAACAATATACACTCTTACTATGCTGTTACAGTTCTTAAGCACACATTAAATGCATAGCTTGCAGTATCTGTTGCTCTCTTTGGACTTTGTGCCTGCACAAAGACACTCCAGAAACTGCTCCGCCGTAACCCTCAGCACCATAGCGGCAGTCGACATCTTGCCAGTCCTGCCGTGACACCTAAAGGCCTTCTTATACTTCTCGCTCCCAAGGGATGCGCTCTCTTTCCGCGAGTCTGTCAGGTTCCATCTTCTGGGTGACAGCTCCTCCAAAACTTGCTACCCTCACAAAGGAATGGGTGAATGGTGCTCCTCTGGAAAAGGCTGCAGACCTCTAAAAATCAAACCAGAGAAAAATTAATACAGATTCTGATGCCATATTTCTCACATCACTGCCCAATACTATTATTTTCCCATACAGATACAGAGATGCCCATTCCTCCTCCACACTAGCCATCTCCTCCGACACCCCACAACATTGCCCTGTAAGCATGAACTACCACTACGCACAACTCCCAAACGTGACAAACACTAATCACCTACCAGACTGCTCCCCCAAAACTCCATTTTCAGGAGCCTCACAGGTGACCCTGCCTGCAAAAACCCCGGCCCGTGCCTGACCTCCGCCCAAACCTTGGCGATGAACGTCGCCTCGCAGAGCGGCCGGGACCGGGGAAAAAAAACCCAGCCGGGGGAAGAAAAAAAAAATCCCCCAGCTGGGGTTTTTTATTCTAGTTATTCGCCCTACAAGCCTGCAAAGGAAAACACGCACACAGCCGCAGCCAGCCTGCGGGTCAACACAACCACCAAACCACACACAAACACTGGCCAGTCACCCCCCTCCCTCCACAGCCACACCGGCCCAACCTCCCGCTCGGCTCCTGCCTTCTCCCACCTGACGGCCAAAAACTGCCGTGGGCCCGTCTACTGCAGCGCTCCTCCAGAGCGCCACCCAGAGCGGCCTCGCAGGTGACCCTGCCTGCAAAAACCCCGGCCCGTGCCTGACCTCCGCCCAAACCTTGGCGATGAACGTCGCCTCGCAGAGCGGCCGGGACCGGGGAAAAAAAACCCAGCCGGGGGAAGAAAAAAAAAATCCCCCGGCTGGGGTTTTTTATTCTAGTTATTCGCACTACAAGCCTGCAAAGGAAAACACACACACAGCCGCAGCCAGCCTGCGGGTCAACACAACCACCAAACCACACACATACACCGGCCAGTCACCCTCCTCCCTCCACAGCCACACCGGCCCAACCTCCCGCTCGGCTCCTGCCTTCTCCCACCTGACGGCCAAAAGCTGCCGTGGGCCCGTCTACTGCAGCGCTCCTCCAGAGCGCCACCCAGAGCGGCCTCGCAGGTGACCCTGCCTGCAAAAACCCCGGCCCGTGCCTGACCTCCGCCCAAACCTTGGCGATGAACGTCGCCTCGCAGAGCGGCCGGGACCGGGGAAAAAAAACCCAGCCGGGGGAAGAAAAAAAAAATCCCCCGGCTGGGGTTTTTTATTCTAGTTATTCACCCTACAAGCCTGCAAAGGAACACACACACACAGCCGCAGCCAGCCTGCGGGTCAACACAACCACCAAAATACACCCTGCTCCGTCCGCTACCCCACAAGCCTCACCTCCCGCTCGACTCCTGCCTTCTCCCACCTGCCGGCCAAAAGCTGCCGTGGGCCCGTCTCTGCGGCGCTCCTCCAGAGCGCCACCCAGTGCGGCCTCGCAGGTGACCCTGCCTGCAAAAACCCCGGCCCGTGCCTGACCTCCGCCCAAACCTTGGCGATGAACATCGCCTCGCAGAGCGGCCGGGACCGGGGAAAAAAAACCCAGCCGGGGGAAGAAAAAAAAATCCCCCGGCTGGGGTTTTTTATTCTAGTTATTCGCACTACAAGCCTGCAAAGGAAAACACGCACACAGCCGCAGCCAGCCTGCGGGTCAACACAACCACCAAACCACACACATACACCGGCCAGTCACCCTCCTCCCTCCACAGCCACACCGGCCCAACCTCCCGCTCGGCTCCTGCCTTCTCCCACCTGACGGCCAAAAGCTGCCGTGGGCCCGTCTACTGCAGCGCTCCTCCAGAGCGCCACCCAGAGCGGCCTCGCAGGTGACCCTGCCTGCAAAAACCCCGGCCCGTGCCTGACCTCCGCCCAAACCTTGGCGATGAACGTCGCCTCGCAGAGCGGCCGGGACCGGGGAAAAAAAACCCAGCCGGGGGAAGAAAAAAAAAATCCCCCGGCTGGGGTTTTTTATTCTAGTTATTCACCCTACAAGCCTGCAAAGGAACACACACACACAGCCGCAGCCAGCCTGCGGGTCAACACAACCACCAAAATACACCCTGCTCCGTCCGCTACCCCACAAGCCTCACCTCCCGCTCGGCTCCTGCCTTCTCCCACCTGCCGGCCAAAAGCTGCCGTGGGCCCGTCTCTGCGGCGCTCCTCCAGAGCGCCACCCAGTGCGGCCTCGCAGGTGACCCTGCCTGCAAAAACCCCGGCCCGTGCCTGACCTCCGCCCAAACCTTGGCGATGAACATCGCCTCGCAGAGCGGCCGGGACCGGGGAAAAAAAACCCAGCCGGGGGAAGAAAAAAAAATCCCCCGGCTGGGGTTTTTTATTCTAGTTATTCGCACTACAAGCCTGCAAAGGAAAACACGCACACAGCCGCAGCCAGCCTGCGGGTCAACACAACCACCAAACCACACACATACACCGGCCAGTCACCCTCCTCCCTCCACAGCCACACCGGCCCAACCTCCCGCTCGGCTCCTGCCTTCTCCCACCTGACGGCCAAAAGCTGCCGTGGGCCCGTCTACTGCAGCGCTCCTCCAGAGCGCCACCCAGAGCGGCCTCGCAGGTGACCCTGCCTGCAAAAACCCCGGCCCGTGCCTGACCTCCGCCCAAACCTTGGCGATGAACGTCGCCTCGCAGAGCGGCCGGGACCGGGGAAAAAAAACCCAGCCGGGGGAAGAAAAAAAAAATCCCCCGGCTGGGGTTTTTTATTCTAGTTATTCACCCTACAAGCCTGCAAAGGAACACACACACACAGCCGCAGCCAGCCTGCGGGTCAACACAACCACCAAAATACACCCTGCTCCGTCCGCTACCCCACAAGCCTCACCTCCCGCTCGGCTCCTGCCTTCTCCCACCTGCCGGCCAAAAGCTGCCGTGGGCCCATCTCTGCGGCGCTCCTCCAGAGCGCCACCCAGTGCGGCCTCGCAGGTGACCCTGCCTGCAAAAACCCCGGCCCGTGCCTGACCTCCGCCCAAACCTTGGCGATGAACATCGCCTCGCAGAGCGGCCGGGACCGGGGAAAAAAAACCCAGCCGGGGGAAGAAAAAAAATCCCCCGGCTGGGGTTTTTTATTCTAGTTATTCGCACTACAAGCCTGCAAAGGAAAACACGCACAACTCCACAGCCCGCCTGCTGGTCAACACAACCACCAAAATATACATATACACCTGCCAAACACCCCACTCCCTCTGCAACCACACAGGCCCAACCTCCCGCTCGGCTCCTGCATTCTCCCACCTGCCGGCCAAAAGCAGCCGTGGGCCCGTCTCTGGGGCGCTCCTCCAGAGCGCCACCCAGAGCAGCCTCGCAGGTGACCCTGCCTGCAAAAGCCCCGACCCGTGCCTGACATCTACCAAAACTATGACAATAAACATCACCTCGCAGAGCGGCCAAGACTGGGGGAAAAAAAAAAAAAAAAACCAACCAGGGGAAAGAAATACATCCCCTAGCTGGTTTTTTTTTTTTTTTTTTTTTTTTTTTTTTTTACCCCCGTTATTTGCCCTACAAGCCTGCAAATCCCTGACTGCTCAGAGCCCCATCTGCTCTTTCTACACACTTACCACAAGTCGCCTACAACAACTGCATAAAAACCACAAATGCATTAATGTCTTACCTTATCTTACCTCACAATCTGGTTGTAATTCACTCCCTTCCCGGCCACATGCAGAGAGATGGAGACCCTTTAACCATCTATGCTGCCTACACAATATCATATGATACATACAAATATAGAGCCACGTAATGTTCACGCAAGTCAAACAACTTGACGTGCCCTTAGAGCACCATTGAGACAAATTACAATACAGGGTGATAGAATACAGGTCCATCTCTGACGGCAGTTGAGACGGTTACAGGGCGGTGCGACGTGACATCGTCTCCGGCGGCGGTCTAGATGACTACGGAGGGGTGCCGACAAAAGGCAAACAACAATATGAGGCGATACGATGCCAGACGGTCTTGGATGGTGGTAGACACCGACGCAGACCCAGACGAGGCAAATCCCATACGGGGCCGAACAAGGCACTAGGCAGTCAAATACAGAACGCTCCGATAACAAAACCGCAATAGAGGGTGGTACGATGCGAGACCGCCTCAGATGTTGGTCAAGACAATTTCACGGCGGTACAATGCAAAACTGATACTCAGCAGAACAATACAATACACACTCAAAAAACCAGTGATCTAATAACAACACACAATACAAGGTGACACAAAGCCAGATGGTCTCTGCTGGCAGGCGAGACGGTTACGGAGCATCACAATGTGATACAAAGTAGACCTGCACAATATGAGATGCTCTCCAATGTCAGTCAAGACTATTACAGAGAAATACAATGCACAACCGCTACAGAGAGGGACAGTGCAATAGGCATTCAAATAGGGGATGATCCAATTAAAAAAAAAAGGAAATACAGGGTTGTACAATGCAAAACCATCTCCGATCTCAGTCGAGACCGTTACAGAGCTATACAATGTGAGACACGATGCGATACGGGGTGATACAATACAAGACGGTCTCAAATGGCAGTCGAGACCGTTACAGAGCTATACGATGCAAAGCCAATACAATGCCAAACAATGCAACGTGCACTCCGGTACAGATTGATCCTACACAAAAAAAAAAAAAAACAAAACAGTAGGGGGCAGTATGAAGCGAGACGGTCTCGCGTGGCGGTCGAGATAGTTACGGAGTGGCACGATGTGAGACAAAATGCGATACGGGCCGTTACAATGTAAAACGGTCTCAGATGAAGGTTGACACAATTACAGGGCGGTACAATGCAAAACCAATAGAGCCAAACAATGCCATACCCATTCAAACACAGAACGGTCCGACACAAAACGCACGATGGGGAGTTACGCTGCGAAGTGGTCTCTGATAGCGGCCGAGACGATTACGGGGCGGTACGATGTGACGCATACCCAAATACTGAGCTTTACAAAGCAAAAGAAAAAGTAAGCGCTGCCTGGCTAGGCGGTCTCGGATGGCAGTCCGAACTACAGCGCCGCGCTACAACGCAACTCCAGAATGACACGTGCCTGAGAAGCTTGGCTTTAGGACCTTACCTCAAAAAGACATGCGGATGAGATGCCATAGAACATCTCTATGGAACTAGAAAGTACAAAAGCAGAGCGGTCCTTCCAGGCCACATCGCCTCCCGGAAGGTAACCCTCCAGATACATCCGTGACGCTAAGTGTGCTTGAAGCTCCGATCGCAGGTGGCGCATGCGGACCCGTGGCACGTGCAGAGGCTGCAAGAGTGACCGTGAGACACTATAAGACTGTGGGTGAGAACAACTCCCGTAGGGTCGATGATGCCGGCGCAGAAGCCCTACGGTGCCACGGTGACGTAAATACCTTATAGCGGCCCTGCAAGAGAGGCGACGGCTGCCGCCTGTGACAGAAAGCGGCCGCCAAAATCATCACGGTGGATGCATGAGACGGCAGGCTTTAAGACCTGAACCTCTTAAGGACATGGGAACGAAACCCCAGAAGACTACTCTGTGGAAACGGGAATCTCAACGACGGAGCCGCACGTGCCGCCTGACTTGCTGCCGCAAGTGGAGACCGATCGGAAAGATCCGCAACATAATACGTGCTGGAAGGAAGGACGCTTTAAAGTAGACTATCGAGACGAGAACTGCTCGACAGGCACTACGCTGATGAGGTGATGCTCTCTAGACACTCTGGAGGGCCAGCGAGGTGCCTCCTGATCAAAAAAGGAGCAATGGAGACTTTGAGACCAGAAGAAGGTATTACGCAAGACACAGAAAACAGGCCGTGCAAACTACGTGATGACAAACATGAGCCGGAACTGCCCTGACCGGTGCAGGTTACCCTCACGCTGAAGAGTAACCCCCTCTCTTTACCTGCCCAAAGGGGACCGGTCCGGGGCAGCCCTCTGCCCTACACTAACTGTAAAACCCATCTCTCCGGTTGCTGACCCTGTCCCCTCCCTCCCCAAACAATCTTGGCCGCCAGTCCATCCGCTGAGCTTTCCGAGAGCCCGGGCTCCAAAGCCATCCTCGATGAAAAAAAACCCCGATTGGCAAACAGCATTAATCCTGCAGGTGATAGATTCTTCATCGCCTGCAAAAACAAACAAAAAAAAATGCACACACACAATACTGCCGTTGGGAAGCATCGCGTCGGACAACATAAACTTCTCCTGTAACAGCCCCTGCCTCGGACACGCCGTGGTGTACTGCTCACCTGCTCTGCACGGATTCCCGAGTTGGATGCTGTGACCGTCATTGTTCTAGCACCTGACAGAATCAAGAATTCAAACTGGGGATAAACAACAACAAAACAACCAAGTGTAACTGCACTCGCAGAGGCAGCGGTCACATCTTCCCTCTAATACCGGAAACGATGACCCACCTTCTCACGGTACTCCGCTCGGCTCTGCTGCGTCACCCTGCGCAGCTGGTCCCGCTATGTCTGAAAAAACAACATCGACGATCAGCTGGACGCAGAGAGATAGCTTCATAATGCTTAAGTCCGGTTCCTATTTAGAAACGTCATCTGGCAGCTCGCCAGAAAAAACACCCACAAACTTCAAGCCCCACGCATAGCAGCCTTTGTTTCTTTGAGATGCGGTCTCCGGCGCTACCGCTGAACGGCCCCTCCTGCAGAGCTCTGCCCTTCCCCATAAAGCGTTAATGAAAAACCTGTTTGCAAAACCCGCTGACGGCCGCTCGGTCGGAAATAACCTTACCGACATTGCCTCGACACACCAACATATTAACTGTAGAATATTACGGCTATCCCACCTACGCCTGACTCTACACCCCTGGGCAGGGCGACTCCGAGCCACGCAGACATGCACAGATACTACACAGAACACCACAAACAATGTGCCTCAAAGGTGAGAGAAAACTCTCAGTGAGAAGAATGACACCGGGATGGAAGTCGTTGTCGGGCAAGAAGACCTGCAAGACCGCAACGGTGATGGGAGGAGGCTCTGGGAAACACCCCCAATTAAAAAAAAAAAAAAAAAAAAAAAAAAAAAAAAAGAGTAGGACTCCAAGGCCTGTGACGAGAAATGACTCTCAAAACCGAGATGATGTATGTGCACGAAGCCCGGCTTCAAGCCCTACAAACATAAGGATGAAGGGAACGAGACACGGTCCCTGAAAACGGATGGGTAGAGAGCAGAGCTGCTCGTGCAGCCGGGAACGATGCTACAAAAGCGGAGCGACCGAAAAGTCTTCCGATCAAGACCGATCCACGCTTTAAGCTCATAAAGCGACAAGAGTAACACCCGGTTGGCACCGTGCTGATGAGTACTGGCGATTGAACCCCACGGGCTGCGCCTGAGACACGTGTCATGCTCCTCGTGCAAAGAGCAACGAGGACATTAAGAACTGAGGAAGCTCTATGACACATAAGACGTATCACACAGACTATACGACAACAGACACAGGCTGAAACCGCCCTGCCCGGCACATGCTAGCGTTGCGCTGAGGAGTAACCTGCTCCCCCTTTACCTGCCCAAAGGGGACAGCTCCTGGACAGCCCTCTGCCCTACGCTACCTTTAAAACCTGTCCCTGCAATTGCCGACCTCGTCCCCACCTTCCCCCGACCCCACCGCGGTGCCGCTCCCTCGACTTATCTTTCAGAGGGCCGGGAGGCTTAATCCATTCGCAACGAGGAAAACCACCGTCCGCCGACAGGATTCATGCGGCTGTTACCAGTCTCCTCTTCATCACCTTTAAAGAAAGACCCAAACAGCACACAACACTGCCGTCAGTCGGCATCACGTCAGTCAACACGGACCTTTACCGCAACACGCCCCTCCTCAGAAGCGCCGCTGCATTTCTGATTACCTGCTCCGTGTCGACTACAAAGTCAAATGCTGCGGCTGCGTGTGAGCCAACACGGGCAGGGCACAGGAAGAGCCACAAAAACACAGGTGAAGTGCGACGAGTAAGTTTTTTGTCATTACATCACCAGCCGGGAAACTCCCAAAGTGGGGCCTGGGCAGAGGCACATGAGCACAGATCCAGGCACCGATCTGTCTGTGCTCGAGGATCACCAAATGTGCTGTTTGCACCTGTATATTGGGGATTGCGCAGCCAGAGTTTGCTGCCGCGCTTTGCCCTTTCCCACAGGAGGGGCAGGAATCTCAAGCTTGTCCAACGGGGTGCTTCCGAGTCTCTCGCAGGCCTATGTTATCAAAACGCAGATGGTCTGCCTGTCAAGCACACGAGACTAAACAATGATTAGTATGGTATACCTGTTCTTCTACACCCCAGCTTTGAGTCACTTAAGTAGGTTTAGAATCCTCCTTGACATCCTTCCGTTCCTTCTCCTGTGCAGACGGTCATCATTTGTGGCACCTAAAAGACCGAGAGACTCAAAATTACCGTTGCGCTCGCAAGAAGTCACCGACCCTGTGTGCCTCCTCTCGACTACCTGGCTCGCCTCAAACCCTCACCCGCTCCCAAAGGCGGCCCGCACAGTGTCTGCAAAGTAAAAGGGAGAAAAGCTTGACTGAGCTGACACGTGATACTTTGCTGTTAGACACTAAAGGGGCCCGCGACGGCCTCGCCGGCTCGAACCGTTCACGGGCTTGTGGCATTGTTCATCTGAGCCTATGTGCGGCACCTGCAAAAACACAAGCAGAGCAGCACATGCTGAGATACAGTCTGAAACTTTAGGCTGTGGATAACAATTCCCATCTCCCGCTGCTTTACCTTGACAGCTTGCCGGCCCAGCCTCCGTCACTTTGGATTGCCGCTTTCGGTCTTGCACCCCACCTGTAAAATACAAGCGGCACAGGTTCCTTAAAACTTGACTGGCCTGAAAAACAACTGATACTTCAGCCTGCCGATCGCCGGTCACCTGGACAGAGTCAGCCACTGAGTCAGCTCATTGCTTCAGGGATTGAAATTGAAAAAAACGATACCATAAATGCTGTCATAGAGCCACCATTCACATCTTCCCTCTAATGCCGCACATGGCGACCCGCCTTCTTATAGTGCTCCGATTGGCTCTGCTACATCGCCCTGCACAGCTTGTCCCTCTGCATCTGAAAAACAACATCAAATGAGTCACCTGGGAAGCGATGGCTTCCTCATTCCGATGGTCACATTCCCAATTACAAATACTAACTAGATTCCAACTAGAGCCTGTCATAACAAAAAAAATAACAAACTCAAAGTGCCATACGAAGCAGCCTTTTTGGTTTTTAAGGTGCAGACTCCTGCACTACTGCTGACCAGCACGTCCAACGTGGCACGGCTCATCTCAAAAACCACTAATGGAAGCACTGTCCATACAGCCTGCTGATGGCTACGCGATCCCAGATGACTGTACCACCTTGGCCCCAACAGCCTGGACACAGCAACATGTTAACCATAGACTCTTACTCCTATCCCACCTACCCCTGACTCGACACCCCCGGGCAGGGCGGCTCCGAGCCACACAAACACAGATGGACAGACTGACGCTACGCAAAATCCTACAATGTACCTCAAAGATGAGAGAAAACTCTCAGCGAGAATGACGACACCTCGACCAAAGACATCATCAAGCAAAAGGATGAGCGAGTCCGTAATGGTGAAGTGAGGGGCCTTGACGGAAACCCCGGAGAACAGGCAGAACGTCACGACACGTGACTAGAAGTGACTCGCCAAACTGCGAAGTTGAAGCCCGGTTTTCTGCATGTACAAGACCTAAGAGCGTAAAGATGTGGGGCAGAAGGCCCACGCCCTGAAAACGGATGGCCAGAGAGCAGAGCTGCTCACGCAGCTGGGAACCGCACCTATCCACACTTTAGGCTTTTAATGCAAGAAAAGCGGCGCCCGACTGGCGCTATGCCGATGAGTACAGGCGTTCGAGACTCCAGGGGTGCCGCCTGAGGCACCGTGCCTTGCTCCTGGAGCATAAACCCAAAATCGAGATCCGACAAAGGTCTAATACACCAAAGACAGACCACACCGATGACACCACAGACACAGGCTGGAACCGCCCTGCCCGGCACACGCTACCATCAGGCTGAAGACTTACCCGCTCCCTTTACCTGACTAAAGGGGATTGCTCCACGACAGCCCTCTGCCCTACACTAACTTTAAAAGCCATCCCTGCGACTCCCAAACTTGTCCCATCCCCTCCCCCCCCGGAACAGTTTCTGCCAACATTGCCTCAGCTTATCTTTCAAAGAGCGACGGGTCCAAAGCCATCCGCAACAAGAAAAACACCACAGGCAGCCAAGTGGATTGATCCTGCATTCACCAGGTTTCTCTTCATCATCTGAAAAAAAAAAAAAAAAATTATTCACACAACAAAACCACACATGAATCTACAGACAACAGCGTCATCAGTCAACATCGCATCGGTCAACACGCAATTTTCCTGTGCCATCCCCAGCTCAGCGCACCGTGGCATTCTGCTCACCTGCTCTCCACTGATGCCACAGTCACACGCTGTGACACTCATTGTTTGTAGCGCTTAAGAGCCACAAAATTACAATTGCATTTAAATAACTCACCAGCCCCAGGCGCCTCCTCTCTACAACACAGCTCACCTAAAATTCTCCTCCGATTCCAAATGCAGCCTGCACAGTACCTGCAAATCCAAAGGGAAATGCTTCACTGAGCTACCACAGAATACTTTGCTACGAGACGCCTACCATGCCCACAACCCCCTCACCTGCTCCTATGGCTCGACAGCACGCGGCAGCACCCCACCGAGCCTGCATGCGGCACCTGCAAAAATCCAAGCGATACAACACGTGCTGAGACACTGCACTCAACCGTAGCCCCTGGCCACCGATTCGCATCTCCCGCCCCTTCCATGTGACAACTCGCCGGCCCATCCTCTACCGCTTTGGGTCACCGCCTTCACCCTTGCGCGCCACCTGTAAGACACAAACAACAGTCGCTTATCACTTCACTGGCAATACAACACCCTGACAACTAACTGCTACCCAATCACTCATCTTACCTGCACTGAATCAGCCCTGGTGCCTGTATCCCGCGGTGCTCCTTGCTTCAAGCTTCCAACTGAAACAGAAAAATACCCTGATGTAGTCATCACAGAGCCACCGCTCATAGCTTCCCTCTAAGAGACCACACACCTACCCACCTTCTGACGGAGCTCCGCTCGGCTCTCCTACGTCGCCCCGCACAGCTCACCCCCCTGCACCTGAAAAAACAATATCAAAGAAGTCACCTGGAGACGGAGAGATAGCTTCATAATGACAAGTGTTCCCATTGACAAGCGTCATCTACAGCCCAACTACAACCTGCCAGAACCAAAGCCCACTAATCTTAAACTCCACACAACACAGCCTCAATACCTTGGAGAGGCAATCTCCGTCGATACTGCTTAACAGCCTCTCCCTCATAGCTCTGCTGCGCCCCTAAGAACATTACCAAAAAAAGCTGCCCACGCAACCCACCGATGGCTACTCGATCCCAGGTGACTGTACCACCTTGGCCCCAACAGCCTAGCCAGAACACTGGGTTAAGCACACACTCTTACTGCCATCCCACCTACCCCTGACTCCACACCCCCGGGCAGGGCGCCTCCGAGCCACACAAACACACAGATGGACAGATTGACGCTACACAAAATCCTACAATGGACCTCAAAGATGAGAGAAAACTCTCAGCGAGAATGACGACACCTCGACCAAAGACATCATCGAGCAAAATGATGAGCTAGACCGTAATGGTGAAGTGAGGGGCCTCGACGGAAACCCCGGAGAACAGGCAGAACGTCACGACCCGTGACAAGAAGTGACTCGCCAAACTGAGAAGATGTACATGCAGAAAACTGGGCTTCAAGACCTAAGAGCGTAACGATGTGGGGCAGAAGGCCCGCGCCCTGAAAACGGATGGCCAGAGAGCAGAGCTGCTCACGCAGCTGGGAACCGCGCCGCAAGTGAGGACCGTCCAGACGCTTCCGGAACACCGCACCTATCCACACTTTAGGCTTTTAATGCAAGAAAAGCGGCGCCCGACTGGCGCTATGCCGATGAGTACAGGCGTTCGAGACTCCAGGGGTGCCGCCTGAGGCACCGTGCCTTGCCGCTTGAGCGTAAACCCAACATCGAGATCCGACAAAGGTCTAATACACCAAAGACAGACCACACTGATGACACCGCAGACACAGGCTGGAACCGCCCTGCCCGGTACATGCTACCGTCGGGCTGAAGAGTAACCCGCTCCCTTTACCTGCCCAAAGGGGACTGCTCCACGACAGCCCTCTGCGCTACACTAACTTTACAAATCCTTTCCCACAATTGTCTCCCTTGTCCCCTCTCCTGTGCCTGTTCTTCAACTCATCTTTCAAAGGGCCGGGGGTCCAAATCCATCCTTGACTTAACATGCAAAACATGGCTGGCTGGTATGTTCCTGCAGTCACCGGGTCCATCATCTGCAAAATAAAGAAATAAAAAACCCCACCAAATCCAGAGTTATAAGCCACAATTAATTACGGCACCTAAGACACCAAAGAAACAAAATTACCATTGCGCTTGCATAAAGTCACAGGTCACATGCTCCTCCTCGATACTACCCGGCCCACCTCAAATGCAGGAGACCGCAATGGAACAGACCTCATCGACACACAAATCTAACTGCAAAACATCTGAGAAAGTCTGAGGAACCTGCCTCCCTTTCCCCTCTCCCAAAGCTTCAGAACCCCCTTCTCTTCTCCTGAACTGACAGGGAAGGAACACCGCTTCTTCCAGACAGCTCCTGCCCTGTATGAGCGCCTCTGAACCCCCTCTTGTCAGCTGCCCCTCAGGAGCTGCTCTTCCGAGCCGTGCCCTGCAGGCAGCTCCTTTCTTCCCACGGACTCCGAGCTGCGTTACAGACCCACAAAGCCAGTGAAAACTACTATACCTTAAATCTCTGCTACTTTCTTGAGAAATGCTAACACTTCATACACAGATGTATAGAAGATGCTCACCCTAGCACCCGCTAAATAATCTTATTGTTGCTCCTATTAAGAAAATGTATATTAGCAACTTACGCTGTCTGTAACAAAACTGGTGAGAAAAACCCACAAAGTTCCATCTCCAATTAAGTCAGAATTCCAGGAAAATGCAGTGCACCTGGAAAAAAAAGAAATACATAGTATTAAACCATCTTACCATCCCTGATTGCTCAATACAAAACTACTGACCTAAAAAAAAAAAAAAAAAAAAAAAAGAAAGAACACATTTATTTTCTATTAAATACGCTGCTGAACCTTAACTGGTCTGGAAGGTCTTTCCTAGAACTTATGAGTTCTCCTTCTCTAAATGTGAACGCACACCAGCCCAAAAAGCTGAGCCGGCTCCAAAACTACATTTGACCACAAGACCAGCAAAAGACCTACACCTGAGACACCCAACTGCAGAATGAGCTCACTTAGCAGAGGCTGTGGCTCATATACCCCAGGCCCCGCCTGCCGACCTTCCCACAACCCCCCGGGAAGGGGTGGGATGGACCAGCAGAAGGCATAAAGGCTGCCGCAGGGGTAGCAGCTCCTTTTCTCATCAGCCTTAAGTTTACGGCATGTGAGGGACTGAACGGGGAAAGTGGCGCTTACGACAAAGGCCGATATCTGCTTTTCTACTGTGACTGAAGCGATGGCATCAACGACTTGACCGGGTAAGTAATTTAACTTAATGTTCCATTGCGTAGATAGAAAGAATTAGAAATCATACTAAGGCCTAAAAGACACTAGTTTACTAAATGTAATAATTATATTACCATCAAAATTTATGTGCTTTAGTTTCCTTTCAAACCAAATACGGAGCTACGGGGTCATGCTTTACTTTTAGCGGGACCATGCATACTGCCTACCTTCTGCCCGAATTATGTTCTGGATAGGACTGAGTGACAAAGCGGAACTAGATCCCGTGAGAAAACTTTCTCAAAAATATCTCCGCTTGTACCGTACGTTATTTACTGTAAAGTACTAACACTTTAGAACCCTACGTGATCTCTCCTCGACCGATACTGTTAACAGAACTAGATGAGTCCAACAGGACAGAAAGCACCAAAACACATAGAAATTCAATAAAAATATCAGAAATGGTATGAAGCAGTCTAAGGAACACCTGAGTATGTAGAACAGAAATAAATTGCAAAAGACAACAAAAACCACCACGGGAAGTATGTCTACAAAAATAGATGAGGGCTTTCTAAGAGGAGATCTGAGCCGACAATAGGCATCTTTAGGGTACCGGATACGATATAGAAACATACTATAAGACAGACACCAAACAGGTGGCTCTGGAGCATACAGATAGTTTCGGAAAAAGTTCTATCAGAACTGGAGACGTGGTCAGAGGAATTAGAAAGGTCCCAAAGGGGCCAGAGAGACCAAAGGAGATGGGGAGATGTGATGAGCTCAAAAGGGAATTGAGCAAAATACAGATGTCCTCAGGGACCTGGGGACTGACTGGAGGGTGACCAGGGGTGACAGGTCAAAAAGACAAACCAGAGTAAGAGATGGGGACTCGGGAAGCGTTGTGAGGGGGAAAGGGGGGTGTGGAGTGCCCTCCGGAGCTAAAATGGGACTCCGGGACGTAGCGGTTGTGTCATGAGAGCTCGGTGGGAGCAGCGGAGGAGTCCCAAGGGGCCTGAGAGCTCAAAGAAGCCTCAAAAATAAGGATGAGGAACTCCAAAGGGGATTTCGACAAAGTACAGATATTGTCAGGGCGTTGGGGGCAGAATGAAAGCATCTTAAATTGCAAATAGTAAGCTAAGGGCACTCTGAGGCGCACAAAAAAATACTACTAAAAGGAAGCTGAAGTGCTCTAAGAGCGCTGTGGAGTACAAGAAAGGACTCGGAACGTATGGCTATAGAGAGTAGAGGCATTAGGAGGGGGCAGAGTAAGAAAAGAAGGCTCAGAGCCACGGCGGATGCCTCAGAGTTCCAGGAGAGCATCTGGGCAAATCACAGATGAATGAGTGAGAGAAGCACCTAATGGTGATACCCTCAATAGCAGAGAAAAAAATAAAGGAGCGTTGTATGGCAAAGAAAAACCAGAGGCTGTGACGGACCGAAAGAAAGGGAGATTAAGTGCTATGAGGTGCTGGGGAGATCGAGGAGGGTCTCGGGAAGCGTCTTGATGGTTAGGAGAGGGGTGTCTATGAGGGCTGAGGGACCAAAGAAGGCTTGGGGATGACAAGGAGGAACTCGGGTGATCCTCTGAGTGGAATACAGATGGTCTCGGGTCATGGGGGACAGAATGCGCAATCCTAGGTAGTGTAGAAGAACAAATGAGTGCTCTACGGCTCAAAGATGGCCCCACCTAAAGAGCTACAAGATGGATGTGGAGCACAGGGAAAGTGTCGGAAGTCAGAGGGACAGAAAAATGACTGGGAACACGATGATTGAATTTCAACAGAGTAACAGTGTCATTGGAGGCCCAGGAAACTAAGAGGCACGGCTTGAGGGAAGAGAGGATGAAAGGACTAGGCTGGGTCTTGAAGAACCGTCTGGGAACACCTGCCCGCCGGAGTCGCGAGGTTCAGACCGGACCCCCTTCCTTTCTAAACTCCTCAGAAAGGAGTCTAGGTGGAACCGGTCTTAGCCTCTGACCGTAAATAAAGAGTTTGTGCCCCAGGTTCTGTCACAAAGTTGATTTATTAACAGCTCGGGGCCTCCAAAGAGGGACCCCGTGGGTTCTTTTCCTGTGCTTTTTAAAGCCTCACATTCTATTCCGTAAGCTATTCATGCACATGTTCAAGTGACAAGCATGGCTCTTGACTGATCAAATTGTTCAACGGTTACGTGTCCTCTTTGATGACTGGAGTTTTAGTGCAGGTGATTTTACCGTCTTATGCAGTTTCAGGATCTCTTTGTCTCATCCGTTGATGTATGTCATCTGTCTTCTGATGATTCTGGGCAGAACGGTCCCTTTTTTCATTTCGAAGAATTATAGTTTCCCCTTGACCGAAACAGTGCTCTAATTCATAATGTTAAGTATACAATCTTCATTATTATTACTTATACAATTTCATTAAGTTAGTTAGGTTACAATGTATCAAAGTCATGCAAAACTACTAGCTGTTCTTGCACTAAGAAGGAGTTCCGCCAAAGTTTGCTACGTTGCTGTTACATCTTGCGGTCTAAGGCTTTGCTGATCTAGCTAGAAACACTAGGGAAAACTTTGGTTTCCCACTCTGGGTAGCAGATACGGACTCAGGAACTCTTCCGAGGGAACAAGAGGGGTGTGATGCCTGCGATAAAGCTAAACGTATGCTAAGGGCAACCTTGAAAGCATCTGTAGGTGTTGCGACATGGTGAGAGAGACCAAAGAAGACTCAGGGACGTGAGGAGGGAGTCCGGAGAGGCTGGGGACCAAATGGAAGCATACTAGATGGCAGAGAGGACGATAAGAGAACTCTGAGGCACAAACAAAGAGAGGACAGGTGTCTGAGGGAAAGAGCTCAGATAGAAAATTTGATCGGGGATCGAGTAAATAAGAAAGAAAATCAAAAAATAGCGATGGCAATCTCGAAAGACGTAGAAAGAAAATCTAAAAAGAGAGGGCACTAAGGAAAGGCAAGAAATAATTAAAAATACAGACAGCAAAGGAGATAAATGTTGACAGAAAGTCATCAGAATATCCATGATTAAAGAATCAAGGAAAAAATTAGAAAATAGCAATGGCAAACTAAAATGCAGGAGTAGGAAGAAAAGTTAAAAAGCAATAGCACAAAGGAAGACAATTTTTATAAGATGGAAAAGAGACTAAAAGTAGGCATAGCAAGAACATTAAAAAAGCGATAGGCAACAGGGGAAGTAAAGACAAAGATTAACGGCAAACTAAAACAGATGTAAAAGAGAATTTTAAAAGCGATGGCGCTAAGGAAAGATGAGAAAATTAAAAAAGATAAGCAATAAAGAGTATTAGGGAAACAGGCAAAAAAACAGAAACTATGAACAGCTAACTGAATCAGACACATAGAATGAAGATTTTAAAAAATGTCAGCATTAATGAAAGAAGAAAAAAGTTTAAAATAAACACAAACAACGAGATAAAAGCAGATAGAAAGAACAAGTTAAAAGCAAGAGCAATTAGACAAAGAAATAAATAAAAATGAAAATATGGGGACAGCAAACTAAATAAAAATCTTTAAAAGCAACAGGGTACATGACCAACACAGAACACTTAGTAAATTAGTATTGGCAACTTCATAAAAGTAAACATAGAAAGAGATATGGCAACAGCGTAAGACGCAGACAGGAAAACATTACAAAATGGGGATAGCTAACTGAATAAAAGTTCACCTAGTGATAAAATTTAAAAAGCAAATGGATTAATAAACAGGAGAGGGAGAGAAAATACAGCAGACAAGCTTATAGGTCAAGATAAAGACAAAGAGATTACTCACCAATTACTGTCACAGACAAACCAGGCTCAACTTGGGGAAATTAAGTGATTGTTCCTCAAATAATGCAAATAAGAACAAATCCAAAAAACACCTTCCTGCCACCCGTCCCTCTTTTCCTGGGCACCTCTTCTCTCCTGACTCCTCTACATCCCACCCCTGACCAACGTAGGGGGACATGGCATGGGGATTGCGGCTCCTTCCTCCTCAGGCTCTTTTTCTGCTCCAGTGTGGGGTCCCTCCCACGAGGCCGCAGGTCTCGCACAGGCTCTCGGCTTCCTTCAGGCACAGCCACCTGCTCCAGCCTCGGGTCCTCCACGTGCCGCAGGGGCACGTTGGCTCCACCCTGGACCTCTCTGGACTGTAGGGGGACAGCCTGCCTCACCATGGTCTTCACCACAGGCTGCAGGAGAATCTCTGCTCTGCTTCCTACCAGCGCTGCCGATGGGCTCAGCTTTAACCAGCAGCACATCCGTCTCAGAGTGGGAACTGGCTGTGCCCAACATGGGAAGAACACCCGGTGTCTTCTCACAGAACCCACCCCTGCAGCACCCGCCCCAGTTAACGACACCTCGCATGGTAAACCCAATGCAACAGCGATGGGCTACAGGCCAGGAAGAAGGAAGCAACAGGAAACCACGCTGACAGAGATGAAAAAAAAAAGACAACCAAAAAAGAGCAATGGGCCACAAGGCAGAGAAGGAGGAATTTAAAAAGGGGACAGTGAGGTAGACAGAGATAAACTGAAACATACCAAAAAACCTTGATGAGCTGAATGGGAGAGACAGAGCAATTAAAGAATGGGGATGGGGAGCCAGGCAGAGAGAGAACAATAAAGGTAAAAATGGACTGTGGGACACATTTTATATTCTAAAATCCTTTATGTAATAGAGGAGGTTTTTTGTAGAGTAGATTTTTATTTTGAACACCTTCGCTATACACAAACAAATAGTCATACGTCAATAGATAGTAAAATGAGAGGGTTTTCTCTATTTCAATGGCTCCCACCCATGTTTCCAGATTGTAATGTTTTCTAATGTCCCCTATGAATCTCCCTCCTCTGATGCATACACCCCCCACCATGGACCTTGGGCTGCTGTAAATGGCATCATCCTATTTCAGCGTATTACCAAATAGGCTAGAAGAAAGAGGAAGGATTCAGGTGGACATGCGGCACCTCCTTTAAAGATGAGAAGTATTTGAAGACTTCAAATGAGTGTTGATCCATTTGATGAAATTTTGCAGCCATTGTTAGTGTGGCAGTAAAGCTGCTGTCTGTTCTCGGGAAAGGGCTTGTCCCTCCCCCTTTCCCTTCAGGTGGAAATGTATGCGTGTGATTCTATACTAAAAAATAAAAAAAATAATTAAAAAAAATGGAGGGAAGGGGCAGGGGAAGGGGTGTGTGCAGGGAGGGGAAAGGGAGGGAGGGGAAAGGGGGGGAGGGGGGAAAACGGGGGGGGGGAGGGGGGTAAAGGGCGGGAAGGGGGGGAGGGGGGGAGAAGGAGGGTGGAGGAGGGGGGGAGGGGGGGAGAAGGAGGGTGGGGGAGGGGGGGAGTGAAGGAGGGGGGAAGGGGAGGGGAGGAGGGGGGAAGTGGCAACACAGGACGGGAAAGAATGGCTAAAAGCAGCAAGGAGGGACAGGGGAGTAAGGGAGAGTGAGGCAAGGGGAGACAAAAGGTGGAAAGTGGGTGTGAAGAAAGGTAAAAATCGGGAACAGCAGGGGAAGAATGGGAAAGGTGGAATGGGAGGAAGTAAAGTTAACTGGGGAAACAGGGGAAGGAAAGGCAGAAATGGGGGAACAGGGGAACAGGAAGGAAAAAATGGGAAGGGGGAAAGGGGTCAGGAGTGAAAACAACAGCAGGGGAAGATGGGGGGTAGACAGGAGAAAGAGGTGGGAGGGGAACAGGGAATGGACAGAAAAGGGGAGGGGGAAAGAGGGCAGAAAGAAAGGGGAAAGAAGGGAAGGAAAAACAGGGTGGGAGAAATGGAAGGAGGAAAGGGGGAGAGGGAACAGTAGGAAAACAGGAAAGAGGGAACATGTGAGGGGGAGGAGTAAAGGAAAGGGAGAACACAGAATGGGAGGGGAAAAAAGGAAAAGTAAGAAAGGAGAAATAGAGGATGGGTAGAAAGCGGTGGGAGAATAGGAGAAAGAATGAAAAGGGGGACAGAGAATGGAAGCAAAGAAAGGGGAAAACGGAATGGGATGGAGGAAGAAAATTTCAAGCAGGAAAGAGGAGACAGCAAAAAAGAGCAAATGGAGAAAAGAGGACAAAGGGGGAAAAGGGCAAAGGGAGGACAGGGGAAGAGGAGGGGGAAAGGGAGAAAAGGGGAGGTGGAAAGAAAGGGGGAAAGGGGCGACAGCAGACTGGGGAGAAAAGAAAAGCAGAAAGGGGGAGACAGAAGATGGAGTGGGGGGAAGTAAAGAGAGAAATGGGATGGGGGGAGAAAGAGGGGCACATGGGACACGTGGGGTGCAGGGGGAACTGAGAATGAAGGAAAGGGAAAAGGGGGGATCCAGGGGATGGTAACAGGTGTGATAAACTCAGTATCATTGGTTCACCTAAAAACTTACATTTCCACAAGAAGGCAACTGCTTAACAAGAGGTGGCAAGATGGCCAACATTTTACTGTGTAAACAAGATATGCATGATTGTGCAGGCAAGACTAAGCCACAAGGTCAAGTTATGTAGACAAAGTATAATAAATTGTGAAAAGACTTGAAGGAAAGAAACCTTCACCCCAAGACCACTGGCAATACTAGTGCTAAGATATTCATTTGTGGAATTTTAAGGGTGTTTGTTTAGTACTGCCAGAGTTTTAGAGATACCTATAGCACTTGGATAAATATTTTGAGAAAGTGTTAGATGAAGAATCCTTATAGAATTTACTAGCTCTTTAGAAAAAGGGGGTGACTGAGTCAAAGATATAGTACTAATTAACTAGTAGTAATTCATAACCTAAAAGACAGGCCTGATAAAAAATGGACGAAGCAAGAAGTCTTGAGGCATTGCCAAGGACAGCTCCTGATAACGAATAAAAGAAGGCCTTGAAAAGCGGCTGAAACCAACCCTGCAGTCTGGACAGAGACAAAAAAAGAAAAACTGAGTCTGCGCGGAGACAAAAGTTTACTTGAAGTGATGAAGAATTTGCAGCCTTCATCCTCAAGACCCTCAGCGACCACCACCACAAAGCATTGCGCAAGCGCAGTTAGGAGGAGTTTATGAAAATGACTTCTTAAAGCTAATTTTAATACGAAGCGGGGATAGGTTATGCATATGTATAGGCGTATTAAGAGATCTTACAATTATGTAAAAAGTACCATATATATTTGAGAAGGCCGCTGCATTGGGCGCGCGCCGCCGGTGGAGTGAGACTCCCAGGCTGCCCAGCGCTGTTTTGCTTGCTGCCGCTTGCTAATAAATACTTCAAATTTTAATTGACTCTGTCTCACGTCAATTTTGTGAGATCAACTTATAATAATTTTGGTGCCGTGACTCGGATAGAGGCAATGTGGTGAGAAGCCCTATACGGGGAGGCGCCCCGCTGAAAATCAGCGGCCCTGGCTGGGTGCTATCCCATCACATCCTCTACCGACGAACCCTAAATTCGGCAACAAGCAAAAGAAAGCCGGCAAACCCTGTAATCTTTGTGCACAAAGCCCCGAACGAAGACGCAGGAACACGTGAGTATAGGCCGGTTATCCGTTCGGTTGGGGTTGGGTATCCCGGAGTGTGATAGTGTGAGACATCCACCAGACTTAGTAGCCCACCGGACAAAGCGAGTGTGGACCCCTTAGTCGTGCGGTTCCCATCTCCCGCGAGGGGCTGGGCCACGAATAGGGGGAGCGTGTGTGTGTGTGTGAAAGAAGGCACTCTGGAAGATGGGACAGAGGAAGAGCAAGCCCTCTGATCCCAAGGGTGGATTGGGACCTCATGTGAGACTTCCCCAAATACGACCAGACAGTCCGTTAGGTTTAATGATTAGATATTGGGATGATTACCCCTCTAGGTGGGGTAAGGACAAAGTAAAATTGATTCATTATTGTATGGAAGTTTGGGGGGGGAAACAAATAAGGGGAGACCTCCTATATTGGCCGGTATTTGGTTCTTTTGAGGACTGGGTTTGCCAAGCCTTGAATATTTATGTAAATTCGAAGGAACCTTTTAATTCAGAGGAGAGTGAATATGCTCATTTGTGGATTAGTTCAGAAACAAGGGTAAATTTGTATCCACTAAAAGAAAAGAAGGAAAAGGGTAAGAGAAGGAGACTGAAGGATGAAGAGGGAACCCCTCTTTCACCTCCTCCTTATATTCCACCACCCTCACCTCCACAACCCCTGGCACCCCCTCCACCAGTAGCGCCAGGTTATGAGAACGATTCCGCTCCGAGTTCCCCTGAAGAAAGTAGGATAATAACCCGTAGTCAAACTAGACGGAGGAAAGAACAAGCAAGTTTATATCCCCTCAGAGAAATTGCGATGGGGGGACCGCAACCTGGCATGGGATCTGTATCCGTCCCACTTAACTCAGGGGACGTGAGAGAATTTAAAAAAGAAATGGGGAACCTTTTGGATGACCCCCTAGGGGTTTCGGAAAGGTTAGACCAGTTCCTAGGTCCCAATATTTATACCTGGGACGAGTTGCAAGCAATTTTGAATATTTTATTTACTTCTGAAGAAAGAGATGTGATTAGGCGAGCTGGAATGAGGATATGGGATCATCAGCATCAAGGGGGTCCGGCAGCAGATGTAAAATGGCCAACCCAGAGACCTAATTGGAATAACCAGAATGAAGTTGATAGAGGCCATATGTCCGATTTGCGGATAATAATTATACAAGGAATTAAAGAAGCTGTCCCTCGAGGACAGAACATTAATAAAGCATTCAATGAGCAGCAAAAGAAAGATGAAAACCCTACGGAATGGTTAGAAAGATTACGGAAAAGTCTACAAATGTACTCCAGGTTAGACCCGACCACAGATTTAGGACAGGCATTATTGAAAACCCAGTTTGTAGCCAAGTCCTGGGTCGATATCCGGAAGAAATTAGAAAAAATGGAGGACTGGCAACAAAGAGGGTTAGATGAATTACTCCGAGAGGCTCAGAAAGTTTATGTTCGAAGAGAGGACGAAGCACAGAAAAGGCAAGCTAGGATTTTGGTAGCGGCAGTAAAGGAAGGACAGAGAGGTCCTTTCCCTAGATGGAATGTGGACTCTAAGATACCAAAATCCTCTGGGAAGGGGAGTAGAGGCCAAGAGAGAGAAAAGGAAGTAGTGACGTGTTTTTATTGTGGAAAGAAAGGGCACATTAGAAGGGATTGTAGAAAAAGAATGATAGATGAAAAGATGTTTAAAGAAGATTAGAGGGGTCAGGGGCTCTATCTGCTGGGGACCCGTGAGAAAACTGAGCCCTTGATAAAATTAAAAGTGGGTCCCCAGCGACAAGAAATCGAGTTCCTAGTGGACTCGGGAGCAGAAAGATCTACTGTTCAAAGATTACCCCGAGGATGTAAAATATCTTCGGAGAAAATAGAAGTTATTGGGGCAAAAGGAGAACCTTTCGGGGTCCCCGTAATAAAAGATGTACTATTGGAATCGAATTCCAAATTAGGGGTGGGGTCCCTGCTGCTAGTGCCTGAAGCAGACTATAATCTATTAGGTAGAGACTTGATGATCAAACTAGGAATTAGTTTAGAAGTAATGAGGGGTGAATTAAGAATCTAATTGTGCCCTTTACGGGCAGTCGATGAAGAGAAAATAAACCCTGAGGTATGGTACACTCCAGAGACTATCGGTAAATTAGATATTGAGCCTTTCTCCGTAACAATAAAAAACCCAGAAATAACAGTAAGGATAAAACAATACCCTCTACCAATGGAGGGGAGGCAAGGATTGAAGCCCGAAATTCAAAGGCTAACTAAAAAGGGAATATTAGAACCCTGTATGTCCCCTTTTAATACCCCCATCTTGCCTGTAAAGAAACCAGATGGGACGTACAGATTAGTACATGATTTGCGAGAAATTAACAAACAAACAGTGGCCAGATTTCCTGTAGTGGCGAATCCTCATACACTCTTAAGTCAGTTGGGCCCCGACGATCAGTGGTATAGTGTAATAGATCTGAAAGATGCCTTCTGGGCATGCCCCTTAAAGGAGGAGTGCAGAGATTATTTTGCCTTTGAGTGGGAAGACCCGGACACTCACAGAAAGCAACAATTACGGTGGACAGTTTTACCCCAAGGATACCTATTCGGACAAGCATTAGAACAAATATTGCGGAGATACGAGTTAGGAAAAGGAGTGACCCTCATCCAGTATGTGGATGTCTTACTACTAGCTGGTAGTAACGAGGAGGCAGTCAGGGAAGAGAGTATTAGACTACTAAATTTTTTAAGTTTACAAGGTTTAAAAGTGTCCAAACCCAAATTGCAGTTTGTTGAAAAGGAAGTAAAATATCTAGGACACAGACTGAGTAAAGGAACTAAGAAATTAGACCCAGAGAGGGTACAAGGCATATTATCATTACCGGGTCCAAAAACTAAGAGACAGATTAGGCAACTGTTGGGACTACTGGGCTACTGCAGGCAATGGATTGAAGGTTATAGTAAAAAGGTCAAATTCCTGTATACCAAATTAAAAAAAGACGGATTACTGAAATGGACAAACAATGATGAGAACCAATTAGAAGCCTTAAAGGCTGATCTAGTTAATGCCCCCGTTTTAAGTCTACTCGACTTGAAGAAACCATTCTTTTTATTTGTAAATATAGAAGAAGAAACAGCATACGGGGTGCTAGCCCAGGAGTGGGCAGGAAGAAAAAAAACAGTGGGATACCTTTCCAAACTCATAGACCCTGTAAGTAGAGGATGGCCTATTTGCTTGCAGGCGGTAGTAGTGGCAGCCCTCCTAGTAGAAGAGGTAAATAAAATCACATTCGGAGGAGAAGTTAAAATATTGTCACCACATAACATCAGGGGAATATTACAACAAAAAGCAGATAAATGGATAACTGATGCCAGGCTCATAAAGTATGAGGGAATTTTGATATCCTCACCTAGACTAACCCTCAAAGTAATGTCCCTGCAAAATCCCGCACAATTTTTATATGGGGAACCTAATGAAAATCTGACCCACGACTGTCTCCATAATATTGAAGAACAAACTAAAATTAGGCCAGATTTAGAAGAAGTACTTGGAGAAGGAGAGAAGTTGTTTGTAGATGGCTCATCGCAAGTGGTAGAGGGGAAGAGAAAATCAGGATATGCCGTGATCGACAGCAATACATTTAGTGTAATAGAATCGGGACCCTTAAGCCCCAGCTGGTCTGCCCAGGCATGTGAATTATTTGCAGTGTTAAAAGCTCTAAAACTGTTAAAAGGAAAAATTGGAACAATATACACCGACTCAAAATACGCATTTGGAGTAGTACACACCTTTGGAAAAATATGGGAAGAAAGGGGACTGATAAATTCCGAAGGCAAAGGGCTGGTACATCAGGAGTTAATAACTCAGGTCTTACAAGCCTTGAGAGGCCCAAAAGGAATAGCAGTAGTGCACTTGAAAGGACATCAGAAAGGATTAAATCCCTTAATAAGAGGGAATAATTTGGCAGATCAAGAAGCTAAACAAGCTGCATTAAGGATAAATAGTGAGAAAGCGGCCATAGAAGCTCGCAAAAAGTGCGTCAATTGTGGAGATAACCTAAAAGACTTCCCGTGCTATGGATGTTGGAAGGACTATGGAGTAGATGCAGTGAAAAATCATAGTCTTTTGCCAGAAATAGATACAGACTGCCATATTCTAAGCTTTACGGTCCAAGAAAAAGAGAAATTGGCCCAGATGGGAATCAGGGAAAGAGAGAAGGGGCATTGGAAGCTTCCCGATGGCCGGGATGTCCTCCCTAAGTCCCTAGCTCTAAGAATAATGCGAGAATTTCATGGAAAAACTCACTGGGGAACCCAAGCCTTATTAGACCAATTTGCCATCAAATATATGTGCATTGGAATATACAATATAGCAAAAAGGATCATAAGCGAATGCATAATTTGTCAGAAAGTCAATAAACACCAAGTGAGAGAGAGACCACTGGGAGGAAGAGAACTAGCACATAGGCCTTTTGCAAAAATTCAGATAGACTTTACCGAACTACCAAGAGTAGGGAGATATAAGTATTTATTAGTAATTGTAGACCATTTAACACACTTTGTGAAAGCCTTTCCAACGGCCCGAGCCACAGCTCAGACAGTGGTGAAGTGGTTATTAGAAAAAATCATCCCGAGATATGGCTCTATCGAGGTAATTGATTCCGATAGAGGACCACATTTTGTATCAAAAATCGCAAAAGAAACTCTGTCCTCCCTGGGCACACAGTGGCAATATCACACTCCGTGGCACCCGCAGAGCTCGGGTAAAGTTGAGAGAATGAACGGAGAAATAAAAAAGCAGTTGACAAAGTTGATGGTGGAGACAAAAATGTCTTGGGTAAAGTGCCTACCCCTAGCATTGCTAAATATTCAAACCCAGCCCCGAACAGATGTTGGGATTTCCCCTTTCAAAATGTTATACGGAATGCCGTATGACTTGGAAATCCCACAAGATCACCCCCAACTTGAAAGCCAACAAGTTAAACCTTATCTAATTCAGCTAATGGCCCGAAGGGAACAATTACGAAATAAAAGTTTAGTAGTCCAAAGACCTCCTTTAGATATACCAATACATAAGATTAAACCAGGGGATAAAATTTTAGTTAAATCCTGGAAAGAATCCTTATTAACCCCTCGATGGGAAGGACCCTATCTTGTTTTGCTTACCACAGAAACTGCTGTCCGGACAGCAGAAAAAGGCTGGACCCACGCGAGCCGCATAAAAGGACCCATCAATGATCCGGACCAGTCTTGGGAAGTTGCAAGCCTCCCTGGAAGCCTGAAAATGACTTTCAAGAAAGTTTAAATTGGACTTAAAAGGGAAGATTGAGATACTGAGGTGTAATAATTGTAGTAATAAGTTTGGTAGTAGCGGGGGGGAACTTACATATCTTTGGAGGTGCCGAGAACAGGAGTAGCCCCCATTTAAACGATTTAAATAAAATACCAAAGCACTATTTACAGGAGAACCGGGAGCTGAACAGAAAATAAATAAATAAATGAAGGCCGATTTACTATCACCTTTCTCCTGAAGATTCTCCTTGCCACCGAGAAGATGACATTCCTCGTAGCTCGAAGCAACCGAGTTGACGAGCGAGGTGGAAGGACAAAGTACTGTGGAGAACTGACCCCAGTCACTGCAGATAGTCTAAAAGCCTTCCAAGTAAAAAGGCCCCGAAGTTCCAGATGGGAAGAAAGCGCTAGTCGAATTGGCTTAAAACGAAACTGGAGGCTTCACCCTTTTCGGTATGTCCTGATTATTCTGTTTCTAATGCTACCACAAACATGGAGTAAATGGAGCCACCAAGCTCATCGGCCATTCAAATGGACACTGTATCAAGTGGGTGATGATGATGATAAAGTCATACAAACCATGATAACTCCAGGGGCCCCTAGCTTTCATACTACTCTGTGCCAGTTAGCACCAGCAGATAGAACATGTGAAAATGAAGGTACACCGTTTTATCTATGCCCAAGCTCTAACCCTGGAAAATCGTATTGTAACCAACCAGGACAATATTTTTGTGCATACTGGGGTTGTAAAACAATTGCTACCCAGTGGATTCGAGAGCCCGGAAAAGATCCTTTCTTGAAAGTATCCTGGGCCCCTTACGGATGTAAGCCACAAGTAGTACGTACATTAGATAGAAATGGGTACATTAACGCCACAAAGTGGAGCTGTAATTACTGGCACTCGAATGTGACCCGACCTCAAGACCCTAGCTGGCTAGTAAGGAAAAACATGGGGAGTTCGGTATTACAAGAAACTAGGGCAAAATAGAGGTGGACTAATACACATTAAAAAGGAACCAGCCTCGAATGTTCCACTGCCAGTAGGCCCCAACCAACTTCTGACTGATAACCTAGCTAAGAAAACAAGCCGTCCCAACCAGACATTGACTGATAAATTGACCAAAAAAAAAAAACCAAAAGGTGATGTAACGAAAGTTCTTGTAATTAATAGTACCCAAACCACTCAACCCCCTAACGAAAACTCTGAAGATAACCCCCTTTGGAAAATGATGCAAGCTAGTTATTTGGTGTTGAACAAAACTAACCCAAAACTTACCAAGCATTGTTGGTTATGTTATGGGATAAAACCACCCTTTTATGAGGCTATAGGAGTAACAAAAAAACCCCGACGTATAAATGGCACTAATCCAGCACAATGTATATGGGACACAGAAAAACATGGAATTACGCTGATCCAAGTAACGGGAAAAGGTGTGTGTGTGGGTAAGATTCCAGAAGATAAAAGGCAACTATGTGTTAACCATGATAAAAAGGAACCACAGAAACCCAAAAGACCAGCAGAATGGTTGTTACCAGCTAATAACACTAAGTGGGTTTGTTCCACTATAGGAGTTGTTACACCCTGCATATCTCTAAAACATTTCAATGAATCCTCCAACTATTGTGTCCAAATAGCAATAATTCCTAAAATTATTTATCATCCTGAAACATTTGTATATGACTCACGTATCACCCAAGAACACCACTTGTCTAAACGAGAACCCTTCACAGCATTGACAGTAGCTACTCTAATGATCTTGGGAGGCGCGGGAGTAGGCACGGGAGTAGCCTCATTGGTACAACAAAGCAAAGAATTTAAGGCATTAAGAATAGCAGTAGACGAGGACCTAGTACGAATTGAGCGATCAATAACCGCTTTAGAGAAATCCGTTAGATCACTATCAGAAGTGGTATTACAAAACCGGAGAGGATTAGATTTAATGTTTTTACAGCAAGGAGGAGTGTGTGCAGCACTTAAAGAAGAATGTTGTGTATATGCAGATCATACTGGGATAGTAAGAGGTACAATGGCCAAACTGCGAGAAGGATTAGAAAAAAGAAAAAGAGAATGGGAAGCACAACAAAACTGGTATGAATCGTGGTTTAATCACTCTCCCTGGCTGACTACTCTGTTATCAACACTTGCTGGTCCGCTAATTTTGATAATACTGGTTTTGACCTTTGGGCCCTGTATAGTCAACAAAATAGGTGCAATTGTAAATTAGAAGCAGCTCATTTAATGCTTATGAGAAGCAAGTATGAACCCCTGGAGACCTTTATTTTAAGTCAACAAGAGCTTAAGCCGTTTGATGAACAAAATAGTAAAAAGTAAAGGGGGGAATTGTGATAAACTCAGTATCGTGTGTTCACCAAACCTAAAAACTTACATTTCCACAAGAAGGCAACTGCTTAACAAGAGGTGGCAAGATGGCCAACATTTTACTGTGTAAACAAGATATGCATGATTGTGCAGGCAAGACAGCCACAAGGTCAAGTTATGTAGACAAAGTATAATAAATTGTGAAAAGACTTGAAGGAAAGAAACCTTCACCCCAAGACCACTGGCAATACTAGTGCTAAGATATTCATTTGTGGAATTTTAAGGGTGTTTGTTTAGTACTGCCAGAGTTTTAGAGATACCTATAGCACTTGGATAAATATTTTGAGAAAGTGTTAGATGAAGAATCCTTATAGAATTTACTAGCTCTTTAGAAAAAGGGGGTGACTGAGTCAAAGATATAGTACTAATTAACTAGTAGTAATTCATAACCTAAAAGACAGGCCTGATATTGATAAAAAATGGACGAAGCAAGAAGTCTTGAGGCATTGCCAAGGACAGCTCCTGATAACGAATAAAAGAAGGCCTTGAAAAGCGGCTGAAACCAACCCTGCAGTCTGGACAGAGACAAAAAAAAAAAAAAACTGAGTCTGCGCAGAGACAAAAGGTTACTTGAAGTGATGAAGAAGAATTTGCAGCCTTCATCCTCAAGACCCTCAGTGACCACCACCACAAAGCATTGCGCAAGCGCAGTTAGGAGGAATTTATGAAAATGACTTCTTAAAGCTAATTTTAATACGAAGCGGGGATAGGTTATGCATATGTATAGGCGTATTAAGAGATCTTACAATTATGTAAAAAGTACCATATATATTTGAGAAGGCCGCTGCATTGGGCGTGCGCCGTCGGTGGAGTGAGACTCCCGGGCCGCCCAGCGCTGTTTTGCTTGCTGCCGCTTGCTAATAAATACTTCAAATTTTAATTGACTCTGTCTCACGTCAATTTTGTGAGATCAACTTATAACACAGGGAAAGAGGCAATGGTGGAAGGAGGGAAGGCAAAAGGACGCAAGGGAAGAGGGAAAGGTGCAACAAAGAGGGAAGGCAAAGGGGAAAATGGATGACAAAGGGGAACAGTAAGGAGGAAAGGTGCGACGTGGGAGGGGATGGTAGGGGAACAGGGTGACAGGAAGGGGGACAGCAAGGGGAAAACAGGCAATATAGGTGGAAGGCAAGGGAGAAAGGGGGAAGAGAGAATAGGAGATGTGGAGGAAAGAGGAGACTGCGGGGGGGGAGAAAGGGAGGGCAGCAGGGAAGAAACAATAAAGGTGGGGGCGGGTGAGGTGTAAAGCTGGAAAAACAGGGGCAAGGGGAGTAGAAAGACAGAGAGGAGAGATATGGAACAGGAGAGATAACACGGGGGAAAGGGGGGGGACAGCGGATGGAGTAGGGGAAAAGAAAGAGAGAATGGGATAGGGAGGAAAGAAAGGAGGAAAGATGGGATATGGGACAGTGGAAAAATGGAGAAAGAAAAAAAAGGGGTGATGCGGAGGCAAGGAAATGAGGGAAGGGAGGACAGGGATGGAAGGAAAACGAGAAAAAGGGGACCGGGGGGGAAGGAGAGGGACAAAGGGATACTGGATGGGCGGGGGGGGGGAGGGGGGGGGGGGGCGAGAAAGAAGTAAAGTGGTAACAGCAGGGAAGCCAACGGGGAAAGACAGAAAGTGGGTACAGAGTATGAGGGTCAGGAAAAGGGTGAGTGTAACTGGAGGGAAGAAAATGGAAAGGGGGAAGTGCAGAGACAGCTTTGGGTGGGGGCAAGGAAAAGGGGAAAGCAGGGAGAAGGATGGCTTGAGAATAAGGAGGAGAGGGGAAAGGTAGGATGGAACAGTACAGAAAGAAAGGAGGAAACGGGGGACGGAACAGTGCAGAACAAAAAGGAGGAAAAGTGGGACGGAGGAAAAACAAAAAGGGGGGGGTGAGGGAAAAAAGGAAAGGGGGGAAGGGAAAGTAGAAACAGTGGGGGAGAAATAGGGGATGGGCAAGGTGTAAAGATGGAAAAACAGGAGCAACAGTTAGGAGGTGGAGGCCGGAAAGTGGAGGCCGGAGGCCGGAAAGTGGAGGTCCGAAAGTGGAGGTCCGAAAGTGGAGGCCAGAGGCCGGAAAGTGGAGGCCCGGAAGTGGAGGCCCGAAAGTGGAGGCCGGAGGCTGGAAAGTGGAGGCCGGAGAGTGGAGGCCCGGAAGTGGAGGCCGGAGGCTGGAAAGTGGAGGCCGGAAAGTGGAGGCCCGAAAGTGGAGGCCGGAGGCCCGAAAGTGGAGGCCGGATAGTGGAGGCCCGAAAGTGGAGGCCGGAGGCCAGAAAGTGGAGGCCGGAAAGTGGAGGCCGGAGGCCGGAAAGTGGAGGCCGGAAAGTGGAGGCCGGAAGCCAGAAAGTGGAGGCCAGAAAGTGGAGGCTGGAAAGTGGAGGCCGGAGAGTGGAGGCCCGGAAGTGGAGGCCGGAGGCCGGAAAGTGGAGGCCCGAAAGTGGAGGTCGGCGGCTGGAAAGTGGAGGCCGGAGGCTGGAAATTGGAGACAGGAAAGCGGAGACCGGAGGCTGGAAAGTGTAGGCCGGAAAGTGGAGGCCGGAGGCCGGAAAGTGGAGGCCCGAAAGCGGAGGCCCGAAAGTGGAGGCCCGAAAGTGGAGGCCGGAGGCCGGAAAGTGGAGGCCCGAAAGCGGAGGCCCGAAAGTGGAGGCCCGAAAGTGGAGGCCGGAGGCCAGAAAGTGGAGGCCAGAAAGTGGAGGCCCAAAAGTGAAGGCCGGAGGCTGGAAAGTGGAGGCCAGAAAGTGGAGGCCCGAAAGTGGAGGTCGGAGGCCGGAAAGTGGAGGCCCGGAAGTGGAGGCCCGAAAGTGGAGGCCGGAGGCTGAAAGTGGAGGCCGGAAAGTGGAGGCCGGAAACTGGAGGCCCGAAAGTGGAGGTCGGAAATTGGAGGCCCGAAAGTGGAGGCCCGAGGCCCGAAAGTGGAGGCCCGAAAGCGGAGGCCCGAAAGTGGAGGCCCGAAAGTGGAGGCCGGAGGCCGGAAAGTGGAGGCCCGAAAGCGGAGGCCCGAAAGTGGAGGCCCGAAAGTGGAGGCCGGAGGCCAGAAAGTGGAGGCCAGAAAGTGGAGGCCCAAAAGTGAAGGCCGGAGGCTGGAAAGTGGAGGCCAGAAAGTGGAGGCCCGAAAGTGGAGGTCGGAGGCCGGAAAGTGGAGGCCCGGAAGTGGAGGCCCGAAAGTGGAGGTCGGAGGCTGAAAGTGGAGGCCGGAAAGTGGAGGCCGGAAACTGGAGGCCCGAAAGTGGAGGTCGGAAATTGGAGGCCCGAAAGTGGAGGCCCGAGGCCCGAAAGTGGAGGCCCTAAAGTGGAGGCCGGAGGCCGGAAAGTGGAGGCCCGAAAGTGGAGGCCCGAAAGTGGAGGCCGGAGGCCGGAAAGTGGAGGCCCGAAAGTGGAGGCCGGAGGCCCGAAAGTGGAGGCCGGAAACTGGAGGCCGGAAAGTGGAGGCTGGAAAGTGGAGGCCCGAAAGTGGAGGCCGGAAACTGGAGGCCGGAAAGTGGAGGCCCGAGGCCCGAAAGTGGAGGCCCGAAAGTGGAGGCCGGAGGCCGGAAAGTGGAGGCCCGAGGCCCGAAAGTGGAGGCCCTAAAGTGGAGGCCGGAGGACGGAAAGTGGAGGCCCGAAAGTGGAGGCCGGAAACTGGAGGCCGGAAACTGGAGGCCGGAAACTGGAGGTCGGAGGCCAGAAAGTGGAGGCCGGAAACTGGAGGCCCGAAATTGGAGGTCGGAGGCCGGAAAGTGGAGGTCCGAAAGTGGAGGCCGGAGGCTGGAAAGTGGAGGCTGGAAAGTTGAGGCCGGAGGCCCGAAAGTGGAGACCCTAAAGTGGAGGCCGGAGGCCGGAAAGTGGAGGCCCGAAAGTGGAGGCTGGAAAGTGGAGGCCGGAGGCTGGAAATTGGAGACCGGAAAGCGGAGGCCGGAAACCGGAAAGTGGAGGCCCGAAAGTGGAGGCTGGAAAGTGGAGGCCCGAAAGTGGAGGCCCGAAAGTGGAGGCCCGAAAGGGGAGGCCGGAGGCCCGAAAGTGGAGGCCCTAAAGTGGAGACCAGAAAGTGTAGGCCGGAAAGTGGAGGCCGGAGGCCGGAAAGTGGAGGCCGGAGGTGGGAAAGTGGAGGCCCGAAAGTGGAGGCCGGAGGCCGGAAAGTGGAGGCCTACAATTGCGCTTAAACACCTCACCAGCACTCCTCTCTACAACACAGCTCACCTAAAATTCTCCTCCAATTCCAAATGCAGCCTGAACAGCACCTGCAAATCCAAAGGGAAATGCTTCACAGAGCTACCACAAAATACTTTGCTACGAGACACCTACCCTGCCCACAACCCCCTCGCCTGCTCCTACGGCTCATCAGCACATGGCAGCACCCCACTGAGCCTGCATGCAGCACCTGCAAAACCCCAAGCGATACAACACGTGCTGAGACACTGCCCGCAACCGTAGCCTCTGGCTACCAGTTCTCATCTCCCGTCCCTTCCCCGTGACAACTCGCTGGCCCATCCTCCACCACTTTGGGTCACCGCCTTCACCCTTGCGCACCACCAGTAAAATACAAACACCACCAGTCGCTTATCACTTCACTGGCAATACAATACCCAGACAACTAACTGCTACCCACTCACTCACCGATCATGGCTTACCGGGACCGAATCAGCCCCGGTGCCTGTATCCCGCGGTGCTCCTTGCTTCAAGCTTCCAACTGAAACAGAAAAATACCCTGATGTAGTCATCACAGAGCTGCCGCTGACAGCTTCCCTCTAAGACCACACACCTACCCACCTTCTGACGGAGGTCTGCTCGGCTCTCCTACGTCGCCCCGCACAGCTCGCCCCCCTGCACCTGAAAAAACAATATCAAAGAAGTCACCTGGAGACAGAGAGATAGCTTCATAATGACAAATGTTCCCATTGACAAATGCGATGTACAGCCCAACTACAGCCTGCCACAACCGAAGCCCGCTAATCGTAAACTCCACACAAAGCAGCCTCAATACCTTGGAGAGGCAATCTCTGTCACTACTGCTGAACGGCCTCTCCCTCATAGCTCTGCTGCGCCCCTTAGAACATGACCAAAAAAAGCTGCCCACGCAACCCGCCGATGGCTACTCGATCCCAGGTGACTGTACCACCTTGGCCCCAACAGCCTAGCCAGAACACTGGGTTACCCACACACTCTTACTGCCATCCCACCACTGACTCGACACCCCCGGGCAGGGTGGCTCCAAGCCACACACAGAGAGATGGACAGACTGACACTACACAAAATCCTACAATGTACCTCAAAGATGAGAGGAAACTCTCAGCAAGAATGATGACACCTCGACCAAAGACGTCATCGAGCAAAATGATGAGCGAGACCATAATGGTGAAGTGAGGGGCCTCGACAGAAGCCCTGGAGAACAGGCAGAACGTCACGACCCGTGACAAGAAGCGACTCGCCAAACTGAGAAGATGTACATGCGGGAAACCGGGCTTCAAGACCTAAGAGCGTAACGATGTGGGGCAGAAGGCCCACACCCTGAAAACGGATGGCCAGAGAGCAGAGCTGCTCACGCAGCTGGGAACCGCGCTGCAAATGAGGACCGTCCAGACGCTTCCGGAACACCGCACCTATCCACACTTTAGGCTTTTAATGCAAGAAAAGCAGCGCCCGACTGGCGCTATGCCAATGAGTACAGGCATTTGAGACTCCAGGGATGTTGCCTGAGGTACCGTGCCTTGCCGCTTGAGCGTAAACCCAACATCGAGATCTGACAAAGGTCTAATACACCAAAGACAGACCACACTGATGACACCGCAGATACAGGCTGGAACCGCCCTACCCAGCACATGCTACCGTCAGGCTGAAGAGTAACCCGCTCCCTTTACCTGCCCAAAGGGGACTGCTCCACAACAGCCCTCCGCCCTACACTAACTTTACAAATCCTTTCCCACAATTGTCTCCCTTGTCCCCTCTCCTGTGCCTGTTCTTCAACTCATCTTTCAAAGGGCCAGGGGTCCAAATCCATCCTTGACTTAACATGCAAAACACGGCTAGCTGGTATGTTCCTGCAGTCACCGGGTCCATCATCTGCAAAATAAAGAAATAAAAACCTCCGCCAAATCCAGAGTCAGAAGCGACAATTAATTATGGCACCTAAGACACCAAAGAAACAAGATTACCATTGCGCTTGCATAAAGTCACCGGTCACATGCTCCTCCTCAATACTACCCAGCCCACCTCAAATGCAGGAGACCGCAATGGAACAGACCTCATCGACACACAAATCCAACTGCACAAACATCTGAGAAAGTCTGAGGAACCTGCCTCCCTTTCCTCTCTCTCAAAGCTTCAGAACCCCCTTCTCTTCTCCTGAACTGACAGGGAAGGAACACCGCTTCTTCCAGACAGCTCCTGCCCTGAATGAGCGCCTCTGAACCCCCTCTTGTCAGCTGCCCCTCAGGAGCTGCTCTTCCGAGCCATGCCCTGCAGGCAGCTCCTTTCTTCCCACGGACTCCGAGCTGCGTTACAGACCCACAAAGCCAGTGAAAACACTGTACCTAAAATCTACACCTGAGACACCCAACTGCAGAATGAGCTCACTCAGCAGAGGCTGTGGCTCATATACCCCAGGCCCCGCCTGCCGACCTTCCCACAACCCCCTGGGAAGGGGTGGGATGGACCAGCAGAAGGCATAAAGGCTGCCGCAGGGGTAGCAGCTCCTTTTCTCATCAGCCTTAAGTTCACAACACGTGAGGGACTGAACGGGGAAAGTAGCACTTATGAGAAAGGCCGATATCTGCTTTTCTACTGTGACTGCAGCGATGGCATCAACGACTTGACCGGGTAAGTAATTTAACTTAATGTTCCATTGCGTAGATAGAAAGAATTAGAAATCATACTAAGCCCTAAAAGACACTAGTTTGTTAAATGTAATAATGATATTATCATCAAAGTTTATGTGCTTTAGTTTCCTTTCAAACAAAATATAGAGCTATGGGGTCATACTTTACTTTTAGCGGGACCGCGCATAATACCTACCTTCTGCCTGAATTATGTTCTGGATAGGACTGAATGACAAAGCGGAACTGGATCCCGTGAGAAAAATCTTCTCAAAAATATCTTCATTTGTAAAGTACATTATTTACTGTCAAGTACTAACAGTTTAGAGCCCTACATGATCTCTCCCTGACTGATACCGTTAACAGAACTAGATGAGTCCAACAGGACAGAAAGCACCAAAACACATAGAAATTCAATAAAAGTATCAGAAATGGTATGAAGCAGTCTAAGGAACACCTGAGTATGTAGAACAGAAATAAATTGCAAAAGACAACAAAAACCACCACGGGAAGTATGTCTACAAAAATAGATGAGGGCTTTCTAAGAGGAGATCTGAGCCGACAATAGGCACCTTTAGGGTACCGGATACGATATAGAAACATACTATAAGACAGACACCAAACAGGTGGCTCTGGAGCATACAGATAGTTTCGGAAAAAGTTCTATCAGAACTGGAGACATGGTCAGAGGAATTAGAAAGGTCCCAAAGGGGGCAGAGAGACCAAAGGAGATGGGGAGATGTGATGAGCTCAAAAGGGAATTGAGCAAAATACAGGAGGGGGAAGGGGGAGGAGGAGGGGGAAGAGGGAGGGGGGAGGGGGGAGGAGGAGGGAGGGGGAAGGGGGAGGAGGAGGGGGGAGGAGGGGGGAGGGGGAGGGAGGGGGAAGGGGAAGGGGGAGGAGGAGGAGGGGGAAGGGGGAGGGGGAGGAGGAGGGAGGGGGAAGGGGGAGGAGGGGGAAGGAGAGAGGAGGGGGAAGGAGAGAGGAGGGGGAAGGAGAGAGGAGGGGGAGGGGGGAGGGGGAGGAGAGGGGGGAGGGGAGGAGGAAGGGGAGGGAGGGGGAGGAGGGAGGGAGGAGGGGGGAAGAGGGGGGGGAGGGGGGAGGGGAAAGGGGGAGGAGGAAGGAGGAGGAGGGAGGGGGCAGGGGGGCGGGGGGGAAGGGGGGGAGGAGGGAGGGAAAGGGGGGAGGGGAGGGGGGAGGGAGGGGAAGGGCAGGGAAGGGGAGGGAGGGGAAAGGGCGGGAGGGGGGAGGGGAAAGGGGAGGAGGGAGGGGAAAGGGCGGGAGGGGGGAGGGGAAAGGGCAGGGAGGGGGGAGGGCAAAGGGGGGAGGAGGGAGGGGAAAGGGGGGGAGGGAAGTGGCAACACAGGACAGGGGAAAGAATAGCAAAAAGCAGCAAGGAGGGACGGGAGTAAGGGAAAGCAAGGTAAGGGGGAGAGAAAAGGTGGAAAGTGGATGTGAAGAAAGGCAAAAATCGGGAACAGCAGGGGAAGAATGGGAAAGGAAGAATAGTTAAATGGGGAAAAGGGGGACATGGGGAGGAGAAAAGGCAGAAATGGGGGTACAGGGGACCAGGAGGGAAAGAAAGGGGAAGGGGGGTGGAGGGGAAGGGGAAAGGTGTCAGGAGCGAAAACAATGGCGGGGAAAGATGGGAGGCAGAAGGGAGAAAGAAGCGGGAGGAGAACAGGGAATGGACAGAAAAGGGGAGGGGGAAAGAGGGCAGAAAGTAAAGGGAAAGAAGGGGTGGGGGTACAGGGTGGGGGAAACAAAAGGAGGAGAGGGAACAGCAGGGAAAGAGAGGACATGCGAGAGGGGAGGAGTAAAGAAAGGGTAAAGGGAGAACATGGTATGGGAGGGGAAAAAAAAAGTAAGAAAGGGGAATGGAGGATGGGGGTGAGGAGAAGGGAGGGAGTACAGGGATGGGGGGAACAGGGAAGGGGGAAAGAAAAGGGAAAAGGGGGGACAGCCGACTGAGGAGACAAAGACAGGTGGAAAGGAGGGGACAGCAGATTGAGCAAGGGGAAGGAAAGAGAGAAATGGGACAGGGGGAAGAAAGGGAGGACATGGAAGACGTGGTGGTGGTGAATTGAGAAACAAGGAAAGGGAAAAGGGCGGATCCAGAGGAAGGAAAAGGGGAAAGGGGTGATGGGGGGGAAGACAAGGACAAGGGAAAGGGGAAAAAAGGGGAGAAGGCAAAGGGGAAAAGGGCAATGCAGGGGGATGGTAAGGGGGAAAGGTGCGCCATGGCAGAGATGGTAGGGGAAAGAGGGCGACAGGAAGGGGGATGGAAAGGGGGAAGAGAGAATAGGAGATGGGGTGGGAACAAGGAAAGGGGGGGACAGGGTACAAGGTAGGAATAAGGGGGGAAAAGGGGGAGCCAAGAAAGGAGGGACAGCAGGGAAGAAAGGAGAAAAGGGGGACTGTGTGAGGTGTAAAGACAGAAAAACAGGGACAGGAGAGGTCAAAAGAGAGAAAGGGGGGACATGGGAAGGGGGGGAAAGGGGGGACAGGGGTCATTGTAGGAGTAAGGGGGAAAGGGAGGAAAGGAGAGACAGCAGAGAAGAAAGGAGAAAGGGAGAACTGGGGCATTGCTAAAGCCCAACAGCATATCACCCCCTCCCCTGTACCTGTCCCCAGCCATGAGCTCTGCGCCCAAGGGCTACAAATGCATCCATGGGCACAGAAAAGGCAGGGAAAGTTTGCCCGTCAAAGTACGTAAGAAATCCCGGCAGTGAGCTGGCTACAAGGCTCAGTGCCGAAACGCAGCAGGACAGAGGGAGTAAAGGCAAGAGGAAAGCAGGAGGAAGGACAGAGGGACATAGATAAGAGGTGTGGGACAGGGAGCCAGAAAACAAGACGCTGAAAACAGGACAGGCACGGGGAGTGGGACAGCCATGACTGACGGGCACTTCCGGTATGCTGGAGGACCGCGGGACCATAGAGATCTATTTCCGGAGGACTGACGGGCACTTCCGGTATGCTGGAGGACCGCGGGACAATAGAGATCAATTTCCGGAGGACTGACTGGCACTTCCGGTATGCTGGAGGACCGCGGGATCATAGAGATCTATTTCCGGAGGACTGACGGGCACTTCCGGTATGCTGGAGGACCGCGGGACAATAGAGATCAATTTCCGGAGGACTGACTGGCACTTCCGGTGTGCTGGAGGACCGCGGGATCATAGAGATCCATTTCCGGAGGACTGAAGGGAACTTCCGGTGTGCTGGAGGACCGCGGGATCATAGAGATCCATTTCCGGAGGACTGAAGGGAACTTCCGGTGTGCTGGAGGACCGCGGGACCATAGAGATCTATTTCCGGAGGACTGACGGGCACTTCCGGTATGCTGGAGGACCGCGGGACAATAGAGATCAATTTCCGGAGGACTGACTGGCACTTCCGGTGTGCTGGAGGACCGCGGGATCATAGAGATCCATTTCCGGAGGACTGAAGGGAACTTCCGGTGTGCTGGAGGACCGCGGGACCATAGAGATCTATTTCCGGAGGACTGACGGGCACTTCCGGTATACTGGAGGACCGCGGGACAATAGACATCAATTTCCGGAGGACTGACGGGCACTTCCGCACGGCTCAGGAGCGTGTGTACAGGCGGTACCGGAGCGCTGCTGGCCGCTCTCGGGGCCGGGCGAGAAGGCCGTCGCTGCGGGAGGGTGGCGCAGAGGCCGCTCCAGGTGGCGAGGAGACCGCGGGAGCCCCGCCGCCGCTTGGCCCTCGGTCGCCGAGCGCTCGGTGCCGGTCCGGCCTCTAGGAGGCCGCGCATGCGCCCGAGCTGCACAGCCGACTTTCGGTGGCCGGGCGGCAGCGCCGCGCGCGCCACTGCGCATGCGCGGCTCCCAGGCGAGCGGCAGCGCCCTATTCATTCTCTGGTTCTGAGCGCTCATCAGGGTGATGAGTACTGGCCGGTCTCAGCCCGGTTTGTTCCACGCAGACCCAGAATCGGGAGTGGTGGTGGCATATTTTTGGGCGGTGGCAGCAGCTCCCGCTCTGTGTGCATGGCCACTTCAACAGAGACTAGAGGGAGGGCAAGATTTTAAATCCTTTCTACAAAGAGGCATTCTTTGCATTTTAAAAACATTATATATGTGTAGGCATTTACAATTATGTATCCATTTACACATATATATTTAGGGAATATATATTATCTGTTTCCTCATATAGAACACCTATTTAGACATATCTATTCCAAATGATATATTAACACTTATTATATAGAACATCTAATTAACTACCTGTTTAAAAATATTTTGACACTAATATCTTTTTATAAGTAACTTTACAAAATCTTTTTTATATTCTAAAATCCTTTATGTAAGACAGAATCACAGAATGGTTAGAGATACAGGTTTTTATTTTGAACTCCTTTAATATACATAAATATTATCCATCAATATATATAAAATTAGAGATTTTTCTCTATTTCAATGCCTCATGCATATAGTTACAGGGTTTCATGTTTTTTAATCCCCAAATGAATTGTCAGACATTTTGGGGCTATGACCCACCTCTTTTGGGGCAACGCCCACATGACACCACCCCCCCCTCCATCCCCCACTCACCTGCTCCTCCACCGCATAATTGTCACCCTGGGCTGCCCCAAATGACATCATCACCAACACTGACTCACACACACCCCTTTTTATTCCCACACACACACAAAAGGCACAAAGCCACCAGACCCAGGGCTGGCCCTGTCCCCTCAGGGCGCTCAACCACCAGCAGGCAAACCTGGGCAGGGGGGATGTCTGTTGAGCGTCACCAGACCCATATGGCAAGACACCTGAAAAACAAAAAGCCCCAATTATATTTCAGCAGATGATTAACAAAGAGCACATATGAAATCAGAGGAATTCCCTCAGACCAAGGGATGGGACAGCAGCTGACCTAAAGGACTTCACAGAAACAGCTCAGCAGCAAATACAGCATGGCCTTTCAAAGCCAGAGTGACAGGAACTCTTCCAGTCAGTATTAACACTAATCGGTGCCACTCTGAACACGTTCCAAGCACGACAGTAAACCCTCGGGCTGGCCCTGAGAAACGCCTCCTCCCTTCCTCATGGTGCTGCTGCGAGGACCTCTCCCTGCCAGGCTGTTACACAGGACTGTGCTGTGACCAGAGTCGACGCAACGGACCCCCTCAAACAGCTACAGCTCTCGCACCACTGCTGCTGCTGCACACCTTGCTGGGATGATAGATCCAAAAGGGCAGGGTAAAACTCTGAAGAGAGCAATGAACAAGAAAGAACAAAGCTCCGTCATTCGCTTCATGCTGAAAAGGTGCACATACGCTTATAGATAGATATATCTATCTCTAATAAAAAAACTGACACTGTGAAGGTATTTGACATGCCTTTGGCACTAATTGAACTTGCCCAGCTGTCAGTTGATACCATTAAACTGTCCATCTCCAAAATACACAGCTATAATTTGACTCAGGGGCTTTTGGGTGCTGCACAGTTCAGAGGGACATCTGGCCAGCTGCCCTGTCCAGGAGAGATGCTACTGAACCGCCGGGAAAACATGCTGCTGACAGCCAGACAGAAATCAAGACCTTCAGAGCACTCCATCTAAATATTGGCAATAAAACCCTGCTAACATTCGGTTGCCTCTTTTTAAATATTTTCTTTTTTTACATTTTTTTAAATCCCCATTTTTAAAGCTTTAGAACAAATACCTAACTGCCTAAGTACATCTAATACATTGTATGCTACAGCCATTTGGCAGCTGCAGTTAAAGCAATGCAAATCAGTTTGTAAATTATACAATTTTAACCTTTTTTAAACTTCAGTTAAGGATAGAAAAATCAGCAAGATAAAAAATCCCCCACGTGGTTTTACTGGGGAGGGAGGAGGGGGGATCAAATCCTCGGTCCTGCAATCCATAAGGCTACCAAAAAGGACCAGCAGATGGGCTGATGCTTTTGGCTGTGCTGAATGTTCAGAGGAATATGTTGTTATGACATCTCACCTGTTACAACTGAGAACCCAAAGACCTGCGATGCCATCAAATTCGGAAGATGGGCTGTGCTTCGGCCTTGGGAAGGAAATTGACTTTTTCCTGTTGTTTTTTTGTTTGGTTTTGTTTTTTTTTTGTTTTTTTTTTTTTGTTTTTTTTTTTTTTCAAAAGAGAGTGCAAAATCTTGTTGCCAAACAAGGACGTTACAGAAGCAATAACTCACGAAAACCACATCGGGACTCGCTGTCACCAGTTACAAGGCTGTAATGCTTCCTGGAAAAACCCAGAAAACACACAGAGGCCACGCCGATTTGTCCTGCTTGGTCCATGTCTCTTCCCTGACCTCGACTGCTTTTCGTACACAGGCTAGTATCTCCGTATAGTTTTCCAATACCACTGGAAGGTATTTTAAAAACTTGTTGACCGAAAAAGCATAAAGCTTTTATCATGAAAACAAAGTCTGTTTCTTCAGAACACCTGAACCCTGACAAATGCTTTCTTCCCTCTTTTAGTACAACATTATTTTCACAGTGCCAGTTAACGGTAAGCACACAGAAAGAGAAGATTACGCTTTTGGGAAGAGAAAATAAGCAGAGGGAAGGAAGCTTTGCATGGGTGCAACATGCTCCAGAACACACCTTGGTTTTAGTATTTGTGTTCAAATATTTCATTGAAAAACTACAGGAGGAGAGTCGGCACATCCTTCACGTTAACTTCAGAGTCCGCACAACAAGGACCTTAGGGAAACACACAGACGTGCATTGGAGATGTACCTTGTCCTCACAGACCACTCTGGATCCTTTCTGTCTGTCCCGTACTGTCACGGCAGAAGAAAGGGTGACCACGGAGAAACGCTGGCAGCTGACAATCTGCCAAGAGAGGAAAAAACCCTTTAGCATAAAGCTGGGCAGGAATCTCAAGCTGCCTTCTTCCCCGAAGGTTCGCCAAAACGACAGCTGAGCAGAGGAAAAAGTATTTGACATCACCTTTGGGATGGTTCTTGGTGCAGGCCATGAGAGCTCTTGCATGTTTTAGACAACCCTGCCTTTCATTGACTCACCAGCAGCTTTAGTTGCACTACAGCCACCTTCCTTGATGCATGCAGATGACAGACAGACACGCGCACACACACACGCGCGTACGTATGTTGCCTCAAGCCTACGTACAGCCAAGGTTTCCTCACCCTAGATGTCCCAAGGTGAAGATTTTTGGTAAAGGGTACAATAACCCACCTGTGCCGCTGAAATGCCTCCTTCCAAAAAAGTGACCAGTTTTTCTAGGCCATTTCTCCAGATGGTCAGGAGCTTTTACAACCACCGTTGCACCACCAAACCTGCTCAGGGTCCCTGCCGGCTTTCGACTGCCCTCGGCCTTACCGGGCACACACTCTGCCATCTCCCAAAAGCAGAAGTACGGCACGAGCCCAGACCCCAGCATGACCCTGCCGGTGCCCATGGGCACCTCGCTCTTCGCACGAGGAGCCCCCGAGCATCCCTGTGAGCACAGCCGCACGCGCAGGATCAGCTTCACCTACTCTGGTTTCAGGGGATGCCATTTCTGAAGCTTTGAACTGAAAACCACCTCTTGATACTCAGCCACCGCAGAAGTCATCCACAACGACAACTCCACAAAAAAGTAGTAACGCAAATTGCAAACCTGCAGCAGCAGCGGCTTCAGAGATACTTAGACCAGGAACAAGGGAGAAAAATAAAACAGCCTCATCTCACGTGCACGAAAGCAGCAGACAGAAAAGGGTCAGCCTTCGCAGCCCTTACAGAAAACAGGCATTCTCCTTCCCTTCCAAAACCTGTCTCTTAGGTCTAAATATCACAGCACCACTGTGGCAATACTGAGGGTAGGGAACAACAGCCCTCCTGCTGGACATTTACGGAACAGGACACACAGGCAGAGGGAAAGGTTGTGCCACACACAACCCTAAATTACCCGAAGGTTTACTTTTACCAAAAATAGCCACTTGGAACTGTGGGATAATTACTGGAGGTGACTTAGAAATTGAGTTATAGTCACATTTTGAAGTACAGCATCCATGAAACCTCCAGGGGCAGAGTGCAGCTGGTGCGCAAAGCATACGTTTCACACAGTTTCCCAAGGCGACCTTAAACGTTAACGACATTGGAGGAGTCTGGCGCATTGACTCTAAGAGAAAAATGGTGCAGAGGATGGAGCAGAGTGGAGACACCGTGGCCAAACTCTGTGATAAAATGGGAACCTGAGGATCAAATGGAACCCTTGAAGGTCTTGTGGAACTGATAAGCTGCCTCATTGTTACCCTGAGCCAACGATCTCTCATTTTTTGACAAAATGCTATCCTCTGGGTAAACTTTGCTCGTTATAATGTCATTGTAATACCAAAACACACCTCCATCCCAAAAGCTACCTGCCTCCAAGGTGCGACCGCTCCTCACGGAGTCTGTGCTCTCAATTTTTCATAGTCTATACCTTTAAAAGCGAAGCGAGAGGATTTTACAGCAATTGTAAAAAAGTATGTATGATCGGAGTCCATCAAACTCCACCTGAAAGGTAGAAAATAGTATTAAATTAGCTTAAGATAGGAGGGATGTCAGGGAAGATACCGACACGGTCGGGGAAATACCATCGCTGACCACCCCTGACTTCTGGGATCAGTCAACGGGCTGAGCCTCTCTTCCCCCCCCCCCCCCCCCCCAAGGACGCCTGTGACTAAGATTTGAACACTTGGCTATACCAAATACTTAGAAATCTCTATAGAGTTGTTTTATAACTTAGCGCATTTGTAGCCAGGCTATATTACTAACTTCTTTAGTATTTGCACGTGGTTTGCAGACAGTAACTCACTGGCGATCTAAAAGAACTTGTGTATCTATTGCTTCAATAAACTACACTTTTCACCAATCTAGCCATGAGAGTTCATAGTGCACACGACCCAATTCCTTAAGTGTGGCCATGCTAGTTCATGGAATGCCACTAGAATTAATTGTGTATGATGTTATTAGTGCATCTGTAATCGTGATACTTCAATATACATATGGAACGTGACTGGACTTTTAATGCCAAATCAGGCATCTCTCAGAATTTAAGCCTAGCCACCCCCAGCCCTTCTGACAGGCTGGAACGCAAGAGGGTTTATTTTCTGCCAAATTACTTTGTCCTTTAATGCAACAGGAATGTACTGCCAAAGAACATTTGGCAATAAAACTTCGATGTGTTTGACACATGCAATTTTTGGGGAACTCGCTATTTGCTTACAGCTGCCGCTGCTGATGTTATTCCTTCAGAAATCCTACCTGTAGCCAAGTTTGTCACTACCAGTTCAAGCACTTCCCTTCCTGGTATTACCAGCACATTTACGCAGGCAAGTAACTTCATTGCTCTGCTCAAATTAGCCAAAGGAAAGTTACAGCCATGAGAGAGGAGTCAAAAAGGGGAGGTCAGGCAGCAAAAGAGCTCTGCACACTGCCACCAAGAAACACTGCGCTCTGCTTTGGAAACCACGCACATGCCCCAAAAACACCCACGCACCCACACCCCCACACAAAACAAACCAAAAAAAATCCCACCCACAACGGTGCTGAGGGGAAATTAATGAAAGGGAACACCAGCAGGTGCAACATTAAGTGAAATTTGGCTTTAATGCTGACCATGTACTTAATAGACCCTCTGAGTATACACCTCAATCCGCTGAACGACTGCTCCTTTTCTAGAAGGACAAACTTTTTTTTTACCTCAAAGTCCTAGATTCCAGGCTCCACGGAACAGAACGTGTGTTGAGCCACAGAAAAACACGCCATCAACACTCAAAGAACAAAAAGAGTCAAATAAATAAAAAAAAATAAAATAATCAAGCGAAGCATCAGTTTCCATCGTGTTTCATTCACTACATTTCTACTGGCATCTAGGTGCTCACTAGTTAACTATACTGCCACCACCTACTCACAGAAATGTAGTTACGCAGAGAAAAAAAAAGGCTATTTCCAACTTGCCCATAAAACTAGTACGACCAAACAGAAGAGAAACGCTTCACCCTAAAGACGGTAACAGGCAGCTCTTAATTTATCCGAGATGAAAGTTTTTTCTTTTACCCAAAAGGAAGACATTCCTAACTACCCAGGCACCAATTCGGGAAGGAGGCATGCTCTGTTAACTGCAATTCTGCATCAGCTTTTCTACGCTGGCAGCAAATTTGCCTTTTCTGCGGGTTTGACGTGGAGTACCTGTAGTGTCCCTGAAGTTGCAAATGGTTGTCCCCACTCCCCCAGCCCCACGCGTGCCGTTACCTGAGCAGCCGGTGGAATCAACCCCGCAGGATTTTCTTCCCGTGACGCAGCAGGTGACACTGGGCAAAGAGGAGACAAGAAAGGACCCTGTTTGTCACAGCCAGCCAACGGGGACAAGCCGTGGGACCCCCAGCCCACCTCTGCCCTCGGGAGCAGGGCCCAGACAGGTGGATGTAACCCCCGAGGCAAGAGGCCGGGCTCCCCATTGGCACAAGGACGACTCGCCTCCCCCCTGCTTGGAGCTCCTTGCTTGGGACAGCCTGGCCTGCGCCTGGCCACTCCTTCTCCTTACGAGCTCCAGCTATTTGGAACAGTCTGAGCTTTTGACAAGGGTGTCAATTGATCACCGTCATAACTTGAGTATTATGATTAAACACCATAGCTTTAGAAGGTATAAATATTGATTACTTTGTATGACTAATTACTCAATAACTGTTATAAACAGTGTACAAAGGAGCGCAGGACTCGAAGAAGAGACAGTGTGCGGGGTCTGAAAAGCACATTTCCCCCCAGAGACCCCATCAGACACAGACTTCAGCCCATTGCATGCCGGCCTTCTAAATTTTGGGGTCTGAAGGGACCAGACCCCCACCTCCACGGAGGGTCCACGCACCCTGCCCACCCCCTGCTTTCCCCCGCAGCCCCCAACGCCTTCGTGCCTCTCTCTGCCCCCAACACCTTCGCGCTTCACTATCGCCCTTTCGGGCTTTATGTCTCCAGTACCACCAGCCCCGAACCCCAAACCCCACAGGCCGAAGGGACCCCACGGGGAGCCAGGCCGGGCCCAGCCACCCCCACTCCAACCCTGCAGTGCCGCCCCCGAGCAAAACCAGCCAAATGGGAGTCTGCTCTTGCCCCCCCCAAACCAACTCACTTACCGCCCGTTTCTGAGACCAAAACCCCAGTTCCTGGGCCTGCTCTCAAGCCCCAAAGACACAGGACTCAACCCCTGCTCCTCACCCCAAGGCCACGCAACTCCGACTGTTTCTCAGCCCCAAAACCAGCCCCGGGAGCCTGCTTTCCAGCCCCAGGGGTAGAAGACCTGCTCTGCACTTCGGGCCCTAAAGCAACTCACCCTCGCTGCTTCCTCACCCCCTCGGCAGTCCCCGCGGGAGATGCTGAAGGCCCGGCCGAGCGCAGCCGCCCAACATACCGCCACCCCCAGGGCCCACAGACACTTTTTGGGAGCGCTGGGCAACTGCGGAGGGCCCGGGCCCACCTCGCTGCGGGGTAGCGCCAACACGGCGCGGGCGCCGCTTCACTATCGCCCTTTCGGGCTTTATTTCTCCGGTACCACCAGCCCCGAACCCCAAACCCCACAGGCCGAAGGGACCCCACGGGGAGCCGGGCCGGGCCCAGCCACCCCCGCTCCAACCCTGCAGTGCCGCCCCCGAGGCCCCCTGTTCGCCCAGACCCCCTCAGCTCCCCCACTCAACTCGACGCGCTCCAGCTGCCTTACGACGTGCTCGCGGCAGTACCGCGAGCACGGCAACCCGGACGCGGCCCAGAGCCCGCCCACCGGACCCCACTTTCCTCCCGGGCCACGCCGCTCCAACTGCGAGCTGGGCGCCATTTTACTCCGGCCCCTCCGCTTCCGGAGCGCCATCGACGGCCCGCCCACGTCGCGCGTCCATTGGCCGTCGCCCGTAACCCCTCCTTGGATCCTCGCTCCATTCGTCACGCTTCGCGTCAATCTGCACCGCGCCCCCACCCCGACGACGTCATCTGACCAATCGAAGTGCGGCGCCCGCGCCGTGATTATCCCGCCCTCCCGCCCATCCGCCCCGGAGCGGTTGCCATGGTGAAGAGGCACACGAGGCAGCGCGGGGCCGTTGCCGCGGCGACGGGGAGGTGCTGCCGGGCCTGACGAAGGGGGGGGGGGGGCGGGAATTGACCAAAACCCGGCTTTTTCTTCTTAAAAACTTTAGAGATGTGTGGGCCACAGCAGTAAATAAACCGGTTGCGCAGCCCCGCCCCCCCCGCGCAGCGATCCCTGGGGCCAGGCACTTCGAGGGGGGTCGGGGGCCCCCGCAGCTCGGGGGGCACCGGCCGCTGCGCCGGCGCGTGGGCCAGCAACTGCGGGGGCGCACACGGCCCTAGGGGTAACGGGGAAGGCTCCGGGGGAGCTCTGGCGAGCTGGGGAGGCGCCCAGCCTCTGCGCCTGCCGGGGGTGTCCGCCTTCTTCCCCTCTCGCCTTCCGTCCGCGCTCGGGTAACTCCCGGGGGCTGCCCGAAGCCGGCTCGCCTCCAGCGCACCGGCAGGCTGCCGCAGCGGGCAGTTTGAAGCTTGCCTCCCCGCCACCCCCGGGCCGCCAGCGGGCGGGAGCCACCCCCGCCCCCGGCGAAGGGCCTCGCTCGCCTCCCCGCTGCTCGTGGCCCCCCGGCGCCGCCGAGGATTGCGCCCGGTAACCGCCCGTGCGGGGGCGGTGCTGCAGTACCGCGCTTCGACCACGCGGGGGCAGCAGCAGCGGCGCCGAGAACGAGGGGGAGGTGGAAGGCGGGGCCGAGGCGGGCGAGAGGCGGAGCCTAGACACGTGGGAGGCGGGGCCGAAGTAGGCGGAAGGCGGGGCCGAAGCAGGCTGGGAGGCGGGGCCGAGGTTAAACGGGAGACGTGATGGGGAGGGGCGAGAGGCGGAGGCGAGGTGTGGCGGAAGGCGGGGCCGAGATAGGTAGGAGGCGAGGCCAGGGAAAATAGGAGGTGGGGCGTGGAGGCGGGGCCGAGGGGGGCGGAAGGCGGGGCCGAAGGAGGGCGGAGAGGCGGGGCCGAAGGAGGGCGGGGAGGCGGAGTCGGGGAGGGTCGGAAGGAGGGGCCGGTGAGGCCGGGAGGGCCGGGAGGCGGGGCCAAGGGAGGGCCAGGGAAGGCGCAGAGGCGGGGCCGAGGGGGGTGCAGGCAGCACCCGCATTAAGGGACAATCAAGCTCATTCGAGGGCTAGCTTGCGGCCTTCACGACAGGGCTTGAAGATGCCTGGGGCTAAGAGACAGGCCTCCGGGGAGGTGCTGGACCTGGGGGCATCTGCAGCGGGCGAGAGGGGTAGGGGGGAAACGGGGGAGCTGGAAAAGGGCCCAGCGAGTCCGCCTGGGGACGGGCTCCTCCTTCTGCTCTTCTCCCTTTCCATCCGCTCTCGGGTAACTGTCGGGGACTTCCCGGACCCGGCTCGCGTCCAGAGGACCGGCAGCCTGCCACAGCGGGCGGTTTGAAGCTTCCGTGCAGCCACCCCGGGGCAGTCAGCGGGCAGGAGACACTCCCGTCCGCGGCGAGAGGGCTCGCTCGCCTCCCCGGTGGTCCTGGCCCTCCCCCGCCGCCGCTGCAGTACCGCGCTTCGGCCACGCGGGGGCAACAGCAGCGAAGGCGAGGCGGGGCGGTGTGGCGCGTGAGCCGGGTGGCCACGTCTCTGCGCCCGCCGGCACCACGCACCTGCGGCGGCAGCGGCGTTTCCTTACCGGGAGGCAGCAACGAGTGCGGCGGCACCACCCCGCAGACACCGCAACATCGCGTTGCCAATACCGGCGGACGGCAGCGTTGGAGCATGGGGATGCCACCGCGCATGTGCAGCATCTGAGCTGCAATACCGGCTTCTGGTCGTCGGGCGACAGCATCATCTTAATTATGCCTTTCTGAGCACTCAGTAGGATGAGCAATGACCGGTAGCAGTACAGTTTATACCATCCAAAGACGATAACTATTTACTGGGGGTACAGGGCTTAAATCTCTCTACCCTGTTGCCTGCAGCCCAGGCAGTAATATTCATTGCCTCTGTACCAAAAAGCATCCAAGTGGCTCGAGCATTTCAGCCCTTTGCATTCGGCAGCTTCAAAAGTCTGGCGATTGTGTCTGCCCGTGCCCCCCACCCCAGTACCTATGGAGGAGATGCAGCATTGGGAACCTGTGGAACAGGCTTCTTTTTGTTCCGGAGTGAGCCACAGGGACTGCTGGATTGGTCTGCATATGGCATCAGGGTTGTGGGAGTGACAGTAGCGAGTCAACACATGCTGGCGAGAGATTTAAAAAAAAAATGTCAGTTCCTTTAGCTCCCTAATTTGCCTCCTTAAAACAATCACTTCAACACTCGGTTTCTTTAATCAGACCCCTCTCCTGGCCTGCAAGCCATTTTCAGCTAGCAACACAGCTGAAATACAGTGCCGGTAGAAATCTAGCTATCTTCTTGCTTTGATGTCAAAAGGCTTTTGTAACTTGAACCCTAATTGGAGAGGGGGAGGCGGGGCCGGGCGGGAGGCGGGGTCGATGATGGCAGCAAGCTCGGCTGAGGGTTGGGAGGCGGGGCAGGGGAGGGCAGAGGGGCGGGACCGGAGGTGAGGAGGTGGTGCAGGGGAGGGCAGGGGGGCGGGGACGGGGGTGCAGAGGCGGGGCAGGGAGGGCAGAGGGGCGTGGCCGGGGTGAGGAGGCGGGGCAGGGAGGGCAGAGGGGCGTGGCTGGAGGTGAGGAGGTGGGTCAGGGGAGGCCAGAGGGGCGTGGCCAGGGATGAGGAGGCGGGGCAGGGGAGGGCAGAGGGGCGTGGCTGGAGGTGAGGAGGTGGGTCAGGGGAGGGCAGAGGGGCGTGGCCAGGGATGAGGAGGCGGGGCAGGGAGGGCAGAGGGGCGGGGCCGGAGGTGAGGAGGCGGGGCAGGGGAAGACAGGGGGCGGGGACAGAGGTGAGGAGGCGGGGCCGGGGAGGGCAGGGGGGCGGGGCCGGGGAGGGCAGGGGGGCCGGGGCCGAGGCCGAGGCCGAGGCCGGATATACCTGCCGGGACAAACGTGAATGAGGGGACACGCGTGGGGATGACCTACACCAGGGGCTCCACCTGGGATAATCCACAGCGGATAACTCACCCGGGATAACCAGGAACAGATAATCCACTCTGGATAACTGACCCACACCGGATAATGCCCTGCAACATCCCTCAAACTGCCAGCATTTCACCCCGTATTTTTCCCAAATTAGGGGTTTTGTTTTGCTTTTCCATAATATTCAATTCTGGGCTTTTTCAGCACTTTTCCACAACATAAAAATTCGCAATTTTTGCTTTTGGTTTTGTGCATAAATTGCTTTTCTTTCTGGCTGCACAAATACAGGCTTTCCTGGGAGCCCCACGCAGAAGGACTTGGAGGCAAACCAAAACACTAAGTCACAAAGTGGCTGTCAGCCTCCCTCGAGCTTTTTCCTTCAGCGAAAGAATTCTATTTCTGGCATTTGGGAGGAAAATCCCCGGTCGCCTCTGTCTGTGCTCCTGCCTCACCCTTAGACTAGCAGCCTGAAAGCACATTTCACACCTCTTGCCTCCCTGAGACCTCTCCAGTCTGGCTATGGTGCGTCATGTACGCGCAGTGCCAAACCGAGATCTCAGATCAGAGCACAGACCTGAATGCCGGGTGGCACAGGGGAAGTTTTTGTTGTGATCTTGATCACCTTTGTTGTCCAGCATCTAACATCAGGCGCAGCGGACGACCAAAATGCACGTGTGTCTCAGACGGCGGTTCCCACCGGCAGGCATCCCCTGACGCTTGCTGTGCTGGCATCACGTGTTCCACCTGAGCCCCTGGCTGTGGTGTTGTATTTGTAGCCGCAGAGCAGGCTCAGAGCTGGGCCACCTGCCGAGAAAGCGAGGGTGCATACCACTCCCTGCTCCTGCTCGGTCCATCCTGCGTGATCCCAGAACTCGGGGAAAGTTTGCTCCCACCCGGTTTCCAGTTCGGGGCCTGATCAGCACCCTAACCCGGGCTCCCAGTGGTGGCATTGGTGACCTGCTGGTCACACACGGCTCTGCATTCACTGGGGGCCCCTTGGTGTCCTTCCTCGGGCCACGCAAAGCTGGCTACGTTCTTCCTCCTTGCCCTCCTGTATCTCTGGGCACCCTGGTGTGTCATTTTGCTTGTAAGAGTTTGCTTTCCTACTCCTTACTCTCTTCTAGAGCAAATACACTCCTCGAGGAGTGATAGTAATACTGTGCCAGAGCCTACAGTCTCAGGAAGACATCCTTCTGCTTCATGCAATAGGAACAGAGTCGCCATAGGCTTCCCAGAAGTATTTCAACAATTATTTTTGTCACAGCAGGCATCACAGAAAACCACCATATGGCTTGCAAGCTCTCATATAATACATTTAGAGCGTGAAGATTCTGCTTAGTGCTGAGACTGGTCTACAGGAAAGTCTCGGGAGGCCACGACTACATCTACAGGAGCAGCCCAGAACTGGGAAAACTGAAAATAGCTTAGGACCATCCTCCAGAACGCACAGCACAGAATACTACCGCCTTGCACGTCTGACAGTTGCATAACATGTGCGGAACAGCCTTTCACGTAACTATTTGGAAAAGCAGACACAGGGTGCTTTCGCTCATTGTTTCTGTGTCTGTTAGAAATGCGCTCTGAGCTGACTGACTCACAACAATGCTTGAGACCCAAGGTGGATGTAATTTTATTTTATGCTCATACTGGCTGTTCTGCAGAGTGGGGAGAGCCATCATCCATCAACACGTCACACTGTCATCTAAATATCTCATACTAATACATTTAATAAATGAAAATACAGATTTCGTTGAAATTCATGTTGAAAACAAGTAAGAACATCAACAAGTAAATCCTACCGCCGTGCAAAATACCATTTTCCAGTTTCACAGCATGGGCAGGAGATTAAAAGCAAGAAATAGTGATTTATGGAAGCCAAGCCATCCCTGGCTTGGACATATCACTTTACCCCTCCGTTCTAGTCATCGAGGCACGCATTGCCAATTGATATGGCCACAGCAACCCCATTTACATTTGACTGAACTCTGTCCACATAACAAGAGCAGAATTTGATCCTTCTGTTGGGGAGTGCTCTGCTAGTGATAAGCACCCTATATGCTGAGCTACCAAACATCACAATTCACAAAATAGCAAGTTCTGATTATGCTTGCTCACTAACAACCGGGGAAAAAAAAAACAACAACAAAAAAACCAACCTCTTTCACAGATTGAGACGGACAGCAGAATAGCTGAATGCAGTTAATTCTGAAATGTAGAACCCCAGGAAAACTAATAAAGTCAAAGTCTAGTTCTCGCCATTTCCTGATGACCACTAAGGCAAACAGTAGTTTCGTTATGCGAGATTTGTTTTAAAACTACAAGAGGATTCTTCCCTCTTGTTAAAGGCCAGTCACTTGGAAAAAGCTGTATGACAGTTTCAAGAGACGCTGAATACCAAAATACCAACGCCTCTGGGTAAATCTTCACCGACGTCTTTTTGGCAACAGATAAGGTTGCCATATTCCAGGGATGATCTTCTAAAATATTCATCCAACAATTGAAAGTAAATCACCATTATTAAAGTAAATCACCAGAAACACTTTGAGACAATGCTCTGTTATGCTGAAAAACGTGAAAACCCTCTCTCAGCTGCACACTTAACATGTTACAGACCTGCGTTGCCTTTTCTTTCAGTATTTTAGTATATTTATACTAAAACAGAGTTGTACCCTGCAATAAATTGCATATTATAAATGTCAAACCTACAAAATTATTGAGAATCATACATAAATGGAGAAGGCAAACGTAACAAAAAAAAGAGCAAGATCAAAGACCCTCACTGTTCGTTAGTAAAACTCTGAGATGTGTACACACTATTGTCCATTCCTGTAATGACTGAGTATTATCTAGAACTTTGCTTTTATTTATTTACAGGAAGCCTCCTAACTAAAATTTCATGAGGTTGAGGTATGAGACATACCATTAAGTTGAGCTACCAATCTCAAGTTCCCTCCACAGTAAGTGGTGATAACGGTTGTTAAAATTCAGTATGCGATCCACCTGACTGAATGCTGGGGTCTAATTTTGGACAGGGTAAAATGATCCTCATGTTTATGAGAGCTTGTGTGAGTCAAATGACACAAATGGCTACCGCAAACCACTTCCATTACCTGAATGACAATGAACGAGATTCTGGGGGCACGGAGCTGGCATGCCACAATCACAGAGAAAGAAGGATGCATGTCACCAGGGTGCACAGGAAGGCCACCTTCCAACGGGGTCACTGAGAAAACTGGACTACGACCAAGCAGCATCACAGATTCTTCCTGTGTTCTGCTGTTCTACACGTTAGGAACAGTCCAAGATCTGAGCTGCACAAAATTGTCTTTCACCTGGTTTTACACCCTTTTTGGCTTGATCTCTGAACATTGCACTCTGCAACTAAAGATCCGGTCCTTGCTTTGTGAAAAAGCATCTGCATATATGGAAGACAATGTAGATTTGCAACGAGCATGCTGATAAACATCATTAGGGCAGCAATCTCTTTGGCACGACAGACTAACCTTACTGCCCCTACAAGTCCTATTCCGCTACCTAGGTTGGATCTGTACAGAGCAATTATAAAAAAAGGATCGTTCTCCCTGAAAGTGGCAAAACCAAATTTTGACTTTACTGTAAGACAACTCTTTCAGGGCTGCAGCCTCGAATGCAGTTTATCAGCAACAACTCCTGTTGCCTCTGCTCTTAAGAGAGGCGATCAGAGTTCATTTTTTGAAGTTTGGTAGGAAAATTATCTTCCATTTTCATCTCTAGAGCACACATACTTGGAGGGTTCTTCTGTAACTTGAGATCGCCAGTAGACTGAGTCAAAGCCCCGACATTTATTTTTAAAGCTTTCAGCTGTATCCGGTCATCACTGTCTTCACCATGACAGATGGAACTTATTTCTTGAATTTTCAAGAAATCTCTGGTACTGCAAGTCTTCTCTGTGTTACTGGAACTCATTCTCAGGGCTCTTCCTGGAAAGTCTTCCTTTCTCAAGCTAATCTTCTGAAGTTTAAAAGGGTGCTTGTTTTTCTCTCCTGACATATCAATACAGTCAAGTGGACAAATCTGTTCTCTTCTGGTTTTGTTATCATCAACAGGACTATTCAAAAGTGCTGACAGGGATAGGTTTTCTTCTTGCTCTTTAACACTGTAAGGAGGAGTGGGGACTTCAAACGTAGCATGAAACTGAGAATAATCAACACGGAAAAAGCCATCTTCTAGGGACATTACCGGGAGGAATCTGTGACCCCAAAGAACTTCATCTTCTGTATACGAGGTCCTAGCTTGACACGTCATTCCTACAGAGACAAAGACAAGAGCATGACATTCTAATGCAAGCAAGCAGACCGGCATACTGAACAAAAAATACAAGGTAAGGCTGATGGATAAAATTCAATTGCAGCCTGTAAGTTAACAAATTTCTAGATTATCAAATAGAGCGATTGTTCCTAGTCAATCTCCCGACAGTCAACGGCATGCCTCTAATTGATTTACTAGATTTTTATGCAAATGCCGGAGTAAATATTGCAGACTCACACGGAGCAAACAGCTTTTGATAAAAGCAAAACATAAAATTAAGATAGCATAAGCTTGCTAGCAAAAACAATCATATAGTTTGCATGTAATACTGTTTCCTGGAAGTCACCTTCTGTCCTGGTTTGAAGTAGAACAAACCCAATTTTCTTTTCAGTAATTTTACTTTTAAGTCTTTTCTAACTGACTGCACTCTCTGAAATTAGCAGTATGTTTTTCAGAGAGTGCCTGCTTCCAGAGTGATAAGGTCCGCTGTTTATAGTTAACACTAAGGAATGGTGTTCGGAGAGGCTCCTGCTTATACTTACTGCTATAAGACCCAAGGGCAGCTCACTTTGTTGTGTGCCCCGTTGGAGGGTCGGAAGCAGAAAAGCATAGAAGGGTCCCACCTGCAGGGAGGAGCGGACAGGACAGGTGGCCCAAAACCGACCAACAGGGTATTCCATCCCATCTGCCTCATGCTCAGTACAAAAGCTGAGGGATCAAAGGGTCAGCCTCTTTCTTCAACAGCCAACGTCCAAGGAGGACTCTGTCTGTTTGTCTGCCTTTGATCTCAATCCGTGCATTCCTGAATCCAGATCCAGAATCCGGTTCCTGTCCGTTGCTGAGTCCAGTCTGGACTTTTCTGGACTTTCCCCATGCCTGCCGGTGATGCGACCATCATCCTGGGAGCTTGATAGGGGGGTTGTATATATTATATGTATTTCATTATTTTCTTATTAATATTATTGTCTTTTTATTGTTAATAGTTTTAGTTTCATATTTCATTAAAGTACTTTAGTTTCTATTCAACCCATAAGTCTCTCTCCCTTATTCTCTCTCTCTTCTCTTCTGGGAAGGGAGAGAGGTTAAAAGAGAGCATCTGTCATTCGTTTAGTAGCCAGCCCAGCCTAAACCACGACACCTTGGGTGAAAGAACCGTTGCTTGGCAGAGACTTACAGAATTCTCTGGCAAAGATCAGGCGTAAGGGGAGCCAGAGCTAAATGAAAAATTTAATATTCAATTCCTTCTATAGGCTAGGCTACTTTTTCTCCAAACAGTATGTCAAGAAAAAAGCTGTGCAGAGACACTGCAGCTGTCTTCCAGCTGTGTAAGACACAGGTACTGCTGTAAAGATTGTAGAAGAATTTGTTGCACTTAGTGCAAACATACTTCATTAGCAAGTATTTACATGTCTGAAGTGACAGCTAAAATGTGTTCTAACCAAGTCAACAAATCTGCTACAATCTCAGCATAACCGTGATGATGATAATTAATACAAGCATCCCAGATGAGTAGAGCTTTAAGACTTCCTGTCATGGTACTCTTCAGAGGCAGAATTTGCAGTTGGTAAGCCCAAACTCTGATTTGCTCTCCAGTTACTGCCACATTAATGCTCAGACAAGTACAAAAAGTTTTCCTTGTGATACCTGGTCAGGTAATTGCATTAAGTGTGGTTATGAATGCATGCTTATCTAAGATACATGGTTCAGTTGTGGGATCAGAAGAGGCTTCTGTGAGGATCTAAAGACTGCTGCACTCAACGAGAAAGAGTGTTCTGCCGTGGTGGATTGTGTATTCGTTTAGAGGTCAGTCCGGCACGTTCACAGTAATCTGTCGGTTCTGTTTCCTGTCCAGCATGGGATGGATGAGCTTGGCTGTGCCAAAAGGACATCACTGTTTCTAAGGTGGGAACTGGGCAACCAGTAATCTTGTTGAAAGAAGGATGAAAATGCTCCTTGATTAATCAAAGTATAAAAAATCCTCAAAAGAAGGGAGAAGAAGATCAGAATATCGATGAACCTATGGAATGATTTGGACTTTAACAGTATGCATGGATTGTCAATGCAGAGGTTCTTAAGTAACTGGAGCACATTGTCACAGGATTCATAAAAGAATTAAGTCCTCAAAAGACAAGGCCACAAAGTCAGCTGTCATCTGGACAACACTGTATCAGAATTTAAAAAAAAAAAGTTTAAAAAACCCAAAGCCTTGCTCATATTTGCTGATAACCACATGTTCCTACAATCTTTACAACTATGTGGTATGTATTTCTACTATAAAACTGGTTTTGTTATTTTGCATTCAATTTAATGCAAGCTAGGCTGAAAGTGATTTTGCAGCATCGGCAACTTTTAACGTTCAACGTTCTTTCGGAGCAGTGGTCCTTAAAACAGAAGCCTCAGGGGTGTTCTACTCCTCTACATGCCACACTCAAAGAGTGGCAGGGTACATCTCTTCTCAGATGTATTGGCCACTTTGCACATCGGTAACGCAGAGCCCTGTGGGGAAGGGAGGTCTCCTGTTTGCCGGTAAAGGCCACTGAAGCTCTGTAGCATATGGCAGGATATTCTGGAGCATCCAGGATTAGCATCCTGAAAGGATTAACAGCTGCCTTGCTGAAAATATCAGGACTGAAAACAAAGACTAAAAATCAGAGCATGCGTATTATTCTAAATCTTACCCGTAGTCTCAACGATTCCTTCAAGGATGACAACTATTTCAAATTGCTCGCTTCTTAGTGATCGTTGTGAGAGACAAAAAAAGGGGCTCTTTGAGTTAATTTCATGACAGATAGTTAATGGGGAAACTAAAAACAGCTGGTCAGCTCCAGTTCCAAATCCAACATCCAGTTCACACTGGTCTAGCGGCAGAAATTCTCCCTCCGGTGTCTGTCGGGACTAAAGATGAAAAGATGATTTAGTAATCACCATATGAGGCAAAACACGAAAAGCAATGCAATGAAGTTTAAACCTGCCTCTTTCGTAATATTATCATCTATATATTAGGTCTGTAGATATAAGTAAAGCTAAATACTATAAGGATACTGTATATGACCAATTTTGACTTTTCTTATTATGCCACTAGATATCATCATCATTTACAAACTTTACTTTACTATGAGATATATATATATATGTATAAATTTTGACAAAAATGTTTGGTACCACACTACATGTTTTATAATGGATGTTTGCCATGAACATCCCGTGACAAAACTTCCCGTTAATGAGAACAAAATCCAGAAGCCATGCACATTTTAATCCACTGCCTGAATTCATGTTTCGTTATTTTTATGTTACTAATTCCTTTGCCAATTTGCATGTAGCACCTACTGCATGTTGATCTTGATAATGAACTTATGATTATTATTAAGCTAAGTGGCCCGTCTTTATTCATGTCATTTCGCGGGTCCAATAAAAATACTGATATGATAGCTTTCATGGGCCCCGTAGAGTTCCCTCAAAATTTTCCTGGTATTCAAAGTACAACTAAAAATTACATCAGTTGGCCAGGAAGCTCCTCAGTTGATTGCTTTAAAGGTCTTTGTTGGAAATTGTCCATTAAAATGAAAAGCTTTGCAAGGCCTATTTAAAATCCTTTCTGCTTATTGCTTGATTAGAAAGCACTTAACTCTTTAAGAAGCCAACTACTGATTATATATGATAGATTACTCCATCAGAGTTACCATGTAGTTTTAACTGTGATGCATTGGTATTGACAAATGTCTTGGTTCCATTGCTTGGAAACTCCATCCATTAGCCCTGAGAGCAAGCTGAAGCTAGCAGATTTCCTGTTGACTTAGATCTGATTGGTGTTCTTTTAAGAAAGTTTCTGTCTTTAAAGAAAATCCCCAAGCAAGTAGTGTACCTTCAGATTATCTCTGTGCTTCACCTGTATCTTAAAAATGCTGAATTTTTAACTGGTAATTACATAACCAGTTAGGTAGCTGGTAGAGTACAGCTCCTTATTAAACACAACACATGATTTCACTCATGTGCTATGTGTCTGTTTTTCTGCTGAGGAAAAATAAAAATCTTCCTCTCTAAATAACCAAGTTCTCCCTTAAACAAGAGTCAGTTTCTCCAGTACTGATGAGGACAGGGAAAGGAAAATACTAGCTGATGGCTTGTGAAAGCGTTCTCATGGATTATTAGTGCTTTGAGAGGTAAAAGACAGTGCTATAAAACAAAAGCAATCAAAACCACTACTATGTAGCAATCATGACAGTCTCTGTTATATGCAAAGGTGTAATCAAACTACTGCAAAAATATCCTTTCTCTTTTCCTGAGAGAACCCGCAGAACTAAGGTGCAGACTGCGCCACCGCGTTTGTTGCCTGCTTACTGCTCTTCCAGCAGGCGCACAAGTTGGTTGGCAACGTACAATCTTTGCTCCAAGGTAACATGGCTCAACGTGAGCTGTATGAACCAACATGTAAACCTGAAATTTTATCAAATACAATTACCTAGACAAAGACGTGCATATCTGCACAAATTGCTGCCTGAATGACTTAAGAGACGTTTCATCTACAAACCATTTTTCACTGTAGGAGAGTCTTTCATCAAATCCACTCAATGGTAACCAAATCTGTCAAGGATGACTAAAGGTAACAGATCTGGGAGAAAGCAAAAGGTTGCGTTTGAGGTATTCAGTATCTTACATACAGGACTGACCTATGCAGGGCACGGACAATTTTTAAACTTATTTGTTAAATAAAAATAAATTAACCTGAATTAAGCCCTAATATGTTAAGACTCCTAGCCAGTGACCTTTGTTGCATATATATAGCTTTACTCAAAGGATCACAAAACAGGGTGGAAGACTATAAACTGTCAACAATAAGTTTGGAAGGAACACTTGTGATTCTTTTTTTTTGATCATCCGCAAAACGCAAAGCCAAATAAATTCTGCAGATTAATACATGCTTGAACAAGGGCACAATTACTTAGAAATGCCCCAGCTTTAATTTTAAATGTGGCCAGAGATGGAGAATCCAAAGGTCTAGATGAGTTGCTCCAAAGGTTAATTGCCTTGCACCTGATAAAAAAAGACAAGAGAAGTTCAGACTGGAATGAAGAAAAACTTTTCCATCATAAGGACACTAAAGCAGTGGAAGAGCTTGCCCAGCAAGGCTGTGCAGTCTTTGTCCTTAGAGGTTTCCAAAACCAGACTGGAAAAAGCCCAAAGCAACCCGGTCTGACCTCCTAGTTCACCACACAGGAGGTTGGACTAGAGACTTCCCACCGTCCCCTCCAATCTGAATGATTCTGTGATATTAAAAAACATATTGTTTGCACTTTCTGCACATGCCCTGCTTATCGAGATCACAATATAATGGGTCTTCTTACTTATTTGCAATGACTGCCATCTGTGAACTTTCTGTTACAATTTTGTTTGCTTTCAGTTTTTTCAAAGATGTTAATTTCAGCTCAAAGAATAGGTGCCTGCTGGTCATAACCCAAAGCACACTGGCTCTATGGCTACCACACTTCACAGTTCTATTTTTAAAATTATTGGTTACTACATGTTGAAAACAGGTTACAATGATTTTACATTCCTCGGCTTTCTGAATCAAAATGTCCTACGCTACTAGCTGAAACATTTTACAGGCCACTTTACACACCAACACCAACACTACCATGCTTATCAGTGGCATATATAGCCCCATCAAGAGAAGATAAAAATAGGTACCGTAACTGAATTTTAAACAATCAATACCGATCAGCATACGGTGGATGCTGGTTGCTGCTGCTATCGCCAGATCACTCAGGCACACCAGTGAGCTCCAGGAATTAAGAGGCAGAAAATTACAGTTCACTGTGACATCGAAAAGGCCAGGATCTGGAATGGCACATTTTCAGCAGCTAGTTCCAACCACCTTCTTTCTGTTTTTTCCACCAGGGGTTTGCTTTTTCCTGCTTCTAGAGCACTCAATGTAAATTAGAAAGACTCAGGTTTTTGGAAAAGATTTTGCTGAAGCACGCACACTTAGCCTTGTAACTTTGCTTTCCAAACTCTCCACAACTCAGTTCATAAAGGGACTCAGAGTTTTTCTGCGACATCACTACATCATGCTGCTGCACAGTCCCCTGGAACACAAAAAAAGCCAGCACAGTGTCGTGGCACCACTATAATCTACCTAATATCCTAAGGCATATATCACTCTTTCAGTAAATGCCATTCAGACAGACATGGATTGGTGCACTTTCTTTACAAATGTAAATCCTCAGGGCTCCATTGGTCCCACTGAAACACTGTTCACTACTAAATATGGCTCCTATCTCAAATACAAAAGTGTGATAAGACATATTTCTTCACATTCTTTCACTGTGACACAAGTTAAAAAAAATAATCTAGCTATCTAATCGGGTGCAGGAGAAGTGTAGCAAGATCAGCTGTCAACAGCACTGTACCAAGCACAGCGGAAAGAGCACAAATCACAAAAAGGCAGAACTCGCTAAAGATAAATGGGAAGCAAGTTCCAGCATATTCACCATAGGTTTACAGGACACACAAAGCTACTTTAAAGCAGGTGATGTAAATTCACACATTGCTGGAACGGCTGCTATGACTGCTGGAATGATGTGTCCAGTTCAAGGGGCACCTCAGCTGAGGAGGATTTACAGAAAAACATGGGAACTAATACCACATCTTGTAATGAGGACTGAGGGGGCAACTAGTACACAGACATTCACTTTTAAACTTTCCTGTGTCCATAGCTTGTATTTGCCAAAGGTTGCAAAGCAGCTTGAAGAAAAGTCACAGGCATGATGATCATTTGAAAGAAATCAAGTATTACTCACAGATTCATTATCTAGTCTATGAAACAGCTATCAAGCAGGTCCGTCAAATGTCCTTGTGTTTTCTGTCCCAATCATCTGCATATCAGCATTGTGTAGCAACAGAATCACCAGCAGAAAGCACACCACATTGTGTGTTGAGTGTCTTATTTCAAAGTAAGTTTATAGTGAACTACTATGACTGTAAAACCACAGCTGTGACACTGCTTTTATTCTACTTTGACTTGCATTCTATCTTGGATGATGGACAGAATTAAATACTTTAGAGGAAGCTTTCTGCTAATTTTGATTAGTTAGAGGTCAACAAAATCATGGTTTAGCTGGCTTTCTGGTTCCTACAAAAATTGCTCCATTTTAACTCCTGACAGCTTGTTCCCATATATATACACGCAACCTCTTTTTGAATCTTAGCAGATTCTCCATTTTAAATGGTATTCTGCAGCAAGAAAAATTAACAGTTCAGTCAAGCTTCCTGCACAGAACAGGAGGAAAACAACCTTTTGCATTTACCATTGTCCCATCACCTACTGTATACTGCTTGTTTCTGCAGGTTATTAAAATGGCCAAAGAGGTGCTCCAAAGAGAAGATTACCATAGAGAATACACAACATTTATGACATCCAAATATGATATTTTGAAATTAATGTCATCGCTCGCATCCAGCTTCTGATGATCCCCATCGAGCACGCTCCCGTGACAAGAGGTAGCTGCGATGAGCGGCTATGTTGCTTTGTCTTGGCGTGTCGCACAGTGTTTTCCTTCCATTCTACTCCTGCCCAATGTCTCCTGCAGACTTCGGTGCGTGCCAGACCCTACTGTCTCCTAATGACTTATTTTTCACGTTATGATCTCCTTTGAATTCCCGTTTCCTTGCACTCTGAATTATGCGGACCATTGTCAGTGATTAATAAATAGATACCCATGACAATCAAAGGGCCTTTCCACTGAAGCACCTGCGCACAATCCCTCTGCAATGCTGGGAGGCTACTAGCTGGAACCATGGGGCAAGGAACTACAAATTAAAGCTCCCCAAGTTTCCCCAAGGGGAAGAAGAGGTCAAGGTTAATCTTTGTCCTAATTTAATGGCACACAAAATGGTTATAATCGATTTCATATTCCCAGCCATCACCTGCTAAAGGGCATGCCTTAGTATCCCTCCCTGCAGCTATCCTATATCCTGACACATCCATCCCTCCTCACCAAATCGGTTTCCCGGCAGCCTCACAATCCACTGGAATGCCTCTGGGAGCTCTCTGATGAGACTGTCTTTTCCCCCTACACCTGCCTGGCTCTTTCATGGCTCCCACTATGGGCGGCCATGGCAAATTTTTCTGAAGCCCTTCATACCGCCCCAGCCACGTCCACTCACCCACACACCAAGGGATGGGGAAGCTGTCCCTGGGGCAGGGCAGAGCCCACCAGCAGGCAGCAGCAGGGACTGCACAGGGGAAGCCCCGTGCTCCCCGCACTATGGACACATGGTTCCACTTGGCCTGTGCCCTGTCTCTGTCACCCACTGTAACGCAGGTGTCCTATACCACCCACTGTCACACCAGGCCTCACCTTGATCAGCTTGCAACGGATCTGGGCAGACACCATGTGGCTGTTGCGGAGGTTGCCGACACGGAACATGAGGCAGAGCTTGCCATCCCGCTGCGAGACGACTGCAGCATGGCTGAACATTAGTGTCTCGGCTCGTTTCTTGGGCTGGGACATCTTGATGAACATGCAGCCGATGAGGAATGCATCGACGATGGAGCCCAGCAGTGACTGGAAGAGGAAAAGCACGATGCCCTCGGGGCAGCGCTCAGTAATGTAGCGGTGTCCATAGCCAATGGTGGCCTCAGTCTCTATGAAGAAGAGGAAGGCGGAGGGGAAGTTGTACACGTTGGCCACGCACGGACTGTAGGCGTTGTCATGTGGCCGGTGCAGGTCACCTCGCAGGTAGGCGATGCCCCACCACATTGAGGCCATGACCAGCCAGGCAACGGTGTAGGTCAGCAGGAAGATAAGCAGGTTCCAGCGCCACTTGAGGTCCACCAGCGTGGTGAAGAGGTCGGAGAGGTAGCGGCTGCTCTCGCCTCCCAGGTTTCCGTGCTGCACGTTGCAACGCCCGTTCTTATCCACGAAGCGCTGCCGCTCTCTGCGGGTGCCGCTGCGAGCAGGGCCCACCGCCTGGTACTCGTCCCCAAACTTCCTGCGCAGGGCAGACATGCCGCCGGAGCCGGCGGCGGCCGCCGTGAGGTTGCGGCGGGGCGAGGGGCGGGCGGTGGCACCGCGCTGCCTCCGCGCAGCAGCCGCCGAGCACGGCGCCGGCCCGCGGGGAGCGGGGTAAGCCCAGGTGCCCGCGGAGGGGGAACCAGCCGCCGGCAGCAGGAGGGAAGGTCGGACAGAGCAGCCGCGACGAGACCGGCCCAGCGCTGGCGGGACTGCGCAGCCAGGGGCTGAGCTGGGCCGGGGGGCGGGCGGGGCGGAGCTCGGTGGGGACCGGGGCGGGGGCAGAGCCGGGGCCGCCTCGCTGAGCGCCGCGGGGCGGCCCGGGCGGGGGAGCCGGTCTCCGCCGGGGCGGGCGGCAGGTCTCCGGCTCTTTGTGCCGCAAGCCGTTGGCAGTCAGCGCCGCGTTCCGCGCTCGGGGGCCGCCGGGCGAGGACGGCTGATGATCGCGTTACGGATGTCGTGTCGCCGTCGCAGCCTGGTCGCGGAGTTCGCGCTGCCGGAGCTGAGAATCGTCGCGTGAGCGGCAGGGAGTCACCCGCCGAGCGGCCGCGTCGCCGGTAGCGCAAGGGATCTTGAAATGGTGAGATAGGTCGGCTCTTGAACAAAGGGATGAGAAGATGCTAATCCTCAGGCCGCCTTTGAAGGAAAATAAATATTCCAGGTAGACCAGGCCTAGTCCACAGGAGTGCCTGCCTGCCGCCGAGCCAGCAGAGAAGCCAGCTGTTCCGAAGACAGTTCCCCAGAAGCTGAAGTGATTTCAGTGCAGCTGTCGTGTTTTTGATGGGCGGAAAAGATCAAAATCAGCAGTGTTAATTACTAATGGCATTAGAAGTTCAAAGTGGGGCTATGCTACTGACTTCCCCCTGCCCCTTATTATTTTTAATGTTGTTTCTCAAAAATAATTGGTATTGAAATTTAATTCTCAGGTATATAAGAACAGTATTATGATTCAGGTCACTCATTTCAACATCTGATTTTAAGAAAAGTGTCAGAGATGAAGGGGCACAGACTCCGATATGCAGGATCAAAATCAGCTTTATTAAGCAAGCGTGCTCTTTATATACTTTTCTACCAAGGCCAGTAATTTTCTACTTTACTTGTTTACACCATCGCGTGCCCTAAAAGATCATGTTCCCACTGAAAAGGGAATCTCTCTTCCCTGTGAGCAGGACCTCCTTATCTAGGGAGTAGCTTCACACAACTTCATTGTCTGCCAGAACAGTGCTGCAGCTGCTTATTCCTCCCTATTAGTTCTACCATGCTTAACCCTTCTTTTGCCTCAGTCCCCACAGAAAAGCATTGTCATTACAAAACTGTAGCCCGCAGTTACTGAGGTTTTAGGAAATACATCTGTAAAAACTGGCAATTACATTTTGCTTCAGTTCTAGATTGAATAAACTATTTGTCTGAAGTTTAATTTCAGTATTTTCACCAAATGCTAAAGCATAAGCAAGTATTTTTAAGATGTTCACACTATCAGTCTTGACATTACTTCATTAATACTTTCCAAGAAGGCTCTGTGCATAGCTGCAGTAGGTGCTTTGTGGTATTTCAGGAGCCATATTTTCCAGAACTCAAGAGGATCAGTTCTCTTCCCTCCAATTTCCTCCCCAAATTAAGCACATATTTTTTACTGCAAATATGGAATCATAGACTCACAGAATGGTTTGGGTTGGAAGGGACCTTAAAGATCACCTAGTTCCACCCCCCTGCCCTGGGCAGGGACACCTCCCACCAGCCCAGGTTGCTCCAAGCCCCTGGGCTTGAACACCTCCAGGGATGGGGCAGCCACAGCTTCTCTGGGCAACCTGGACCAGTGTCTCACCATCCTCACAGTACAGAATTTCTTCCTAATATCTCATCTAAATCTCCCCTCTTTCAGTTTAAAACCGTTACCCCTCATCCTATCACTACACTCCCTGATCAAGAGTCCCTCTTCACCTTCTCTGTAGTTAAAGTACTGGAAGGGGCTATAAGGTCTGCCCGGAATCTTCTCTTCTCCGGGCTGAACAATCCCAATTGTCTCTGCTTGTCTTCATAGGAGGAGAGGCTTCATAGCAAATACCAGATGGGTCAAACAATTTGAAATTCATTTCACTGGTCAATCAAACTCTATAAAAATATTTCCTTGTCCCTAAGTATCCCTTACTAGAAGACCACTATACTTCTGATATTTCTTGCAAAAGGCATACAGCAGTAGAGTCAGTGAGAAGGCGTCACCCAAGAGGAGAATAAAGCCCTTTCATTTATTTTTAACGGTCCAAGAATAATCACGAATCTCCAGGCATGTGCCCGCCAGTCGGGCAGTTTCTTACTACTCAGCAGGGGGAGACAGTAACAGAAAAGTCTACCCTCTAACTTTACATTAATTTTTAAATGCATATACCTTGTCTGTTGGAGCGAGGTCTGCTATCCAACACAATCCCTTCGCGGGAAAGCCGCGTCCGGCGCCGCCCCTCGCGGGCGACACACCGGGCCGGAGCGCGCTGCCGCCGCGACCCCACGCTGCGGTTTGACGGCGAATCGCCAGCGGTGCCCGACGCGCCAGGCGGGCCCTAGCCCGCCCCGCCGCCGCGGTCGCCCGCTGGGCCCCGGTCAGGCCGGGGGAGGGCGGGAGGCGGCGCGTAGGACGGTGCTCAGGGCGCATGAGCGAGGCGCGCGGCCGGCTACCGCGACGCGAGGGCTGGGGAGCGGCTCCGCGGCTGCCGGGGCGGGCGGGCAGCGCCGCAGGGGCCCGCGCGTGGGCCCGCACCCGCAGGTAACGGTCGCCGAGCGGCAGCATTGCTCCCGAAGCGCGGCTCTGTACCTCCACAGGCGGCCGCGGCGACGCCATTTTGCAGCCGGGCGGGGCCGGGCCGGGCCGGGCCGGGCCGGGCCGAGTTCTGACGCTCTCTCTGAGGCGCGGGCCGCGGCATGGCGGGAGTCTGCGGCCCCGCCGGGGTTTGCCGGGGCAGAGGACCCGGTGCCGGGCCTGGTCGGAGCCCTGTGGAGCCGTCCGGGCGGCGGAGATGGGGCCGCAGAGGCGCTTGCAGAGCCCGGCCTCGCGGCTGGGGAGGCGGGTCTGGACGAGGACATCTCGCCGCCGGTGGTGCGGGGACCCCACTCCCGTAGGGCCCGCGGCTGGGCCGTGAGGAGAGCCGGCCGCCCTTGCCCTGCCGCCGGCAGTCATCGGTGCCCGAGCTCGGCGGAGCGCACGGAAAGTTGTCTCCGGAGCGGGACGGTCCTGCCCGGCGGTGCCGGGGGATGGGGTCCGCCTGGCCGTGCTCCGCCCCTCGGGTTCCACGGAGCCCCCGGGATGACTGAGGGGCGCCCGGCTGAGGCCGCACCGCCAACCCCGAGCGCGGGGCCGTGGCGTTGGGCGCGCTCTGAGGGGCTCGGAGGAAGAGCTTGTCCCCGTGGTGGCGGACAGGGAATCGTGTGCGGTCTTCTCCGTGCTTAGGCCGTCAGAGCAGCCGCTCTTCCGTGCTGAGTGGGCATAGGACCCAGCGAAAGATGAGTTTGGTCAGATTTGGACGGTTTTTGTGTACAAAAGCAAAGTGAGGAGAAATCCTGTGTCATAGCTGGCGGCTATGGTCTTACGAGTGTGCAGATGCATTTTCTGAGCTAATCGCTGGGGTCATCTTCTCCTGGAAAGATGTTGAAATGCAACTGCTTTCTGAAATGAGATCTTCTATTTCTTTGACCAATATATCTGGATTACAGAAGCTTTATGTTGTATTAGGCTGTGAACCACACTGGGTTTATTTTGCAAGGCAATGGGGATATGCCAAAGCATATTGTGCTTATGTTTGATCCCCTTTGATCCCAGCTACAGCATCAGTTTAGTATATTTAGCTCTTTCCAAATATCAACAGTCCTTTTCCTAGGCAAGGAAGGAGGCTCAAACATCTGTCTCGGGAACAGCTGCGCAGGGCCATGTGTGGAAAATGAATTATGGTTTAGGTAGGGTAGATATTTTTAAAGAGGAAAAGTGTACTTGAGCCTATTCTTACTACAGTGATGAGAGGACAGATTCATGGTTTTGAGCCCCTCTTGCAAAGTATCACATGCTGGGGCTGAATTTAATACCTTGAAGCTAGCCCTGAGTATTGATGTGGACCGTGCTGGTGAAGGATATGGAATGCTTTTTGTTCTTTTGACTGTTCATTCCAATCAGTCCTGGCTAACAGGATTTTTACAGAACATGGGAAATGCCTCTAGGGGAAGTCTCCATTTTTATAGCTGTGCCTAACTTGCCTAATTCTGGTGCTTCCTGAGTTTGCTGTCAGGTTTTTGAGATGTTAAAATGTGTATTTTCCAGATTTGTGTGTAGGATGCTTTTTTGCTAAGAGTCTGGAAGATAACTTGGGTTTTCTTTGGTTTTGGTATGAAGTAACTTTGACTGTGGGAAGCACACATTCTTACAAAGACAGTACATGCTATTGAAGTTCCCTTGCTTGATAATTGAGAAGATTTTTAAATACATGTCAAATGAAAAGCAATAGTCATGGAACCAGAAAGTTGAATGCCTTGCCTATACATTTATTTTGGCGTGAAGTGTGTGTGTGTGTGTTTATTTCTTCAAGGCAGTAGGTAATAAAAAAGCTTTTGAGAGTTAATTAAATAAATGTGTAGTATATGTAATACACTTGAGTACAACCCATGGATTAGAGTCAAATTTCAAGACTTCAGTTCACTTTCTTAGAGAACTCAGTTATGTTTTGATACCCAGGTGGACTAATTAAGCATAGCAGTAGAAAATAATGGGTGTGAAACACAAGTGACTATTGAGCTTAATATTTCAGTACATTGTAGAGAAACTTGGGAACCTATCAAATGCTAAACTGGTATATGCTAATTTGTCATGCAGTAATAAGGTATTTTCAGGCAGCTGATCAACATAAAGTTGAATTAGAAAGCCATCAAACTTGTGTCATGCGATCAAAATACCAGAAATTTATCTACAAATAGAAACACAAGGAACATCTTTTATTGCATTTAGCAAAGAGTTGGAGTATCCCACATTTCTTTCTAATCCTTTTTGTGTGCTGTTATGGCTGTTTATTTTTCTACAAGCATTAGCCTGAATTTTATGAGCATGAATGAGATTTTAAATGCCCTGAAGGTGTTTCATCTTGTACTGGATTATAAGCATAGATGCAGTTTTGCAGTTTGAAATTAAATTGCTCCAGAGTCATTTGCTCTCGGTGACAAGAAAAATCAGCAATAAAAGCATCTAATGGAATTTTTGAGCAATGGAAGTAGCCTTGTTCGCTGTAGCAACCATGACCAAGGTTGATGGAGTGACACTCCTAATAGCTTTAATGAGTTGCATGTAGTTGTAGCGAGGCCTGCATCAGAATGCCAGGGGGATGTAGATTGCTTTGAGGTGTGCTTTTAGGAAGCCCCAGAACATCTTGTTGCAACGGCATATTCCAACATTCTCTCTACATTCTCTCTATTTCTGTGCAAATGGTGTTTATCGGTGCTTTTAGACATCCACTCTGCAGCATGCTTTTTTTCTTTTTTTGTTTCTTCAGACAGGTTACTTAGGCCTTCTGAAACTGTCTGTCTTGAGAATAGAATAGGGAAGCATCTGCTGTCTTCAGCATCAGCTTTATCCGAGATACCATATGGTTATTATATAACGTAATATTTTTCATGTTGTTACTTGCGTAGCGGAATAACTGCAGGACTCCGCCTGATTCAGGTTAAACTGAACTTGAGAGAAATATGTACTAGGTATTTACTATTTTTACATGATTGCCATTTTTCTCGCATGCTTGAGCTTAGGTATTATCTTTGCTCATTTCAGGACTGCCTCTGAATCGCAGTCCAGAAAGAAGAAACAATCGTGTTGATTTAAGTTGAACATTTGTCTCTAAGATTAAGAACAAAGCCATGCCAGTGGTTTCGGAAGACTCAGGTAACTAATCTGCATGCTTTCAACAGACCAGTGACTGAAACCTTAGTGTATGTGTTTCACACAGGAAATGAATTCAAATTGGAGTTAAATAAAATAGAATTAAGATAGTTCAACTAGATTTCTTAGCAATTACCTAAAAGAAAACAAGGAAGGTGGAGTATAGAAGGTGAAAATTAATAAAGAAAATTAATAAATTTAGTCAGATTTCAGGAAACACCCAGTTTTATAAGAGTCTTAGAGCCCCTGAATATATGCTGGTGAGCAGGCTCCTATGGACAAACTTGGAGCTCTCAGTATAACAGTGGCTTCTTATAATAACATAGATATATAACATAATAATATAATAACACATGCTTATTAAAGATCAGCTCTTATATCTCTGCTGCTTGCTGTGCCACTTCTTAATATTTTCTGAATAGGTGTTGGTGAGCTGTGTTAATATTCTTCCTTTTGACTTAATAAACCAGTGATTCCATTCAAGACTTGCTAACCAGCTTCTCCAGTGTGCTACCCAGGGTGAATTCACATCTACTAATGATACTGAGTTTTAAAGCAGAAGGGAGTTTGAGTCTCCTGGATCCAAATATACTCTGAAGTTCATGGAGATAATAGCCAAAGGAGCAGATTTCACACACACCCCCACACCCCAGCTTTTTTTTCCTTTTCCTTTTTTCTGGTGGTTTGTTTGTTTGTTTTGTTTTCCCGGTCATGGTCCACCAGGAAAAACACTAACGTTTGTCTGGCCCTGTGCACTGCAAAACTGGGATATTGATGATTTAAGCACTTTTTAGAAAACACAAGCCACAAGCTTTGCTTCCACTGCAGTGGAAATCTACACCAGTCCTTTCTTCCCCTGGTCAGACCTGACTTCTAACAGGTAACCCAGAGGTAGAAAGGGCAGGATAACACTTGTAAGCAAAGTTGCTCAGGAAGTAGAGCTGGTACCTGTGCAACAAAGGAGATAGGTTGTTCATTCATTTTGCGAGTCTGCTGTGGTGCTCCAGTAACTGAAAGTTTGTTAGAGGGCTAGCTGTTCTAGAAACAATGGGTAATTAACATGAAGGGGGAAACTTCAAAAGTAATGTATTTAAAAATATATATTACTTTGGTAGCTTTTGCCTTAGAATCATAGAATTGGAATTGTTTAAGTTGGAAAAGACCTTTAAGATCATCAAGTCCACCATTGAACCATGTCCCTAAACACCACATCTACCTTCAGGGATGGTGACTCAACCACCTCCCTGGGCAGCCTGTTCCAATGTTTGATGACCCTTTCAGTGAAGAATTTTTTCCTAATATCAAGTCTAAACCTGCCCTGGTGCAACTTGAGGCCATTTTGTCTTGTCCTATCACTTCTTACTTGGGAGAAGAGACTGACCCCCACCTCGCTACAGCCTCCTTTCAGGTAGTTGTAGAGAGCGATAAGGTCTGCCCTGAGCCTCCTTTTCTCCAGGCTAAACAACCTCAGTTCCTTCTTTAATATATGTTATATCTTATGCTGTGTTTGCTGCTTAAGAAGGGAGCTTTGCAAAATGAGTGGAAGATAAGCACAAATATCTCTGCAAACTTAATGATATTGGAAAGTACCCAAGTAAATGTAGTTGATGTTAAGGCTGCAATGGAAGGTCCTGTGAGACACGCTATCTAAAAAGCTTTTGTTCTGTCTTGAATTTAAACGTAGGATTGCATGAAACTTTGGCACTTTTGACATCTCAGCTAAGACCTGATTCAAATCATAAAGAGGAAATGGGATTCCTTAGGGGTGTCTTCAGTGAAAAGAGTCTCAGCTACCTGATGAAGGTAAAAGTTCATTTATGAATGTACATTTTCCTTACAGGTTACTTATTCTGTGTTCCATTGATTTATCAGCTGGTTACTTTGCCAAAGCTTTTTTTTTTTTTTTTTTGTAGAATTCTGTACTGACTAAAGCATATAGTTATTTAAGCACAAACATAAAGAACATTCATTGATAATTAACATATTTTGTTCAGAAAAAACATTTCTGCCTTGATTGCCAAAATGCAGATACAGTGCCCTGTACCTAAAAAGCAGGATGAGATGGCTTAATTTTTTCACTTATGCTGCTAAGTCTTAACAGATATTCTAGCTGTCTGTGAAACTAGAGTAAGCAAAAAAAAAAAGACTCCTAAACAAAGCAAAAATAACCCCAAGAGAGTTTTTTTTTTTCTGACACCTCAGAAAAATTACATTCCTTAAATATAAAAATATTCCAGTGTAAGTATAATTAGGAAGTTTTGTATTTCTCTGTAGTAATATACCTGAATAATCTTTTTCAGATTCATGAAAAACTCCGTCATTATGAAAGACAGAGTCCAACTCCTGTTTTACATAGTGCAGCGGGATTAGTTGAAGATGTGAGTAAAAATTCTTGTCTCTTTATTTTCCAGTTATTTAAGCCTGCTTTTCTAACAAATCAAAGCTTTGCAGTTGTGGTATGTGTGTACATATTTTTCATCTTGCCCAACTGTCTTTGGAATCTGGTGGCTTGTTTCACTCATGATTGATCAAGGAAATGAGAGCTCAAAAATATCATGTCATTAAATGTCCAGTGAAGACAGACACAGGCAGGTACAACAGAAGGATGCTATTAATGGCCTTTGTAAGGGAGAGGCTGCAAAAAGCATTCAGTCCTTTCTTGGCAATAGGCTATCCCAGCTAAGCATTCAGTCTTAAGGACCTGAAACCATTACAACCCAAGCGGCATTGCTGTTTGCATAGATGGTTTGGGTTGGAGAATGGTTTGGTTTGGAAGGGACCTTGAAAGATCGTTTAGTCTAACGGCCCTGCCACGGGCAGGGCCACCTTTTGCTAAATAAGGTTGCTTAAAGCCCTGTCCAACCTGGCTTTGAACATTTCCTGTGGTGGGGTATCCACAACCCCTCTGGGCAGCCTGTTCCAGCATTTCACCACCTTCAGGGTAAAAAAGTTCTTCCTTATATCTGATCTAAATCTGCCCTCTTTGTTTAAAACTGCTGCCCCTTGTCCTGTCACTACGAGGCTTTGTAAAGAGCTTTTCTCCATCTTTCTTTTAAGCCCCCTTTATATATTAAAAGGCAGCAATAAGGCTTCCCCGGAGCCTTCTTTTCTCCAGGCTGAACAACCCAAACTCTCTCAGCCTGACTTCATAGGAGAGGTGTTCCGGCCCTCGGATCGTTTTTGTGATCCTCCTCTGGACATGCTCTAACAGGTCCATGTCTGTCTTGGTTTTCTGGACTGCAAGCGCACATTGCTGTCACGTATCTGATTTTTCATCCACCAGTATCCTCAAGTCCTCTGCAGGGCTGCTCTCAATCAATTCATCCCCCAGTCTGTTCACAGAGCAAAGTGTTATCTTACATTTGTTTGTAACGTGCCATGTGCCTGAAAAGGTGAAATTTATACTGCTTTTGATAGCTCTTTACAAGTGGCTTGCACCTGTTTCCTTCCAAAGCGTAGCAAAGGGCTGTGGAAGGGTTGGGAGGTAGAATTCCTCCCTTTGCAAAGCCAGGAGATCCCACTGCCCCGTCTTAATCCACAGCATACCCTCTCTCCCCTTTCCCACAAATACCCTACTGCCTCTGTAAAAGTTTTGACACTGCTGCCTGTCAAGTCATACAAAATTACCACATTCTAAACAGCAGAGGAGAAGTTTTATACCGGACTATGTGACTTCCCTATATAGAACCCTTTACAGGGAAAGGAAATCTGTCTTGCCTCAACCTTTGTCCCTTCTTCCTCCCTCCCGCCTTCTCTCTCCTCCCACCCAACCAGCCTAGTGCAAAAGTGCTTCCATTATTTTTCTGATCTTTTGTTTGGAAGGCCTGAGACTCCAGGGCATATTCTGGTATCCAGGCTTTGCAGGGGAACAAGGGAATTTCTATTGCATGTTCCACAAGAGTAATGCTACTTGGTTACAGAGGGGATTAACTGCTTTGTTGTAGTACAAGCATCAAGAGTGTTGTTTCACATGTCACTTACAGATTCCATACAGAATTTAAAATTTCAAAACTCATTCCTGAATTTATGTTGGTGGAATCACTCTTAAAATGTATGTTTAGGGGCTAGGATCCTGATTGCTGATGATGTCTTCCTGCAGTATCTAATAAAAATATAATAAATGAAGAAGCTTTAATTTCTTTTAGCATTTATGCACTGTTGATTGGGATTGGTTTTGATCTGTGCACACTGCTTTGAAGTATGATAGAAATTAGCAAACACTCACCAGAAGCATTCACTTGCAAATATATGATCTTGTTTGGTGGAGTCCTTTTATTTTGAGGTTGTTAACTTTTATTTTAAAGGTAATAGAAGAATTGCAGACCGCACCAGTGAATAATGAAGAAAAAGAGCTACTTCAGCTGTTGTCAACACCACATCTCAGGGTAAAAAAACCACACACACATATAGTTTACATGATAAGTAAGATAATTGCTAAGTCTTTTTTTGGAGGGATTTATGGTGAGGGTGGAAGGGGAAGTTTGTTTGCTGTAATGTTGGAAACATGAAAACCGGAAACTGTAATATTACCCCATTACATTACTGTTTCTTACTTCCTTTATGCAGGCAATGCTTGTAGTACATGACACAGTAGCACAGAAGAACTTTGACCCAGTACTTCCACCTCTACCCGAAAACTTTGGTGATGATTTTGATGAGGAATCGGTGAAAATTGTTCGGCTAGTGAAAAATAAGGAACCTTTGGTACATATAAGATAACGCATCTCTAGTCGTAAAACTCTAGTGCAAAAGTGTTACTGTGAGTATGGAGGAGATACTTGAAGATGTCATCAAATAGTCTGCAAAAACTAGGAGTGTTCTGAAGCTAGTAAACTAACATAAAAGGAAAACTTTGATAAATGCACCTTCACAATTGTGTGACACGTTTTATAGGCATGGGTTTATAACGCCAGTTAACACAGGGAATGTGATCTCTGAGGAAGCTGTATAGGTTGTAATGATTATGCTTATTATACATACTAATTATTTTCATATTGTAGCTAACATTCAAGTAATTAATACCTTCATTTTCATGCAAGTCAGTGGGATGTGGTAACAGTATGTTTGATAGCTGTTGACATATTGGCAAGGTACTAATTTTATACAAATGGAAATGGAAGAATTGATTTCCTAAGAAAAAACAATTGCTTCAGGGAAGAAATCTGCTAAAGTGCTTTTTGTATATGATAATAGGTAGTAGAAGAGAACAGTGACTTAATTCCTGATCAAAGCTTTATATTGCCAGCAGAGGTAGGAGAATTAAAAAAAAAAATCTAATTACTTGACTGTCCTTGCTTTTAAATGTAAAAGTGTTGGCTGTATTGTATGAAGATTCAAAAGACACATAGAGAAGGCTTGTTGTAGGAAATTCTGTTTTGCACACTTGAGTGACTTTGATCACCACAATAATGTAGGTAGTGTAAGCACTTGGCAAAGTCAGTAGAAAGGAAGGTGTGCACCTTCCCACAGTCACGTACACAGGCACAGGCAGAAGTTGAATAATGATGAAAATTGTCAAGGAGGAAGACACAATTTATAGAACAAATTAATTCTAGTTCAAAAGACACATTAGCTTACATGTTATTTCACCTCTTGCTGTATTCTAAGCTAATTTCTTATGATGGTTTCTTGGGGGGTGTATGTTTTATTTCAGGGAGCTACCATCAGAAGAGATGAGCATACAGGAGCTGTGATTGTAGCAAGGATCATGAGAGGTGGTGCAGCTGATCGCAGTGGTAAGTTTCTGAAGAAAAAGGGATTTAAAATTGCATTTGTAAACCGTTTTAAAATTTTAAAAATTATGCATGTACTGTATACATATACCTATAGTGATAATCTTTCACTAAATCTGATGGTTATTCATTCCAAAACCAGTCCTCTGGACATGGGTGTTTAATAGATGTATAGACAATTTTGTAAAAAAGAAAAAAAGGTAACAGCTTATTGAAATCTTAATAGGCAACTGTTAGATGTAAAGTCTGAACTAGAATGTATGCTCTCTGTGTAGTCAGTGGCAGGAGATGGACGTTGCTGCAGAGCAAATTATCCCAATGAGCTTTAGAGTGGGATAGGTCACTGCTGGAATTGCCTTTCTTCCCTGTTGACTATAAAAGGAGCCTACGTGGTGAGCTGACTTGACGACTGAATTTCAGGTGTCTAGTGGCAGGAGAGACTTCCGTGCGTAAGCTGTCATTCAGCATGCTTTCAGGATCCACAGGGTTAATTCATGCAGTATTTGACCTTCCATTTTCTAGAAGGTGATCATCCAGATTTTATTAAATAAGTTGAATTGTCCTCCTGTGAGATTTATTGACTCCAAGCCTCATGCACTTTTTTAAATATACAAGTGACGCAATCCCCAAACTAACGAATTACTGTGATGAAAAAATATTAGCTAGTTACAACTTTCTTCTTGATTGTTATCATTCTTCAAAGTGTGATCTGATAAACGTAACATGAAATGACTAGAGCATGTGCTTAGCATTTCTGTATTTCATCAGTAATCTATTAATTTAATTAGATGTTTTTCTCTGAAATAGCCACTAGGAAAAAATGCCAACAGAGATGGGAGAAGTAGACTTAAGCTTTAGAAGAAAGAAAATAATGTTTCTTACCTTTAATCTAGTATCTTTGTTTATTCAGTGTCAGGTGTTGTTTTCTGTTTGCTTTACTGAGAAATTCTTTTATGTCTGTTAGCCATAGTTATATAACACCACTACAACATTTCTTACTGAACTGGATAAACAAACCTAAAACTTGTAAGGGCCTCTTCATGGCTTGTTTAAAAAAAAACACAAAAAAACCCAAACCAAACCAAAACAAAAAAAAACCAACCCAAACCAAAACAGTCCAGCATTCCTTCTGGGACTGTGTAGTGTTGATCTGTCAGTTGATGGCCATGTCATTCCTGCCTTTGCAGTCAGCAGCATGTCTTCCAACTCTACAGGATTTGATCATCCTCATGAAACTATTCCAGTTTTGCATTCTTAGTGATTATCCAAATGTAGAGGCAGTGGTTTTCCAGAGTATCTTGCCACATGTTCTCTGTCTCTACACTGGTATCCTTATGAGACTGTGCTGCATGAAAATGCCATATGGAATAAGGGTGGGAGCCTTCAGAGCACGTTGCCAACAGAGGCACTTGGCTGTAGTAGGAAATCCATTGAGTTGGGGGAGGGAGGAGAGGAGGTACATGCTATTGACTTAGGTTGGACATCAGGGGAGTGGTGCTTGCCAGTCTGTAGACTTACTTTATTTTACTTACCATCTTTTCAGGTCTTGTCCATGTTGGAGATGAACTAAGAGAAGTCAATGGTATTACTGTGCTTCACAAACGACCGGAAGAAATAAGTCAGATTTTGGTCTGCACTGATTTTCATATCAAAATCTTTTCTGTTGAGTGATCTAGTAATTACAATAGATGATGAAATTTAACTATGAGTTTAAAATATGTATAGAGCTAAAGGATGCAATCTCTGCTTGTCTTTACATTAAGAGTTTTTCTTCTGCCAGGGGATTAGTCTTCTCCTTTTGACTTCAGAAACTTCTGCGAACTGAATCGGTACCGAGTATGATAGAAATAGAAAGTCACATGTTGATGCATCAAGAACGTCCCTTTCGTGCTTTGTTTATGATAAGCAAATTGCAAATTAAAGTTGCATTCCTCGAACAATAAGCAGTTTATTGATAATACATATGTTGGGAAGCTGAAGAAAGTCTAGGCTGTGTGTCCAATGGAGCTGTCAGTCTGTTCTTTACCAGCAGGTTCCTTGTGACATTAGCAAATTATTCCTTCAAGGTTCTCTAACACTAATGCCCAGAAATCTTGGTAACTCTTTCTAAACCTCCACATCTGTGATCAGCCTGCTGTGTTGCAGAAAGTGTCATATCTCTTAAGCTTATTTGTCTCTGACTCCCATCACGTGACTTGGTTCCCCCTTGTCCTGGTGTGGAGTGGATTTGGGGAGAAAGTAAGAACGGCAGCACTAGGAGACTGAAGAATCTGTCATGGGTTCCATCACCTAATTTAAATTTAGATCAAAATAATCCTGAATAAGGAGAATGACTGCTTTTAACTTGGGGGAGGTGAACTGTAATCCAGAAGTGAATGTAGTTGCTAAAAGCAAATGAAGGAATTTTAATGCAGGTCTTAATATGTTCTAACCAAGTAGTTATTTTGGATGTCTCCATGGGGAGGACACTGTTGTGGAGGATTCTTGGAACATCATGATAGTCTCTGTAATGAAGTTAAATAGTGGATTAGTTTGGCCTATTAAAATTCTGAGAAGAGAGAGACACTAGCTCCTAAACTGGAACTTGAATAGTCTGCATTGGGCCCTTGTCCTGATTTCCAAGTGAAAAACATTTCTGTCTTTCTCAGGCTCAGTCTCAGGGATCAATAACATTAAAAATAATTCCAGCCATCAAAGAAGAAGATCGTCTAAAAGACAGCAAGGTATGCAACTTAGTGAAATACTGAAGCACGCATTTTCATATTTACACAATGCTGTCATCTCTGTACGTGCAAGATTACTGCTGTTTCAGTGAGGAGTGCCCTAGACCCATATTTGAACTAAAAAGATAGTAGAGCAGTTTCTTTTTGTAAAATACAGTGCTCCTTTATTGAATAGAATTACTTAGATGACTTCTCTCTTCATCAACTTGGCACACGTTCTTTCACAGCATTTCTGAAATCTAGTCTCTCTTTGCTCATGTAATTAAAATTGGTGTTCCTGCCAGTCACCTCTTACCATGACAGCTGCTATCTGTCCCTTATCTCTGGGCATATTGCCACTCGCTTGAGTCAAAGCAGACCTATTTGCAAACAGAGCTGACCCCATTAGCCCACAGCAAACATCAGTATGTCTCTCTGAGTGCTTCATTTGTCCTCCTTGATCAGCAATGACTTCATGTTCGACTGGTCCCTTAGAGGATTCCTCTGTCAACCTCTGTTTCTGCTTTCCTGCTCTTGGTTGCCGGATTTTTTCCTTGAAACCCCACAAATCACTTTTAAAAGTAGTTCTAATGTGGTGTGTTAAATAGTGGTAAGATACAAATCCAGGGTTGAATTGTAGATTTTGATGCATTAAAGGAACATTTTAAGGACAGTCTTTATAACGGGGCAACTTTGCCATAAATCCCATTTTTTGTTTTCTGCCTCCCCTTATTTTTTTCCCCTTTGTTTGTTGCATTTTGTACTTACATAGACTGTGAATTGTGTTTCTTGGGACTTTGATCTTTGAGTCTCATGTTCCACAACGCCAATACATAATGACTGGGCATGTGTGTGAAAGGTAGTTTATTTTTCTGCATAAGTAAGTCAAAATGCAGCAAATTGCTAGGTTTCGGTATTTTTGAGTATCATTAGGCATGAGTTAGCATTGGGGAAGCCTTTTAAAGGTGGTTTGAAACTCCAGGTAGGACAAGAAGAAAGGATGTGTTACTTTCTTTTAAAGGTGTTTATGAGGGCGCTTTTCTGCTATAATCCCAAAGAAGACAGAGCCATTCCCTGCCAGGAAGCTGGGCTGCCATTTAAGAGACGACACATCCTAGAAGTTGTCAGCCAAGATGATCCCACATGGTGGCAAGCAAAGCGTGTTGGAGATACCAACCTCAGAGCAGGCTTGATCCCCTCAAAACAGTTCCAAGAAAGGTTTGTCAATGAAGATTACAGATTTTTTTTCACACATATAGTGTAACACTGGTTTTATGCTGTTATTTTTTTTCCTGGGAACTGAAGGGCAGGATCATGCCAGGGTGAATACCAGATGCTTAGAGGAAAGTGATAAAAAGCTTCATCTTCTCCAATTTTATAATAAACTAACTAGCTTTCCTTGGCTGGTTTGCCATTGACATGCTTTGTAGCATGAGGACAGAAGCACTTGCTAAACAAACATGTATGAAATGAAATGTGGAATATTGGTCTCTTGACCCTCTTGGCTTATGGAGACGCTGTATTTCACAGGCTTGTACTTCCATAGTATAAGAAGAAATGGCGATTTATTGTAACAATTTTGAATTTATGCGTGTAGTAGTAAAAAAAGTGTATCTGATCTTTCTTCTGGCTCCTAAGAGAGTATTTAGCTTGGACCTGGATACCTTCTAGAGCTTGAAGTGTCTCTGGTTTTACAGCAAGATACGCGTATCTTCTAAAGCAAAAATATCCCCTAAGTCTTGTGTTTACAGTACAGAAGTCTTATATTTAAGAAGGAATCTGATTTAGGCTACTGTTCTCATTGTGTGATTTTTTACTCCAAATTACTGGGTGTGTCTTTGGACTGTAGGTGTTATGAAGGTGGGGTAACTAAGAATTAAATAGCCCTGATTCTATTGCTGACCTCCGTGATTTGCATAAGGTTTCTAATGACTACTCTCCACTATATGAATGCTGCTTTGAAATACACAGCAAATTCTGCCTGAACAGCTGTATCCCTCTTCTTGTGTATGCGTATATGTCAACAGATGCTGCTGCACTGCAGTCTTTTTTTTTCTTTTTTTTTATGTTGTAAACTACATTTCAATGTATGCAAGAATATAGGAATTGCTTTAATGTCTGTTTCCCCTGACTGAAAGTGTAAGCGCCTGAGCATCATCCTTAGTCTGTTATGAGTGTTGGTCTGTTGCAAAAAAATCCTTAGGAAGAAAGTGTATTTTCCTTTGCCAATAGTTAGGGGTTTCTTGGGGATTGGATTTTTGTGCTGCATTGTTTGGTTTATTTTTTCTTGGTGTTGGGGCAGGGGAGTTGGGTGTTTTTTGAGCAAATTGAAGACTGGGAGATTAGAAGTTGAGCTCTGGTTCATGATTTTAACACTTCAGAAAATTTTACTTGATACTCTGTTCTGACATTTTCACACAAGCTGGGTAACTTGGTTTGTTTACTAATAAGTAACAGAAAACTCCAAACTGATCTGGAAGGCAATGGATAATTTCTGGATATGCATAGCTGCACTGATCATTTTGGACAAAGGTTATCTACTTTTGAGTCCTCTTTGAGGTTAGTAGTTTTAGGATTGTGGCAAACACGAATTTTGCCCATCATCTGTAAAAATGGCAAGTAGAAGTTGGATTCTCAGCAGATTAGAATAGAATAGTTGTTTTCTTAATCTTGCAAAAAAGATTGGGCGGGGGAGAGGAAATAGGGGAAAAAATTACATTGATAAAAGTAACATGCTATAGATTTCTGTGCTCTGATGGATGAAAGCCTAAAACGTTTTAGAATCTCTCTCAGTCACTTATCAGTAGCAATCTGGGACTGTCATATTTTTAAAGAAAAAGACTCTTAAAATGTTGTATCAGAGACATTTTATATTTTTCAAGGAAAAGCACTGTTTCATTCTTTATTTTCAATGCTGTATGTATAACATGCTGTAAATTCTTCATAATTCTGAGCTTACATGGCTAAAATAGTTATTTTCTATTTAGACGATTGACTTACAGAAGAACAATAGGCACTCTGCAGAATCCCAGAACTGTGAAGAAACCATTATGTAAGTCTGTTCTGTTCCTTCAGTGATGCCTTAGTTGATACCAACTTCTCTGTATTTTTGTTATTTCAATAATGATTTGCTTGGATACAAGCTGATACATGAGAGGATTTGGGTTTGAGCTTTATCCAGTGTTGCCAGTGCCTGTTGTTTTCAAAAAACATGGCTGTCCCTCTCTTCCTGCTTTCAAGAGCACGAGGCCTTACATATTGTTTAGATGCTTTAAAATTTGCTAGCGTTCACATTTTTTCAAGTTTTTGGAACTTGAAAGCTGCAAAAGTAATGCAATGCACGCTTCTTGAAATTCTTACATAAGTGCATGAAATGACTCTAAGCTTGTATAAAGAAAAGGATAAAAGTCACCGGAGCTGGCAATACCATCTGCATTTCAGGCTTAGCGTTACAGAGCTGGTCTTAGGTAGACTTTAAAGTGATTGTCTGCAGCTCTGAAGCCTCTGTCAGTGAATTATTCACACAAAACCTGCTACTTGTGGTAAAATCGCTAGTCAGTGATTAAAGGCAGAAGACATTCTGTATTATTGCAGAATATAATGTTCCTCTTGCTTTTGGGTACTTCAGCACAGCTATTATTGATGTGTGGGGCAGCCCTGTGACTGTGTGAAGCCAGACATTGTGCTAGCAGTGCCACCCTCATGTAGACTAGGAATCTGGAAATTGTCCATCTTCAGTGATATAAGTGAACTTCTGACCGGTGGTGCATGGTACATCTCATGAAGAGATACAGGTATTCTTACGGAGATACAGGTATTATGCCACAAAGAGGAGGGAAGATGCTCAAGCAAATTAGAAAATCGCATTACTGATTTAAATGAAGCTTTTCCAAATTAGTTTCCATTACATTCAATGTTAGGAGGCATGTAATGAGGATTGCTACTTAGGCCTTTTGTCAGACATTTTCAAGACAATTAAGCTGATAACTGGTTATAATACTAAATTTTAGCAAAAAAATCCTTAATCAGTTGATAAGGGTACATTACTACATTTTTTTTTTTTTAAGATAGAAAAGCCTGTTAAGCAAATCAGACCAGAATAACCTTCCTTTCAATTCTCTCTAATTTTGCTCAATCATTTGCAAGTCTTTTAATATCATACCAACTCTGCCTTTCATGCTAACTACAGATGATCAGTCTTCTGATAAAGGTAGGTACACCCAATGCAATTTCTAAAATACTTGCTGAGACCCCAAGAAAAGAGCATAGTAGATATAACATGTTCCTACAGCAGTTTCTTCCTGTGTTATTATTTAAACTAATTTAATTTGTGTTGATGACTTAGGTAATGATAACTTCCAAATTTACTCCTGATTCAAGAGAAAAGATTTGTGTCTTCTGGTATGCATTTACATGTTCTGTAGGTTTCCAAGTGAGGTTGACAAGTTGCAAGTTAAATGTAGTCTTTGTATCTGGTATTTTTTAAAAAATAAAGAAATACTGGGGTTTAACATTTTAGAGCACCTGTATCAATCCAAATTGAATTTTCTTCACTGTTCATTTGGAATGTTTCCTGTGTTATTTTCATTATGAGCAACTGTGTTGGGCTCATGCAGTTTATATGTTGCTGTACCGCGTGCCTTTCCGAGCATCAGGTATTTTCTGTTGAATTCTGCTTGCTGTGATTTATTTTTTTTTCACACAGCAAATGCTTCTTGAGAATAATATTCAAAGTATCGGTATTTCATCAACTTTGGTGAAAGTACTAATTGTATTCTATAATTAGTTGGCCATGACTGGTATACCCTATCAAAACATGAGTGTGAAATTAGAGCCTACCTTCAGCAATAGAAAATAGCTCTGATCTCAGCTGTGGATAGGCATATATTGCTACTAGTATCTTCTGTTAATGTAGGCATAACGTTTGTGAGTATACATTGGCATTGCTTGATTGCATACCTGCATGCATCAATTCATTAAAAAACGAAGCTCCTTCTCTGGATTAGCGCATTTTGTTAAAGGTTTAAGCTACATATATTTTTGCCTATGGTTGGGCTTGTTTCGGAACCGTGGAGTTCTGTGGATACTGCAGGGCACAGCTGCCTAAATTTTACCAAGCCAGGTAGTGCTCTTTCAGGAAGTATGAGAACTCAGTATTTACCTTAGGATTGCAGTATAGTGTTTTGCAGCTAAGTGTCATGGTTTTATTTTGCATACTTTTAGGGACCCTGGGGGTGGTCATAGTTTGAGGAAGGGTGGGTTGGCTTTTTTTAACATATATTTGCATATTCTTTTACATACATGTGTATGATGAAAGCATCAAATCTTTAGTTTTTAATAAAGAATTAATAAGGAATGATAGTTTAACTTAGTCAAAATGAAGCTGTTTAGAGCTCATATTTCAGTCATCTGATTCCCTTTTTTCAAGCCCAAATTATATTGAAATGTCAGAAGAGGCAATATTCTTACACAATCACGCATTTATGAAGTCAAACATTAAAAAAAGAGCTTTGTGTTTGCGGAGTCATCTTTTTTACTTAGATCTGAGTAGTGTACTTTTAACAGCAGCACTGATCAAATGTAATGAATGGTGAAGAGCATAAATTCTGGGAACCATAAATACTGAGATGTAAAATTCTCTTGTGCAATATTGACGTCAAGGATTTTTTAAAATATAAACCACTAGCCAAGGCAAATATTTTTTTGTATTGTTAATACGTGTGTTAGAAAAGCATGCGCATATAATGCAGGATATAAAACTTCTTCCCTCACCAATGAGCCATACCTGTATTGCAGGCACTGTTTAAGATATTTGCCTCCTCCCCTCTCACTCTCCTCTCCCCTGTGCCCTTACCCCCACCTCCCTCCCCCCTTCTTAATTTACAGAAGACTGTGACTGTGAAGGCTATTTCAACGGACAGTACATAGGTGAGAAACCAAAATCTCTTTCATCTTCCCTGACACCCCCCCCGTGCCCCCCCCAAAACCCAACCAACCAAAGAAAAAACCCCAAATCATGCCCGCATTAAGAAAGAAAAACTAGCTTATTTACATTAGAGTTAATTTCCCATACATTCATAAACTAGATTATCTCTGTGCAGAGGCATAATTGGACTCCGGCATAGCCAACGCTTGGTAAATCAAGGTGATATGAGGGGGTTTTTATTATAGATCGGGGGCTTAGTTTTCTACCTGATACGCATATTTTTCATCTGTAAGATTAGCATATGTGCACTGATGCGATTATAAAAAAAATTGTGAGAGTAACTCTTATTCAAAGACAGAATAACTTCTAGCTGAACAAGCTTGAAAATTTAGAGAAGTTTAGTGATAACACAGTTTAATATATCTTTTGTTTTCCTCTACAGCTGGCTTACGCAGGAGCTTTAGATTAAGTCGTAAAGAGAAGGAGAACAATCTGAATGAAGGAAAGCAAGCAGAGCAGGCAGATGCAGCAGAGTTCCTAACATATGAAGAAGTAACAAAATATCAGCAGCAGCCTGGTGAACAGCAGAGGCTGGTAGTTTTGATTGGTAAGATACACAATAGGTTCAAAATTTTTCATACATCTCCCTCTTCTGTTATCTGTACTCCAAGAGACTTTCTTTAGGTGTTTGGTTTGGGGTTTTGTGGTTCTGGTGGTTTTTTTAAAGGTTTTTCTAGTTTTGATCAGAAGTTGTTCTCTTCTTTTAAATGACATTTTAAAAAACAAACAAACAAAAAAAACCCCAGCCAAACTCACCCAATCCTTCTCCAACCCAAACTATTCTATGATTCTATGAAAAATAATGATGCAGGACCATTTCTTACTTCTCTAATTCACTTTGCATTGGTTCTCAGTCAGACATGCATTCTTGTGCCATCAGAACAATTGATGAAATAGTAGATAGAAATATCTAACAAAATTTTGCATACAATTTTAATTCAGTGTGTTTAACAGCTTTCCAGTTTCCCGGGATGTCATATAAATCAAGGGTATCTCATGAATCTGCCTGCTAAGATTACAGATTTTCTGACTTAATGCCTGACAAATGTTTGTCCAACAGCTGTTCAAGGATTCTGTTTGTTCCTGATTATGTTCTTCAAAGCAGAATGTGGTGGGTCATGAGGTCTCTCGTATACAGGTTTCTTCAAGCACACTCTTGTATCGTATTATTTGTGTGAAATTGGTATAATTTATTCTCTTTGTGGTATTTCATTCCACACAGAAATCTTTTAGTCAGTTCTATTTTATTAGGTTGTTTGGGGGCCAGATTGAGTGAGCTCAAGCAGAAGGTTGTGTCGGAGAACCCACAGGAGTATGGTGTTGCAGTTCCACGTGAGTAAAATTTGTTGACTTTTGTGTGCTACCACTTTATTCCATAAATGCTGTCTAACAGTGTAGTGCTAGCTGCGTTGATGAGTGGTAATTTGTGTTTTGACTATCGATGATATGCATATTTCAGAAGTACTTAAAATTATTTTTCTCATTCTAATATACTGTGTTTGCCCTTAATAGCTGAATAGATTACTACATAAGTTGGCACATGTGCATGTTGAAATTCTGTAAACTCGGTTGATTTTTTTGAATGGTGTTTTCCCAGATGAACAGGTTGCATTTTCTCAGTGTCCATTAAAAAAATGAGAAACTGAAACTGAAATAATAAGAAACTGAAATAATAAGACTGTAAATTGCAAAAAGAATTAGTGTGAAAAACCAGTATCTTAAGATTTAGCCAAAACATTGTGTGTTTTAAAGAGGTTTTTTTCTTCAGAATATCATACTAGCTACAGTTTAAAGAAACCAACCCCAAAACGTAGACAGCAATAAACTAAGTCAAAATTTTTACAAGATTTTAAACTGTTGCTTAGTATATCTAGGCTGTTCAAACACACCAGTCACAGTGATAGAGAAATTAGTGATTCTGCTGCATGAGTTTGTGGCTAGGGTTACACTGAAATTTTTTTTGCTGGATTGTCCTCTAAAAAAAATATTAGACACACAGAAGAATCCTTTAATATTTGTATTCTCTGACAAGCTACTTTTGCAAACCAAAAAATTAACATTGAGGGCACTGTTCATATGTTGTTTAAGACTTTCAATAAACATGTCAGGCAGACATTCAATTAATTAGCAGTAGAACTCATATGGGTAATTTTTACTTGAATTTAAACACGTACACAAAAAATAGCCAACATCACTTTTATGGTCAGGCATAGGTTTGTATAATGATCACCAAAGCTTCTCCTACAGTAATAACAATTAATAAAAGAAATTACAATATCAAAAGTAAGGGACGCACATAATTATGTAAGTTTCACAGTACCGTGGGAAAACAGCCAGGGATAGTTTTACTCTAAATTCAGAGGCAACACAATAGGACTTATATATATCCTATTTTTATTTTCTAATTTTCAAAGAAAATGACAGTCCAATATTCCAAACAGTTAAGAGATACTGTTTTCCATACGATATACTCTGCTGCTTCTACCAGGTGTAAGAAGTAAGCCCAGTAATTTTTGTGTTAGTTATAGCACGCTTGGGAGCAAAACAACTTTGGTTTTGGTCTTACAATTTTTGAGATTGAGTTTAAAATGATGTTAATTTGATGTTAATTTGAATTTGCCAGTGTATAACTACCTTATTTGAGGTCATGAAAATGTGACTGGAAATAAACAGCAAAAATATGGTTGTTTGCAAAGGCTGACCTGTCTCCTGTGTCTTGCTTCCATTCTCTTCTAGATACAACCAGGTCAAAGAAAAGTCATGAGAAAGAGGGAGTAGAATACAATTTTGTGTCTAAGCAATCATTTGAGACAGATGTGCAGCTAAACAAGTGAGTTAATTTTAAAATACTGGCACAATTGACTGTATTTAAAAAATATTGGTAGTTAAATCTTACATCATATGAATACCAAAATTGGGTGTAAAGTTGGACTAGCTGTGTGAGAACGGTTCAGCTTTCCAAGTAAAAACTTCAGTCTGGACTGTTAGCATGAACTCAGAAATGTAGCAAGAAGCAATTTTGAAACAACATAGGACTAGTATGAGGATCATAAGTTAGAATTTAAGCCTGCATATTGTTAAGTAGTATGATTGGTCAGAATTGAATCTAGTGAAAGTAATATATATTTAGTTTGGCCTACTTATTCTCCATTTAATATGATGGGTAATAAGTTTTATTTATAAGTCCATTTTACAGTGTGTTGTAGACTGAATCCATGAATATAAAGGACTTTCTAAGATTGAGTTTATTTCCAGAAAGTACATATTTTTGGCTAGTCTCCCAGAGGATGGAAGAACTGGAGTCCATTTCCTTCCCAGCTTTGTACTACTTTTTGTGAAAAACATCCTCTTTCTTCTATTAGACTTGAACATCAGTCAACTGAATTAATGCAGCTTATTCCCCTATTTGTCAGTAGTGCTGATTAGCTATTAGTGACATGTGAAGACAACTATTGCTACTAAGCAACCAGAAGGAAAACAATAATAAGAAAAAAGAAAACCCTTTTTTTTTTTCCCCTCCTCCCTGATGTTTCGCTCTTCCCCCTCACCCCCACCTCCATTTGACTACTGGGACTTCAGGAAATGTCAAATGTTGTAAGTTAAATATTCTTTTTGGATGGTATTTAAAAATGTATTGACTTTTTAGATTTGTGGAACATGGAGAATACAGAGAAAATCTGTATGGTACAAGTCTTGAGGCAATCCGGTCCGTGATGGCCAAAAAGAAGGTTTGTTTGGTGGATGTGGTACCTGAAGTAAGTTCTGCAGCTTATTTTAAAGAAAGCACACATTTCTTACTAGGCTGCCAGCCTAAGTAACTGATGTTGTTCATCATTTGTGACTACTTGCTCTGCAAAGCCCAACAACGCTCTCAGAATGTGTGTTTCTAATAGGTGGCCTGACTGGTAGCTGAGTGGATCAGCGCTCTGTAGAAACCACCATAGTATTTACAGTTCTTAGCTGCCGAGTTGATACAGCCTAGAGACCTTTTCAGTTCTCACTGGGGGATTTTTCCCTTGCTGTAGGAAAAATGTGCAGCATTGTCCCAGCCTGCTCAAGTCCCAGAGAGGACACTTAGAGCGTAGATGGGCTTTTCATTCTTGTTCTTTGCTATTACTAGTGTTGTAACCATTGTAAGCATTACTAGTGTTGTAACCAGTGGCAGTATACCTGCTCCATAATCCCTCCATGCTGAGAGTTAATCCTTGAAATTTTGATTCAGATTATGTAACTGGGCTACAAAAAGACTGATAATACTACCTTAGACGAATTCCAGGTGTAACACTTCCAGTGTTTGGCCTCTTAAGTGAAGCAAACCATAACTTGCCCATCAAGTCAATTTTTTTTATACTTTTCTCAGTACCTTTTACCATGTCCTTGTTCCTGGTATTGCAGTGCATAGCAAGGCAGATATGCAGTTAGACCATGCTACAGGAAGCTCATGTATTCTTGCATGCTACCCAGGACACTGACATTAATCTTTCTTTTGAAAAGCAACAGGTTACTGTGATCAGATGTGTAGTACACAGGACTTCACACCACAGTGTGTACTAGTGAAACTGTTGAACCCAACATTGACGTATTAAAAAAAACCAAACAGAAGTGTTAACAAAAACCATCTTTTCACAGGCAGTAAAGCACTTGAGGACTCCTGAGTTTAAGCCTTATGTTATCTTTGTAAAGCCTCTCATTCCAGAAAAGAAAAAACATATCCTAAAATCTCCCATGTCAGAAGAAATCTCAGCCTCCCTTGTAAGTATTCTAACCTTAATTTCTTCTTTTAAGACATGAAAGAAGTATTTGGGCTAGCATTTCTGTGATACAGAAGAGTGAGAGTCACAGTGGGGCCCTGTGCACATACAACCTTTCAGCTGGGACTTCAGAATGAGATTTTTGACTCCCTTAAAACTTGACTATATAAGTAACATGAAGCAAAGTGCACATCTTCCACGTGGATCTGTGCACATTACTCAAGGCTGCAGCAAGGGACCGATACTGAACTCTGATAAACTAATCATTTTACATTGCTGATGAGTAGCCCCACCAAATGGTAATGGTAGCCACCTATTCCTGATACCTCCAGAGTGCCACCCACCTGGGCTGTTAATCAGGTACACATAAAATGCAGCATGTGGATGTCTTACAAGGACCAAACCTAGACCTACTGCAAAATGGTGATGTGTAAATGTGAACAGAAATACAGAGAGCGCATAGTGTCATCACTTTGGGTAACCTGAACTTGAATTTATACATAACAGAACTTAGTTCACCTGGTGAGTTTTCATGTAAGCCCTTAAAATTACTGAACTTGAGGACAGTAGGTCCAGCATTCCTTTTCAGCTTTTGAGGGGTATGATTTCCAGTTGCTAGGTTAAGCAGCAACTCTAACTACATAAAATGCAGTGTCACCTTCTTATGTCCCTCCTGTAACATGCTTTTTCATCCTCCCTGTCACCACTTGCATTTTTGAAACAGCATACCAAATTCCAGCAGTAGCATACCAGTCCTTGATCTAAGTTGTAATATCTTACAAGCCCTTTGCTAATGGTAGCAGCTCTTGTGTCATTGCCTTTCAGAGAAATGACTTACTGTGCTAATACACTTTAAAATGCTAGCAATTAAAAAGACATGTTGTAAATTCCATACCATCTTTTCATGTTGATCAGCAGGATGAAGAACAGCAAGAAATTATTAATTCAGCAGCATTCATTGAAGAGCAGTATGGCCATTTAATTGACACTGTACTGGTGAAAGAAGATCTCCAGAGTGCGTGTAATCAGCTGAAAACTATGTTAGAGAAACTAAACAAGGATTCATTTTGGGTGCCAGTCAACTGGGTTAGGTCATAGCTTGTTATCATCTGTTTAAGAGAAAAATTGTATATAAATGTCTTGTAAATATATGGATTAGAAGAGGGAAGTATGTCAAATTCACTTCAAAACTGCTGGTCTATCTGGAAGATAATACATAAAGACTGCGTGAGAAAAACTAAACAAAGTCAGAAGCTGCCACTGCCTTCCTGAATCAAAATCTTGACTAGCAGCTGTCATTTAAAAGTGAGTACTCAGACTAAAAAGATGAGTGAAAGATTAGAGTGACTTTTAGACTGTAAATAGTGCATTTTGTACAGTAAAGTTTCACAGAGGGTCCCACACTTCCAACGCATTTCAGTAGTGCTAGGACACCTACCAGCTGGAATTTTCATCCTTTGGCCACAAATTTTGTGACTAGAGTTAAGGCATATGAACAAGGTACTTTTCAGGAACAAGTCTGCCTACAGAACAAGCTGTGTCAGGTAGGTGGGAGGGATGTCCTTTGGCGAATGTTTATACGATGTCAGTTAATCAAAAGTTCAACTGCCTGACAGGCCAGCAAAATATGTTTCCCTTCATTCAGGATCATTAGTTGCAAATCCTTTCCAATTAGGCACTAAACGTAGGCCAGTTATATAAGTTGTATGTATTTTAGTGGCTGAGGATGTGTGGGGTTTTTCTTAATGTTCATCCCACGTTTCCCAATGCTTCCAGGTTGTTTTGCACAGGTATGAGCGCTCATCCACAGCTTATGCGCCCACTGTCCCAATCTCTTCCTACTTACGCAGGACAAATGTTACCCTGTGAACATACCTGCATGACTAGCCAGCATATAAACCAGTGACATTTTTTAGTCTACATGGAAATAACTGCATCTTTAAAATAGGACTTTTTTTAAAAAGCTTATTTTCTATGAGACATCTTTGCAAATCCCACCTGATGGAATACCACCTTGACAACAACATAGCAGCTCCAAAAAGAGCGCTAAAAGGAGGAGGCTGAAGTGCCACGTAGCTGAGCTACAGGTCCAAATCATCATCCTTTCAGCATTTAGATTACCTTTGTTCCAAATCAAGTAAAGGCTTCCAGAGCACCTACTTGGCTACATACATCCTGAAGAAGAAATCTTAACTGTTAGTAGACTTTGTATATATTTGAGGAGACTTGAATATACATGATTTTTAGATAGGTGTTAACAAGAAAATGCAGAGAGATGATTCTGGAAGCACCTTGCTTTATAATTATTTGAAAAAAAAAAAAAAGAGAGAGTATTGTATGGGTGCCTGTTAGCTGAAACTAGTTGCTGTTTTCCATTGCCTGCTGAGGTCTAATTTTTCCTGTGCACTATGACCTTTAACAAGACCTTTTGGTGCACCAGTCTCATTCCTGGCATCTTAACAGTATTATGTTATTCTTGTTCCACTGCATTTAGCAAAACTAACAACATTGCATATTAAAAGCACATTTCTTACATACCAGTGTCACTGAATCTACATTAACTCTAGCCCTAAAAAGTTGTGTAGGACAGTCATCCCTATCGCTCTTCTCCAAATGTGTACCGTGGCAACTTTCGTATATTGTCCTGCCTATGAGCATTGAGGTTCCCATTCCTACAAGAATAAGCACTTTTCCCAGTCAGATACCTGCTCTGGCTTGTTAGAGGAAAGGACTCCTTCACATGCAGGTGGCCCATCAGCTCTGCCGTTAACTCTCTGGAGTGTTCTCATAGCAGAGATACATAAAAGAGATAGATACATTGCCAAGTGAATTTTGTGACTGATGTACCTTCACCCTATGAAAAACAGTACTTTAAAAACTGTTTAAGTAACAGCATTTTAAACTAAGTCATTTTATGAAAATATGAAATACAGTGCTATACTGCAGATTACAAGCAGGTTTTTACAGTCTGCAAGACATAAACATGTTTAAAGGATACAGATTTAATTTAAAGAAAACTAGGTAAGATACTATCTAAGGGTCAGAATTCACTTAAAGCAAGGTTGCTGTCTAACATCTTAGAATATTATGATTCTATGATTCCAAATGTCTAGCAGTTAATACATTCATTTGTATGCTTTATGATCTAACATAGTCTTAATAGTAGAAATATGCATCAAGAGAAGAAAGGCAAATGGCATATAGAGGTACACCTGAAGTTACAATAACTGAAAACTTAAGATGTTAAGATATAATATTGCTATTAAAAGTGAACTGAAATATTTAGTATGAGTTAAATAATCTTTTTTTCAAGTGTATGCAAATACACTTTTATTGAAGTACAGATACCAACTTGGGATACTGTCAGAAACATTTGTCTTTTCTTTAGGTTTGAAATAAAGGATGGTGAGAGGCTATGTATTATATGCTAAAGTTTGCAGGTAGCTAAGATGACCTTCAGTTGTAGGGGGAAAAAAAAGAACACATTCAATGCTGCTATTCATTCTAAAATCCTAGGAAGAGGGTACATGCAGAAGATGGTTGTTACCAGGACAACACTCCAGTTCTGATAAGGTACTGACTCCCTGCTTGGTATATGCTCCTGCCATTAGAGATAAAAAAGGTGAGAAGAGATTCTAAAGAAAACCAAAGTGCAAATTTAATTTAATTCAAAGTCCTGCTTTGTAAATAGCACCAAAAGCTCTAAGTCAAAGTACTTAAGCAAACCAAAACTTCTCCCCTTTATCCCTCTCTCCACCTTGCTCCCACCAACAATTTATGTGGTCTTTAGTTTTTTGTTGTTTTTTAATGGTTTGTAGTATTGAAGAATGAGCCTTGGTTAACATAACCAATATAAGGAGGACTGGAATTTCCCAACAGGACCTCTACAAACGCTTCATACTGATAGCAGTTCCCTTTTCTCTTTAGTTCAATTTACAGTTTAAATAGTTTAAGATGCTTATTAGAAGTTTTTCAGTAAAAAAAAAAATACCATCTTGCTGTTAAAACAAACAAAAATTCTTGACTGAAGTGTGGAGCTGCAATAATTTTAGAAATGTACCAAATTCTAGCTTGTTCTTTCAAATCAAATAATCAACAGAACCTAGATTTTTCTTTATCGTAGCTCTTTGCTCACAGTTTGCAACTATGACAGAACATAGTTCTGCTAAATACTGCACAGTGCTAATCTTTGCCAGAGCTACTTGTTCACATTCACAGTTTTCACCATGTCAGGGACTAGCTTCTGATATAGCAAGAGGATCTATGATAACTTCTAGTGATACCACCAGTCAAATTTGTAATACATTTTTTTCCCTTGATATTTGAGGTTAGAAAGGCAAAGTTAGACAATCAGATGATACCCTTCTCACTGCGTATAAACATTCCATGACAGGAATAGTTCACTCAGACCTAAACACTAAATTTTACATTTCATTTTGCAAATCTGGAATTGTAGACACATATCTTGTAGTTTCTAGTAAGAATGAGTGTATATATTTACATTACTATTTTCAGACCTGACTATATTCAAAGCTGAATGACAGACTAAGTGATAGACTTCCCTCAAAAAATGCTATTACTATAAACAACAAAAATTCATAAATTAATCAAGGTGGATTTTGGTTTTGGGTTTCTTCCCCCAAATACAACAGAGAAAGCATTCATTCAGTAGGATTACATTTGCAGTGAACTAAAGCATGATGCAAAGGAAGATGATGTTACTTTTAAAAGGGCTGCCAGCTGTTTAATTATTTGTAAAAAAATATGCCATTCTTAAAAATGAGGCTGCCTAATGAAGGCAGATAGCAACTGCAGCACAGACCAGCTAAGCAGTTCTGCCCACATTCAACAGGACAGCAACAGAAAGGTCTTCCCTCCAGTTTCTTCTTAATCCTAGGGAACGCAGGAAAGGACTGAATACCTTGGTAACAGGCTCATTGCACAAGTCATGCCCGTTACCAGAAAAAAACCCTACACAAACAGCAGAGAATGCACCAGGACCATTGTATGGCCTGCTGATGAGACACCATTCATCTCTATCTTCTCATGACTGTCTCCTTGCTCACCTTCCCACCTGGTTTTATGGCTTTGTTACAGCTGCCACAGCCTTCCATCTTCTGAACTGGACTCCCTGGGCTTACCTTCTTGTGTCTGTGCTCTGTTTGCTGTTATACCTGGAGATTCCATACAATCTCAGATTGTGACATGCTCCCATTTTGCTGATAGACACTCAGTAGTTTAACAATCCACACCCTCTATGATCTGCTTACAGTGTATCTATCCCATCAGTCACACCAACACAAACTCCTTTCTCTCCTATTCTCTCATAAGCTGACATGAGTAAGTATTTGAAAGGGACACCTTATAGGCCGTAACCAAGATGGAAGTGTAAGAAGCAGTCCTTCAGCTGGCTGTGAGCAGATGTGTTTCTGCTGCTAAAGACATTAAAAACTACTGTAAGATCTGTAATCTCCCTCAGACTCATTTCAGCAGAGGGAAATAGATAGGGGTGATAGTCCAACTATGCAGCCACTTACATCCACTGCAAGGCAGACAGAAGCTGATGCAAAAACCCAATACAGGTATTTCTATTCACTTGAGCAATAATTATACAAGCCCACTTTTCACAGAAGAAAACAGATCCACAAAGAGCAACTTTGCAGAGAACAAGCTAGAATGGTTCCACGGTGAGGTTGAAGTTCACACGCCTCGTGTTCAGCTGTGTTGTGGTAGCACTCATCACAAATCACTGGTGGTACTGAGGAAGGCACTCCCACTAAAAAATTAACTTGATAGCAATGAATCATCAAAACATGCATCTTTAAAAAAGCACAATTTCTTTGTTCTGTCTTGACAATGTCCTGTAATGAACAACTGACTTTGGATTTGTCATTTGTTTACAAGCACTTCAGTTTACATTTTAAATGCTTTTAATATCATCCTCAAATTTGATACTCTCACAGTGTTGCTGGCAGCCAACCAAAAGTCTTCTATAGGCATTGCTACCAAGATCAGAGTCTAGGCTAATGTATTCCATGACGCAGTTTGTTTTCAAGAAAAGGCAATGTAACGGGGAGGGGGAGGGGGATAAGTAAAAAAGGCAGTTATCTGACAGAACATAATGGGATATGCAATAGACAGACTCATCCTAGTCGAAAGTCTTTCATAACCAGCATATTTTATATTAAACTTAGTTTTAGCCCTGTGAATGCTGAATGAGGGCAGGAACATGGGTTTGCAGAGGGCCCCATTAACTGCAAAAAGGACCCACAGTAATAACCTGCCCAAAACAATGACTCCATTCCACCACTCATCCTCAGCACAAAGTATTTAAGAGCAGCAAGGGGTAACCTACAGTCTACTCCACAGGAAGTGCGTTTTTTCCTGCGAAATGTTAACAGATATACCTCTTCACTACAACCCTAAAATTAAGGAGTAACTTAGCTTACTATCTGGGGACAAGTAGCAATTTTGACTCCTTAAAACCATCTGAAATAGCGAAATGCTGTCAATGCTCAGGGTGACTCCTGACTGTTTACTATATTTAAGGGAACTTGGGTGCCTAAAAGACTCCCATGCCATTCTGGGGAAGAGAAGCTTTTCAATAATATCCCAAAATGGAGTACTACTTTATTTTATGCCAAGGCAGGAATTTCAGAACAAGTCCATGTTGAATGCCATACAGCAAAAGCACAATACTCTAAGCAGCACTATGATTTTAATAGTAAAAAACCTGACAGTTACCAGAAAAATATCTGGAGATACCAGTTGTGCATAAGCGAAGGATAAATTGTATTTTGTCAATGAACAAAAATGTATTTTGCCAATCGGTTTGGGGTTTGATCTACACAATCAGTGGCAGGTCAAACAAGGCACAGACTAGTGCTTGGAATCTGCTCCCCTCCCCCCTTTTAAAAAAAAAAAATAAAAAATAGTCCACTCCATTCAGACAGAACAGCCACCTGTAGATTTAAGAAACTGGACAGTATATACCACATAAGCTTTTATCCTGCTGTGCTGAAGATTCCATTAGCTGGACTCCCCGCTTCTCTGTGCTTTTATCCCAAAGACCTGGTGTCTGCAGGATCTTTATGACTAGTTCCTCAAAGGCATGCTGCACTCCATCCTGTGTCTTGGCACTGGTCTCTGGTGAGGGCAAAGAAACGGAGGGGGGAATATGTTATCTTATTTGCAGTATTCCACTTTGTAAGAAGTTCTTTTGGGACCAGAGAGAAGATATGATTTTCTAAATGAGTGAACTTCTTTTCCATTCTCCCATAGAGGCACACTTAAGTTGAATATGATAAACAGAAATGCATCCCAGTCTGAAGCATGTAATTTTTCCACCTAAAAAATTTTCACTGCTCCCTATTTTCTCCATAATGGAGAAACAGAAATTGTTCTCAGATTGTGATAGTAAATCTAGAGTATAATTGTTCAATAACTAAGCAGGGAAACAAAGAATGCACATTGAATTACACATTTTCCCCTATGCATTTGTTCTAAAAGGTACTTTTTTTAAAAAAAAAAAACAAACACAATTTGTTCTCCATCTTTATATCTTCACATTGTACATTTTATTGTTGGTCTAAGAATATTGTCTTTGATGTTGCTGCAACAGAAACTTGGAAACAAAAGAGATTACCCAAGGTCCTTGCTGACATCACTCAGGAGAAAAATTCCAGTCTCCTGGGCTCTCATTTAAAAAAAATCCTGCTAGTTTCAAGCGAATATAAAATTCATGCCTACACAGCATATGAAGTAAATCTCTTTCAGTGAAAATTACTTCCAGTTGCAGTCAATGCAGAGCATCTCTGGAAAAAGTTAAAACCTACATCCATGCATATGAACTAATGCAGCAAAAAGAATGCATATTAATTAGGTCCTAAAAAAAGTAAATCAACTTATCAGCCTGAAATACAATTGTACACTTAATTCACGCTTAGCGATACCAAACATAAGAGTATTTGATTTTTTTGGCACAGAGTTGCATACCTATAAAAAGCAGCGAGCGTTTCCTAGCAAACTGGAGTCCTTCTCTTCTTTCTACTTCACGATCAGGCTGCAGAGACGAATGAAGAACATGACTGAAATAAGATACACTTGCCACTTTTAGGAAGTCCCTGAAAAAGCACCACTGCAGAAGTGAAGTTTTGCTGAAAAGAAAAAAGTCTATAAAACCATGTAGCAGCAACTGGATTTTTCCACTCTACAGACAGCTTACTGCTAGGCAGGCTGTTAGGGGGGTCAAATTGAACAGTGGCAACATCAAATCAATAGGAAGTGAATACGTTGTCATCTTCTGAATCAACCAGGAGTAAGTTATATGCCAGAAAGGAGGTTTCAGTAGTCAAACAGCTGAAAAGGCATATCAAAGGGTCTGAAAACTGACAGATTTGGGAAAGGGCAGAAGAGAACCTCGTTCAGGATAGCCACACTGGAAACCTCTTGCAGTAAAGCAAAAGTGAAACATTGCACTATGCTACAGGCTTCTAAGATTTATTAAAACACCCCAGAAATGTACAGCAACCAGTGCACCTCACACCCACACAGATGCATACTCTACAGCCATCTGAAGAGCTGAATTCTCCTTCCCCACCACCTGTCCAAAACACCTTCTGGTCAAAAAGAAAGCAGCAGTTGTGCTGTTGCACTGCAGTTAACTTTAATGGTTTTTAGGCAGAACCTCTCACTATCTTAAGAGAATCTCTCTCATCAGTTGCATCTCTCCAGGAGAGTTTCCATTAAAATCTTTAACAAGATCTGCTTCAAAAATAAGGTACTAGGTGGAGTCTGCCCAACTCAGGTTGCTCAGTTACAGAGCATGTCGCCTCCTTGCACAACAGATGTATTAGTTTCGGCACTTATCTCACATTTATACTCTATCGTGACTGAGTAGTCTGTGGAAGAATGTAAGAGGATGCATTTCTAAACTGACCTTATCGGTTTTATTGCCAACTAACATCTTCACAGCATTGCTTTTGGTGGTATACATTTCCAGCTCATTCAGCCAGCTCTCTAGTCCTGCGAAAGTGTCTTTTCTTGTAACATCATACACTGGTAACAGAGGAAAAGGATCTTAACAGCTGTAGAGTCTTGAACAATGTTTACTTCATTATGGCAGAACTTAGTCCCTACTAGCTAACTACTGTCGCCTAGCCCCTCCCCCCCCCCCCCAAAAAAAAAGCAGTATTAGGGAATGTTATCAACTATATCCTCTTCCCAGAGCTGGAACACATTGGCTGTGCTCACCCAAAGTCACTAGTGGTTACAGAACACAAGCATCTCTGCAATAGATCTGTGACTGGAAATCAGATTTAGCAGTTGAAATCTTATACCTGTTACTAGTTCTGTATTGGGCCACACAGAATACTTTAAAATAGGTATTTTGTCACTTTATTTAATGTATAACCACATGCATGCACTGCCGCTAAAAATACGGATTCTGAGTAAAAAGTGACTTTTGGTCACTGATAATTTCACAAATGCATTCACTTAACCACTAAGGTTTAAAAAGCTGCACCACAGTCAGAAAGAATACTTTATCCAGCAAGGTATTCAGCCTTCACAATCCCCGAGAATAAGAATTCCTTCTTTTTCTAATTGGTATTGTTGTGGAGAAAGGGACTAACCACCCATTACTTGTGCTACAAACCTCATGTCTTACAGTAATCCCATCAATAGTTTCGAGGGAAGGGGGAGAGGGGGAACGTAAAAACATCGTGGGGGAAAAAAAAAAAAAAACCAAACCACAAAACCCAGTCTGCCTTACTACCAGAAACTCACCAAAGTAATTACTACAAAGCTAATAATTCATCCACTCAACAGCCTGCAGTGTGACATCTCTGTATTTCTAATTCAAAATATTTTGAAGAAGCATTATTTCCTACCAGTGGATTTGCATACTCAGTTTGAGCTAATGATTTGGAACAGGTTGCCCAGAGAGGTTGTTGAGGCCCCATCCCTGGACATGTTCAAGGCCAGGCTGGACGTGGCCTCAAGCAACCTGGTCTAGTGGGAGGTGGGGTTGGAACTCAATGGTCTTCAAGGTCCTTTCCAATCCAAACCATTCTATGATTCTATGATGCAGTAATGTTGTAAAAAACTGTAATTGTTCCTCTGATTCTCTCAGACAACCTCCTTTTGTAAAGACATACACGTTTAGGTAGTAATAAAGACCACACTTTTTGTAATCATGTTTTTCTTCCATATATGTCCTACCTAAAACAACCCCTTGAGCTCCTCGGTAATAACTGGGAGTCAGTGTTCTAAAGCGCTCCTGTCCTGCTGTGTCCTACAGAGGAGGGAAAAAAAAAAAAAACACAACAAAAAAACCCACCAAAACAAACACAGACAAAATCAAATCTATTTAGAACAAAACTGGTATTTTAAACCACACAAGATAAACAAAATTAATTTTTTCCTGACCAGGAAGGATATGTGAAACCATAAGACAACAGAATGAGGGAAGCAGTCTGAAACCATTAGCAGCAGCAACAGAAAGTGGCTAAGGAGGGGTAGAAAAGCATAGAGAGGGCTTAATTGAAGGTTCAAGTCATAAGGACAGACACCTGTAACATAAGTGAGACAAGCAGCCAGTCAATGGGACTCAAGAAATACATAGAAGGCTATTGCTGCAAGCAAGCAGCTAGGCTTAATCAGTTAACGATCAGCTGAACTGAATGAGATGAGGATAACTGGTTTTCCAGTGAGAGACACTGCAGGAAAGTAGACACAGGGGTTCCAAAAATCTCCTTTTGCTCTTCCACAGCAGGAAAGGAGAACCCAGTTAGAAAGAATTACTTTAAGTTTGCTAAGACTCTAAACAGACAAGAAATTTAAAATCAGTAGTTTCATTCAATTATTACTTCAGGACATCACACTTTTTCTCATGAATCTTTGAATTTCATGTTGCACTTAGGAGCTATTTCGAAAACCCTCAGAACAATGAGGCAAAAGATTTACACAAATATGATTTTTACTAGAAAGATTTATTTAAGTTTATGTACAGATTACAATAAACAGACTAATAGTTATGCTTTAATTTATTTTTGTTTTGTTAAAAAAAGAAACTAAAATAGGCAATGTATTTACTTAATTCTGGTCATCGTTACTAAGGATATTGTACTCTTAGGCACCCATGCACACACGGATGCTAAAGCAGAAGCCTCTTGGACCTTGACGCACTTGTACATGCATTAAAGTTTTTATTTAACATTGTACAACTGCACTGTTTTTCCTCTGCTAATTAGCAGTTTCTCCTGATGCTGTTACAGACTGCTGCAAAAGTGCCTTTTCCAGCTACAGAACTTGTACAAGTTCCGGCCTTGCTTTTCATTTCACAGCAAGAAGACACACCGCTGTGTGATTATTAAGGCAAACATATATTGGTTACTCTCAGCAAAGGTTCTGCTTTGTGTGCAGCATGCTCAAAATACAGCCAATACATATGCCCGCTGGCTACAGCAAGTGCAACTTTATCACTGTTGGTCTGCACTCTGTACACAGTGTGTCAATGAAAACAAGAAAGTAATTCAAGTTTTGGCATTTATATTACTTTTGTTAATACCAGCCCAAGGCACATTTGTACTCTCTTTCCAATAGTCCCAATTACTTACCTTGTGATGGTGTGTTCTTTGTCAAATACCTATAGCCATACATATAAAATCTCTTCCTTCTAGGGCCATTTCATTCTATTTAGGAGAATAAGTGTGATGCTTTAATATTATAAGCAATGCTGATCACACAGCTGCAATCTGATTTCCCAGTTTGCAGGTACTGGAAATACAGCATCTGGACTGCTTCTAGTATAGTATACACACAGAGTCACTACATAGCCCCTACAGGAAATCACTCAACCCATTACTTTTCTGCAGTTTACTTAAGCGCCGGCTGCCCGGGGGGCGCTTCTGGGTCATACAGGCATGAAACGCCTGCCTTCCTTTCATGGCCCCATCTTCGCAAGTCTAACACTTCACAGAGGGTTTGAGAAACCCAGCTGTATAAGTGCAAGAAAGAGCAGTCAAAATCTCTACTAGAACCGAAGGAAATCCCAGACCTAGAGCAATTAAGCATTTATTGGTGTTTTGAAAGAACCCTGTCTGCAATCACTGTTGTACGATCACGACAGGCACTCATCCTATGTGCATATGCCTCACAAGTACGCAATCTCAACATGCAGAAGCCCTTGGTGGGAGAAGGAAGAGGCAAAAGCCCCACCAAAAGAAGCTGTTGAAGTTTTCACACCTGTGGAGAACAAAACCTACCCAGATCGCAAGCTGTACTGCGCGGCCGTCTACCACCATTTTCTTCACTTTAAAGTCAACACCTAAGGCGCAGCGAGAAGGGAAAGGAAGGCTTGTCAAAACGGACTGCCGAACGCCCGCCCCGCCGCCGCCTCTCACCAGCGGCGCCCCAACGGCACCGCCGAACACGGCCCCGCGCGGGGGCGAGCGGATCCCCGACTCACCGACGGTGGGCTTCAGGCACGGCTCAAATGCGCCGTCGGTGAACCTCAGCAGGAGGCTGTGGGGAAAGGGACGGAGAGCTCAGCCCGCTGTGGAGCGCGCCCGCCCCGCCCGGCCCGCACGCCCGGCCCGCACCTGGACTTTCCCACGGCGCTGTCTCCGACCAGAAGCAGCTTCAGGGTGAGGCCTGCAGCGTCCATGCCCCGCGCTGCAGGGATCCGGGGCCGCCCGCAGCCGAGGAGCGCAGCAGAGGCCGCCGGGTTGGGCGGATGGCAGCAGCGATGGGCCCGGCACTGCCCTGACAGGACCGCGCGCCGCCGACGGGGACAGCTGTCGCGACTCCGCCCATCGGGCGGTGGCTGGTGCCGGGCGGGGCGGGGCAGGAGCGCCGGGCCCAGGCGGCTGCGCCGAGGGGCCTGTGGCTGGCTGGGGCCCGGCCATGTCCGATTACCGGATCTCGGTGGAGGAGCTGAACGACCTTCTGGCTAATGGAAGCGGCTGCTACAGCCTGCCTAGCGCGCACAGCAACGAGGTGGTGCCGCGCATCCACGTGGGGAACGCGTGAGTGCCCCGGGCCGGGCCCAGGCGGGCGGGTGCGGGGGCCGCGCCTGTCAGCCCCTCGGCGGCGACCTCAGAGACACTTGGGCGCAGGGGTCGGGGGAGGCGGGCTGCGGGGCCGGGCAGGGTTGTGAGGCGCAGGGCGTCCGCCGAGGAGCCGGCGGGACGGCAGCTGGAGGCGGAGGAAATGCGGCTGCGGGATCCGGATCAGGGCAGCCCCGGGCGGCCCCGCGGGGCCGGGGGGAGCCGAGCGCCGGGTGGCCTGCGGCTGCGAGGCCTGAGTAGCCCGCGGCTCCTGGTGGTGCCTGACGCGGCAAACGATGAGGCTCATAAACGGCATCTTCTAAAATGTTCAGTGCCCTGCTGAAGTCCCAAATTTAAGCTAAAAAATTGCTGAAACGCGGTTAAAACTAATGAAGTTGCTTAATAATGATACACTTCTGCTCAGTTGTGTTGGCACTGGGCTTTTTTCCCCCTCGTATTTCCAACTCTTGCTAACAAGCTGTGGTCATTCACACAGAAGAGGGAGGAGGGACAAGATGCCGTGAGGTATACGTGTGATACCCATTTGCAGAAGCCCAGTCACACCACCGGTGTAATAACCACATGGCAGATGGGTGGAATAAGCTGGAACACAAAGAACAAGCAAAGTAGCAATATGGATGTTAGATCTGGGTTTAACCACGTGCAAAATGACCTAAAGGAAGCAAGACTTTAATAGGAGTTGCCACTCCTGTCTGATTGGTCAAACGAATGTTTCTGCACTCTAAGCCCTAAAAAACCCGATCCTAATGGAGTATTCATGCCCATGATGGGAGCCAAAGCATTACAGCTGTGGCTATGAAGAAAAGTGTTCAGGGTTCACCAATAGCACGTCTTTTCTCAGTTTTATGATGTTTATTCTTTGCACCAAGATTATGATTTCAGTTATCTGTTCCAATCCTATGATATCCTGCTCATTTTTTGTCCCCTTTTGTCCATCTTTGTCACTTTGTGAAATTGGGGACTTCTTGATACATGTGTAGTATACTGGATCCCTCTTCTTATTTGAAGCTTGTAACTCCTAAGGAAATAAAAGTCAAACCTATAGGTTTTCATTAACTTTCTCCTAAGCCAAAGCACATGATGTTTGTCACTGCCAGTTGATGTGGGACATGCGCATCTAGAAATAGGACCAAAATTATTGTCTCAATGGCCAATTTGATGTCTGACAGCCACCTTCTTCATATTTTTAGCAGTTACCTGGAAGAAATTAAGTCATAGCCTGTAAGGTGATTTGCGCAGCAAATAATTACAACATAATTTTGAAGATAGTTGGCTACTACAGAGTAGTTTTCATTGCAATAATTGATTTTAATTATACAGTATGAACTTTAATACATTCAGATGCAAGGTTATCTAGGAATAGAGGATGAAAGTGTAAGTTGCAGGATGGGTAATGTCTGTCTAGTGGAAAGCTAGAAGCCCTAGAGAAGGGCATTTTATGTAACGATTGACAACCAAAAATATCTGGAGCACAAGTGCAGTTTGTAGCATAAGAACAGGTTAGCTGTTAGTTGGACTAACAGACAACGTGCAATTCTACTGTCAGTGTTTTTAAAAGGATGCTGAAAAGTTGTGGAGGACAGCTAAAGGTAAGAAGTAATTTTGTGGGCTGAAAAAGCTATTTCACAGTAGGAACAGACAACCTACTTAATTTATAAAGATTTAGTTGTCAATAATATCTTTGAAGCATCCACAGAGAGTTAAGATAATGCTGAGGTCTGGTTGGATGGATGAATGTCTATTAAAATTCAGTCACTGCAGGGTGAACTTTGATATTCTCAAACTAGAAATAACACTAATTCTAAGGAGGATTTTTTTGTATCAAGTGGGGTTGTGGTATACTGCTTTGTAAGTAGCATTTGCTATAATATGAAACTGTGCAGGTCTGTTCTCACACCATTTCCAGCTACCTGTCCCTCCTTCGTACTCTCCTTGTGTAAAGATAAGGCTGAAGAGAGATCTGTTTTTCTGACTTGACTCCTTCTCCTACAAACTGCTGGGGAAGTGGATCTCCTTTGTACTCGGACTCTCAGGCTTCATGCATATGTGGGTCCAACAGTGTGCAAAGCATCGATAAAGCTTTTACTGCTGTGTGCAAGAAATAAGCCATGGCTTTGTTTGGGGCTTGTATTTGCAGTTCATTAGCCTGTCTTGCTCTGCTCTAGCATCTGCACAGAGCTTGGGATACATCTCATATTTGAAGCTGTCTTGGTGCAGCATGCATATGATTGGCACTCACCTCGTATCTTGGTTTTGGTCTTTGTTGCACAAATCTCCTTAGTGAATCTCTGAGGAGTTGTTGGAAGCACTTTTCATTGGGCTACAGGGAAGTCCGCGGAGGCGATATACTAGGAGAACAAAGTAACACGGTCTTTTGATCTGGCATTCAAATCTCTGCTTTGACTTGGATGGATCAAACCTTTCTGCAATATAGGGCCACATTTATGACTACAACCGGCAGAGATTTTATAACAATAAGAATTCACAGAGTAGGCACATATGAAGAGTTTTAACATGGGGGGGTGGAATCCCAGTACATGGAATAAAAGCAATAGAATTTGAACAGGAACTCACAGGAAAAAACTAAAGCGTCTGAGTGACATTCAGAAGCTTCTGTTGGAAACCTTTTAGAATATTTTGCATAGGGGTGCTGCTGTCTCTCCTTATGAGTAACTCATCTTTAGATAAAAATGACAATGCAGAGATGTTTAGGCAGATAAGATTAAATTGGGTCATAGTGTAGAATACATTGAAACTCCGTGATTCTGTGATTCCGTGAATAAACATTTATCTGTCAAATGACTTCAAGTTACAGGCAGAGCCAAAGTACTAGATCTTCCCTGCAATATATAAAGGTCATAATTAATGAAAATACAGAGGTGAAATGATAAAATAAAATATTTTTAGAGGAATGTTTTAGCATATTCCAGTAGACAGTTCTAACCTCTCAAGAAGATTAGACAAGATTTGTGAAGACAAGAGTAAAAACATAGTATCACTAAAACAAGAGTTAGTATATAGGTGGCAGACAAGCACAATTATGTATTTTTCAAGTGATAACAAAATAAGAATTCAGGATACACTGGAAGTACAAATCATTTTCTACAAGTCAAGATTTGTTTCAGTGTAACATCCTAATCAGTAACCAGGACAGTTAGACAGAATGCATCTTTATCAGGGTTGTAGATGGCACCAAAATGTGGGGAGCAGTCAGCACGCTGGAGGGTAGGGCTTTTATTCAGAGCAACTGTGTCATGTCAGAACCAGTGTTTTGCCAGAAAGCAAGCAGGCTAAGTTTTCTGTACTACTGGCTAAGGGGATCTGTTTGTGGGTTTTTTTTCATGGACTATTGGAAGCCTGTAACAATTAAAGCCATGTCTCCAGAACTGTATTTGGTAAAAAAGTTCTGGTTAAGAATGCCCAATCTGAGTTTTTTGTCTGCTTTAATGTGTGTGGGTAACCCATGAAGCAATTCTTTGTTCTTAATGTGCTAGAAGTGCAGGTGTGTTGTAAGGAGTATGAAAGACATTCTCCCAAAATTAATATTAAATTTAGTGACTGTAAGGGATGAAGCGGTGAGGAAACAATTTTGCATGAACATAACAGTGGAAATTCAAATGTGTTAGTGTGCTGGCATTTTTTGCTGTTAAGGACTTGTTTTATTAGCTTAAAATCCCATATGGCAATACTTTATAGCCTCACATACCCTTAATTGCTGATGCATGGTTCTCTATGACCTGTGTTTTGTGACTGGTAAAATTGTTCATCTCTGTTCAAAAGAAACACTTCTTACTAGTGTTACTCACAGGACAAGGGACTCTCAATCTTCCATATTGAGAACAGACAAGATTCTGTGATTTTTCTTAGGGAAACAGAAGAAGCTGATGTTAGCGTCCCTGCTGTTTGGAGGAGATAGCATTTCAACATCGAACATGATACAGCTGGAATGAAACATTAAGGATGGGAGAGATCCAAAGACTGTTTGGAAAGGGACAAAAAATGGCATACGAATACTCGCTTTTTCACCTCTAGCTGTGTAAGAAAATCATCTATAAAATATAAATATAAAAAACAGATGCGCAAAAATAGTTCGCTGGGAATGAGTTTGCCTCCAGGGGAGCCAGTCTGTGCTGCCAGATTCAACCACAATTCCAGCACATGAGTTTCTATTGATCTTGATCACTATCAGATATATATTGATCTACATACTATTACTTAAACCATATACTTACTCCACTAAGCATAGGAACTTACAGCTGAATTAACACTTTTTGTTTTGGCCTTGCACTGTAGGATTTACTTTTGTGTTGCAAGTAGAATTCCTCAGGCACTGATACTTGTCCCCTAGCACAGATGATGTCCTGCCAGCTGGAAAATCTGTCAACATTTGTTTGGGTAATGAAGACTTTACAAATATTTGGCTCATTGCCATAGTTGTTTGGCACACACAGCAGAAAATGTAGAAGCTTCACTCGTGCATAAGGATTCATTTGCATACACTACATTTTAAGGGGTGAACAGTCATTAGGAGAAAAGGAACACTCTAGATGTTCATATAGCCCTAAATTATGTGGAAATTGTGAGTGAATGCGCTCAGAGATTCATATAGATATGAACCAACTAATTGGGTATTTATTTTAACTTTTTTAGAATAGCTAAGCATCCAGCAAACCCTTAGGTGCATTGACATCTCTTAGAAACTTGTCCAAAAAGATAGCGCACAAATGCTTATCTGGAGCTAAGCTTAACATTAAGAATCCTTGTATTTGCAATTTATGAATTGAGCCATAGGGAGGTTTTCTAAAAGGTTTCTGTTTCCACATCCAGTTAGACACATAGTGAAAGCTGCCTTTAAAAACAATAAAGGGATTTCTGTCTGTTTAGGCTACCTCTTCACAAAGTGTGCAGGAACTGTTATCTTTCAACTAAAGCCTTCTTTTACATCCTGTTAATGTTGACCAGTGGGCTCAGATTTTACTAGGAGACCACATGGTGTGGTAAAACTTACGTTCTTTTTCTCTTCCCAGGAAGGAATATGGGACTGACATATGGAAATAATCAGACTCAGAATGAAAAATAGTGGGTTTATGACAAAAAGCAGTCAATGGTCTCCTCGTATTATTTAATGGTTATCTCCTCTTACTATAGACTGTGTTCTGTCAATTCATAATCTGAATTTAATTCACTTCTGGGCACAGTATATTTAGCATCTATTAACAGAAAAAGGTTTTCGTTATCAATACCTTCTGGGGACATCATAAACACTGAGATGATTCACCAAGTTCTAATTGTTTTCTTGACACTTTTTATCATACAGGTTCATAGCCAAGAACATTACGAAGCTGCAGCGCCTGGGGATAACCCATGTTCTGAATGCAGCAGAAGGGAAGTCATTCATGCATGTGAACACTAATGCAGAGTTCTATGAAGGCACAGGCATCAGATACCATGGCATTAAAGCTAACGATACTCAAGAATTTAACCTCAGTCGCTATTTCGAGGAGGCAGCTGATTTTATTGAGAAAGCACTTTCCCAGAAGGATGGTAAGGCAAGCTGAAATATCTTTCTCCCATGTTTTCTGTGCACTGCATGTGTTTTTTAGCAATTTATTTTACGGTTTAAAATGGTTCTTTGCTCAAGATTATCAGCTGAACAACCAAATCAGGAATTCAGATCAAGGCTCTGCATCAAAGACACCAGAACGCAATAAAACATCTTAATCCTCTGTGTATACATGTAGGTCTCCAGTATGGAATGGAAGTCTGTCACCGTAGGGGTGACTTTGAAAAGTGAAAACAGCTGCTGCATCCTGTAATAATGCCTTTCTGGGAAGATGTGTTCTTATTTGTCCTTAGAAGCAGTAAATCACATGAAAAAATAAAAAGAACAAGTTCAGGATCAAAAAGTTGTTTTAGGACACTAGAAATTATAAATTAAGGGCAGACGTGATACAAGTAATGCCTTGCTGAAGGGTACTCACACAACCTGCTACATGGTGGGTTTTTTTCCAAATGTACAGTATCGATAGACTGTGGCCTTTGCCTTACAATTTTTATTACATTAAGTTATTTAATTATTTTATGTGATGATTACCTCATTATTCCCTAGGATTGCAGGAGATGATATTTGCAATGTGGTTGATTGCTTCATTTCTCTACAGTGTGTTTCCTCAGAGCAGAGATCCTAGGACATAGTGCAGTGGGCCAGATGGTGTTTGTTGTTGTCTGACTATTTCAGCATACCACTTATTTCTACACATGTTTAATTTCTTTCTTGCTTCATGACTGAACATGAAAAAGGAGGAACAGTAACTCCCACAATTCTGTGTTCTTTCTGTGAAATGGGCAAAAGGGGTACTAGAACCATGATGTCCTTTTGACAGGTGGAAAGAAATTTTACCTCCAGTTTGGTGGAGCATGAAAAATCCTAAAAATTGAAATGCAACTCTTCCAGTTAGTATTGTCTCTCACTGCAACAGGTTGCAGTAGGAAGAAAGAGTTTAACAGTGTTAGCTGTGCCATGACTGTCCCTACTCAGTTTGATCTAAACAGTTGCAGAGTCAATCTGAATTTACAGTAGCAGTTCTATTTGCTGATTCTTTCAGTCTTAGTAGTTGTCTACCATGCCTGCCACTGTTTTCTTACTGTGGTAAACAAAGAGGAACCTTGCAGCTGGGTGATGCTGGAGCCAGTTTTAAGATTAACTCGCTACTGAAATTGGATAGTTTTGTCTGACATTGAAGTGTAGAGTAAGGACAGTGAAGAGAAGAGGGATGCAGTAGTATTTTCGTTCAGTTTCATTTTAGCATTGTAGTTGCATGAAGTTCTGGAAGGCAGGTTTGGTATGCTAAAGGTCTGGAAGGCAGCCCTTAAGACACTGCCTTTCACAGAGCAGGGATAGAAACCCTTTTGCTTCATATCGTTTGCAGAGGGGAAGTCAATTTTATTCCGTGATAAGATCAAGAATCTCTAAATCTTGCTATTTTATGGCTACGGGCTATTAAATGTTGAGAATGAATTGTTTTAGCTGTTTACCTTGCTACTGATAAGAGATTTGCCTTGAGCTGCTTTCTGTTGCTGTGGTTCAAAGCAAGTTGTGGTTATGATGAAAATGTGTGTGTATGGTTCATCTGTTCTCTTGTCTCAGAAAAAAATTTACTCTGGAGAGTAGCCTGGGTCCGTATCTCCCACTGCATTTGGGAAGGGGAAAATTTTTGTGTCTGGAAAAGTAGGTCAAAGGGGAAGCAGCTGAGAAGCGATAAAATCGAACTGGATTTTTCAAAGGGAGCAGTGGCCCATTTTATTGTTGTTGGATACCTACCTACAGGATTTACCCGTGTGGTGGGTTAACCTTGGCTGGATGCCTGGTGCCCACCAAAGCCACTCTTATCACTCCCCCTCCTCAGCTGGGCAAGGGGAGAAAAATACGACAAAAGGTTCGTGGGTCGAGATAAGGACAAGGAGATGACTCAGCAATCACTGTCATGGGCAAAACAGACTCAGCTTGGAGAAATTAATTTATTACCGATCAAATCAGAGTAAGATAATGAGAAATAAAACCAAACCTTCCCCTCACCCCTCCCTCCTTCCTGGGTTCAACTTCACTCCCAATTCTGTCTACCTCCTTCCCCCGAGCGGCATAAAGGGGATGAGGAATGGGGTTGTGGTGAGTCCATCACACGTTGTCTTTGCTGCTTCTTCCTCCTCACTCTCTTCCCCTGCTCCAGCGTGGCACAGGAGACAATTCTCCAAGAACTTCTCCAGCATGGGTCCTTCCCACAGGCTGCAGTTCTTTGGGGACATACTGCTCTAGTGTGGGTCCCCGTGGGGTCACAAATCCTGCCAGCAAACCTGCTCCAGCGTGGGCCCCTCTCTTCACAGGTCTGCACGTCCTGCCAGGAGCCTGCTCCAGCACAGGCTCTCTATGGGGTCACAGCCTCCTTCGGGGCACATCCACCTGCCCTAGCATGGGGTCCTCCATGGGCTGCAGTGCATGTCTGCTCCACCATGGGCTGCAGGGGGACAACCTGCCTCACCATGGTCTTCACCACAGGCTGCGGGGGAATCCCTGCTCCATCACCTGGAGCACCTCCTCTCCCTCCTTCTTCACTGACTCTGGTATCTGCAGAACTCTTTCTCTCACTCCTCTTTCCGGCTGCTGTTGCCCAGCAGCTTTTTTCCCCTTCTTAAATATGTTACCACAGAGTCACTATGACTGTCACTGATGGGCTCAGCTTTGGAATGATCCAACGTGGAGTGAGCATAGGAATTGGCAGCAATGCAGCAAAAAGGCTGGATATCTTTAGAGAGACGCAATATATGTCACTATTTCTCTGTCTTCACTGTACTTCAAACTTTGCATCATTTATTTGTGCTTTTTGCTACTGGTCATCTTTAGGGGCAAGGCTTATTCTAAACCACAAAAGATTGGAGAAGTGTAGTAAACAGACACAGTTTGACTCTTTGTAATATCGTAGCAAATATGTTTTACTGTGAATGTTTGATATACAGCCATTTTTTTCTGCATTATCCTTGATGACAGACTGTGTAGCTACTAACAGAGTGCTAGTACTTTTCTTCCAAGTTCTACGGTCTTCTGTAGCATTCAGAATTTACATTTCTGAAGCTGCTGAAGGACTAATATTATTACGCTTTATATCCTAGCTATTTCATGTTGCTTTTCAAATATGTATTCCAGTATAACCCAAATTATGACCTGTCTTCCCTGCAGGGCAAGTGTTTGTGCATTGCCGTGAGGGCTACAGCCGTTCTCCTACACTGGTCATCGCCTACCTCATGCTTCGCCAGAATATGGATGTCAAGTCTGCATTGAGCACTGTCCGGCAGAAGCGAGAGATTGGCCCCAATGATGGCTTTCTAAGGCAGCTTTGCCAGCTCAATGAGCAATTAGTGAAGGAGGGCAAGCTGAAGCCCTAGAGCAGAGCACTGTAGTATTTTTTGAAGTTTCTCAAACCACCAGAGGACGTCTTAGGTGCTTTAGATTCCCAAACCCCAACCACCAAGCTAAATTGCGTAATGGGAGGGAGACAGAATTTGTGGTCTTGTCTAGCAAAAGTATCTTTCTTGAACACTGGGTCTGTCTTTCAAGATGGCACAAAATTGTGTCACTGTTTGGAGCTGTTGCAATAAAGAAGTGTTTTTAGATGGGTAACTCCAGTGATAACAGCTCTCTTCACATGTATTTCAGAGCCCGCTGCAGACTCTGTAGCAGATGTGGTTTGCATTGACATTGAGTGTGATTCGTTTAAGCCTTGTCTGGTGTCCCACCGGAGCACCATTTTCTGTGAGCCCCAAAACATCTCTTCACTCACTCTTAATTGAAGTACTGTATTTTCTAAAGGTTCTTTTTCATGCACACAGGTGCCTAAAGTTTGAGTGTAGGAGCTTCAAGGAATGGAAAAGCAAATATACAAATGCACATATGCACTCACTTGTAAAATGAAGGGTATGCAGTGTTGTGTTTAGTGTGGATTTATGCAATACACAGTGCTTGGTAGTAAAGCCATTCAGAGCCCAATCTTGATGCACACTGTATTTCCAAGAATATTGTACCTCTTGCTGTTGTGGTTGACATGAAATAGTCTGATATTAAGTGTTCTTTTATTTTTGTTTTGAAGTCATACTAGAAAAATACGTCAAGAGCAAATGTTGAGGAAAAAGCTTGAGCAAGGAGGAAATAATGTCTGTATTTAGGAGTGCTTGTACTGGATGTATGATAAAGTCCTAAGTATCAGAACATAAAGGCTCCAGAGGCTTGTATTGAATTACAGTGTCTTTCTCCCTTCTTTATTATCGCTGTTTATTAACATGGAATGGAATGAGCACATATGCAAATTACTTCCAGTAGGGCAGCACAGGTGTGCTTACACAGCAGTTTGCAGAAGTACACTTAGCTTCTTGGATTGCTTGCATGGTATCATTAAATAGAAATTAGCATTGTTACATACCACACGGTGTATGAAACTTCCTTTCTATTAAAATAAATGATGTCTTGATTCTGTTTGACATACAGATGAAATGAGTCATTGCAACGCTGGGAGAGGGAGCTTTGTTTATGGTATGCCTGGCTTAGTGTGTAAATGTGTACCTGTGAGTTACAGCACTGTGTTAACACAAAGGATCTCCAAATGCAGACTGGAAATTGTTGGTTAAACTAACAGAACCTGAGATGTCTGTGTTCGCTTTTTATCTGTGCTTTAAGATAGTTCTAGATCAAAAATCAACACTATTTTAAACAGAAACACTGTTGTATTAGTAGCACCTGTAAGCCCAGATCTAGTTTTGTATATTCAGTTTGCTACTCAAAAATCCCAAGGGACGTACATTTTTTTACTTTCAGTTGTTGGGATTGTGTTGTTTGGGTTGGTAGAAGTGGCGGGGGGGAGTTCTGTATCACTGGATAACTTTCTTGAAATTAAACTCCAGAGGTGATGATTCTGGTTGAAGACCAGGCTTATTTTTGTTTCCTGGCACAGGATAGGAACGGCCAAATCAAGTAGCCTTTTCTCTTTTGTGTCCTTCAGAGTGACAATTGGGGAACACTACATAGTGTTTCCTTGCACCTTCCTACAGTTAGCATTTAGTGCTTGCTTTGAATTAGGATGGTTCAGTAATAACGAACAGTAGTCATTTTCATTGGCTAATTACATACCTGTTTATCCCATTGTATCAGTTTTAAATGAATTGCTTCTTCAAAATTCCTAGTTACTAATTTCATGCTGTGTAGTTTGGGGAATAGGAATGCTGGCCTTATCTTTTCTATTATACTCAGTTTTCCATACTGCAGTCTTATTTATAAATCATCCTTTTAAAATTTTTGCTATGGGCGTAGATTTTTTTTTTCTATCTCATCTTGCGCCATGTATTCATGATACCTATCTGCACTCCAAGAAAAAAAAAGATTCATGTGCATTCACTTTGTCTTTGACCTGTTACTTAGAACTGAAAAATTCCAGTCCATTAAAGAGCTAAGAAATGATTAGGCATTAGATTTTTGTTACTCTTCCATAGATTGTAAGAAGGCTAATAGTTGTCAGATTAAAACCCAAATGGTTTATTAAAATTGAGTCTGTTTACCTTATGGTTTTAGATTTGTCAGTGTCAAGAAATACTGACAAATCAAGACATACAGGAATATATTCTTGTATTCAAGATGTTCTTTTAATTCATAGGACACTGCTCACTTCTAGTGGTAACTTCAGTGGTACTCTGGCCCATTTATCTCAGTATAACAAAACTGCTTTAACAAGCATTTTTTGATATGAGGGTGGAGAGGAATAAATAAGACAGTGCTATAAATTGATTTTAAACATTGAGCTCTAAGTCTGTATATTCTATTTTGAGTTACTGATATGTGACTCAGTAATTAAACCATTTCTAGCTCTGCTTTTGGAGTAGGCTAAAAATAGAATGTCAGACCACTGCTCCATTAATGGATCATACCCGTCCTCTTTTAGGCTTATCTTGCTCTTTAAGTACAGTAATGTTGCAAATTCCTCTGCCTATTTTAGCTGGCCAATAAGAGCTTGTATGCCTCTAATAATGATATGCTGTATACTTCTAAATTTCTCTTTTTTGGAGCTGAAACCTCTTGGTTGTAGCTAAAGTAATGTGACCTGGGTTTACATTAATATGTTTATCCTGAATACCAGTGTGGTACTTTTTGTGTAGATAGCACTCTGGAGAAAGGATGGGGTCTCTGTGAAATATACATCTATCATAGAACAAATATATCTACCATGTCAAATTCAGCACAATGAAAGAAAAGGCAACAGCTTGGGGTTTTTGTATTTAAGAGTTAGTGAAGTTGGAGAGGGGGGAAGTGTGGAGGTGAGAAGCTATTAGCATTTTATAGCAAAGTATAGAGAAGAAAGTCCAGATAGATAAAATCATGATATATGTAAAACTAAATTCACCTTCTACTCATGCTGAACTCAATCTTTCTCAGCCATTGCATAAGCACAGGAGAAAAGTTTCTAACTAAAAATTAAAATTCAAAGGAAAAATAACATTTTCTGACTGCTTACTTCATCCTTTGGTCTGAGGATGAGACTACGATGTTGACAAGTATATCTAGCATGCTATTCTGAACTGTAGGTACTGCCAGAAAATATTTTATGAGAGAACGTTGCAATATGTCACTGCTGAAAAGTGAACATTTCATTAAGTTATTTCAAACTTAGAATTAATAGCATCCAAATGCAGGACTAGCAGCCACAATATGTTGTATTGTAATTCCATTTTTGGATGTTGAGCCCGTGTTAGTGTTGGATACGTTTTTCTCCTACAAGATGAATGTGCCTGCCTTACCTCTCTCGGTGATGTGAGAATTAATTAATCTTCATAAAAGGCTTTGAAGATGAAAAGCCCTGTATAGGAACGCTATATGCTCTCTGAGTTGAAAAACAAACTTGTGTCAAATATATCTTCCTCCTGCTGAGTAAAGGAGAACAGCAGAAAGGGTATTTGCAATGTTTGTTTTCATCATTTAAATAATTTCATTGAGCTGTCTTCTATTGTCCAGAACTAATGAAATCTCTGATGCTAGAACCAGCAGCAGGATTTTTTCCCTTCTTTTTTAAAATTAGTTCTGCTAGTTTACTATAATGTTTTCAGCACAGAGGGATTATCTAATAGAACCTCACTTAATATAGCCCAGAGGTTTCTTCTAAAATTACTTTCTGGGCTTTGCCAATGAGTAAAACTGAAAATAGAATAGGCCTGAGAGGTGTCTTCTAAGGGTTTGTTCATGAGAATTGGTGTCCTATTAATTTCTTATATTCTGAAAATAAACCCAGGAAATGCAGATTGTGTGAGTAATTCAATTAAGTGTTGTTTTGTGTTCATTTTAATTCCAGTATGCCGAGGTTGCTGGCTAGCTGACTCACCAGATGGAGCTGTAGGCTTGTTGATCTTCACTAGATAGTCACCGTTCCATCCCTGAGCCATGCTGTTGTGTGAAGCTAGTGTCTTCTTGTCCTATCACTGAAAAAGGCAAGCCACCAGAATGATTTATCAGTGCATTTTCTGGTCTCGGGGGGGAGAATCACATTGTAGCACCGAGACTGATATATTCACACGGTAGATACGGAACTCAGCAAAATTCTTGTGAGACAGATAAAAGTTGCTTGGGCAAGGGTGGCTGAGCACCATCTTAGAAAAAGGGCTGTTTGAGCTCTTCTTGAAGATGTCAGTCTCTGAACTCCTGGGCAGTGTGCAACTTATGAGCCATTGTCCACCGATAAGCTTAAATTGCACATGTGTATCTTAGGGCCTGGATACCGAACAGACTCCCCCCGTCCCAGGTGTGGGCAGAGGGGCTGCATGGTGAGCACCGTTGCCAGTGATGGCACTGACTTCAGAAGCTGGTTTATATGTGCGAGCCTTTGTAGCACGGTGTTGGGAGTGCAAGCACATCAGCACAGAAGTCAGAATCCAGAAAGCAGCAGCCATGGGTTCAGGCTGAGTGTATGATGCCAAGCTGCTCCTTGTACCTACTCCCCTTCTTAGCATGGCTCAGAAAGTAGCATCCCAGTCCTGAATATACAAGATCCAAACTCAGTTCCACCTTGGTGGGAGAGGGTTCATTCTAAAAGCGTCCTTGATATGTTTCCCCCCCCGGTCCCATGCTTCATTAACAGTGCAAAAATTGTTTGTGAGGGGCTGCAGCCCATACCATGTCTGCTTTGTTGCAGAAAGTGCTGTGAGCAGGCAAGCAGCTACAGGACGTGGAAGAACGTTTTTGTAGTTAGGAGTCTGAATGTCTATGGGATTCTTTTCTTGCCTCTATTAGGCTGCCCTCCTAGCTCGTGGGCAAGAAGTTTTAAGCTGGAAGCTAAATATAGCTTCTGATTTTTACTTTCATAGATTTATTGGTATTATTTCTCCCAGTGGGTAATACAGATAAACATTAAGGCAGTTAACAGAGGGGATTGTTTCAGTACTTAGAGAAGCTACATCAAGAAAATTTTTATGTTTTATGTGATGATTACTGTAAATGTGGTTCTCTGTAGCAGGCCTACACTTACCGATAGCTTTTGGAAATATTCTCTAGGCAGACATTACACGAAAAGAAATTAACAGGAGCTGAACTTTGGTAGATACATACAATCCTGAAGGCATTTAAACAGGGGAGTGAATAGGTAGCAATGGTTCAGTGATTACCAGCATTCAATTTAATTTTGGTCTCCTGTTCTGCTTTTCAGCTGTACTCCTTTGTGCCACAGCTGCGATCTCACTTTGGGCAAGGTTACCATTGGTGAATACCACTACAAGGTGGTATTTCTGACAGAAATAATACTAGGTTAAAAATCTTTGTTTGGTTTCTGATCATCCTTCCTGACTTGTTCAATTAAAAAAAAAAAAGGCAAACAACAAACCTTAAAAAAGCAAACCAAACCCCCCCACCATTTTATTCCTTTGGGGGCCGTTAAAAGATCACGTTAGTATTTCCAAAGAAAAGAAAAAATAGCTGTATTGTAAACCTGAAAGCAGAGTTAGAGATCAGTGTACACAATTTCAAGTACAATTTAATCATGCTAATCTTGCCTGTTCTTTGAAGGGAAAAAAAAAAACAAACAAACAACCACAAACCAACCAACAAAAATCTGCAAGGAAGGTAGTTCCACAGCTTTCCAAGCTGGTAACTGTCTTTTCTTCGGAATCTGTTTTATTTGGTGGGCAATCATGTGATGCCCCTGTGAAACTGTGTATCCCTTGCTGTTTAATAGATTTCACCTGTAGCTCTAAGCCAAAAATAGACTTATTCATAAGTGAGAAAAATTATGCTTGGTAAAGTGTTTGCAATGGCTGAGTTCTTGGGTTTCCTGTATTTGTGAGACATTAACTGCTTTGAGTAAAGGAGGCAGTTATTAATGAAAGATAATCAGTGCTGCTGCTGATGATGATGATTACAGGGACAAAGGAATCAGCACATCTGAGGCAAATTATGTGACAACAGTCTGTATTAAAGAATCATATCCTGACTGGCTGTGGAGAAAAAAAAAAAAATCTTGTAAAAAGAAAATAGTATGTTGTACTCCTCCATGAAAACAGCATAATTTCTGGGATGGGAGGATGCATAAGATGTGGGCTGGAGGAAAGGAGGGAGGGGACCAGACAGTAAGAGCACACAGTTATATGGAACACAATGCACGGTTGCTTTCAGAGATGACTTGGAATATTTGGAAAGGAGGGCTCTTCTAAGAATACTAATCTCTATAATTTTGGGCAGAGAGAAAGGGTAGGAGACAATGTCACAATATATTTCAGATGCTATTATTTCAGGAAAGGACCATTGTACAGGTAGGCTAAAGCTCATCAAACTCAGTACTGCTAGTGCATCTGCTGTGTGCATCTCTGTGTATGTGTAAGGCTGAAGAGGTGAAATGTCCTCAGGTCATTGCTGTTGTTTAAGTCTATTATTTATCATCAAGGTCACACCAGTGGAGAATATACCTCCATTTTAAATTTGGTGACACCTGTTTTCTGTGCCAGGTCAGGCGAATTGTCAGAATGGAGTGCAAACTTTAGGTAATGAGTCTTACAGTAGTAGGGAAAAGTCAGATAGTGAATCACTTTTGAATCTTCTACACAAAATATTTTCATGAGGATGTATGTGACAAACATTGCAGTAGCACATACGGGTGTCCCTCTACTGCTTTAAGCAAACATTTTGCTTTCAGTAGCTACAATGAGCTCAATGTAGTATTTAACCTTACAAAAAGCTGAGATGCTTTCTAATTAATGTATTTATCCTGGCATCATTTGCAAATAACTTGAAAGTGTTTATGGTCTTGAGACAAAGAAATGATGCAACTATCACCGCTATCATCTTATTTTTGCAAGGAAGAAGAATACCACAGATGAGATTTTAAAACGTGACACACGAATACATCTTGGGCTTATGTGCCCTAGACATAAGGTTATCAATTCTCTCTTTATGTTGGTTGCATCATGAGTGGACATCAGTCTGGTCATGTTCTTGTGTTTAAAATAAGCAAACGTCCTATATTCAACACTTGTGCAGAATATCAGCAGAAGTAGTAGTAGTCGTATGCAATGAATTTAAAGCAAATACAAATGTTTTGGGTTTTTTTTTAAGTGATAAAAATGTGAGAAAGAGCACATCAAAAGCATGATGTACAACATCCTGGCTGTTTACCCTAACTAACATAGTCCAAGTAGCCTAGTTTTTAAAGCAAACTAAACAAAACTTCTCATTTTGAAAAGAAGCTCCTTCCTGTTTCTTTCAGTACATTTGTGAAACAAAATGTAGAGCTCCTTGTTTTGTAAAGGGAAAAAAAACTGCCTTTCCCCCCAGTCATTTGGCTGCAGAGACTGAAAAGCATAACTACTGAGCTACAGTTTCTAGATTTGCTTACTTAATGCTGGGGATGGGGGGGGGGGGGGGGGAGAGGAAGAACAACAGTAAAAATAAGAAGTCTGAAAAACCTTTGGAAAAGACAATAGCCAAAAATTCAAATATGGAGGTAGAAGCAGCTTTTAATTATAACATTGTTAGAAAAAACTGCAGAAAGATTTGTCAGGTTGCAATTCATCCTAGTCTTGTCAATAACCATTGTTGCCAGGCACAAAAATGAAACGCATATGAGAAGTTTTTACATAGAAGTTGTAGAATATTGTCACTAACCCACTCCCACACACCCATTTTATTTCACAGTGACAAAAGCTGAGATGAATGAGTTGTTGTCTGGCCCTTCCCACTTTGTCTAGTCATTGGCTGGCTTGGTTCTAAAAAGGATTTAAAAAAGGGGAATAATGTGCCTCTGCCTGGGATCTGAGACTGTCAGGGTACTGAAAAGCTAATCTGTGAGCTGCCACCATGCAGATCTCTTGGGCTGTGTGCTCTGTCTGTGTCTTAATACAAATTGCATTTCAATCTGTGGAAGGGTGGCAGATGTTTAAAAATGATGCTACCGAAATCATTCCTGAGATCACTGAAAATACAGAAACTCCGATGGAGCAGACTTTCAGCAACAACACAATGAACCAGGCAAAGCATGGAGGAAGACACATACAACAAGCTCCAGACCCTAACGGTAAGAAAAATAACATCATTATTACTGTTTTGGACCCTAACAGACAATTTGTAAAAGCATACTTGTTATCAAATATGTTTATTTATTAAAACCTTTAGGTGGGGACATAATGCTGTAAGTGACAAGGAGTTACATCTACTGTTGAAGAAGTATCAATGTAAACTTTAGATGGGATATACCGGAGTTTACTGATGAAAAATGTGGTATATCTATTGAACAATCCTTAGGTACTACAGTGTGCATTCCTATTCTGCCCAGCTGCTATCTGCAGACACAACTCCAACACATAAAACCTGTAGAAGACACTGCTTAAATTTCTCTGTGTTTTGTGCTTGCAAGCACTGTGAGGAAACATCACGAGTCATCTTTCTCCCTGTGATGTTAGGATGGGGCAATGGGTTAACGGTGGGGGTAATAATATAGATTCTTAATATTTAGAAAGAGTCACACTAGTGATGTCTAAGCTCATACAGCAAAAATGGCACATAAGGTTGCATTCAGCTAGATGAAAGTAGCGTGCTGCTCACTGTCTTTTGCCAACAGCCAGATTTTTCAGCCAGATTCCAGCAGCCAAAAAAGCTGTTACGAACAGTTAAAGCACTCCCAAGGGGAATTTATGCGCAAATTAATTGGAGGGGACTCTATTTTGCAGAGGTGTGCAATTTTGGGATCAGTTTGGCTACTTTAACAGCACTGACGTACTTCATACTGTCACTGCATTTGGCCAAATGTCTAATATTAGCAATGATGCAAAACAGAAGCTTTTTGAGGAAAGATGGAAGATGGGGACTTAGCACCAAACAGAGAAAGGTAGTTTTAAAGAAGTGTTCTACTGGCAAATAGGGTGAACTTGGACCTCCAAACTGACATATTTGGCTACCAAATGCAAATAGCAACACAAGTCAAACTTACAGTTTCTCCTACTGTGCATTGCAGATCAGAAGTAGCCTTCTTTTTCTGGGGACTACTGGAAGGGAATTGCATTTTTCTGCTGCAGCTGTCAGTTAAGATGTTTAAAACCACAGCGTTAACAATATTTTATAATAATAAAATAAAAAGTAATGTTTTTGAGAGTGCGACTTTGTAAGGGTCCTAAATTCCTAAAAGAGGCAGCACTCTGCTTCTCACAGGCAGCCCCACCAACCACCAGGTCAAGGCAGGTTGGTTTTGTTGTTACATCTGATAACTTTCATTTTTTATCCTCTTACTACTCTGACATCACCTGGGGGGGAATCTGTCCCAGTGATGTGTGCATATTTTTTGAAGTGGAAAGGAGATTTACTTAAGTAAGAGAGTGAAGGAGACTGGAGAGTTATTCAAGACATGCAATGGCCTTGCATAGTTATTTTAACATCTTCTAACACACGGAATCAAAATGATGGTCCAAAGTGGCCAGACCTTCCTGGGACACATGACATTGCACAAGACTATGAATAATTTTGCAGTATGTGGAACCTGTACACATACAGGACAGGACATATATGCACAGAAAATAAACCTATATAGCTGAGGCAAATGCCTTTAACTGTATCTGCCTATGTGCTACGGTGGTACAATACACCTGATTTAGAGCATTGTTTTTTACATAGACAAACATAATTTTCTTAAATGCTTAGGAAGCTTGGAAAGATTAGACTAAGTGCACATGGAGTTCAGTTGTCAGCATTTTTGTCACAGCTTTATGGCAAGGATCGTTTGATTTCAGTAATGCAGTCCTTAAAACTTTTAAAAAATGAAATCTTGCTAGCTGTACTTTGATAAATATAAATGTGAGCACTAAAAATCATGTTTCTGTACTTCACAGGAAAAACAAAAATTAAAATGTCTGTACAAATATTGTTCTATCACTAATGACTCAGGTCAGAATTCTCTTTTGATGTACTAAGGAGGGAACCACCTTGTGCACAGTAAGGAGAACGGGCATACCAGACACAGCCTTCTATTTGTAAACTGACCTTTGAGGATTTCCACCCCAAGTAGCTTTCCAGAGTTAAAACTATCTTTTTGACTAAGAGAATAACATTAACGTGTTTAGCTAGATGAAGTTCCTTGATAAATAACTTCAAAAATGAAATTTTGTGTCTTTCAAACAAGTCAGTTAGCTAAGCATGTCACTTGGCAAAAGAGATGCCTTCAGAAAAAGTCTGTTCCTACAATTGGAAAATTTTTCTGAATCCTTAATGCTAAAAAAGTCTTGTATTTCCTCATGTTTCATTTGCCTGTAACTGTCCATTGAGAAAAAGGGGGAAGAAACCCCACTGTAAGGTTCCTAATCAGCCAGAAGATGCTTTTAGCTGGTTGAAGGAAATTATATGGGACATGTGGGATTATCTCTATGATCACAGGGAGCAGTAAACTTGGAAAACCTAATGCCTGAAGAGTGGGAATTCCTTAGCACTGTTGTTACCTGCTAATTTTCCTAACCTGGAGCACATTATGCTAGTTAAAAATCACTTAAGGAACACTTTTTTTGTTGAAAAAGAATTTAAATCTGGAGTCAACCTCTGAAGTCAGTAGAGTTAAACTAGAGCAATGGGGGAAGGTTTTGCCCACAAGTAAATGAAGCCAGGAGAATCCCACCAAAATTCCCCATGAAGTAACTGCTGCTGCTGTAGTTACACTTCAGAAACTCCACCTGCACAACCCTGACATGGAGTTTACCTAGTGGCAAGAGAAGGATTTTTTCATCAATTTGTACATTGTTATTCGAGGGTCTCATAACTAGAGTAGCCAAATATTCAGAAGCTGCAGAAGTGAGTCTTTGGAGATACTCTTAAAATCTGCCATTCAGGTTGTCCAGCTTGTATGTAGCTTGGAGCTAGATACCTGCTACAGAAACAGAAAAGTGCTTTGTCAAGGATAGGGAAGAAAGTAGGCAGTAATTAAAGTGTTTCTTGTTTGCAGATGCTTCTGACTTCAGCTGCAGAGAAATGCGAACCACCCGCTATGTCACAGAGGGACCTTGCCGCAGCATCAAGCCTGTCAAGGAACTGGTCTGCTCTGGTCAGTGTGTCCCCTCACACCTCCTTCCCAACTCTATTGGTAGAGGGAAGTGGTGGCGTCAGAACACCCCGGATTATCGCTGCATTCCTGCTCACACTCGCACACAGCGCATCCAGATGGCTTGTCCTGAGGAAGAGACTCGGACTTACAAATTCCGAGCTGTCACGTCCTGCAAATGCAAGCGCTACACTCGCTACCACAACCAGTCAGAGCTGAAGGACTTTGGAAAGGAAACTGTCAGGCCGCAGAAGAACAAGAAGCCCCGTCTCTCCAGAGCCAGGAGCAGCAAATCTAACCAGCATGAGTTAGAAAACGCTTATTAGAAGGTGTCTCTGAGTGATACAGCCTAGCAGCTCTGGATATTTTACAAAACATCAAATGGCACTCACAGGCCACAGCATGACGTTCTGACTGCAGTAGGTTCCAATTCCTTCTGCTAAGCTGGGTCAAAGGCTCACATAGTCAAAAATCTGTCAGATTATAGCAGTTATGATCTGATAAGAGAATGAGATAAACCAAGCTGGAGGTAGCAACACCTAAATTCAGTCTGAGAGGAGAGGTACACCTTGGAGATTCACGTGAGGTCATGTGGCTTGTACAGTAGGAAGGCAGAGGAAAGTGAAGCTGTTATGGTGACAATCACACTTTGTTAGAAGTCATTCTACTCACTTTATGTGAAAAGAACACTGCGATCTCTTTCCCAGTTTTATAAGTGCCATGATGCAGGTAAAGCATGTGATTAGGGAAGCACCGGGAGAGTTACCACTCTCTGAAGGAGTTGTATTAAGTTAGTGATAGCAGGGATTTCAACAGTTACAGTGACTGAATTCAAATTGTTGGGAAATTAACATCCTCATGCCCCACTTGTTTCCTCTAAAACACAAAAATCAAATTATGACACTCATGTTCTCAAAAGTGTGACAAATCTATTTCATACTTTTAATTAAAAGACTGTAGGATCAACAGATTCAAAACTGAGATTTGACAACTGAAACCATATTTGTTTTAGGGACAATGATTTGTTTTAGGAATAATTAAACAAATTCTACTAAGCGGAGCAGATTCATTAAATGGATGCTCCTCTCAAACCAGATAACCTCACTGATGTTTGTCCTGTAAACAGCTAATGATGTGCATAATTTAACATAAAACATACTGATTATTCCTTATTTCCTAGAACACAATTGACATTAGTTTCAGCTTAGATGTCTCAATTTACATTTTCTATTCTGTAGAGTTTGGGTTATCTGCCACACACTTTGTAATGCTAAGCCAAGTTCTGGGAGTAAGGTGCTGCTTCTGCATTAAAAGTGAGCCTCTGCTAATTTTAGTGTCATGAATTCCTCTAGAAAAGTCTTTGGTATGTGCAACTTCGCTAAGTCTTTAGTTTGACAGCAACTTTCTTTTACTTAGCTTCTCAACATTCAGACTAATGTTTGTGTTTTTACATTAAAGAATATTATTAGAAAATGAATTGTCACATGCTGTATATATCCTGTAGAAGTGCTAACCCTAGTATCAGATGAACACAGTTTGGGATGAAGACAGTTCCTCACTGTTCTTATTTTCTATGTAGAGTTTATGCTGAAATCATATAAACTATGGAAATTTGTCATGGTGATAGATTTTGCAATTATTTTATGTGGGACCAGAACCTAGAGAGAAAAGGTATTGTTTCAGAGAGTGAATTACATATTTATTTTTTTCTCAGAAATTATTTATGCAATGTTTTTCCTTGTAGAGAACAAGAAGTAATACTGCTTTAAAAATACTAGTCTGTTATTTTTAATTTTAAATACATTGTTAATAAAGTAGAAACAATGATTAATTATAGGAAGACTCATTGATTTTCAGCTACAGTATAAAGATGATTTGCTGCAAAGCCAGTGAATTACAGAACAGTAAGGGTATTGACTCCAATTTCTGTGATGGAGAGTGTCAGGGTCCTTGATTCTCAATCAATGACCTACACTTCTCTAAAGAAATGCCATCCTGGAACTTCTTGCTCCAATGCACGACATTTATCATGAAAAAAAGTCTTCCTGGGCAGATGTGGAGCTCAGAACTATTTCAATATTCTGTTTCCCCAGGGGAAGAAAAAAACAGCCAATTTCAGTTTCCCTCCTACTCCCAGTGACATTTCCTGATTCATATGTTCACAGCCATGATAAAGCCACCAAAGAAAACAAGAGGTCTGTGAACTGTCAATCAAGATTTCTTCGTTGAAATCTGATTGCTTCAGACTTCTCTCATTTAAAAAAGTGTGAAATCCCCTTGCAAGTGCTGCCAAGCAACAGTTAAACTTATTAACAATTTGATACTGTAGACCTGTGCCCATTTTCTTTTATAAGGCCATGTTCTTTAAGAAACAAAGGCATTTTCCAATGAAGTCAGGGAAAATGGAGCTTGGACTGTGCATGGTGTGCAGGTCTTTCAATACAGCCGTAAAGATGAACAGCTTTTTCAAGACAGCCGGTAGATAAGGTGTCCTTTCACTACTATTATTTGATACCTCATATAAAAGCCTAATACAAACAGTGTCATACCTGTGACAACATTTTCCAGACTTATCTTTGACTTTATGAATTTGGTACTTGGGGCTTAATTTTTGGAAATCAGCATGAATACCTGCAAGTGCTTCTTAAGTAAGAAAAGTAGTCCAGTTCCTCAGAAAAGCTATTCCACAGTCTCACTGGCATCTAAAGTTACCAGAATTTTGTTTGTAAGATGTTGACTGTGATAAGCCAGTGAAAGAGACTTACTCCACTTTATCTGAAACTTTATGCTGGATTCCAGGCAGTTCAGGTGAACCAGTAATAGGGTTTCCCCTTAAAGACGTCCTCTTCCAAAAAACAACCCAATCCTCCCACACAATTCTCTTCTACCAAAAGTGCAAAAATTTCCTGCTGTTAAGCTGCCATTCAGAATGTTGCAGTTTTCTCACAATGTAATGATTGGTTCTTTGCATGCTATAAAAGCTTTTACAAGAATACTAAAGGACAGGGAGTCCCGAGGCCCTTATACTACTGTTATTTCCTCTCAATGCCCATCCTGTTTGAAGTTGCTTTTCACTGGTTTCCTATTACAGGTTAAAAGTGGATTAGGTGAGCAGTCTGCAGATATGCTTAGTCTTCTGTAATCTTGCTCCTGAAACAGTCCCCTCCAACCACCTCTTTTGCAATTTATGTTATCAGGAGAGGAACAGGAAACAGTACCATTCTACAAACAGCTGGAAAAATCAAAACATGGGATGTTTCACAGAGGTAGACTGCTATGTTCTGCCTCCATGTGTGGGTTCTTTTCTAACAGAGCATTTGGGTTTGCTTATTTATTATTTATTTATTTTCTCTCTCACACACTTTTTTTTTTAAATCTCTGATAAAGGTGTACATGATTTCTGCCTCACATTAGTACATATTACTTACAGCTGTTAGTAGGGCTCTAAAACAAGACAGAAATTTAGAGAGTGATTTAGTGGTCTGATAAACTATGTCAGTGTTTCCTGAAAGCATTATTTATGACTCAAGGGACATGCTGTACAGAGGAGACACCATCTCTAACTGAGGGTTTGAAAATGAATGTCTGCAGGAAATTTCAGTTTGTCTTTCACACCAAAGCTATAGACTTTCAGAGGTAATAACAAAAAACAGAGTTACTTTATAGATTGTCCTTGCATCAGTGAAACATTACTGGACACAAGGCATATATGGGATAGGCTCTTTCAGAGTAAGGAGTACTCCAAAGGGGCTTTGTAATGGGCAGAGACCTGCTGTGTGCTCCTTTTGCAGAAGCAGTAAATAGTTTTTCTTCAGAACTATAAACTCTTGAGGCAAGACTGAATTTCTTCATTGTAATTTTTGCAATAAAATAGCACAATGGTACGTAATTTAGGTGCTACTGAACTATAAGTAGTAACAGGTCACTGAATTTACCTTCACTTGGTTGGAGACAGCTGCCTGTCAGCAACTGAACAACTGTCATAATGGGTAGTCCACAGAAGAAAAATCAAGTTGCTTTTTTCAGACAGGATTAATGATTTCTCCTAATCAGCTTTGAACATTTATTTGTCCCCCATTTTTATTTCCAGCTTGTGTAGACAACAAACCATGGCACATTCTCTACAATATACTCACTGACTTACAATAGTCAGTGTGCCTACTTTATTTCTTTTTCTGGCAAAAATACAATTGTGCTATTATGCAGTGAAAGATAAATTTACAGGCAGCACAAAAAGCCTGCTGGTATCCACAAGGTTGCTAAGATTTTGCATGAGGTTCAACTTTTTAATTACAAACTGCACAATAAAGAACATAATTTTATCTAGTGAGGCCCTAGGCCCAGAAAACACATTATGTTCTGCAAACGTGGTCGAGGAAGTCAGCATCATGAAATATGGAAGGAATAAACAAGTATTTTTTTAGCCATATGACATCAACTTATAATTAGCTTGTTTCACTCAAATTAGTGCAGTACACGGGTGCAGAGAACAACTCTTCTATAGTAAACAGGCTCAAAAGTCTTAAATTAACATAGAATATATTTATATGTAGCTTGAGTTTGGATTGAACATACTGTACAGCTGTAACCTGAAATTTGAATAAACTGAAACTCCCCTTGATAGTCAAGTAATGGAAGTCCACCTTTAAAATAACTCACAGTTTAAAATAAAGCCAGTACAAGTTACAGAAGTTGCAGCAAACACAGCTGATGTTATTCAGTTATACAAAACAGTGCCACTCCTCCCCTTTCAGTCTTAAAGCCATCAAAGGACAATTCTGCACATTTTTTTTCTAGTTATATACAAAGTGATGGACATTCCTGTTCCTAGAATTGTGAGAACAGTTTTTACACTGAATGTTGGAGAGTTGTAACATCAAGATGCAGTGTTTCATGGACAAGGCTCATGATGCCTTGTTGTCTTTTCATTGAATTAGGAATATGGTGCTTTTCTGTATTTTTTGATGCCGCAATTAGTTTTATTCTCACTAGAGTATAATAAATGTACTGTGCCTAAAGTCCAAAGGGAAGGAAGTAATGCTGATTCTTCTGTCTCCATTAACCGTTCCTGACACTGTATCGTGAACTAGCTATTTCTTTCAATCCTAAAAGCTCTCACTGCCCTTTTATGAGGACAAGTTATTACTGTGAAAAGAGGATAATACAACTAATCAGTAAAACCCGAGTAAAGGTAAAACTCATCAGCACAAGCTCTGCTAATTCTGAAATAAAAATATAAGGAGCACAAAGACAATCTTCAAAACGTTATCTCAGCTCTACCGCATCACAATGTATGGCTAAATTGAACACCTCCAGGGATGGGGCATCCACAACTTCTCTGGGAAACTTGGGCCAGTGTCTCACCACCCTCAGAGTAAAGAATTTTCTCCGGTTATCTAATCTAAATCTCCCCTCTTCCAGTTTAAAACTGTTACCCCTCATGCTATTGCTACACACCCTGATAAAGAGTCCATCCCCATCTTTCCTGTAGGCCCCCTTTAGGGACTGGAAGGGGCTATAAGGTGTCCCCGGAGCCTTCTCTTCTCCAGGCTGAAGAGGCCCAACTCTTTCAGCCTCTCCCCATAGGAGAGGTGCTCCAGCCCTCTGATCATGTTTGTGGCCTCCTCCGGACCTGCTCCAACAGGTCCGTGTCCTTCTTATGTTGGGGGCCCCAGAGCGGGATGCAGTACGCTAGGTGGGGTCTCATGAGAGTGGAGTAGAGGGGCAGAATCGCCTCCCTCAACCTGGTGTCCACGCTTTCTTTGGTGCAGGCCAGGGTGTGGTTGGCTTTCTGAACTGTGAGTGCACATTGCTGGGTCACATTCAGTTTTTCATCCACTAATACCCCCAAGTCCTGCTCTGCAGGGCTGTTTGCAATCCAGACATTGCCTGGCCTGTACCCATGTTTGGGATTGCCCTGACCCACTTGCAGGACCTTGCACTTGGCCTTGTTGAACTTCATGAAGTTCACATGGTCCCACCTCTCCAGCCTGTCAAGGTCCCTCTGGACCTCCAGCGTGTTGACCACTCCACACAGCTTGGTATGGTCATTTTGAACACTTTGGTATTTAAGCTTGTAATCCAGCCCAAACCTGCTTCTCCCTGGTGCTACCAGGGGCTGACTGGCTCACACTGGTACCAGAACATCCACTTTAGCCATCCCAAGTGAGTCAGTGTGTGATGTGAATCACTTTTTTGCCACATATTGGCTACGCAGATTCTAACTGATCTCGGCAGGGCTGTCATGACACTTCGGCACTGGCACTTTAGATTGAAATCATCCCTTTCTTATTAATTTGTTCAGCACCCAGGATGTGGAAACATTGGTCTGTGCTTGGTGTCCATAAGAGTAATGCCATCATTTTCATCTCAACGGGAAGCAGCCCCAGCTCTGACTGAGTTACAAGTCCAAAGTGATGCATCTCCGTACTGAACACTCCCACATCAGGCTGTTTGTAGTATTAACCTTCAGGCTCAAGCTTTCTTGATCATGGCTTTCCAGGCAATTTAAATATACTCGTAAACCAAGGAATAAAAGTGTATTTATTTTGTGGTTATCAAGCCCCTAAATTAAACAGAGATCTTTATCACTTCGCCAACAATTTAATGCTTGTGGCATGAAGTTATTTCAATGTCTTAAGAAAACAACTCAGCTCTGGCTAAATAAATAAGTGATGTCATTCTTCATTCAGGCTACCAGATTCTTTGGTGTACAAACTTCCCTTAGGAGAGGCCTTGGGACATAGTGGCTCCTCTGAGACTATTTACATCTGTCAGATTCTCTAATCTCTTCTTCCTTCCTTCCTCCTGTCTATTTCCTTCCCTTTCACTATAAAATGGACAGTATTTAACTCTAATGCTTCCAGTCTGCACCACATGCTTTTAGAATCAAGTGGTTGTTGTTCTGGGGTTTTTTATAACCAGAAATAAGGCTTAATTTAAGGTAATTACTCTCCCATTTGGAGGGGTTTGCTATTTTCAGGGACTTATTTTTTTCTTGTCAAATTAGCAGGAGAAGTTAGTTTTAAAAGTGACAGTTTTCTTCTAAAATTGTTCTTCAGATTAAGGGTGGTGCTCAGAACCAGAAACTTTTCACTCATGATGAATTTCTGCATGTCTAGAAACAAAAGTAGCGCTATCAGGAAATCATTATTGAGGGGGGAGAGAGAGAGACAGGCAAACAATTGGCTAGACTTCCAATGAACTGAGACAATGCATGTGAAATTTCAGCCTAATCAATCAATTAATATAGGCCTCTGAATAAAGCAGTCTTCAAATTAGAGGTGTCCAGGGTCCTCCTGGGAGCCAAAAATAGGCCCAGTCATTTTAAAAGATACATTTTTCTAAAATTAGTTTTGTCATTAACATCTCTAATACGGCGTCAAGAGCTAACGATCGGCCATAAGGATTATTCTTTGGACTTGCAACAAGAACAGAACAATAGTACTTTGTGGAGTGAAAAGTGTTAATAAATGCAAACTTTCAATGGAGCATAGTTCAGTGACGGGAATTAGTGAACAGAATATCCTTACTGGGAAAACTGATGTAATTTCAGAATTTAAGCATCGTATTCTCAAGCATGTCCCTTTCTTCTAGTTAAAAATTCTGGCTGTAAGGATTTTAACTAGTTTTTCATTATTTTGGGATGCTCGGAACCTCAAAGTGGCCATTGGATATGTATGCAACTGATGTGCAGCATAGTCTGAACAGACAGTTTGGATGAGCAATAAACTCAGTCCACATCCAATTTACTTTTAAGCTACACAGCTCATAAATACATAATTCTGTCTCGGTCAGCAGTACCTTCACCCTATATTTACTGAAATACACCACTATTATTTTGAAGGACTTGTTAAATACAGATGTTATACCCAATGACTTTGAATTTACTTGTATTTCTCTGCAAACAGTGAAAATATAACTTTTAATATATATAGAATGCTCTGCTATTTAGAAGGCAAATAGAAGGCCCAAGAGCAGTGGAAATGACACGTGCCTAAGGGCATGCATGTAAACACCCCTAAGTTATTATAAAAAGTTTATGGGTGGTCTTTGGGGCAATGGCAGGTATACTAAAAACATACTTGGAACTGGCTGTTTGGTGAGACCTCACTCACAAGTCTGATGAGAAGCTAGTCCAAGAAACTTTTTTTTCTTTTAAAAACAGAACATAACTTAGAAGAAAATCATGTCCAAGCAATATGGGTTTCAGGGGCGCTGTACTGACAGCTGGATCCTAAAACAATATTTAAAGGACAATCACCCGGATTAAATTTATGAAGTTTAACAAAAAATCCTTCTACTTATGAAAGACCCAAAAAACCATACTAATCAGCAAAAAGAAACACATTTAGCAGTAAGAATGGAAGAATTCTTCACATCTGCAATTTAAAATGAGTTAACATTCAAGAAATTCACTTAACAGAAAAATAATTCAGAGAATTTCTTGAGTCATGGGGGCTATGAACACCTTGACTCTGGGGACTACTTCTTAGGGGAGATGGTCTGGAAACTGACTGAGAAAAATGACCCTATATTGAATATATTCACTACACAGGAGAGTATACCTCCACTGGAAATTTCCAGGTTTCTGCAAATTTAAAAAGCTTGAAAAACCTTTCTTCTGAATACTTAGGTATCCAAACAAAATTCTCAAATATAGTTATGCCACATTCCCAAGTAAAATTAAAAAGTCTTGCAAAATGCTTCATCAGTGAGGAAATCTTTGGGCCTTTATTCCATAATTGCCAAAGAAAAGCCTTTCCTATGATAGCTATGTCTAACCTTCTCCATGCTTGCTTACATTGTCATCCCTTTCATACGAGAAATAGGGTGGAGAATCACATTTTAAATTCAGTGTTCTTAAAAATCTTCTGTTGTACTCTCAGAACCCCTTCTACTCACACTCTGTTCTTTCTAGTTTACAGAATGGACTTCTGTGCAGTTCACAGAATGTACAGATTAAACAAGACCTATGTTCTTAAGAAGACAAAAGCTGTCTGTTAGACTCAGCTGTATGTCTGCAAGCTGCCCTCCCAGAGAGATAGCTTTATCAGTACCAGCAAATGCAGAATCAGCGATGGTTTGCAGAATCAAGCATCAACCATTTTAGTCTGGTTACATACATAGGTATGAGTTACATCTCTCGAGAGCCAAAATTGAGAATTCTCACTAACACTTAATATCTAAAAAAAAAATTTGACATACATAACAGGTAAGAATATTTGGATCTAATGCTTAAGTTTAATAACCTCTCAGATTATAAGTAAACAAGGATTAACTTGTAGGTTTAAGATGAGCTGTCTCCTTTGACTTAATTTCAATTACATTTTTTGCAAGCAGCTGAGGACAAGGCCAAGTACACAGTTTACCTTAAAAAACCCACACACATCCTTTTAGACATACTTTGTAGGAAATCAGCACATATAGCAGTGTTATTTCAAAATATTTTTACTCAGATGTGATATTAAACTCTACACAGGTACCAGATATGATGTTTCTTTAGTCTTCTTTTTTTATTATATTAACAAATATAGTCCTCTTCCTTAACATATTCAGTGTTTTACATTTTCATTTCAGCAGGAAAAAAGTGTAGACATTGTCTGACATTTTTTTAACTGTAACTGCAGGAAGAAAATTATAGCATGTTCTCTTGCTCACAGTTAAGAGTCACAGAGAATGTAAGGATATTAAAAGGTGTATCAACAACCATAATATGGATCTATGCTTTCTAACTGGGGAAACAAAGAAAAAGAAAAAAAAATTAAAAATTTGAACTTGCTGGCCTGATTAATTTGACAGTTTCTGAAGAACAGAAGAAAAAAAACTGTTCATGCTTTGGTTGAGAAGCTGAACAATCTGTTATTACCTTATAGGAGTGCATTTAATAAATGTATGTTAAATACTAAATAATACATCAGTGGCATTTACCCTTAGACTAAAAAAAAAGTTCCATAGTTACAGTGTTGCTATGTATTCTTTTTCATACCGTCGCACACATCAGTATGTTGCCACTGTTAAAATTTAAATTTAATTATACTCAGACAAATTTGAAAGGTCTAAAACCAGCTGGAATATTTAAAGTAGTTCTAGTCATGGAGGTCATAGCACTCGTCTGTTACAAATAGCAGATATTTAAAGCAGTCCCTTCTCTGTAGATAAATTATACTAAATGCAAAACATGTCAAAATATAGTCAGCAGGTACATTGTAAAAACTTCAAGGCTGCAAGCTCTTCATGTATAGGACTAAAAAATCCCAGCCCATTGAAGGCAGTTAGGACGGTACAATATAAATATAAAATAATAACAGAATAAAATAGCAAAAGAAAAGCAGGTTAAACATTCTAGTACTTCCAAGAAAAACCAAAGCCTCACATTGTGAAAGGCACTTAGTGAGTGCTGCCACCAGCTTGAGGGCTCTGTAAGATTTAATTGCAGAGTGAATCGAGCAAGGAGACTGTTTGCCTTTTTTTTTTCATTTAAGAATACTGGAAAGTGTTTTTAACAACTGTGAAAATGATTAAGCTATGTACGTATTTCTAAAAGACCCTCTTTCTTTGTGTGAGTGCCACGGTGACTTTGGAAGGGCTGCTGCTCTAGGGGAAGTAATTATTTAGCTGCCACTTTCTTCTCACTCTTTTCTGTATATCACAATACTGGTTTTTTGCACTGTCTACTGTAGATCTCATCTTATTTTTCATGCAGTGACTGACTCCAAGCCTCCTTAGTTGGCCATTGTATTTTTCCTATCGGACATGCCTGCCTTGAGGTGCTATCCCATTGCTGCTTTTTGAAAATGCTCAGACACAAACCTCACAGCAGCTGACAATGCTTCCACACAAGTGGCTCCTCCTGTGTTTCCTGGCAGCTGCCTCAGACCACACAGATACATGTGGTTTATTTCATATCTGCTCTATGTTTATGGAAAAGTAAAGTCCATACATCTGCTAAAGTTAATTTGGAAAAACACTCCCTGATTTCAAAACACACAAGCTGCATAACTAGGGAAGACAAACCAGGGGAATTACCAAACCCCAGTACTGCAGTGGCATTGCTGCAGGAATAGGATGTACAGGGCATCATAACTCCTGCCCTCCCGGCATGTGAGGGCTGCACCTGCATCATTGCTTAAAATGTATTGTTAAACATCATGGACCAGATTCCCTTTTATATTTTGCCAAGGTAAAATGTCATCAAAATACGGTTCCTGTCCTTAAGGCAAAAACTGACTTCATGATAATCAGACTCTTTTTCATTTGTATGCATATGTACACATAAAGGCATGTGCACATGACCTTTTTACATTGTTTGCAAATGCTAGAAATAGGCCTCCAGAAAATGGTGTGCTATATCATAATTCTATTGTATGGAAATGCACATGAAGAGTAGAGAAGAAGCTGTTTTAGGTATTTCCTTTCAAAAGCAGGTCAGGATTTGCAGAGACTAAGGTGGGTCTCATACCTGGATTCCTGAGAGGTGGAGCTGCCCGGCCAGGAGCTGCAGGAGTGTGACAGGGAGTGATAGTGATGTTCATGGCCTCAGCTACTCTCAGAGCCTTTGAGGCTAAATGCAGGAAAGAAAGCTCCTCTCCCAAACTTTCAAAACAGGCTTCTCGGTGCTTTTAATTTTTCATCATCTCTGACATACGTTACTCTGACTCTTTATCTTTGCATAATCAAATTGACTAATCACAAGATTTTAAAATTAGCTTTCCTCACATAACTTACTATTCATGGGAACTTCAGGCCTTACAAACAAGTAAATGGCTGACAACAGACTTTCAGATATAAAAAATTAGTTTAAATAATATCCTCAGAAGATGGAAATTTTAGACTCCATGAAAATAATGAACTAGTGAGAGGTCTGAAGCTATATATCTGGTCTTCAAAAGAAAAGAAAAGGACACATATATGTTAATTTTGAACCCAACATATAGCTAGAAGAAGACCTAATGTGGATCATGTAATAATTTAAAATGTATAAACTTCCAGTTCAGAATATTTCTTTTTGACTATGGAAGCCAAGTTGAGCAAGTCAGGTCAAATAATCTGAGGAACAATATTTTCCAGGGATTGCAAAAAGTTGCTCTGCTGCAGTTGCCTTGTGGCTTATTACTCCTGTGTGCAGCCTTGGCACGGTAGAAGCTGGGCATCTGTGTCCTCAGCACTAGCCACCAAGACCTGACAAAGGAACAGGCTAAAGCCAACTGCTATTAGGCACCTTTTCACCCCTACCCTGAACCAGTAAGCCCAGACACTGAGAATCCCAGTGCTTCAGTTTTGGCTCTTGAGGATAAAGACAATTTTATAGGCAGACACTCCAGCCCTCTTCACTGTGCTGGGCAGGGGTCCAAACCCGCATGTCTCTTGGCTGTCTCTAGTTAGCATGGATGCTGATTCGATATCTAAGCCGCATTACTTTACATTTTAAATAATTCAGTCTTGAACAACAGGCTCAATTATGAGATATAGCGTAACTATAAGCTTTCCTTGTCCTTCATTTTGGGTCCACAGTTGGTAATACTGTGAGAGTGGTCAAACACTGGAACAGATTTTTCAGAGAGATTGTAGAATCTCCATCCATAGAGATATTCAAAACCTGACTGGACACAGGACTGGGCAACCTTCTCTAGCTGACCCTTGAGAAAGGCGGTTGGATGAGATGGTTTCAAGAGATGCCTTCTGACACCAACAATTCAGTGATACTGTGGCTGTGTAATGAGCAGATAGTTTGTCTGTGTCATGGCTGGTTTTCTCCTCTTTGGAACAAAACTGTGAAACTCTGACCTGCAGGACTTCCGATGCTAGGCTGATTCAAAGAACTTCAACTCACACAGTTAACACCAATGTTATCTTAAGACCACTTCAGTTCTTTGCCAGTGCTTTCTGTGGTGTTCTAAACCCACTGAAACATAAAGCTTGAAGAGAATCCCCTGGTCCATTTTAAATAATAATGATTAATAGCAATTATTTAAAGCAGTGAGAGTTTTTTTACTGCTTTATGCAGCAGATGCAGACAAAAATCATCACACTCTATTAGCTAACTGAATTAGCTCAGCAGGTTATTCTTATACAACATAAAATTCAAAAGGGACTCTAAAAAGAAAACCAAGGCTTCATTAGACAAGTAAGCTAGTGAGAAATTTGGTATATATTAAATTCTGAGTAATTGAGCAGTATATAGACATAATTAGCTCCAATTAGTACACACATAAAGCATATAGATATGAAATATAAAAATGAAAGTAGAACAAGATAAATGCATTGCAATTGTGGGGCAATGGATTTTTTTAAGGAAGAAGCTGGAATATTGATGAGTCAAATCAGAAAAGCTGAAATGGGGTGTGAATTACTCCCCTGAGTCCATTCAGTTTGACTGACCAAAGCCTTGAGTCCTGTGTATGCTTGGTGTTCTGTATCCTAAATTACAATATCTGGCAAGAAAAAAACATTTTTTGCCTTTGATCCTCAGTTAAAGAAGACTGAGAAAATCCCTTTATAATTGTTTAATAGTTCATGGGGCTAAAATTGTTGTTGTAGCACAATCTGTGGGAACAACACAGGAGGAACATTTCCTGCAGAAAGAATGCTGAAGTTTAATTACTACACATTGCATGAGAGGGGATTTCAATTTTTAGGGCCCTGTATTCAGGCAGTTACTAGGTAGCCAGTTTGTACTGGAATATTGATGCTTTAGTCTAATCTCTGCTGTGCCAGAGAACAGTGGAGGGGCCTCATTCTCATGATGGGGTAGAAGGAATGCTACACATTTCTTAGGTCTTATCATCATGTACATTGCTATGCCAGGCAGTTTAATTAATAACTGTCGACATCTTGTCGTTTATCATTACCAAAATGGGAGGTGAGGACCCTTTCATATGCGTGCTGTACAAATAAATTAAAGTTGTCTCAACCAGTCTCACGGGTTTGCTGCTGTCAGTCACACATGTTGTCCTTCCTGCGGTTCGAAGACTTGCATCTTATCTTGCTCTCAGGGCTGGGCAGCTATTTATATAATGTAAACCAAAACCACATGCACATGCAAGCCTGGTTGATAATCAACCTCAGTTAATATTGTTGTAGAGAGTTCAATTACTGAGTCCATGATAAGACATTTACTACTAGATTTGAAATGTACATCAAGGAGGAATGTTTCAGGAGCAAAGACATGCAATGAAATGGGTCCTTGAGATAGTGGGAGAATGCTACAGTCTGATAATGTCGTCCATATAAGCTTTTTCACTGGCTTCAAATGTCATTAGAGTAAGATCTTATTTTCATGCCACATAGCTAAATACTAAGTAGTTCAGTATATGTAAACTGTTCATCTTTTTTTGAAATCAGATTACCATTCTGCACTTGCCTTAAAAATACTCAGAACGGTTCTGGATACTAGACAGGACTTTGTTTCTAACAGTCAAGCAGAAAAACTTCCTCTTTGTGAATGCTTTGATTCTTGGTAGCATTTTACAGAAAACATCAATTCCAACTGAAATGAGAAGGTGGACATAGCCAGAGTAGTAGTGTGAGTAACACACTTCCAAACACAATCCATTTTTGGTAAATAAAAGTAAACTGTTCATTAGAGGTGCTGCTCTATTTTCAGGGGCACAGTATGCCAGGGGCTGTACACAGAGAAACAAGAGCACCCCAGATCTGATTATTTAAGTTAAAATACAATAAACCAAACTCTGTTTACTCCGTACAATAAACTGAATTGCGAGAAATTTCCATGTTAATTTCTGGATGCAGACAGAGCTTCCTGTGCCTGGAAGACAAAAGACGGAGCATCTCTGTTTTGGTTTTGCAGGTATGTTTGACTGACTCTGGAGGAGCTGCAGCATTCTTGGCTGTTGAAGGCCAGTAGGAAGTGCTGGAGTCCTGGAAGGACTGCCAGAACCTTCCTTCCAGAAGGAGGGCGCTTGCTACTTTTAAAGAATCATATTAAGCTGCTACTCACTAAAGTATTTGTTAAAACCACTAACGTGATTCAGGTCACACATTCACTTGCATCAGGAAAAGAGTTAAGCAAATTGTGGGATGGCAGTTTGGCCACAGAGTGTCCTACCTCTGTTCCTCGTACAGCTTTCACGTGGGTGGCTTTCATGCAGGAGAGTTTGTATAGCACTGGGTAATATCTGTTTCTTACAGACAAACTATACATTACACTACGATTGCATGAAGTGAAGAACATGATCAAACAGACCCTGGCATACAGTTAAGTGTAAACAAGAAAATCCTGCACCAGAGCTTATGAATTTCCCATATTTAAAATGTCAAAGGGACAAAAAGTTACAGGCATAAGATAGACCAGAAAGAAAGAGACTTTTCACATGCCATCCTTAGCAGAAGCCCATGGTAGAACTAATACTTGGGGGTCAAACAGCTGAACTAACTATGAGAGCATTTTAATAAAGTTATATGGTGGTAATTCTGGCCCCTTCTGGCCACAGTAAATTGCCCTGTTTGGATGAAGCCAAGCTGAAATAGCAAGTTGTGCATGCATCAGGAAATGATCTCATAATATACAAAGCCTCAGTCTGTAGGTGATAAGTAAGGGCCCAACAAATTAATCTCATCAGCTGCATTCATCTTTGGATGCTACTCTGTGCCAGGCCACAATGTGTGGGCTGGAGTCTATTTTTTTCATTTGTCTAACTTAAACAGGTAGTTTGAATTACTATGATAAAAATGTTCTATTCTGTGCTGTCTGCATCCTAGATTGTTCTTACTGAAATGGGAAGAAGTATCATGTCATATTTTACAGACAGGGAGACAAATTATTATGCTGACAGCTTGCTTTTGTCAATATATTTTAATTATACATTCTGTAAATCTGATGAAGTGAATTTATTGTTTTCCTTAGTCTTTTCTTCTTTAATGGCAAGCCTCTTTATTAATAATTGTAAATTAATTATTTATGGTGCCATTCAGAATGCACTAGGTTCTACAGTCTATACTTTAATTGCATTCCTCACCATATTATTAAGTCCTTGCGAGATCAGAAATCACATCTAAGTGAAATGGAAAAAAAGCGTTGCCTTAGGCTCAGGATTGGAATTTAGGAGGTGGCATGCTATTAAAAAAAAAAAAAAAAGGAAAAAAAATAGCACATCAATTAATAGGGAACAACCCCACCCTCCATTTTAAAGAAGCACATTTCTTTTTCCAAAAATATGTCAGTACATGTTGCTATCATATGAATGTTTTGCAGCAGAAAGAAGAAAATCTTGACAACAGTCTCCCTTTTTTCCCCTGACACACACAGTGGCTCTATTGCAGACATAAGGAAGGCAGGGAAACTTTTAGTTGCCTGCATTCTGTCTTTCTGGTGTTCATTTTAGAGTTAGCAAATAGAAGATTTTGTGTATTTTTTTCCCAAACCTATTATTTGTTCGCAAAACCAACCATTTTTAGGAACATGAAGACCAAGTTTATGTGCAGAGTCTTTAGACATTTTAGATAAATTTATGAATATGTGCTCAAGACATGAAGAGACCACATATTACTGTGAGAATTAACCATTTTACTGCAATATCAGAGTCCTTTCTGATGAATTTCTAATCATTGGCAGATGATACAAAAGGCATGACAGTAACCAGAGAAGAATATTGGTAATATAATTAATTTTGCCAGCTCTGTTTCTTTGTTCTGCAAACAGTAGCTAACAACATGTTTAACAAGTCATTCCCTAATGGTGGTTACACGATAGATATACCAAACACTAATTTTCAGTTTGTCTCTACTTTCTAGAAAAGGGAAATTATACCCTTTGGATGAAATCTAAGGCATGCAAAGATGGGACTATCAGCTGCTTATACAGGTGAGAACACGTGAATAGATCTATTGTAAGACTCTATTTTTGTTGTTTCTTCTATCTTTTGTATTTTGCTTTACATTCTCACTCTACAAAACCATTGGAACAATTCTCTTCCAGATAAGAATGCCTTGCTGGCATAAGTCCATGGGAGGAGGTTCCCAGGTACCAGTCTATGGCAGATGACATGGAGGAAAAGAGGGGTTTTCTTGTGCTGGTGGGTTGTATTGTAGGAGAGACAGTTTCTGGAAGGATACTTTTTCAAAAATTCCTCAATATCTAACTTCAGTTGTATAAACCATAATATCTTGTATAGGTCTGCTTTGCCCAAATCCAGAATTTCCTGGCTTCCAAACTGAGCCGAAGTTCATAAATGTGCTAACTGCCTAAGCAGAAATAATATCACAGAGCTTGAGTAAAATCTGTAAGAGAAAGACCCTGTGCACCACTAACTGTCGGAAACCTAGGAGATTGGAAAATATACCATTATCTATCATAATTTATGGAAACTCCAAACATCCTGGGTATCTGAAGGCCTAGGACTGACTCCTTTGGTGAGAAGATGGGTCTTTGAGGGGAGGTAATCCTTAGTCTTACAAACACTGATCTAAAAGTGACCAAGATGTGAGAATTTAGAAATCAAAGTTTTTTTGCTTAAAAGCAACGTAACACTTTGACTCTAAGCTAGGAAAAATTCTTAATGTTCTAAATGAAATTCAAAAGGTTTACACGTATTTGGATGGCTAAACGAGTTGAAAAAAAGAAAGGTTCAGCATTTCTGCACATTGGGTGAGGCAAAGCTACTTCCTCAAAAGTAAAAAAAATAAATGGAAAGTGATCGTTAAAGTGTATACACAACAATATTTAGTCCATGATCCCCTACTGATGATACACAAAAAACCTGTACCAGCCAGCCTCCAAGGTAGTAAATGTAAAAGTGATAATGAAGTGGGATAGTTATTCCAACTTACTAAAGTCAAAAGCTCTGTGGTACAGCATTCTACACTTTTGCTATTAGACCAGAGACAATTGCATTTATGCAACTCTGAGAGGAGGGGGGAGAGAAAAGGTCAGAAGCTGATTTATTCATTAGCAGGTACAACAGCATGACACTTGGAAATTGTCACTGAAATAACAGACTGCAACCAGAGGGACTAGAATTCAAATATTAGGACAAGAAATTTGTTTTTAATTCTCTGGGCAAGGAAAAAAAAAATCATGTTTAGTTTATGCTTGTTATCCTTTTGTTTACACTTTTGTCTGCTGAAATACACTGCAACAGCCTTGTGTTGGTCTGACTGTTAGTCATCTGTCTGTTGTCCACTGTGGTCACTGTAACATCTCAGAAAACACTAAACTGGTGAATCCACAAAGTCTGCTCCTTACTACAAGACTATATTGGGAGAACACTCTATACTCTGCTTTGCTCCTTCTGCTGCATCTGCTCCGCAAGGGGTCCAGGAGAGCCACTGTCTGGATCTGCACCCTCAAGGGTACTTGCTGAAGACACCTGCAGCTCCTCTTGCATGACAAACCAGACAATTTGGCTTCAGCAAAAATTCATCTCTTCAAACCCTAATTACTGGCACAGGACTCTGAGTGGTTTTCTAATTGTTTGTATTTATTTGCAATTCTCTCTGCACAGGGTCCTGTGATAAATATAATTCCACTCATGGCTAATTCAATGTTTTTTGGGGGGGAGAGGGGAGAAGGGAGGATAATTTCATGGTAAACCATAATTACTAGTACCACTGGTACCTTAATTGCCAATCCAATCTGAGGGGGGAGCTGAGGCTCATATAAGCCTAATTAGAATTCTACTTGTTCATAATAAATAAATGGTAATTGCTAATTGGATGTAGCCTACATTATTTTCAAATAGGAACTATTTCAAAGTGTGAATTTAATGCCAGTTTGTGTTTAATTTTGGCCATTTCCTACTTGCATTAGGCTAACAATCTGGCACAGAACTGACCAGAGTAGACATCTAAGTCTTCCAAGTCTTCTACTGCTGTTAGCTTCTAGTGGCATAGACCCCTGACAAAATGGAGGACTTGATAAAGCAACCTATAGCTGCATGTTGAGTGTTGAGCTCTTTTGAAAAATGTAGTTCCAGTTATAGGTGCAACGCATAAAAAATTTGGTCCTAAATGACTTGCCATGGTAACTCGCTCACTATGTGGAAATATACTTTTGACTTTCAGATCCCTGTTCTTCACCTTTTCTAATGAAACCACACTCCTTCCCAAGCTAAAAATTTCATATTTCATTATTTGGGTGATTCATGGCTAGAAACCATGACTTGTGATTGACATCAAGTAAAAAGAGGAACCGTCATTACAATAATACTGATAACATGAGTCCAGCTATATATCCAATATGTATTTAATCACAAGCATAACACAAGTATATTTTCCACGCTTCTTCCTCACAGCTTACTGACCTAAATACCGGAGATATTTTTGCAGGCCTGAAACAACACTAGCAAGCATAAAGAAAGCATTATAAAAGTATTTCTTCTGACATTTTTCCCTTCTTTTTTCTCTCTAGGAACTCCACTAGTTAGTAACGGGAATATTATCTTAGAAGTCATTCTGTCTTATGATTGATACACATGTTCAGCTGATTTGAGAATTAGACCTTATAGTAATGAAAATTCAGTCAAAGGTTTTTCATTTCCAATGAACCTTACCGTTCTATTGCTGTCTGTTGACTACCAACAGGGACTAGAAGGTTTGTTAATTACAGCAAGTATCGTAGCAGTAGCTTTATATCTTACGAATCACCTGAAAAACATATGTGTAAGAAGCATCTGTGGGAATTAGAATAAACAGCACTTTGTGACATCAACCTGAAGTCTTGTAGCTCTTTTTAATGAATAAGAGTAATGTTCACTCCAAGACTGACTGGCCAAAGGACAAATATCCTTTCTAAATCCTATCCAAAAACTTTGTCCTTAGTATAGTCTAGAATCTTTACTATGTTAACATGCTACTCTTTACAAAAGTAAGGGAGTTCTCTGACTTCTAAGCATATCCGAATATATGGTAGATACAGGAAAAAACAAGTGTCAGGGTGTTTAAACCTGCCAGTAGCAGCACGTCATCCAGTTGCAGCTAGTCACAGTATAATACATACTTTGGAGTGGGTAGAGCAGTAAGTAGCACCTCTTTGCCCCATTTTTAGCTCTTTTTTTGTAATTTGGAATCCTTCAGAGAGAAATGGAAGAATGCCTTGGGTGTTTTAGATAAGCTTCTGTTCTAATAGCTTCTGGGCAAATACTGCCTTATTTGCAAGAGGGCTTAGGGCCCTGGGAACCCAGCGAGGGGCAAGTGGAGGAGCTGCTCACGCTCTCTCTTACCAGGCTAAAAATCACTTTTTCTATCAATCAAACCCTACATGAGGCCTCCTTCAACTTACAGGCTCCTCACCTTTGTATTATGCTCCTGCTAGTCACTGTCATGGCAACCGCAGAGGCCATTCCAGCAGAGAAAACTGCCTTGGCAATAAGAAGGGAGTCTGCAGACTGGGAATCCCTGCTCCAGAGTTACGGTCCTGTGGAGGGGAGGGATATCAGGGCAAGGGTGAGGAAGGAGTCAGTACAGTGGGAACTTTGCGTGATAACTGCCAGTAAATTTTCTGTAAGTTAAAAAAAAAAAACCCAACCCAACCTGGAAAGCATAGTGGTTTACTCAAAGATGAATGTGGGTGCAGAGAGCCCTTCTGGCTGCAACTAATGGGAAAGACTGCACAGAGACCCAGTCCCAACCCTTCTGGAAATGCTACCCTTCTCGTCACACAAGTCTCCTTTTGTACCTACTGCTGATGTTCCCCACCCGTACTTTGGAGAATCCTGAAAGACATTTGTGCCCTTCACCACACTCCTCCAACTGCCTATGAAGGTGCATAACAGTTCTGGGAAAACAAACATTATCATCCTCGAAAGCTCACATACATTACTGGGAGTTTCTTCAAAGTTCTGATTTAGATTAGTCTTTTATCAGTCTCTTTCTGATACTATAGAAAACAACTGCACTTCGATTTCTTGCATCTTCTTTTCATTACCCAAACGTGTTTACTTGTCTTCCTCTTATGAAGCTCCTAGGAATCAAAGATAGCTTTAAATCATAGAAAATACACATTCTCTAATGTCTGGTGACTTTCTTGTGAAGATGTCATCAGGAAAAGAGAGAATTTCCTGTTTGAGTAAACTCTTCACAGCAGTCTCTATAGATAATGTTGCCTAATTTATCTTAATTTTTACAGGCAGCCTTGAATACTTCTGTCCTTTTGCCCAAAGAGGACTGATAGTTACTGTAAAGTAACTGATTGAGCAGCCCAATCCCCTACAGAAAAAGCTCATTTCATCTTTTGGGACATATTAACAGCATTTTCTTGTTGTTTGCTTACAGAAATCACTGCCAACAGGAGGAGAGTGTCCACAATGTCTCATTTTGATGTTTTGCAGCATTGGGGCTCATCAAAGTCACCCAAGAGCTTTATAGGTTCTGATATAGATACGTCTATTAGATGGTCTTTTATATACGATACTAAACTTTGAGCATTTTGGCAACATCTGATGCAATTTATCTGTGGTCAGTTCTGAAGGAATAAAAATCAACCCAGTTCCACTCTAAGCTTTTCAAAGTTTTTGCTTTCATTGCTTATTTAAATATTTTTACTTACAGAACGGTAAACACGGTAGGGTAGAAGTCCCAAGTTTACTTCCTTAGGTGTATGATTCTTAACATTGCTGTCTCTCTCTCTTGGATGGAGGAAAAGGGTTCTGTGTGTTCATGCGCCTCAGCACCTCAGGCTTGATTTCTAGTTTACAGACACTTCTGCCATTAAGAATTCTGCCACAAATGCCCATAGCCCTTTTTTTGATGTGAACCCTGGCTAACTCATGGGATTAATATATAGGTGTCAAGCCTGAGCTGGCACTGGCTGACACTCCACAATGGCTATTGGATGATTGGTACAAAAGGGGTTGGTTGGTCACAGCACAGTTCCGCACATGCACTCTGTCTCCTGCCTTGACAGAAGAGGAAACATTTGAAGTAGCAGCCAAGGGCAGAGGTGAAACTTTAAACCCCAGAGTGTGGTTGGTTTCATGGTACCTAATGAAGGCCAAAGCTTACAGTTCTGGAAAATGATAATTTATCTTGAACTAAATGTTTATTCAGCCTGAGGTGGATCCTCCTCTCTGTCAAATTTAATACTGATTCATTACCTTAGTGGTTGATTGTGATGCACTCTCCTTTGGTCATTTCTTGTTCTGGCCCATCTCGCGCAATTGCTTAGTAGCCCTACTCTGGTGTAACATAGGTTCCTTGTTCTAAACTGTCCTATAGCATCATTGTCCTTTGCACTTCTGCTTCTTTGGCGTGTCAGGCTCAGCATGTGAGTGGCTAGTGTGTGTGCTAACAAATTTCACCTCAGTTTCCCTGATCTTAAAATTTACATTTTTTTTCGGGAGTCAGTTGCTTGACACTTTAAAAAATAAAGCATCCACTGGAAATGTTTTATATTTTCTTTCATACATGGAACTAAAAAGAGCAAGACATGCAGTATTCAAGAAAATGTGAAAATCAATTTTTTTCTCCATAAACCATAACTGTTACATCCTGAGTCACAGTAGAAACCATGGTGCCTCACTGTCTTCGAGCAATGAACCACAGGAGTGACTGTTGCGGTCACCTTCTAGCAAAGGATTTTGTTGCTTGGAAACATTCCTCCCACAATAGCAACAGTCCAATGGCAAGAAAAAAAATAGCTTCTTCCCTTACTCCCAGACAACAATCTGGCAAACACACTTATAATTTGCTGAAGGGGCCTGGAGTGTATAAGTTATAAACATAAAATATAACCAAATGAGGATACAGCCATGAAGCAAAGGTTGTAGCTAGGGAGAGGGTAGCACGAATTCAGCAAATCTGTGGAGAGCCTTACCCCTGGACCCGATGGCCACACAGGGCTCAAAGAGTCTGAGAGGGCACCAGCTCCTGAGCTTGCTCTTGTTTTCCTGTTGCAAAAACAAGCCTTCACGTTTCTCTTTTGAGTAACCCAGAATAATTGTTCTACCTGAAGCCATGATTTCCCTCACCCAGTGCCATTAGCTGCAGGGTAAGGAGTCTGAACCTGTTTGCTTTTGCCAACTGAACACTAAGGCATTGACCTTTCCCAAAAGAATTGGTCCAGCTGGGAATTTATTAACTACTTCCTATGCTCAGGTGTGGATGTCTTTCATGCAAAGGAGTTCCTCACCATTTTCTCCTTGCCACTCAATTTGAAAGCACAGTCCCTGGCTCTGAACTGCAGCTTGGAGGTTCTGCAAGCAAATCTTGCCGGTGGGTCTATGGAACAGACACTGCAAAATTACGTGGAAATTCTCACATCCACCCAGAAGTGGACAGTTGCTACAGTTCAGTGATCTTTTTTTTTTTTAAGTGCAAAACAAAAGAATAATGGAGCTTCTTGATAAAACATCAGAATACTTTTATTCTATTTTATTTTATTTATTTATTTTTAAGTGGAAGGAGGGAAGGGGGGAGGCAGCATTTTATTTAAACCTTAGCTACAACTTTGCAGTTAAAAATTAGCGTCATTTCACCAAGAATTGGAGGCAGATGTCTCCACCTCATGGTGTGAAATTGAAATATCTTTAGAAAAAATCTGAAACGCTATTTTATGAAAAGGCAACATGTTAAATTCACCTTTGTAAATTATTATCCAAGGCAAACTGTGCCTGTCAGCAGTGTGCTTATGCAAAACAAGCAGGGAGAAAAAAGGGTTTATGGAAAATCGACCACGTATATTCGTGTATGATGGTGCATCATATAACATAAGCATGCTGCACCCAGTTATCCTTTCTGTACACAATAATCCATACCCTGCACAGCATGAATAGCTTTCTGATGCCAGGTTTAAAGCATTCTTGTCTTTGTTTAAAAAAAAAAAAAGTGTTTGGGACAGTTCTGTGTAATTTAATACAGAAAACAAGGCCTAAACCCTCAACTTGGAGGACAAACCTTATGAGGAATGACTGAGGGATCTGGGGTTGTTTAGCCTGGAGAAGAGGAGGCTGAGGGGAGACCTTATCACCCTCTACAACTACCTGAAAGGAGGTTTTAGAGAGATGGGAGCTGACCTCTTCTCCCTGGTGACAAGTGATAGGACAAGAGGAAACGGGTTCAAGTTATGTCAGGGCAGGTTTAGATTGGATATTATGAAGCATTTTTTCACTGAAAGGTTTATTAAACATTGGAATAGGCTGCCCAGAGAGGTGGTGGATTCACCATCTCTGGAAGTGTTTAAGAAAAGGGTAGATGAGGTGCTTAGGGACATGGTTTAGAAGTGGTGGTGTTTTTATCAGGGTAGGTTAACGGTTGGACTTGATGATCTTAAAGGTCCCTTCCAACCTCACTAATTCTATGATTCTATGATTCTATGATAACTTTTCCTCAAGTCACTGTAACTTAAGTATTTAGGCTTTTAAAAAATACTTCTAGGTATAGCCTGATTAACTCTGTGCAATTCTGTAATGTATATGATTTTTTGTAACCGTACTCTGGACAGCTCACCATCATCTTAGAATTAGCTTATATATCCAGGTCCTGTTCCCCTGCTCCATCACACTTACTGTTTCCAGCTGGTAAGGTCTCAATTTATAATAGAAATTCTTGTTTGGTAAATTCATTTGGCTGATCTATAAATTGTTACCTGATTTTTGTAACCAAGAGGAAGGCCAACATATAACCCCTGCTCTCACAAGCAGACACAATCTGCATCTGTCAGGGACTTTAGTTTCAGTGCGTGCGCTGAAGCGCTGATTAGTATAAATTTGCTTTACACTGCCTACATAGCATAGGATGTTTGCGCAATTAAATGGAAGACACGGTTACATTGCATGTACAAAGGCTACCAGAAGAGGGAGATACTCCACCACTAACGATTAATTCCTTCGCAGCACAAATTACAGGGAGGAGAAGTTAAATGAACAGAAATAGGTCCTCGTTGCTCTAGCTGTAGGTGTGATACAGTACAATACAATAGCTGTAATTTCAGCCGAATTCCCTAACGAAATGACAAATGGTAACTGACTGAACTTTAATTACTATAAAGGATCCCATAGGACATCTTTAGTACCAGAATTTATGCTGACGTCTTCAAAACTGTGAATGTCCGGTGACTATGTTTCAAATAATAAGAATTTAAAGAATACTTTTTTAATTTAGGCAAATTTAAAATAATAAATAATTTTGGTGTCCATAACAATCATTCAGCATAGGAGTGAATTCTGGCCTTTCTGAAAATCTTTTCCAGACTTTTTTATTTAATTGCATTTAGTTCAGCTAGCTCCAGTGAGAAAGATCACACAGCACAATGACAAAAGCAGCAGCAAAGGATGGTCTCAAGAAAAGTAGTACAGAAGTCTTGGCACTAAAGAAATTTAAAAGCTTATAACTTGGCAGATAATCCTAGAATGTATTTATTAGGAGCTCCAGAAAAGTGGGATTCTTATTACAAAAACCCCTCAAAATTTAAATATTGCACTCTGTCCCACCTTAAAATGCATGAACCATGCACTAAAGTATAAGTGTTGATTTGTTAATCTATACCCACAAAAACGGTTTAAAAGGTTGAATGTTCTGTTCCGATCTGTTCCTTGGGGATGCCATGGTTCCTGTTTCTTTTGTGTGGTCTGATGAAAACAACAGATGAGTTTTGCAACCTGCCAAAAGCTGAGCTAATTCTGTATTTTTCAAAATATTTTTCCTGTCAAACTATTTAACTGTTCCTTTGCTGATGCTAAAAAATATTCTTGTTTTAATAGAAAGCTTCTGTTGCTTTGGACCTTGTTCGGGACATTCAGCGCTTCACGAAATAGCCACAGCAGCATGCACAATGTAAAGACAGGACTCATTATGTTAAAAAAGATGATTTATCAAAGTTTTTGGCAAATGGTCTTTCCTGTCTTAAGGATTAATGTTGTAGCTGAGACACTGGTTGCTTTTATGACCTTTCAAGGAAAGGATATTCCTCATCTTTACATGGCACTGGGCCTCAAATCCAGCAAAAAACCTGAAAGAGGAGATACAAGCAAGGAATACAGAAGCTGATGTTGAGGCTTGCAAGCAGAGATCTTTGCTCCCTTAGCACAGCTTAGCACAAAGCTGCCGAAACAATTGAACATACTTTGCCTCCTGTAATGGCTAAGTCTCAAGACATGGATATATATTTACCTATTTTCATTCATATTAATTTCTTAATTAATAGTAGAGAGAAACCGAAAGACAATGTTTTACACAAATTGCACAAGAAAATCCCAATTAGGTGAGAACAGATCCGAGGTACAAGAAAAGCATATACACATCTACCCATCCTAGAATTTACTGCATAAAATTTACTGCGTCAAATTTCATTTCAATGACAGCAGCACCACCAATTTTTTTGAGGGTTTCATGTCACATTTTTAACAACAAGACATTGTCAATGTCTCTCTGCAGGTTCTTTCTCCAGAGCTCAAATAATATTGCTGGTTGCTCGCTCATCTTCTGCAGACTTCAATTTTTGATCATCACTTTCTTATCTACTGACACAGTTGGATAAGGTAACAACTACTTCAGTGAGAAGAGCTGCAATATTCTTTTTACCCTGGCACAAGAAAAGTACCAGGGAAAAACAAACTGAGAAATGGTAAGACAAAAGATAGAGCTCATTTATTCAATACAATTATTGCAGATGCAACTAAGTTTTTCCTGTGAGCGAACCCATTGCATCCAGTTAACGCAAGTTTGACACCATTTGCCTGTAACTCCTATGACACCTCATTTTTAAAACCCAGACCCCTTGTTGTAGTAAGCATAGTAATAAAACCAGCTAAAAACCAAAACCAAAAAAGCGATCTTTCGAACAAAGAGTGTTAAAACTGACAGATTATGCACTGTGTAATGTGATTAAGCAGTTTCCAGCTGGTGTTTTTTCCTTTTAACATTTCTGCAAACTTAAAGCTCACCAGCTTTCTTCTGTTCTTTGCTTCTACCACTCTCTGTCTTAAGACAAATTATCACAGAAGTGTCTCTGAACATGTCTTGATGTTTCCTGTACCTGAAGCAGTTTTTTTTTTTCACTACTGTGAAGCCATCAAATTTAATTAATACCGGATATATTGACTTAGTGCTAAGAGAAACGTTATCATTAAACTAGAAATTCTTGTAGTAGTGATGCCAGCTCCCCATCTGCAGAGCAAGTCAGACAACGAATCTCAGTAAAAGTATGAGATGAGACTGGGGAAGGAAAAAAGCCTTAATAGTTCTGCTCAGCAGTTTGACTGTACAGCTCCTGCCAACTAAGATGATTAAGGGAGTGGAGCATCTCCCTTATGAGGAAAGACTGAGGGAGCTGGGTCTCTTTAGTTTGGAGAAGAGGAGACTGAGGGGTGATCTTATTAGCGTTTATAAATATATAAAGGTGGAATGTCATGAGGATGGAGCCAGGCTCTTCTCAGTAGCAACCAATGATAGGACAAGGGGTAATGGATTCAAGCTGGAACACAAGAGGTTCCACTTAAATTTGAGAAGAAACTTCTTCTCAGTGAGGGTGACAGAGCACTGGAACAGGCTGCCCAGGGAGGTTGTGGAGTCTCCTTCTCTGGAGACATTCAAAACTCACCTGGACGCTTTCCTGTGCAACCTCATCTAGGTGTTCCTGCTCCGACAGGGGGATTGGACTAGATGATCTTTTGAGGTCCCTTCCAATCCCTAGCATACTGTGATACTGTGATACTGTGATAATGAAGGCTATGCTAGCACCCTCCAATCTCATAGAGAATCATACTGATAAGGTCATAGAGATGCCTTCAAAAATTTAGGGGAAAACCTGAGGAAGTTAAGCAAAGTGAAAAATTCAAGCAGCAGAGGAAGGATAGAAGTTGAAGACTGCAAAAAAACTGGATAGATGAACTGAAACAGAGCAGTAGGGGATGAAGAGATATAAATGAAGGAGAAAAGCAAGGTATTTTAAAATACTGTTGTGTTCAGAGTGGCATGTTATTGCATGTACTTTTTAATTTGTGGAAAATTAAGCAGAGGTTGACAAAGGTGAGAATCTGCCGGTGCTTTTGTAGATAAGGAAAGGGCAAATCCATCAGCAAATCACTTCATTCTACTTGGAACTGTGAACATTACAAGCATATTGTCAGGAGAATGTCAGATTCAGTGTGCAAATGACTCACCACAACAAAGAGTAAATAAGTAGCCAAAAAGGGGGGAAAAAAAAAAAAGTTTCCCTTCTTCACTGAGAGAAACTGTACCAACAATCTCAGCTTGGTGCTAGTGAACGTTCATTCCTAGCACTGCAACTTGGAGAGAATTCAAAGCACCAAGAACAAGATTAAGAGGCTGTAATGGTTGACTCAGAGAAAAGATTAAAAGTCTGAAATACATCTGGCTTGTGTTTAAGATGGCTTATCATAGATACCAACAAATTTTAAAACTCACTATAATAATCGCTCTCCACCTGGGCAGTGCCAACAGGTTGTTACTCAGAGTAATGAGATGGAGTCAGTAAAAGTGAGAACTGAGTCTAGACACTAGGAAAAAGTGAAGAATTGTCTTCCCCAAAAGGAAAGTGGAAGACTGAAACTATGACAGTTACTCTGTTCTGGGCAATATCCTAGAAAATGACACCGGAACAGGTTGCCGAGAGAGGTTGTGGATACCCCATCCCTGGAGATGTTCAAGGCTAGGTTGGACGGGGCTTTGAGCAACCTGGTCTAGCAGACAGGTGCCCCAGGGCAGGGGGGTGGAACTGGATGATCTTTAAGGTCCCTGGCAACCCAAACCATCCTATGGCTCTATGGAAATGACTAGTAGAGAACAATAAAACGACTATATGTAGGGAGACTAAGTAACCTAATAAACTTTTTCTATCTATAACTTCTGCAACTAAGCAGCAGCTTCCTGAATTTAGTATTAACTATTTGTTGCTCTCCAGCTTTCTTTCATCAATGCTAAAATGCTCAATGGAGTTAATAAGAAGTGTTCTTCCATCTACAAGGAATTTCCCAGTCTTGGTCCAGTACCCACACAGAGAATAACTTTCCCAGTTACTTCAGTTGCACACATGGCAAGTCACAGCATGGCATTGTTCAGAATTTGTTAAAAAAAATATAAAGTTTAGAGAGCACTTCTTTTTCAATTAAGGGTGTTATTAACTTGCAAGTTAGTAGCTCCTAAAATTTCAAGAGTAGACTTTGGTGCCTAGTTTTCTCCATCACAAGCCTGTAGATTTTTCTTAAACTTCTGACAAGATAAGCATCAGCCAATGTCTCTCTGTTGTGAAGCTAAAACTTCCTTTGCCTTGTGATCAGAGTAAAATCTGTAATCTAAGAAATCACTTTGGATTTCAAGTGCAAAAGCACTAGACATAATTGTGCTGGGTCAGGTGCAGCAAAAGCAGAGTGGGCCCCGGGGTCCTGCCCCAGAGAGCTCCCGTGTTCCAAGAAATGGCACAAGCGTGAAGGTGATTTAGAAGAGGTCTACGTTAAAGTGGCATGAGATGGTCCAGGTCTTTTTGATTGAGAGAGAAAATTGCCTTGCCAGAAAAAGAAGGTGAAGACATGGCACAAGTTGTGTCATTTCACCTTCATGAAGTTATGTAAATTACTGTGCAAGGTCTCAAGGCGAGCCAGAGCTCAGAGGCTTCTCAGTCTGTGAGATGGCTGAGAAATGCTTTCCTGGGGCAGTCACAGAATGAACTGATAGAAAGCTCAAAGCCCTGCTTGACAGCCTTCAGCTTGTTATGGGAACATTAATTACAAAAACTGATCTCCATCCATGCCATTTTTTTTCTACCCAACACAGCGCTTGAGTGAAGAGATGTTGACTTTATGAAGGTCAAAGGTGGCTGCCTCAACCAACAAATGGGATTTAGCATGAGGGGAGGATTGTTGTTCTTTCTCCTTTCAGGAATGAAGTGTCAGGAGGATATTGAGGCCAAACAAGCCCCTGCGGAGCAGCTGAGTGTCAGCACCAGCTGCAGAGGGTGCTGGAGCAGGGCAAAGCCTGTGGGTTCTCACGTTTAGGAAGGGTACACCATCTCCTCTTCCCACAGCTGGTGCTGGAGGAATAACAGTGAGAGCTCCGTTGGGAAAACAGGGTCCAGGCAGTTTGGCTTGGAGTGCAAAGTGATGTGCAGGAACTGAGTCATGTCCTAGAGACAGACCTCTGCTCAGACCTTGTGGGGATTCCCGAACACGAGCCTAAAGCTACTCCTGGCTGACGTGACTACTAGACTAATGGACAACCCTCCCTTCCTTTCTATCCCCCCACAAAGTGCATGTGCAAGGACATAAATTTTTGCATAATTACCTAGATCATTGTGTAGACTGAAAATAGGACTGAAAAACAACAGACCTCGGCTGGAATTCATACGAACTCCTAATAACCCGTGTGGTGGAAGTGTGTGAGTGTTGCACACAGAATGTAAAGGAAATACTTTGCTTTGGCAAAAAGTTCTGGACTCTGACTGAGGTTCTGCCAGCGCCCAGAACATTTGCAGCATTCATAAATTCATTATAACCTGGCCTTGTAGAAAAAGAGCAGTCTGAGGGTTTTCCTCCTACCAGTTAGTAGGAAATATGTTTTAATATTTATCCTCTAATATAACACTACAACGGATTTAAATGTCTGGGAGAATTCTTCCTAGAGAATGAATTAAGTATTAGATATTTAGTATTTTTTAAGAAAGTCAGGATTCATGTGATAGAACAGAATTTGATGTTCCTGTTCAGAAAGATTGAGGCTAAACCCACTCGATTTCTCGGAAAAGGCTAAGCTCTATGAACCAACAGAGGTATTAGGATAAGCACACCTTTTTCTTTTATTTTCCTTTTTTTTTTTTTTTCCTGATTCCTGGAAATATTATAATTCTGAATTATACAGAAGCCAAATAAAAATATCACTTAAGCCCCTGTGAAAAATGAAGGCTCCGTGTCCATCTGCTAAATCTCTGTGTCTGTAAGAGAACACAAAACCCAGCACAAATGGTGGGAGAAGGGAAAGAGTGGCACACAACATATAGCAAGGCTTAGGGGAATAAGTATTGGAAATAGTTGCAAGCAGATTATGGAAACATGGAACACATGCACACATAAATTGTCATTAAAAACATAGAGAACAAACTTGAGAGAAATTGCAGTAACTCCAGCATGGCAGGGTTTTGGGCATTCCCAGCTGCCACACTTCTGAGAAAAAGGGATTGGGAACAAATTCCCTGTTAATGTCTTTTCAACAGTGATGGCTCTAGGGTCTAAGAATCTGCTTTCTGTTAGGAAAAACTATAAAACTTTCAACAAAAGATGAAAAACATGTCTTCTACTGGCATAAAAGAGGAGATTTCCTTGCAGGAAGGAGTGGCATATTGAAAATTCCCTGGAAAGTAGGATACAGAAAGAATAACTGCCACTGGCAGCAAACTCAGCAAATATGTGTGTGACAATGCTAACAAAACAAACAAATAAAATCACTCAAAACCTTGCATGTGTGAACAAGGCAGGTTTAATATTTTTTTAAACTTATAATTGGGCCTTAAATTATATATAATCAGTAAAGTCCTTTCTTACTTTTATTTCCCACTTTATTTCTTGAAATTTGGCATCTGTTGAATTCTGTGTTAGGGCTTTTTCCAAATCCAAGACTTGGGGAATTTTGTTAACAGTGCAATAAAAATAACTTCATAGTGTTACAGGGAAACATTAAAGCCTTTTTTGTGTGCTGCTCCTTCCCTTTTAAAAAAAATACAGACATTGTTTCTTTAAAAGGCTCCATCTGCAAATCCCATTAGATGTGCATATAAGGTTTCGGATGATTAATAGTTCCCTGCTTTGCTTTGGTTGGAGGGACTGAGTGTATGTACATTAACCCCTCCTTCCCCTCTCTCACATTTCACTTCACAAACTTGTCACTCTCTCCCCAGCACAGTATTTAAAAAGTGTTTCGTTCATGTCCAGCATTTCACAAGGAAGCAAGCTTCAGGCCTTGGGAAGCAATTCAAGGCAATCACTGCATAGATCTGGTTACTGTTTTCCAGTCGGGACAATGAAGATGTTTAGAAGAGTTCCCAAAGTAACAAATCTGCAACAGCATAAAACCCACAAACAAACTGTTGTTTAGGGAGAAAATCTATTCCGTAAAATTTGGAAGATTCCCCCTCTGCTCCTCTTCTGATTTTTGAAGCCTGAGCTACAACCAATACGAACACTGGAGTGTGGACAGGAGTGGAAGCAAATGGATCCCACCAGCAGCAGCTGCATGCGCAATCCACAACCTCCTGCCCCGCTTTGGGGGTGCCTGCGGAGCACCCATGCGGATGTCACCACAGCTTCAGGGCTGAACCACTACCCACCGGCACCATTTGCCTTCCATCAAAAATCAGATTTTGCTACTTACTCCGATTTCTCAACCTCCTGCCTGGTGACTGCTCCCCACAGCTTCCCACGTGAGGAGCGGGCATTTATGGAGCAGCACCCCTCTTTCCAACACTCTGACTGGCACTTTGCAGCAACCGAGGCCAGAAGACGACCAAATCCAGGACTGGCATTGGGTTCTGGGGAGTCAGAAGGCAGCAGCCCTAATCTAGTGAGTGCGGCAGTGGGTATGAATGAAGATGATGAGGTACCAGTAAACACTACAAATGAGACTGAGAAAAAGTCATCCAAAAGAAAAAAGGAAAACTCAGGTAGGTGATATGAAATCAGGGTTGTGGGATAGTACAGGCTATAGAATGAGAGCACCTGTAAGATTAGGAATTAAGAAATAAAGTCGATGAGGAAAACATTTTATAACTCTTGACTGGGGAAACTTACACAATAACACTGAAACAAAATGGCTTATTCTTTGGTGACCTCTGGTGTTTGTATTTCACTCCTGCAGATCTTGTTTACTGAATCAGGAATTTTATTCACCAGCACGATGCACATTTGCTGTAACTAAACAGGAATCACATGGCATGTATACACTGAGCTGAAAGCCCTAGGATGTGGAGTTACATATTGCATACCTGCCATTTGTCTGAGCATAAGAGAATGGCAGTAATCTTGAGCTGCCTGTGCTAGTTGGAAATGTTATACTAGGATTCTGACATCTCAGTTTATGGCAAGAAGTAGAAGATGCAAAGTCTCCCTTTAGATATAAATTCTATTTGGCCTCACTAAATACTAAATATTAATTGTTTTTATCTTAAAACAGGTGGCACTAAAAGTATCCGCATCAGTACAATATCCAACAACACAGAAAATGTAGATAGTTTTCATTGCGTCATCCCAGCTAACAAAACATGTTCTTATTACAGTGCAATATTCAATAATTTCATAGTTATATAACCTCCAATTTGCTGCTGTCTCAAATCCAGGTATGTGAAATATGCATAAATTGTTTTCTCCTAAGGAAGCTCTTAAAAATTAAGATGTTTATATGCATTCATTTGCTATAGTATTCATTTACAAGCTATGGTGTGCTTTTTCCCACGGCACTGCTATGAAGCGGGGAATGTTTTCCAGTATCCCCATTTTACAGGTAGAGAGCAAAGCAATAAAAGTATTTATTTATTTATTTTTAGGTTTTACAGGTTGGCTACAGAAGAGCCACATATAAGCCAACTTTCATTTCTCCATTTTGCAATTTAAACAACAAACTTGTATTCTTGCTCTGTCACACAATTATTCCTAATCTTTTTCTCTTCAAATATGACTAGGCTGTCAGGGAACACATAACTGATATTCCGAACTTCTTCATGCCCAGAATCTAGTTTACTCCTCTCGGTTACCTGTTTTCTCTTTAAAAACCAATCTTTGTAGAATTTGTTTATTTCCATTGGAAAAACATGTTTGGGGCAAAAATTTCCCAAAAACCCAAATGCAAAGAAGTTAAAAAAAAAAAAAAATAAAAGAGAACAATGGTTTTAATATAACATTTGCTAGTGATAGGTAAACAGCAGGTTTCAGTATACTCAGATTAAAGGGGTATCCTTCAAGAGACTAATTCCAAAGCACATTTCCCTGTTTTAAGTAGGAGACAAAAGTTCCTTCTACTCTCTATCGCCAGCACCCTTGACATTTTCTTTTCATACTTGCTGCTGTCCCATATACTTTTCCTTACAGGGGAGCTGTTAGCAATGACATCACTGGAAGGTATGGCGTTTCCTACCTTCTAGCAACTGTTGCTGTCTGTACAGTTGTTACTCCAGCAAATGCAGAATAATGAAAACATCCCAAAAGAGGATTCCATGGCATTTAATTTCACTCCCTTCTTTGCTTACCAGACAGCAGATAGAATTATTTGATACCCCTCCTGCAAGCTTTTCCTTCCTTCTGTCCCCCAGACAAAATAAAACAAGTGAGGGGAAAGTCTATAAGCAATTTTATTGTGATTTCCGTCACTTTTACAGCAGTTCTAGAAATGCTGCTGGACTTATCACATACTGATTGTTTATTCTAAGTGGAACATAAGTCTTTCCTCTCCTCTCGAGAATTTTCCTTGACTTCTTTAGAAAAATCTAGGTACCCAGAGCCTTCCCTTCAGAGACTGGGCTAGTAAAGAAAAATATATTAAAATCACTTGAAGAAAAAACCTACAAAATAAACTATTTTCTTTTAGTTGGTCCCTTATCCACCACAATTTTACCTGAACTGCAATAAAGATACAGAATTACCACGATTTGTACTGGTGCACGCAAAAACCTTTGGTTCTTGTGAAGACCCTAGTTATTACAAGATACATAGGAAAGATCTTGGAACGTGGCTCTTTGCAGAGTATTCTGAGAAAAGTCTAAAGTAAGCATACTTCTCTGACAAATAAGCAGAATCGTGCAAAAATAATGAAAAGGCTTGTCAGTCTTTAAAACTGTCTTTGAAGCATGGATATACTAAAAACATTTAAAGAATGGCTTTGTTATGGCAATAACAACAGTGGCATCTACTACAAGTACTCATGGATAAACATGCACACACCTTTCCCTTCCTCTACACACTTCAGTTATTTAGATGCCGTATTCAGTCTTGACTTCATGGGCTCACCAAATGATCTGAAGATAGAAATTACCCTAGTGTCAGCTTTCACAGCTGCCTCTCCTGTCCATCCACAAGCCACAGCCATTAACTTTTTCAAATAAAATCTCAATAAAGTTTCTGTCTGACCTGTCCTAAATTGTACTTGTGTTATTACGTACTTGAAGTCCCCAGATCTCCAACAACAGTAATATATTACATAATAGAGTTCAGACAACTTTGTTTTATGTGAATGATATAATACAGAATGTTAGTGAGATCGCAGCAGAAATGAGAATGTGATAACAGTGCATAATGACTCCCTTAACAATAGTAGACATACAATGTTCTTGACTGATGAATTCTGGAAAGCTTTGTATTAAAATGTGTAGAGCTGATCTGAATTCCCGCCTGCCAGTCTTTCTCAGTCTTGCCGCTAACTGCAAAGAGGATTTTCTAAGATTGCGATTCCCATTTACAGTCATGGTGGTATAAAAATGGGGTTGGTTGGACAGGGCTTTGAGCAATGTGGTGTAGTGGAAGATGTCCCTGCCCAGGGCAGGGGGGTTGGAGTAGATGATCTTTAAGGTGCTTTCCGACTCTAACCATTCTATGATTCTGTGAAAAAGCAGTAGATAAGAGTAGATAGCAGCAAGTAACAGCAGATAACATGAGGACGACTGAAAAAACAAAGTACAAGCAAGTCCCTGATCAGTTTAAAGTGGTCTGGGTGCAAAACGCCACATGTCATAGCCCTCTCTATGCAGCCTCCACTGATCATTATTCCATGAGGTGCACATTGAAGCAACTTCTGGATAATTTATCATCAGCTGCCAAATGAATCTACTATTTATGATGTCACTTCACTTGGCTAATATTCCTGATAGCTTTCAGAATTTTATCTTCCATAACAGCAAAATCTATCAGTGTCCGACTGCTCGATTTAACCACATAGAATAAATATGCTCTCAGGGTCTTTAGTATGGGGGGAAAAGTAACATTGTGCAGATGCTTTGTATTTTTATTTTACTTTCTTCCACTGAGGGAAAAATTGCAGATATCAACAGCAGTTTGCAGAGTAGCAAACACCGGGTGCATTGATCTGGGCTGTGGATCACCACATACATCTAACAAGCAAGTAGGGTCCTCCAGGTACAGGTATTAGCAACCCCCATACTTCTGTGCCTAAGCTGCTCTCTGAGCAATACGAGTACCCTCTGTGATGCCAAAATCCTGTATCTGCACAGTGCAGAGTCCTTACGCCTTTCTCCAAAGCATTGTTTACTGGCTATTGTTAGCAGACCAGTTCAAGCCAGTAAGGGAGAGTGAGTACTAGTTCATGAGACCAGATTCTGATTCAGTTGTGCTGGTTGTATGCACAAAGCAAAGCTGACTTCTGTTGACTAGCTCCAAATGCTGAATTTGGCCCATTGTTTTGCAGGGAATGGGTTGCCTCTTCATAAACACATGTATGCATTAGTGCCTGACACCGTTTTTGTTTTGGAAACTTTATAGCGTAGGAACATGTGCCATTTGGATTCCTACACAAATTTTGCTGCAGCCCTGGGGAAAGGCAGCTGTTCAGCTCAACCACACAATGAAACGGGTTGGGGTCCTGGAAGTACGCATGCTTCATGGTAGAGATACAGATCTTCCTGTGATTCCTGAGGAGGTGTGGTTTGTTTTTTTTTTAACTGGCAGTACAGTAGGAAAATCTTTCCAAGCCAATTTGTCCTTTCACACAACATTTGCAATTTTCCACATTCTGTTGACAACACTCTGAAGCAACTAGGCCCAATGTCCACTTTTGGAATATCACAAAACCTCCAGCTATGAATAACCACATGAATAACCGTATGTCTCTTTACAACACCATGTGGCATGTAGCCTGAATGACAGGATCCAAGCTGCACATCCTGCTCTGTTCCCAGAAATATTTAGCTGTTTAAAATTATTCACGTTGTTTTTTGGAGATGAAGATTGGTGAAACTGCCCCTTGGAAAGGATGTCCTTCACACAGGGCTAAGCACTGAGCTCACATGCATATTCAGGTTGCATTAACTATTTTTATCCCAGGTTAATTTGACAGAGGTGGCTTTAGTTCCTGCAGTGTGTTATTGGCATTGGAGAGCTGCTTCACCCCTCTGCATGTTTACCAGGGGAGCAGAGACCCAGGGGGAAGCCCTTGAGAGCAAGGCTCCCAGAAGCTGGTGGCAAAGTTCCCAGCAGGGGATCCACACTGCAAATCCCAGTGCCCCACCACTCTTTCAAAAGTCACATTTGTTAGCCTTTGGGAAACACGTAGTTGTGTGTTTGTTCAGTGAGAGATGAGAAAGAAGGGGATTGTACAACTATGGCCAAAATCACGGGGAGAAACTTCTGGGGTTTTGTTTTCATACTTTCCCCAACTTTATTTGGGGATTTTTGACATATAAGTAGCAAGAAAAATTTGATGCAAACAAGATTAATTTCCTTGAAATGGAGAGCAGTACCGCTGCAGCATGTGATACACTGGTCTCAGTGCACATTATCACTAACGGGAGCGAGGTCTCAGGCAAAGACCATTTCTGCTTGGTTTTTAGCACTTTTTAAGGTGCAGCATCTCTTTCGCTATGGCTTGAAATTTGGCTTTGAAATATGATGATTCACCACATTGCAGCCAAGTGCACAAATAGCATAAAAGTTTTTCAGGGCGGCACAGTGACAAGGATAATACTGAGGCCAATCATGCACACAGATACCAGATCTCCGTGTAGTTTTCATGTAGCAAGGATTAGAAGCAGCTCAAAGTCGGGAGTATCGTGTGCCAATTCAAAGAACACTGGTTCTCTGGTGTTGCTTGTTTTACCATGTTTCCCCCCCCGCCTCCCCCCCCCAAGATTTCCAGGCCATATGCTTAGCTTAGGTGCTTACTAAGTGACTTTACCTTACACCCTGCACCAGAGATCGTCACTGTGCCCTCACAACACATTACACACCACACATCATATACACAAAGTGCTAACTTTGCTGCCTGTTGCTTGGTAGATCAGGGGAGAGCGATAAGGATATAAGGAATGAAAGTAAAGATGCGGGGAAAGAAATTATTTTGATGCAATGATAGCAAGGAATGAGAGCATCCTTCCCATAGCTGCCCATTTCTGACCTCACAGCCTCAGGCCTGCCCATCTGCAGTTTTGGCAACCTATCCCTTCCTGACTCTGAGCTGTCCCACCTTTGTCCCCTGGAGCCCAAGGCTGGCAACGCTGATACGTCATGCTGAGCTTGGGGAGGCATCACACAAACTTCTTAAAGCTTCCACTGAGCACTTCAATTAGTTTATATCAGACCTCTGCAATACACGTATTCACACTGATCAACATAACTACAATTACACAACATGTGCTTGTCTCTTAGAAACCCAGAACTCAAGCAACAAGGCAGAAACAAGCAGCAAATCACGGAAGGAAAGGACAGCTTTCACAAAGGAGCAGCTACGGGAACTGGAAGCTGAATTTGCCCACCATAACTACTTGACAAGACTCAGGAGATATGAGATAGCTGTGAACCTGGATCTCACCGAGAGACAAGTACTTCCTGAATCCCTGCCTCCCCAGCTTCTTCATCCCCCAAAACTTATCCCTAAAGCTAAAAACCAGATATGTTACTCGAGGGTGCACTTTTGCAATGGCACAGAGGTATTTTAATACAAAGCCTCCATATTATTTTAAAATACATTTGTTACAAATTTCTGTAAGTAATTAATAAATGCAATTATATTTATCTAAACTAAAGACGCATTTGGGAATAATTGATATCTACTGAGCTGTTGTTTACCACCACTGGTACGTACTGATATGTCAAGGCTTACAGATGGAATATGGATATCTCCTTAGACTCTGATTACCAGGAAGTTTTTAGAATTATGTATGTTTGATGCATGCATTCTTCCTGGGTCAGGTAGTATTTTGAGGTGATAAGGAAAGACAAAACTGCAGAGTTCTGTGGAGAAAGGTATTTCTGTTCCCTCATTGTAATCTCAGTCAGGGTTTCTTTGTCAAAGCTAAGTGAGTAGACAATAGAGGAATTGTTCGATATTAAGTGAAGCAAATTATAATTCCTGAAAATTAGATTGGATGGACTAGATGTCAAAAGATGCACTGTACCTATTGGATTGACATGCTTAGTTGATGTAAAGACAGACTCTAGGCAAAATACTTGTACTACCTTTGCGGGCCTCAGAGAAACATCTGCCTGCAACAATTTAGAAATAATTGTTCCTGCCTTTGTTAGAGAGATGGATTACTTAAACTTGTGAGGTTCCTTTCACCTTTTCTACTAGAGCTCCGCAAAACATCTGTCTATTGATGCACACATATATGCATACATCTGCTTAAACAGTTCAGCCTGAGACAATATGTAATTATTTCCTTTTGATCACCCAGGTCAAAGTATGGTTTCAAAACAGAAGGATGAAGTGGAAACGTGTTAAAGGCGGGCAGCCAGTGTCCCCACATGAACATGACACAGAAGATGTGGACCTTGCTGCCTCCCCAAGCTCTGACTAGTTCTTGCAGCAATGGGAGAGGAGTATGGAGAAAGTAATTGATCGGAAAGTGGATGCAACACTGCCCCGGGGTCAGCTACACCATGAGATGAGCCTGCTTGCAAAGCCTGTAGCCCCGAGTCTTTAAAAGGTGTATGATGTTTTAGATTACAGAGACGATTAAAGGACACAGGGGAAAAAAGCCAAAGGAGGGCATGATTTTGATCTCTGTCTGAGTGAATTTAACTTTCACTGGAATTGTCTTGCTACCACAGATGTGTCTTCAGAATAAAAGCTAACAAACACTGAAGATAAAACAGGAGTAATATTCTCTAGGCTCTCAAACACTCAGAAAATACAGGTTGTCATTCAACAAGTGAAATGCAACTGCATTTTCATCCAGGCTTTCCCTGGTCACATCTATTCATTCTACATTTGGACTTGACAAGGCATATTTTCCTTGTGCCTTACTTTACAAGAAATAAATACTTTGATAGTCACGGATTTTTCTTGCAATATGAATCGAACACCTGTATGGCTAGGCAGTAAGATTACAAAATAAAAATTTGAGACCAAAACTATATATATATAATTCTGTTTGCCAGTTTCAGAAGAGATGTCTTTCACACTCATAGTCCAAGAGGACAGGTGCCTTGTTGACAGTAACAATTTGCAGAGGGAGAATTCTTCCAAGCTTACTGTAAATCCTGAAATTAAATTGCTATATCTCAATTTCAAATATTTTTTCAAAGCAGGCATTACCAAATGTCACAGCAGGTACAGCAGAGATTAAGCCCTCAACACAATAGCTATTGCTATTTTGTTTTCAACATTTAAATCTATATAACTAAAGGAAAACTACTCGTTAGTGCTGCATTTCTTTTGGATTTATGGAATCTCTCTGGAAACCCACAGTTTTCTTTGTGAACTCAGGACTGTCAGGAGAAGCAGAAAAAAATGTCATGTGGAGTGATTTAACTGAGTTTACAGTCTACAAATTCTCATTTTGTTTTTCACTGGAGACAAAACTTTCATACGAGTAAACATGTACAAGTGTATATTTAAATTATATATAAAAACATTGGTTAGTCTAGGTATTGTGTGGATTTACACTCATTACTTACTGTCTTCTAAATCAGTATATGGATTTATGAAATTTACACCGAAGTGACCAAGTTAGCCCTTTTGCAACTTCCTATTAATAGGTTATTTTTTTGTGAAATTTTTCTTTTTGGTGTTTGCAACTGATCAAATATTTCATACAAATGAATAGTAGCCGTGCTTTGCAAAATGTAAACACATTGTGTCTTTGATCACCTCTGCCTTTGGCAGGGTTTGAGGACACCAAGAAACTTTACCAGCAATCTTTAAAGCCACTAAATCTGACACAGCCAACTGCCCATACTTCTATCATAAATAATATGTCAAAGAAGCTTTCCAAGACAGAATCACAAACTGCCATGGCACCACCAGAAGTCTTAAGAACACTTCCACTCGAAATTATCCCCACTTTCAGCTGAAACTTGTAGTATAACAAATTATGAAGTTTTATTAAAGCATAGTGTCTGTTTCCATTTCTTTTGTCTTTTTATTTAATGTACTAAGCCCATATTTTAAACAGAATTTTACACTAGCATATCACATTGTGACTATTGAGAATACTGAAACTTCGGTTTAAATATTTGAAAGGTAACCATTATTTGCAGCTATAGCATAGTGTCTTCCTTTCACCTTACTCTGATGCATTGTTATTGGGGTTTAATGTGGACTGCAGATATGCTAGATATAAAGTTGCATATCTGGATGATATGTTTATAAAGTTATCTGTGGTTGTTCCACTTGTAAAAGACCTCAAATAGATAAATACCAACTTTTTTCTTTGAAACAGAGTTGCTGTATTCTTTTCAAAGAGCTGATTACTCTATCTAAGAAAACACACCCATTACATTCCTTCTTTAACATTTCCAAACTCTAATTGACAGATGAAAAAATGGTCAGTTTAGAGTATATATTGCCTATGCACAGATGAGAAGAAGTTACAGTTTACTGTAACTTTAAGAGCAGAAAATGTCTATGGCTCTGCTTAAACCTTAGTGCTTTCTGATTAGGCTTCTGACTAAACTCACTAGTTTAGCTCTTGGCAAAGACTGAAGAGAGCCATTTTTGTGAAGAACTATGGTACTAACTCAGACATCCTACCCTCATCTCCAGGAAAACAAAACACCATGGGGCAGGAGTTCTTTGTTACTCATTTCTTTGTAAGCTCTTAAGCCAATTACGCGCTGTACATCTTTGCAGTTAGAAAGTTTGCAAGCTGCAGAAGCAGCTTATTTAGCAGTGAAAACTTTTGGGGTCTTGGCTACCAACAAAACCCAAAATCAGCTCCTCACCCAGAAAGAAGGCTAATAAATCTGCCCTTTCAAGGAAGCTATCAATGGTAGTATATTGCATCCTGATTCACTTAAAAGCTAGTCAATGGGGTCTCAGTCCATACCCATAATTACAGGTCCTAAACAGTTCTTGCTCTTGCTTCTGAGAAATAAGGTGTAAGTCACCTGTGAGATCGTTTTATGCTTAGGCAGTTTCCGCATGAAACCATCTGCTTATTCTAAGACTTTAGTGTTTTGTGAAGGAACATTTCACTCCTGACATCAAAGTATTTGACCCCTGAACCTCTGGTGCCAAGAATCTTTCAGGCAAAATCTGTCGTCTGGGAGCAAAATCTCTGACCTGCAATTATTTTTTTCAGAAATACACATCAGGCTTTATTCTCCTCACAGAAGGGAAGTAAGCTACCTGGGGATGTTTGGCAGTGCTTCCCATGCCCGATTCTCAATAAATAATCTGAGCACACAGTCACCCACACAACGTCAGAAAGGTCTGGCAGGTCTTCCACAGGAAGCACATGCGGCCAGGGAAGCAAGACTTTCTTCCCATATAAGGACAGAGCAAATAGCCCACAGGGACTGGGGATATCTGTATAAACACAAAAATGTATGCTGTAGCCCTTTATATCTGTGCTGCCTCTTCTAAATACAGGAAGAGAAGCACTTTCCTTAGAGTCATAGATTTTACGGACATTTTATCTACCTAGCCAGATGCCAACATAGCACAGGCCCCAATTTATTTTACATAGCTTCTGTATCCCATGACTCCATCTGTTACCCCTCCAAGTGTGTTTTTTGAGAGCTGAACAATAAAGGTAGTCTTTAAACACCTGAGACAAGCTTATATTCAGAATCCCTGTTTCAACAGAAAAGATCATTTCCTTAGAAATACAAGTATAATGAAGATTGCACAGAAACAGTGTGGACAAGGTAACTCCTCAGAGTGGAACAACATTCTGGTACATTTCCTCCGCATGTATATCTTACCAGACTGTTACTATTATCAATTAAAAAGCAAGAAAAGAATTTTTAAGAGAAACCTACTGCATCCTAGATCCAGAGAAAAAAAATGGATTTTAAATATGTGCCAAAGTGCTGCTGTGTTTGGCTGTACACCATCCACCTACACGCCAAACCAGATGTCTGCAAGGCCTTACTGTCATGCCAGGAACTCCAGTAATAACAAAATGCTCTTCCCCTCTTTTGCTTTCCTGCAGCACAGACCTCTCTTGAGACAATCCTGTCTATGTTGCAGGGTAAAGCAGATTCTTCTATTTACAGTCTGTGTTCGCACAGGAGCAAGGAGAAATCTAGCAATAATGAAAGACAGGTATTCTTCAGGAATGGGAAATAGGGTAGATGACCCACTGGAACATATTTTCCACATATCATTGCCAAAGCTCTTCCAGCCCCTGAGAGCAACCTGTCCCATGTAAAGAGATACTCAGCAACCACTACCACTAAGGGATTGTGGAAAATGAACTGGTTCATGAAACAAGCGTGGTGTCACCAGAGCTTAAGGAAGTGACAGACTGCTGTTTTGGAAACATTTTTTTTACATTTCTGAATGCAACAGGGCTTTGGAGGAGCTGCATGGCAGTTTTATGTCAGCACGCCCATGGATAGCCTAGGGAAGAGGTTTGTGCTTTGAAGAATTTCACCACATATAGTGTTGTGGTATTTACAGCAGAGTAGATTCTTTGCCCAATGATTTTTTTGCTATTGCAGGTATCTACTCAAATAGCCTTACAGCGGACAAGAACAACCACAGTTTCTTAGGCAAGACCCTTGGAGCACCAAGCAGAAAAGGTGCATCATACTTCCTATGCGCTTCATTTCAGAATGAGTCTTTCCAAGATAATCTTGAAATTGCTGATATGACTCGTGCTATTGTTATAATCCAGGAACTGGCACCCTGTTGGGGAATTTCTTAAAACTTTGTCATGTCAATAGAATGACTGAATGGTTTGGAAAGGACCATTAAAGATCATCTAGTCCAACCCTGATGCCATGAGCAGGGACACCTCCCACCAGCCCAGGTTGCTCCACTCCCTGTCCAACCTGGCCTTGAACACCTCCAGGGATGGGGCAGCCACAATGTCTCTGGGCAACTTGTTCCAGTGTCTCATCACCCTCATAGCAAAGATTTCTTCCTTATATCTAATCTGAATCTATCCTCTTTCAGTTTAAAAATGCTACTCCTTGTCCCATCACTACAGGCCCTGGAAAAAGTAATTCCTGCTGCTGCAAATCTCTGTCTGTCTGAGAAGGAGCCCTTCTCTGTCAGGATTACAAGCTGGTGAAAGGCCTAAGGAATGGATACTTGCTCACAACTGCACTTTTCACTGAGGCTGGTAATAAAAGGTGTCCAATAAAAACACAACACTTCCTTTTTCATAAAGTATTACTTAAGTGGACATGACTGTATTTCATTATGGAGACAGCAAAGCGAAAAATTAGAAGCAACAGCTCTGTTTCCCTTCAATCATTTTTTAAAGCTGGGCGTATCCTTGCTAATGTTTTGTTAAACCACCTGCTCGTACTTTGACACTGTAAGAAGCAAAGGTTGCGGAGGGAAGAGTTGCGCACCCCAAAGGCAAAACTGTTTGAACTGGCTGGCTGTAACTCAGAGAAAAGCTGTGATACCTTCAACATCTCCTCCATGAGGCTTTTTGCAAGGGTTGAGAAAACAAGGTGCCAAGGGAGAGCAAGACACATCTAGTGGCTGTCTCTCTGTACGATTTGCTCGAGCAGAATCACTGCTCTTTGTCCAAAGACATTTGTGACCCTTCTGGGGCAGATAATTATTTTCTTCCCCCTGCACATAACAAGTCTGAACCAGTTACAATCACAGAGCTAACCATTCGTTACCTGACTCTCCTGAGCTGCTTTTCCTGTGACAATTTTCTCCCATGTAGTAGGTAGTAAAGCTGTGGAAGATGGACAATGCCTCCCTTTATGACATAGGCTATCTAGCACCGGCATTCTGGCGGGGAGGAGGAGAAGAAACTGGAGAATGGTTTTTGCAATACATCCTCAAACTTGCACAACCAGGGCTTGGGCAGGCAATCCACAGTTCCTTTGTAGCCGTGTGTGTTGTAGTGGCTACAACACTGAGGGCCACAATTTGTCACTAGAGCCTCTAAGCATCTCCTGTTCTAAAGCCAGCCTCAATAACAGGGGCCCAGGCAGTTTGACACTTGCATCCTGGATCTGGTTTCATATTTTAAGATAAGAGACTACTCTGTTTTTGTCGTTTTCAAGCAAAATGGATCTATTTGGGGTTGGAGTTCAGTTTCAAGCTGTGACGTGTCAGCTCCAGCTATGAGATTTCTCCTGCTAATTTATTGCAATTTAGAGTCAAATCTGATTTAGTCTGTATGAAGTTGTGAGTAGACGATGAAAGTAAATGGGTTGACATGCAAATTTAGTCACACAAAACTAAATGGTCATGAGAGGACCCTGCATTCCAGTTGTCTTAATCTAGGGAAACAGCAGTCATTTCAAAGATGAACAGATAAATGTGGCATTATATATTTGGGATTGATCAGCAGGAGGGTAAATAGGACTACCATAGTTCTACTTATTAGGGCGGTGTATCTTCTAGAAAATTTATGTTGGTGCAGCTCTTTATAGCAGACCAATCTAAAGAAGATGGTAGAGCTTAATGTGGCTAGTATGGATGGACAGTAGAGAATATACATTACCTTTTTGAAGCTATAATAATTATACCACAATCATAAAAAACAGCCAGTGTTAGGATGAGGACAACAGGGCATTAGCAAGTCTCAGAAAATTCTAAGCTACTCTCAGGAATTTATGGCATGTGTAATTTTCCAGAATCCCGAGACAGGTCTCCATCTTGAAAAAGAAGCTAGCAGAGATTTGCCAAAGGAAATTTTTAAAAAGTCCAAAAGGGCATCTAGAAATGGTCAAGATTAGTGTTTTGGGTGCATCTCTCAAGTTTCCTATAAAGTTATGTTGGATTGCTTGCTCTCTAGTTTGACCTATAAAGTCTCTAATAAATCCTCAGGCAGTTTATCTTGCTGAGGAAATGAGAGAAATCATACTGTCCTCACTGAGCCAGCTGTTCACATTTGGATGGTAGGCATATGAGCTTTAAAAGGTTTTCTCTCTTTTGACATTATAAACAAAGATAAGCAGTATGGGTGAGCACACAACCTTCATAACCAGCCTAAGTCATCCCTCAAATTGTGAGTTCTGAAAATGAGCAAATGGAATTCTCACCTCTTCCAACATGATACTTTGACACATTTCCAAGAATTCCATACTATGCTATCAGATGGTGGATAGTAGTCACAAAATAAATGCAATGAAAAGAATTCCAACTGTGAAGGAAACCTGTGAAAAAAACTGGATGCTTCTTTTTCTATATTTAGCAATCTGGAGAAGCAATTTGTCAAAAAAAGTAAAATGCAAAGATGCACAGCAAAAGCATGATAGATATCTATACATAGGTATACATCTCTAGAGAGAGAGAGAGTGCATGCACACACAAAAGACATTTAGTATGTGATGACTTCTAGAATTAAGATTAATCCAATCTGACAAAAAAAATCAAAATCCATATTTCACAAAAAAAAAACCCTTCTTATTAAAAATCACTTTGAATTCTTATAATGAAAGCAATTAAACTGGCATGTAAACTCTTTCTTGTGACCTTTAGTTTCTAGAGAAAAGCATTGTAGCACCGTGTTGCAGCTGTTTGGAGCCTAAAGAGATCCTTTCAGGATGAGTTACATGAGTCTAGCGTAGCTGCCTGTACGAAGGCTCCAACAGCCTGGCCTCTCCTGATTATTCAGTGTTACTCATTGTGTGCGCAGCCTCTGTAAGCACCATTCATTGCAATGGCAATGTGGGTCTCTAGAGCTGCACCAACAGCGCCAGCCTAAGCTCCTGTGGCAGGACATGCTCTGGACCAGGCCTGACAAGGCAACCGTATTTAAGTGAGTAATGAGACAGAGAAGAGTTCCACACAGGATATGGCTGTGTTCTGTCAAACTTTATTTCAGTGTACATCTTGGCCAAGACATAAACTAAATCTTCAATTGTAGAGAGGTACTGTCTCAGCTGCTTCATATTTGGGTTCTGCATATCCTTTCTCATCAATCTGGGTCATTAATGTTGGTTAAATAGTGCCAGCTTCAACAAAACACACAGCTTACAGCAATACCACAGGACCACTGACTGACACTGTAAACCCTACTGGGAGAGCTACGTCTGAATTCTCAGTTTAAATTATAAACATAGGCAAACATGCTATAGCCAACTATTGATGTGCACTGAAAAAATACAGGCAATCTGTGCCTTCTAGAGGAAGCTACCACTGTTCTTTGATTAGGTGTGTGATATCAGAAGATAATGTAGAAGCCCCAGACAGCATGTCTAGATATCCCATATAGTTTAGAATATCCTATATTATATTGTCAAATCCCATGGTTCCTATAAAAGCATTTGCGGTACTGTTTTTTCCATATCCAGGAGTAATAGATATCTTTTCTAGACCTAGCTGAGAGAAGCAGGTATCTTACACTAATAAATAAATGATGCAGCAATTGTGATGGAGCTACTGAGTGTTGTCTGTGTAGGTGATCTGTGCAAGCGTGGACAGAAAGGGAAAAATCTTTGGCATATGGGTTGAGTCTGTATAGACATACATATGCCCGCTTGTGTTATCTGGGAGTGTTGCCCTGCAACTCTGCTGGTTGGTATTTCCTTCTTACCCATTATGAAAGCAGTCCTGCAGTTTCTTTCAGGGTTAGAAGCTCTCCCTTTCCATCTCCTAAGACCAAGTATGATCATGTCTTCCTGGGTCTAGGGGAGTGACACCAAACATTAATCTTTGCTGAGATGCTGCTCTGCGGTAGAAAAAACAGTCTCTGTCAATGTAATGTGGAAAAAAACCCTAGCCTGCCATTTTTCTCTTTTCACTGGATATACCTTATCAGATGGCCAGAAAAGCTGAATGTTTTGTTAAGGAGTGCAAAGGTTAACGCACACCACATGGCAGAGAAATGTATTTCTGTGGAAGCTGGAGAAGCGTTCAGCTGAAAATACATGAGGCTGGAAATCTGGGGAAAAGCTATAAGAGGTTTCTCAGCATTTTACACAGAAAAAAACCCTGGTCTAAACGCAAACCATTGAAAGCCTCTTAAAGGTCTCTAGAGCTGCCATGTCTCATGGAGCATCACATATGTTTCACATAACATTGGTCTAGGGGCAGCTTGAGAATTTGCATGTGTATGACACTGTGGAGACATGTAAAGCCCTCACATAGGGCATTGAGCTAGCTGCTGAGCTCACGCACAGCCATTTTAGTTTTATCAAAACAGTAGCGGAAATTATGTGCTTGTGTTTAGCAATGACTAGATTACTAGGAAGAGTGAGCCATTATTACTGACATGAAACCCGTAGACTTGGGGGTGGCCAGAGCCCCACCTGATCACCTTTATCTCATGTTGCTATTGTTACCCAAAACAGACTTCCTCCCCTCCAAGCCAAGAACTCCTATGCTCCCATCTTTCAATAGTCTTTCACATCCCAATCACTGGGAAATGACTAATTTCTTCCCTTTCACAGATGAAACAGGTCTGGGGGCACAGAGATGCCGTGCTGCTCCCTGCCTGGCACATGTCCTAGCTGGCGCACAGGGTGCTGCAAGAAATGCAGCTGCACCCAGAGAACATGGGTGGCATGTGGGGTGCCTGATAGCTATAAAAGTGCACATTTCCCCTCCAGTTCTCCTCCAACCTCCCACCCTGTCATGAGCTAATGAGGACAGTCCTTAAAGTCCCCACATGTACAGTCCTCCTGATTGGGGATGCACGGTGTGATTGAGGAACCAAACCCTTCAGTTCACACTGTCTGTAAAACAAGAGAGCCCTTTTAGGAAACACTTCACACCCAGAGGTTTTGACTGGATCATATACTACATAAGCCAGTCTTACAAATCCTACTTCCAGTAGAATTTCGTATGCATGGAGACAAGTACACACAACAGATCAGGGCAGCTTACAGAACAGACACAATTTTTCAATTACCCGACTTTCTTCCCCTGCCTCTAGCAGTGCTCATATTAAGTTTCATCAGCCACTATCTCATATTTTGGGTCATTCTCTTCCCTTGAGGAAAGCGTACAACCCTTTCAAGAAATACTATACGTCTGCGTTAGTGACTGGGCTCTGAATACTGAATCCATGCAGCACTTCCAGGCAGATAGACAGGAAATCCATTTTCTTCCAGTGATTACAGCAGAAGGGCTTCTGTCTGGCTGGAACTTCCCTAGTATGGCTGTAAAGCAATCTCAGCATCAGGCTATCACCTTTCAGGCTATATTTGTGAATTATGATGGGGCAGTTTCCACTGCAGTACTGGGTATGGACAGGTGTCTGCACACCCCTACAACTTTTTTTCCTCACCTGCCTCCGACCACCCCACCCCCCCACCCCCCCCCAGTGCCACATTGTTTTAATTTCTATATGAAGGAAGGATTTTCATACGGGATCAGACTGTTCTACCACTATTCCCCCCTTCTATACTGTAATTTTTTATTTCATTTTTTAAAATAACTTTTACACAAGGGTAAGCAGCCGGTTGTCTAGAAGCTCCTTTGGGAACAGATTGCAAAGAGATAATGGGAGTGAGTAACAGAGGATGGTGACTTCATACTATGGAGGTTTGAGTCATATTTCTCTTTTTCCTTTTTAAAGAAGAAACATTTTTCAAACCTCCCTCAATTATGCCATGGGTCCCTGGCTTTGGAGCAGCAGCCTTTAATTTTTAATTCAGTGAAAGATTCTGATGCCCCACACTCATGCCCCATGACAATCTGTCACTCAGCATCCCACATGCAGAGTTTGTCTTACACTTCGGGGAGTGTAAGCTGCAAACATGGTGCCTCTCCCCTAACTGTACAGTAACTGCTCATCAGCCCTGCCAGAGAGCAGAGCAGAGCTACAGCAGCTATGTGCAGCTCTGGGAAATGGCTGGGGAAAAGGAAAAAAGTTATGATGTCAGACGCCACAGAGGAGTGGAAGAAAAGAATCTTCATGAAGGACTTTGCAAATAGAAAGCAAGGAGAAAAAGAATTCCAAAATACACTCTTAGTTATAGGACTGTTTTAGTTTAAACCTTTCCAGCATACATTGGATACATATGTATCCAATACTCTATTGTATGGGTTCTACCTAGAAAATGACACGAAGTGTAAAATAGGGCTTCTTATTTAAAATGACTAGACGCATGAACTTGTGTCAGGCTACTCACTGCCTTCAAGAGGCCTTAGTTTAGCTGGACTGAGTTATGGCAAAGTTATAATAAAGTTCTTTAAACTATCACCTTAAAAAACCAAATCTATAAAAAAGAGAATGAAATAATGAGATGAGAAATGATCTGTCTCAGGGAAACATTTTGAGCACATCTCTCCCTTGTTTATTTGCAGAAGAGAACACAGACACAACTGGGGTATGTTTTGCATTACACAATATAAGGGTTTGTGGCATTCCTGTCTGCACTGAAGACATGTTTATACTGTTCGGTTCCATTATGAATCTGTTTAATATCCTGTGAATGCTCAGACTCCTTTGCGCACTCCAGGCAGGAAGTCTTTAGTGCACATACTGAGAAGACATTTCCAGCCATTCAAACATTAGATAAATAAGCATGAAAAAATCATTCTACAGCAATAATTAAATTCTTCTTGCGCTTTTGCAAGATTTCTTAGAGAACAAGCCTCCCAATTCTAGCAGAGTTGTTCATAAAGTCCAAGAAAGCCATAAGGGAAACAGTGGAAAACATTCTGAGTCATTTACACTTTGCATTTTGTAGCACCATGAGATATTAGTTGAGACCAGAGCCTCACAGTGCTCAGCTAAGAGCAGGCCTTGTCTCAAAGGCATTTTGTCATTCAAAATAGGTAAGTATCAAGAAATAAAATTAGTCCTATGTACTCTCCTTTTCTAACTGAAGTGGGGACTTGTCCAGTGCTGGAAGACCACTAGTAAGGGACCTGAGACATCTGGAGCCCTTATCTGGTAGATCAATGACAATACTGTTCTTATCCTGATGTTATTATAAGGAATAACTCTACTCATCTTTGAGACATCAGAGTATGGCCCACAGCACCTCATTGCTGCTTATACATAATAATTTGTTTTGGATTTCTTTTCTTTTTGCATTGTGAGAATTTCTCAGCCAGTAACAAGTTGAGAGAGCATCTGGAGACGAAGTTGTGTTTGAAACTTTTCTGAGCTGAAGATGGAACTGCACATAGGCCTCAAATATTCTGAGGCCAGGCCAGTCAAAAACTTGTCCTTTGGAGACCAGCCGCTGGATGTTATGAAACAGTTAAATAGTTGCAGAGGGATCTAGATAGATTGGAGCATCAGGCAATCATCAATGGCATGGAATTTAGCAAGAACAAATGCTAGATTCTACAGCTGGGAGTGAGTAACACCAGACACAAGTACAAATTGGGAGAGTATCCAGCAGTGTGCCCTGGCAAACAGCATCCTGGGGTGCATCAAACACAGTAGAACCAGCCAGCCAAAGGAGGTGTCAACTAATATCCCACTGTATTTGGAGTTGCCGCAGCCTCACCTCGAGTACTGTGTGCAGTTCTAGACCCCACCACTTAAGGGTGTTAAGATACTTGAACCTTCCAGAGGAGGATAACCAAGCTGGTGAAGGTCTGAAAGGCATGTCCTCTGAGGAGCGGCTGGGACTCCCTGTTTGTCTCATTTGGAGAGAAGGAAGCTGAGGGACAACCTCATTGCTCTCTGCAGCTTCCTAAGGAGGGAATATGGAGAGAGAGGTGCTGAGCTCTTCTCCCTGGGATCTAGGCACAGCACGCATGGGGATGGCTCAGAGCTGTGCCAGGACAGGTTTAGACTGGACATTAGGAAGCATTTCTTTACCAGGGGGGTGGTCAAACCCTGGAACAAGCTTCCTAGAGAGGCGATTGATGCCCCATGCCTGTCAGTGTTTAAGAGGCATTTGGACAATGTCCTTAGCAGTATGCTTCAACTTTTGGTCAGCCATGAAGTGGTCAGGCAGTTGGACTAGGTGATCGTTGCAGGCCCCTTCCAAATGAACTATTCTACTCTATTCTAGTTGCAGTTCCTTCACCATCTTTTACATATGTGAAGAATATAACTCACCATTTGGAAAACAATGCAAGGGTAATAACGTTGGATTAGGAATCTGTGTATAACTTCAAATATGAAACTTGGCTTGAATTTTCACTTTCCTTCACAGTTGCTAGGGCCAACTTGACTAGCATTATTTTTAGGAGAAAAATGAGCTCTCTTTTTACAGTCTTCTCTCTGCTGTAATTTCATTGTGTCTCTGCCAGAATCAAGATGAGATGATGCCAAGAAAAAGGATGAGCTCATTGCATTTAACAGTATGAGGTTTCACAAATAAAAACTACAGTACTCTATTGAGAAGTAGGCAATGGTATACACCAGGGTTAAAGGCAGGTAATTTTTATTGGAAACAAACAGAAAATGCTTTATTCTTCAAGTGTGAAACTGGTTGCTATTGTGAGAGTGCAATTCTTGAAATACTAAATAACCTACCCCACCACTTACCAGACTGGCAGACCACTCACTAATGGCCGTATTTTTCTGTCCTACAGCTGCTTATGGGAGAGTGATGTTCAAACACACTGAATGTTGGCAGCTCTGACTTGCTTGCGTGACATTTGTTCCTGTTTTATATAATTTGAAATCAGGCCATTGCTGAAGACAGTGAAGATATAAGTGCATGTAAGAAGATTATGCATATATTTTAAAAAACACCTGTGTACTTTATACAAAAATTAAGCCTTCAATTTAAAGTCTGGTCATGAGAGTAAATGCTGCAGTGCTTGAGATGCCCCCACCTCCATTGCACGCTACTGGCAGCATTGCTGCTTTTCTCTTGCTCTAGGGTATCCATTGGGCTTTTAAGTGCAGAACTGCAGAATGTAGACCATGAGCGTGGTCTGGGACTTTGCAAGAAGCTGTTGAAGAAGGTGGACTGGGTGCCTGCCTTGATTGTTTGCCAGGTACTGGAAATAGTGTTTAAGTGCATACTGCTGCTCAGGTCAGTCCCTGCTCTCATCTCTGAGGATTTCCTGCCTATAGTCACTTATGTCTTCTGTTACATGTGTTAAACATTCCCTTTAAGGTTGGTTGCTCCTGCCTCAGCAGGGGAGAAGGCAAATGCAAGTGACTAGTGTTTGCAGCGTAAGTTATGTGTTCAAATTGCTAACTTCCAACTCCCTGTGCAGCTGGTGAGAAAATGGTAGCGTACAGTGCCACTGCTGTGCACCAAGAATTATGTCAGAAAACACAATTATCTATTCACACTCAGCCTGAAAGTTTTCTACCTTTAGGACTTGCCTATAAACAAATTACTAATCCAAAATGTAAGCTCTATATTCCTACTCTGGTTCTGGTTTGCAAAGGCCCATTCTGTAAAATCTTCCTTTTTTCCATGCTTTGTAATGTCTGTGCCATAATCAATAATACAGTAATAAAGGATTTTGGTGGTCTGCTCTGGTCTAGGATACGAGCTGTCTGTGAGATAGAGGCATTAGAAATGTTGAACTTCAGAGAGTCACAGGCAGTATGGACATTTCCTTAGCTAGACCTTTCCTCAAAAGGACTTGTGCAGCTGTCATTCAATTCTACATCTCTTTTCACCTTATCACATGGTCTTTTTAAAGGAGAAAGGATCTAGTGTGTCTAAGAAATTTCTCCTGCTGATAGTCCTTAGAGAACCGATCTGATTGCCCTTCCATAGGGATAGAATTTCTGATTATTCGCCATTATTGTATTGTTACTGCACTTTTATGACTTAATATTAAATGAACAAGATAAACGTCATCATTGGTAAAAAAAAAAAAACAAACAGTGAAAACAGTGAATTATGAGAAAATGTCATTTGGATTTTCCTGTTCAAATCCAAGGTATAAATCTCAGCCTCTGGAGTGATGGATTCAGCACCCTTTCCACACCTTGTTGATTTCTGGGTTCCATTGAGCTCAAAAAGTTCTTATTCCACAGAATAATGAATACTTCTAAATGGTGCTGTACTGGTTCAGAAGAATCTCTCAAAGCTGAGAGATCTATCAACTGTCACCTCTCCAGAAGTGCATTTTCTAAGTGCATTAAGTGCCAGAGGCACAGTGCTTATACAAGCACCATGCAATCTTTGCAGCATGTTGCACAAAAAAGAGGGAGCCTTCAAGAGCGAAAGACAGTTCAGATGTCTATAATGTACACCTGAGCCCATTACATGTTTGACTGGTTGGCTGCTTTTTTGCACAAGGGCTTGGACAGGTACAACTAAACCATTTTATGCAAGATAGGTAGCCATAGGTGTCAAATATTGCCTCATTTTCTATGTGACCAACATTTGAACAAAACTTAAGGATATAGTTTTCCTGTGTCCTTATGAAAATCCTTTAACTGTGCTGCCAAGTATCCCATGGCTCCTATTTAGAAAGCAATAGGAAGATATGACCCATTCCATCTCCTTCACTCTTCCTGCAACATAACTGGATCACAGAGTCCCCTGTGACTTTCCCAGTGGTGTCTGCTCCAATGTCTCACTGACACAGAATGACCTAATTTGTTATGGCTGGTAAGAACTGAGAGGAATGAAATCCAGGGTCTGTAGTTAATTGGGGTCAGGTTGAGATGATTTATGATCTGAGGAATGTACTCACTCTTGACACTATCATACAAACAACGGTATCAACTGGGCTAGGCACCCTTTGGAATCAAATTAAAATTGGGATTTTCCAGAAAATGAGAAATAGCACAAGCAAGACCTGAGGGAGAAGGCAGAGTAGAGGGCAGGTGAGGCTGTATTTGATCTGCAAAGCCAGGCACCTTCTCTGCCCACACTGTCAATCAGTTAACCTTCAAGTCCTGATTTATCTTGATTCAGAGGAGAGATGTTGCCAGGAATGGGTCTATGCCAAGAAAATTTCATCTGTCTGGAATCTGACAGGAGGAGAAAAAAAAAAAAGTTTGGAAATTTCAGAGGAAGGTGGGATTAGGCCTAGTTAAAGTGTCTCTGTGTTCACTCAGACAGCTCATGTTAGCAAGTTAGGCTCACTGAAAAATAGTGTCAAATGTTTATCCATCATTCAAGAACCTTGAGCTTGATCCCAAGTCAGCGGGCAGTGCAGTGTAACCCATGACCCTAAACAGTAGAAGCCTTCAGCAGGTTCCCCCATGCCTTTTGCTGTGTATCTTAAATCAATATCTTTCTTTTCTCTGTGGGCTTTAGAAAAAGATTACAGAAGAGTTACTCTATTTTCAAGTCCACTTTAGCACACTTCAGAAGTTAAATACAACATGAAAAGAAATTCATTCAATACTGATTTTCTTTGAAAAAAAAAATCACTGATGTTTTCTTTCCTAGTTATGCCTCTGCTTCTCCATTCTTGCTAACTTCGTGTCCTGTTCTTAATTACACAAGATGCAGCCATTCATGAGCCCAGTGAAACCAGTGACTGAACATAAACTCTGGGCATACCCTTTTGACTTCCAATACCAAGCAGTAGTGCAGAGGAGCACTTTGAACTGGACAAGAATAGCACCAAGAGAAGACAGGAGTCACAGAAAAACACAGACCGCTCAGAAAGCTAGTCTACCTGAAAGTAAGCAACACAGCTGAACTCATTGTTTTTGGAAAAAAAAAAAGTGAACTCATTCCAGCATGTCTGCCTTCTGCTATGCTACCACTTCCCTAGCTATGAAATAGGGAGATTTCATCAGCACAGAAGTAATTTAATGGGAAAATTTTGTCCAAAGATGTTAAATTTTTTTAAAGCAGAAAAATCAGCTCTATTCTGCTTATGTCTATCAAAATAGGCAGAGGAAGGGAAGGAGAGAAAGAAAAATTGTTGCAAGCCCAGGAGCGGTGGTTATAAGAACTGTCCATGGGATCCTGGGCTTCTTATTTAACCCAGTCTTACACATACCTTCATCTGCTGGCTCAGTGGAGAGCGCATTATCCCTTTGCCTTCCGGTGCCACAAGAGGGTCGTTGCATACTCTTCCACAGGGATATGAGCCCCAAACATATAAAGCTTCTTAGGAAAGTGAATTATCACTATGGAAGGGTGCAAAATGCTGTATAAGGGCAGAGATGACTGACAATGCAAAAAACGGCCTACACTGAATCATCTATGCTACATCTCAGAGTCTTCATCTAAAGGCACGGGCTGGAAGAGTGGAAGAGCATGAGACTGAGTCATCCCCTGTCCCCAGTGGAAGCTCCAGTTCCAGCACATGGACAGCTAGGAATGTAAATTTGTCATTATAAATCTTTCTGACTCACTCTCATCTGCAAGATTGTCAGTGGATGCAGAGTGTGGCAATAACGACATTTGGCAGTGCTCTTTGCTACCTGCAGTTTAACTCCCAGCCAAGCAGACCGCAATAACATGGGGTATTTATTCAGCTGTGCCTCTCTTGTGGATGTGAGGAGAAAAGATATGTTCTCATTAATCACTTCGTTCTTTGCTGGAGTAAACAGGAGGAGCCACGGGGGGTTGTCTTTGCTCAGGAGGCTCTGCGATGCATTGGGTTTGCTGAAAGGGACATCTTCACTTAAAAGAGCACAAAGTTCCTCCACTGGCAGGAGGGGAAGACGAGTTGGGGTGAGCGCAGATGATAAAGGGAGTGCAAAACAGAACTAAGCAATGGTCCAAGCAACTCCTTGCTATGCCTCCCAACAAATCAAGCAGCATCTTGACTGGTATAGCCTGTGCTGTGCCCAAGGTGCGAAGTTTCTTACCATACATACATAGAACGAAACATGGATCAGCTACTCCCTCCTCCTGTCTGATTTGTGTCAGAGGAGTAAGGGCACACTCCCAGGCTGCAAAAGCGCCTGGGATCCAGGGGTTTGGGTGTAGTTTGTTTGTTTTATTATTATTTCCTGCTCTAAAGTGTATGTCTTCCTCTATAAGGCACAAAGCAGTGCCCCTTTCCATGAAAGCCTCTGACACACTGAGGTGAGGACAGTACGGACCGTTGTTTTTCAGGACCCAGGCACACTATAACTTCCCTTTTCAAACCACTGCAGATCCACAAGTTAGGAGAGAACCATGACACCTTTGAGCCTCAGCTGCTGTGCTGAATGGCTGAGATGTGTCAATACTGGAGTGGTCATGGCTACTGCAGCTCTGAGAGAGGCAGATGAGACAAGTTGGCTCAGCATTCCATGGGAAACACCATCTCTGACCCCATTTTAGTTGGAAGCCTCTTAAAGCCAAAGAAGTACTTTTCCATTGTCCAAGTTTACAAAAGGATTAAACGCCAAGGGAGAAGCAAAACTTTGGATGATGGAGAAGTGTATATGGAGTGAAAGTTCAAAGCAACCCAGTGCTCTGCTGTATTAGCAATATTATTCACATGGCTTTGCCAGGCCCTGTACTCCTTAACTTCAGCAGATTTCAGAATGGGCCATCACAGTCTCTTATAAAGCAAAATGCTCTGAAAAAGAGAAAGGTGAGGCAACTACCTGACCAGACAGCAGAGTTCCCTAAGAAGTATCTGGCCAATAACATGAATCACCATGAATTTACACTGAAAACTCTGACAAACAGAAGTAATTGGTAGATGCTTTAAAACATTTTCAGAGTTGGTTGGGAAATGTATGTTTTTTTTTTCTTGTAAGCAATTCCTAAAACATTCTTACACTGAAAATTATTATAAAGAAATATAAAGGTTTATTTCCAAAACTTGGATTATTGTTTTTAATTTTGGGCTACCATGAAAAAGTAATTTCAATTCAGTCCAGAGCTGAGGAATTTTTGCAGTGTTGCTGCCCTTTACATGGAAGAGAAAGTACAGCCAGAGGCATGGGATCTGGCCAGGCAGGCAGAGGCGCATGAGGCTTGCAGCTCCACCAAGATGTAGCCTTTTATCTGGTGGGACAAGGCTGCTTCTCAACATCTGCTGCTCAGGAACCTCATTCATCCTCACACCCCCAAAACGTGCAGAGCCGCCTCCTTCCCCAGCTCCAGGAAGGGCACACATCTTGAACAGTGGTATCTCCTTGTGTCTTTTACCATTTACCATTCCTTACAGTGGGGCTAGGAAGGGCATTTTCCTAGCTTGCCTATATAAACATATCCACAGTCGTAAAAAGAAGACACTGTTTACTCCTTCAAGACCAAGTGTGGACTATTCTGTAAGGCACATTTATGCTGACTTAAAACAGCTTTTAAATAGTGAATTTTAAATTTATTTCATATAAAATACGTATTATATTTGTATATCTTTAGGGTTTCAGCATGCCATATACCAGTTTGTCTGGCAAGGAAACATGAACCCCACCCCATCAGGGGCTTCATTCAGAAAATGTGTTGTGCAATAAATGGATGACTCACTTCTTCCCCTCACTAAGCACCAAGTTCTCTCTTGGCAAGCCTACTTGGCCAAACACCAGGACTAAACAGTTTATAAAGAAAACAAGTTTAAAACCTGATCCTCTTTTCAGACTTTCAGAATCTGGACTTTTAACATAATGGTTACTACTGGAAGAAAAATCTCAGCTCCTGAAGTTCTATGACCTTCCAGTCCCAAGACAGCTTCTTTAGAAAACAAGTTGTCTCAAATTGTAATTCTATGGATTTTTCTTACTGCTTTTAAAAAACGTATGCAGAGGTTACACGTGTTTTTCACCCAGTCTCCTGGCATTTACAAGCTTTCTTCCCCCGGCCCCACTTTTTTCTTCTTACATGTAATAAAAAAGTCAGAGGCAGCAAGTGAAAAGAAAAGCAAAAGGGGCTAAGTGTCCCAGGGGACAGATTTGCTGTATTACTTCCAATACTTTTAAAACTGAAAATGTGGAAACACATTTGACTGATACTTCTGCTTCCACGTGGATGTTCTTAGCTTCTTTACTGTGACTCACTTGCAAGAATAAAGTCTGTATTTATTGATCAAGACCTAGATCTGGATAACCAATTTTCCTAGATATCTGACTTACTTTGCACCACTGAAATTCTCATTTTTATGTAATGAATGGGCATGGCAGATGATCTAGCACTTTGTAAAAATGTTTTACAAGTTAATTGAGCTAAATTAAGCTTAGCTGGAGTTTAATGCATAGCATAATCTGAATGATTAGATTTTCAGGACGTCCGTGTTAATAACTTATTTCAAGATGCTTTTCCCAGTTTTGTTGTGATTTAATTATGTTCCCGTGTCTGTTGGATCCCTGTTTATTTTCTGACATAACAGAGCATTTCCTGATAAGAGGCAGTAGCAAGGCAGAGACTCTGTTTTTTGTCTTCTAGTCTTAACAATCAATCAATACTGTCTAAAGCTAGACAAAGGAAAGCTGCTTTCGGGACCGAAAGAATCCTATGAGAAATGGAATAATTTTTTTTTCCAACTTCTTTTGTTGGGTGGGTTATTTTGAATTTGGGTGCCAGAAAACCCTTTCCTTCATAGTGCACTCTCGGGTCCACCAGATTCATCTTCTGTACTGTCTTAGGCTCAAGATTCCATGCTGATTACTAGGCTTCTGGCTGACTTTAATACAAAAAAGCTGAGTGATAGTTCTGGGTGTACTGTGAATTGACTGTTTGGCAGGAGGAGAAAGTAGTTCAAAGTCTTGCAAGATGAGCCTGTCACTACACCAGTGATCACCATTATCACCACCCACACTGTTGGGGATTCTGCAATTCCCTGTTCTGGAACTTCTCAGCTGTCTGAAAACCTGAGCAATTGCCCTGGTATTTCTGCTGCATCTCTTTCCACCTGATAGGCACCTCCTTGCAAATGAGCGAATTACCAAGGTGGGAGTGGGGCTGTCTGCAGTGCCCTCTACGGGACTATAGCAGGACTGATGGCCCTTTTCTGTCATGACAGCATTTGCAGGGTTAAGAGTTTGCTGTGAGTTTGTGGCTTCTTTCCAAAAGGTTTCAGTTAACACCAAAGGTCTCCTTATAGCTCACTCACTTTAATAGATTTTTCCCATTGACTTCTCACTTTATAGACTATCATTTCCTTTTCTGCAGGGGAGCTATTTTCTGGGTCACTGATCCAACCAACTTAAAAGGGATTTCATTGATTAGGTTTTATTGGTGGTTGCTTCAACCATAATGGAATAAGTTGCTAGTACCTGCTAAAAGCTATGTGTCTTGCTTTGGTACCCTGGCTCTGTACATCTACAAGCGAAGTCTGGGTTGCTCTCTCTTGCCTTGATTGAGTGTTTGGTAATTACTAGCACCTTCTTTACCTCCTTACTAACTCAGTTGCTTTTGTCCTTTTGCATTTCAGTACAGCAAGTCAGCTGCATGACCAAGCATTGCTGACAAAATCCCCTACTTCTTGCATGTGGCATGTTATTCCAGTAGTGTCTCCATGTTTGTCTCTGGTCATCCCTGCAGTCACACAAATATCCCCCAACTGAAGAGCTGCATAACAGCCAGTGTCACAACAGCAGATGAAACAAGGAGATCACCACTTTCAAGACAACACTAAGCAGAGTGTTTTAGGGCAGGGTTTTTTTGTTTGGTTTTTTTTTTTTGTTTGTTTGTTTGTTTTTAAACAGTGAAAACTGAGGGGTAGAGCAAAGAAAGGGAAAGAGAACAGACCTTGCAGACCTGGCTACATTGACAGGCCCTCCCTTCATACACTTGATTTTTATTGTTTCATACTGTTGCCTTATCCTATATGAAAGAAAGATTGGGAGTCTTAAGGTCATGTCTGTTAGAAGCACAAGTTGGTAATCAAGGCAAGCATTTCTTCAAATGCCTTACAAAAAGGGAATAGCTCCCTTTTGACTCCTGAGCAATGTAGGCTCCATGCTCAAAGCTCCTCTAAGCTTTTTCTCAGAATCATATTCTTTGTGCTGCTCAAGCTGTGTGACTCTCTTCCAGCCTTCCAGACTTTTCCCCAAATCCATAACACTTTGCAGAGTGATGGCCTATGCATATCTTTCACCTGCACGTGCCTTTCAGTGCCTTTGTTTTAAGTGGTAACATGGAGACATTTAGGGAGAAGTTGCTATGATTTCTGCAATTAGAGCAATGAAGGTGCCAAACGGTATTATACGAAAGCGATTACTATATTTGTAATTATTATACCCTTAATTGCAACAGAAATTAACCCAATCCTTTCCCCTTTCTGGTCAACTTAGGTACTCTGCATGCACTAATTAATGATTCATCTCCAGTGTCCATGAAGTATACAAGTATCTCACCCCTCTGCAGATGAGAAACCAGGTCACAGAGGTTGAGAGTGCTCACCCAGATCCTGACAGTAGTGGAGTTGCAAGCAGGACTCCTCTCTGCCAGTCCCCTGTCCCAACGCTCCTCCCAGCCCCAGAGACAGACTGGTGAGGTGCCTGTGTTTGCGAATGCCCCTGATCTGCCCTGGAGGATGCCATCTATGACCTGATACTAGTTTAGGTTTTTTGTTTTTTTTCTGAGCTTCACGAAGCTGCAGGGCAGGACCCAAGCAGTCACAGCAAAGGTACGAGACATACTTAAAATGAAGCAGGAGAGGTGGTACTGCCTGTGCATAATGTAAAATCTATGAGTACCAGCAAGCACAGGGTTATCTTCAAAGATTTTAAGAAACTGATTCTTCAGAGCAACAATACAAGTGATTTGCAACTTGCTACTTCTAGCTTAATTTCCTTTCCTCTAATACAGCTGCTTTCCTGGCCAGAAACTACATACTTCTCTTTGTGCTAAACAAAGTGCAATGGGCTTATGGGAAAGGATATAATTTTCTTCCAGCTTCTCTCACAAAACATCTGAATAACAGCCCAGGAGGGTTTGCAGATTCATGAGCACTCTCAGGAAGAAACAGGATGCAGTGTCAGGGCTAGTACAAAGCTGCAGGCCTCCATTGCCAGTGCTGATGGAGCAACCTCTGTGCTTCTCCCATTTTTGGGATCCAATTCTGAAGCACTTCTGCTTCCCACTTCACTGTCACGAGGAGAGCTAAATGTAATCTTACAGCATCAGGCCTTGGAAGCTGAAAAGAATGACAGGGAATTTCTCTGTACTGTCTCTTCACAGAATACAGGGAAAAGGAATTGAGGATAGCAGACTGCTGCTCACTCCTGTTTCCCTGGAAGACATGTCACCTCTGTCTGCACTTCATCTCCATACAACCTGACCAGAGATTTCTCTATTTGCTCACACAAATGCCCTGGTACATTATAGCAATATGACAATCAATTAACTGCTCACTCTATCACAATAAAGAAGCCACCCAACCTTATATAACTCTTTTTAATTGTTTTCTTACATTATAACATTTTGCTAAACTTATTCTGCCATAACTTACATCATTTAATTTCTCAAAGTGCTAATAATTTAATTGCTTCCTTCCTGCAGATAAAGTGCCTGAACTGTCTTCTCTCATTCAGAGCATTATAAAAAGTAGCTGGCATGAATATCTAAAGGGGGCATTTTATTCACAAGACCTTATAGAAAACTACTTTCTCCAGACTCTCTGTGTTGTGTCTCAGACAGCCACAAAGGTGGAAGAAACCTACCCAGACACTTCCTTGCATACTGGGACCACTTTCACTATAGCAAGTCACCTAGAGAAAAAGCATGGCAAGTCTCATAAGCTCATAAGCTCTATGGGCTAGTGGAAATCTCCTGTCATATCGCCCCTATGCAACATCTTGAAATGAAAGCATTAAATTAAAGTTATAAGTAGGTAACTCGTGCTACCATAGATCCTCTTGCAGATTGCAGAAAGAGACTGAACAAAAGTAATCTTTGCAATTTACATATTCAGGGTTGAGAAACAGAACTTACTAGCAGGAAGATATACTGTGCATTTCAAACTTTGATCAATAATCTGTGGCTGCAATTTAGACTTTCCTAATCTTCTGCTGATTACATCCACCCTGTTTCTAGGAATATGGACTGATTATGCCAGCGTATGCTGACGACAAGCTCAATACGAGTGAGAAATGTGCTGCTGTGGCAAAGAAAGCCAGCAGGATGCTGGGTTGCATCACCAAGGGCATCACCAGCAGAGACAAAGTCATTATTCCACTCTACTCAGTGCTTGTCAGGCCAGTGTTCAGTTTTGGTCCCCGCTATACAAAAAAGATGTGGACAGGCTGGAGAGTGTCCAGAGAAGGGCCACCAAGATGATCAAATGACTGGGAAGCCTGCCATATGAGAAAAGGCTGAGAGAACTGGGTTTGTTCAGCCTTGAGAAAAGAAGGTTTAGGGGAGACCTTATCACCAGGTTCCAGTATTTAAAGGGTGGCTACAAAGAAGATGGAGACTCTCTTTTTACAAGGAATCACAGGGAAAAGACAAGGGGTGATGGATACAAGTTACTCCTGCGGAGATTTTAATTGGACACAAGAGGAAAATTTTTCAGATTGAGAACAATCAACCGTTGGAATAATCTCCCCAGGGAAGTGGTGGATTCCCCATCTTTGCACACTTAAAATTCAGCTGGACAGGGTTCTGGGACACCTTTTCTAGACCGTGCTTTTACCAAGAAAGGTTGGACCAGGTGATCCTTGAGGTCCCTTCCAACCTGGGATTCTATGATTCTATGAAACATCCTTCTTGGAAGTTGGATGACATTGCTTCTCTTACTCATTCTATCTAATTTTAATGTTGCAGTTTGCAAAATAAAAGGACCAAAAGCAGTTTGTGACTTAGTCAACTGACAACACTCCTGATCTTTGGACATAACTTTATAAGCAATTATCTGATAGCAGAGTTAAAATTCAATTGTGTTGATGGAGGGAGACCAACTTCAATAGTTAAAGAGAATTAACAAACACATATTAATCTTAATCTGCCAAAAAAAAAAAAAAGCAGTTCAAGGATATAAACAGTCATTCACATTACTAAACCAGATCATCGAGAACAGCTATAATACCCAAAAATGCTAAGTGATGGACACATTAGGAAGAGGATTGCAGCACAGTCTACATGTTACTGAGTGAAAACTCACATTTTCTGTTTCTGTACACCACCTCACTCTAGTCAGATGGTTAGCCACTAAGCGCCACACTCGTTTATTGAGTGTGAATATGTCAACTTGGAAAATACTCATTAGGATTCTGGCCTGAGTTACTCTTTATGAGACTGGATGGAAGATTGCACATACTCCAGAGGCAAATGTCTTTGCCCACTGACTCATCAGCTCCATGGGCTCAAAATTCCATAGCCTGAACAGCGTTAACAAGAGGCTGCTGCAGTGATAGTAGAATGCAACGAAGCTGTGATTGATAGGTTGCAAGGATTTGACCCTCAGACCTTTCATGTCAAAGCATAGGCTGCTATCATGTGTGCTACAGGAGAAAAGTAGCTAGAAACACAGACGGGGTATTTTCCCCTAGTGAAACAACCAGTGGGAGAATCTGCACATGTAATGCCTGTATGTTGGACTGTTCATGAAAACCTAAGCAGAGACATTCCCTCTAGGAACATTCTTTAAATTATGCTTCCTTCAGTTAGCAGTATCTCACATTTTGCTTCCCTACAGTGTAAGAAATGAGCTTGATGTTTCCTGCCGCATGCCAGACAGCAAGAGACAGAGCACCAGTGACCGAGCGAAGAGGATTAGGACAGCTTGGGAAACATGCCCTAGCCTCTTCTTTGCACATTGTCATTAGTGAGGCTGAATTGGAACGGCACACAACTATTTGGCAGGTGTTTCCAGTGCCAGGATTTCTGTGTTTTCTCAGGTATTACATCAGCTTATAAGGCAAAGATGGCTGATATCAATAGGCAATGACTAGACTCAGCACCTTAGTCATGATATTCCTGTCCAGGGAAGAACCCGGTATTGAAGAGCGTCTGGGCTGATTTCATGCCTGATGTTAATAAACCAGAACTCTTCATCCATCTGTTTCTTTATTATTATTTTTATAAAACTGCATGTCTGTTCTTGCTCTATTCTACAGTACAGAGAATTTTTTCAACTTCCAGTTTGTCACTTTCTAAGACATTTCTTCCTGCTTGTGTCAGGGTCTATCACTGGAAACTTTACGTTGCACTAACCATAGCTGGTGCAGACTGCAGGGGATGCAGCTGAAACTCAGGACTGGGATTTCTCAAACCAGTACAATAGACGGAAATAGTTAAATCATGGTGGTGGACACAGGAGGGGGAAAGGAATTAGACACAGACCTCAACTGGTAACTAAAAAAATAAGCTATAAACCCAGGGAAGAAACATCTCAGGCAGTGTGGATTACAACATTGGAGTAAATCTATTGCTAATACTTTATGAGCAAGAATCAGTTCCCTTCTGGTTTGTGTATTGTTTCTGAACTCTTCACACACCCTACGCTTCAAGAAAAACATAATAGAAGGTAATTAATTACCTTGAATGTTAATTGCTGAGCCTGCAAAGAGAAACTCCAGAATCATAGTCCCACATCTGATTAGTCAGCTTTTGAAAACAAACCTGACATATCTGTACAGCAAGCACACGAGGAACAGAGGAGAAGCTATCAAGGAAAAGTATTTCATGAGAAAGTCAATATGAGCCAGCAATGTGCGCTCGCAGACCAGAAAGCCAACTGCATCCTGGGCTGCATCGAAAGAAGCATGGCCAGCAGGGCAAGGGAGAGGATTCTGCCACTCTACTCCACTCTCATGAGACCACACCTGGAATATTGCATCTAGGTCTGGAGCCCTCAACACAAGAAGGACGTGGACCTGTTGGAGCAGGTCCAGAGGATGGCCACGAAGGTGATCAGAGGGCTGGAGCACCCCTCCTATGAAGACAGGCTGAGAGTGTTGGGGTTGTTCAGCCTGGAGAAGAGAAGGCTCTGGGGACACCTTATAGCAGCCTTCTGGTATCTGAAGGGCACCTACAAGAAAGCTGGAGAAGGACTTATTACAAGGGCATGTAGTGATAGGATGAAGGGTAATGGCTTCAAACTAAAAGAGGGGAGATTTAGAAGAGACATTAGGAAAAAATTTTTTACTCTGAGAGTGGTGAGGCACTGGAAAAAATTCCCAGGGAAGTTGTGTATGCCTTATCCCTGGAAGTGTTCAAGGACAGGTTGGATCAGGCTTTGTGCAACCTCATCTAGTGGAAGGTGCCCCTGCCCATGGCAGGGGGTTGGAACTAGTTGATCTTTAAAGGTCCCTTCCAACCTAAACCATTCTATGATTCTATGTTTTTTATTATTTCAATTTTATGAAAACAGAAGGAAGGATTCATATAGATCACTGAGGAAAGTACAGGACACAAAGAGGTAAGTGGACAGACACACTAATTTAAAGAATGATTCATCCCACCCAAGGCCATTGTTGTCATCAAGGGATAAATCAGAGACTGGCCTTGCTCATGATCAGCAGCATCAGTTTCACCTTGTGATACTTAACTCACCATCAAGATCAGCTGTGCCATCATAATGTCTGCCCCATTCTATTACTGCATCTCTTGTACTGTTGCTTAATGGTTTCTTTGCTTTTAAGGTGATGTATTATGTGCTTTTTATATTATGAGCTCGTAGGCTGGAAACAAGTGAAACGTGTCAGATAATTGAACTAAGTTGCCCAGACCAGTGGAGGAAAAATATTTTTCTGTTTTTGTGAATTTTATGCTGCTGCTTTCTTTTTCACTAATTACTGCCTGGATACTGGAACCCAGAAGTAGCCTAGTGAATCCTACTCAGTGGAGTCAGAATGTTTCCAAGAGGCAAAAGGAACAATATATCAGTTTATATTGACATCAAACCCAGCTAATTGAAACAAAAAACACCCAACCCACCCTCTTCCCCAAACCTCTTGGAATTGACTCAAAACCATGAGGTAATTTAAATGATAAATTTAGCAATTTAGTTCCATGTGTCCATTTGGTTTCCAACTTTCTTAGCATTGGGATTCAAGCTTTCTAGCTTTTTACTGCTTTGACAAACAAAAATAGCCAGTATGTCTAGCCCTAATTAATACTGTCCTTCTAATTAGGCTGTATGGCATTTTTTACAGGCTCAAAAGCAATAAAAAAACCTGCAAAGTTTGTCCCAGATCCTGCCTCTGTGCAGCCATCAAAAAAACCCATTTATGTAGTTTGTCTTCTGTAGAGTACTTTTATGGGTGTCAGGAAAATTTCAGGTATCCTACATAGGTATACGCAGATATAAATACACATACATATGTAAACATGTATATGAAGGGTTCCAATACAAATGGGGATGAGTTGATCTTAATTTAATTCAAATAAATAGAAAAAGTAATTGATAGAACTGGCAACATATCTCGTTCACAGAAAATAAAAAAAGCATTACTGCCTGGTTAGTACAAATGGTGACTTCACCATGTCAAATGCACAGAGCCAGTCACTGTAGCTCATATCTACACTGTGCCCTTCTGCTTTTTCATTCACACATGTGCGCTCATGAACTGTAGTGACCACTCTGACTAGGAACCATGGAATCATTTAGGTTGGAAAACACCTTTAAAATCATCGAGTCCAACCATTAACCTAGCACTGCCAAGTCCACCACTGACCCATGTCCCTCAGCACCATGTCTACATCCTCTCCAGGGATGGTGACTCCACCACTGCCCTGGGCAGCTTGTTCCAGTGCTTGACAACCCTTTCGCTGAAGAAATTTTTCCTAATATCCAATCTAAACCTCCCCTTGCACAACTTGAGGCTGTTTCCTCTTGTTCTATCACTTTTTACTTGGGAGAAGAGGCTGACCCCACCTCACTACACTCTCCTTTCAGGTAGTTGTAGACAGCGATAAGGTCTCCCCTCAGCCTCCTTTTCTCCAAACTAAACAACCCCAGTTCCCTCAGCTACTCCTCATAAGACTTGGTCGCTAGAGTCTCTGGTCTCTTCACAGTGACAGAGAAGTGGAAAGACAACCGTTCTGAGACCCAAGGCTCCTCCTGCATCAGCAGTTCTGTTACTGCCAATTGGATGGGAAATTAGAACATCATAAAGTAGACAAATATTACAGTAGAAAATCCCATCCATCCATACAGCCGTACACATATGCAGCCATACATTGAAATCACATCTAAAGTAACAAAGGTTGCATTATCTCTTAACCAGGAGATGTAGCACTAATGAATGAGAGTCAAACTGCCATTTTGCTATGACATGTATAGGTAAAAGTGCAAAGCATGAGTATCTGTTGACACTTAGACTTTGTAAGACATTTAAAGTATAAATTGCCTAACAATGATCTAACTAGGAGAAATATTCTCTTCCAGTGCTCTGATAAAACTAGATTAAAATTAACAGCCTAACATTGTTACAAAATATATGGAACAGAAACAAATTCAGTAAAATTGAAAATTCAAAAGATTAACTCATATACTTCAGTGATCTTCTCAAACCAGAGTAAGTTTAAATCCCAATGCTGTATTTAACCACATCTACAACGTTTGGGGATGTAGGAGCAGTTGCTGGATGTAAACTTCCTGACAATTAGCATGTTTTCATTCTGCTCACATAGACAGCCGAGAACTGTGTTTCAGTAAGGTTTCCTGACAGAGTGAGGTTCTGGGAACACTGAAGCTGTAGCCTGCTAGCAGGAAGATCACAATATATATTGTCTAGGTACTTAAACATGTTATTCTGCATAACAGATACCCCTTTCATAGCAAGCATGTAAGCAGATCGCACTGGTGGTGTTAGCTATAGAGAAAACATGTCCAGGATGTACAGTTTCCATTTAGTCTTAGGGATAACTTTCCCCTTTCCTTCTTTTTCTCTTCCAGAAGATGACATTCCATGAATGTCATTTTTATTATCTCTGGCTCTCAACTGTTACTGACATGTTTTGTGGGCTAAATAGGATCAATAAATGTTAAATATGGTCATGGAACTCTAAAGGAGAAATCTAAAAAAATAACAGGATGTACGTGCATGGCACAGAAGACAGCACATGCTATGCACAAAAGCACGCAAGCCCACTTTTTTGGTGTGCAAATCCCAGGACTAGATTTCTACTTTATATTCTTGTACTTAAACATTTGTAAGAGTAAAACTGATTTTGGCAGCCAGGGCTTTAATTATTTTCACTCCAGATGCACGAGTGAGATTTTTTTCCAAATCTTGTTGAAACTTAAATAACTGAACATACCTGAAGACTGTTTTAAAATGACTGCAGTGTGCGTGAGAGCGGGCAGGCCTGGTGGTGTGCCGCGCTGGTGGGAGTCTGAAAGCGCAGACCAAACACACCTCTGCCGCGCGCAGCAGGCATCGCCGGAGCGCCTCTGCAGCCTTTCATGAATGAACTTCGGGAGTTTTTCTCATGAATGGGAGCTCCGTCATTGAATGAATTCCAGAGTACTGCGATCCGATTGGCCTCGAGGGCTAAAGCCACGCCCACTTTTCGCTGGGCAAGGGCCAAAAAGAGCTGGGATTGGCGGGCGTGCCCCAGCCCGAGCTTCATTCACAAATTCAATAAAACAAAGGAGCAGGCGGGCCGAGCTCGCGGAGGAGGCGATGCGCCAATGGTCGGCCGTCCCCGGGCGCGCGCGGGCCTGACGGCGGGGCGGGGCCGCTCCGGGCCGCTCCGCGTGGGCCGCGGGCGGGGGAGGGGGAGGGGGAGGGGCGGGGACCTGCCGTGGCGGGGCGGCGGGGGCTCGTCCCGGCGGGGGCCGGCGGGGTCGATCCCGCCTCGCGCCCCGAGAGTGGACAGCGGCGGCGCCATCCTCGCCTCTCGCGGCCCCGCCGGGTGTCCCGCGGCGGGTGGCGGTGCCGGCGCCGGCTCGGCCGCTGCCTTCCGCAGGTGCGCGCCGAGAGGGCGGTAGGATGAAGGGGTACCCAGACCAGCGGGTGCCCTTCACTTTCCCGCAGGTGAGCGGCGGCCCCGCCGGGCGGGGCGGCTCCGGGCCGGGGCACGATCCAGTCAGGGACCCCGCGCTGATCTGCTCCTTCCTCAGCAGCCTCCGGGCCGGGCGGCTCCCGATGGCGGAGCTCCGATGGACGCTAGGAGGAGACCCGGGGAGCCGGGCCCGCCGCCGGCGCAGGATTCGGAAGGTACGGGGGACAGCGGGGTGGCGGGAGGGAAGGGATGGGGATGGCGAAGGCTTCTGGGCAGGGACCGGGTCCTCCCCTCGCGCCTCCGCCCCCACCTCTGCGGTCCGCCCGGCACCGCCGTCGCTGGAGCATCCCGCTGTCCCTCCCCAGCTCTCCACAGAGGAAACCTCTCACTTTTCACGCAGAACTCTTCCAGGACTTGAGCCAGTTCCAGGAGACTTGGCTGACAGAAGGTAGGCTCTTTCCCCTTGCTCTGTTTTGTTTTGTTCGTCTTTCAGTTGTTTGCCTTTTGATGTTTGTAACTGCTCCTTTACTTTGCTTGGCGAGCTCCAAGCCCGAAGTATTTTTTTCAGACTCGCCAACCTCTGGCTTGTGTAAACGAAGGCGCATGAATCACACTATTGTGCTGGGTATTTGCTTATGAATGGAACTTGGCAGTTGGCCCACTTTCCTGGTTACAATTTTCGTTTCAGGCTGCTTGTAACTGGTTGGATTTTATACTAATTTGTCACTTATCTTCGTTGGTTGCCAGAACGTTGATATTTTCTTAAACAAACACTAAACTATTATTTTAATTTGGGGAACAAAGTGCTCCTCAATATATATATATATATATATATTTACTTTTTAAAGATAATTTAACCTTTAAACCTTTCAGTTTGGTGTCTAGCTTGTTTTGCCTTTTGGCTTCAATGAAGAGAAAACGTCAAATCCCGGGGAGTCCTGTTAATTCCAAGTGAAACTAGTTTTAATCAGTATCAGTGAATTTGCTCCAATTCCAATACTACATATAACCCATTTTTTAGAAAATTCAAAACATATCCTCAAATACAGACTCTTGATAAATATAAAAGTACTTAACAAATATTTGACAATAATAATATAAAAATATGCATGGCATTTTGAGCAGGGTTATTTACCGTAATTTTACCACAAGTGAAGGACAATCCTGTCAAACAGTTTTTGTTTTTGTTTTTTTTTTTTTTAAGCCTCTAAACCGGTGTTTGCAGCTAAGTAAGATTATTAAAGAAAAAAATATCAAATGTTTTAAGTTCATTTCAAACTGAAATGAAATAACACTGATCAGGCAGTGTTCAGGAGTGTAAGGATTGTAAGGATGCAAGAGGAATTACTTGGAGGCTGTTCCAGGATTGAAATGCCTAACTTACATCAGAGCAGAAAAACAGGTATTAATTGCTGGTCATCTAATGGATCTGCTGAACGTGCACACATGCTTGACACTGGTTTCTCTTAAATCTTCAAAAACCTTGAGCTGCCAACAAGATACATTTGCCTCAGAACTGATTTCTGGTAGGCTTTCAGTTTTAGGCTTTCTAATGCTTTATAATACTTCTAGCTCTAGAATTTGCATAGAATCTCTCACAATATGTTTGTCAGTAGCAAAGTGTTTGTAGAATGAATTCATGAGTACCCTGGGGTGAAGGGAAGGTCACACATGGTCTCAGAGCACTGTATAGAAAGAGGTAGTCTGCTATTATATGTAATGAGTAAATGATAAGGCGCATATATATATATATACACATATATATTATAGCTCATAGCCTCTAGTCAGAGATCAAGTGAAATCTTTGGGAAATTCAATGCATGTTTTAATATCCTAGCTTATTATTTTAGACCACATATATGGGGAACTGCTTTCTCTCATGGTGACTCTCATTTCCAGACTTTTAACAAGATTTGCCATCTGAAGCAAACTATTGTTTGTTTTTCTGTGTTAAGCAGTATGTCAAATTATTTTCCTGAACGATGAAAATAATTCCTTTTTCATTAATGTTTTGTCCATGTCTATATGTTAGCATTTGTTCACAAGATGAAGGCAACTGAAAACTTGAGTACCTTCCTAAACAATGCAGAAGAAAAAGAAAGTGAAAACACAAAATGTGCTATTTATTCTCTGCTTCTACCACATTTAGTTAAGAAATGTGTATTTTATTTTATTTATTTACAGTTGTAAATGTATTTTATTTTATTTACAGTTCTTAGTGTTACTTTTGAAATAAAGAGAAACAAACCTAGGAAGGAAGCAAACTGGAAATATAAATTCACAACAATCAGCCACATGAAAAATGTTAACCGTGTGTGTATGTGTCAATATATATATTTGTGTAATTTCATTCATAGGGGTATCTCTTTGTTAGCTTCTTAGAATAATTTTAATAGTGTCAATTAACACCTGATTTCTCCTTTGCAGGGTAAAAAAGTAATGTCTGCAGAGAGATGACTCTTGAAAGAAATAGATGCTGAAAAATCTAGGCCTTATTACTAAAAATCTAATGTTTTCCTCTACATCATTTTTACCAGAATCTGTTTGAATGGAATTATTTGAAGCTGGCAGTTGATAACTGTATGGAACTAATTTCAAGCTGAATAATTTATAAAAGTGATTTGGCATTCAGAGAAACAAAAAAAACCCCAAATTTGGAGAAAAGTTGCACAGGTAGTTAGTTATCTGTGCTGATTGCAAGGAGGAGAGAGATGCACTTAGCGTATCCTTAGTCGGAAAGCTTTAGCTATGGCGCTCAAGATCTTGAAAGCGATGTGGGAGATGGTGAGGCACATGTTGATGCACACAGTCTGAGCAACTAAAATAAACCTGGGGTTGGGCTTCAAACCTCTGATTAGGTATCCCAGTTATTTTAAGTACAGATGCTGGTTTGGGGAGAACAAGAAAATGTCTACCTATATTGCAACTATATGAAGCAGATAACGAATATAAAAATTTAAATTTTCTTCTGGCAACTGGCACTTTAGCCAGAATAAATATGAACCCGAGTCATGAAGAGGCATCAACTTATAAAGTGTGCTTTATATAATTCATACACACTATATACACAATACACACTGTATACACAAGAGCCTCACCTGTTTGTGTAAAGGAGGCATTAAGTCTAAAGCTTCTTAACACTGAGACGTGAATGTTGTTAATTATTTCACTGCTTACTGCATTCAGCAACAACTCATCCCAGTGAGGTAGGCTGTTCTAAGGTAAATGAGGCCTCTGCAGATTTTCAGATATATTAGACGATCTTTGAAATATTTGAATATCTTAGACTTTGCTGTTATTTTGGAGCTGTACTAACAATGCTGTCCACAGGGCAGATGCCTAGAAATAAGCTTTCTGCACTGATTCGTGGGGGAAGAGCAGCTGTTTGCTGTCAGGTTCTCTATGACTACACCAGCACTTCCTCTTACATTTCCTGGTTGTGAAATCACATATACATGCAAGGCACTATTAACAATTTCCCTCTCCTGCTACTGGATAATTATTTATTTTTTTTCTTCTGAAATGTTTTCCTTCTGCTGATTTACAAGTTGTAGCCTATTCCACTGCCAAGCTAGCCACTGCTTCTGGAGCTACTGAAAAGATTGTATATGAAGGCACAGATGTTTCCTGTTCTACTCGTTACTGTGGCATAACCTTTCCAAATTTATCAGTTGTTTTTCCTATGATAAATGCTTAAAAATCCCTGGATGTTATGTTTCCAACAAAAACTGTGAACCCTGAGCTAATAAACTTGCTGTTGTCCTTATTTCCAAGGTAATGGAGAAAGAAACTGGCAGGCTGTTAAGGGGTAAATCTGCAGGCAGAAGTACTGTATTCAGTAGTCCCAAAGGGAAACTATCCTTAGTCACTAAAGTGCCTCCCAGCACAAAGCTCAGATCCTTCCTGCATAGGCTTATTTCTGCCTTACTGTTAATTATACCATACAAAGTGCCAAATCTAAATCTCCCCTCTCTCTTTCTCTCTCTCTCTCTCTCTCTCTCTCTCTCTCTCCCTGCTCCCCCCTTCCCTCCCTCCCCTGGCAGCTCAGGTTCCAGACAGTGATGAGCAATTTGTGCCTGACTTTCATTCAGAAAACTGTAAGTAGTGCGGGGGTGATCACACATCTCAGGGGAGAAGGGCAGGATACACTTAAACCAAACAAATACGTAAATGCAACACACACATTGAGGCTAAAGTTCTCATTTTATTTCTACATTGTTGTGACGGTGACAAAAAAAAAACCAGGCTAACTGTCCACATCTGGACAATGCAAAAGTATCTTTGTGAGGTGGTAACTACCACAGTCCCTTATGCAGAGTGGTTTCAACAGATGTGTGTTTTAGTTGGTGTATGTGTGAATAACTAGGCACCTCTGAACAGCTGAGAAAATGCATTACTGTGACAATTAAAGGTAAACTTTGTGCTATTACGCCTCCCAAAGCAAAAGAAATGGGACTGTACATGGACTTATTGGTGCTGTGTCTCCTGCAGGTGCTTTTTTGGGGCTCTGCTCACCTTTGGGGCCTCTGGCTGAGCGTCTGTTGCCAGCGTGGCCTCTGTGAGATGATGGGCCTGTCTGCTGCCCGGCACAGCATGAGGGCACAGGGTCCCTGAAGAGATGTGCTTGCTAGCCTGCTTGCTCTCTGGTCTTAGGAACTGTCCACTGGACAGATTGTACACTCCTCTGCAAACACATGCAGACTATACAACTGGTCAAAGCACTTCACCTTACGAAGGAACTGAACATTGCACAGGTACAGGTACAAGTGTTTGTATAGGAACCTTCCACATGATGGCCATGCAACTCTTTCTGCTTTCTTCACACTGAACCTGCTTCAGCTGGTCCTCACAGCATGCCACTGTTTCATTTGGAAGCTGATGCTAGGCTAAATCTACATGCCTGAAGTGAATACAGACTGTTCTGAACAGCTCTGTGTTGCAAGCAGCTGCAGGAACCCAGAGCCCGACTTTTGACAGGCATGTCAAGGCTACAAGGAGATGCCTCACTGTTCCCTGGGCATATACGTCTGGCAGCTGAGAGACGAGATGTCCATTTAAAGCTGGTGCAGTCAACTTTGGTACCCTTCCCATGCTGATGCCCCTCTCTGCCCAGGGTGGTTTTCCCCATGAAAACTAAAATGAAGCACTTTTACTGGTTGTTCTTGTCTACCTCCTTCCCCTGGACTTGCTCCTGCAGCACAGCTGGACTTGTTCTCTGGGTCATATGTCTTATTTCTTCCTCTTTTTGACCTGGAACTGAGGAGAGGGCTGGTTCCATGTTTCACTATGAATGAATGAATGAGTCAGTTGTAATGCAATAGCCCGTTTCAGCCATTAGAGTCTGGAAAGAATTGGCTGTTCCTAGCATATGTAGCTTCTTGAAACTTCAATGGAGTTCAGTGTACTGGACAGAGCAATTTATTATTGTTTTTTCCCTCTGAGACTCAGGTGACACATCGGCATTTTTAGATGGATTCTATACGTGTTTACTACATACGTTGAAAAGAGCTGCTGCAGATAGAAGGGAAATAGATGCCCCAGGCACAGAACGACCCTTTTCTCTTTCAACCCTTCCCTGGGCCTGGGCTGTTTGCACAGATGCAAGAGTGTCATGCTTGGGATATTGAATCCACCCTAGGCATGGGGCAGGTCCACTGGGTCTGTGCACTCACACCTGCTGTCAGTTTGGACAGTGCCAAGAGCTGTTTGTGGACAGGCCCCTCTGCTGGGATTGACGGCAGCCCTAGGACTGGCTGTGGGAGCCGGTTGTCCCTCAGAAGGAGTAGGAGCCAGAAGCAATATGATGCTCTGGTATCTTATGGATTTATTTATTTATGTTGATTCTGTCAAACCGTTTGGATCCATTTGGGCGCTGGCGTGATGTAAAGATGGGGTTTTCAGGTGTAGGCTGAAACCGAAGGCAGGCAAAAGGAGTCAGGTTTGGGTTTTTTTTTTCCCCTCTTGCTGAGAAAATAATTTTGGGGAGGGATGGTCACAATAGAAAGTGGCCTTAATATCCTGTGCTAAGAGAGACAGCAGCAGCCCTTCCTCCAGCCCTTTTGATAGCTGCTTGTTGGAGCACTTCTGAAGGGACAGTTAGAGCTCTATGTGAGGGAGAACTGGCCTGAGGATGGCTGGTGCACATACAGTTCAGGTCAGCCCTGAAATAAACTCAGCAAAAATATGAGGTGTTAACAGATCAGGATGTTACTTTCCATCCTTAAAACTGTAATCACAGCTCTGAACATCCCGGGCTTTGTCAGTAGCATCGTGTCAGCTTGAAGAGGTGGAAGTAAGCTGGCAAAGAAGGGCTGGAGTGAGCCTTATTAAAAGCTTACAGATTTGATTTGGAGGGCAGATCTTCCCCTTGTTTGAAAAACAAGCCCAGACCTATGTAACTTTCTGGGGTTACTTTTCTTTCCCTCCTAAGTGTCAGTGACCTAACAGCAGCAGCAGAGCCCAGAGGCAAAGGTAGAAGATGCTTACCATATCCTTCAGCCAGGATAAGCTTTTCTGAGGAACTAGTGGAGGAATTTTTGCTCCCTGCTGGATTTAATTAAGCGTAAGAAGTAACAATACCCACATCCTGCTTCCTGGTGCTGTAAACTGCAACCCACATTTGTTATTCATGAAATTCTAACCAGCCCAGAAATATCCCTCTTCATCTGCATCAGGCTATGACCACAGACCAGTGCTCTGAAAATGAAAAGGAACCTTTTTACTTTTTTTTTCTGGACTGTCACTGTTGGACTGTTAGCATAGAAGAGATCCAACAAAGGGAAAACTGCATTTGGAAATGATACAGGCAGCTGCCATGTGCCGCTGTGGCAGCCTCCTGCCCAGGAATCACAGTGTCCTGTAGAAGGGCATGGCCTTTTCCCCAAGTGCTGAAGTATAAACCTGATACAATTAATGAAATTAGATACTTCAAAGGCAGGCTACTGAGAGGACTACAAGCTTTGAGGTATATTATAGTAAAAGCAAGGACTTGGAAGTCAGATTTCTGTTTTGCACTGTGCTTTAACACTGATGCAGTTCCTTTGGAAAAGCGATTTTAGCTATCTGAACTGGTGAGGTGCTTCTGAAAACACTACTTTTGTAAGGCATCTGTGAGCAAGTTAGCCTGGTGTCAGCCTGTAATAGTATGCAATACATATATTTTATTTTCCCACAGAAAACCTCCAGCTTTTGTAGCTATGTCTACAAAAACCTTACATTTATTGTCCTACAGGACAAAAGATACTATCAGGAAATCTACAATGTGTCATTATATTAGCGCATTATAATTAATGCAATGCTACATGGTAATGCTACTCACAAGACATGCTTACCAGGTATGTCAATGAAAGAGCATTTTGCATGATGCAAATCAAACCTTTGCTTTTATGTGTTGAAAAATAGTGTATGTGCATGCTCCCCCTTATGACATAACAGAAAATGTCAGTCCCAGCCCTGAACAGCTTAGGAAATACCCTCTCTAAATCCTTTTCAGAGTGCGCTGGATTATCACAGAGCATGTTAACACTACCTTAGATTTGCTCTTTTAAGGTTGATGTATCGTACAGACCTTACTGAAACAAGGGCAGAGCTCAGGAAAGTCCAATGAACAGTTGTGAGTATTGGTATTTTGTTTCTCTCAGAGCCATCTGAACGAGGACGAGGTGGTAGCATCTCAACTGACTTTTTGCTGGCTGATAAAAATATCTCTCCTAAAGAAGAAAAGTGTCAACTTGATCTTTCATTTCTCTCCCACAGTAGCTTTTCACAGTCCTCCTGCTAAGGTTAAAAAGGAGCCGCAGAGTCCGTCCTCGGACCCCACACTGTCCTGCAACCACAAGCAGCCATTCCAGTACCCCAATGGCGAGCAGTGCCTTTACGCCAGGTAATGCAGCTTACACAGGGGAGGGACAAGAGCTGTTATAAAATCTAGTGCTACTGCATTATCTAATAATGAAGTGTTATGACAACAATATGGTCTGCCTGCTGGGTAAGAGCAGCGCACACGTGCTGCAGTACAAATTAACCAGTGGGTCAGCTCACGGCTGCCTGCTCAGACCTATGTAGAGCAGATCTGGGCTTGCCTCTTTTTTCTTCTCCCTAGTGCTGTTCCTCAGCTGTCCTGATGCTAAGAGCAGTCTTGACATCTCCCTCTCTCCATTGCTTTCCAAAATCTGTCCTGCAAGGAGCTCCCTGACACCGTTTCCCACAGTCCCAGCTACTTGCCTGAGTTATAGTATGGCTTCTTCAGTACAGACACCTTCCCCCGTTTTCTGCTTGAAGGTTATTGCTATTGTGCATGGGGGTAACTAATAATCAGAAAAGAAGGAGTTTATGCTGGGAGTTTCCTGGCCTAGGTGGCTGCACAAAGGGACAGCGTGTCTGCCTATGACACGTTCTCCCCAGGTGCTGTCACAAGTCCTTCTTGGAGAACTGTAATGCTCCAATATCTGTTTGACTGTCCCAGTGCCTATGATCAACCCAGACATGTGGGAATCAAGTCCCCCAACCCAGGAATCCCGATACAGTCACCGCTCCAACAGTTCCCTAGACAGGAAAGGAGCTTCCTGACCCCTGCGGGGCCACCCCACCCCATATCCAGCTGTGGATACCTCAACGAAAACAGGTGAGTTACTGCCAGGAGGAGGCAGCCACTGGCAAGAAGGATTGCCCTCCTTGTTCATTCAGGGAGGAGGGGCTGCCACATCCAGATTAAAGTGCTCAGTTTCCAGCAATCAAAGGATCTCTCCCATCCAAAGTACCTGGGACCCACCACTGCTGGCTAGGGTTTGGAGAAGTCTATAACCTTAAGCCCATCAGATGCTGTGAATGATGGGCTGTGTAGCTGCCCTTGGAAACATCTTTCTTTGGGGTCCCTTCCTTGCCCCAGCTTTCCATGCAGCTCCTGCAGCCCTAGTAGCAGGCTGAGGCCAAGGAATTTTTTGTCCCTCAACCAGCCCTGCACCAGGGCCAAGATCAGAGGGCCAAGAAAGCAGCCATCCCATGTCCTCTCCGCTTTTCTAGCACTGCGTACCAGCCACCTGTGGAGATGTGCCATTCCTTCCCCTCCTCTCAGGGCATGGCCCAGGAAGATCCCGTTGCCCACCAGCGCCAGATGTCTGAGCCCTGCCTCCAGTACCCTCATCAGGGCTTCAAACAGGAGTACCACGACTCGCGGTATGAGCAAGCAAGCCAGGCGGGCAGCAGCCATCCGTACTCAGCAGCTGTGGTGATCAAGCAGGAGCAGGTGGACTACGTGTATGACTCAGGTAGGCAGAACAAGCTCTTTGTGACTGCATAAACCAGGCATCAGTGGGGGTGAGCAACCTCCTGGGTGAACATCTACCACCAGTTGTCTTTGGGCTTTGAAACAGTCCTGCTTCATCCTCAGGAGTGTGTGTGGTCTGGGAAACTGTCTGTGTAGCAGGAAACACAAACAGTTCTGTCTGTCTGTCTCGTGGTTTGGGCTGGACTGCCCACTGAAACTGCATCCAGGAGAAGGCTGGGACATTCACTTTCCACGTCACATTCTGAGAAAGACTTTCTGGTAGATAGTGGAAAGGTTTAACAAGATACAGGAGCTAGAAGGTGATGCTAAACCCATGCAAACTAGATTAAAGGAATGCATTTTTTTCCAAGGGAATAAGTAGCCATTGGGGAGACTCTCAAAATTCATAATTAGCCCACTCACACCATCAGAAATGGAGAAAAGGGCGTTCCCAGTTTCACTCTATGTCTCTTGTAGTGTCAACCTCCACTTGCTACTTCCCATAGAAACAAGGCACGCAGAGCAGATAGCAGAGATTTCAGAGGATCACAAGAGAAAAAAAAATTATAATTCCAAAAATAGTTCTCTATATAACTGATCAATCAGGTAATCCTCTTATTTTCCCACAAAGGATAAATCTTACTTTTTTCAGCAGACCTGTCCAAAGACTTGCTACCCTGACATCACAACATCCTCTTCTAGAGGGAATTTTACTTCTGGTTTCCTGTTATTTTAATGGACATTTTGAATTATTTCCTTTAGCAGAAATAAATACATAAATAAAAAGCTCCTACGAAGATATAGAATCCACCACTGTGGCTATGCTGATATTAGAGTTTCACTGGGTCCTTCTTTCCAGACGGGAAGAAAATGTGCAAGCCCAGAACAATGCTTTTTGTGAGAGTAGTTTACGATTGTAATACTACACAGTCTGTCAGCTCAGAGTACCCTTCTGCCCTTAGCATCAGCAAAATGTCTGCTGAAAGCAATGGCTATACATGGGTGTATGAGGGAAATGTAAGGTAAATCTTTCCAGAGCTCCGAGTTACAGCTTCCATTTCAGCTGTGGATGGAAAATGTTTGATTCAGAAAGTGCAGGATTCGGAAAATGCAAGATACAGAAGATATCAATTGTAGTGCCCAGGCAACAATATATGCTGCACAGAGATGATGAAAAGACTTTCTGCTTGTTTTTAAACTCAGGCCATTTTTTCCTTTATGTTTTCACAACTGTTTGTGAGAATGCCCTATCATGATGTGAGAATGCGCGATCATGATGTGAAAAAGCCAGGGAGAATCAAGACATCTTAGATGATGTGAGACACTGGCTGTAGTAAACATGCAAATGCTGCTGCTCTTCATTAACATCATCATACTACCCCTGGAAAAATGTAGTGCCTTCTCACCTGTGAAAGCAGTAGCAGAGTTCATAGTTATCTTAAACTAAGATGAGGGAAAAGTGTCATACAAATTTAGCCTATTGTCTAAGATTTTGTTTTAAGAGTGGTGTATAGGTGGTTGACTGGCTATCTTGCCTTCTCTGAAGGACATTATGTGATAGTAACACAAAAATTTACTAGTGTAATTCATGATTGGAAGCATAGAATCATCGAATCGTCTAGGTTGGAAGGGACCTTTAAGATCATCGAGTCCAACCATTAACCTAGCACTGCCAAGTCCACCACGAAACCACGTCCCTCAGCGCCACATCTACATGTCTTCTAAATACCTCCAGTGATGGTGACTCAACCACCTCCCTGGGCAGCCTGTTCCAATGCTTGATAACCCTTTCAGTGAATAAATTTTTCCTAATACCCAATCTAAACCTCCCCTGGTGCAACTTGAGTCTCTTTCCTCTTGTCTTGTCTTCCCCTTTCCTGGAGAAGAGACCAACCTCCACCTCACTACACCCTCCTTTCAGGTAGCTGTAGTTGTAGAGTGCCATAAGGTCTCCTCTGAGCCTCCTTTTCTCCAGGCTAAACCACCTCAGTTACCTCAGCTGCTCCTCATAAGACTTGTGCTCCATCTGTGCAATGAAAATGAAGTTGGGGTGGGATGGCAGGACATAAAAAGTTATCAGTCTGCCACTAACCCTTTAGGAGGGCCCTAAGAGGACTTTGGTTAGACAGCTGCACTTACCTATCCACCTCTGGAGAGCAAGATCATTCTGTCTCCTGTGCTTTTTAATTAAATATATTTGTTAATTGTTCTGTAGATGTTCCTGGCTGTCCTTCCATGTACATAAATGTGGAGAGTTATCCAAGCCATTCAACTACAGAAGATACCTTAGGTAAGAAACTCAGTGACTCTTTTCTTTCCCTGCATTCCATTTCCCTCTAGTACTACCCTGTCTTTGTCTATGACTGCCTATGTGGCTTTCTCTTTCAGGCTGCAGCTATGACAAGCAGATGAGGTCCTTTACTGATGATGTCTGTGTTGTTCCAGAAAAATTTGAAGGTTGGAGAAAGAATGGCCCACAGTTTGGGTGTAAGATAGGGTTATCCAGCATCTTTGCTGGCCACTTGACCACTGTCTACATAGTTTGTTACACTGTGTTTTGCAGGTGTGTTAGCTGTGGTTCATACCTGGCTTTTTGGTATCCCATTTCTTGAGTGTTTTTAGCAGCAAACAGACCTTCTAGCATAAGTAGCTTAATTGTGACGTTCATTAGAGCTCCTTTTGGAAGAGCTGCTGATGAACTGGCTGCTCTGTTTTATGTGAATTGAAATATTCCAGGTAAACATTTGGGAAACGTGCTTTTTTTTTTTTTTGCAACTGTTTTTGCACTGTTACCCTTAGAAACACCTTGTTTGTTCTTCTCAGCAGGAGACATCAAGCAGGAAGCCGGAGGGTACCGGGAAGGACCTCCATACCAGAGACGGGGATCTCTCCAGCTCTGGCAGTTTCTTGTGGCTTTATTGGACGACCCAACCAATTCCCACTTCATTGCCTGGACTGGTAGAGGGATGGAGTTCAAGCTCATTGAGCCAGAAGAGGTGAAAACATTTAGCTTCTCTACAGGCTCAGGGGGAGCAGACACTATTTCTGAGGCTGCAAATTCCCAAGTGGCTTTTCCTCTGCCCTGTGAAGACTCCTGCCTACCAGTGGTACTTGGTAGAACCTGCAGCAAGTCAAGTTTTTTGGAAGACGTCGAAACACTTGGGTGACAAAAATATCAGGTTTAAGAAAGGCTGCTTGTAAGTTTAGAGTTTCAGAAACACAGTGAGTCAAAATACCCACTGCCTCCATTTCTCTAGACACTTCACTCTCAAGCTTGTGCTGTCTTATCACGCTCCATACTTGAGTCTGACATTGAGGTTTAGAGTTTTGAGCCCTACTGATTGCAGAAGTTTTCATAAAAATCTGGAAGAAACTATGTCCTAGTCTAAATGCATTTGTATATCAAAATGCCATTAACTAAGGTGTAATTTCTAATGCTGCCATGTTCCAAAAAAACCAATGAAATCTGACAATATCTGGCAGATATGTCTGTAATATCTGTTCATATCTTGCTCCAATGAGAGCTGCATTTAGCACTATTCTTGCTACATATCAACCTTTACGGGCACTTTTGGTGCAGATGAGTCATTTTGGTGGGCTGACATATGATTACAACAGATTTCTTAGTCTCATGGACAAAGCTGAAAATCATGTAGGAAGAAGAAAGGCACATGGGTCTTACAATGGAGGTATTCCCTTGTACTCCGGCTCCTGGTAAAAATGTCATCCTTGAAGATAAAGTATAGCATAGGATGAAGCAGCTTCAGCAACCTCAAGCTTCCAGAGTACTGGAGAGTGAGGAGAAGTGGTGAGAGCAAATGAGGTCTACAGTGGCAAAGAGAATGCCTCTCGGTGATATAGGGTGCTTCAGTTCGAGTTCTACTCTTCTTGTTGAAACATTGCTAAATAATTATTGTTTGCATCTATTATTTAAATGTTGTAAATGTTTGTACGTGTTGTGGTACCATTCCTCAAAGGAGGATTAGCTGAATAATGTTCTTTTGCCCTTGATTTAGGTTCACAGACATTGATGCACTTTGATGCTTTATTCTACAGGTAGCCAGGCTGTGGGGTATCCAAAAGAACCGTCCGGCCATGAACTATGACAAGCTGAGCCGATCCCTTCGCTACTATTATGAGAAAGGCATCATGCAGAAGGTCAGTTGGCAAAGCAGGTGGAGTTTTTATGGTGTTAAGTGATGCTTCTCTTTTCCCATAACTTCTCTTTGCAGCAGTTAAATGAGGAAGGTGTAAAGGAGCTGAATCTAGGCAACATATGGGAAATAAAACAGAAGGGAATCATGACTTCTGTCTGTTTCTGTATATGTCTGCAGTCAGGAGAGTTGGAATTTATGAAGCTGCAAGGACATATAATCAGTCTAGACTTGCTGTTGGTGAGAGAAACGCTGCCTCGGGTTGGTCCTGCGTGGTAGGGATGGTCTCTTCCAAATCCATGACACTGGAGAGGATAACTGTGAGTGTAATTTTATCACAGTACAGACTGGTCAGGGACTGTTGATGCTGTTGCTATCTGGACAAAGAGTCAGCTAGCAGCATCTCATTCCCCAGAGGCTGTTCCAGGGGAAACCGGAGCAGCAGAGAAGCAGGAGGACAGCACAAGAAGTTTACAACTCTGACATGTCTCAGGGCAATGGGCTAGAGCAGCCATATGTTTTAGCAAGCCTTCACTGCTGAGGAGCATTGGCTAGTGCTGCTTCTGTGCCTGCAGCATTTGTCTCGTATCTTCCCCACAGGTGGCTGGAGAGCGTTACGTGTACAAGTTTGTGTGTGAGCCTGAAGCCTTGTTCTCTCTGGCCTTCCCTGATAACCAGCGGCCAACTCTGAAGGCAGAGTTTGACCGGCAGATCAGTGAGGAGGACACAGTGCCTCTTTCTCACCTGGATGAGAATGCCACTTATCTGCCGGACCTTGGGAGCCTTCCTCCACAGCTTTATGGCAAAGGCTATTCATACTAGCACTGCTGGGACCACGCTGTGCCACCCTTACTTGTATATATAAGGAGATGTCTGGTTTGTATTCAATCAGTATAAGCATTTTTCCAGGCCAGCCTATGGCATCACTGAACTGTGAATACCTGCTTTGTTCAGGAAGAGTGTTCAGGCACACACATGGAACCTGACACTTGACAAGGATCTTCTGTGCTTGTGATAATATCCTCATATTTGTCAGGATGGGACTCATTCTCAGCCATGCAGATATCTTCTGAGCAGCAGAGCTGCAGCTTCAGCAGTGTGTTGGGTAATTGCTGCCTCCAGATGGAACAAATGAGCCTGTCACAGTCCCTCTCATTGGCAAGGGAGGAGATGCCATCCAACTGGGCTATTTTTCAGATATGAGGATGCTACAATGCTGCTGCTGACTCCATTCCTCCAGTGCTGAACTTCTGTATAACCTGCCCTCAGCAAGGGATGGCTCTGACCCATGTGGACTCATCTCTGCAAGGCCAGTCTTGCCTTCTTCCCAGGGTGGCTGCAACACAGTGGTCACAGATCATATGCCTTCCCTGTGAATTGCTTTTTGGGAGTGGGGAATACTTGTCTTGTATGTGTGTGCTCCTGCCTTATCACCTCCTTCCTCATAACACTTTGTGCCAGGGCTATCTGGTATTTAGGCACTCTGTCTGAGCAGGGTAGCTGGAGGCACTTGCCAGGATTAGAGCAGTCCTGGAGTGCATGGCACAATGTACAATTTAGGGGAACTATAGAGCTGCCTGACTGCACTGGTCTGGGGCACAGGTCAAAGCCAGTGTCACCTTCAGGTAGAGGGATTGCAGGAAGCAGCAAAGCCTGAGCCATCAGGTCATCATAGAGTTGTGGCATTTCCAAACTGGACAATTTCTTCAACAAACATCCTCAGCATCTTTGAAGACCTGTCAGGCTCTTGAGTGTTCCCATCCTGGGCTTGGCTAGAAAATCATCTGAGGCAAGAAAAGAACCTGGTGGGGGTGTGTTCAGAAAATGCTTTACAAAGTCACCTAAACCATATGTAGTTCTTAATATCTAAATTTAGACTTTATCTCCAGAGATGTTTGCATGTTTTAGGGAAATCCTGATGTGCTGTGCTGGAAAGACAGCTATCTCTGCAGCACGTGCAACTTAACTAGACTTTGACTGGTTTTCCACAATAGTGAACCCTCATAATGGGTACCACATCCTCACTGAGGGGTGCTTCACTTTTTAATTAGCGGCTCTGACCGTGTGCCTAGTTAGACAAGGAGCAGTACAGTGTACCTGTACAGAAAAAGCCTGTTTCCTACTGCTTCAGGTTGATGTTCCAGCTGCTGAATACAGAGTATCACCAATGCTGCCAGTGTGGTAGCCTGTAGAGGAAATTCTGTGTATTGATTGAAAGCCTGATTTTCCCCCATGACTCTCCCCTGCATGGCTAATGCCAGCTCTCCCAGCCTTGTCCCTGGGCATGAGGGCCAGGAAAGGCAGCTCTCCCTGTCTGAGAAGAGGCCAGATACTCAGAGCATCTTGCTCTGCTGATCCCTTTGCGTGCCCTGTGCAGTCCAGAGACCTGGTGTTCTGGCAGCTCATGGCCCTCCTGCCTTGCCTGTCTCCCACCTGGCAAGCACATTTCCCCGGGTGTTCTGGAAGCGAGGGTGAAGGGGAACCTGTCCATTGGTATAAGCTGCCTTTACTATTTATGAGTGTAAAAATACTATAATTAATAAATTGGTCTATATCTTTGGCCAGTGCACCTTCATTTGGCCCCTGGCTAGTCCTCCCTGACCTTCTGAGCTTGCTTTGCCTATCTCCTCGGCACCAACTTGCAGCTTTGGGTAGCTGATACAGAGAATTCAGGGATGCATGTTTAGTTCTGAATCTTGGTGGAGTTCATTAAATGAACACTTCACTCCCTTGACATCTTCACAACCAGTCATACAACCAGGACTGAAAGATCACAGTGAAATACATAACCTCTGGCTGCACCTGGTGTCAGGGGAACAGTTCCCTGCAGCTGCAGAGAACATCACCCACGCTCCCACACTGACGGTACACTGGCCACTGAGCCAAGCTCCATAGTTTTGATTAGCTTTTCCCTGAGCTTCATCTCTGTCTTGAGCAGCAGCATGTCCAGGTTGCTTGCAAGGAAAGTGAGCATGTCACTGCCTGCTGAGCTGGAGACACGATCAGGGCAGCACAGGGCACCCCAGCCATGAGAGTGGCACCCCGTCCCAGGCGTCGGAGCTGAGAGCACCCTGCCCGAACACAGCCAGCCACGGGGGCTCCATGAAGGCTGCAGCAGGGACGGGAGTTACCCTCAACTGGAGGAGCCCTTTCACACTGCACCTTCCCCAAGAGAGTCAGGTACCACCTAAGGCAAGTATTTATGCCTTCTGGAGGCAAAATGTAGGTGCTGCAACTCTGTTTCTAACGAACAAGACTAGTTTCTTGCTTTTATTTGATACCTCAATCTGCAGGATTCCCAAGGATTTTACATTTACCCAGTATTCTTTGGGGTACCCTCTCTCCAGCCAATCTTCCTTCCAGAAAGAGAGTTCAGGGAGCCAGTTGACATTTGGATGAAATTTTAGCTCCATGTTTCACTCAGGTTTGTCAAGTCAGTGCAACAGATCGATAGCTGCAAAGCAGTTCTGGGAATGAGCAAGATCAGGTTCTCATAATTGAGGGGCAGTGACCTCCAAAGGGCAGAGATTTGTAATAACCAGATCAGCAAGTTGGGAGTCAATAAATACACTCTGTGTTTCCAGGTCAGCAAGACAGAGAGGCAGCTGATAAGGGAAAGAAGTTGGAGGTAATAGGCAAGCGTCATAAATTTCTCATTCTCGTCCTGAGAGTGCCAGCCCCATCTCACCTCACAGAAGATGTTTCAGCTTTGCTGTCTAGTCACTCACATTCCTGTTCATACAGCAAAGTTGCAACAACTCTTGACACAGACAGCAGAGCTGTCTTTGCTCGAGCTGAATGCTTTTAGTACTTGAGTGGGGAGAAGTGCACATTACTGTGTGACAGCGTATACAGCCAGTGTAACGCACCTTTAAGTCAGTGCCTCTTCACCATACAAATTCACAGCTGGGCTTTGCTCTACATTAGGCAGGTAAGAAAGACATAATTCTTAATGGAAAACCCTCTAAAGACAGAGTTCTGCTCATGACAAACACTGACATCTGGATGCAAATATACCTAACATTCTCACACTTTTTTACTAGTGCTTACTTACTATATTCAAGATTTATCCTAGCAGCTTATTCCTCAGGATGTGATGATGCTTTGGGACCAGCCAGAAATAAATTCTCAGCAGTCATGTCATCCTACTGTAATTTTTTCTAGAATTAATTTTTTTTCCATGTGGTTGCTATTGTTGCAATGACTTTGCTGTTACTCCTGCTATATCAATGATACAAAGCCCAGCAGAAAACACCATAAATGTACTATTCAGAACATGATGTAAAGTTCCTTTCTGGTCATAGTAAATAATTAACATGTAACATTACAGTATGTCCCAGATGTACCCTTAGAGCATACTGTCTAGGGTAAAGGAATTACCCCTAGTATTGCCGAGCAGAGCTGAACTATCTGATGCAATATGCTGAGGCTAACCCAGGACATATTTCTATCACCAGACTCCATACTCTGAAATAAGTATGAATAGTGATAATGAAGAACAAGGACAGCACCAAATCTCACTTTATAGGTTGAGCTCTGAAGGGGAAGGCAAGAGAGTTATTAGGAAGTGCATTCATCTTTTTCAGGCTGTATACAACACAGACAGCTGATGTCATCTGGCTAGGCAAAGCCCCGACGATGTGCCTAGGGCCTCAGGCAGGTTGGAAGGGGCGATGCATCACTCCTAGCAGTTCTGGGAAGAGTGCCAGGATGAGATCTGCCAGGAACGAATTCTGGCCTGGCCAGGCCAAGACTCCAAAAGCCACATGAACCGAGCTGTGTCACCTCAAAAGATGAGGAGAGATACCCTTTTGCCCCTTTGGTGCTATTCTTGTCCCACCACACAGAGCCTGGTGGGAGCATCGAGCACTCTGTACCAGACAGACACTCCTGTGTACAGCATATTCTCATTCACACCTATTTAAGAGGCTCAGCAGAGTAAAGGAAACCAGACCTGGCCATGGCCCTGTCTGGTCAGTATGTTTAACCTAAGCCCAAGAGGGACTTGTCCCTTTTGCCACCCTAAGCCTGTCAGTTACAGTGCGGGGTCAGCATGTGGGACTCACCAGCTCCCTGCTCTGGTCAACCACAAACCATTGTCTTTGCCACAGTTGAGCTTCCAGGAGAGAGATAAGCAGCTCCCACATAGAAAAGTGTAAAACACTCCTGTGGAGGTTTCCATAAGACAGAGTCTTAGGAAGAACCTGTGCTTGCTCTGCTCAGCATTCAGGCTTGGGCATGAGGTGGCCTCAACATGAGCAGGGTGTCGTTTAGACCATTAAGCCAGTCACAGGGGAGCATAGGTAACTCGAAGGGCAATAACACTGTGACATTTGTCCCCTTGTAATGTTTTACGGAGGTATAACACCACCACCCCCCAGAAGGACAACGGCATTAGTTTTGTTGATTTACTCAGGAGATTCATTCTGATAAATGAATCAGCCCTAGTGACACCTATACACCTCTCCCCACCCTCCTCTGCATTTGAATCACAGCAACGTTGTAATCTGCCAAAACGTTGGAAACCATTTTGCACAATTAATATTGATCTCTTTATGCCTTGATGGCTGACACGTTAACAAGACGGCAGAGGGGGATGTGCCCGCCAGTGTGCTGCACACAGAGGCAGAGAAGAGCACAGCTGAACTCAATGGAGGCCTCGGCTGGTTTGGCCTCAGCATTCGGGGCTGACTGTTCAGTCAATCCCGAGGGTGGCAATTACTGCCCCAGAGCAGTACCCACACCTCCGGCCGGCAAAGAGCGCATGTTCCCCTCTGCTCCCACAGGCAGGGAGGGCAGCCGTGCACAGCGCTCCTCTGCAGCCCACTCCTCTTTCTGAAGAACACGACAGATATCAGATTATGTAGCTGTAAACTGCTCAAAGGCCCCCATGTCTGATTTCTTAAGAAAGAGTAGCTGAATATTCCTTTGCATAGCAGAGAGTCACTGCTTAGTCAGGGCCTCTGCTTAGGAAGTTAATAATCATTCTCTTGGCCATTATGGACCTATGGACAGGTATCAGGTGAGAAAGCAAAGCAGTAGAAAGGGAGGTATCTCAGAGGAGCTTATTAGCTGAAATAGCTAATGGCACCTGAAGTGCCTCTGACGTTCTTGCTGAGCTGCTGCGCTGTGGCACCTGTTTCCATTTCCCTGAATTAGCTTCAGGCATGTTTTGGGGGCACTACCATTGCTGTCCTTTTTGCTTTGATTCTGTGAGACAGAAACACGGATCCCCCCTCCGCCAGGGAGACCTCGGCATGGCCCACTGGCTGACACTGTGTCTGCTAAACTGTCTTCTACCTGTTTGAAGATTTCCACATAATTAAAGTATCCCAATACAAATTAACCAAACCCCATGAAGGAAAATTTATTTCAGGAAAAAAATGCTTTTAAACAGCCCTGCAGACACGGTGTTTAAAAAGCACTTGCAAGAACACATAACTGAGAAATTAGGAAGTCTGCTGACTTTTGTTAAGACAAACATAGTGAGAAACCAGCACAGCAAACTGCACTAACATCTCAGCAGAGGCTAAGGAGTGCCTGTTCTGACTGTTTATGTCTGCGGGGACCAAGAGACCTCACTGGCCTGCAGAGTCACTGCCACTGTGACAGACCTAAACAGTAGAAACTAGCATTCACATTACAAAACAGCCAGGATCTGCCACTGACTGAGTACAATCCAATTCACTTCCACCTCCTCGCCCTTTTTCTAGGAGTGAACTAATATTGAACTCAAACAGGAGACTTCTCTACACTCAACAAAAAGCACTGCTGTCAGTGCAGCTTGCTGTTTGGACAGCCCAACAGGCCTACCAGCTACAAGAACTACAAGATCATTTTTGATCCAAATAAACCAGCATATTCAGACCAGTGCAGCCCCACTTTTCCACCTCCAGTGTATGGGCAGACCAGCCAGAGGATTTATGTAAGTTACAGGACGTACACATACAAAACACATTTGCTAAAATCAGATACTTACCCACTGTATTCCCAGCTGGCTTGGAAGAACAATGCCTTCATAAATGAAAAATTCCATGAAACTGCTAATGGGTCAGTATCACAGCCTTCTGCAATTATCACAGCAACCTCATGAAAACTGAATTACTAAGAAACAAAACCCCCATTGTGTAAGTAGCACATTGCTGTCACACCGGCTCTGGTAACAAGCCCATTAATGATCATGGTTAAGGTAGTTACTATAACAGATGGAGCATATGTGGGGCTGGCTGCAAAAATCGTATTTATCTTTCTTGCATTAGGGCAAAAGGTTAGGTTTGGATGTGTGCAAGTGTGTGCGTACACATGAATGTGTGAGTTATTCTTTTGCTGTGAATCCTTTGCTTGTGACAATGAGCCAACACGTGGGAACTGGCCTATGGCACATGCTGTGGAGTTTGAGACAAAGGATTGTTTGCTCCATCCATTCAGAAAGACTCACATCTCCACAAGCAGAACGAGGTCCCCAGCTAGGTGAGGGGCACCACATCAACCTCTGGGGAACCAGAGGGGGGACAGGAACCAGCAACGCTTCGTCCGTGTTACTTGCATTAAATGTATCCACAACATTTGAGGAGAGGTTCACAGATGGCTTGGAATCCCCCAGAGGAACCATTCAGCATTTCACACTGCTCCTTGGTCTTCCAGGAGAAAAAAAAAAAACAAACAAACCAACCATAGCTTGAGCCTTCATTTACACCCCCTGTAGGCTGGTGCCATATCGCCAGTCTCTTGTGGGAACAGCACTCATTATGATTCAGTCTATTCTTGCCTGGTTATTCTCACTTTGTCTGTATCCCTGTTTTTCCCCTCTGCTCACTTGTAACTAACTACTGTTAGTTTGGTCTCGGCCAGCAGGTGTAAGAATAACCCCGATGCGTTGGCAGCCTAAGCTTTCCCCCGTAATTACAGTTGAAGCCTCTTTTCAACACCTATTACTGGAAGCAGAGCGCCACCCCAGCCTGAGGGGGAAGCTGTTCAGCGCCTGTGCCCGCTGCTGTTGCTGGCAGTGAAGAGACTGAAGACAGGGCAAGTGCATCTCCTCCTAGCATGAGGGATTGGAGACAGGGCAAGCTCAGCTCATCTCCTCCGGACACGTTCATATTAAACTCGCACCCCACACTAGCACAGTCTGCAGCACGAGAACTGTGAAAGGCAGGGAGGCTGTTTACTGCTGTCAAAGGCACACACGCAAAGGTGGCGCACACACACACGTACTTGTATTATTCAGGAAATTTTTAGCGGTTACGCTAAACATAACACCTCCAAAAACATTCCAGAGTAGACACAAGGCCTCTGCTGGCAGAATTTTTTCCTTTAGGTAAGAAACTTGTGTTACCTGTTCTAGTGCATTACCTCAGTACAGTCAAAATGAACCAGAAGATCTACAACTTATACCATTTAAAATACCGCAGTTCATTTAGACAGAGGCAGGTTGGCAAGTGCTTGCACCAGCACCTTGCACAGGAGAGCTCAAGGAACACTTGTCCCAGTAAGGGGCTAAAATACCTATTCAGTGATGTATGTACTGCCAGAACAAAGTCTGTGTTTTGCCCTAGGATGAGGCAGTTTATTTTCAGATTTGTACATGAGATAAACCAACTAAAAATCACATGAACAGTAGAAGACATTTGGATGTTACACTCAGAAACCTCAGAGTAGTAACAGGTTGATAAAACTTGTTTTAAATAAATGTGCAAGTGGTTCAAGTTTGTAAGCCACCATTCTTGTTTTACAGGCTAGTTTTGGATGTTGGATAGTCCCAAATCAAGCAGCTAAGGTTGTCATGGAAGAGTTTCTGTACACGAATTAAAGGATATTACTGAAGAAATTACACCAAGGAAAGAAATAACACACACAGAACAGATGACAACCGTTTACTTAAAAAAAGAATCCTTGCTGTTGATGTTTTCTCCTACAGTAAGTCAGAAAGAGGCTACACTGGAGAAGCAAATACAAAATGAATTTGGAACAGATATATCTCAAAGTATGTTGCACAACTGGGACTCCCACTGTGTACATTTTCTCTTTTACATCTTTCATTTGACTTTTGAAAGTCAAGTGCAAATTTTCATAGAAAACAGTAACAGATGCAGCTGCACAGTTTGTGGAAGGAGAATATGCTCGGAAGAGTATTCAATAGGACAACCTTCTCTACCTAATGCCATAATGAAAAAAGCCTCCAAACTTACGAACTTCTATTTAATTTCATGAAGATGTAACACCACAGGAAAGCTCAGGGCATTTACACAACATAGTAAAACAGTATATACAATAACCCTGCCCACCTTTGTACATACATATAGATTTCTAATATAGCTACTTTTCAGTGTGAAACATTCTTCAAATTCACTGAGTGTAAACCAACCGGTCAACTTCATTCTCATTTCAACAATAATTTTAGCAAATGTCCCAGCTTTGGAAAAAAAAATAAATTTGGGTATCTGCAGCTATGGAGTCAAATTAAGTTTCATCTGTCTGCAACAGAAAAAATAATTTACAGATAGCTTCAGCATGACAAAGCACACACTGAATAGTCAATTTCTTTTTAAACAAGGAACTGTTACACAATGTTTTACAGACATTTTAGCTGTAAGATCATATGCTATTAAAAGAAAAAATCAACAGTTGTGATGTCACCAAACATTGTAAGTGGAAATAAAACACATGACACATTGTATAGAAAGTCTAAACATCTGTAACCACTTATGTTCACAGACAGAGCCGTGCTACAGAGTGGATCTGGTTAATTACTGTTTGATATATTAGCCTTCAGCACACAGGAGATGGTCATGAAGGATAAGACTTGCAGTCTGACCTGTGCCATTGTCCAAGTGTAACTGACATTCTAGCTGGGTTTCAAGCTTATCCCAAAGCCACAGATACTAAATATTTCACCACAGATGGCTCGCATAAAAGGCAAGTAGTTACAATGAAAAGAAAAATGCATAAAGCAGCAAAAATGGAGAACAAGCAGCTCCCCCAAAAACAGCCACTGTCCAAAAGCATAAATAGAAATAAATCCTTTTTAGTGGGGCAAAACTATTCTGGCCTCTATTTGTGTGGTCATTCAGAATACAGTTAGGTGAGTGAAAAACTATTTTTTAATCATTATCTTTTTGTTGTTGTTCAGCTCAGTGCCCAGATTTCTGAGTCTTAGGCTTTGTCTCTTAAAAGGGGACTGACTAATGAAGTGCTTCAGGAACCATTCCTGAAATGATGCAACACACTGAGGAGACTCGGGACATTTGTCATGCAGCTGTGGAATCTGAGGGGTAGCTGACATGAGCACACATCGCCCCCTTGTGCTTTTCCTCAGAAAATACTTATTTTCTCTTCGTTTTGTAGGTAAGCTCCAACTGAATGTCCTTTCTTTCAGGATACTTGCAACAGTGCAAAAATCAGTCCCACAAATATAAAATGAACAAGAGTCCGAAAGGGAACTAGGCTCATCGCCGTCTGAATGCACGTGATATCCTCCAAGCATTGGGCTCCTCATAGCGATTGTACAGTGGTTCCAGCCGCTGCTGCTTCTTCTGTTTGCTCAGCTTGGTTGGATCAGAAACCTTGAAGAAAGCTGGTGCAAATTCCACCAGCCAGCGAGGATCAATAGTTGTCACTTCACGCATATATTCCTTAGTGGTCAGCACCAGTTCATGATACACCACCCTGTGAAGAGGGACAGCAACTTTGGAAATTAGTTTTTCCAAACAAGAAGAGACAAGGCAAGGCCCGGAGTATCTAAGCTTGCCCCTTTATCTCAGTTTCACCCTCCTTCAGCATAAGGCTCTTGAAGTTCCAACGCAGGGTCCAAAACAACCATCCAAAAGAGCTATCTTTTTTTCCTCCCTCTCCTACTTCAGAACTACTCTTCAGCACAGAACTACTTCATTCAATTTAAAACAAGTCTCTCTCCCCACTCCCTCCCTCTTCCTCCCTGTGCCCTGAACACTCAGTGTTTTAAAATCACTTTCACCATATAGAAACACAGAACTGCAGCCTCTGGGCCTGGCCTTGGCTCAAAAAGTAAGTCTCATCTCTGCACAGGCACTGATTTTAGCAGCAGAAAGAGCCAAAAGCAGACTTGAAACTTTTCTCACTCTGCACATTGCCAAGAAATCAGTAGCCTATACTTTCACCTGTACTCCACAGATACTGCACTCCACCACCTTTTCAGTTATAAAGTCTTTCAGTTCAGAAAGAGAAAATTACATGATATTGCCTTCCTTACCATTCTGGCTGCCTATTGAAGAGAGCACTGGATGGGTGGATATAGACCACTTGTTGATCAATGAGTGTCCGATAACCTTCCTGGGGATCCTTCTTTGCTGCATTTCGGAAGAAGCCACTACAGATGGCCTTCTGGACTCTAACTGTTGCCTTCCCACAGGATACCACATCCAGCTTGTGCCTGCCAGACAAGAGTTAGAGAGAAAAAAAACTAAGAGTTCTCCAGATTTGAGTGCAGCTACCAACATCAGATTAACAAATTTTGTTTAGCTACTAAAGTGTAAGAACACAAAACTTGTCCTTCTCGACATGCTCACCTGTCCATAATGCCCAACATCTGCTTGCGGATGTCCTGTGCCCTGCGTAAGGATCGAGCCTGGATAAAATTTTCATAGCACCAGGGATTTGAAAACTTATTATTCTTCCAGGAATTGTACACAGCCAGCAGAGTGAGGTGGTCACCTTCTGTCTGATGGAACTTGGCCTTCTTTTGATCAGCAAGTGCTTGTTTATCCTAACATATAAAATATGTATCAATCAGGTATCTACATCATAGAGACAATCCTTATGCAACATGAAGGACACGGACTCCTCGTCCCTCATACCATGACTTTTTAAGTCTACCAAGACACATAATGTAAGATTGAGAAGATAACACAAAATTTTGAGCAGTGACTGACTAAAGACCAAAAGACTGGAATCTAAAGGTCGCTGGGACTGCTCTCATTAAGCCAAAACTATGCCTGTACAAAAGGAAGGCCTAGAACTGTTCTTGACAAAGACTGACCTCCTGTAGACTCTCCTAAAGACTCTCCCATGGGCGACACAGACCAGACCAAGAAAAGATGAACTTTTTTTTTTAATGATACTTTTTATTCAATTTCAGTCCCTATTTTTGAAAGGGCACTTCAAAGTAAACGGCTCATTTATACTGTAGGAAGAATATGCGTGCACTGAACTAGTTAGGTTTTTTTATTGCTCTAGAAGCAACCTCAACTACTCATCAACAAAGGTCCTGAAGCAGCAGCTTTGACCCGACTGACCTATCCACCTCTCCCCACTTCTCCAATCTGTAGGTAACACACTAATGCAGCTACATAAATCAAAATTGAAGTTAACAGACTAAACTGCAACATGCCATCGTAATGAAGAAATAATGGATTCAAGTGGAGTCTGCTGTTGAGCAATCCTACCACACCATAGCCAGCTACTTGCTGACTTAAAAGAAATCAACACAGGATAGGAGCGACATGAAGAAATACATTCTGTATATCCGAAAATTGCAAAGGCATTCTGAACTCCAGAGCCGGGACTGACTTGGTTTAGGGTTGTGTGTGTTAACTGGGAAATACAAAAGAGAATATGAGACTTCTAACTTTCAACTTCCCACATGCAAAGAAACTACCAATACCCACAGCTACAGGGTACCCAAAAGGTACATCAGAAACGTAATGTATGAGCACAGTCTAACCAAGCTACAGGTTTATTTTAGCATATATGCTCACTCTAACACCGAAGGCAGGCACACAAAAACCACCCAAACCGTAACGCTGCTGCTTCTTGGCTGCATTCCTTACCTTTGGCCTGTAGAACACGTTCTGTACTGACAGCATGGAGACTATTGTCAACATTTCCTCACTGCATCCCAGATGTACAGACATGATCAACATCTTACACAACATAGGCTCCAAGGGGAATTCTGCCATCTGCAAGAAACCTGTTTCAGGGTACGCTGCAGCATCTTGGAAAAATCTTGAATTCTCTCAGTGTAAAAGAGAGCAATGCCTTCTCTTCCATGCTTCCTTTCCAAAGCTTTACCCAGAATAACTTTACTCAACATGACACAAATTATTTGTCTATGTTCACTATCATAAAAATATTCTAATACTTAAAGGAAAATTTTAGACATTAATAAAAGTAACCTTATGAATAAGGAGAAATAATAGCTGCTCCTTAAAAAGCAGAAGATATGAAACCAGTAAGTGAAAAGCTATCAATAAAACACAAGAGAATAATAGAAAAAAGAAACCAACAGTGCTAGGCAAGTCCTTATACACCTACTCTCATATCACCCCCTAAATATCTACAACCCATACAAGGCTAAGAAGTATTCTGTTTCACCTACCCGGCGCCCAAGTCGAGTGAGCAGTCCCTCATCATCCAGAGCCCCCAGGGTGTACAGCTGCTCCATAGCAGTTATGAGAGTTTCCATTGGGGGAGCATCCATAAAGTCAAAGGAGAGCAAATCATTGATGCCCATAGCCTGAACAGAGTGGAGAAAATGCAAGTTAAAACACTGAGAAGGAAGACACCAAACTCCAGCCAGTGATATAAACCATTAAACAGTGACGCACTACAGAACTTTAAGCAACCCTAGCCTCATGTCCTTATCTTGACTGTGACTGCAGTCACGAATACGTGGCTATGCTTCTTCACTTGAGATAATCTGCGTTGGCCCATGGCTTTCACCCACCATCCAGTTTTCCAATCTGTTTCTTTGGTACTGTTCCATACATCTCAAGTAAGATAATTCAATTGAGGAGACACATATGCTGGTTTTGAGGACTTCCTACCTTATAAACTAGTGTGGCTTGACAGTTCCAATGGACACTAAATATGTCTCTGCCTTTCCCCTTGTTCACAGAAATGGGAAAAGGCAGCAGCTTCCACAGCTGCTATGTAACGGGTTAGATCCAGTTTGCGGACTCCCAGAGGAATGGTACACATGTTTAGAGATCAAAAACCACTCAGAGTGTGTCTTATGTGTTAAGAACATAAGTGTACCTTACATAGGAAATATGTACTGCCCATAAGATTCCTGTTTCTCAAACCTCCTGTGACTGTTCTGTGCAGCTGAGACTTGTAATTTAGGTGGATATTCAACATTATAATGCTCAATAGAAAAATGCAGGAGCAAGCTCTGTTCACTAGAAGGATCTGAAGCTACAGAAGTACTTCATGAGGCTCATAAAGGCAGAGACTCATTTATTGAAACACTTATGATCATGTTGGCTTGAAATACTCACCTTCAGGGAGAGTACCGTACTGGCCAAATTTGTTCTCTGGATTTCAGGCACATTGGTGGTTAGCATTTCATCTCGATAAGCACGTTCTGTATATAACCTATAGCATTTTCCTGGTCCTGTTCTCCCAGCCCTTCCTGCTCGCTGCTTTGCTTGAGCCTAAAGGTAACAAGGCATCTCAATGAACAGGTGCAAACAGGCACAGGTAAAAACAAGTGAAATAATTAATTATTCACAATTTTACTTGTATTAATAGAAAGGGATTTCCAATACAACCCAGGAGAGTACGCATTCCTCAGGCACAGCCTCAAGGAGTTATCAAAAATGTGGTTTCATCATTGCCTCGCTTTACTTCCATGTGCTTGGGCACCACATCATCAAGATATGCATTACCAGCAGGAAAAAAAAAAAAAATTATCGTCAAACACAGAATGCCTACCTGTGAAATTGGTGTAACAACCAGCTGGTCAATTCCAGTCTTGGAGTTATAAACTTTCTGCTTCACAAAGCCAGGATCAACTACGTAATATATTCCATCAATAGTCAAAGATGTCTCAGCAATGTTAGTGGCTATGACAACCTGCAAACAGTCTGATTCAGTACCAGTTCTGTCTCTGGTTGCAAAGCCAACCATGCTGCTCAACTTAAACAATCCATTCTACATGATACAAGCAGTTTGTTATAAATGCAACTACTATCATTTAACATTGAAAGGAGGAATGTGCTACAGTCAGAGATGGACAGGTTTTAAGTATCTACATTTGTTTTAGATTTGGACAATATGGGAAAAGAGCATGATAAAATCCACAATTAAAAGCAAGTGAAAGATCATTAGAAGTTTGTAAGCAGACTGCACTGACTTCGGGGAGAATTTTTGCCTACCACTCAAACATTCCATATTTAAGAGAACAACCTTCCAGAGAATACCTCTCTAGATATTCATTAGCTATTTGGTAGGAAATTTACATCCATCCAACAGGAATTGTATTTGGATTTCACTAAAGTTAATGTCCTTTAAAGGCAGCATTAAAGAACACACCAAGAACATCCCACAGAGGTCTGCTACACCAGATGTTTTATATATATTTCCAAAAGCTTAGATAACATGTATAGATAGACACGTATGCAACCAAAAACATGCTCTAAGCTACATAAGACACCTTTTCTCCAAAACTACATCATTTTCTCTGAAGTTGAACTAACAGAATCATAAGTACTAAAAAAAAAGAAAGAAAAAAAGAAATAAAGAAAAAGACATCTGATTAGCAGTGTAATACACCCCACTATTAAAATGTATCAGCAGAAGACGAAGCCATACTTAGCTGAAATTACCTTTCTGCTTCCTGGTGGGGCCGGGTCAAAGATCCTGGTTTGCATTTCACTGGGTAAAGCTGAATATACCGGTAGGATAATTAACTCTGGAACATCAGGTCCTAGAGATTTCATCCTCTCATAAAGGATTTCACAGGCAGTGTCAATCTCTTCCTGACCAGTTAGAAACACCAAAATGTCACCTACGCAGGAAGTAAATTAAAATAGAATCAATTCTGTTCAGTACAACTCCTACATTACCACATTGCCATCCCTCACTTTTTCCATTTAAAGCAGAGGATCCCCAACTTTTGCAAGCCCCTGGGCAACAACTCTTAGCCAGAAGCAACATACTTCAGTCTTTCACCCAACTTTTTCAGCATTTAATGTATTTGCAAACAATAGAGGATAGTGCTGAGAGCATTGTGCTCGTTACTAATACATGATCCATGACTTAGAAAGACATTGCTCATAGGTATTAGTCCTTAAATCACCGATCACCCTAGACCATTCTCCACTCACCTGGTGGCTCTGTTAAGTGGATCTGCATTACTGTAATCAGACTGGCATCCAAATAATCTGTCTCTGGCTCTTTTGTGTACAGAATTTCTACTGGGTATGTTCTGCCAGGAATTGTGAAGATTGGCGCTTCGTAGAAATACTGAGAAAATTTCACAGCATCCAGCGTTGCTGACGTCACTATCAACTTCATATCCTGCCGTTTCTGCACTGTCTATAGCAGGATAGAAAGTTCAAGTCATTTATTGCCTTTGGGACTATTAACATATGGAGCTTGACTTAAGTCAGAGAAACATGACCAGTAATATCAGGCATTTTGATGTCCGAGTAGAGGGTCAACTCATTCCAGCAGCCAGAATTTCAAACAATCAACTGCTAAGGTCACATTTCAAACCTTTCTTAGCAGCACCCATCACAGAAAGCCTTGGTCAGAGAAGGAAGAGCAAAGCATGAACACTCCTCCTCTGAGTATCCTGGACTACCAATTCTCATTGTTTCTGCTGAATTTTGCTTGCTTTGCCTTCACACAGAGGCTTATTTCATGAAAATTCGGACTACAAACCCTTAAGGTCATTTGCTTTGTTTCAGAAGAGACTCTTAGAGCACATGAATGAACTTGACTTGTGTGACCTTGCCTTTCCCTGTGCACTCCTGCCCATACATAACGTACAGAGGACACTGAAGCAATAAAAATATAAAAAAAATAAACACTACATTACCTTTTTCAGTAGTCCAAAGAGCACATCTGTATGTATGGTTCTCTCATGGGCTTCATCCAGCATGATAATGGCATACTGAGTCAGATCAGGATCTATCAAGCACTCCCTCAATAACATACCATCTGTCATGTATTTGATAACAGTTTCAGGGCTAGTGCAGTCTTCAAATCGAATGGTGTAGCCAACCTAGAATGAAGAGTCGCACAGAAACTGAAGCTACAGAATTAAGTTATTACCACCATTCATTCCCAGTTTGATTATTCTGCAAGCTCATTTTACAGACTACAAGGGAAGAGACACATGGACACACGAGCAAACTAGCTCCAGTACTGATTTTCCCCGTTTTCCTCATGCTTATTTTGACACGTTCTTCCGCATAGAAATTCACCTCTTGTCCCAAACAGCAACCAAATTCCTCTGACACCCTCTTTGCAACAGACATTGCAGCCACTCTGCGAGGCTGAGTACATCCAATCTTTCCTCTTGAAGTATACCCCGCCTCAGCCAGGTATTGGGTAATCTGTGTTGTTTTCCCAGATCCTGTCTCTCCAATAACAATCAGAATCTGGTTGTCATGCACAGCCTAAAAAAGATCATAACAGACACACTCATGAAAATTTTAAAACAAACAAACAAAAAAATCAACACAGTACATCTAGGACTATACTGAGCATCTACTGCTCTTGCTCCAGTTGACCCAGACCAAACATGATAAGTGTTCCTACCGATCAAATCAGCAAACTACTTAACTGCTTAGCTGACTCATTCCTTGCCAACACAATCAGTTTCAATTTTGACTTACATCAATAAATATCTGGAGTTTTATTAGAACATACAGATATATGTAATCATTTAAAATAATTATTGTGAACTACAGTTCTGCACTTAGAATTATCAACTGGCTATTCACATGCCAACAAGCTAAACCAAGAATATTTATTTTTATTTACATCATCTACCTGCACTACTAACAACATCTACTGGGACTTGTGCAAAGCATTTAACACTGTCCTGCATGATAGCCTTCTCTCTAAATTGCAGAGACAAGGATTTGATGGATGGACCACTTGGTGGCTAAGGAATTTGCCGGACGGTAGCACTCAAAGTGTTGTGGACAATGGCCTGATGTCCAAGTGGCAACCAGTGAAGAGTGCTGTGCCTCAGGGGTTGGTACTGGGACCAGTGCTGTTTAACATCTTTGCTGGTGACATAGATATTGGGATAGAGTGCACCCTCAGCAAGTTTGCCAACACCAAATTGTGTGGAGCGGTCAACACGCTGGAGGAAAGGGATGCCATCCAGAGGGACCAGGACAGGCTTGAGAGCTGGGCCTGTGCAAACTTCATGAAGTTCAACAAGGCCAAGTGCAAGGTCCTGCATGCGGGTCAGGGCAATCCCATGCACAAATACAGGCTTGGTGGAGAATGGATTAAGAGCAGCCCTGAGGAGAGGACTTGGGGATGTTGGTTGATGAGAAACTCAACATGAGCCAGCAATCGCACTCGCAGCCCAGAAAGCCAACCGCATTCTGGCCTGCATCCCCAGCAGTGTGGCCAGCAGGGCAAGGGAGGGGATTCTGCCCCTTTGCTCCACTCTCATGAGACCCCACCTGCAGTACTGCATCCAGCTCTGGAGCCCCAAACAGAAGAAGAACATGGATCTCTTGGACAGAGTCCAGAGGAGGCCACAAAGACAATCAGAGGGCTGGAGTACCTCTGCTATTGGGACAGGCTGAGACAGTTGGGGGTGTTCAGCCTGGAGAAGAGAAGGCTCCGGGGAGACCTTATAGCCCCTTCCAGTCCCTAAAGAGGGCCTACAGGAAAGATAAGGAGGGACTCTCTTATCAGGGAGTGCAGTAATAGGACAAGGGGTAATGGTTTCATGCTGAAAGAGGGGAGATTCAGGTTAGATATTGGGAAGAAATTCTGTACTGTGAGGGTGGTGAGTCCCTGGCCCAGGTTGCCCAGAGAAGCTGTGGCTGCCCCTTCCCTGGAGGTGTTCAAGGCCAGGTTGGATGGGGCTTTGAGCAACCTGGTCTGGGTGGGAGGTGTCCCTGCCCGTGGCAGGGGGGAGTGGAAGTAGGTGATCTTTAGGGTTCCTTCCAACCTGAACCATTCTATGATTTTAAGCTGTTGCTTGCTCAAGCAAGAATACCATTTCAAGAGTCTTACTTGTATCAGCTGCTCCTTCAGTCTGAAGATTGGGAGACTCTCTCTCTGCTCAATAATGGAAAGCTGGGTCTTCTTACCATAGGAAGCTTTGTTGCCACCAAATGCATGTTTCTTCCACTCCGGGATATCATTGGGCATCATCCCAATACCTCGCATGTTTGCAGCAATTTGTCTTCCATCCACTAGAAAAGAAACATTTTCACCGTTACATTTAGATTCACACAGCACAGGTGATGATCCTGCTTCTATTGTTCCATCATTCATGCCTTCTATACTTGTGTTTAAGTATTTTTTTAAATCCTGCATGTATACCCCCCACTACTACATTAATTTCCATGTAAAAAATTACTTCACGGTTCACCACACCTTCTTGAAGGATAATACATCCTTGAAGGATAATACATCCTTGAAGGATAATACATCCTTGAAGGATAATACATCCTTGAAGGATAATACATCCTTGAAGGATAGCAGGATATACCTGTACATTTCCCTTGACATTCCTATTTCCACTTCAGTGGAAAAACACTTCTTCTTTGCCTCGCTTTTAGTGTGAAGCAGATAAACACAACATCTAGGCATTTCTCCCGGCTTACTCAACTGTCACAAAAAAGGCAGAGTTCACACTTAGATGTGTTCAGACATACCATCAGGGAGAGGATCCACCCAGTGAGTGTTCAGTCCCATGGGGATAGAATCCATCTCTGCTTCTCTCTGGGCTTGTTTAAGTTCTCGTCTTTCTTTAGCTAAAGCACTCTGCATCATTGCAGCCTGAGACAAGGAACCATCCGGATTCTGGAAAGCAAGAGAAAAGTTAAGATTTGAAGCACTCCCAATGCTTCAATTATCTCTGTCACCACTGCCCTTTAGAAGCCTCTTCTAAAAAAGTTAACGTCTTGTAAAGCATCTTATCTCTGAGTTCCAGGATATTTCCACTAGCCCAGCCTCATGAAATTCCATGGACATAACTAATATGGAGCATCCCTACACTGTCCAGTCAGAAGGATTATGGGTACAACCAATGAAAAGTAAGTATTTCTCTACCACCTTCTACTTTCAAAAGGTAAGAAAAAGCAGAACAGAAAGAGCATGTTCTAACACACTTATGTGAGATGGTTGCTGCTGCAGGCTAATGTACGTTTCAGTTTTATTATTCCACTTCACTGTCACTAGTTAAAGTAAGAAACCAGCTTTATAAATAAAGGATCCTCAGTTCAGTGGGAATGTTTTTCAGGGCTCTCAGTAATGTCCAGATGGAAACCTGGTTGTTAAATTCCCAAATATTGGATTTAGTCCTCGAAATCTCTTACCTTTACTATTTTGATGGGACTCATATCCATGCTCTGTTTAGTGTGACCTCGAAGGAACGGTGGCTCTTCTTCAACTAACTCAATCTCAAGGTCCTCATCTAAAATTCACAAGCGACAATTTTTACAGCAAAGTTAAACATCTTTTAGGTACATAAACTACCTTTTCAAACAGTGCTTCCTGTGTATTTTTTATTATGATGTAATCAAATAATTTTAAAAGTGAAAACACCACAAATAAAAAGAACGCACAGACAGGGCACATCCAAATGTCACTAATAATGCCAGTGCAACACTAGTTCCTAATGTTTAAGATGACAGCAAGTTGTGAGATGCTTCACATCCACTTATGTCATCATCTCTTTTTGAATCAAAACATCCAGAAACACAAGGAATTTCCAATAAAATAAGACTACTTGGAAAGAATACCTTCTTCATCATCAACTTTAGGAAGAATCCCAGTCTCCTCATCAAAGTCAGGAAACTCTTCTTTGGAAAGCACATTAGCTGCAATCATCTGGGAATAGAATGAATACAATATGAACTTGCCCCCACTAATGAACACAACACAACTCAGCCTATGAGGTCTCAGTTCTAACGCTATTGCCAGACCTGCAAAACAGGAATAAAGGAATGTTGTGATTTCAGAACAAAGGAACGGTCCTACATTCTGGCACATGTCTCCCCAAGTCATCCAGCCTCTCAGCAAATAGTCCTTTTGTTATTCTAAATGCCATCAGTGTGAGACAGCTAGCTTATGCATGGCAGGACTGCACTGATACTCAAAATACCAGCTAAGTGTCAACTAAGGATCATGATCACCCAGGTCAGAATGATCTCTGGTTACCTGGTCCAACCTCCTGCTCAAAGCAGGGTTAACTTCATAGTTAGAATTAAGCTAGGAGTCCCAAATCACAAGAGGGCAGCAATTTGGAGGTAAGAAATAAGTTACACAAAGAATCAAGGAGCTGTATTCTAGTTCATGAAACTCCCTAGCAATTTTACTGACTGACACCCTATTTCCCTGAATAGAAAACACACCTGTTTTATTTCCCATTTCTCTGGGTCTGAAATTCGGGTGAGGCGTTTTCGTTCAAGGCTATCATCCTCCACTTCTGGAGCGTTCACCAGGGACAGGTGACTGGGTCTGTCTGGGTTTCTCATAGAGGTTTCTTCATTGGTTTCTCCAACCAGGTTTCTCCTTCGGTTTGGGTTCAAGTCTTCCCCAGTGTTTTGATCAACATCCTACATTAGATTGATTAATCAATCAGCTCTAACTATATCGCACTTCCACTTATCTATTAATATTGGTGCTTTCTCTAACACAAGAGAAAACACAAGGTTACTCAGACAGACTACTGCCAACAGTAGTCCATACAAAGAAAATGCTATTTTGCATGCTTTTTTTTTTTTTCAGCTGGCACTGTGAGGGTAAGTACACCCCAAGGCCTGGAACACTCTACTCTGCCTTGGCAATGGCAGTGATTTCATTTAAAATGAAATGCCTCTCATGCTGAAAAAGGAAGACAAACATAGCAACAGCTTAAGGTTTGCCTTATCAGTTAGCTAATATGTCGAGTCAAAAAACTGTTAGGAATGTCACATCAAAAACAAGAACCTAAAGAAAATGCGTAAAAAGTAATAGGTCACAAACAGAGAACAGTAGATCAATTTTTTTAACTCCCACTTGAAGGGTTACATATCAGTTTTCATCAAAACCAGAAAAAAAACAGCAAGAGGCATAATCTTTAAAACTTCTGGCACCACAAACTCTACTATAAGCACTGTATTATGTTTTCCATACCTTCATACTTAGGCTGGTTTTAGATCCAGTAAAGGATAACACTTTGACTTTTACTCTTTGTCCTTTGCTCACAACATCAGCAACATTGGCAACCCGTCCTTCTCTTCGAAGCTCTGAAATGTGGACCAAGCCCTCCCAACGCTTCCTGTAGGTGAAACAAACAGAAAGGCATGAGATGTTGTATTTTATTACTCTGACAATCCTTCAGATCAGAGTCTGGATTAAAATATTTTGTTGTTAACTGATTGTTTGTGTATGTTCATAAACTGTTTTTTATGAGGAGAACATTTTCTGCTGTCAAATTTACTTTTCTGAAACAGACCTTCATTTTGGCATCAAAACCCAGAATATCTTATTGTAGCCTCATAACCTCTTCAAGATACTAGCAGATAAGAAAACTCAATAAAACAGTACCAGATTCATTGGGAACATCAGAAGGTACCTTAGTCCTTCCAGCTGCACAAAGCATCCAAATTGCATTATACTCGTGACTTTGCCATTGTAAATGTCTCCAATGGAAGGCTCCTCAGGTGGTGGACGGTCTATGTGCTTGTCTCTCCATCTCTCATTGCTCTTCTCTACGTACTTCTCCCGATCCTTACGGTCCCTACTGGGACTCCGACTTCTGCTCCTTGACCGGTATCTGTATTTTCCCCTGTTCTTATCCCGAGTCCTAGAACGTGACCTAGAGCGAGATCTGTGCCTTCGTCTCCCGTCCCTGCTACGACTTCGGCTCTTCCTCTTTTTCTTTGTCCTAACAAACAAACGTTACATATTTGCAGTGAAATTCCACATAAGAACAGAGCAAGCAGGCAAAACCAACTGCCAATACCATCCCCTAAAGACGTACTAGAAACCTACCGGTGGTCACTGTTCCTTTGCTTGCCCTGCCTGTCTGCACTAGGCATTAGAGCTTCAAGTTCTTTAAGTGCATCAGCCGCCACTTTCACATCATCTTCATCCAACATATTCTGCAAGAACAGAGAACCATTCTGTAAGAAGGCCGATAAAAGGTTTTTCACAGAGAATCCGCCTACATAAAGGACAAGCACACGCATATCTATTTAGAAGGAACAGAAGATTAAAAAAGATCAGACGGAACATGATATAGAAAAAAAAAGTAATAAAGCTACTCCTGTATTTTGCAACAATATTGAGACAATTCTGCTTTTATACAAAAGACAACTTCATCTCAACACCTCAAATTATTACAGAAATATAAAATGCAAGTCCCTTGTAGTTCTGAATGTCCAAAATTTTCGTCTAGTTTGTAATCTGTCATTACTTTGAACATTATGTGAGAAAGGCCAGGCTGCAAACTTCAAGTCACAAGAACCTCGTCTTCCAGGTATTCTGCAAAACAGTATCAGCGTGGCAACTGCTGTAACAGCTATTCCTGATAACTACATGTAATAATACCAGCCTTCTACCCCTTTTATAACTCATTTCTCTTAGTCCACTTTTATCCATGCATTAGCAGAAGACCCTTCACATTAATGTGAAAAAAACTTGAAACTAAGAGAAACAGATTTTTTTTTTTAATTATGTTTTTGCATACTCACAAAAGAAATCTGAAATTATGACCTTACCCTGATGTTGGGATTGTCTGGTCTGCAAAGGGCTGGAAACAACTCTTTCAACTTTTCCTTCTCCGATTTGGGTTTGACAACTGTCTCTGATTTTGAGATTAAAACAAATAAACAAACAAACAAAAAACCACACACAAAAACCCCAAACTTAGAAGAGCTAAAATGATTCTGCCTTGATTTTTATGTAATTGAATATAAAGTTTAACTTTCATCTGAACACAAAGGTTGATATAGATTTTACACAGATTTAATTCAAAGATCACAATGTTACCTTCCTACAAATAAAATTATGATTATTAGTAAATCTATGGAATACATAAATACTCAAAATAGTGTACTCAATATGTTTTCAGGGCCTAAACAGCTTTGCTAATCTCCCACTAACAGAGACTCCTACTGCAACAATAATATATGAAGTCTTGCCTTACAAGACTAGAATACTAACTATATCAATCTCACCAAATATGGCCTGAATCTACAAAAGACTAAGAGTGTTGTTTTCCTTTTTACACTGAATTGCTAAGAGGAACAAGGTTATACATACCTTTGCTTGTAGATGGTTTTGGTGGAGGCCGCATTGTCTGTATGAGACGTAACAAATTACTAATAAGGGAATCCTGAAAAATTTAAAATATTTTAAGAAATGACTACAACGTTGTTTTTCACTATTAAAAAGCAACAGTGAGGGCTTATTAGTAGGACCAAAACAAAAGCTCAATTCTGAAGGTGTAGGTTCATTTTAAGAAAGTATCACTGGACTTCACATATACCCTAAAAAGATATAATAACTGGGATCTGAAAATGACTATGATAATTCCATATAAGTGACTTTTCTACTTGTCATTTTCATTTATTTATTTAAACCAACTGCAGTTATTTTGAAGATTTCATGAATCCAGCATCTAAACATCATAAAAGCAATTATGACAACATCTGCCTTTCTGAAAAGTTGTTTCTTCTGTATTTTATATGCTCAGCAAGACAATAAGCAGTTCAGGTCCTCAGAAGGGTGTCTTGCAAAAACTACTAAAGTTTTTAGGGTTGGGGTTTTTTTTTGTTTTGTTTTTTAAAAAGGAGGGGGGGAGAGGCATGGCTTGATAAGACAAAAATACTCAAAAGTTAATTAGTGCATAGTTTTCCAATTGAGGAAAACCAATAATCAATCCTCATGCCTCTCTCTTTAAAACAAAAAGCTCTGTAAAATATACCAGAACAAGAAAAACACATAAATAACGTTCACTTACAGTGAATTCAGCACCATTTTTTAGAAGAACTGCTTTAAATGTGTCAAACGTAGTATTTTTCTCAGCAAGACTTATCACGAACTCAGCTGTGAAGACAAAGCAGAAAGTAAATTAGAACAAGTAGTTAAAAAGGAGTATAAATACTTTATGTTTGGATAGAGGCTGTTCTCCTGGCAACACAGTGACCAGCCAGGTCTATCTACCTACGGAAAAGCTGCAACGCTGCTCACCACAGCAGTCGCTTCCCTCCCAACACCTTTTGGAGGGACCCAGATCAAGGTATTTTCTCACGCTCACAAGTTTTTTCGGAGGAAAATCATGGGGTTGTTTCCGAATTCGCAAACGCGTTCTGGCAGACAGGAACGCTACAACAGCCCTTCCCATAGCTGCCCTGAGGCCTGTAACGCCACAGGCACCGCTGCCGCGCCCCGGGCCGCGCTCGCCACGGAGATCCCCAACGCTCGGGCTGGGGCCCGCCGCACTCACCCAGGTCCTTGTCGTTGATGCCCAGGTGGTTATCCAGCTCGGTGCAGACCTTGGAGACGAGCGACAAGTACTCGAGCTTCGCGAGCTCCTCCAGAGTCCCCTGGTCCGCCATGACTCCACCCCCGCGCGCGCACACCCGACACCATTTCCGCATCCGGAGCGCGGCGGAAGTGGCGTGATGGCCACGGGCCGCCCTGACGCTGACCACAGAGAGGGCGGAGGCCACTAGAACGACGCGCGCCTGGGGCCGGTCTGTGCCAGCAGCTCTGTGGTTTGTGGCGGATGAGGAAGCGGGGCTGGGGCAGGCCCCGGCGGGGAGCGCACCGCGGGGAAGCAGCGGGGCGGGCGGGGAGGGCCGCACGGATCCGAGCAAGGAAAGCCGGCTGCTGCAGCGGCGGCGGCTTCCCTGCTCATCGGTGGGATGGTCTTTAAGGTCCGTTCCAACCCAAACCACTGTGATTCTATGAGAGAAGGCTGCCGTGGCTGTTGTGCCTGTGAAGGCTGATGATAATTTTGCAGCTTTAGAAAAAAAGGCCCAAAACATCACACCCCCAAAACAGCTGCTTCTTGATATTTGTGCAAACTAAACTTTTCCAGTCAGAGATGAACTGTCTCATGCTTGTTCAAAGTTGAAAGCATTAAGTGCCAAAGCATACAACAAAATGATACAAACAGCATGTGCTGGCCACAAAATACCACTGGGTGGAAAGCAGCAGTCTTTTTGATTCACAATACAAAACACATTTTCTTCTTACTGAAATTAATGGCATTAAGAAACAACTAGTGGATGAGCTTGTTTTAAAAATACATATGTACAAAAATGCATATTCTCACATGCTGTACTGGGCAGCTTAAAACAGCAGTCACCCAAGAGTCATTCTCACAAGTAGTTTTTCTTAAGACTTGGAGAGATAGAGACATCAGTTCTGTTTCTTGTTCTTGTTGTGCAGATTGTGCAAGTGTCATTAGATTCTGGTGATGTAGATGCAATCCAGCCAAAAAGTCTCATCACAGTCCTTTTTCAAGTTATGAAATACTTAAATTCAGGACAGAAGTGCAAAATTATGCAAGGAGGAAACAACTAGAGTTAGTCTGACTCATTGGGCCCTGCCTCTAAAGTGGCAGTGAAACAGAGATTGTGGCTCACTCTGATCAGCCGTGCAGAGACACCCCATGTACTGGTCACTCTGTTGAAGCATCAGCCATGGTAAGGCACTGAAAAAAGAAAGCTGCAGTCTGAGGGCAGTAGAGTCCACATTCACAAGGCCAAGTACATTACCGTCTTTCCTGGATAAGACTTCTCTCTCTCATGCAAACACTGAGCCTCCTGTTTAAGGCATAGACTGAGAAGAAGCCCCAGAGGTTTGTCTCCCTATGACTTGGCCTTTGTGGTGGGATATGCTGCACCCAAAAGCTCTGCCAACCTCACCCTGTCATGGCAGGCGGTGGTACAGGGGGTGAGGTGGCGTGGCATTCCCCTGGCAGTTCACATACTGGTAGTCTTCAAACGCCAGCTGCTCTGAATGACACAGGTATGTGCAGGTCAGGGTACCCCTGCAAGGCAAAAGCAGACCAGAACTGCACTTGTGATTGTCCCAGACTGAGGTTTCTCATAATGTCCCATGATAAGCTCCCGCTGCCATCCTGGTTTGTTGCTATTACATAGGCCCAGAGCTCAACAGTCAAGATACCCTCACCTCAATTTCAGGTGTTGGAGTGGGAAAGCATCTTTCAGACTGCATTAAAAAAAACTTTTACAAGATCACCACCATCACAACAGATGCTTTGGCCATTCCAGAAGCCCATTCAGACTTCCTACCCCAGCATAATGCTCCTGTACCATTTTACCATTAACTTGTTCCTGAAGAGCTAATGCAAGTCACAGTGGGTGGCTGTTCATGGCATTAGCTAGACAAAAGCATGTATCTTTCAATCACTATTTTTCTGTGCCACTTCAAGAGCTGTTTGCATCAAGTAGTTTCTCCTAACAACAAGCAATGCATCAGTGGGTAATACTGGTAGGAGGAGATGTGGTGCAGGAATCGTAGAAATAGCTGGAATTATCTTCAGCTTCTGCCTAATAGAGCTTGCAGGTAGAAAGTGCAAAGATCCCATCAGCCCATAGCATCAGCTAAGGCCAAAGTTGCCCTAACAGCCAGAGCCGTTCTCCATGCTGTCCAAAACACACCATTTTTACTGTGCTTTAAGTAGCGTGGGGCTTCTGTGCACACTTTACCTGTTGAAACTTCACATCACTCAGCAGTGATTACAGTTAAAGCCTGCATTCACAGAATGGTCAGGGTTGGAAGGGACCTCTGGAGATCATCTAGTCCAACCCCTCCACCAGAGCAGGGTCACCTACAGCAAGTTGCACAGGACGGCGTCCAGGCGGGTTTTGAATATCTCCAGAGTGGGAGACTCTGCAACCTCTCTGGGCAGCCTGTTCCAGTGCTCTGCCACCCTCAAAGTAAAGAAGTTCCTCCTCATGTTAAGATGGAACTTCCTATGTTCAAGTTTGTGCCCATTACCTCTTGTCCTATCACTGGGCACCACTGAAAAAAAGACTGTTCGCATCCCCCTGGCACCCTCCCTTTAAGTATTTGTAAGCATTAATAAGATTCCCCCCTTAATCTTCTTTTCTCTAGACTAAAAAGACCCAAGTCCCTCAGTCTTTCCTCATAAGAGAGATGTTCTAATCCCCTAATCATCTTTGCAGCCCTTTGCTGGACCCTCTCCAGCAGATCCCTGTCTTTCTTTAACTGGGGAGCCCAGAACTGGACACAGTACTCCCTATGCAGCCTCACCAGGGCAGAGTGGAGGGGGAGGATGACCTCCCTCGACCTGCTGGACACACTCTTCTTGATGCACCCCAGGATGCCATTGGCCTTCTTGGCCACCGCAGCGCATTGCTGGCTCATGGTCATCCTGTTGCCCACCAGGACTCCCAGGTCCCTTTCCACAGAGCTGCTCTTTAGGGGGTCAGACCCCAACCTGTACTGATGCATGGTGTTATTCCTCCCCAGGTGCAGTACCCTACACTTGCCCTTGTTGAATTTCATAAGGTTTCTCTCTGCCCAACTCTCCAGCCTGTCCAGGTCACGCTGTAAGGCGGCACAGCCTTCTGGTGTCAGCCACTCCTCCCAGTTTTGTGTCATCAGCAAACTGGCTGATGGTACACTCTATCCCTTCATCCAGGTCATTGATGAATATATTGACCAGGACTGGACCCAGTAATGACCCCTGAGGGACACCACTCGTTACTGACCTCCAACTAGACTGCAGCACTAACCACAACCCTCTGAGCTCTATCTGTCAGCCAGTTCTCAATCCACCCCACTGTCCCTTCATCTAACCCACACTTCCTAAGCTTGCCTGTGAGGATGATGTGGGAGACAGCATCGAAAGCCTTGCTGAAGTCAAGGTAGATAACATCCACTGCCTTCCCCTCATCCAGTCACCCCATCATAGAAGGCTATCAGATTAGTCAGACATGACTTCCCCTTGGTGAATCTATTTTGACTACTTCTGATAACCTTTTCTTCCAGGTGCTTTGAGATAACACCCAGAACAAGCTGTTCCATCATCTTTCCAGGGATGGAGGTGAGGCTGACTGGCCTGTAGTTTCCCGGGTCATCCTTCTTGCCCTTTTTGAAGACTGGAGTGACATTGGCTTTCCTCCAGTCCTCAGGCACCTCACCTGTTCTCCAGGACCTTTCAAAGATGATGGAGAGTGGCCCAGCAATGACTTCCCCCAGCTCTCTCAGCACTTGAGGGTGCATCCCATCAGGCCCCATGGACTTGTGGATATCCAGTTTATTTAACTGATCTCTAACTGGTTCCTCATCAACCAAGGGAAAGTCTTGCTTCCTCCAGACTTTCTCTGTTACCTGCAAACTCTGGGTCTCCTGAGGACTGGCCTGAGCAGTGAAGACAGAAGCAAAGAAGGCATTCAGCAACTCTGCCTTCTCTGCATCATCTGTCACCACAGCACCTGTCTCGTTCAACAGCAGGCCCACATTTTCCCTAGTTTTCCTTTTGTCTCCTATATACTTAAAGAAACCCTTCCTGTTGGCCTTGACATCCCTTGCCAGGTTCAATTCCAAGGCTGCCTTGGCTTTCCTTGTTTCCTCCCTGCATACCCTGACAGCATTCTTATACTCTTCCCAAGTGGTCAGCCCCTTCTCCCACCTGAGCTTTTTCAGAAGGTCCCTACTCAGCCATGCAGGTCTCCTCCTTCCCTCGCCTGATTTCTTGCTCTTTGGTATGCACCAATCCTGAGCTTGGAGGAAGTGATGCTTAAATAGCAGGCAGCTCTCTTGAGCCCTCTTACCCTCTAGAGCCCTCTCCCATGGGATTTGTCCAAGCAATTCCTTGAAGTGATTAAAGTTAGTCCTCCTGAAGTTTAAGGTTTCAATCCTACTTGTCATTTTGTGTATACTGCACTTAATCCTGAACTCAATCTTCTCATGATCACTGCAGTCCAGTCTGCCCCCAACCTTAACATCCTCCACCAGTCCTTCTTTGTTTGTCAGTACTAGGTCCAGTAGTATATCTCTCCTGGTGGGCTCCTCCACCACCTGAGTCAAAAAGTTATCATCAATGCATTGGAAGAACCTCCTGGACATACATGCCCAGCTGTGTGGTCTTCCCAGCAGATATCAGGGTAGTTGAAGTCCCCCATGAGAATCAAGGCCTGCAATTGTGAGATGATTCTCACCTGTCTGTAAAAGGCCTCGTCAACTTCCCCATCCCAATCAGGTGGCCTGTAATAGACACCCACAACAGTGTCCTCATATTACCCTGCCCTTTAATCCTTACCCACAAGCTCTCAACTTGCTCTTCATCTGCTCCCAGGGAGAGCTCGATACATTCCAGTTGCTCTCTCACATAAAGAGCAACTCCACCACCTCGCCTCGGTGGCCTATCTTTCCTAAAGAGAACATAGCCCTCCATGACAGTGTTCCAGTCATGTGAGCTATCCCACCATGTCTCAGTAACTGCAATGAGATCATAGTCCTGTGACCACATGCAGATCTCTAACTCCTCTTGTTTATTCCCCATGCTGCGTGCATTAGTGTATAGGCATTTCAGAAAAGCCAATGAGCGTATAGTTTTTGCCCTTGAGGGGTGGTGGGCCTTCCAATCCTCAAAAATACTACCACTCTGCCCTGCAAGCGCTGAGCTACTACCCCCAGGCACCTCTCTCTCGAGCCCAGTTACATGCCCGTCCCCCTTCCAATCTAGTTTAAAGCTCTCTCAATGAGCCCTGCTAACTCTACTCCAAGAACCCTTTTGCCCCCTGCAAGACAGGCTTTTGCCATCTGCTGCCAGCAGGCCTGGTGTTCTGTAAACCAGGCCGTGATCAAAGAACCCAAAACCCTGCTGGTAGCACCAAGTTTGGAGCCAGTCATTGACCTTCCGGGTCTGCCTGCTAACCCCCTCATCACTCCCTGCAACAGGAGGAATAGAAGAAAACAAGACTTGTGCTCCTAATCCCTTAATCAGTCATCCCAAGGCCCTGAAATCCTTCTTCATTGCCCTTGGCATTCTTCTTACTACATCATCACTGCCTACCCGAGAAACTAAAAGGGGATAACAATCTGATTGCCGCACCAGGGTTGGAAGCCTCCTCTTAACATCACTAATCCGGGCCTCAGGAAGGCAGCAGGCCTCCCTATATAGCGGGTCCGGTCTACATATTGGGCCTTCTGTCCCCCTCAGAATTAAGTCCCCTGTTACAATGGCCCATCTTTTGTTTTTACTGAGGCAGTTTTGATTCGGGGGGTGGTCAAGACCCATAAACCAAAGAATTGACAACACAGCCCTTCAAATTGCAACAGAAGACTAAGATTTAAACACCTATGCTTTGGAAAATCACCAGTGACAGTTCTTTACTGACTTGGGAGAATTCCAGCCTGGCACGCCTCCAAGAGATCCACATACTTTCTTCAATCAAACACTTTTCCTAATATTCACAGTCCATTTCCAGATACAGCAGGTGAATCCCTAGCTTTAGATTAGCACAAAAGACCACGACACAAAAGCAGTTCCTCCTTCCTGAAGAAATCATGGACTCTGGATGGTGAACCTAGAGGTCCGTCTTCCAAGAGTGGACTGAACCTGGAGCCTGTCAGCACAGACATGCAGGGACATCCCTCCAGTGGACACAGGCTACACAAGGAGACAGTTTCTCCTGCAGTTTTCCAAAGTGGCTTAAACTTAGCTAATGAAAACCACTCTTTCATGGCTGCATGGAGGTATTCTAGCACTGTCACACTTTGTAAGAGCTTCCCTGTCTCACACCAGTTTTAGCTCTAACCCAGACCAGAACACTAGCAACCTGTCCCAGCAGGAGCTGTATTATAAAACTTCAGTTGTGCTCCTTCCTCTCTGGCAGGGAGGAACAGCCAACCTGCATTTGCTTTCCCAGCAGGGCCTGTTGTACTCTAAAACAGTCAAGCTCAGCATGGTCCTCTGGTCCATCCCCTGAGCAGGAGCTGTCTCAGGCAACAGAATCTGCAGAAAAGCCTGCTTTGTCCTGCCTTGCCCTTGGCAGCTGGTGTCAGAACACTGGGAGGCAGTCATCCACACATCCACACAGAGTCCAGGCTGAAGGAGTCTGCCCCCAACACCGTAAGGTAGGCAGGCATAAGAGAACTACTCAGTACTTCTAGCTCTGGACCAAAGAATTACTTCCCAACAGCTACATCAGTATTCCAGAAGGAAGTCTGCCAGGCCAGCTTGCTTTAAGTAACAGTGACAGGTTGAGCTGTGAGTAAGCTTGAATCCAGGGGACTTCTCAGGACAGTTAAGGCTTTGGAGAATTCTCTCCTCCTCACACCTCAGCACACCTATCTGGATAACAGCTCATTCACACTGCAGGCAGTCCTGATCTCGAAGAAGAGTGACTGCAGACCTTCTTGAAGGGAGCTGAGAAACAACATAGGTGACATGGATGTTAGCCATAGCTCTGAACCAGGCATCACTTACTGTATATGCAGCAGAATATTGTGAACTTTGACTTTAGTCCAGGTGCAAGTGTTACTACAAGAGAAAAGAGAGAATTAATTTCACAGGAGCTCCCTGCACCATGTCTCCTGTCCTCAATTATTCCATTGATTCTGTGCTTCTCCAAAAATGTCTGTCATTGTGATGTTCTGACAACAGCTATGCAGGCAAAGTTCTTCAAGCACAGCAGTATCAACTCAGTAAAACATGCTTTTGCTGGTGTAACTCTAACAGTGGATCTAGTAATCGTGGGCCTTGTAAATATGCAATGCACCACCCTGTCTGCACAGAAGCTGTGGTTGCTACGAACTTCACATAGTTTGCTGGTCATTTGCAGAGAAATGCAGTTTGTACAAGGTACCTTCAGCTGCTCATAAACGGAGCATTTAAAGTTGACAACCTAGACATCAAATTTGTATCATCACTTATCAGAACATACAGAAAACATTGTTCAGCCAACTCTAAGCAAAGAATACAAATAAATGGGAAAGGAAATGAGTTTAAAATGGATGTGACAGACTTTTACCCAGATCAGCTCCACACATTAAACTGAAAGTGACACTCACTCAGAGTTGCTCTACAGACAGGACCAGCAGAAGAAATCTAGCCACGAAAAGCCTATAAGCATTAGTGCTACTTACTAACCAAAGGAAGAAACCTTCAAGAATTACTCACTAGGTGTTATTGTCCAATATCCTACTGGCCACCGTATAATAGATCTGCAAATGTGAACAGAAGAGAGAGCAGGAAGTACAAGAACTATAGTATGTTTGTACACAATTCAGAGAGCTGAAGTAGGGAGAACTGAATTCTCATTAGGTGTCTGAACCTGAATTTCAAGAGGTCTAGCCTAACAATTGTTTTTAACAGTAGGTAAGAAAATAGAATGAGAAATCAGATCTAAAACGGCCATCTAGGCCACACACCTGGCCTTTACACCAAGAATGGATCAGCTGTGCTCAAACTGCTCTCAACAGGGTTTTGTCTAACCTGTTTTTATGCTCACCATCATTTTAAGGCAAGCATACAACCCAGCCCACTATCTGAAGAGCAGACAGATGTTCCTTGCCCAGGAATGTGTAAGCTTTAAACTCAGCAACATGTAAAGTCCTAAAACACCCCTTCCTGAAGTGGGACATGGGAAGCTGCCTGTGGAAGAGCTTTGAGTATTTGGCAGACAGATAACAAAGGAGTGGATCAAGTATACAATAAGCACCTCCCTGTCCAGGACATCCAGATTAGTTTAGGAGAGAATGTAAGAAACAGCAGAGCTCACCTGGCCACTCTGCAAAGCACTCATATTCAGCGGGGTTTTCATGGTGGTCTTCCCTATTACCAGGGACTGGTGCAAAACCTCTACGTCCAGTTGCACTACAGTGACTAGGTAGAAGTTGTTATTACTTATGTTCAGCACATTCTAGGGAGAAAAACAAAAAGAAAACAAACCCAAAACACGCATCACCTTGCAGCATGGCCATACATTACTGTTGCAAAGCTACTTTAAATATACTCCTGCTATGACGTTACAGCAATGAGACTACAGCCCTTGCAAATCCTCAGATGTACATGCAGCCTGTCCACAAAGGCACGTATGCTGCAGTGTCTCCCATGACAGTCAAAAGGGGACAACCATGCACCTCAAGGATGCAAAAGAAAACGGGTTCCCAGAATTATTCACAATGCTGCTTCTACACAGCTGCTTTAGCCACTTTGCGTGGTTTGCTCACTCACAGTCAGGCCATCCACACCTTTGATGCTGCAATACACTCTGGACATTGATTCCAAGCAACCATAGAGTGGTCGGAGATGGTGGGAATGGCAAGACTAACTTCAGACAGTGATCAGTTAGCCTACACGTGGAATGGCACAGGAGATAAGCAGGGAGCCCTTGAGATCCACCCTTTGACAGTGTGAACTGAGCACTTACCGTCATGTTGAGAAACACACTGGTGGTGGTAGCATTAAAGCCAATGGAGGAGGCATTCAGCCCTGCAGGTAGCACAGTAATGGAGCGAGGAAACAGGAAGAAAATACTGAGAGATGTCATCAGCAGGCAGATTGTCACAGCAAGACATACATAGAGTTTCCTGCAAAACAGCACCAAGGCCACAATCATTCTCTTCGTTTATCACCTGCAAGCACCTGCAGTTCTGCTCCAGCTCAAAGCAGGGAGACAATAAAAGCTTGGGTGCCAGAAAACTGGGATGGGTTTGTGCAGAACTATTTGCCAGCTACCAAATCATAGCAGAAGCGGGGTACAATCCCACACACCGACATGGTGCATTACGGTACAAATTGCTGGAGATCCTCAACAACAGCACACAGAAGACTGTCCAAAAATCTGCTATTGCTGAAGAGACACAGTAAACACCAAACTTACTGCAAGACAGATCACAAAGGGCAAAACACATAAAGAACTGAGCCTTTCCTTAATACACAGAACAAACATTCAAAAGATGAGAAAAGGGAAAAAATTAACAGCGCTTACGTTCGTCTAGGCTTTAGCCTCTGGTCACCATATGGAATCAGAGCCACCAGCTGCTTCTCTTGCTCTGAAAGAGGTGACAGCAGATCAGAGACCACACCAAACACACAAGTAAATAATGCAAACCGCATTGTGGGACATTGCACAGCAGCCTAGTGTCCATCTGCACTCACTTCACAGGTGATGCTGTCCAATTAGAAGGCAAGTATGATGCAACTAAGATTCCATTTTGAGCATTCCCATCTCTGGGCAGAAACAATTCTCCAGGGGCACCAGGGTGGGCTTTGGGTAATTATCTAGCAACAGCACTCCCTGCCTTCCCACCCCATCCTCCCCCACTAGAGGCAGCCCACAGCAGTCACAAGTGAGCTGGAGGTACCAAGACAGGGCACCCCTAGACTGAATACAATAAAGACCAACTGCTTCAACCAAGGACTTTAGGCAAAGGGACATGTACCAACCTCATAAGACTCAAAAAGCACTGAAGCAGCACACAGAAGAATCACGGAGTTTCAGAGTTGGAAGGGACCTCTAGAGATCATCTAGTCCAACTCCCCTGCTAAAGCAGGATGGCCTAGAGTGCATTACTCAGGACTGCATCCAGGCGGGTCTTGAAAATCTCCAGAGAAGGGGACTCCACAACCTCCCTGGGCAGCCTGTGCCAGTGCTCTGTCACCCTTGGGGACATCACTTACCCCTGGGGATCCTTCCTGTTCCCTGACATGTTGGACAGTTGACATAGCTTCGACGTGCAATGCTCACACAGGATGTATCAGTGTTGGTGATACTAGCATAATCGGCAATTTCATCTTCAGCATCCAGTTGCCTGGGTAAGATGAGTTTGTCTTCACTCTCCTTTTCATCAGTTGTTTTCCAGAACTGTGAAAGTTTTCCACCCATGGTTGAAGGAAGAATTCTCACTACGTGTCCAACACAAAACGCATTAAGAAAATTGTCTCTGTGAACCAGCCTCCAAGAGCAGCACCATTAGCATTTGTAGTAGATCACAAGTATCCTAACATTTAGCAAGTTTCCTAAAAGCACAGATCTGAAGTTGCTTTAAAAGATGAGTTACTGCAAGTAACCCCCCCTTTTAAACATTCAATCTTCTAGATACCCTGGTTGCAGGAGAATGCCGCTCTAGAGGGTAGCATACCAGATACATCTTTATCTCATAGCATGTGGTAAGAGAGGCAAACACCAACTCAAAGCTCCTGAAGGTTTTAAGATGACAACACAGCCCAGAAGCAGAACTGCCAAGTTCTTGACTGGTCACTATTCACCTACATCCAACAGGAAACTCACCTGAACATCAAGGCCTTGGCAATCCCCATCGAGCACAGTGTTACTAACAGTAACAGTAGCCTGACTAAAATCAAATAGCATGCAAACAGAATCTAAAAGTAGGCAAAATAAAATAATAGAATCTAATGATAGTCTATTTTTTAAATTTAAAAATACAGTTGAACTTGTTTTCCCAGGCTTTTGACAATCAAAAACTTCTACATCAGCTCCCAGTAATCCTCCCAAAAGCATTAACAATACCAAGCTGAATAAAAGCAACCGTATTTTCAAAGACATCAGTTGAATGCAGTTTCCTACCCATGCCAGTCTCTCCTCTAGGCAGTCTCATTTCAGCAACTCAAATATAGGGAGGATGTTTAGCTTTGATAGACAGCTGCTTCTACATTTGTGCAGATGATCCAGAAGTTTTGTGTGAATAAACGCTCAGGTCTCTGTTATAAGACACACTGGGGATGGAAGTCACCGTCTGGCAGTGGAGAACCGCCAGAGCAGAGTTGCGGAGCACAGGGCTCATTCCACAGCCCACAAACCTGGGCCACAATTGCAGGGCATGAGCCAATTCCAGAGGCAGCTACTGGTTTCCTCACTCACAAAGGAAGAGCCGGGATCTCATTGAACTCGCAGAGGTGGACGTGGCTGCAGCACAGCCTGTTCGGCCCTGGAGGGCCAGAGTGGCCTTGCAGCAGCCCAGTACCCCAGTTATGCAGTTCTGCAAGGACACTGCAGGGAGGCTCCAGGTAATTCAGCATTCCCCACCCTCCTGCAGCATGCCAAGGGCAAGGGCAGGCCAGAGATGCTTCAAGGATCTGCACTTTTCTAACACTGGAAGGCCCTTATTACATTGTACCACACGTCCCCATCTCTGGAGCCTCTTGAGGGTCCTGGGCAGTGAGGCTGCAGCTTCACCTATGCTCTCAGTTGACATTCTCTAGCTTTTCAGAAACAAGCAGCGAGGAGGAGTGGCAGCCTTTCACAGAACTGGGACAACCAGCCAGGAAAGCTGGGAAAGGCGTGAGTGGGCACCAGAGAGACCAGGGGAACGGCACAGCGGGTGAAGTTTCAGCCCTTGGGCACTTTCAGGTTCACCATAACCCGCCCGCCCCAAGTGCCACTACTACCACCGCGGCAGCCTCGAGGTGCACAACAGGAAGCAGAAAGCGAAGGCCACAACTGACGCGAGTTTCGAGCGCGACAGACGCCCCACTGCCTCCCCGGGCCGGCCCGGCCCCGCCGCCCGCTCCCCCGGGCCTGCCCTCGCCCACAGCCCGGGGCCCTCCGCGCCCCCTTACCGGGCGCCCGCCGCGGGCAGCTGCCGCGCCAGGAGGAACCGAGAACGCGGCGGGGCGGGGCCGGGGCGGGAGCGGGGCGGCCCCGCCGGGAGAGAGCCCGGGGGCAGCCGGCTTCACTGTACGGCCCTCCCCCCTCACCACTGCTGAGGTTCAAATAGGATACAGAGGTCATATATGCGCTATAGAATATATTATAAATTATAACATGCATCCATTAACAAAATATACAAAGCTGACAAATATATCTATCTTAAGCCTGGGCATACATTATCTAAACCCTAGTAAAAAGTAACCTAAAGAAAACAGCATTTCACACTTCACCTTTCAACCTGCAATGAAGTGTTCCTCCTCAAACGTTTTAGTGTTTTGTTAATTTATAGAACACATTAACATTCCCAGTGTGAAGGTACACACAGAAAGACCACGTGTCCTGCTGGGCAGCCCAGATCACTGCAGCCAGCCATGCTACACCTGGAAATTTCACCGGCTCCTGTACTTCATCCATCCACGTCCTCTCCTCCTCGTTCTAGAGGAGGCACAAGCCAAAAGGTACTCAAAGCAGAACGCACAAGTTCAGGTGAGGAAAAAAACACAGTTGATCACGTTACAGGAAGTTCTTTATCTGGTCCGCAGCAGACAGTTGTACTGGTGTACAGGGGGATGGGAAACACTGCAAGATAGTTCTACTGTATTTCAAAATAAACATTTAAGAGTATATCTTCCACAATCTATAAAAATAGGTTTAAACCAAAAATGGTATGATACATTTTTTTTCTTCAATTATTTTAATGGTATCTTATCTCTAAGGATATTATGTCTTTAAAAAAAAAATTACTACTACTGATCACCTGGTCAGTCACAATACTGATACTGCTTCAGCTACTTTGTGACAAAACAGGAACACCTTAGTTTGAAGCAGCAGTAATAAGTTATTTTAGGATCAATGGTCTCTTACTGCAGCAAGGAAAAAAGTTTGCTTGAAAGTAAGAACGTAGCCAACACTGCTGTCACTGTCAGAGGGACTGGACTCTGAAAAGTTATCTATGGATACACCACTGCACAGCAGGGTATGTTGCTCGTTTCTCGTGATTCTTCAGAATCAAATCTCTCTCAGCACACTTGAACGGGAATTCTGAGATTTCCAAATTAAAATATGGGCATCTAAAGCAAAATCTTGTGAGAAAAGTTAATGCTACAGATGTGTCCATGGAAACACAGGAGCAGCTAGAACCATCACAGGAGCCTGTACACTTAACACTACTTCAGTTAATGCATTTTTCAAACTATAATGTAAGTCACACAATCCCTACCTCAAGCACTCTTCCCATTCCTAAACATTAACAGAATTTGTACTCCAATTCAAGTCTAGGTTTCTACACATTCTTCAATTCTTCTATGTGGTTTTAACAGAAGAAGAGATTTGCACTATACTGAAAAAGAGATAGTAGTCAAATTTGTAGTATTTTTACAAAGAGCCTGTAAAGATTCTTGGAAAGATCTTTCCTACCCTTACACTCAATTTTTAACAAAATATTTTATGTAGGCTATATTTTCCTGTTAGAGATATGTCATTACAAGAGATGGAGAATGAATTTACAAGCAGCAGTTGAACCTACTTCATTCTGCTACAAGAAACAGTGACTTTCCTGGTATTCATCAGTTTAAAAGCGGTTACACTTTCAGACTTTTCAAAAGCTGTTTGATGGTTGAAGATGGCTTTCATGTACGAGCAATCTTTTATCTTCTAGGAATCATCTGTAAGGTTTAAGTCTGTTACATTACTATCATGCATTGGACAAATCAATTACTAAATCATATCAGAAGAAACAACTTGCTAGTTGTGGGGATCTCTTGTAAGTTAGGCAAGACTACATTTTACAGCAGCATTTTACATTGGTTCCTATTCCAAAGCTTGGTAAAAGTCAACAGAACAAGTTTCCAGCTGCCTAAAAAAAAATTAATAAAAGATTTACACACAATAAAAGGGGAAGTTTTCATCTGGGTGGACGTTTAAAGTAATTCTACAGGATTCCCTGATAAAAGGGTTCAGTATGAAATTAGAGACTTAAAGACTACGAGTTCCAAGTAACAGGTGAAATTCTGGTCTCCAATTCTAAGATGTTGTGACAAGCACTGTTTGACATTTTCATGAGAAAAAAAAAAAAAAAGTCAAAAGCTCAAAGAAAAGTCAAAGTTTTAGTTACACCTCCAAACAGAAAGCAGCCTGCTTCTGTTGCAGTGTTTAATGCAAGTTTACTCAAAGAGGAGGATTCCTCCTTCCATCAGGAAGGTTCAGCATCTACTGCTGTACCAGTCACTGTTACTGATCTGAAGCAATTCAGTTACCACTTGAACCACATTATTGTTGTGTTTCTTCAGCAGTTGCAGGTTTAACTGCCTGTCACAGAATCCCATCTCACACAGACTTGATAGAAGTGTGGCAGTGTGCTCTTCTGTAGCTGCTGGCCGCTAAAAACAAAAGATAGAGACAAGACACAAAAAGGTAATTTATTTTTGCTGCTTGAAGCAGTGGTCCTGCATCATACTAGAATACATTAAAGGCACAGAGGCCCTTTTGTACACAATTTAGCTGGTTATATTCACTTTCACTGTTAACTTACAAAGGTGAATTACTATTCTTACATGATGCTATGAGACATGCTTCTATCCCTGTGGTAGATTTCCCTATCTGCTGATTTCCCATCAAGCTTAACATTTTACTGTTGCATGAAGTCCTATAAAGAATATTGACTTTATAAAAAACAGACCTATAATTTTAAGGCTAGCATTCTATGAAACTCACATAACATCCAGGAAAGACATTTACCTGTTCTATAATTGGTGGTCCAGCAAATAATGCTTTGTAGGCAGAAGCAGCAACTGACAAAGCTCCTTTAACTAGTTCTCCTGCAATGCTGCTTCCTTGAGGGTATCTGCAGAGAAGTCAGGTATTATCTTAGGGTCAGTAGAGCCAAGTGTTTTTTTCACATGAAATGCAAGTCTCTCCCTTTCATGTGCCAACTGAGATGTAGTTCTTGTTGAACAGAACAACCTATGACCCAAAGGAATCATTGCTGTTCGGGAATTGAGCTATCCAGGAAGCTCATTCCTTCTTTCCTGATACCTTCTATTAAATTGGGGGTTTGAGCTAAAGTACATTAGTTTGCTTTCTGTAACATGGCTGTTTGTAAAGAATTACATATTCTGACCCAGAAGAGTACATCTATACCTGAAAGGTGTGCACTGTGACACATCCATTCAGGCCAGAGTAACTTCTGTTTGTTTTCCATCAATTCTTAAGTCACTTAACGTTCTGCTCAATGTTTTGTCCTATTCCTTCAGTCTCAGTATCTTCAGATGATTATCTTTGTAGCTAACTTAAGAAATCCCTGTTTTAAGAATCCTGAGATTTTCCAGAAGAAAATCACAGAATTTTAGAAGGATTCAGCTTAAGCTCTTCATACATTTTTGCTTGCCAATTCTGCATCCTTCATATTCATGTGTAAGTAAAAACCAAAGTCGTATGAAAATATAGCATCACATAATTCAGCATATGTTTCCTTTAAGAAGGGAGGCCTTTCTACCAAAATATTGACTACATCTGTAAGCCACTGCTTTTTCCTAGATAACTAATTTAGCAGTTCTTAGTTTAAAACAGTATTTGTGAAGTCACAGCTTCAGCTCCATTACCTTGGGTATTCTGAGCACATCTGTTTACTAGTTAGAAATCCAGAAGATCCTGGTTCATGATTGTCTTCACCACTGGGTTCTGGAACAGGAAGTAAAAACATCATATCAACATGTGCAGTTCACAAGAAGCTGAAGAGATACAACATGTACATAAATGGAAATCAGTGGGACGCAGATCAAAATTAATACTTTCAAGTTTAGTCATCCAGACACAAGCTAGGTATAGGATTCTCACTGAAGTCAGAACAATCAAAAGAATTTCCAAAGTCATTTGGCTGATTAGTCAGTGGATTGTTTATTTTAACATGACACGAACTGTTGTCTGAGCTCCCAGTGACTGTAACAGCAGCTTAAATACATAGCTCGTTAATTCCAGAGAGAGGTAATTTTCTGGATGTCTACAAATACTTCCGAGTAGCCTCCTACAATTTCTAATTAATAGATGCTCTTAGCTGTTCCACACAGCCAATTACTTCTTTATCCAAATCTTCTGTAAAGCAAAATTTCAACGCCCAGAGAAAAAAAACAAACAGTCATTACTTGGTAGATTTCTGCTCTCCTCAAGAATAACAAGACATCAAATCCAATACTAGGCATAAGAAATAAGTGATGACAACTGTGGATGCGCCCTTCATTAAGTACTGTCAATACCTTCTCTTATTTGATTATGAGGAGTGGAAGAGATATTCTCTGAAGCTGATATATTTGGTTCTTGGAAAATACGATTCTGAAGAGATGCAAGATTCCTGAGAATGTAAGACAAAAAATTACTTTTATTATTTTTATTCTACATGTACACATGTAGTTAAGTTAAGGTCATCAGTCAAGAGAAAAAAACCTTCACATGCTCCCTTCTTTCCCTCTCTCGCACTCACCTAATCAGAGTGTTGCAGGATTTAGGATGTTCACTCCAGTATGCGACAAAGCTTTTGTTGCAACACTTTGTCTGGACACTGAACTTAAGCACAACGCCCTTCAGACTCTACAGCAACCCTAACATAACCATTTTGTTCTTGTCCAAGAAGCATACCTTTGTGCCTGGGGTAAGGTGTCCGCAATCTCTGGGGTTAGTGGTACTACTGCCAGTGTTTGTGACACTGTCAAAATATCACTGACACTGTTGATCTGTGGCTGGCTTCTCCCTTCTGGATTCTCTGCTCCTGCTTCAGGTTCTCCTGTCTTTTCCAAAGTGGGCTGAGAAAGAGCCGAACTATACATAGAATCCCCTAAAGGACGACTGGTGTCAAAGCACTCAGGGAGAATAATGATATAATCCTCTGATGAAGCAGAGGAGCCTTGACTTTGAACATCATCTTTATCATCATCTTCCTCTTCATCAGAATTGCCAGTATCACTACAGGGGCTTACTCTCTCATCAGACAGTGGAAGGTCCCCTAACAGGAAAAGTACAGTAAAGCATTAACAATTTTCCATTTTGTACAGATAACAGCAGAGACAGTATTGTCCCAGATACAATACAAGAATTCAGAAACAACAGTAAAACTTTGCTGCTGATATTAATGGTATAGTATTGTCTATTGGGGGGAGGGAAGGGGTGCAATATGAAAGAGTAATAGATCTTACTGTTAAGCCTACACAGAAATGCTGCTGATACCAATGCTTATAATAAAAACAGGAAAGAGAGCTACACTGAGAACTTAAACAATAGTTTTCAGCTCCTAAATTACTTGCAACACAAAGTTCAAAGCACCGACTCTGAAAAAGCACCAGCCATGTACAACATATGAGCACTTATTTGAATACCCCATTGGAACATCTACCTCTCAATTTCACCTTTTTTTAAGCAGCTGTTAAACTAGCTGCTTGTTCACAGTCCTGACATCAATTTTCTGACGTAATAATGATTCTCTTGAACTAATGAGGAACAATTTCCTAGAACAGTGTCACATCTTTTTACACCTTTTTTTCTTTATAGCCCTTATTACAGCTTTATCTTAAATTCAAACCTCTTTTACTTACCACAGTCAATTTCTGTCATCACCTCTGACTGATGACTCTTTGCTTCCTTTGTGGAAGTGGAATTAGTTTTTATCCTAGTAGATTCTTCATTTATCATACTGCAACTGAAGGTGTCTTGCAACGTTTGTAAAGAGTCTAATAAAACAATCAGGAGAAACAGTTACACTATCTGCAGTGCAGGGCAGCTTGTGGTCAATGTCTGACTGCTAAAAAGTAAAACCACAGAAGCCAGCTAAAGACAGTACATACTTTGGAGGATTTTCTTTTTTTGTGGGGGCTTATGGTCAGGTGCAGCATCCAGAGTTAGAGAGCGAATTACAGTTTCACAGACAAACTGAGTCCCACTCATATCTTCTTCCCCTTCCTCCTGGTTCAACGGATGTTCAGCTTTCACTTTCACCACACAAGTATCTGCAGGAAAGCAGGCTTCTGTCATTCCTTTGAAAAGGAAACATAACAGATTATTTTAACTCCACCACAAGGAAATGTAAGTATAAGAAGAATTTTTTAGGCTAGTCAAGGCTAATATTGAATTTTTAAAAAGAGTTAACATGTAGAGACAAAGATTTTGGAATTCAGTTGAAGTTGAATGTGAAAGTGATTGAGAAGTATGGGAGCCACACCTAGAGTGTTTTGAGTGTAGTCTAGTCTATAAGAGGCAAATTGTCAATTCTCCCAACAATTCAAGTAGTTGGACAAATCAAGAGAAGCATTTGTATTTCTGAAGTATACATATATCATGCTCTAGCCTCTACAATCAGAGAGCAGCATCTGAATACAGGTTCATGAGACAAATAACTGTTTAGTTTTCCACAGAAGGCAAAGACAGAAGTGCCAATTCTTTTTAGACACCAAGACTGCTGACCGCACCAAAGTGACAACATCCTCCTCCCCTCACCCCCAAGCTCCCCACAACTACTGCTTACCAGGCACTGGTTTAAATCCACTGCCCTCATTCTCCTCCTCTATCTGACTTAAACCAGGTTTCTCCAGCAAGGGGCTATCATGTGGCAAAGGGGACATACATGGAGTCATGTCTGAAAAACAAAGGTAGCAAAGATAAGTAGCACTAAAGGAGCAAGAACCTTCCTTCCTCTAGAAGGCAACCTCTTAAGTTCTCCTTTTTTAGGGATATTCTTCTAAGACTGAAGAAACCCAGTTATCTTACAGGATAATTTAGCGAAATAAGCAACTAGCTTTGCATTACACTGGCATTGGTTGAGCAAAGAAAATGGCAGCCTTCTTCAATGTTTGCAGTCTTATGGTCTTGGGGACGTGAAGCTGAAAAGAAGCCAAGACTGAAAACTACAGAGGATACAAAGAGTTATCAAATACATCCTCTAAGGCTGCAGCAAGAATTTAAATGGAAAGACAGAAAAGCTGGGAAGATACTCTACCCTGAAAAGCAAATAAGCCTTCTGCACAAATAAGTTCAGCTTTTTATTGGGTAAACAGTTAACTCTGAATGTTAGAGACAGCAGACAGAATATGAGAAGAACCTTACCAACAGGAGTATTATGTGGCACTCGCTCCAATTCCTGCACAATATTAATGTCCAACAGCTCAAAGGACAGCAAATCCTACATAAAGAAACACCACACAGTTTTCATCAGCAAACCCCGAAATGGAATCTTATGCTGTACTTTCCAGCATCAGATCCCATTAACTTACAAATAAGCCTACTCCACTTTGTTAGTTACCCAGCATGATCTCAGACAGAGGTCAGTTTTCCTGTAACTTATATCCACATCACAGAATATGGTACACAAATTATGTCAGCAAGAGGCAAAGCTAAGTACTCCCTTGCTAAGGGCCAGAGAAGGACCCAACCCTGTGATGCTACTGAGAATCTTTGTTTATCTTACACATACTTTCCATAAAGAGACAGTCCCCGATACTGCTTTGGAAAAACAGTTCTGCTATATAAAATGCAATATACTCTTCCTGAAAATACAGCGGCTATTTTAGAGCTCAGAAGCTTTTTATTCTTATGGATGTCAGATATCCAACTCAAGGTGGTTTATCTCTACCTGAATTTTAGCACTTTACCTGTGCAGTGAGGAGATCAACAGATGGGATATAAAATTCTCTCTCACTTGGCAGATTTTTGATCTTCAAAGGAATAGCTGGCAGAGGTATTTCAGCCTGCCCCGTGATTTCACCCATCAGTTGAGCACCTGCTTCTGTCTTTAAAGAAGCATCCTGAAAAAGCAAAAAAAAAAAAAACACCCCAGAAGCTCCTTAGGCAGGCAGCAAATAAAACAATTACATGAAATTTAAAGCCTGAATATTGTGTATAAGAACATAAGTGACTTGAAAAGAGATTTAATTCAACGCGGTTTATAGCCAAAAAGAAAATTTAACATAAAGAGAAATCCTGCAGTGTTTCAGTTCAAAGAACTAGACAAATAGCTGCAGACTCATAACTAGTCCCATGCCTGTCAAAAAGAATGACCATTTTAAAACTTACAAATGCAGTAAAAGTTGTATTTCTTTTCTATTAAAAATAAAAATTAGAAGCAAACAACCCAAAGAATCCCCTGGAAATCAATATAGTTAGGGACACTACACCATTGCACCAAACAATATTCATTGCTCCTTCTACTAGGCAACTCACAACTGCCCCAAGTACCACTTGAGTTACTTGCCTGTTTGGTGCTGGAAGCTTTGTCCTTCTGACAGGAGTCAGAATCCTTCCAATTGCTTTCTAGATAGTCAGTAGCTGGGGAGGGATCCACCACAATGCTGCACCAGATCCTGGGCCCAAACTGTTCCCCTCTGTGTGACAGTCTCCAGTGAGAGGTATAAGTTCCTTCTATATTAGGGGCTACAAACTCAACTGAAACAGTTCCTACTTGTCCCGATGGAAGGGATGGTACTAACACATCTTTTTTCTCAGAGGATGCCAAGGTCAGATTTCCCCACATAAGTTTCAGCTGAAATACACAACAGAAAAAGCAAAAGTTAACTTCACAAGCTTCTCTGCAAACTGTGGGCAGTAAAGAGCACTTAAAATTCCTCTGCTGAAAGGCCTTGCAGATGCTAGGCATGGAGAAGAGAAGCTGCTAGTAAACATTCTCACATTAGTCACTATCACCACAACTTTCATCTTTCAACATGAACTCAGTCACTCAAAAAGCTTTTTGAAGTCAGAAAAGCAACACATTGGTTGTAAACAAGGTTGAACTGTAACATTGTAACAGCACTAGTGATGTTAATCTTGATTGCTTTCCTCCTATAGTCCACAGTTGTAAATAGTACCTAGAGAGTTTATTGCCCCAGAATTCCCAGCTTGTGAATTAACAGGCCAAATGAAATCCTAAATGGGTTCTGACAGAGGATTCAGATTCCCAATGCATACAAATATTATCTTCCAGAACTATTTTAGTATGTAAAAGTAATAGCAAAGGAAAGATACCTTTGTGTCTGAGCTCCATTCCACATTGCCAGTATTTTTCATTCGCCAGTGTTTGATAAACTTTGTTCCTGGTTGCAAGTGAGTCCCATCTGGCAAATTCTCATCCACAAACACTGCACTTAGTGTTGGGACAATTGCTTGGAAGGGTTGACTAGGACTCCTGGGATTGGAGGGAAGGAAACAAACAAACAAATATACCAAAAAAACCCCACCAAAATTGAGGAAGTTCTTCAGCTGCTATTTCACTGGCTAAAAATGGAGGAGGCCATTTAGTTCGTTTTCTTCTTTTATCTCTACAAGTGCTTCAGAAACCTAACATTTTAGCTACTGTTTTCATCTGAAGTCTAAACAGCACATAGCAGTTTGCTTTCCTTTGCTTAAGGAAAAAAGAAACACACAAAACCAAGATTTGCTTATCTGGAAGAATGTTTTTATAATTACAGAACTCAGGTTTAACAGAGAAGAGTTCACTGTTCTTTACTTGATTTGATTTAGTCTGATAGAACTTTGGGCTATGCTATTCTGCTAGAGAATTAAGTTACTATCTTTATGACGTTGAATCAAAAAGATTGTGCTATAATCTAATGCTAGTGTCTTACTTGGCCTTACTATCAACATTTTTCAGCAAGATACAAGTTTTTTCCTGGAAAGGGCTCAAAAGAGATTTAATCCAAAGCTTTACTGTTAATTTGGTCACACAGAGGGGACTGGTGAAGCAACTCATATGCATGCTGACTTTAAAAGACCTAAAAAAAATTATATCAGACCTAAATTAGCATTGGTTTTGTACCTGTAATATGCCTGTTCAGCAAAATGCCTGTTCAGCAAAAAGGAAGCAAAGACAGCTATTTCAAGCTCCTCATAAATATAAGTAAGCGATTAATGTTAATTTGACATTTAAATGCCCTAAACAGAAGGGATGAATTCAAGAAACTAGAACTACACAAGTTTTACACCTGTACATTCATAAAACCACAGGGAACAGAAAATACAAAGGGGTTGCCTGCAAAGGCTCCTGTCTAGTGTGTCTCAGCCTAAGATCACATAAAAAAGGAAAAAAGGGGAGGAAAAAAAAAAAAAAGAAGAGCAATGAACATAAGCACACAGAATGTGCTTGACTTTATGCAGAGACGCTTAATATAGCGGGAAGATACAGACTTTAAAACTGGTAGTAATGTTAGTTTACACTGTATGCATATATACATAATCCTAGGCATTCTCCTTCCTCCTAAATCTATATAAGTCTGTAAGTTTCTGGGAATAACCATCAGTTGCTTTTTTTCTTCCCCTACTCTCTTTCCAAGTAAAAACAATAAAAACACTCCGCCTTGCAAATTCCATTTAGACAAAATTCTCACAGGGTCCAATGACAAATGATACTTCAAATGAGCAATTTTGTAACCTTCCACATTACTTTAACTTGGTCTCATCATTAAAGGACAGACAGCACAACTAAGGAATGCTCAGCTAACAACATCTCTTACAGGAAGGTATTAGGTTGAAGACTCTCAGATTTCAAAGTGGGCGAGCCACTAGCTTCCAATACATGGACAGAGTTCCACAGATGAATTTTCCTGTGCAGTTTTAGCTGCTTTTTGAGCTCTCGGACCTCTGCCTTTCGCTGTTTCTTCTCTGCTCGTAATCTTTGCTTTTCTGCCTTCAGAAATCTTTTGTCCATCTGTTTCTGGAGCCTGCAGAGAGAATAAGCCACCTTGTTACAATACATAAAATTGATTAGAATTTAGCTTTATCCAAGACAATCTTAGTCTCATAGAGAACACTCCAGGCAATGTCTCATGCTTTTAGACTGGATACCAGGTGATTTTAAAAGAACATCTTCATAGTTGCACATGAAGTTATTTTGAATGGTCTCAGTGAAAGGGCAAACTTAAAGGCAGATTAGAGTATGCTCAAAGAAAAAGCAAGCTCTCAAAGTCTGCTACCCACCTATGGCACAAAATTCTGTCTTTTCTACTTTGTTATCAAAAATGCTGCAAGATTTATTACTTTGGTCATTTGTAAGTATATAGCTATTTTTAGCTACTCACAGTAAAGTTTGAGTACCATTTCCATTTCTTGATATCTCTAAATTTAAAATAAAAGCTGAACATCAACCCCAATACATGTGTTTCCACTTTGCTATAAGGATAATCTTGTTAGGTAAATCATGGCATCTGTCAGTACCTAACTTGCTCCAGAGTAGCAGGCAGGCGAGGTGAAAACTCTGCAAGACTGTAATTCTCAGCAGTACATAGTACAGGTCTTCGCAGCTTTAACAAGACATGATTAGGATCATGTGCATATGTTCCTGCTTCACACTCTTCACAGATATTGTAGGCTGGACAAAGGCTGCAAAGCAGAAAAGGCAGAAGGTTACCAAGAGGCAGACAAAGAATTAATGCACTAGAAAGACACTGAAGAATAATTAATCCTTATATTTCTGCAGAGAAACAACTCTGCATCATACTACCATTGTAAGCAGTGCTTGAGTGAAACAGAAGCTGGTCCTCTCACTTATAAAACTGCAGCACAGTTCTCACTTCCTTCTTGAATACACATTGAAAAAAACTGATGCTTTCTTTAGCACAAGTGACTAACAATTGTTGCTATAAAGGATAAAACATTATACTGAAATCCAATGCCAGAAACAGCATCATACTTATGAAAATGCAGAAGATAAGTCAACTGAAGTACTCAGGGATGCAAAGCAGATTGCTCCTGCAGGAACAGGACTAGTAAAAAACCAACTGTCAACTTCTGCCAGCAAGAAAAATAAACATCCGAAGAAAAACCCCTGTTGGCATTCCATTCACTACTGCTGTCTAGTCCTAAAATACTTACCTTTGCAGCAGTTGCCTCATTCAAATAAAAACCTCACTTTTGACACCTCATTTGAGACACTCAAACCTATTTCATATTACTAAACTGACAACAGTAAGATACTTTTTTTAAAAAGTATCACCTGCTTAGTCTCACTGACTGTCAGAACTAAATAAAGGACTATTACAGACCGGTGGTTATAAGTTTTGCTCTTTTTAGTTAACTGAACTGAAATGAAGCATTTTCCTTTACAACTATTGCATGTTATATGCAAAAAAGGTAAAAAGTGTTTGAGACTATAGCAAACGCTATGAAGTTCTCTCGCTTTGTTTTAGCAGTCACATTTTCTCAAAATAGTATTAATCCTGCTCTTATGCAGATACGGTCTAGTCACCACAGCAGAGAACATGAGGTTTGTGAGAGACACATAGAGGTTCTGAAGCGTACAGCATGCTGCAGATTAGAGATCTAGAAGTCTATGACATCAAGATAGTTTCTCAGACTCATTCCCATGCCCTGCACATCAGGTTTCCCACACTCCCATCTCTCAGCATATGCTACCTGCACTGGTAGCGAACTCCAACAATTCGGGCCTGGCAGTTGCAGCAGGAGATCAGCCAGTCACACTGGTTTCCATTCCCTGATTGGCTCGCTGAAGTTGGAGGTGCTGCTGTAATAGAGCTCTCAGAAAAATCTGGAGGCTGATTGTGATGAACAAGCTTCTCATACAGCTTCTGTTCCAGTTTCTCAACAGTTTCCTTAACTACTTGCTCCCTGAACTGGAAAAAAAATTAAAGTAGTCATGGATGAGACCCACCCACGTGGCTTCAAAAGTCGATTACTTGGCCCAAGTCTCTCAAACCATAAGTCATAAAACAGCTTGGAATCCACTTCCCAACCCCCCAGCACATTCCAGATGAAACTAAACAAGCATCACACTCCTCAAAGAGTATTTGTATTTTAGAAAATACTAGCCCATAGGTTTTAACAAGGCAAACTAGAAATTACATATTCATGTTTACAATATTAAGGTTCTTCCATAACCTTGAACAAAAGGAAGGAAACTAATCTCTGAGACAATTAACACAACTCCCAACAAACCCTTCTGGAGTCACTATCATCAAGTCCCGATTTTGTCCACCAGGGATGTTTTAAGTACAGCCATCAAGTTCCCCTACCTTTACTTTGTGTAAAGAGGTGGCAAAGAAAGGGAGATGATAGGGGAAAAAAAGCTTCAAGATAAATGCATATACTATTGCACCACTGTACCTTTTAGTTTCAAGAGGTTTCACTAGCTAATTAGTTCTTAGCATTAATTTCTAACTGCTTCTCAGTGATGTTTATTAGCTGTTCAGAACAAGTTAACACCCACATCTTATTAATCTATAGGTTATACTCACTGGCCTCCTGAAAATATTTTCTTAATATGAACAATCAAGAAAAACAAGGTCATCAAATGCTTCAAATCTCAGGAAACCCCAAGGATTACCCTACTGAAACCAGTCAAACAAGAGTCTCCAACAGCAACACCATATTTCATGCTCACTCTCATCATGAGTACCCTGACGTTCTTATGACTATCTGGAGTGCAACAAGGATTCCAATACAGGAGCTACTTAAAACTAAGCTCAAGCCAATCCAGTCCATAAACCAAAAAATCCACTTTTGACAAGAAGTAGAATGTATCAAACTTTTTTAATGTAACACCTACACAGTCATAGCTAGACATCTAGTTTCCATTTATCACCACAAAAGCAAAGAGATTAGATGCCTAAACGACCTTTAAGATCCTGGTCACAACTACTAAGAGCAAGTGTGATCAGATGCATAATTAGGCATCACAGGTATCTTTTCCACCCAGTCTGTTACATATTCCTTTAAGAATACTAAAATTCAGAAGAAAGTGTACTTACTGTTTCCAAGTAGCTAGTAAACCATTCTGGAGGATTTTCATTTTTTCTTCCTGTTCTAGTGTGATTTAACTTTTGCTGGGGGGTGGGAAACCAAACACAAACAAAACAAATAAAACCACACCACAAAAATACAAAAATAGGTCACAAATCTTAAGTATGCAAAGCTGCAAAAAACTTCAATACAGCAAGTTAACCACTTTCAAACAGCTCTCCCCTCAACTGTCTTTACAAAAAAAAAAAACAACAACAACAAAAAAATCAAGTTCTTTGGAAAACAGTGGAAATGCAACACAAGGAAGTCACCGACATTTTCCTGAAAGATTTCTACCTTATTAGCATTTGAGTGTAATTACACATCAAAGCTGAAGAAATCAACTAGAAGTTACTAGATGGCAATCAGGGCTTTAGGAGACCAATACTTAAGAAGTGTCAACATAAAAGAATCTGTATTTCTAGATGTAGCATCAAAATATTCTGTTGAAGACAAACAAATTTGCAAGCTTCAATGGCTGCAGGTAGCTAAAAATAAAGACCAACTTCTGAACTTAGACTTTTTATGTACGGGTAAAGATGACGATCAGTCTATAAAGTGAACTACACTTACGAGTTCTTTGTTTTAATAAATATATAATTCAGCTCTGCATCCTACCTGATTTGTCAGCTCCTTTTCATTTTTTAAGTCTTCCTCTAACCCTTGAGCTAGCATGGAATAGTGCAAAAGATATTTCTTCTCTTCTTTAAGAAGTGCTAACTTTTCTGTCACGTTATTTTCAGGTAGTTGTGAAGAACAAGAATACGAAGTTTCTTTCAGAGAAGAGTTTTCTCCATACACATTCATCTGAAGTTGATTTCCTTGTTTAACTGCAATCTAAATAAACAGTATATACATACATATTTACTGCACAACCAACATACAAAATCCAGTAAAAATGCAGCATTACACTGGAGAGGTTGGAAAAACATTAACACACACAAAAAGAAAAACTGAGAGAAATGCCAAGGTACAGTCAGCTAAGAGGCTATTCTGCCTTTTGTAAAGGTGACACGCTTATTAGAAAGTTTACTACAAGCAAAAGGTTAGCTATCCAGATATCCTGCAGGAATTTTTCAGTGTGCAACAAAGCTGTTAATATGAGTCAGTAAACAACAGAGATTCTGTCCAGGAACTTACACTAAGTTTTAATTTATTATTATTTTCAAATTATTATCAGATTTGAAATTCAGACCATAAGCAAAAAGTTCAGAAGCATTAGTATAGTACAACTGAAATTTAAAGGAACACAATTCTTATTTTGTCTAAGTAAAATTAACTGCTTGTAAAGTAACTAAGCATCAATACCAATTAAAGTTTTATTACCAGAGAGTACAACATTAAAGTCTACGTAGCAAGATTTTTAAAGGGATCACATTAGAGCTCAGTATCTCCAAACGTGGGATTACTGTTTAAGTGTTTGAGAAAGCCAGTGATTTAACCAATGAATTGGCTGCTCAGGGCCCTGAAACACAACTGCCTATTTCAACTAATTTATACAACTCAAGACTAGCCTGGATGGAAAAAAAATGTAGCAAAACACTCAAGCTAGCGTCCAAAGCTAGAAATTGAGCTCTTCTGATTCCCATGGGCTAGGTAATGCTGGTTTGTGTTTTTTTTTCCCCCTCAGCTACACCAAATTTCATTGCAGAAGGATGAATATATTGACAAAAGTAAAAAAGAACATTTACCTTCAGAGCTTCTTCATATTCCTCTAAAGAAAAAGGGAAAGAAAAGTGAATTTTCCCCATTTCAAACAATAGATCTAAATTTAGCACATAGTATTTAGGGACCCTTACACCAGGGAGTGTCTCCCATAACTTCAGTAAATTCTGCTAAAATAGTGGTATTGAAGAAAGAAGTTGCATATATGGCAACAAGCAAACATGTTCTCACAGCCTAGAGATTTAATATCCCATTAATTTAATAATTTCCAACCTGTTCCTATAGATCAAAACCTCCTTTGTTTGGGAAGAATTTGATGCCCAACCATACATAAAATTCAAAAATCAAAAAGCAAGCATTCTCAACTACTTCTCCAAAAACACGAACAACAGTTGGGGTCTCTTTACTGATTTCACTTCAGTAAAGTAGCAGCTCACCTTTGCTATTCACAGAGACCTGCAAAGAGAAATAACAGTGAGTAATAGCCACTGAAAAATTTTTGCGATTCTCTTAAAATTAACATGCTTTCAGAATAAATGTACTTTTTTTCAGAGTTTCTAAAATACCACTTCTTCAGATATTTGTTGTTGCTGCCATGTTTAATCATTAATCAATGTTGTGCTGTTCTTTATTAGATTTGCACAATAAGCAAGGTCTCTGGCACCTACTAGCATTCAGAACAAGCATGGTCTCATCTACTGGAAGTAAGCCGGTGCTGGTACCACTGGGTTCACTATACAAGTACACAGAGGTTGGACTCAGTTGCTTTTAATGCCCAACGTGAAGAAATTTTTCACTTTGAGGGTGATAAGGCACTGCAACAGGTTGCCCAGAGAAGTTGTTGAGGCCCCATCCCTGGAAGTGTTCAAGGCCAGGGTGGATGTGGCCTCAAGCAACCTGGTCTAGCAGGAAGTGTCCCTGTCTATGGCAGGGGGGTTGGAACTCAATGATCTTCAAGGTCCTTTCCAACCTAAACTATTCTATGATTCTTTTGATTGAGATACAAGCCAAGCCCATCTTCTACAGGTGCTCATTTATCAATTTTGCACACAGAAGTTACTAGTACAAGAAGCTATTTAATCACTACAGCACTGCATGATTCTGAACAACATTTAGCCTACCAGTATTTGAAAAAGACCTTTAACAGAAGCATCTATAAATTTATACAGCTGCAGGCTGGAAAATAAGGTAAGAGTCTTTCCCTTAAATGTTCCAGGAAGCATCTTGACATTTCCCCTTACGGGGAAAAAAAAACCAAACAAACACCACAACAAAACAAAGATGCCCATTTCTGCAGTTAGTAGAGCTACAAACCAAGCAGTGGAACACAAAGTTTGCAAAAGTTACATTCTGTTTGAGCTACATTCTACTCTAAATCTCTAGATAAACAGAAAGAACATGAGTGGGTGAGGTTATATCAAGCAGGAAGTTACTCAATAAGGACAACTAGAAGTAACCGATTTGTTTTCCCAGCCAGTAATCTGTTTGGAGATTACAGCATTTGCATAAAACAAGCAAAGGATTGAGTACATCAGACCACTGAAGTAAAAATGTGCTAATGACAGGGGATCTACATTTTTCAGAGGAAGAAGTGCAGATTGAAGAGACAGAGCTTTACCATGGTTGCAAACACAAATAGTTACAATGACCTAATCCTGATAAAATGAAAAATAAAAAAGTTCCTCAACAGAAGCATCCCTCCCTCAAGAGTACATAGAGCCACTGGCTGTTTCTATGGGGTGGGAAAAAAAAGCAGTAGCTTCTAAAAAAATATTGTAAAATACGCTACATTAAGAGTGAAACCACAAGACTAATAGCTATTTTCTTATCAAACAGGCAAAACCATCACCTCCTATCCACATAATAGATACTCCTGAAAAACCCACTACAAATTATCAAGAAGCAGAGAGGCTCACACCAGTTGTATTTTAGTAAACCTGTTGGGAGGGTGACGGGTATTTTACCTCATCATTATCCTCATCAATGTATTTGATCTGAATGTTGTCCAGGTCAAATGAAACTTTAACCTGTAAGGAAAAAAGAATACAAAACCACAATGGGACAGGACTACAGCAGTTTTCAGTTAATTGTGATTATTAGTAGGGAAATGTATCTTAACCCTTCCACCCCTCCCTCCCATTTCTCAGTTGAAATAAACAATGCTTTACAAAAATTCATTTTTCTGAACAACTCTCTGCAGTGCCTGACCTCCAATCTTTACTAACTTTCTATAACGAAAAGAAAATAAATTCATTTCTTTCCTGTTTCACTTTCCCTAGTTAATGTTTACCCCAAAATAAATCATAACCACCTTTCCATTATAAGAGGACTAGCTCAGGGTTAACGAACTCAGTCACAGTAAACACTGCAATATAGAAAGGCTAAAGCCAACAATCACCACATGCTAACTTTTACATTAAAAAAGCACCAGGAAGACAGCTCACATAGGTGATCAGCCTTTTTTTTTTTCCCCCCACAAACCTATTTGTGTTTTGAGAAACTAGGATTAATCCAAGTACTAAAAAAAGTATCTAATTCTACTACTCACTGGCTAATGCACTGTGCATTTGAACATATAAAAACATTATAGAGATCAGAATTAAGAGAATAAATCTGAGCGATTGTTTTGTATTTTGCCTTAATAGGGCAAAATGAATGGCATCAAATTAACCGTAAATGAAGGCGTCTCCCCGTGTTGAATAACAGTCTTTGATGCTCATGTGCTTTTTTGTATCATTTACCAACACAAGCTGTATTTTTCTCAGCAGAAACTCTCTCTGAAAAACTGCTGTATCCAAGACACATTCTGCTAGCCTGGACCCAACAGAAGAACACTAGCAGCCTTAGAAGACAGTCAATGGCTGGGACTTATGTAGCACCACAAGAGCACAATGGCATAGCTACATACATTCTGCAATGAACATGCAACAGGCAGGTTCTTCCAGTGATATATCCCAATTTAATTTTAGGAGTGCAGCAAGAGAACCAACTCAGCTTGTCAAGAAGCAGCTGTGATCTGTATCTACATCATCTAGTACCACAGATTGTTCCCCTAAAACTCAAGCTAGAACCAGAGATTGGGTTATGCCTTATAAACATCAGACATGTTTAATAGTACGCTAAAGCACAGGAAAGACACAGCTTAACTGATACTATCTTGAAACAGTAATTCACAAAACATACTGCAGAAACACACAGTGGTATACTACCTTCCTTAGAGAAACATTGTTGTTTCATTATTGAACACCACACCTTGAACAAACACACCCTCACTCTCAGACTACTTAAGATTAAGGGCAACACCATGCTTACATAGCAATCTGCTTCCAGCTTTGATGCAAGTAGGATTCTGACTAGTTCAGACATTCCTGCAGAGTCCAGTTGCCAACAAGTATTTTAAGCCTGAACTAGCACCTCTTCTAGAAGACTTAAATACAATGAGTGAAGATGATGCTAGTCAAACTTTGAATTTGAATAATTCACAATACAAGAACCTCCTACAAGGTACACTGAAATACGGTGGCTAAAAAAGAACTGAAACAGAGAAAATAAGATACTGGCAAGATCTCTTAAGATGTAACATCGAGACTAAGCAAAAAAAAAAAAAAAAACCAAAACCACCACAACAGTTGCTACAGAATTAAAAATAAAATTAAATTAAATCACTGCAGCTTCATCATAGCCAAGGGAATCCTTACTACACAATTTCAACTTCAGCCACTACAAGAATTTTCACTAAATAGCACTGGAAATAAACATCCACACAAAACCTCCTCAATATACCAAGTGATATACGCACCCTCATAAACAGCCATCTATGCATGCACTGCCCACTAACAAAGAGTTATATCCAAACTAGTACACAAGACACAAGGAAGCAAGAAACCAAAAACATATGTTAGTGACTCAGTATCCCAGAGAGCAAAGATAAGTCTTCAGGAAAACATTCTATAAGAAACAGAAGCATGTGGCTTCACCATATCTACTTCAATGAATACAAGAATGGGAAATAAGAGGCACAGACTGTACTCTATAAAGGTACAGTGCCAAAACCAAGTATCCGTAACCGTGGAACGAGCAAAGCACACAGCTAAGGCTACCTGCTCACACAGAAAAACAAGTGACCCATAAGAAGCTTTACCCAAAAGAGGCTCTTCACGCCACTCTAAGTATGTAACAGGAGTAAGAGTTATTGTTTACGCTAAAAGCAAAACCGAGACCGCAGCAGAATAAAACACCAGTTCTAACAGCCTGTGCAACGGGGGACACAGCTTAGGAAGCCGAGAGAGAAGATGCTGGGCCCTCGGAGAGGCGCTTACACTCCCAGCGCCCCACCGCGACGGCTCCCCAAGGCTACGACAGCACTGCCCCGCGGCGGGCCCTCTGCGCCGCCTCCCGCGGCCAGGCGGGACAGGACGGGCAGCGCTCACCATGGCCTCCACGTCCGCCCACGTCGTGTGCGCCGAGTCTGACACCAGGAAACTCTGTGTCTCCCCACGGCAGGTGACGCGGAGGTTCACTTGCGGCTCCATGCCGCGCTCCTGAGGAGGCAACAGAAGCCCTGTCAGCCAGCCCGACGATCCTAACATGGCGGACCGAAGACGGCCGGCTCCGCGCGACACTATTGGCGGTCCCGCCTGACACTCATCCCCCTCACCGCCCTGGTTGGCTAGCGGGGGCGGAGCCAGACACCGTGGAACCACAACAACAAACAGAGCCGGAGAGCGCGCACACGGGTGCGCGCAACGCGCCGCCAGCAGACACGCACCTCGGCGGCTACGCCACGGACTCCCACAATGCCCCGCACCGATCCCTGCGCACTCTGAGGAAATACGTGCGGCGGCAGCAGTAGAACCAATCAGCCCTGCGCTGCCCCGCCGCGGCAGAAAGGAACTAATAAGTGGACGCTTTTCTGCTCACGTGCTGCGGCTGGGGCGCGCGATTGGCTGCTCGGCGCGCCGTGTCTCGGGACAGTGGAAGGGGCGCGAAATGCGTATGGCGCCGGGCGGCTCCTGAGGGTGGGCGGGTGAGTGCTTGTGTTGGCCTTTGCCTCGGTAGCGTCCTGGTGGGACGCATCAGCGGCGAACGGCTCGGCGGCGGCGGTGGGACGGCCGGGGCCGGGCGGCTGGAGCGTGAAGAGCTGGGTGCTGGGCCGCTTCGCTCCCTCCGGCTGGTAGGCCTTGCGGCGGGGCCTGTCCCTGCTCCCGACCTGCCGCCGCGTAAAGGTCAAGAGGTTTCTCTGTATTTTCGGGGTTGCGTTACTTGCTGTAGGGCCAGCCTGTGCTGGCTGACGTAGGCGGTTCCCAGGGCCTTGGCATAAGCACGTCTGCTGTCTTCTTTACATCCTTTTCCGCCTAGAAATCTCCTTTTTGTTCGCTGTTGTGCTTGTGTGTGCCCTTGCTGAGTTTCTGCTGAATGCTACTTCTGTAAACCCTTCCGGTTTGCCCGTTTGACTACAAGAGAATTGACAGCTTTTAACTGTAAACTTTCAGAGTAAGAACACTGTTGTCAAAGCCTCACTTAAGAAATAGCAGCCAAGTATTAGATACTGCTCAGCATGTTATGGAAAAGCCATGCAGGAGAAAACATGGTCACGGGATGCAACAATAGAAATGAAAGTGATTACTTTTTTTTTTTTCCCCCTGTAGAGTATTTTTGGAGGTGAAGGATGGACTTCTCAGTGATTGCCATTGGAGATGTAGAAAATGTGCTTTCAGCTATGCAGAAGAACTTGGAGTGCCCAATATGGTATGCCAGGAGAATAATGTGGACTTTATATTAGTATAGTTAATGAGTGTCTTGTTTTTCTCTCTCTTTTCACTCTTTTCAAATGCTTTGTCAGTTCTATGGGTTATCAGAAAGCAAAAAGAATAATATTTTAAGGCTACGTATATTGATGTTTTATAAGGCTCAAGTGAGAAAGAGGAAGACAGAGCATCTATTTTGCTCTTATGTTCTAGTAAATTTTTGCTTTTCTATTACAACCTAAGTGTGTCAGTCCTCAATCCAGTTAGAAAAAACATAGCTGCTGAAGTTTATTTTGTCTATCGTGGCAAATGTTTTTAAATCCTTACATTTTAAATCCATTTGGAAAGATTTTATTTTACTGCCATTTGAAAACCCAAATAATTTCTGTGTTGGTAGTAACATCTGTTACAGAGGCAAAGAGCAGAAAGCATAGAATATCTGTAGCGCTACACAAAAACCTGCATCCAAACTTTTCTGAAAAGGCAGCATGCTCTTTGCTGAGGTATGGGATGGTTGGCTTGGTTATTCATTGACTTAAACAATGTTGCGAGGGCTAGAATAGAAACTATTTCCTACATCTGCTGTTCTTTATTGCATGTGGAATTTGATGGAATAATGTAATATCTCAGAAAGTGATTTTACACAGTCTGGTACTGCTGACTGATGGGAGGAAGCTGACTTCAACATGGAATGGAGATTTTCAATGTCCGCTTCTTTTGTATTTGTTCAAGAAAGATCATGAAAGTGTGTACTGTTTAGCTTAAGTAGCAAGACATGCGAATGGCAGTTCAAACCCAGTATTTTAATGCACCAAGTAGTTTTGTTGGTAACTATTAACTGGGCACAAAGTTGTAAATATGGTGAGGCTCGGCCTGTCTCGTTTCATTTCCGTATGTGACGTTACGGCATAAAGGTATAATCTTTCTTTCCTATTAGGGCAAATTAAAATATTAAAATATCCCAAAATATGAATTAATGAGATTGGGGAATGAGATACGCATGCAAAAGTAATGCTGAGGCTGCTTTTGGCTCTTGATGTGTATTTTGCTATAGGCGCAAGTTAGACTGTTCCACAATAATACCATTATATTTGTTTTGACTGTTTTCATCCAAGTTATGTTGTTGTGGTGGTTTAATTGGAATCATATAAACTTATTACTACATTGTAGACAGAACACAATCACAGGGAGGCTTCCTTAAGTACATACACAGTCTATGAAACTCATGAAACATTTCTTATGTAACTAGGGTTTGTAACACAATGTATGCCTAGATTAGAGCAGTATTTTTTAAAATGATTTTTTGTTTGTTTTTAGTATGTGTTCAAAGTAGATTTTATTTTAAGGTGAGTTGAACAATTGAATTTGTTAGAGCTTTTCTAAAAGCCCTAGTGTAAAGTTAAATGTTAGTTTTCACACTGTGCTGGACAGGAATGTGTGTAAAATAGAAAACCCCGGGGGTGGGGGGGTGAAGGAATAACTTAAATATTTCTTTGTGTTGACACATCTGTACATTTGGCTTATACAAACATAGTAAGCGACCAGTGGGCTGAACCCAACAGAACAACACTCTCCTTTACTCTTGCCAGGGGAGGTCAGTGTTGAAAAAGACGATATTAGTATTCTAACACCAAGTTTCCTGCCATGCTGAACTGGCATGTCCAGAAAATTCTGTCTTTTTGCCAGAGGTAGACAAAGATTGTGAAGAGCTGGTAGATATGTATATATCACATAATGACAGTATTTGTTACTGTACCAGGTTCTCAAATGAAAAATTGTCAAATGTGTCCTACTTCCCTTCCCCACCAATTTTTAAAGTTCATAAAAGTGAATATTTCTGAATCTTACTTTGTTGCTCCTATTTTATATGTAACTTCTATGTTCTTGTTTTCCTTCATTTTTCGTTTTGTAGCTTGGATGTGATAAAAGAGCCAGTTTCAACTAAATGTGATCACATATTCTGCAGGTAGGTTTGAAAATTTGTGATTGCAATGCTTAGTCAGTCTGTTCTTATTCTCTATGTATGCTTCTCTTTAGTGCTACTGATGTATACTGTGTTTTGATAACTTAATGTGTAGCTATTTTAGGGGAAAAATCAATTCTGAAAAAGAAATAACTGCAGTTTCACAGATGTGTCTAAGGGATTTGATTAGTTCATCACAACAGCAGAACAAGAATTCAGGCATTCAACTTGATAATGAAGGATTTCTACCAAATGGTGCATGCCTAGGCGCAGTTTTAAAGAAAATAAAATCCTCCCTTTTGTTACCATTGTGATTGTTCTTTTTTCCTAGGTTCTGTATGTTCAAACTCCTCAGCAAAAAGAAAAAAGGCGTGATACAGTGTCCTCTGTGTAAGACTGAAGTTACCAAGAGGTAATGCATCTTTGCAAGAGGGCTTGAGGATGAGAAGTTTGAACTCTAAGAAAAAGTTAATCATTGGCTCAAAAATGTCTTAGGGGAAGACTGAAATAAACAAGAAAAGGTGGTTATTAAGTAAACTGTCAGTTTCTAAAGGAGTAAGGCTTTAGTGCCTTACATCAATATAAACTTTTTTCAAGTGATCCCAGGTGAAGACATCATTCTTTTTGTGCTATGAAGTATAGACTATACTATTGTTCAGTCAGTGCAACTGATTTCTCTGTGTTAAACCTACATGAGGAAAAATAGGAATTTTTCACCTTGTGACTGTTTTAATTCCCATAGTAATGGTTGTTTTGGGTAATTGTGGTGTTATTCCTTGGCAACAATTTCTCATTGTCTCATGTTCCACTTTGGAGTTTTACTTCTTTTTTTGTTCAGCCTAAATTCTAGGAGAACTGATAGTAGTTGACCCGCACATTTGTCTTAAAACAACTCATGTGGTGATGTTATTTCAGAAGTCTGAAGGAAAATTCCAGATTTAAGCAACTAATCGAAGGATTGTTTGAAACTATCAATGCATTTGAACTTGACACTGGAGTAAAGTGTAAGTGTTGTGAATGTATACTCCCCACTTTTTTTTTAGTGCAATTTTGACATTTGTATAGTAGTTATTTGCAGGGTATCTCATTTACTGTGCAGTACTCAATATGGGAAGAATTGTCAAGTTTTTTCTTGGATGCAGAAGCCTAAGTTTCGTTAAGTTCCCAAGGTTTTCCTATAATAAAATCTTGAACAGTCTTAAGGGTTTTCACTGTGCATTTGATGACTCCAACCAATCTTATTTTCAGTTCCTGAAATAGCGCTGAATGTCTATGAAATAATCTTTCATCTATAATTGTGTGGCAAAGTCCTGCTCTTGGTTATGCCTACCCTTGCAGCATTAACTTCTTGGACAGTCTTAGAGCCTGAATTAGCAAGTGCTGTAACAGTGTATGTTAACTTGTTCCATTCAGATATATCTTTTTGGTATCCAAATTTATTCTTTCTAGTACTTAGTGCCTTGTAAAGGGTATTGGCAAGGCAAATACATGCTTGTTTATATTTTGGGAAATTAGATATTGTTAGGGATGGGTGGTGGTTTGTGGGTTTTGGTTTGTGGGTTTCTCTTTGTATATTGTGCTACAAAAAATAAACTTTCTTTTCAAATTCTTTTCAACTTGTTCAGTCATTCTAAAATCACTACTATTAGATCCTGTTCTTCTTAGATTAGCCATATAAGCAAAATTGGTTGGGAGAATTAGTTGGCAAGATCAAGATTTTACTTAATACTTGAAAAGTACTCATAGAGAACAACTAGACTAGTAATTCAATCAGATTTCTTTCTGTGATAACTGTATTTTAGCTGTATATGTGCTAGTTGCATAGGGTCTGTGCAAGGCTATTTTAATAATATGTAATACCCGTTGTCATGCTCAGTGTAAGAAAATATTTTTGCTTTTCTTTCCTGTTGATTTTTTCAGTTTTAAACAGTCATCACTTTCCTAAAACATCCACAGAAGCCACTGCTGCTGAGTTCCTGTGTAAAGAAAGTTCTGTCATCCAAAGTAAGGGCTTCAGAAATAGGAAAAAAAGTGCTGAAGAAAACGGACGAGAAAACTGCACTGTGGTATTTCCCCCCACCCTAATTTATTTCTGTGCATTGTTTAGTGTTTTATTTGGAATAGATATGCATGTATATACATAAATGAATGGAATGGGAGGTTTTGGGTTGCTTTCAGATCACTGTTTGACTTGAATATTATTCCAGACAAGGACATCTAAATATTTTTGTCTTCCGAACCTACTTTAAAACGTTATTTGCATAAAATGACCTGAACTTAAAGATAATATTGCCATAATATATTCTGTTGCTGAAACTAGGATTGCAACTGCTTGTTTAATGAGGCTGTCTAACTATTGGTAGGCTTTTTACTTTTTAGTGGTAAGACTGTGAATATGTATTAAGAATTCTTAAGACATTACCCAACTTAGGGTGATTGCTGTGTGTATGAGTTTGTTTATGGTATGTTTATTGTCTCACCTGCTTGATGCTGAATAGAATGTTAATTAAGATAAAACTGTCAATGATTTGAGCCGTTAAATGCATGATAATTGTTTCTATTAATGCATTCCAGTACTGATATCAGTGTGATAAATTACATGTATTGGATTTTTGTATAGAGGCTGCAAATTTAAATACCTAGTTCATAGGTATCAGCCCCACCCCCTGCTGTAGTTTAAGTAATTACTACTTATTTCTTGGGAAGAAGCCTACTGTTATAAATAACTATTCCTTTCTACTCACCTGTCAGCAGGAAGCTAATGTGGATACACGGCTTACAGATACTGGGGTCAAAAGGTGTTCCCTAAGAAACAAAACCCAGAAATGTGACTCTGGAAAAGGGATTTATATAGAGTTTGGTAAGATCTGTTGTAGATCCATACTAGTTGAGCTTATGTATAATGCTTGCAAAGTAATGAGAGGTGATGAAGTTCAAAGTCCTTACAAACACTAATTTCTCCTTAACCTCCAAAATGAAAACAAAGGGGCAAATAATGCACAATTCATAGTTGGTAAATCAAAGAGGTTTTTTGCATAATTTATTATATTGTAGGAAATAACACTGCTGTAGTAAACCTTTAAGGCTCAGTGTACAAGATCCAAAGAAGAGAAGATGCTTACAGAAAAAAGTTGTTATAACTAATGATAACTACTGTTTTCTAAAGAATATTAAGCCTTGTCATCAATGCGTGAGGGTCTAGTTAATAACCAGAGGTAAGAATGAAATCTAATTGAGGAAATAATATTTAATTTCTCTCTATCCTAGTTTTCCAGAACTCCCTTTTTAGTTGGTGCTGACTGCTGCAAGAAACAAGATAGATGCTGTGCATAGTTTATTTTCTCCCTGTTCTTTTAAGGAAGAAATTGCTCCTTTTAACAGATAGCGTTCATTGCTTCCCTTTTTTCCTTATTGCCTCTGCCAAGGTCAATCAAAGAATCTGAAACAGATATTTGAATATATTGCTCTGAATTCCAGTTCAAAATTCTAAATACTAGCAGCTGTTTCACGTGTAAATTTAGAAATTAGAAACTAACTCTTAGCTAGTGAGCTCTTAGTAGCTCTCTGTTACTAGTCACTGTATTTAAACAGACTTTTATGCTGGAGCCACGTAGATATTTATACATAGAAATCGTTATAATTAGGTAAAATACTGCCCAATTGAACTTGATTTCATCTCATAAAAGTTGAAAGCATCTACCTCTAGAAAGAACTAAGCATACATGCTTCTGTGATAATGAACACTGAATCTGGCAAGTAGTCTTTCTCTGAATCATTTCAACTAGAGTAACAGCTGATTTGTTTTTAGGTTCTGATTCATCTGAAGAGCTTTTTAAACAGGCAAGCAATACTGGGTAAGTAGAGGTGATTAAGGTATTCATATTTTCTAAAGACAGTAGTTCAGTATTCTCGTTCTTATATGTTTGTGTCTTAGCAGTGGACTGATAGAATTCTTCAAGCTGTCAAGTGATTTTCAACTTCGAGGGCATCAGGGTAGAATGTGTAGCTGACTCCCATCAGTTTGTCATATAATATGTTTTAAAGCTGTTTTCTAAATGTTTTGTTGCTTACACAGACATTAGATCTTCAAGAGAAAAGCACGTACTATGCTTTAGAAAGTAAATGTTGAATTCAGGAATGTGAGAGGGGATGTCTTAAAGAAATGGTCTGAAGCTCTGAAGGAGTCTAGTGGTGGCGAGAGTCAATCACGCAGCCTGACTTCTCTAAAAGCTATTTCAGATTGTGATTTTCTTCATAATGAAAGTAGATTTCCCATCCCAACAGGTTAGAAGACAAAGAAGCACTTCAGACTTCATCTCAAGAAAAACTAGAACAACTTAAGAGTGCTGAGAAGGGGAATGAACGTTCTTGCAGTACACAGCCTGACAAGCTGGGTGCTAAAGAAGTAATTCTACCAAACGTCAGAGGTGTGTTTGTTATTTTGGTGACAAAAATGATTAAGCTTGAAAGAAAGACCACAAGTTAACATTTTGGTTTTGCACGATTAAATATATATATACTTGCAGTCTTGTATATTGCAGTTTTGTTTATGCCTAAAGCTAGTGTCAGTATAATACAAGACTGTACCTGTAGACTAGATGCTTAAAATGTGGGTGTTCTGTGCACAGGAACAGAAGGGGGAAAAGTAACTTGATCTAAGTGCAAAACTTATTCTATTCTATGTAAGCCATATGATCCTTATAATACAAGTTGAGAGCACTATCTGGTAATTCATATAAGAAGCTGGATGAACATATGTTGTATACAATTTGATCTTTTTCTCTAGAGGGAGATTTGTGCAGTATAATATTACTTTTCGGGGGGAAGTAAGAACAGTTCTTTTAAAACAAAGTAGCTATTAAGCTTGTCATTATTATTGTGCTTGTAAAATAGAGCTTAATAATTTATAATACCTATAAATCTTCAGGTGAAAGTGATTTCTCAAAGGAAGGCTTGAGCAAGAAAAGTACTCGGACCGTCACTGAACATGCCAAACCTGGCCAAGTGAATATGACCGAATACCAGAGTTCTGCTTTAAATGTTCTTGCTGTAGACCTACTCGCAGAGCAGTGTGACAGAATAGGTAATGCCAATCCCTTAAGGAATGGGGACACATCTTTCTTTAAGCACACACAAGAGATGGATGCAGAGCAAACTCAGTGCAATCGTAAAAGCAAAGAGTTTGACTTAAAAGATAGCTCAGAGAGCAGGTTGGATAAAAGCAAAGAAATAGCTATTGTTGTACAAAGCGTTGAAGCTGTGGAAAAGTGTGAACCTGAGAATGATTCTTTCCATGAAAATGAACTTCCTCTGGAGAAACTACTTCAGCCAGAGACACTTCACTGTGCTACTGCTGCCCTGAATCAAGTCTCTAGGAAGAGACTGAAGCGAAGTATTCAGAAAGTCAATGAATGGTTTTCAAAAAGCAACGAGATTCTGTCTTCCAATTCTTCCCAGGATGATTCTGATGGAGCAACTGATGTTTCAAGTGAAGGAGATACATGTTTATCAGATAAAGATTCCTGTATTTCAGAAAAGACTGACCCTATGGTAGATTCCATGGAAATTGCAGTGGTTGAAGGAAATAAGAGATGGTCAAAACAAACAGCAGATAGCATCAAAGACAAAATATTTGGGAAAACATACAAGAGAGAGAGGAAGACAAATCCCCCTATTATCTTGAGAGACATTTTACCTACTACAAAAAAGGAAGATGTGACTGCTGATGACAAGTGCTTGAATAATTCCAGCAAAGGCAGACTGAAACGAAAAAGGAAGACTGCCCGTGTCCTGCAACCTGAGGATTTCATTAAGAAAAAAGATATAGAAGAGGCAGGTGGGTGCCCTCAAAGTGTTAAAATGTGCCTTGAAGATGCTGAAAAGAGAAGATGTGATGAAAGCTCTGCTCTTAGTGAGAGTCACCTCTCTGAGAACAGGGAGAATAATACACTATCAGAAATTGAGGAAGGAGGAGAATCCATATGGAAAAAAGCTACTGAAAAGGTGACTGGCAAGCTATGTGATGGGGAGCTAGAACTGAATAACTGTGAACAGAAAAGCACTAAAAAAAGTTCTGTGTCAAAAAGGTGTAGGCGTTCTGCTAGAACCATGTGTGCTCTACAGTTAGTAGGGGATAGAAACTCTGTTTCACCTGATCCAGCTGAGCGACAGATTGATAGCTATCCAAGCAGTGAAGAGCCAAGGAAAGCTGATTCTGAGCAAAAACAAGTCAGGCACAGCAGGAGGCTTCAGTTACTTTCTGAAGAAATGACAAAAGAAACAGGAAGAGGAGTAGTAATTAAGGGAGCAAGAAAGTATGATAGTGATCATGAAGGGTCTTTCTTTGGAGTCCAAAGGAATGTGTTAGTTCACACTTCTGAATGTGAAGACCCATGTGAGTCCCAGGGGACGCTGAGTTACAAGTCACTCACTAATCTGAAGGGTGGTGATCTGGAAGCAAATGAAATACAGATTCGTCTAAAGAATTCATCTGACACTGCAGAAACTGGAAGAAGTCTCTTCAATCCTACATCTTTATGTCAGAGTTTAAATTGTAGTTCCTTTGCACCTGATGAAGGTTCTCAAGAAGGTGAAATACTAGCTAGCCCTTTCCTCCCACAGTCTCCTTCAGTGACTGTTGTGCAAACTGCTTCCCACCTGGCTGAAGAGATGCCTGAATCATGTACTACTTTTCCCCAGGATAATGGACAGGATAAACAAAGCGTTCCAGGGGACTTCAGAACTGAAAAGTTACCAATGGCTAAAAATGTTTTGGAATTGGCCAAGGAGGCTGAAGATAGTGAGTCAGACACACAGTATCTGCGAAATATATTTCGGCATTCAAAACGCCTATCATTTAGCCTTTATCCTGCTCCTGTGAAGGCACGCGCAGTAGAAGATGCTACCTCTGAAACTTTAAAGATACCGTGTGCTGATCAGGTAGAAAATAAGCATAGCAGATATTTAAAAACAGAAAACGTGCAAGAAGAGAAAACAACTGCTGAAAGCTTGAGTTGGGTTTGTGAGAAAGAGACGGTTAAGACCTATGAATCTGCTTGTGTTAGTCCTGTTACTTGCTTTGTTGGCAGCACAGAATGCATGCACATAGGGGAACATCAAGAAGGTGTTTCACAGGTTGCAAATCAAGGGAATCTTACACCAGTAAGAACGGATACTGCTAGGACTGAGGACAAAAACAGATCGCAAGAAGGAGAGCAGGGAAATGAAAAGACGGTGTCAGCTGACATAGGGATAAAAAGCAAGTTGAGACAGAATCCAATCAAAAGTAACAGAAGCCAAAGTGATCAGAGTAATACGGAGGAGCACATTTTCAAAATAACTGATTTAAACACAGTCGAGGAAATATGCTTCAGTTCAGAAAGCAATCAAGCGGGAAAGGCCAAAGTTATTGGTGGCAAAGGACCAGTATTACATTTTCAGTCCAGTTCAATGACTTCTCCTGCCGCTTGTCAGCAAAGGCCTGCTGAATTAATCTGTGAAGTCATTGGGGAAAAAAGTAGCAAAAGAGAAAGAAAACAAGTAAAGGGGAAAGAGGAACAAGCAACCCAAGTTGCTAGCACAGGAATGCCCGAGTGTTTAGTCACAGGGGCTCTAGAAGAACCTCTCAAAGGTTTGTCTGAAACCCCTGATGGCTTACTGTGCTCTGATGATGATATTGAAGAGAACAACAGTTTTTCTGAAACTGATAGAGAGAGATCTGCTGTGTTTGTAAAAAGAAGTGACAATACCCTGGTAAAAGAACTACACAATAGAAATGTTAGTTCTAAGCCAAGATCTCGAGGTATTCAAAGACCTCGAAGAAGAGTGCAGAAACTGCAATCTTCAGATGAAGAATCTAGCGAGGATGAAGATTTACCATGTTTTCAGACTTTAATGTTTGGCAAATCAATAAGCACGCCTTTGCAGATCAGTAAACAAGGGACATCTGTGGTAGTCTCGTCAGTAAGTCCTATCCCATTTCCTCACAATGGAAGTCATGATGACAATAATATGCGGAAAATGCCTGAAGCTGCCCTAAGTAATGGGTGTGTTTCACCAAGCCAGGAGTCAGAATGCTCTGTCAACTTATTTTCTTCCCAGTCCAATGTATCTGAAGAATCAGTTGATGGAGCACAAGAGCTGAAGAAACCTTTAATACAAGTTCATTCATCCAAACAAGTGAGCGATGTGAATGAGAGTAAAGAAACTTTTCAAAGTTGTAATGGAGGGCTGAAGAGAAGCAAAACTATCTTCAAAGATGAATGCCAAGAAGACCCAAACATGGGAGGCAACCTAGGTACAAAAAAAGATTTTTATCTCTGTAGCTGTGTTTGCAATGTCATTGCATCTTGGGTTTTGGTGTTTGCATGGGAACTTTCTTCTCTATTTATGTGGTGCTTCCTCTTTTAAAGGAATGCATCGGCCCCAAACAATCAAACAAAAAACCCTCAGTGGTTTATTTCCTGAAAATTAAGTTCTCCCAGTATTCTTTATTCAGAGTGAAAATTGGGCACAAGAGGCTGGACTGTGTCTGATGGGGATTAATTCCTGAGTGAAATGCTAGCTTTCTTACTGCAATGTGATACTTGCGTCTATCAGCAAAATTTCATAACGCCTACCTAGGCTGGTTCCCCAGATGAAATGTTTGTTGAAATTGGCTGTAGAATTCTGTAGTGCTTATTTTGACCTTTTAATGGCTTTCATAAATATTTAGGACTCTCTCCTCACTATTGTAACACTTCGAGTTCTGTTTACTTTGCTATAGGTGTGACATGGTATTGTTCAAAATATTCCCTGCTTCTAACTTCATTGTTTTCGAAACTTGTCACTTTATTATATAGTTAACAGTTGGCTAAAAGGTCTGTGTGGTAAGACATTATGGATAATGTTTGTTGGTTTGGTTTTTTTCTTTAACTAACTTGGATTTTCTTCCACCTTCTTCAAGGTGAAGCATATGACAGTGAAACAAGTAATGTAGAAGATGCATGTGGACCATTCTCCCAGGGTGAAATCCTTACTACACAGGTAAGTGAGTTTATGCACCAAGTTCTAACAGTTTGGGTTCTAGGATATAAGCAAATACCTGAAAGTTGTGAAGTCAGTCTAGTGGGAAACTGCTTTAATCATAACTCTTTGTGTCACTAGATTACTTCCAAGAGCATAATTAATGAAGAATTGTAGAACTGCTTCTATGCCATTATTTGTCCAACTTTGCCTTCTATGGTAATGGCCGCAACTTGTTATGTGGTATTGATTACAGTGCTTAATTGTGGGAGATGCTAGTTAATGAATCTCCACACTTGACCAATGCTGGAAATCTCAGCTGCTTGTATTTAACAGCTTCCATTGATAGGCATTTGTAATGATTGGTGATAAGGATTGGATTTGCTACATTATGATATTTAGAAGCATGGAGACTTGCCTTGTAAGGGTAAAGATTAAATCAAATCAAATCATTCTGTATTAAAATATTATAGATTTAAGACCCAACAGGCAGTGTCCTATGGCAGGTGCGTCTAGCACAGTATGTTTTCTCTACTATTAATTTCCTGGTTATTATTTAATGGCCTGATTTTATGTATGGAGTTATTGGGGGGGTCTTTGCGGTTGGGGGTTTGGGGGGTTTTTGTTGTGGGTTTTGTGTTTTGGGGTTTTTTTGGTGGGTTTTTGTTGTGGTTTGCTATGTTGTGGGGTTTTTTTTTCGTCCTTTGTAACCTGAAGGTAGGTCTTGCACCAAATCTCTCTCTTCAGCATTAACAGCCCTATGGGTTTTAATGTATGTCAAACAAGATTGAAATTCATTTTTGTGCTTTATGGGTGGTGGTTCTATTTACTGCATCAGTGCAAAATGTGGCAGGACATTGCTCCCTGGTGTAGCTTCATTGATAGACATTCTAGGATGTGCCTGGATTGAATGGAATAGTGGCAGTATGGCTTGGTGGGAAGTGGTTTGGTTTGTTGTGTGGTGGTGGTTTTCTGTTTGGTTGGGGTTTTTTTTGTTGATTCAGTAACAAGGAAGTTCCACATGGGGCCAGTGCTAGAGCTACAAATGTAGTATTTGGTGCTGTGGAAACTGCTTTATCCTGTATGGTGAAGGTTTTTGTTTTTTAAAAGGATCCTTTGAAGCCCTGAGCTATTCTGACAAGGAGGTGTATATGGCATGTTTTTAATAGAGGATATTTTTGAGAGAGAAAGTAAGGAAGAGTAGGATGAAATATTTTATTCCTTTTAAACAATCTTTAGGTCTTTTGGTAATGGTGGAAAGTGCAGAGGCTCAATACTTTATTGTCATTATTAAATTTTAAATTAAGTGGCTAATGCAAACTAATGCAGTTGGAGCAAAACGACTTTTAAAGGCATCTGTGCAGAAGTTCTGTTTTTTCCCCCCTGACTGATTGAACTCTGAGCCATCTAAACTGAAATAATTTGAACAGCAAAATGACTATGCAGTTGTTGTTTGTTTTTTGTTTGTTTTTTTTTTTCCTTTTGACGTAGCATGTGTGCATTACTTGTTACCGTGAAAGAACCACAGTCCCTTTTTGAGCACATGGTAAAAATTAATTCATAATAATTTTTCTGTTTCTAATTTTCAAGAGCTTGTTAAATTAATCTTTCTATTTAAAACTGACTTTGCTAATGTTGGCATAATTGTGTATCCTTTGCAGCAGAAGAATGCTATGCAAAATAACCTAAAAAAACTTCAGCAAGAAATGGCTATACTTGAAGCAGTGCTAAAGCAGCATGGAAGTCAGGACTGTGAATTTCTGCCTATGCATAGGAGACTACCCGATTCTAGTAGTGAAAGAACACTTGGAATGGAACAAATGAGAAAAGAAAGAGGTAAACAGCAACGAAACCCTTTCCTGGCTTTCTTACAGTTGTGTGACTATTACCGATTCTTTTTTCCCCTCTACCACAAATTATAGTGTTAGTTTAAAATTGATACATTAGCAGAGTTGTACCGAAATTCAGCTGTTCAGTGAGACATACGTGTTCTATTTATAACTTAGGTACTACGCTTAGTCTGAAAAAAAAACAAAAACAAACCCAAAACCCCAAACCCTCCTGCTACAAATCTGTGTGAGATTCCATGGTGTAATTGTATAAATGGTGTGAGTAGGCCTTGTGGCTTGGCAGGACTAATCTGTGTTGCTGTTCTGTCAGTTCTAATTGTACTCTTGTTTTCTTTCACTGGAATGGGTAAGGGACTGGGAAGGTGGCTGAACACCCTTTGGGACTTGGCCTCTACTGCTATGGTAGAAACTGTACTTGAGCATCTCGAGGAACAAGACAGAAATTAGGTTAGGTATATATTGGCTGTCAAAAGTAATAAAGTACAGGTCAGGCTGCTGCTGGGCAAAGAAGAGGAGAATACCTATAGTGGTGTGTAAATCCCCTGAACAGGACATGAACACAAAGTTCCTAGCTGGAAAGCGCACAAGGCAGTAGATAATGGTGAAGAATACTTTAGTAATCACCAAAGGCTTATTGTATGTTGAGGATAAAGTGAGTTGCTGCCAGCTACGTAAGTAATAGTGAGAGGGCTTTAATTAAGATTTTTCTTTGTTAAGGCAAGACAGATACTGAGATTACTGTTCAGACAACCTGTCTGCAACACAGCATAGAGCATTCTTTGAACAAAGCCTACAGTAAGTCCAGATGTTCATTGTTGAACTTCTCAGTGTTCTAGAAAGGCACACAATGCTGATTTAAAGATTTCCAAAGATGTAATACTTATTGAACTCTTAGATAAATGACACCAGTGCTTTATTTTCCTACTTGCTGCTAAAAATTTAGTTCTAATTCTGTAATATTATTTCAGTCAGATATCTTTCTTTTCTGAAGACAGCTAGAATAACTACCCATCCTGGAATTCAAAGTTATTTAGTGTGTTATCTGTGCCTTTACTGTGCATGGTTTTCACTGTGGAGTCTTTTCTATTTAAATTCAAAGGCTTTCATCACTGCTGGGGATGCTAGTCAAATATCACAATATGATCTGTAGATCGCTTTTGATCTTAATGATGGTGTTGTGCCGTGTGAGATGTGAGACCTTTAGGTTAACTTCTATCTTAAAAAAAAAAAAAAAACCCACAAAAAAAACCCAAACGTGCAATAGTCAGCCAATATGGCCTTCTTGTGTGTTAGTAAGTTAGTTGTTGTTTGAGTGTAGTCTGCATCAGGAAGCTCCTTCATGGAGAAAATGAGCTAAGACAGCAAAAGTGAAGATGCTGAGCCTTTGAATGGTACACAGTGGTTTGTTTAATTCATCCAAAAATCTGCAATAACAGCATCCTTCCCCACTGTGGCTGCTCCTTTGATACCTGGATTCCTGATAAGAAAGCAGGGCCATTTATTGTGGAAGAAACTCACTGTAATCCTCCTCTGATTTTGTGTTATGTATTTAACAGCTGCACTCTGTTGTCAGCCTTCTCTCTGTCATCTTTCAGACACCTTGTGACGTTAAAACGTTAACAGTATACTTAACACTGAGACTGGTTACAGTCCGTGCTTAGTTAACAAAGCCCATTGAATTGCATGGCATTTAACCTTTACTACAGTTTGAGAATATTTTTTCATAGAGAAGACTTCGAAATGTGACATTTCTAAGCCCAGTAGACCAAATTAATGAGATAACTATGAATAGACTGCTTGAAGATTAAGTCAGCAAATCAATGGTTAGTTTCATTCAGATGGGAAAACTACTTAAAATAATTTCATTAATACAATGCATGTTTACATTGTTATGCTAGAATATGGATTTCTGACTTGTAAAAACTTAAACTGATTAAGGTTATTGATGTTTTGATTAAAAATTACAGGCATCTAGCTATCAAATAAATGCTTCTGCTTGTGAACAGAGGTACAGTAATGTGTTGAGGGGATTCATAAACAAACTGCAATAAATAGTGTAAGTTTGACTTCAGCTTATTTTATATCCTACTTTTCCCACCTAATACATAGCTGACATCTTAGTTTTGTAGATGATTTAATATGTGAAATAAAATGTAGTTGTTAGCCATGCTTCAAATGGCTTAGTATTTTGTGTAGATTTCTATTTTGGGACACTTGCCTCTCTAAAGTGTATCTGGATTCACATGCTTGACTTCTTACCTTTAACAATTAGGAACAGTTCCTTTTATTTTGCTTGTTTTAAGAATTATTTTTCTTTTTTAAAGGGGCAGAGTCAACCTCAGAAGGAAATTTTGAAAATCATAAATGCAGAAGCTCACACGGATTTTCAGCCAATGATTTACATGTTGTGCCAAGTGACTGTCTCAACAGTAAAATCAAAGAGTTAGAAAAAGAAAGGTAAACGTTTTTGGATTGGGGGGGTTACTTTTATTTCTAATTTTGTATTAAAAAAACAAACAAACAAAGAAAACATCACCAAAAATCTTGAAATAAGTACCTCTCAAGTTTGCTACGTGTTTCTGATACTTGGAAGAGTAAAAAAGGTATTAAAACCAATTTCCCTCTCTCAAGGTCTCCAGAATTGTTGCTTCCATCTTCTAAAACCTGTTTGTTAAAGAGACCAGATTCAGAGAAAGGCTTTCAGTGTGACAGTGTTCTGAAGAGCAAAGCTCCTTCTGAAAAGACAAAACCTGTGCAGGAAGCAGTGCAAGAATATAGTCAGTGTCAGCTTGAAGCAGGTAACATTTAAGAGGGATCCAACACATTTTGATTTCTGCTCTTGTTCTGATTTTTTTATGTTTTCACATATCAGCAAACTACAACTTTTTCTTGTAAATCAAGGATTTTAATTTATATATTCCTGGCCAATTCAAAAAGATGATACTTCTTGTTTGGTTGGGTCTGTTTGGTAGCCCAACTGTATAGCTGCCCATCACAATTGGGTTGGACAGTATTTTGACAGTAATGGGAGTTATCTGTCTCATGTATAAATTGCCACTTCTTGACAGATATGCTACTAAAAGTTCACAGATATTCTAGTGTCTCAGCTATAGATCAGGAAAAAGTAATGATAGAGTCAAAGTTGAAGTAATGAACAAATAAGGAGAGGAAGTGACTGCAGCATTTTAACTTGAAGGGTAGAGCAACAGCCTTCCACCATGCCTACAGGAAGGATGAAATTGTTTCAAGGAGTAATCACAGAATCGTACAGAATCACAGAATGGTCAGGGTTGGAAGGGACCTCTGGAGATCATCTAGTCCAACCCCCCTGCCCGAGCAGGGTCACCTACAGCAAGTGATTTCTCTTTTCCTTCAGAAAATGCAGATGAGCCGAAATCTGGGACCAGGCTAAACAGTGCATCTGTCTTATCAAATCTCTCTGGAAATGTGACCAGGAGTCCAAATAACTCTTCCTCCTCTGTAAGGCTTCTTAACCCTTGGACTGTGGAAGCAACAAATAGTTCTGTTGGAGCTCAGAATGCTGATAAAAGCTGTGCTTGGGAATGTAAATCGAAGAAAAGTTTTCCTATATCTGTTCTGCACAACACTGCTGGGAAAGAAAATGCTACAAGTCCAGTTGTGACTAAAAGGAAAGAGATGTCGATTGTGGCATCAGGTCTGAATCAAAGTGAACACGTAAGTATATTTCATAAATTTTAGAGATCACTTGTTAATTGTTCCTGATTACCACTATAGTCATCAACATAGATCTAAGTATAATCTTACAGGAATTGCAATCTTACAGGATTAGTCATACAGCAACTCAAGTCAAACTTTTCCACTCCTGAAAATATGAAGAATGTTGCCTGTAAACAGCACTATTAAGCAGAATGAAGTTTGAACTTTTTAAATGACTGCCTACTGTCTAGGGGAAAAACACATTATTCCAAAGCAAGAAGACTTTATTTCTAGAAACCCTTGGAGCTTGGAGGGGAGGGGACTGGTTGGTTGGTTGGTTCCCTTAATGTTCTCAGATGCTGCTTTGTTACCCAAATTCCAACAATAGTGAGGATTTCTATAATTAACAGATTCTGAATTGGTAGTAAACCTGTTTCTACAATCCATTTCCAGGAGGATATGGCTTTTGATTTATAAACTACTGACCAAGAGCTCTGTAGCCTGTTGAATAGTGCCAAAACTATTGACTTTTAAGGAAATGTACATTCTGTGTGCCAACACAAATAAATAAGATAGTAACTTTAAAGTAATGGTTTATGTTAAACTCCTATAAACTGGAGTTGTTTTTTTTTAATCCGTTTTGCTAGCTATTAATTTTCTTAACTACTTTTCAGTTGGTGGTCCAGAAGTTTGCAAGAAAAACTCACAGCACTTTATCTAATCACATTACTGAAGAAACAACCCATGTCATAATGAAAACAGGTTTGTTGGGAGCTATGTGAACAAATCCTATATTTATGCATCGTGTAGAATTTTAACTCTAGGCTAACCAATAAGCAGACAGTTCAGCAATGTATTTGAATAAGTTTGAGGAGAAGGTATGAATTATTTTCTTTACAATCATATTTTTTTTGTTTAAACTTGGGAATATTTCTTATTCTATTTCACAGAATTAGAGTGAGGGTATGTTTTGTTTCCTTGTGTGATTTGAAGTTAATGTCACTTAATTTTTTTTCCTCCAGCTGTTTGGTCACCATTTTCAAGCATTTACAGCATGTTGATATGAAGTAGTTAAGAACCAAACAAAAAGAAAGCAAGATAGTTCCTAAAGAAATGGGATACAGACATTCTGGAAATAAGATGCTATTTTTGTTTCCTAATTCCTTGCAGGGATTATAAATGCTGTTTCATTGTAAATTTTTGACAGAAACTTATCTTTAATGGAAAACTGGAAGTGGGACTTAACTGTATGTATAACTGATGGTAGTTGATAGTGAAGATGTGCTTCCATAGGAACAAAGCAGCACTACCATTTCATCATAACTATTATTTGTGTGCTTCATTAAGGTACTTAAATTAGGTTTTGCTCTTTGGTAGAGCTCAAGAATTCCATTATTAAAAGCTTGAAGGAACTTTATAGAAACTTCAGTACAATAATACAGTTTCAAGTTTGAATGCATTCTGAAAGAGATGGTATTATGTTGACTTCAGAAAAGTATAACATTCATCAGTAAAATTAACTTACTATATTGCTGTGTCTAGGCACAAGTTATATTTAAGCTCTCTACTGAACCTACCACCTAGCTTTTAACCAACGTTTTCTTAAAAAACAAAATATTTTGAGCCAAATCTGGGTGTGGGTATGATGTATACTGTGCTTGCATTTAGCTTCATAGAAGCACTTCTAGCTGGCTCATATTTGGATCGCATCAGCCTTTCTTGCTTTTGAAAACCAACGTAGGAAAGGAGCCAGAAAATCCTGTTACTCCAATTCTGTGGACATGACTTTTGCCTTTTTCTTCAGGAAGTGTATCATAGACACCATAACCATGTGGTTTTGGAGAGGTAGATTGTTTGGTCTTCATACAAATACAGAGAGGATAAACTGCCTTCTGAAGTTGTGCCTGTTCTGGTAGAGTAGAAGGTGATCTGAAATTGCTAGTCACCTGAAAGTTTATATTAACTTTAGGCACAGAATCCTACTGTTGATGTCCTGTCTTGACTAGAATTCATGCTTTTTCTTGCCTCTTCTCTTTACTGAATAACTAAAAAGGGTTCAGAAGTTGTACATCTGATTAGTTTCTGCTCATTTCCTTCAGTTTAGTACAATTGGGACACTAGAATTTCAGAAACTTTCTATAGATGGTCTTGATATTTTGCTGCTGCACTTAACAAAAAACCCTTTTGCTTTTAGGTACAAATAACCTGAGCTGTTTTTTTTTTTCACTAATGGCAAAACTGAAAGAGATCTTATTCTTGTTTGCTCTGCAGATAAGGAGCTGGTGTGTGAACGGACACTGAAGTACTTTCTGGGTATTGCAGGAAGAAAATGGGTAGTTAGTTATCAGTGTAAGTATAACTTGTTCTGGAGCTAAATGGTCTCTGCCCTTCTACAACAAATATACTCCTCACTTGTTCCAGTAAAAAAAAAAAATAATAAAAAATTCTCTTCATGTCTTGGAATCTGATGTTTTGCAGTTTCTTCTAAATACTTTTAAATAAATAATAACATTTAAACCCCCCCAAACAAACAGCAACATCAAGCTTCTTTCTCTTCTGAATACTTTTCCTGCTTTCAAATAACCACATTGGATTGCTCCCCACCCTGACAAAAGCCTTTCCTCCTTCTTAATTTAAATCTTTGAGATGCATGGCATGACTTAGTGCAAAATTAATATTATTTATAAAAAGTAAAAAAAAAAAATTAAGGTCTTTCAGGCATCATACCATACTCAGTTTACCTTAGTACAACTGCCTTCAATTTAATATAACAACATAGTCAGACTATTGGCAGTGGAAGAACAATTTTGCTGGATAAAATGACTTGTCCTGTTCTGCTCTTTTTATTTAGGGGTAATTCAGTCTTTTAAAGAAGGAAGGATACTGGATGAGGTAGGTCTTTTATCTTCAGAGTGAAACGTCAAATGCGTAAGCAGTGCTGTTACATTGATAAACCTATTAGTAGTCTCAGATATTGTCTAAACATTTAATATATGGAAATTTGGCTCTGAAAACTGGGATTCTAGTTTCACCCAATGCTAGGACCAAAAGCCACACTTAACCTATATGTATTCATTGTTATTGAAGACATAATGGGTCCCTATTATTTTTTGGAAGAGGTTATAGGCATGGTTTATTGTGTGTTCCTACCGATATTGATGGATTACAGCATAAAAGAAACTATCTATTGTTTGCTTAAGGAAATAATGTTGGAACATAACTATATATATAGTTTTGGTTTTAAACTTTAGAATAGCCAACTACCAAAACTCATTCCAGCATTTACTACCTTTCCTAGTAGAAATGGCTTATTTGATATAACCCCAGTTTAACTGGATTTTTGTATTCCTGGGTAGTATTTGGATTTTCATTCTTTAGTACAGATTTTTGGAGAATGTCACATTAGTGACGCAGTATGGATTTCACATATCTAATGAGCAGGAATGCCTGCTTTTTGGTATGAAATCCATGTGCCCTTTTGTCAAGGCAAGGGTGAAGAAGAGAAATCTTGGCCCCAAAAAGGCCCTAGGATGGGGTTTTAAAGGCCCTCCTGCACTTGGGGTGAAAGGAGGAAGTTGCCACAGGATTGACTGGGAGTGCTAGAATATGGGACAGCTGTTAACATTGTCATACACTCTCACGTTGCTTTAAGCAAGGAGAAGAGCCTCCAATTATAATGTAAACCAATTTTATTTTCAAGTAAATTGAAAATGTGCAGCTGTTCTTGTAGCAGGTTAGACTGCATGGAAGTTTTGGAGAAGCTACTAAATGAATGCATTGAAATAAATTGATATAGAAGATCTAGACCGTATGTACTGATAATTAATTTCTATCAAATGAGACTTTACTGGTAAGTTAATTATAGTCTTGGAATGTGCCCCTTCTATACAGTTTGCTAGACTACTATACAGTTTGAATATAATTTTGTTTCTTTATAAATTGTCTGATGCTGCAGTGTTCTCATTGCTGTTCTCCATTGTTTTTCTTGAAAAACCTTTTAATTCATTTTCTGCACATGCTTAATTGTAAGGTTTCCAGTTCTGAAATCTGATAACTTCTTCCTGTTCTGATGCAGAACTCTGACCAGAAAAGTGTTCTCAGTCTCTAACTTGATTGCTTGTTTATGTTATGTTCCAGGAGAACTTTGAAGTTAGAGGAGATGTAATCAATGGGAGAAACCACCAAGGTCCTAAGAGGGCTAGACAGTCTCTGACTCAAAAGGTATGAGCACATCAGGGATGAAAATCCTGTCGTGCTGTGACTCTTTCAGACATGTGGCTATGCTATCTGAATGTCTGGAACTTCTTCCAATTTCTCTGCTATTCTGTATATACAGAGTTGTACAAATTAAGCATTTTTACACATGAAAGGTGAGCTCTGTCAGCCGCAGAGCAGATGTGCTCAAGTGACTCACTATGCTTAGAGTGAATGCTATGTTTTTCTAACATCAGTATAGGATAGCACAGGGTTGGGGGATTTTGCTGATATTATTCTGTTTTGTAGGTTACAAAGAACTTCTGATATACGTTGTGAAACAGTGATAGCTTGATAACCGGTCCTAGAATTGCAATTAAACTGGCATATTAAGTATGGTCCTTTAAAGATACCATATATACTCCATTAACGTGTCCCTTGTTTTTCAGATCTTTAAAGACTTTGAGATCTGTTGCTATGGTCCCTTCACTGATATGACTACAGGTGTGTCATTTTAGAGGAATTAAATGAACTCTTAGCATAAAAAATATTTGGAGGGAGCATATGGGCATTCACCAGAGTTTTACATTTGGCCTCTTCTTGGACACTCTTGTACCTCTTTTACTCTGAAACTTTCAAAATACCTACATGAGGTATAGTGTAGGTAAAGAACTTTATCCGGTTCTGTCTTCAGAAAGAAGAGAACATCATTTCCATTATATTTGGATGTCCTCTGGCAATTTTACTGTATTTCAAAACAGGCCTTTTATCTAGTTGATTTCTGATTCTCTAGCAATGAAGAAAAAACAGTAATATCATGCTGTCTGGTAACTGCTTTAAATGATCTTAAACATTTATATTTGAGCATTTTTTCTTCCGTCTTAGTAGACAGTTCCTAAGTATGGTTTTTCTAACAGTTGACACATCCTCAGTGTAATCTTCTCTCTATAGCAGCAGATGTTAAAAGTGAAGCACACAACAAACCCAGAAGTTTATATACAAAGAAAAAGCTGGTCAGGATAGCTTCTTTTTGTTAGTTTAAAATTGAATAAAGTATAGTAGAAGTTTTGAAAATTTAAGCTAGAAGTTTTCTACTTAAAATATTTGTACATCTCTTCCCATTTTCATGGCTTATTCAGCAGGTACTTTCTGATTTGTCCAATATAACTTTATTTTTGTCTGGGTGAAATATCCTCACATCTCTTGACATTTACCGTAATTGCTACAGAGGATGCAGTGCTTTCACCTGTGCAGTGATTGTCAATTATGGCTCTTATATTTGAGAGATTTGTTTATCTTCTTCACTATCGATTCAACAAATTGGTGGGAATTAAATACTTTGGCTAGTTTTTTTTAATGAGACATAATCATGGTTCTAACTTCTGATTTTTAATTTTAATTTCATGTCTTACCTCCTTATGATAAGAGGACATAAATTGTTAGTGACTTTCTAAGTTTTGGGGGTGTAGTGTTTTGCGTTTTCAGGGTTTTGTGGTTTGTTTTGTTTAGTCCTGACTAGAGGGTGAGGGAAGAGAGTGAGTTGATGTTCGTCAGCAGGCTAGAAAGTGAAAGGACTTGCTCTCTACTAAGGCTTACATTTCTTTCAAATGATGATAGTTTATATCTTGGAACAAACACATGAGGGCTTAGGGAATAGTATCAGTTTCAATGTGATATAAAACACTGAAGTAATAGACTGTTTATCTGATTTCTTCAGAACATCTAGAATGGATGGTGGAGCTTTGTGGTGCCTCTGTAGTGAAGCAACTTCATCTGTTCACACACACAACAGTAAGTGCTCCTGAGCATTACGCTTAACATAGTGAGGATCTACAGTTATGTAATACACAACATGTTGAATGATTGACTGGGCTTTGTGGGCTTGTCAAAGACTGGTGCCTGCAGGTATGTTAGAGAGAACTGTCTGCGCAGTAGCGATGCCAAACTGCATGGCAACAGTTCTTGTGTTCTAGGCTCCGGCCAGGCTGTATTGGGAGACAGGCTAACTTGTAGTGGAAGACTGATCGGAGTACTCTGCACAGGCTGGATAGCTGATCTCTCTTGAAATCAGCTCCAAGCCTCGCTTTCCAGTGCAAAAAGCCTTTAGTGCCTTACCTTAGTCACAACATTCCTGAAGAGAAATCAGAGAAAAAAAATCTTAGGAACTAATGTCTTTCTCCCTCTACTACTACCTACAGTCCTCTGTCAAGCAATGCGTTGAAGCAGTTAGCCCAGTTATCCCTCTCTGCAGGTAGGTGTGGGAGTGGTTTAATGACAGACAGATAACAGTGGCATTTTTATTTTCTTATCCTGAAATCCTAGAATTCTACTGCTGTCGTGGTTGTGCAGCCCGATGCTTGGATGGAAAACACGGATTGTAGAGGTAAAATGACACACGGTCATGAACTGTTTTATGGTACGCGTTGAGTGTCTTTATCATCTCAATCCTTTTAATAGTTAAATATCAGATAGGTTTGTAGAGGAATAGAAATAAAATCCTACTGCATCTGGAGATGGAGGTATGTCTTGGAAGAAAAATCTGTAAGGACAAGGTATATTATCTCAAGAATCAGCAATAGAGTCTTAAAAGGTAGCCTGGCAGGTGAATCCTAGTCTTGACTCAGTTGTGCACTTGTGTAAATTGTGCTTTACAGAAATTGTTCTCATAGCAGACAGTTTCTAAAAGGTGAGGAAGCATGCCCTTGGACTAGTAAGATCTAGGAGAAAGCCTCAGATGGGACAAGATTCTCTTGGTCTGGAAGGAATATCTAGCTACAAGGTGTTAACTGTTATAGTTTTGCCTTTTTTTTTTCTTTTTTTTTTTTCTTTTTTTAATCAAAATGCTCCCAAGAAACCATGAGGCTTTGAAAGTACAAGTGTTCCGGACTAACTTTTAGATGAGATAGTGTGAGTTGTGGGATGAATGGGAGCTAGTTAAGCAATAGCGGAGTTCAACAAAAAAATGGAGCAGGAGGATGGTGTAAAAACAACAGCTGTTTCCATGGAACTGGGAAAATGAGAAAATAAAGAAAAAGACCATGAAATGGTGAATAATAGTCTGGAAGCACTTCAGTAATTTTCTGTTGCTACTCAATGAGACTCATTGCTTGTCACACACTGGGTATGCCTGAGCAGACAGGAACTGAGGCTCTGTCACCGAGGTCCTAAATGAGAAGATGACAAGGACCTGCACTCTTTGCTGTTAGTGTTTATTCTGTACTGTTCATAACTTCCCGCCTGACCATTTGCCAAGCAGCTATTCTTTTTGGAGCAACAATATTATCAGCATTGTTAAAACGAGTAGTAGTGCCACATCGCTGGTTTTAGACTCTTCTTTTTTATCAAGGCCTTCAAAATGTCAGCGATAAAGCAAATAGCTTTAGAAGGACATCAGTAAGCTCACCTTAAGCTTGCTTTGACTCATGGATAACAGTTTTATCATTTGTGTCTTTGTCTTGCAGCAATCCAGCAAAAGAACAATGTTGCCATGGTGACTCGCGAGTGGGTATTGGACAGTGTTGCTTGCTATGAGTGCCAGGAGTTTGACGCTTACCTTGTGTCCTAAGGGTGATCTGTAGTTCTCTTTCCATTACTCAGAAATTCTCACCAGTGCTGATTGTTTGGTAATTATTTTAAGGACTGAGAATTTTTAAGTCACTTATGCAGAGATTATGTGCATGTAGTGTTCTTGTTCAGAATAAAATAACTACTTTTTTTTTTAACAATAAAGTTACTTAAAGAGCATTACCATATGAAGATGGAATTACCCAGTGTTCTTTAAAGATTTACATTTCTAATTTCAAAATAGTCCTTTAAATTAATATAAAACAAATTTAAAAACTTAGAAAATGTAGAACATGGCCTCCTCAAAGAAATAGTGATGTATTATGTACCATTGCAGCCAGTTCCTGTTTATATGCTTGAGGACGTTTTGGGGACAGTTGTTTAAAAGAGTAATATTGGGCCCAGGGCTTGAATTAAAATGTACTTGCATTCCCAAGTAACCTCTGTATTTTCATTTTGCATAAATACATACCCTGAATAATTGTGTATACCAATACAATGGAATATTATTTTGTGATTACGAATGCATCAGCCTGGTTAGTCTTAGGCATTCAAGCAGCTCTCCTATCGTATACAAAAGTGCCAACTTGCCCTAACCAGGAAAATCATCCACAAGTACAGCCCCTGAAAAGCCAACACTTGATTCTCAATGTAAACCAATCCTTAAAACCACAAGCCTATACCAGTGCTATGTCAGTCTTATTTCTGAGAAGCATATGTGGCACCTATGAAGAGATAATAAACAGATGCACTTTAGTATCCCAGTGACCTATAATAAGCCCTGTAAGAATCTGCTTCCTAATAGTCCCTGCCTGCAAAATGCAGCTGCAAAGAAAATAAATTGCCTTTTCTGGAAGAAAACATGTTGCTTGTTTCTGTTGCCAAGCAATTCAACTTCATAAATAATTTTGTACTTTCAGAGCAGAAAAAGAACCTGTTTTCATAAAGCTGTTGTTTAAAAAAAAAAAACAAAACACGTAGCTAAGTTCAGCGAATTGTTTGGTGCCCAGATGCTGCTAGGTTGTATCGTGTGTTTATAAATATTGGAATGCTCAAAGGAAATAAAATTATTTTGGCAAGTATTTTATTTAATTGTTTAGCTCTTCTGTGAATCAATCACTCAGTCTCTGCATTGAGGCATATATGAAAAAATACCTGGAGTCCAGTCTCCTGGAATGGGGGGAGTGGAGACTTGCTGGAGGAGGTAAAAAATGTAAATTAGAGGCGGAATCAGAATTGTCATTTCAATCAACCTGAGAAGCAAGTGTGTTATCAAGTGTCTTGCAGTTGCCAAGCAGAGGCAAATGTAGTCTAAGTAGGCATCGCCACTGGTAGTGTAATTGCTGCAAGCATTTGCTTAGTTGACATACACTGCTGTTTTCTTTTATGTGACTATTTCATAACTATCGAGGCTGTTCAACGCAGCCTCACCTTCAGACTGGTGCTCCTCTTATCTCTAGAGCCCACATTGGTTCGGGGTTTTTTGTGTGTGTGGTTTCTTTTTTTTTTAATAATCTACATTTCAAAAGGTAGCTGGGGTGAAGGACTAAATGCTGCTTGTTAGATGTGAGTAAAAGGTCCAGCATCGGTTTTGTATCAGCCATTGTGAAACTGTCCCTCAGATCTCGACGCAGAGGTTGTCCTCTCCAACAGGTTCGGTACTGGATCTGGCTAGAGAATGATCTGTAGGCATGGCACCTGTGACATGTCCCCTCCTCAGAGGTGACGAGACTGCATCTGTGGAAACTCTTTCTAATTAAGTAGGTATCATCTGTGAGCTTTTGTAGTAACCCGTGTCTCATTTAACATTTGGATGAAGTGAAACAGTTTGAATAAACAGATGGTCAGGTGAAGGGAGGATGTGCTTCCAGAGAAGCAGACAGTCTGAGGGGTGCTGATGGGGCCTCCATCATGGAATCCATATTGACTTCCCTAGTCTGACTTCCAGCTTCAGTAATAAAGTCGCACCACTTGGAGCTTCACAGCCACTACGTGGGTTGGAAATGCTATTTTGTACATGAAGAGCAAGCAGCATTTCCCCCGTTTGCTCACCTGCAAGAGCAGCTTGCTTTATGGTGCTTCCCAGGGTAGGAAGCCTCTGAGGTGAACATGTTTTGGAGACATGACTAGGCCATGCTATGCCTTTTACAGTGATTACCTGAGGGCAATGAGTAGCAGAATCAAACGTTGTTGAACAGACAGGTAGTGAAGGGGGCTGCGTACAAACTGTCCTCATAAGCAGCGTGTGCCTTTTGCACTGCTCACGAGAGAGGGGAGAAACAGAGGAATGGCTGGTACGTGCTGTGGGTTTGCCTGAGGCTTTCCTGTCAGGTAAGTGCTATATGTGTAATTAAAACTGCTCTGCTTTTGTAACATAATGGGCACTGTTGTTGATGCAGCTGCATCAGGGTCAGCTTGCAAGAAAGGTGAGTTCTGCTGCTCAGTGCACACCCTGCGGGCGCCAGAGAGCTCCACTGAGTGCAGAGTGGGACCCCGTCCGTCCCTCTGGTCAGTCCATCCTCGACGCCGTGTTCAGGCTGTGCTCTGTGCCGGCGGGAGCTGGAGCACCAGAGATGCTTTACTGTGCAGGTCTCAAAACTACATGAGGGGGTGCCGCAATTGAATTTTTTCCCTCCCCATTTCTCCAGGCTATTAAATGCCAAGTAATGCAAAGGAGAGGAGTTTGCTACTTTTGGGGAGCAAAGCGCACCCTGTGCTGATGAGAGTGAACCTCGCGCTGGGGCGGTAATGGGCCTGCCTTGTCTGGCAGCCGCTGCACCAGCGTCACTGCAACCCCTTTTCCCCTTAAGGTGCTGCTGAGGATCCGTAGCATCCGATTCTGGGTAACGGGTGTTGCCGATGTGTGGCTGTGCTGTGCAGTTTCTGTTGTTCTTTACTTCACCAAGCCTTCGGCCGTGTAGCGCAGGAGTCAGCTGTGGCACCAGGAGGGCTCATCGGGATCATTTACGGGTTCTAGTCCGCTGCAGCATGTGAGATGGGGCGCAGCCCAAAGCCTCAGTCCCTGTGGAGGTATTCTGGGGCTCTGCTCCACCAGATACACCACTTGGAGTATTTCTGCCTTATCTTACCAGAGGAACCGTTAACAAGCCATGGGGGGGCTTATTTTCTTATATATGGGAATGGATTCCTGGTTAAAATTCATGTATGTTAATTAGGTATAGCTTTATCTTGCATCGTTATCAGCCATGCTGGTGTGGAGGCCAGCAGAGAGTAAGCAGCCTGTTATCAATTCGGACTGTCCTTCACATTTCGCTGCTGGGCAGCACGGAGTTACGCACTGACAGAGCCCACTCAGGATAACACTAATGTTGGAATAAATGTGTAATTGCTGTTTGCTTCATTGCTACTGTGGAGGCTGCGGACTGAAGCAATGGGTTTTGTCGACTGTAAGGGGATAATTAATCATCAAAATAAAAATATTACTCAATAGTTAAAAACCCTTTGCATTTGGCAATGTTGAATTTTGATGTAAGATTCTACTGCTCTTCAAAGGGAGTTTCCGGTCCTAAAGAGCACAACACAGCAGACTTTGTCCTGGAACATGGTGCAGCACACATGTACCTAAAATATTTGTGCAGTGTCTCTGATGCCTTTCTCCTTGCTATCCCCGACACGTCCCACATAAGGGGTGAGACTGAACCATATTGTCACTCCTCTTTGTCCCTCCTTGGTCTGGTTCCTCGCTCAGAACTCCTTAACATTCAGGAGTTACCGCAGCTGCTGCTATTGGAAACACCTGCATGGCACACGTGTTGGAGAATGAAATGCTGGAAGAGTCCACATGCTGCAAATTCCAGCTGGGTTTATTTAGCCTGGAGAAGGCTAAAGCAGTAGGGGGTGGGGTATAATTGAGAGTCCCCTTTATTACAGTTGCTGAATTACATCAGTTTTCACTACAACCTCAACGTGCAGCATGGTGCCCGCACACTGCTTTTTGCACCTCTCTGCACTCTGCACCCAGGTTTGTTGATTCCTCAGTACACGGGGTAACTGGTGGTGGCTGTTTTCTGGGGAGCCCCCTTTACATTGCTGGTAGGTTATGGGTGGCAGCTTCCGCTCAAAGAGCGGGTGAGGTGGGACTTGCTGTCTGTGCTCTAACAGAGAGATTTTAAATGCATCTACTGGCAGAGCCTTGCAGTCATTATGAATGAGCTTCTTTGAGGCTTGCTCTAAAAGAATATTAGTGGCAAATCCATTTAACATATGTAGGAGACAAAGGAAGGAGAAGACGGCAGCTGTGATTCCCACCACAGGCTCCATTCTGGTTGGGCTGTACTGAGATTGCCTTCATTCTTGGGGTTTGGGGCAGGGGGGAGCTCTTTCACCGGTGCTTGCTGTTTCACTTTGTCGTTATTGTTTGGAAAGGGACTTTATTGCAAAAATGCATCTTTAATTTATTGGAACTCCAACTTTCTTCCCTCAAAGGAGCAGTAGCTCCCTGCTTCTGGCACTGATGGCAGAATTTGGTGTGTGTAGTGCTGCGGCACAGAGCTTCCAGAAGGGAAAGTCAGGTTCCGGTGGGGCTGCAGCATCGTCCAGCTATGGTCTTTCTCTACACAGCCTCACAGCGGAGCAAAGGTTCATGAGACTTCACTGATTTATAGAGAGTGCCTGAGCCTTTTCCACCCTGGAACTGGTGCAAGCTGGCTCAAGGACCGTAGGCTCTGCTATGTTGTGCTGGCACTGCTTGGGTTACAGCGTCAGTCCCACAGCAGTCACATTAAATGGTGGATCTCAAAACACTTCACAGATATGATTGATCCTTCTCTCGCGTTCCCTTTCTGCTTGAGGCAAGATACTACTGCCCCTGCTTGGAGTTGTTTCTGGTCTGATGCAGATCAGGAGCATTTTTGTGTGCAGGCTGGAGGCATCCCAGTCCTGGAGAGTGTCTGTTTGCCACACCAACTGCTCCTTCCCTGGGAAAGGAGACTGACAAGGGCTCGATTGTGGCTTGGGGTGGTAGAGGTTTGTTCAACAAAGGTATTTCTTGCAACAACTTTATTCTGCTGCCTTAGACTGGCTTTTCTGTGGGTGCTTTAAATTTGGAGTTCCTTTTTCAATTTCGGTACCTGACCTAATACTGCTGAAGACCAGCATGACTACATGTATAGCTTTTTGCTGAAGTAGTTTGCTCTTTAAAATCCTCCCTCTGCATTTGGATCCATACACTGTTATTTCCTTGCAGATCTGAAGCCATTTATCAGAGAGCAGCTTATTCACGGATGCAATTAGAAGACTTGTCTGACTCATTACTAGAGTTAATGGTAAATCAAAGAAATATTCAGTATGTTCCTATAATTATTCTTGGTGATTTGCTGGATTGTTTTCATCTTGGGTCTGGTGTCAGTTTTATTTTGCTGATATTATGAATAAAAACCTTGTGCATAATCTATAAAATGGGAGAAAATGCCCATGAATTCACCTGGTTCACAGGACAAATGATGCGCACTGAGGCTAAGCAGTGAAGGTAAGGGCTTTGTCCTCCTCTCCCTGCATTGTTCTGGGTGTTTGCTGGTTCCTTTAGAATCTTAACTGAGATCCTGAGGCTGCGAAAAGACTGTTCAGACTCTCCAGGTTTTGCACAGGGATTCTTTACTGCAAGCTGCACTACATGCCATTCTTTGCTGAAGCTGTATGTGAAGCATTTGGCTTGGATCAAAGTGGAGTCTGCTGAAGAAGATGAATTTGATATAATGTTAATTGTTTGAAGTTATAGGGAATAGATTTTCTTGAGCAGGCAGTAAGAACAGACACCTTCCCAGAAAGAGGTGAGAAGGGCTTTTCAGCAGGGATTTCAAGACTCGTGCTTATGGAATCGATGCAGCACTCAGACAGGTGGGGGAACGTGTGCAGGGGCTGCTTGCGGGGTGAGGTTGGGGTGCAGCACAGGCTCTGTTCTTCTGGGGCGGCAGAGGCAGTTGATGACCGCTCTGCAGTTCAGAGGTAGGTTCGTAAGGTGCCATGCTAGACTCGTATAAGAATGCCTGCAATCAGGGCTTTGCTTTAACAAGGCATTCACCTGTGAAGCGCAGCAATGTGCTTTCCAAAGGTCGAGAAATCTTGATTTCTGTGGTGCCAGTGTGACTGTATCCTGTAAAAGCTGCTGGAGCAAAGCAAAACTGTGGACTGTCACTTGTGCTGCCCATCTGATTCTCGGGCCACCGCAATAGATAGAAGAGCCAACACACAAAGAAAGCTGATCAATACTGAACCACCTCTCCCACAAGTAATGGTCTGAATTCAGGAGTCACTCAAGGAAAGCAGAGAAGCAGTTGGTGCTGACAGTCCTTCCAAGCATTTGTGTGTGAAGTAATCTCTTCATCCTGTCCTGGATAGGAGTAACAGAGTGTCTCTTGCTTTGCCTTTTGCCCAAAGCCTGGAGACAGCCCGCCTTCAGTAAAACAAGGGCTGAAGATGAATTTTGATTCCCTGCAGTCCATGAAAGGGCCAGGGTCTGAGACAGGAGCTTACAGAATAGAGGGTGGTGGTACAGTCGCTCTCAAGTCATGCACACATTAGATTCTGAACTCATCTATGCAGGTTCTTCTCTATTTGAAAGGACGTACTATTTATTATGTGCCTACCAGCAGCTTATAAGCCTTAGCTTAGACTTGAAAAACATCAATTCTTGTTTGCTTGTTTCTTTGATGTAAAGCGCACTTCTCTAAAGCAGTTCCTTGTTCTGCTGTGGAGCAAGGACATCACAGCTCATCAGGCTCCGAGCCTTTAATGTGGAGAATGTTGGAATGATAGTATTTGGCAGGCAACAGGTACTTCACAGGCACATGAGGGAGGGCAGATTCTGCAGGTTGACTCACTGATGTGTTGAGTAGTGCTGCTGTTGCAACATCAAATTAAAAAGAAAAAGTTTGGGGGAGATGATTTACTGTAAAGTTCAAATTTTTAGCAGAATACAAAGTCTTTTTCTCTAAAGCAGGGTGCAAAGCAATCATATCTTCATGTACCCCGTCAGATCAGTAACCAGGCTCTCCTGTCTACATTGTTCGCTGCCGTGCCTGCTGAGTAACTATAGCCCTGAGCCCTTAGTAGGAGATCTGAATGCAACTCAAGATAGGCTTGGCATGGATTTGTGATAGAAAGATAGAAAAGCCATCAGCATATGGCTGTGTCCTGGTAATGAATCCTGCTGAAATGCGGTTTGTAATCTAGATAAAAGCATCATTTCAGCTCAAGCTTGTGTTAGTGTGCAACACTGTACTGTGGCTACTCAGAGCGAGCTCCTTTGCATCGTGCACCGCTGCCAACAGCATCAGCTGTATTAGGGTCAGGCTTAGCTCTTCAGCCAGGCTACGGGACCTCATTTGGTGGAGAGGTGCAGAACAGGAAGAAACCTTGAAGACTGAGCTTTTTCCTGAAGCTGGCAGAGCTGCTGCTGAGATACTTTTCAAGCATTTACCAGGCAAGATTTGACAAAGGGCAGATGGATCCAGTGTGAGTGCAGTGAATCAGGGCAGCTATTTATACTACACCTGCAGGGATGCTGGGTCAACCATTTCCCATGAGCTCTTAATTCCTTTGTTCATTTTCTCCTATTCATAAGAACCTCTCCAGAAACTTTCTCAGGACGTGTGTGGAGGCTTTCCCCTCTGCTTCCACTCTCACATGTTTCTCATTCGTAGCTTGGAGGACTTTTTGATTCACTGAGGCCCTGTTTCTTAAGTAATCTGTCAGGGAAAATCATCAGTACTGGTGAGGAACACCTAAAACCTGTCCAGGATTAGACCAAAAGCTTATACTTTTAGAGGAAGAAGAATTGGTGCCCAAAGCCTCACCATCAGCCAAGTACTGATGGACTGTCACTGTGGCTAGAACTGAGTGTGTGTGAGGGAAATCTTCTAAGAATTTTTTATGACCTGTTTCTCACCTGATGATTGTGATCATTTGTCATGGCAGGGAACTAAAGCCTTTACTTGGATTGGAGGGCTTTGACGTACAGAGAACTCCAGAGGCTGATGGCTCTTTTCAAGGCATCAGGTCTGGCTTGCCACCTTGGTGCTGGTCTCGGGAATAAAGTTCTTGTGTTCAGTGCACCTGATCCTATAGCCTGTTGGATGCCCTTTTTCCTCACCAGGCTTTTGCTCTAGATTAGCAGATGAAGGAAACCTATTTTCCTTTGTCTCAGGAAGAAAACTCAGTGCTGAGTCCCTATGAAGGGTGCAGACTGTTCAGTGTGTCATACATAGTTCTGTGCCCATTCCTTGAGAACTGCTGGGCACAGAAATATTAATTTTAATTTTAAAGTTATTAAATGATTTTATTTTACGTATGGTCAGTGAATTGTTGAGAAGTCTGTGTGGTGTGTCCTGCTGTTAATGCTCCTCTTGAGAGTTGCAGTGGAGGGGAAAGAAGGCTGAATTGTCTCTACCCTTAGCCAAGCAACCAGACGTGCATCTGTGCGAGTGTGTGCTGGCAATACTAATCAAAGCACTGCTGGCAGAGGCTTGCCCAGCAAACTCTCTGTTTTACAGGAGCAGCTCATTGTTTTGCTGATCACCATGCAGTTTTCTAAAAACCACTGACCCCTTCTTAATCTTAATTTGACTCTGGCAACCAGACTACAGGGGTTGCAGTTTCTGCTGCCACAGTCCCATAGCAAGTACAACACTTTCTGCTGTTGTAAATGAAAACCAAGCAGCTGAGAATGTGGCTAGATGTGGGGAAAGCATGCACAGGTAAACAGGCAAAGACATGGACTTATACCTGACCTACAGAGCATTTCTTTAAATCTCCACAATTATGGAGGATTACAACAAAAAGACCTGTAAGAAGCCAAGGCTAAGCCATGGTCCTGGGAGTAACCACACAGAGAGGCACAGTGTAATTTTCTCATACCTCCATCAGATAGAGATATTGGTTTCCATAGATTTTAAGTGAACTGTCTCTAACTGATCCTTTAAATGGAGGTAGAAGGATAAGGAAATTTAGTCAAAAAGAAACCAGGATAAGGATTTGCTGAATAGGAAAAGGATAGCCACCAACTGGAATGGTTTCAGCACTATAACTGGGTCATATGTGAACTTTCTCTTGCAACAACATGTCCTGGACACACTTCTTGGCCTTGACTCCAAGTAGAAACTCTTCAGTGGGCTTGTGGCAGGAGGGAAATATGCTCCTGAGTGACATAAGAGATGGTTTTCCTAAGGGTCAGAGTCTTGCCAACTGTTTAAAAAGGTTTTCCTTTCCCTGAAACATCCAAAATTCATCATAAAGCTCATGACTCTAAAAGAGCAAAGTACAGAGTGGCTGGACCCAGAGCTCGCTGCGGGGAGCAGCTGGGACAAAGGCACTGCTGGAGCGGAGGTGGACATGTCTGATGAGGTGCTGGGGACCTTGCTGTTGCAGAACACAGCACGGTGTAGAGGTGGCAAAGTGGGCCTGAAGGAAAAAGTAACCGCAGCAATGCAGCCTGGTTCCACAGCCTGCAGCAGAGACCGACCCTTGCCCACTGAGAGCTGACTGCCCTGCGGCTGGAGGCTGTGCCTCGCTCCCCCCAAGGGAGCACCGCAGCAGGGCGCTGCGGCAGAGGTCCGGGGGATTGTTTCGGGCAGCGTGCTTCAGGCCCAGTCCTGCTGCTTTCACTTCAGGGCAAGACTTCACCAGGAAAGACCGCCAGAAGTGTATTGCAAGGAGGGGCAGAGTCTACCCTGCTGCCAATGGTCGTAACACATCCATGCAGGATGGGCACTAGCAGGCAGCAGGAGCCACTCTTCAGCCTCAGTTACAATTTCAAAGCAATGTGCCAGGCTTGTTCCACTACCTAGATATTAACAAGCTGGCTCAAAAAGAAGGAGGAAATTTCACCTGTGTCTTGCTCATCATTATCTTTCCTATCTGACTGCCTTTGTGCCTCCCCTTCCCGGGTACCATCCCTCTGTGGAGATAAAGTCAGGGGCCAAGAATACACTCATGCAGCACAGGCAATAGCAAGAAGAGGTTCTGTTTATGGAGCCTTCTCAGGCCAGGGCCTGGCATGCTGCTACCTGCCAGAATAAGCATGTTTAATTGCCTGCATTAATATTCAGGCAATGAAGTCATCAGCATTTGTATTTCTTCATTTATATAAATGGAACAAACTTTCCAGAGCACTGCTGCTGGCAGCACATTCCCTCAAGGCCCTTCCTGAGAGAAGGATTTGCCATTTTGCGTACATGCATTGCAATTAATTACAATGGGTTGATTTATTAAATGAAGTAAGATGAATAATTAAGTGACAGTTGTAGAAACCAGATGGGGCCAGGGTAAACACATAGAAAAGACAAGTGGTTCACTCGCAGTTCAATTTTTCACCTCGGATCAATGGTACTCTGTCATTTCTTAGATATGGGGATTTTGAGGACTTTATTGGAACAGTGCATTGATAAAAAAGATGAAAGAACTTTACAACAGAGGCAGACACTGTTCACTGAAAAACAAAGCAGTGCTATTGCCAGGAACCCCAGTATCTTTGTGCTTCTCCTGGCCTCAGATCCATGCTCTGAACGAGAAATTCCTTTCTCGTGTTATCTGTTTGCCATGACTATGAAAGGTTAATGGTACTGGTCAGAGCTGAGAACAATGCTAGATTCTTGCATTCATCTCTTCCCACCCACACTCACACACAAATTGCATCCCTGCCCTGCCGTGCTGACACTGCTCCAGTCTTGCTTCCATCGCTCTGCCGCAGCGTCACACCAGCCCCTCTGCCCACTTCTGTCCACAGGCTGCCTTCTTGCTGTGGCACCTCCTGGTGTGCTAATCCTGCTCTTCCTCTGAGCACTACATAGGTGAAACTAGTCCTGTGCTTAGCATCTGATTCAGGAATAGGTGGAGAATAGATGGAGTTCCCCACATGCACCCAACCAGGGTGGCACCTATGTTTTCACAAGTTGGTTTGACCTACTGACTAGCTGGACTCTCCTCTCCAACTCCCTCAGTTGCTCAGGGATAATAAACTATTCTGCGGTGCTAGCTCCAAAGTGAAAATACCTCTTCAATGGGGGAACAACAAACACACACACAGACACTTTAGCAGAGAAGGATACAAGCCCATTCAACCCAATCTACCTTTCCCATCTTAAGAGGACTGACTGATCATTGTCTGGATAATTTTGGAAAACTAATCAGTAGAAAGTCCATCACTGATAAGATTTGCATATTTGTTACTAAAGTGACAGGGGTTTCCAGGGGAAGGGGTCTCATTCTGACAACATCTACAGGAGAGATGAATAACTAAGGGGCAAACCGACCACACAACAGGAGCACTGAAATCAAGACAGCTGCCGGAAACCATGACTTTTGGCAAAGTTTGCAGAATCATCTTACTGCAGCAAAGCTAAGGCAGAGCCACACTGCTCCTGTGGGTGGCAGCTGGGTTGGTTTCTCTGTACTTGTCATTTTCCACAAGTAGAAAGCTCTGGCTGTCAGGGATAAAGGCAGTGAGAACCGCCCCAGTGCTCAAAGGGCCCGTGAAATGAATTGTAAGAGTGGGAACCTCAGCAATGCTCATCTTTGCCTGCAGAGATTTCCTACCACTAGAATGGAATAGGGACATTTTCTTTCTGATAGAGAATTTGGCATCTTTAATGCAAATGTGAAATTATTGCTGGCTAATTAGAGACCTTAACCCCAGAATTAAGTCCTAGGGTAGACTGGGTGGAAAGGTAAAAGTCCAGCTTGAGAAGTTGCATAATGAGCAAACATTAACTTCCAGGCACAAACCTAGAAGAAGCAGAGGGCAGTGCGAGAGTGTCTGATAATCTCACAGATAAATATATGGGCAGACACATTAATATGCAGGTAAACAGTACTCTGTTCGGTGTATTCAGTAATTATCTCAGGGATCACCTAATCTGTGTCAGAATCCTCTTTGATTTAGCTCGCTTCCAAGCTACTGTATAAAAACAATCACCATGTTATTCCTGATTGTCAGATCCAATACCACACCTCTTGGTTTAATGAATTACAGGCAACCCTCTGAGACTGCACTCACTACGTACTGGGGCAGGCACGCAGGTGTGCCTACACCGTCAAGAAACCTCCGTGATGCCGGTGAGCATAACAGGTACAAGGAAAGGCCCGGGCCATACTTATTCCTAGGGATTCCAAATAGGCGGCTACACGTGAACTGAAGACTTGCAGCGTACTGCTGAGTGTACCAGCTGCACCCAGGGGGATCAAACAAGCAGTGAGTAAAATCAGATTAGTCTTGTGGACAGCACAGTTACCTGGGATGCTGTTCAGGTTGTTATACCACTCTTCACTGTTATCTCTGGGTACTTTCCAAAGGTCTCAAGCAAGTTGCTTAAAATTTATCTCATGTTGAAACCAGCTTTATGCTTGCAGGGGCAGGGGGGAGCACTTTTCTTCAATTGTGTGGAAAAAAAAAATAATCAGAGTTTTGTTTTTAATTCTTACACCAATTCTTCTTTTGACCCTGAACGCATCCTTATGTGCTTCCATTCCCACTTGTAAGGCACAGAAAATGGTATTTCCTCACCTTTAGGGTGGTTTGTGAGCATAAGTTCATGGTTTTGCAATGGTCAGCAGCAGGGGCCACAGACACCTGTGAATAAATTCAGTGATTTGGATACATTCAGGAGGAAGCTGTGTATTTATCAGCAGAAAGTGCCAGGGGTTTTCCAGTCCATGGGATATCTGCAGCCCTCCGCTCTCCTTTTTCCAGCAGCTCCTCCCTCAAATGCTCCAGCGCTATTCTTTGTGCCACCCTTATAGTTAATGCTGACTAGTGATGCAGAGGAATATGTGCTGGCTTAATGATGTCAGATATGTTCGTTAATTATCACCCAACTGACTATAAGGCTGATTACAAAGACCAAGGGTTTTAATTTCCTTAAAGCCCACTTGGCAACATCAGGAACTGAAGAAGGTTCCTCATCTAGACATTTAATGAGTTAAACCACTTCTGGCAGCAATTACACAGCATCTCATACTTATATTCCTTCTTCAGACAAAGACCAAGGTCGAATATGTAATTAAAGCTTATCAGGGAGCCCATATGAGTGGGATGCAGAGGGAGGTCTGCCTTCAGTTATATTTTCTTGTATTTTGACCAAGGCACACTACTGATGCATATTACACTTGGAAACTGCTAAAAAGGCTGTTCTTTTATGAACTAAAGCGATACAGCAAACAACTCACAGGCAAATAATTATGAGTCCTCTGACTGCGATTTTTGCTGTTTGACCACTACTGCATATACTTTGCTGTGCTAATCCACAATAATAAATATTGCCCTCCGAATCGCTGACATGTTTTCAGAGGCACACCTTGCAATGCAGAGAGGGTACCTTGTGCTCTGTGGATGAGCTCGCACCTGCTCTGCGTTACACCGCCCTCTCGCTGCAGAGGTAACCTCTCTGTGCAGCTGTCCCCAAAATGTAGTCACCTCTCCTCAACACACGAAAACTAAAGCGGCATATGTCTGCAACAGCAGCAAAGGTAGGCTAGATGCAAACAGGGTCTGAATTACACTTGTATTTTGGCCCTCCTGTAGAATAACAGAGGCTCAGATGGGCTATATGTGGGTTTATGTCAGAGCAGCGTAAGCAGGAATTAGTGTATTTAAGAATGAAGTCTTTAGGTTTTCCATTTCTCATTCTTGTGATCTCCTTGTCAAATAGAAACGGTGACATCTAATACATGAATGTGTTAACCTGAGGCCAGGATGAGTAACTTATTAGGATTTCAAATCAAAATATCTAGAGGAAATGATGTAGTAAGTTTTTTCACTGACCCTTTGGACTCTCGGAACAGGATTTAGTAGAATGAGAAAAATATGCTTCAGCACAGGATATTACACAGTTGGTTTTTCCTGAGATGAATTTTGCTAAAGTGTCATTACAAAATTGTGCCATGAGGATTTTTTTCAGAGGTTCAAAGTAGGTTTTAGGTGTATATTTCTAAAATTATTAAGAAATACTGTGATTTTAGTGCCAAGTGACAACAGGCATGATACAACACTTTTTTTTTTCATTCCCAAGGCAAAAAAAAAAATAAAAACAGAACTCAAGTCAAGTATTTTGAGGTTCTGGTACATTTGATGAACTTCTTTTCATGAGAATATTTCATCGTTCTGTGAAAAATTCTTAATCTGTTAATTTCTGGCCTTTCTGGGACATGGTATCATTCCAAAAACCCAAATCAAAGCTGAAGCAGTGGAGGTCAGATTTGCAAGGTCACAGTTATTAAGAAGTCTGGCACAGGTTTCTCTCTGAGAAGGCTGAAACTCTGACATTCTGGTAAGGGACTTGTGGGCTGCCAGAAAGTCCTTTCATCCCTAAAAACTCATAGCAGCGCCGGCAGTGAACAATGGACAAGGATCATTTGGTTTTCCAAGACTCACAGGTTCAGTGATGACACTCAACTGTTTCATTCTGTAACTAGACCCTTAGCTAGATAGCAAAAGGGCTGTGCCCACCTCTGTGCCGGTCTACACTGTCCTGCTCCAGCTGAAATTACTGCCAGTAATTTAATTGCTCCTGAGCTTTCAATAACAGAGCTGCACTGTGTTCATCCCCAGGAAATCGTGGGAATGGGCAGGAACAGGCTCCTTGGGGTGCTCCTTTCAGGCTATGTCACGGTGGGGCTGTCAGGGGACTCACTCCCGGTACTCTTGTAAAGAAGATGCAGACCTCGTGAGCATGAATAAGCTATTTATTAAAGAATCAACAGCCTATGGACTGAGAACGTGTAGGATTAACCTAATAGCTGCTGTTGAAGTGAGCAGAGCCCAGGCCTTGCCATGCAATGCTGTCTTTGCATTCCTAGAATTAGAATCATAGAATTGTCTGGGTTGGAAGGGATCTTTAAGATCATTGAGTCCAACCATCAACCTAGCACTGCCAAACCCACCACTAAACCATGTCCCTCGGCACCACGTCTGCCTGTCTTTTAAATACCCCCAGGGATGGCGACTCCACCACTGCCCTGGGCAGCCTGTTCCAGTGCTTGACAGCACTCTCTGTGAAGAACTTTTTCCTAATATCCAACCTAAACCTCCCCTGGCGCAACTTGAGGCCATGTCCTCTTGTCCCATCGCCTGCTAGTTGGGAGAAGAGACCGCCCCCCTCACTACACCCTCCTGTCAGGGAGCTATAGAGAGCGAGAAGGTCTCCCCTCAGCCTCCTTTTCTCCAGGCTGAACACCCCCAGGTCCCTCAGCCGCTCCTCACAAGACTAATGCTCCAGACCCCTCACCAGCTCCGTTGCCCATCTCTGCACACGCTCCAGCACCTCAATGTCTTCCTTGTTGTGCGGCCCCATGGTGAGTGCGTTGAGCAAGGAGAGAGCCCTTCAGCAATGCTCTGTGCCACATACTGCTTGAGAAAATAATTTCAGTATCCTTGCTCCCCTTCCATTCCTCGTCACAGGCTGACTGACACTGATGGAAAATATTCATCGATCCACACAGGATGTTATCGATGGTCCACTGGCTAGAGAGGTGTTTCATGCGCCCTCTCTCCACAGGTATCTGGCTTGTTGATTAATGTGCTTGGAGTTTGTTGAGAAATGCCAATGAAATATAAACTGGGAGACTGACAGGGAGGAAATGTCATGCCTTGGTTGTTTTCCACTTGTGTGAGGAAGACTGAACATGCATGCTGGGCACAAAGGTTTGCATCATCAGTGCCACTCTGTGGAATGTGACAGGTCTGTTTGTCTTTGGATGGAGGTGGAAATCCTGTGAGAGAGGATGTGGTTATTTGTGTGCTGTGGGCACACATGCTGTTAACGGTTTGCTTGGATCTGATCCAACAAGTCTGGACAAAAGTAAAAAGTATTTCCAGTTTGGGAATGACATTTCATTCCTGCCTGTAAATGTGGGACAATGGAGACATATATTCTTGGAGGGAAAAAAGAATGGCTTGTTAGTTGTTTGGTGCCCCGACTCTTTGAATTAAGTTAGAAGAAGATCGGGATCTCAGGCAGAGTTAGATCTTGCCATTGTTCCCACTGGGAGCTGCTCTGCCCTGCACGTGGGCGGCAGCAGGACGGCGTGCCCAGTGAGCCGCCCACAGTGCTGTGGGGTGGGCGTCTTCACTGCTCTCCTCTTTCGGCTGGGATTGGGTTAATTCTCACTGGAAGCTGGGAGGGGGCACAGCCAGGACGGCTGACCCAAAGTAGCCAAAGAGGGATTCCATACCATATGATGTCATGCTCGGTATATAACTGGGGCAGTTTGGGGGCGATCGCTGCTCTGGAACGGGCCGGGCATGGGGTTCTGGGTGGTGAGCAACTGCGCTGTGTGTCACTCGCTTTGTATACTCTTTTATCAGTGTTATTGCTATTTTTTTTTCTTCTTTTGCTGCTCTATTAAACAGTTTTTATCCTACTCCAGGAGTTTTACTTCTTTCTTCCTATTCTTCTCCCCATCCCACCGTGGGGTGCTCAGTTGCCGCTGGGGCTGAACCACAACATCTGCCCAGGTTGGTGACCCGGTGTGTGATTGGCTCTTGTCCCCCCGGGGTCTCTTCTGCTGAAGGCTCAGGGGATTCTCTTGTACTTGTGATCTGTGCTGGGATCACTTTCAAGTTTGCCTCCATCAGCAAGTCTAAACACAGATTGATCATCTTGGAAAAGACTCTTGTTAAATGTGTTTAAGGCAAATATTTACTAGACAGAATAGATCATGCAGAGTCACCTCAAAATATAATTACTTTTTTCCAATAGATATTAGATAAACATTGCTAGCAGCTGTCAAATCAAAGAGCTAACGGAAACTCCCCACTATAAATTGTTTGGTTCCATTCCAAAGGCAGCTTACGAAAATGGACAGACATTTTTCCATACGTGTATCATATCTAACTTTTCTTTTTTCCTTTTTGAAATACAACAGTTTGCATGTTCTTGTGCTAATTTCTGCTGAAGGCACACCACTAAATAATCAGATTGACGCTCAGTCAAAGTGCTTCCAAAAACTACAAGCACAAGTATCTGATTTCTTCATAGAAGTCTTATGGCAACAAAAGCATAAAAGGGGTAAAAAAATGAAATAATAACTAAAAATTAATAGCTGCAATTGCAAACCCTGATTTTTTGGTAAACTATTAATGTTTGCATTTGTGATTCATCTAGTATGTCTTAAAATGTAGGGAAAAAAGGAACTTTGCACATTCACAGTTTGGTCCTCAAATTAAGTTTCTATTGGGAGGCACATCAGTCCTTGAGGTTTGGAGAGCAGAACTCCATTTTTACAAAGTATGCTTGAATATATTGAGATGTGGTTTTGATCTTTTCCTGGTAAGTCAGCTCGGGGAGCAGGGTCTCACTTCTTTGTCCCTGCTGCCTCTTACTGCTGTGTATTCCCTTCCATCAGCAGAGTTTTCCCTCTGTTGTTTTCCTTCTGTGGCTGGAGAGGTGTGGTTTTTCCCTAAATTCAAATGATTCAACCATCACTTCCTCCACTTTCTCGGCTCCTAAGAACAATGGGCTCTTGTGGGAAATCAGAGCGTGTGTGGCTCCGGAGAGCTCCTCCTTACAAAGATTCTTTTTCAAGGACAAATAGGGGCACCTCTCACTGAGTGTACAGCTTAACTGCGGGAATGGGTACATCTGTGGAAGAGTCCACCCCATTCCAGTAGATTAGTGTGAGAAAAGAGGGAGAGCGGTGTAAAGAGGTGTAAAGGGTCCGAGAAAATCAAAACCATGAAACTGTGAAGGGAGAGAAGCTTACAGAGCAAAGGAGGCAGAGGAACTAAAATTTGAGTTACCTTTTTCATATTTGTGTGACTTTAATGTTGTTTTGGGGTAGCCCTGGCACCCCTCTGCCCAGAGCTTACTGCACAGTGCTGCGTCTGTGGAGGGGAAGAGGGTGCCGCGGTCCAGGAACTCCCGGCCCAGGGGAAGGAGGGGAAGCAGACAGGAGAATGGAGATGGTCAGAGAGAGAAAGATGGTGAAGTTCACGGCCTGTGGGAGCCTGTAGGAGCTCTCAGTATCGAATCTTACCGACAGAGAGCTTCCTGCCAGTTAGAGACATAACTGCCCTGAGTTGTACCCAGCTGTATTTTAACACATCTAAAGCTAAACTCTTTCTAATGGTGACAGAGTCGCAAGGCTAGGCTTGGGGCAGCAGGAATTAGCCTGTCTACACAAAAGAAGACCAGAAAAGCCAGTTTGGGAATGGCTCTGGCTATAGACAACTTGCCTGGGGACAATGCAGAAGTAGGAATTTTGACTTACCAGGAGGTGTCCCTAAGACAGAAAAGCACAACAGTATCATGTCTCTGCTTCATACCCGGTTGTGTCTCTGTGTGAGAAAGCTTTGTCACATCTGAATTACTCCAACTCTGGTCTGGGGCCGGCTGGTTGCTGCATGGCGCTCTCATTGGAGAAATACTCCTATAAAGATCTATCCCTGAGAGCGGCAGGCTGCCAGGCTGATGGATTAGTGCAATACATCATTCCCGTTAGGCACCCTGCTCAAGTATATATCACCCAGACGGAGTTTTTCCCCAGGGAAGTAAAGGCCCATGAACAAACCCATTTAATCGTGGAGTCGGACTGGGAGCTGTTTTGCTGGTGCCAGCTGAGAATCCAGGCACACAACCAGGTTTTCCTTAGCACAAGGCATCGTGTTTACAGCCTTTCTGCTAGCACCCTGTTTCCTTGCAGATAAGCTTTGTTTTTTGCTATTGCCTGAAGTTTTTGATAGAAATGGTGCAGTGACCACTGTTATGGCATACACGGACTGTGTGAGTAGTAATAGCGTTAATAAACACCGGACTTTTTGTGTTGCCCCTTCTCCTTCTGCCACCACACGATTTGTCAGAGAAAATCAGTCCCACCTCAGACAGGTTTGCATGGAAGATTTTGTGAAAGGGGACGCAGATTTAACTATGCAGAAGCTCAGGAAACATTGCCTGGCGGTACATTCTTGCTGTGCCGGAGTAAAGCAAAACTGCGAGCGCCCCGATAATCCATGCCGTGACACTGGGCTGCCCGGTCTTGCCGATCGCTTCCTGCCACACCGGTGTGGCATTGGTCTTCATAGTTAGGGATTTCACCTTCATTAATGGTCAAAGGCTCTTAGTCAACTACAAAGTAGAACAAGACACATTAGGAAAGTCTTCTGCCTTATGTGCATTCCCTTGTGCACACCTTGATGCATGGAAGTTGGACATATTTGATACATAGCTTTCGAGCTGTATATAGTTATTGACATACTTGCCTCTGTGTATACCTGGTTGGTTTTCATCACTTTCAGTCATTGCTAAGCAGCAAACATCACAAGACACTGACACTGCTCAGAGAAACACCTGGTAGCAAGCCATGAACTTTCCCTCTGAGAACCAGCTAGCTCCCGATGACAGCAGCCAGCAACAGAGGCGCAGGGGATGTCCTCCAGCACAGCGATGTCCTGCACAGACCTGGCCTGTGGTCGGTCACCTCGTCTCATCATCTCACAGCTCATCCCAGGAAGAAGTGAGGGTCACCACAAAGTGGTTCAGCTACCGGAGCAAGGAGGGATCTCTGGGGATGAATAAATTTTCCTGCAAAGGTTCAGCAAATAAGGTTAGTAAAGCAGTGTGAGATATTTTGAGAAGGAGGAAGACCATTTAGACTGGCAAAGCGCTGGCACTACCTATAGCCGAGACTCCCTATAGCTGACTGATTCCTGTGTGGTCTTCGCTCCATGGACGAGACTGTCTCTGACAGACTCTGCTGTACTAATCACACCAACAACAAAATTGACCCCCCTCTTCTTCCTCTGTACCCAAGGCTTCCACATTAACACTTCAGATGCATATAGTGCTGGAGAATTTGTGGTTGAGGACGCATATAGGTTTTGAAGTCAGAGAATATGGGCTTGAGAGAAGTTGGGTCCTAAAGGAGAAGACAAGCGAACAGGGGAATGGATTGTCAGAGATTATTTTCTCCTGATATACTTGTAGAAATATTTTATAGAGACAAAGATTGTTGGTAATTATCTATTCCTCACTTGTGAGTCCAGAGGCAGCTGAGCATGAAGCACGTCTGCGTTCTGTGCTGATCGGTTGTTTTCCTGTCTCTCTGTTGATTTTTTTAAACACTATGAGAATTCAACATTTCCATTCTGTTTACCCTTTGTAAAAGCACTGTACATCTGTCTGTTAAACAGCAGTATGTAGTCAATTTTTACACAGCAAGATAATGCCAAATCCAAAGGAAATTGGATCATTCAGTCAGTAAGCAAAGGGCAGCACTGAAATGTGACGTTTCATGACGCAATTCCTTGCAAAGTGGCAAAGTGGAGAGGAATACTGAATCAAAATGTGACTTTGCAGGGCAGGTGGCCAGTGGGTGCTGAAAACATGGTGGTTTTTCAGATGTCTTACCTTAGGGGAACCTGGACACTTGCATATTTAAAAGTTGAAAGTGTTTAAATCAAAAGTGCACTAGTGCTCCAAAAGAGGCAGAATGCCTAATAGAGGTAGAGCAAAAATCATAAATTTTAAGCACACCAAACAGGAAAGATAAAGGCACTATTACGTTTATCTGGAGACGACACAGTTCCAAAGAAATAACAATAATATGCTTTTATAAAATATGCACACTTTGCCATGCAAAAGTTGAAAAACTGGTACACCACATAACAAGACTGTATTTTGTCCAGGTATTGTCATAATTTGACTAGTAAAAACAAATTCACAGCAATGCATGTACCCAGAAGTGTGGGCATCTGCTCATATTGCGACTACTGAAAAATACATTATTGAATAACAGAGTTTGGAGATTGCAAGGTCAAACCAGAGCAAAAGATGTGAGGCTGATGCTTTTGGAGCAAATGATCTCATTTCGTTCCCGGAAGGGCGGAGGTCTAAACAGTCTGGAAGTGGATATAAACATTACAAAATATACTGAAGGCAAATGCATTCTTGTACTGAAAGAATAACATGCTTAAAACATAAGATCTGCAATAGAGCTATGTGTGTGATGTCAGATGGACGACTTAGATTTGGCTATGTGTGCCATTATCAGTATATACACTCCAAACATTCATTTCTAGATTGCCGAGGCTGCAGTTGTGACAGAATTTGACAGCCAGCGCCGTAAGGCAACTAGAACGCTGCTTGATTTGTCCAGAGCCAGTCAAAGCATCTAGTGAGAGTTCTGGTGGTGCCCCATCCGCACAAGCCTCTAAGACCACCCCGGGCATGTAGGAAGGAGCAGATTTTTTGGAATACCACAGGTGATGTTTTTGAATGGCAATACATCGTTTATAGGATACCAAACCTTATTCCAGAATAGCTGTGCAAGACTGTGAGGAAATGCCGTGCAACCCTTCCCTTCCAGACAACGACATCCTTGGCAATCGCCTTAGGACGTGGGCTAACAGCCTGAAGTGGGCAGTTGCACGGGACCCTGCCTGGCTGACCGCACACAACCTTCATTTCTCTCGGTCCGTTTCAGACGTTGCGTGCAGTGAGCTGTGATACATTTCCACTTGAAGAGCCTTTGGTGTGAGTTTCACTTCAGTGTCAGAAATTAAATAAGACATTTTATATTCAAATAGACGTCAGGTGTGCTGTGTCTCAGCAATCCTGCTGCAGCCCCTCCTTCTAATGCAATGGGACCCTAACGTAGTGGGCAAATCTGGAAAGACTTTATGTCCCTACTGCAATTCATGAGCCTGAAAGTAAATTGAAACAGAAGATGTGAACTCTTCAAATGCTTTTGATTTCTCTCTATTTGAACATCCCTTCAACTTCCTTTTCCTCTGGGTCCTCTGATTGTTAATCTTACAAGCCATGGGACTTTATTAAAATAATACACCAGGAAGATGCTATTAATGATTAGTAAAGGCTTTATATATTTCTTTTCAATAATTTAAGTTCATTATGGTCAATGCTGTCACACTAAATACCAGATTAATTAGTAAAGATGGGATTGCTGACAGGAAATTGTCACTGTAACGCTACCCTGCCTTGGAAGGTGCCCATTAATTACCACTTAAAACCCAACTTGGAATCATAACAGAGTTTTATTATAGTTCTTGCCGTTCTCACTTATACTGATTAATTATCTCTCGTCAGCAACGTGACTGGAAGGACAGTTGTGGAGCAGACAACCCGGTGCTGCCTGCACACAGACCTCTCATCAGCCCTCGCCGAGGGGTCAGAAGCGGCTCTCACCCCTGCCCCATCCCCCTGCAGCGTCCCGCAGCGTGGGGCTCCAGCAGCTGCCCGTCCTGCGCACATCAAGGCTGCCTCTTCTGGGGGGCAGAGTCAGGCTGCAGCTAAGCCTGGGGAGGACCTTGGTGTCCCAGGCCGCAGGAGCCCCAAGGCAGCTCAAGGAACCTTTACCCCGTGCTGTTTGACTTAAATCGGCATTTCCCATCAGAAGTAAAGATCTCCTCATTACAGAGACCATAAACTTGTCCTTGAGGAAAGCTTGGAGTCCTGAGAAACTCACGACAGGCATGCTCTGAGTCTCTTGCTGATGGACTTCACAGTTAGATGAGGTCTTGGAGGGCTTCACAACAGCAATGTGGGCTTATCGAAGCAAATTTTAATGTCACATTCACTCCTGTGCATGCTAACCATGGAGAATTGCTTTTTTTTCCTCTGCCTTTTCCAGTGGAGAAATCACTTGCACGGCTTTTGTGGCCAAACTTAAATCCTGTACAATTAATTGCACAGGGTAAGTTGCACTGGGTGCACAGACAGGGAATGAATCCGAGTGCACGTGGCAGCTCAAGAGCTGCTCTGACATTTAAATTCACATTCTAGACATGAGCCAGAAAAATGTTGCCATACAAGAAATCATCAAGCAACTGGGGCCCTGCAGACAAAACCCATTACTATCATGGAATGTGATTATTCATTAACTGCACTTAACCTTGACATCAAAGAACCTGTTATATTTATAACCTCTTTCAGCAAGTGCCCAGAACAGTTAAAAACAGGTAACCCTGTTGAAAATGGGGAAGACGCCTTCTTTTAACAAGCCCCAATTGTTGAATCAGTGTCTTTACATCACCTTCTCCAAAGTCTATGGAAACAGTGAAATCTAACATGTGAAAAGTATTTCTAGTATGTTACAGTCCTAAATTATCTTTAGACCTGTATTTTACATATTCTTGTCAAATATTAACTCAATGATATTTGGCTTTTAAAGCACAGTTTCTTTTGAACAATGGCAGCTTAACTCCGGACAAACCTTTGCGGTTTCTTTGCTGCAGCATTGGCTGCAGTGGAAGACATCCCACCCTGGACACATGGGATCGTTCTTAGGCCTGACTGAACTTAATGGCAAAATTCAGCTTGATTCCTGAAAGCGAATATACCATTTTGGCGTGCGCACCAGCCACGTGGGGTCTGGAACTGTCCCACATTGTACCAAGAAACTGCAACATTTTGAGCCTTGGAAATGCATTATACGTCATATTGCCACTCTGCCATATTAAGGTTCTTATTTTTTCATTTGCTCTCACACTGATTGTTTGAGAAGGCCACTGACAAGGGAAGATTTTGACAAAGCAAAGCAATTCTCCTGAGCTGTGAGGGGCCCCCGAGAGCCCACGCCACACTGGTCGGGGGTCCCATTGCGCAGCAGCCGACGCACCCGTCGGAGATCCGCCGGCGGGGAGCACCGCTCTGCGCGGTGACGGCACCAGGTTTGCACCAGCAAACGCTCCAGAAACACTGGTAAGGGAGGAAAGGGAGAGGGAGGCTGCTGTCAGCACCGGGCAGCCTCTGGCACGAGTCTGGTCCCCCGATGGCGCCGCAGTGGGCCCGGGCACAGGCGGCCTTGGGGACGCTGTCCGTTGCCCGGCTCGGGGCTGCCGCTGGCCCGTCTGAGTGGCCCTGGGCTGTGCCAGCCGCTGTGCACACCTGCGGCACTTGAGGATGGATGCGCTCTTTGTAGCTGAACATTTCTGCGTGCTAACGAAACAAGCAAGCAAACAAAAACCATTTTGCACGTCCTGTGCTCTGAACTGTTTGTTACTGCAGAACCGCATGGGCCAAACTGGCTCTGAAGCTGTTCCGTTCTTGCCACCCCCGATCCGAGCCCAGTCCCGGAGTGCCCCTGGCAGCAGCAGTGCACCCAATCGGAGCACCGGCACCCCAGAAGGCAGCAGTGACCCCCGCCCCGGCTGGCACCCTGGTCACACCACAGGGTAGGACAGACTGACGATGTATTTTATACTGTCGATAGAGCATTGGCAACTGAAAACTGGCACCAAAAGATTAATTGAGAGACCACTTTTCTGGACTTCAAGGGAATGGGGATTCTTTTAGAGTTTTCCTTCAAAATGCTTTTGGAATTCACCAAAGGAATGCTGTCCCTATCATTTATTACCATTTTCCAGTAGTATCTTTCCTGGTGACTCATGCACGGTGTCTTTATAATCCAATAATTGTTTTCAATTTCCACATTGTGTCAGATTTAACTATATCTCTGGTGTTTAATCCACTGATTTAACTCTTTTTCTTTGAAATCTCTATTTTCATTATTAGGGGCAGATTTAGCTGTGCAACATGTATCGTAGGTCTTTAATATTGAAAGAAATATCCATTATTTTTTATTTGGGGCTTCCTAATGAGCAGTCAGGCTGTGGATGTCAGCCAGAATTATGGGTTTCTCCTTATCATATCAGCTGACACACGATTAGGAAGTTTGGTGGTTTTGTGTGTCAGGAATATACACTTAATTGTCCTTATGACCTTTTATTTACTAGTCCAAACCAGATGGATCAAAACAACCTCTTTGTTGATTGTTCATAACATCTTGCTATTTTTTCTGTAGGATAAAAATAGTTTTGTATTACTCTGAACCATACTGGTAGACCCTTGGGGATTCTGGTAAAAGAAAGATACTTTGAGAGCTTGTGAACAGCAAAGAAGGTACTCCTGGAAAAGGGTTTGCATATGTGATGCATCTGTCGATGCAGAAGCCTTACAGGCACAACTACAGACAAGGGGGCTGATTTCCTTTGCTTTTAAATGGAGAGGTAGGCTGCTGTCTTTGGGAATTCCTCAAAAAATACTCTGTTTTAGACAGAAAACTTAAGATTCAGCCCAGGGTTTTCTGGAACTCAGATGATGATGATCAAGGTATTTGTAAACCCTTAGGAACCCTGTTGTTTGAGTTTCTAAGAAAATCAGTATCACCTGATTTTGCAATTAAAATGCCTTGCAGCTGCTCTGACATTAAATATACGGGTTGCAGCATAGGTCTTCTGGGAACTGTCACGTGTCCTCCTAGTTCTTTCGGGGCTCTTGTGGGAAGAGGTGGTTGGTAAAGGGAACTTCAGAAATCTTATGTTAATGGAGAGGGTCAGAATTAGCCTAAACATAAGATATTTAAAATATTATAATATATTAAATAATATTAAAATATAAAATATTTAAAATACTAGCCTAATGCTTAATTGGAGCTGCAAGTTTCTTACTGGTTTGTGGAGGTTTGGGAGCTTCTCTTTTCGGAAGAAAAAAACCTTTTCTTGTGACCTTGCCAGCTTCTGAATCCAATGGTAAGCCTTTATAGGTGATGGTATGCTGTATCAACTCTTTTGGGGTATCTGCACCCCCAGCAGAGGCTAAATAAGCAGAATGCAGTTAGGATAAAAGAGGAACGTATTTGGGGTATAGCACCCTTTCTGATGTCTGCTAAGAGTTGGGTTGTCAATGGCAGTGGACTGGTGAAGGGAAAACACGGGCTAGAGGTTCCCTATTCGTCCTGCTTGCTGCGATACATGTCTGGGGTGCAGCTCTGCTGCTTTGTGATCCCGTCTCTGATGCACCAATGGCTTGTCCTAATCAACCTGCCTCTAGCATGCATAAGGAGCTCCTGTGTTGCATCAGGGATAACAATCCAAGAAACCCTGCACAAATGCAGAGAGAAAAGACCTGGTTCCCTGCTGGGGGCAGGCACAGCACTGGGAAGCAGCTTTGCAGTGTGTCGCTCTTCCCGGGGTGACGTTAGGGGTAGAGCAAGAATGCTGATTTCTACATGCTAATTAGCTATGGCAGCCTGGGCTTTAGGGCTGCAAACAGTAGTGCTGTTGTGAATGAATCCAGCGCACACAAATGCGCTTTTCTCAGCGTGTGAGATAACTTTGCAGCCTTTGCTCATCAACAGCCAAATGCCTGTTATCTCGTGGGGACTCTGCTCTCTGTGCAGGAGGGACCGGTGCAGATTTCCCACATCAGACTTCCCGTGACTTTCAAGAATTATCTATTTACATACCTGCCAGTCTTACGAGACGAGAGAAGCAGCACGCTCTGTGTCTGGTAAAAGTGCTTCGGTGCTGAAGCCCTGGGAACTTGTGGGTGCAGTGGCCCTGTGCCAGGTCTGTCCCTGGGCCGAGCCACAGCCTCGGGGCTTCCAGCTCTGCAGAGCGCTCAGTCTGTGCTCCAAAAAGCCTCTGTGGATAGCGCTGGGTGGAGATCAGGGCTCCCAGAAAAGCACCACCACTGATCAGCCTAAAATTCGCCCGTCTCTGCTGCACTGTGTACCTGTGCCTGCTGGCGTCAGGGCATGCTGCCGGGGGCTCAGCCATACGCAGGAGTAACAAACCCCAGGGCACTGTGCTGGGTGGAGGAGGGATGACTCTGGGGACAGCGTTCCTTTCCTAGCTCTGCCATACACGTGCTCGTGACCTGAAATCAGATTTTCTCTCTGCAACTACTTCTTTGTTTATCAGTATGTGTGGAAATGCCCCTCCTTTGCTTGGCAGTGTTAAGCACCTTTGACTTACCTGTGTTCCAACAGCTTTAAGAACAAATTAAAGGATCCGTCTCTGTGCTGATACAGAAAACACCAGAGGAGAACATTCACCCAGATCCATCAAGAAAGACTGGACCCTCAGGGTTCTGTTAACATAGACTAAAACTCCTCCAAGTCTCTATATCTTTATAAGAGAGGATGGCTTTAGGGAAAGAACCTGTTTGCACATATACAGATGCACACACTAATTCATTTGCAGGCTTGGGACTGTGAAAATTCCAGAGATCAATATTGATGGTCAGTAATATAAGGTAGTGGTACATAATGAGGAGAAAGGAATCCACTTACCTTTCAGGTGTTCTTAATAATGGGATGTTAACAGTTATGGTGCATTTGTCGGGAGAGATGTCCTCTCCTTTCCTATAGGCAGGGTCTTGCCTATTCATTAGCAGACCTGATTTGCCTTATTTTTCTGAGATGTGACTATTCCCTGTAGAAAGATCCTAACGACAGGAGTAATGAGAGAGTTATGTACATAGGGTATAAACATATTTTGTGAGGAAGCTAACTTACTCCTAGATACAGTGGCTATCCAGAAACCAGCCCAACAGGAAAACAGATCTCCTGTGGAGATGGGCAGGCAGCCGAGGACACAGGTTACTAATGCAGGCTGGCAAGAAGCACCCGTTCCTCCCATGGCCCTGCGATTACTGCCGTTAGTCACGGGAGTGCAGGATGTGGAAGCAGCTGCTCTGCAACGCCTGTGCCTTGCACATCAGTCACTTGAGTCACCCCTCCACTGGCCCGCAGATCCACCCGGCCTTGCTGTCAGACCTCGTCTTTCCCTGAACACATCCTCCCCCAGTGGGGCATTGCCTGCTGGTGCAGGACACCTGCGTCCTTCCTCGGAAGCCGCAGCCCTGATGATGGGGCTCCATCCCTGCAGCAGCAGCTGGTGCAAAGCTCTCCTGGGAGAGATCTGGGCTTTAGCAGAATTATCAATTACCATTCACAGGAGCAGAATGTCTTTCTGTCGCGATCCAGACTGATAGGGCTGTCTGTCCCAGTCAGCTACTGCTCATCATACCCCATGGATATGGAATGCTTTTTTAGGCGAGACACCTGCACTGGCAGTGTTGCTCATTATTTTTTCTGCAGGCACTAATTAGAGGCCTCAAGTCCTCCTCGCTTGCTATGTCTTTCATGTGTCAGTTCCACTTCTTCCATCTGCTTGTTTTTCTGTTTCTCTCTTTTCTGTGCTGACTCATCGGCCGACAACAGCCCGCGTGTGTCTGCGTGTCGGGAGATGCCTGGGGTGGCCGGTGGCCGCGGTCCTGCAGCAAGCGGTGGAGGCAGTCGCCCCTTCTGTTCTGCGCCTGTGGGTCAGAGATTTGCACCAGCCAGACTGGGCAGGCAAGGTGTGAACCGACGTTCAGGCAGCCTTGAAGGAGTGGAGAGTTCACGCCATGTCAGCTATAGGCGGCTTCCGCAAGGTCCTGCACGCCTGGTTGACCAAGAGCTCTCTCGGCTGTGACAGACCAGGATCTAGCTTTGGTGATTTCAGTCATTTGTTTGGGGAAACCGATTCCCTCCACTGGCGATGCAGAGTCTTTTGTATCTAGTCTCCTATGCTAACCCGGTCCCCACCTGACCAGGAGGTCGTCCAGCTCCCAGTCAGTGTGGTTCCTGCCCTCTTCACGCGTGCTGGATTCTCCTTTTGCACTCAGGTGAAGGTGGGAAAGCGCACACCTGCCGTGCGTCTGTATGGCGGCGCGCGCTGAGGTCGGGGTCCCTGTGTGTTTCTCCCGGCTGCAGCAGCCAAGAATTGGAATCCCACACTGCAGGGTCCAACCGCTCCATGCAGCGGGTGCGCCAGGCCAACATCGCTTTTTAAGAGACTTGCGGTGACAGCTGCCCTGACTGCTGGGTAGTGTTAAATCCCGCACGCAGAGGTATCGTTGCCTTTTATTTACTCTAAAATTACCTGCCATTAACTTCAGCAGCTTCCTTGGAGCTGTTCCCATGCTGAAAAGGGAAAAAACCCACAACACTTTCATTGTCTCCATTTCCATCTATTCCCTTATATATATAAAAAAGAAACCTCTCAAACTGCTCCTAGGCTGGCTGCTGGATTGGCTTGGAAGAGTAGGGACCCAACAATGGTTTTACTTGGTCTGGTCTCTGTCAGTGGCTCTCCTTTCCTCCTCCAGATTTTCTTTTTTTTTTTTTTTTGCCTTTTCTCTACTTCCTTTGATTTTGCTTCCTGTTTTATCTTGTTTATTCCTCTGTAGAGAAGGAGAGTGAGGGAGAGGGAGAGGGATTCCTTTGAAAAGTCTGGTTAAAGGAACCACTGTGGGAGTCCAAATACTCTTTATAGTCAAGCAAGCTGGTGGAGAAATGAGTGCCAGAATATTAAGCTGCATGCTGAATGGTGACTGCAAAGCGCAGCCCTTACAGTCCTCTCAGGAGGGGGAGAGAAGGGGACGGGGACACTCGTTTGCCCAGAATTCAATCCCACTCTGAAGGCACAACCCCAAACAGTTGATGTCTGGGTTGTACATGAGTGTGGCAGATGTGTGGTTTGGGTTCAGTTCAGCCGTGGCAGCATCTACTGTTTGGTTTTCATTAGGTTCGAGCAGACTGCACATTTCTGTGTCTAGCTCTGCTCCGGCAAGATCTGCATCTGAGCTCTGGTCCTGCTCTTTCTGGCAGAATGCACATTTTTTGGCTGGTACATGTTTTTTCATTTTAGTCTTTTTTGGCTGTTCTAGAAGCAGCTGGGCACAAATTACTTTCGTTTCAATATCATTATTTTTATACCACAGGCTTCCAGCTAGTTAGAGCTACACTGAGGAGAGTGGGGGGATAGCAATGACATTTCCCTTCAGTGCAGAAAATAGATTCACAAAACCAGAATCAGAAGCTTTCAAGAAAGATCCCGTCACTTTTGTGTAACCTCAAACACCAGCTGTTCTTCTGGCACTGCAGTTTCACCTGCAGTGCTGAGTGCTGAATATGGCTGGGAGATGTCACCTGAATGTGTCTTGTGGAAAGCAGAGGGAAGACCATATATAATACAGCTGCAACTTCTTAGAGGCAATTTTGAGTTTCATGTCCTCCTTCCCTCACTTAGGGGGATATAGCGGGAGTGGGCACTGTAGATTCCCCTGACTGTAACGAACCCTGTTCATGCAGCCCACTACTGCAGAGCTGCAAGTCTTGATCAGCGCGTTTGTTCTGTCTTCTCTAGTCTTGACAGCACTGTAAACACCATGCCAACACCAGCACGGCAGCCAACATGGGAGAAACAGCTCCGTAAATGGAAACAGGCGATGCTGAGGCGTCCATGTCTCCACAAGGTGTGCTTTGGGAGGTGTAGCCTGGCGTGCTGCGCAAACACTGCGGCAACGCCTGTGGTTAAAGCCTTTGTGGAGGGGACGCTGCCCTGCACAGCCACGCTCTCTCAGGACAGACCCTGGGAAGCATCATGCTGTCCCTTTGTGTGTCTCACAGCTCACAGGGGACGGCGTCCCTGCTACAGCCCTACCATCACTTCCAGCATGTGGAAGTACCTCTGTGTTTGTTCCTGCTCAGGCTGCTTCGGAGTACTGCGGTGGTGGATGCTGCTCCCTCCTCCCACTCCCAAGACGAGGCAAAGCACAGGGGCAAGAGCTGACACAGCAAGAGTCATTAATCCCTTCTGTCTGGTGTAACGTATTCAGGCACTACACGGTGCCTGTAGACAAGACAGCACTGAGGGACTTCGGGGGCTCAGGCTCCCAGACAGATGCCCGGTAAATGCTCTCTCGCCTGATGGCCCCTCCTCTACATCCCCACAGTTCTCCTCCCCGCTCTCTCCCGCTTAGAGGGCAAACAGGTAGAGGCAGCAGTAGAGTGTCACCTGCATGCCACTAGGTGGGAAGGACCACCAGCATCCTTAGTTCTCTGCATTCCTGTGGCTGTGAAGACAGGCTGCTGTGTGAAAGCTGTGACTATTGCTGGCTCCCAGCGCCCTCTGCCCTCTCAGCCCCGTCCCCGATTCAGAGGTCAGGCTCTTTCCTGCCTTGTGCTTTTGATCTATAAAGCTTTGTTTGTCAGCAGTGACCCAGCCATGTCTCCACGCATTTCCAGTACGCAGGGGGAACCCTTCATGGATGTCAGTTTGCATTTGGTCCTGGGCCTGTTAACCTTGACCACTGGCCCCAGTGTAGGCTATGGCCATCAAATCCATCTGTGCAGGCTTTCGTCACCATATAGATCGTTTCCGCAGCACTCTGGTGCTGGTGGCTTTCTGCTGGTGGGGATGGCCGGGCTGTGCGGGTCTGCACAGTCCTGTGCTGTGCCAGACAGACCCCACCAGCACCACAAACCCACCCAAGCGCCTCTGTTCCTCTGGCACCGCTCACCTGCCGCTGGAGCAGCCGGTGCCACAGTTAGATGCTTCTAGAGGGAAAAGGTGAGCCCAGAGCTTCCGTAGTGCCTTTTGACAGCTCCCCTCACTGAGCGGGGGGCACCCTTCTCTTCTCTCGTGGCCTCCAGCGCGTGTAGTGCTGGGCAGCCTTGGGCTGTAGGAGCCCCCTCTGAGTTTGCCAGTCGCAGCCTCCGGCCCCACCACATCCCTCAGCTGGAGTACGTCAGGCTGTTGCCCCTGAGGAAGGCATGAGGAGAGCCCTGGTCCCACATGAAGGTGCTCCCAGCAGCACACGGCAAATGCCCAGTGGGTTTGGAGAGATGCCGGGTACCATGCAGTAAATGCACTGACACAGCAGGACTGCAATGCTCCATCCTCCTGGAAACCACTTCCTTAGAGGTCAGCACCTTAAAATACCTTCAGCTGTCCCAGGCTCTGTACCTGGGCCACGAGCAGCAGCAGAAATGCTCACATGTCTGCAGGAAAGGAGCCTGCTGCTGGAAACTGAGGATATAAGGGCTTGCCTCCATGGGCTTTAACATCTCTGCTTCACCCCGCCCAAGGATCCAGCTCAGATACTTCATGATAAATGGTCTCAGAGACTGTTTTGCTTCCCTTAGTCTCTTGAGAGGTTTTGGTTGCCATTAATTCTGACTGGTTCTTCCAGAGGTGCTGCTGGGATGTGTGCCTTTACACTGACACACTCCATCCCCAAGGGCCATTTGAGCAGCAAGAGTCTGTGTACAAAGAGAAATTCCCTGCAGCAGCAGGGGAAGCACCACTGTGGTCACAGCAGAGCAAACAGCCGCAGCCAAGGGACTGAGTTATCTTTCCACACCAACGCCCCAAGAAAACAGGACAGCGTTGCGGGGAGCTGCCAGGCAGCTCAAGCCTGACTACACCGAGGACCAGCTCTGCCCAAACAGCAGCCCAGCACTGTTGGCAGCAGCATCTCCTCCCGAACCGGGGGAGGGGAGGGTTTGTGGTGTCACAGCCCTTGCCCAGGCAGGGAGACCAGCTAGTGCCTGGCACTTCAATTCTGCGGCTCCCCAGCCCACTGTGGGGGCAAATGGGGTATTCTCTCTCCTGCCAAACTCTGTTGGGTCTGTCACATACTTCAGCCATCGCCGCTTCTTCTCATCTCCACTCTGGTTGAACAGCCTGACGCCTGCAGTGCCTCTGCAGGCTTTGCTGGTTTTCTTGCATGTTTCCAGACCTCTCTCTGCAGGAGCTGGAGGGGAACGGGCCCCCAGCTGACATGCCAGTGAGGCTTACAGCCACCTCCTGTAGCAACAGCCCATTCCTCCATATACCTATACTCGGAACAGCTCAGGTTTGACAACTGCTACCCATGACTGAAGATTTGCTTATAGGCTGAGCTAAGAAGTTGGTACAGAGCCACTGGGAGTTTAAACTAATTGGTGGATCAGAAACTGCATTTGTATAGACTGCCAGATTAAATTCAAAAGCCTAAAAGATGCTAGATGATAGAAAAAGGAGATGTGCTTGCCAAATACTGTTGTGCTTATGTGGAGAGAAGGAAGACACAGTAATTATATTACGTGAGGATGATGAGAACAAATGCACGTGGGTTGAGGACTTGGTAGTGACACTTGTGAGCCACTGATTCCTACTGATCAAGCAGGAACATGGTTTTGTTCAGTAACATTTGCAAAAGCTCTGGGGACCGTGCAGAGTAAGAGAAAAGTATCTTGATGCTGAAGGCTGTTCTTGGCATAGCACCTTGCTCAGTTTCTTTCCTCCCAGACTGCAGATGGGCATTTTCATGCTCTTGCAACCTGCATCCAGCACAACAGCATTCAGTTATCACTTGAGCTTTTCTTGTGCAAGTAACTCAGCTGCTCCAGTTACCCAAATAGCCTTCATGATGCAGCTGACATCTAAGTAGACACAAAATATTAAGGCAAAAGCTACCTCACTTGCAGCTATTTAGTGGGGACTTGGGCAGCTTGTGTCAACTCAGACTGGTGGATCGGGCACAGACAACCTGCAAATGCTCCACGGTATTTAAGGATTCAGGATAGCATGAGAGGTTATTCAAGGCAGGTGTTTTCAGCTCCAAAAGGAATACATGCAGTTAAGTCCTCTGCGTTTTTCACTCAAGTATATATGTGAGTGTATTTCAAGAGCTAGAGAGATACATTAGGACACAAATAGAAGTTAGGCAGTAAGACATTTTGAGAGGATGCCTGGTTTGACTATTAAAAATGAACAGAGTCAAGCACTGTGCATTTTCCAACGATGTTTATTTGTTTTCTTTAGCCCACTGACACAGCTGGGTCTGGCAATGGAGCAGATTCTTTTTTCCTTAAAGTGTCTATGTGACATTAAGTCAAGGCTAACACTGTAGTCAAAGGCATTTAGAGAGGGCAGCAGCAGAAGCAATGAGAGATGTTGGGAGGAGGCTGTACAGCAGGGCAAGAGGGGCAGGGAGCACCTTCCCTCCCACCACCACAGTGGAGACAGGGTGCAGATATGCATATCATCTTTTTGGTTATTTGTACCAGACAAACACAGCACCATGCAACACAATCTGCAGCTGGAAATAGGTGGAGAGCAGGATATGGATAGTTATTGCAGTCTGCTTTTTTGGACGCTATGCTCCTCGGAAGTGCAGCTGCCCATGGCAGGGAGCAGTCTGATGGGTAACCAGGCTGTCAGCAGCTGGGACACACACTCCCGAGTAGCATTTGCTTGCTGAAGGGAACCACAATTCTCAGGATGCAGCTACTGGGGTAGACCTCTCCCTTGGAAGCAGATCCACTCTGCTGCATTTCATATGGAGTTCAAGTATCTAAAGCACCGGTAAGAGCCACCTATTTTCTTCGCAGGAGGTGGTCTACCGTGGTGTCTCGACAGGTTAAGGTTCCTTCCCAGGGCTCCTTCCCTCCCAGCTCTGCACCTTCCGTGGCGACGTACTATCCAGCCTAGCTGAAGGCAGCACCACCTCAAACATCATTTGTCTTCTAAAGGAAGATTGGAAGAATACCTTCTCCTGACTGCATTCTGCTGTGAGCACCTCCACCCACCTCCCACCCTCCAGCCCAGATCCCACACAGCCCGTTGCCCCACGCTGTGCGTGCTGTACAGCTGCGCACAGGCGCAGAGGCTGGGCCGTGGGTACGGGAGGGTGGCACACACACAGGATCGCTCCTTTTTACTTTGTTTCACCCAGTCACAGACCTTCCAACACCTGAATACTCCCCTGCCAAGTGGTTCCTTCACCCCAAGCAATCCACACAGCAGCAGCCAACCCAGAATTCTCCACAGTGGGGGCAACTTGTGCACCCCCGTTTGCAGCTGGGACCTTTCTCAGCCCAAGAGACTGAGAGAAAGGCTTTGAAAAGGCGGGCTGGCTCCTGCAGCCAGCACCATGCCCAAGTCTCAGCCAGTTACTGTACAAAATGGACAACACACACACATTATTTACAGCCTGTTTTTCACATGATGGAGCAGCTCTTGGCTCGGTCTTTCCTGATCTCTGTGTCATTCAGTAAGTCCGTCCTGCCAGGCATCTGTGATGCCCGCTTCAGTCCCCGCTTGGAGTTACTGCGCTTCAAGTTCTTGTGCGCCCTGTTGACCGAGGCAAGCGTGGTCACATGAAACACATCCCGTACGCTGTTCTCTGAGACCTTGGAGGAGCACTCTGCGTAGGCCACTGCCCCAATCTGCCGTGCCAGCGCACTGCCCTGCAGTCCAGAGAGAGTGGGAGGGAAAGGGGAGGTTAGGACACCAGCGACACCAGGACACCAGTGTTCTGCAAGGAGCATCCTTTCACATCACCGTCAGCACTGTCTGTGCTGGCAGCCCTATCAGAGCACCGTGGCACAGCCAGCAGCGACTCCCTCACAGTGTTTATTCATCTCCTCTGTAAATAAAGTGCAAGCATCTGTGAGAGCACCGGGCGTGAGGGTGTCCTCCCAAGCAGACAGTGCCCCTGGGTGCTGGACCCCAAATCCTTTGCACTTTGGCACTAACGTGGAGCCACCCCTGCAGCTGAGGGCCTGGACAACCACGACAGCTATCTGGGATCAGCTCTGCACAACACGGAGCCAGGCACAGAGCAGCCCAGAGCACAGCCGCCTCCGCACTGCACCACACAGACTGCGTCCCTGGGCCAGCCTGGAGACACTGCTGGTCCACCAGCAGCTGCAGCAGCCCGGCAGCAGACCCTCAGACCCCCCCAGCTGTGGCTTATCCCCCCTGGCAGTATTGCCCCAACACAGAACCCGAGCAGGAGAGTCACTCAGAGCAGAAAGAGCTGCCCTGAACCAGGAGATGCAGGAGCACAACACTCCCCTTTAGCCAGTCCAACTTGTCAAATCAGGCATCTCCACCACCTTTGAGGAGAGACTTTTCAACTACTAACCAGGAGGCTGTTCAGCGGAACATCAGGAACAAGTCAAGGTCTGCCAGAGCTGGGGAAAAGAGTGCTGTAAGCATGAGCAGCTCAGAGTCCATGAGCCAAGACCAAACCAGCTTCAGACCAAGACCCGGGCACAGTGGGTCATCTGCCAATGAGCTTCCTTGTGGCAGTAGGTCCTGCAGAAAAGTCCCCACCTCACCTCCCTGAGCCCCACAGGGATGGCTGCTGAAACACACCTGCTCATGTGTCACAGGGATGAGGCGCTGCTTGGAAAGCTCCCGTAGTGTGTTTAAGTCTGTCCGCATGTCCAGCTTGCAACCGACCAGCACAATCTTCGCATTGGGGCAGAACTCTTGAGTTTCCCCTTGCCACTGCAGAGGAGACAAGAGGGAGAACGTGCTCGGGGGCTGCTGGTGTACCAGACATGTCAAAAGGTCCAGCAGCACCTCCAGGTCAAGTTAATTTTGGCAGCAGGCAGCCTGTGAAAGGGTCAAGGTTGCAATAACAAAGGCAATCACAGGGTCTCAGCTCATCACTCCCAACACCCGTCCAACCAGGCCAAGGGCCCTGTGCGAGACCTCCCAGCCCTGGAGGGAAGGACAGGCCAGGAGAGCCGTGCCACCAGTTCCTACCAGACAGCATCATCCAGCTAAATGCCTCCCCGCCATAGCAGAGCCCAGGAGCCTAGTGCACAGCCTCTCCTGCTCCTACCAGCAAGTGGCTCTTCCCTCTGCCACAGCGGGATGACGACTGAGGCAGCCTGGGGTCCCACCACCTCCTGACCATCAGCACGCACTGCCAAGCCGCCACGGCTGGCTCGTCCCTGCCACAGGACCAGCCAGGGTCCCAGCACTGCTACCGGCAGCCACCACAATGCCACTTTTAGGTCTCTTGCCTCGGACCTGCGGTGCCTGGTGCCAGCAGTGGGGCCGGCCACAGCCCTGCTGCAGCCTGCGCGCCCATGCAGGGCACAGGCAATGGTGGTCACCACAGTGAGGGGGGTCCCAGGGAGGACACAGGCCGGGAGCAGCTCTAGAGGCTGAGCTGAAGAGGGGAAGCACAGGGACAGACTTCGGTGAATGAATACGACATGAGGGTCTAATGGGATCATGTCTGGAAAGCAGGCTTCAGACTGTGCACGCTGGTGTGTGGGGCTTTTCTGGACAGGGGTCACACCTGTTTCGAGACTGATTAGCTCATCAGGGCACTTTAATGACTGCCACAGGCAAGGACGGCAATGGCCAAAGCGCCTCTCGGATAATTTTATGCTTGCATGTTCCAGACATGCCCTGCAAACCCACTAAATCTAAGCTGCAGTCCCGGGCGCAAGGACAGGGGACACCACTCCTGGGTATGACTGTGGAAAAATAATGACCACATGGTCTGGTGCACACATCTGGGGCACCGAAGGTCAACCTCGCTGGACCTTTTGAACCACGGTCAGCAGGGAGCTCTTTGCACAGCACACTCATTATTTGTGTATTATTGGGAGCCACATGCTAAAACATTAGGACATTCAGAGTGTAGCTACAGCCAGGGAGATGAAGAATTGAAGCAATGGAAGGAGAAGGCCAGGGCAAATATCCACTTCCTTTGCACTAACAGTCCCTTTCAGAGCTCCAAAAATGAATGCCCAGTGTGCAGCAAAGTGTCCACAGCAGTAAATAAAACCATCACCTGTGACCTCCCCCAGGGCAGACCTGTACAGCCCCATCAGTGTGTCAACACTCTGTTTACTTATCTAGAGTTTCTGAAGTAGGAGGCAGATGATAAATAGAGATTATCCCTGGCTAAAGATGTCACTTGTAATTAGCAGTTCCCTGCTATGCTGAGGGTTAAGCGCATACCCTAGGCAACTAGAAGGGGAAAGAAAACCAACCCCACAATCCATTGTCCATAACCTGGTGGGGAAAGGAACTACCAAGAACAACCCAAATTTCATTCAACGAGTATCACACCAAAGCAACTACAAAACATGGAAATCTTATTTTCCACCAAGAGATGTGCTCAAGCATCTTCACGATGAACCTCCCTTGTCCACCAGCACTCCCACAACTCCCCGGCACCGGACATCACACCAGGCTGCACAGCTTCTGGGAGATTTCTGCTGTCACAACCACACAACATCAAGGGCTCACACACCCGCAACAAGAGCATGATGCAGTGCTTTTGGATCTGGAATGCAAGCATCCTAATTTACCTGAAGGATGAAAATCATCGAAGGGACTGAGCTATAGGGTCTGTTCTTACCAGGCAGAGGTCACGGCTGTCTGTAATGACATGGGGCTCCCCTGTTTATGGAGAGAGGTGTGACCCTCTTCTCACACAACTGACTCTTTGGGGAGCCTAAGATTTGCTGAGCTATCAAGGCTTGTAAGAATGAGGGCACCACCCCACAAAAACCCGCTTTGTATGAAATGAAGAGCTGCTTGTTTGCATTCTCTCAGATGGCTCCTTCCCTTGAACTGTACATGCTGTACAGGCAGCCTCGGCATCAGAAGGGCAGCAATAATAAAGATTTCCTCTGCTGAATTAGCATTTTTGCCTGAGGCTTGAATAGGGAGTGTTAGTTTCCTTACTCGCCTGATATCAAATGCTAAAACCCATTTCAACTTCATGTTCTCTTAGAAATTTTCCTCACCTCCATAGGCTGCAAGCCTGTACAAAAGGAAACAAGGCATCTATGCATAGGCACTTAAGAAATCCCCTGTGATTTAGGGTTTATTTTAAGTTACCGTATCAAAAAGACATTGCCTAACAGTACTCAAAGCATCTGCGAGGCTGCACAGGGAAGACCTTGCACTGAGCAGTGCAGGCTCACATGAAGAGCATGCAGAGAGACATAAACAAATCCCAACCCCATCTAATTATAGATGGGTTTGCATCTCATTAACGTACAAGTGATTTGCTTGCATTATTATTCTGCTGACTCCCAAGCTGAGCAGCGAATTCTTTTGGTCCACATGAAACACGCCTCCCTCCACCCATCACGCCTGGTACCCGGGACCTGCTTTGGAAATGAACACTGAGCCATTAACCAAGTTATCTGAAGGGTCTTTGTCCCCTCACCAGGACACTTCCGAGACACAGACCCACTTCTCAGCCCTCCCAGCAGCTGAGTAAGAGGCACTTGCTTCGGCACAACATTTGGCAAAATATGGAGAGGCCAAGAGGGCAGTCAGCACAATATGACTTGTTCAGGCAGTGGCCAGTCCAGCGCCGGCAGCCTGGGGCTCACTGGGGAGAACAGCACCAGGAATCACTGTTCTGTAGCACTTTTCACGCCTCGGTGTCTCAGAGAGCTTCACAAACGAGATACGAGCCAAGACTCGCCTCTGGGGCGGGATGCAGCCACCAGTGAGCTCTCTGCAGCTTTGCTGCACAGCGGTGAGAGCTCACTGAAACCACAGCTCCCCAAATGTCATGGAAGGAGGCAGGGAACGGCCAGAACCAATGGATGCGTGCGGCCATTTACCCTCTCCCCTGAGCAGCATCCCGAGTTGCTGGACTTCATGCCATCTCGGAGGACAGCCTCACGTGGAAACCTCTCCCTGGGTGCCACCTACTGCCCCAGAGCATGGCAGGCAGGGACCTGCTGGGAGGGCTTTCCAGGACGGCCAGACCTGCCAGCTGGAAAAGTCCGCTTTGCTGAAAGGAGCTAACCTGCAAGTAGAAGACCCTCAGCTGCTAAGGCAGAGAGCATGGCCAGCCAGCTCTGCAGGGCAGATGGTGTTCAGGGTCCTGTGTGCTATTCAGCCCAGTGGCATTGTGCCATCTCATTTTTTTCATTCATGGGCTTGAAATTCAGTGCCACAGCTCATTATTCTTGTTGTCACGCTATAGAGAACCGATTGCTGTCTTTCTTACTGTGCAGATGCTGAACTGAAGGGACAGCCAAATAACTGAGCTCTGTGCTTGCATGGAAACAGGCACCAGGGGCCACTTCCAACTGCTGCACGCAATGCACAGCACATTTGCTGGTGGCTGTGCTAACGAGAGATGCACAACACTTTCCAAGGTCTTCACGAAAAACAGAACAAATGCCCTACATTCCTCTCTGTCCTCACATTTGTATGTGTGCATACACACAGACACGCTGCGAGCTACCATGAGCTACACCATTCTCTGAGCTCCTTTCAAATGGTAACACCTTGCTTTCTGCACAGACCATGTAGGGAGCAGCAGCAGCAGACCATCCTCATCTGAGTATGCAAACTCCAGCCAAGGCTTGGCCACAGGGCCAGAGCTTTAAGCCCTAGTGACAGCCTCAGGGAGTAGGAACCCCAGGGCAGCTCCATGTGCTGCTGCAGTGACCCACCTCACAAACCGGAGGGCACTCACCTTCTTGAGCACGCTGTCCAGGGTCTCTGGGCGGCTGATGTCAAAGCAGATGAGCACAGCGTCCGAGTCTGGGTAGGCCAAGGGACGGACATTATCATAATAAGCTGAGCCTGCCGAGAGGAGCATGAGGAGCGTGGTGAGCAGCAGGTCCCATCCCACCGACTGCCTTTTACCCGAAGGGGCAGGCTGGGACCCCAGCCCGCTCTGCCAGGCAGAGAGATCATTAATTCCAGTAAGAACTGGGGACATTGCCACATGATGCAAACCACTCTGTTGGAAGTAAAGGATGTCGCCCCAAGTTTTTGACCAGTGACCAGACACCATTAGGTTCAGCAGAGTTTAGTCTGCAGAGGATTTGGTCCCTTTGTTTAGGCGTGGAAGTCAGAGGTTTTATCCCTTTGCATAGTGGAAATAAACGTGAGTTTTGCCCCCTTCTCCCTCCCTAGAAAGCACCTGGCAAGCCAGAGGTGGTGGATCTGTGCTGCCAGGACACGCTGGCTCGCTGCAGAAAAGAGAGCCTGGAAGGGCTGCGGTGCTGTAGCACAGCACATGCCTCCACCACTTGCATATGAATCCTTGTATTACTTGTCATGCCATTGCTGTACCACTAACGGGGGAAAGGTGTGGCTGAGAGAAGACAGGGAATGCTGCTGCTATTTTTTATCCTCTCTTGCTATCTTTATACAGGAGAGCTTGCTCACATGAATTGTGAGAATTCAAGACAGGTAAAAAAAGAATTGCCTTTTGCTCTAGACTTGTGCTGGAAAAAGTCAGATGGATTCTTTTTGGTGCATAAAAGATGTGACAGGATTTGGTGAGCAAGCTATAAATTGGAGGGGACGATTCTGTATTCTGCAGGATTTCTCAGTGAGCAGGCAGAGAGCCCAGCCTGAATCCTGCACAGCTTCTGCCAAACACATGCACACGCACACATGCACACCTTCAATGCAAATTTCAGGCATTGAAGTCATTGTCCCATAATGGTTTTTTTTTGAAGTACATTCTGTGTGCAATTGTAGATGCCTCAGTAAACAGTAATGGAGCAGTCAGCTCCTTGCTACTTAAAGACAGTGTTTCAGTTTTATATTTGGCTTTACAATGGCTTAAACTTCCTGGAGGGATGAGAAGCAGATGTTTATTTATGAAAAGGAGAAGCAGAGACACCAGCGTCCTTGTTGAATCTGCCTCCTCTGAAGGAAGGATCGCCCACCCTGAGGCCAAGGAAGCCGGACGCGCATCCTGCCCTGGCCCTCGGGATGCCCGGACCCAGTGCTTTCCCACCCGGGGCAGAGCGTGGAGCACCCAGCCCGGCTGTCAGGTGGCTTCTTGGTGAAGTTCAGCACCTGATGAATTATGGATGATAGTGGCTTATGTTTCCGGGAGGACAGGAATCTGCCTGGGATAAGTGTGAGAGGAGAACAGGCCGATTCTCCGCAGGGGCTCCAGCTCTGGCTCTTGTCTGCAGGGTGGCTCACGACTGATGTGCGGCACAGAGGGGGCACAGACCCTCCGGCACAGCCCCGCACACCAGGAGCTCTGCAAACACCCCGGATCCCGCTGCAAGACTCAGCCAGAGCAGACCTGGCCGTGACCGCTCCTTCCCCTGCCCGGAGTCCACTCAGCGCAGGCTGAGGGCTCAGATGCGTTGTCTGTCCAAACCCGAACCAGCTCCCGAGAATGGCCATGCACTCTCCCCTTGACTCCTGCCTACAGCACCATACCAAGGGCAGCCCCCGCTGGGACTGCCACAGCACGGAGCTCAGGGCATGCTCCGACCAGCACAGCCCCGGCCGTGCCCACGCAGCCCCCACGGAGCCAGCGGCAGGCACCCAGGGATTCGATGCACATTTGGATTCACAGCAAAATCATCTACAGGTATCTCCAGCTCTTACAGACAGCGACACTGCTGCCAGCCTGCGGGAGCAAAGGCACCTGCATCCCCTGCTCCCACCAGCGAGAAAAGCCGCAGTCCGGGTCTGTCCCTGCAAAGACACCAGGAAGAGCAGCAGTTGGGATCTGGCACAGAGGAAACAGACCCTAAACTCTGCAGAGCACGTCCTCTTCCTAAAGGGAAAGTCACATTTCCTGTGTGGAAAGGCGCCAGTGCCTGTGGTGCCTCGGCTGGCTCTGCAGGCTGCTGCACGAGGAGCCACAGTGAGCCTGGGCGACCCTGTGTCCCAGGCCTTTCTGACCTCGCTCGGGGCTCAGGCTGCTTCAGCTCATGACTGGCAGAGCTGCCGCCAGCACACCGCTCCCCCGTGCTCCTGCAGTGCCGCAAGGTGACACAGCTCCCACTGGGGACGAAGTCGCTTTTGAAGGCAGCACCAAGCTCAGAGGTGCCGAGCTCCCCTTTGGGCTGAGTTTTCAGTCTCGCTCCTGGTGTGGGTTTACCAGGTGGGACGTGAGATCCAGCACCAGTCTGCACACATGGATTTGCTGGGTCCCTTATCCACGCCGTGCCTTGCCACCCATGCACGTAAGGGTATCTGCCTCCAGACAAGGGCCCCCAGCGCAGGCTGGAGGAAAGCATTCCCACACACATCCTCTCCCTGCAGCTCCTCAGTTTTACATAAACACTGCAGATAAATCTGCCCCCTCCCAGCCCAGGAATGCTCCTTTTGTAGAGGTGGTTTTGGCTCCATTCAGTACAGACATTGCCACAGCAAACTGTATCATAGCAACCTGCTGCTCCCCTCCACAGCCATCCAGCTCCACGGTGAGAGCCTGCAGCACCGCACACAGCCCAACAAGCCCCTCAGTTATCCCGCACCACCACCACCGTCCCCACCCTGGTGCCAGGAATCGTGCCCTCAAACACCTGGGACCACAGGAGGAGACTCCCATGCTGGTGGGAAGCCTCACGGAAGGGATGCACCAGCATGAGGTCAAGAACCTCATTTTCTTAATGAGATCAAAATTGCCTTCACATTCATTAACTCTGTGCTCCAACTCCAAAGCGCAGGAACAGCCCCTGGCACCTCTGCTGGCAGTTCAACTGCTCCGGCAGTGGGTAACAGCCAGCACTCTCGGCCCCAGCTGCAGAAGCCTCTGCCCCATGCCAGGAGACTGATGGCAACCGACGGTCAGTGCTGCCCAGCAGGGCAAGAGGGCTACTGTGCTCCAAACTTAGGTTATCTCCAGCTCAGGTAATCAAACTTAGGACACCTCTTTCTTTGGAGATGTCCCTACTGAATCAGCAAATCCTGTTTGGGGGATTATTCTTCTAGTTTTTGCATCTATTACTTTTTCATTGAGTATGACAATTAAAAAAAAAAAACAAACCAAAACCACAACCAAAACAGTCTCAGTTCCCTCAACTCCATGTCTTGAGCTTTATTGATTCTGAGCACTCAACACCTTTCCGATATTCCAGCAAGACACCCCAGAGACCCGGAGTCTGGCACTTCTGAACACACAGGCACCCAAAGCTCACGTGTCTGCTGATTCAGCCTTCCTTTACCGCATGAGTCATTATCCCACTTGGCACCCAAGTTTGCAAGAAAGAGGACCTATGTTCATGATTAAAGAGAGAAAACTGGAGCAAGCCAAAAACCAGCTTAAAAATAAAATCCATTCGGTTGTTGTCTGAAATTTGGGGGCAGATACAGCCTCTTTCTTACCAGCTGGCAGCCCCTCAAAATGCCTGGCACTGTGTGAGAGATGCAACTCTTGGGCAGGGGACTGAAATGTGCTGGTTCATCTACACCAACATAGTGTTAATCTTCATTTGTTCCTTATTAGCTGTTCTGAGTGATAATGAGACTCCTCACACAGGCACCCTCCATCCAACAATAGCACATTACAAACCAGGAAAGCAAATATGCATGCAGAGCCATGATCTGCTCCGCAAGGGGCTCCCGCAGCCCCAGCCAGCGCTGGCCTGAAACAGAGACGAGCACTGCCAAGACCTAAATTTTTCAGCATTGCACTTGTCTTGGAGGGCTCACTGTAAACCCTCCCCATAGAGCCAGCAACGCTGCGGCGCACGCTGCTTTCTGCAGAGACAGCCAAGAACATCCTTCACAGAATGAAGCAGAAATTCATCCCAGCTTTCTGGAGTGCTGCATAGACAACCCTGAAGAGCTACGGGTTGCCAGACGAGCAGCAGCCTTTAGAGACTACAGAGGATGTTTTCTTTGCTAGATGAATCCCACCACCAGTTCAGCCAAGCCTTTGTCTGGAGGACAAAGCTGTCAAAGGAGGACCAAGGTGCAGCTGTCTCAGCACCCTCCCCATGCATGGCAAGAAGCTGGTACCACCTCTCAGCCAGCATCAGACATGAGAGACCATACCCTCCACTGCCAGGGGTCCAAATCACCAAATTTCACCAGCTGTGTGGCCTCCCAGCGCTTCCCAACACGGGGGCTCAAACCCTTTGGAGCTGCTGTGCACCATCACATGTGCTCAGCGCTTCCTGGGGTTAAGCAGAGCTTTCTGGAAATTCTCAGCTCCAAGTGGCCTTTTGTTGCAGAGAAATCTTTCTGAGTCACCGCTTACAAGCAGCAAAGGCCCTACATGCAGTCACGGCTCCGAGCTCCCCTCTCGCGCTGGGCAGGGGCTGCTCTGCACAGCCGCAGCGGGTCTGGTATGGGAGCAGGATGCTCCCATACCATCACCACACATTTTCCCCATGCCAGCACTCCAGAACTGGTCAATATGCCATGAGGTGCATGTGAATGTAACGGCTTCCACGATTAGTCGTTCCTCTGCCAGGGCAGATGATGAAGTTGTTAGTAATAATATATTCTATTTATATCGCACCTTTAAGACTGAAAATGAAATCTCTGGCCAATTCACAGACATGCTGGGCAGGGACAACCCACCCAGCCGCCCCTGGACAGCGCCGTGGCCGTGGGGATGCCACAGCCGAGGGGACAATGCAGCCGTGGGGATGCTGCAGCCTTGGGGACATCGCGGCCAGAGCCCCTCGGCGGGAGTGAGCGTGGGGCCAGGGGGGGCTGCCAGCATTGCTCCCGGTGCAGACACCATTAGCATCAGAAAGGCACATGTCCCCCTTACAGCCTGGCCATTGTTTCCTCCCAGGGCCCACCGAGGGGAAGGCATAAAAACGCTGGATTGAAACGCTGGCCGCGAATGAAAGGCCAGAAGTGGCAGCTGTCCCAGACACCCCGGTGCGGAGAGGCCAGTCCCCATGGTGAGCCCGCAAAAATCTCGGCTGGTTTTCTGAGACATCCAGGACGCTCCAGAGCTGCCATTTCCTCTGCAGATGCAACAAGAGGGCACGGAGTCACCCGAAAATATTTCCCACTACTAGAAAAGGGGAATCAGCCCAGAGAAACAATGGCAGAGTTCACAGTGGAGGGTGAAGAGGAATTCAGCCCTAGGGAACACTGAAGAACGGCCATTAAACAGCCCCAAAGGTCACGCCCAGTCCCTTTATCTTACTGGGGGCAGACTAGAAAGGAAATTTTAATTCCGTGGTCCTTTTGTTCAACTCAGCACGACCATACAATGGCCCAGCCAGCACCCGTGGGAACGGGCAGGTGATGGACCTGGCCCTAGAGCTCCCCAACTGAGCACACCACAGGCTCACATCGCCCTTTCAAGGATGAAGCTGCCCACACTGACAAAACACGTCACTTGTGTTTGCTGGCGGCCGTCGTGCCCACGGCCACCTCCACCTCCAGCGTGGCCCACAGTATGGCTCCCGCAGTTCCCAGGGTTTCTGCGGGTGCATCCCGCTTGCGGGATCCCCCAGCCATCTCCCCCTGCAGGGCTGGAGCCAGAGCACAGGCATCCCCACGATGAAGAGCTCCTCAGGGACGATCTCTCACCCAGGAGGAACCACACGCATGGTGAACTCCGCAGACACGGGTCCCTGCCTTCAAGGTTTTTATTGCCTTTATAAAGGCAGAAGCCAATGTTTGAAGAGCAGTAGCTCAGTGTGCCTGGCATACAACAGGCCAGAATATGCAAATGCCCTCCTTGTTCCCTGTATTATTAGTGCTGATGGGTTTTATGAACAGGAGACAGGGAAATTGGCCATTGAAGCCTCCCAGACTGCAATAGCGGCACATCAGGGAGACAATGATCTGAACCATTGCGAGTTCTGAGACCAGCTTCATGCTCCCAGTGTGAAATCAGACCCTCTCTCCTAAAAGAAAATCAGAGGATTTTTTTGTTTGAAGATTGATAAAGTGCAGCAATATTCCTGAGCACCCTGCAGGCTCCTGCTCAGCCAGGGCCCCGAGACGGGTTAAGGATCCCTGACCCTGCCTGGCTGGTTATTGTCTGGAAGGGGAGGATAATGCAGATCCCACCGATACAAAAAACATGTTTCTGACACTAATATAGTGCTCATTAGAGTCCAGACCAGAAGAGTGACAAATGGCAGAGACGGGAATTAAAGCACTGCTGTGGCTCAGAGACACTGGTAGCGACAGGCTCCAGCAGTACCACAGTCTGAAGCCCAGACCCGACAACTCTGGGGTCACAATTATGAAAGAAGCTGCAATTAGTGACATTAAAGTGAGTGGCACTAAGAGCAAAGCAGACCTGGTGAAACAGAGTCCAATGGAGCCGCCATCATGCCAAGTTCCACTTGACGGGCTGACGAGCACGGACCACCACCCCCGGCCGCACGAGGTGTGCCGTGCAGCTCGCGCCACCCTGGCTCTGCCCGCAGCACCACCGCAGCCAGGCAAAGTAGGCAGCCGGTGCCCTCCGAGAGGTCATCTCCACTGCAGCCCACGGGGCAGAGCTCTCACCAGCACGTCCCCTGTGCCTTCTCACAGAAGCCCCCCGATGGCAGGCTTCGCCTCAAAGGGACATCCCGTCATCCGGACAGGCAGGGCCTCTGACAGGCTTTACCCGAGTGAAGGCCACGGTTTGTTCTTCAGAAGTTCAGGTATGGCGGAGCCTCACCGTGGGGAGGGCCCAAATCTGACCCTGAGAGGCAGCAAGGTCAGGGCCCGAGAGCTGTCCCAAAATGGCACAAAGCTCTGATTGCCAGAGAGAAACGGGGAAAAACAAGGAGAGATGAGGCATTCCACTAGGGCTGGAGGGAGAGCAAAGCAGCAGAGAGAACTGCTGGCCACTGCTACGAGGGACACCGAACGCAGCGTGGCTGTTGGCCCCGGGACTTTCACAGCTTTGCTCATGGCTGGACCCTGACGTCTGTTGCTTGTGCAACATCACTGCAAACCCCTGAAGTGCAGGGAAGTGTAGGAAAGGAGGAAAACACGATGTGGAACAAGCCATCATCTGGAAAATGCATGACTGAAAGAACAGCTAATCAGCTTGGACAATGAACCTGTGCTCCTAATTCTTACAACACACATACAAAAATGAGTAAATTACCAAACAGCCCAGCTGCATACATTCAGGACAGACATGATCAGGATGAAAGGAATGGTATTTGCACAGGCTGAGGTGGCATTTCTGGACCCCTCTCCAGACCTTATTACTGGATACCCGTCACTTGGGAGGAGGCTGTTCTGCTGGGTGTACGGGCAGAGGAACCCCCAGCTCAGGCATGGGGTGATTCTGCCTCACCCAGCTCGGTGCCATCGCACATACCAGCCCACGGGGGCCCCAAGGAGCTCGCTCAGGTGCACACCCTGCTTTGGCAATTGGGAGGCAGCTCTGGGAGCTCCCTGGGGAAGCCCCGACAGGCAGCTCTGGAGGGGCACCGCTGAGTGCCAGGGCGGGAGGGCTGGAGCTGCAGGGGCAGCCCGGGTACCTCGTTCGGGCTTCTCACAAGCGCACTGGGAATCACGCCTGTGGCAGCTGACAAGGGAGACAAATGGGAGCCAGAAGTCACTCCCTGGCACTCTCGCCATGTCACGAGGGCAGCTGCCATTGCCACAGCCTGCCTGTCATCCCTTCTACGGGTACAACAGGACCAGGAGTGGCCACAGATTCCCACAGCGCAGCCAGCACACGCTCGGCTTTGGGGAACAGGTCCAAGGGCTGAACAAACACAATTATCTTTAGGCAATGTTGCACATTTCAGGTTTGCTGCGCATAAGCAGCAGATCCCTCCCTGACTGCTCGGCTACCAGATAAGGTTTCTCCCCAAGGGGAAGGCTGGGCCTGTACACTTGTGAAGTTTCATCAAGTGGAGATTCTATCTTCAGAATCTGGGGCAAAAGGAAAGCTGCATCCATGTCCTCACCGCACGCACAGGGCCTGGGGCACACGGCAACCGGCTCCTCCAGAGCTCTCCCTCACACAAAGGCTCCTGCCGTCCCCCATCAGCTGTCCCAAAGCACAGCAGCACTGCGCGGTGGGGCGAGAGGGGCATCCTTGGCCCCACACGGCATGAGGGCTATCAGAAAGGCAAGCCACTACAGGCAGAGGACGGGGCGTGACTGCCCTGCACTGGGGAGTTTCTGCAACCACCTTGATAAGCAGCTTCCACTTGCCCTAAACATGCATTAAAGTGTCATTAAAGCAGCATCTGGAGGTGCCACAGGTGCCATGAAGCAGCCAGTCTGGCAGAAGCAACGGGGAGAGCAGAGCAGTGCCATCCTCGCCCACAGGAGAGAGTGGATCAACTCCCCGCTGTGGGAAAGGGCTCTGCATCAGAGCTGGGAACAAACCCACCCCACAGAAAGCCTTTCTTTGCCTATGAGGCCACAGCAGCCAGCAGGGCTGGCTGGTTGTCACTTACATGTTCCTACTCAGCACCCCCCATGACTCCCAGGACACCCCACAGTCCCGCAGAGGCTGAGCCTCCCAGATCAACAGGGGAGAAAGGACGGATGCTGCCACAGGGCATGCTGCCCTTGCTGCGGGGAGGTGCAGGAGAAGCAACCTCCAGCCCTGAGCCACACAGCATCGCAGCATTCACACACTATGCCCAGCCCAGCGAGACAGTCCTCCCAGGGACTGTCATGTCATGTCATGTCATGTCATGTCATGTCCATCCTCCACCCACACCAGCATAAGCATTTCTGATGCTGTTTCCGCTGCAACTCTTTAAAACTTCTGTCCAACTGGTTACTGACCTGCCCGAGAATGAGACCCAGCTGCACATATTTTTAGGCTTAACTACGTATTTGTGCTGAGGCAGAACACAAGTATGCTGGTTTCGGGCTTCCAGCCTCAACAGGGAGCATGGGAGGAGCTATTTTGGTATGGAAAGGGCAGCTCCACATTTTTTCTCTGCCTCAGAGTGCAAGTGGCGTTGAAATCTTCCCAAGACAGAACTTGCTCTTGCACTTTGGAAGAGGCAGCCATGGCAATCCTGGAGCTGCACGCTGGAAATCCAGGCACAGACAGCCTCAGCAGCCATGGAGATGCCATCACTAAACTCAGCCTCTTTCAGCTCTCTAATCTCATCAACATTCCTCAGCAGTTCCCCTAAAGAAGGATCTGTTATCGCAGCCTGTAGGTTCCCACACAGGCCATCCCAAGGCAGACTGTTTGCTGAGCACAGGGGGATTTGCAACTCACAATGTTATTCTTGTCTTGAAAGCACATCTGCTTAAGAGACAGAAGCCCGGCAAAGGACCAGCAGCCGTGCAATGCCCCTCTTGTGAGCTGCCACAGAGGGGACAAAGTGTCACTGCTGAACCTGTGGGCACTGATCGCTGCAGTGTCGCGGGCTGTGGTAGACACCGCGCCTCTCAGCAGCAGTGCATCCTGCTGGTCCACAAAGGACAGAAAAGTCCTCTCCAGCAGCTCTCCAAGAAGAAATTGATCATGTGCAGGGCACACTGCCAGGCCTGGGCACAGATGGCACAGATGCCCCTACCAGAAACGGGCAGCTTTACGCTGCACCGGGAACTGCATCAGCAAAAGATGCACCAAGCAGATAAATGGCCTCAGGTCACATTGCTGCTCTGCCTGCCCGCGCTTAGAGGCCACAGTCACAGAGGGCAGACAGAGCCTTCCAGCATAAACCAAGAGCAAAGAACTGAGCCCACGCTGCCATACACAGAGTGGCTTCCTCCCCATTATTACTGGAAACAAAATGAAAACCCCACCTAGGTACAGGGCAAACCCTTGGACCTGCTGGCACTGGTGCTGTAGCACCCTGGCCTTGCCAAGGCACTGGGCAGCAGCGTTGCCTGAGCCCATCTCTTCCCCTGCTGGTACCCAGCTCCAGGGAAGGGGCTCTGCTCTGCGGGGCCACCAGTGTGGCCGGCGGGACGAGCAGGGGCATTGGGCAAGTCTGGAATCATGGGCAGTGGGTCCACTGGCAATGCCCAAGTCACTGCGGGAACGCACCGAGAGCCAGTCCCTGGGAAGGATTTCGGCTGGCACTGAACGCTCTTGCCAATGCAGACCTGCTGAGCACCGCAGCGGCTCCACTCCAGGCACAAGACCTCCCAAAGCGGCAGACCCACAGACACTCCCCAGTCCCACAGGGAACACAGCTATGGCAGCGCTGAGGGAAACCTACCTGCCTGGTGCACACCTAGTGGTAACTGCACGCCCTTTCACACTTCTGAAGCATGGAAGTGAAACTCGCCTACTCTCTGCAAAGCATTACCAGTGATCACAAAACCATCCACCCTTCCTCCACTTGGCCACGAAGAAGAAAGCTCTTCCTGATGGTCTGGGGCACCGGCACGGCGGGTCTGGGAGGCACCCAGCCCTTTGGGAACAGCACTCCCAAGCCACCAGGCATCCCGTCGAACAGGAGTTTCCTCCCACTGCAGGATACTGGCGCCATGCAGAGTTGTTTCTGTGCCGAGCACATTTGGCCAACAGGCAACAAAGAAAGAATTTACCAGAACGGAAGCATGAAGAGCAGCAAAGCACCGTGTCCTCTGTAAGGCTCACGAGCAGAGGTGCCAGCGCACAGCAGCCCCCCGGAGCTGGAGCCCTGTCTACCCTGTCAGGCAGGCTGGCTCTGCACCCCTTCCCGCACGCACAAAGATGTCAAACTGCTTTTTAATGGAGGCTTTAGAAAACGGTGTGTAGTGCAGGCTTTCAGGGGAACGGGAGGAATGGGACACCCCCCCTGTGCTGTAAAATGGCACCTGAAGCAATTTCACTCCCACAGTGTGTGCTGAGGTGGGACTAATTTAACCAGAAACAAACATGAAAGCCAACCAGCACCTGCAAATGATGGACAAGGGGTCAAGGTCAAACTTGGTTCACCTTCCTCCCTGGTAGGTTCCAAGATCTAAGGCACTTCAGACAGTGCAGGGTCCTTGCGTTTGCCCTGTCTGAGCAGCACAGATTTCACACTTGTGAAGGACTCTCAGTGCTGGAAACTTGCCGGAGTCACCCTGCAGCCTCAGAAAAACTAATCAGTGGACAAAGGGTTAAAAGACATTTAAAGGAAATCAGAGGTCCCAATACAATTTGGGGGCCATTCAGTTCTCCATCACTTCTGTCCACCCTATTGCAATGTTTCTCTAGCTAGATGTACTACCTGCCGGCCAGCTGCTCATGTCCCTGCCTGCATTTGCCACTCAGCAGGAGGGGCAAATTCACCCTGAAAGGCTGCGTTTTCCAATGCATTTGTATCAGCCAGTGCTACAAGCCCCAGGGAGCAGACAACATCCTGGTTTGTACAGAAGTTACCAACAGGACTTCTGAGCAGCCATGTAGGCTGTGGCCACGCTCAGTCATAATAAAGGGAGTTTTCCAGGCAGACTGCTCTTGCCCCAGCACCCATTGCTGGATGATGCTCAGCTCACCCTGCACAGCTTCCAGAGTCTCCGACCACTTTCACAACTAACTACAGGGCAGGGGGAAATAAAAAAAAAAAAATTAAAAAAAAAAAAAATGAATAGTCAGCTCCTCTGTCCAGGTCTCTTTTCTGACTTGTGGGAGACCTTCAATTCCAGTTACTTAGATAAGAGACGGTGAGTGTTTGAAATACAAAGGGCGATCTTGACAGGAGGAGGGGAGTAGTTTCCCAGCACCCCCCTTCCCACTCTTGCTGGGATGGAATTTATCGTGCACAATAAGCCCCTGCATGTGAAGCTGCTTAAAAGAGACAGGAGGTAGCACAGAGACAAGGGAAAGTGCACCCCAGTGCCTGTCATTCTGCATGAGGAGGGCAATTAGCCACTCTCAGTTCCTTTAGCTCAGCTGGTTCAATTCACTATTGTGCAAAACTTCTTTTACCAAAGCTCCTGTTTACAAGCATCTCCGAAGGGCAGTGGAAATTCAACAGCAGCTTGCAGTCTACAGCTAAAAACATCGGTTTGATTACCAAGGAAAATTGCTGTGTATTGCTTTGCAGGACTGTTTATTGAAGAACGAGCTCCTGTGTATTTCAAATCAAAGATGCAACAGAAGGGAATTCATCTGGAAAACTATCTAGTGAACTCTATCTACAACAAAGCTGTTAAAAAGGTCTTACATTTTTCATAAGGAGAAGGCAGAAAGAGTCCTCCTCTTGTCTACAGAGATAAATATTAGACAAACATATCTTTTGCTGAAAAGGGTAAAAATGAACGCGTGACAGCATCAGATGCAGGTATCAGATACATATACACAGCTTTAAAGACTGTTTATCATGTCCTTTTCTTTTAACATTTGTAAGATCAAAGCCAAACATTCTGGAGAATTCCTAAAAAGCAGACAATGCATCAAATGTGCTTTCGCACCCTCAAAAGGTGAAGTTTTTCATGTCAAATACAGACACTCATGGCAAAGCCATTCAGTGCTCAAAGATACCCCACCCAGTCCCTTTTCGCAGGCTGCTGACATCCACAGTTTGGAACCCCCCACAGCCATAGGGGCGACCAAGCTGCGGGTGTACGCACAAGTGCACCCCGGTGACACACGGGTCGGCCACCCCTCACTCTCAGCACACCCTGGTCCTGACTCACTCCGAGAAGCAGCTCCAGTAAACCCTCTGCAGGGAAGGCCCCCAGGTCGACCAGGATGGCTTTGCTGTTACCAGGGCTGAGGGACTTCACACAGACGCGTCAGCCCAGAACCATCCACCATGCAATGGCTTCCACATTGTAGCCACCATGCTGTGCTTCAAGCACAGCTCCCAGTCAAGCGCCGAGAGCCAATGCTTCACCCACAGCTCCAGCACCAAGAGCTGCGCTAAGAGCCAGCATCCCCATAGCTCACATCACGGCACACATCGTGCGGGCAAAGCAAAAGACTCCTTTTTGTCTCAGGGAATAAAAAGCAGCAAAAGCAAGATCTCTGGTGTCAGGGAGCTCCAGAGCAGAGTCAACAGACATATTTTACACATTAGAGCTAGTCCAAGACTCAGCAAAGCCACTACTCTAGGCAGAGCTGTGCTGATCCTACGGCTGTAATTTGATGAATGTAAAATTATAGCAAGGGATTTGACTGTACAAGAGCAAAGAAAGTCCTAGGTCATGTTTTAATGTACTATTGCTCTTGGACACTGAGAGGACTTCATTTGTCATCAGGACTCCAGAAATGATGGTGAAGAAGCATCAGCAAGCCTGTGATGTACCTATACCGACAGAGCACAGCGTTCAGCTGCAGCATGAGTACACCGCTGTCCAAAAAGGTTGCCAGAGGTAAATGGGAAGGTGCACATGAACTTTGCTGGGTGCCGATATTTTTATTAACTCTGCATCCAGCACTTCACTTGCAGCTCGCGCCTCCCCAGAAAGAGCACATTAAGTTTGGGAAGGGTCTCGGTGGGGTGGGACAGCTGTGCCTGCAGCTTCACGCAGAATCACAACGGAGGACACAAAGAGGCAAAATGGAAACACAACAAAAAAATCCCCAAAGAGCCCCAGACGCTCTGCCAGGGAGCGACGAAAGGACAGCGCATTCCCACAGCGCATTCCCCCCGAGGGAGGTCTCGATCCTCCGCCCCCACCGCGGTCCCCCCCGGCCTCACCTCCCACCGCGCCGCTGCCCTCGTCCTGACTCCGCTCCGTCCCCGCAGGGACACGGACGGGGACGTCCCGGGAACCTCCCGGGACCGCGCCTGGAGCCCCCCGGGGGGCGGGGGCTGCCCGCAGGCCGCTGGACGGAGCGCGGGGGCGCCGCCGCAGCCCCAGCCCGGCCCCGGGAGGGGGGAGACCCTCGGGCGGAGGGACGAGCGCGGCCCCGCCGCCCCCCCGCGCAGCCCCCGGCCCACCTGAGGTGTCCCACATGTTGAGCTCGGTGCGCTGCTTGTCGATCTCGAAGCTGGCGGTGTAGTTCTCGAAGACGGTGGGCACGTAGCTCTGAGGACGGAGGGGAGAGCAGAGGTGAGCGCGGCCCGGCCCGCCCCGCCCGGCCCCCCCCGCCGCCGCCGCCGCACCTCGGGGTAGCAGTCCTTGGCGAAGACGTGCAGCAGCGCCGTTTTGCCGCACTGCGTGTCCCCCACCACCACGATCTTGCAGCGCGCCAGGTGCCCCTCCATGGTGCGGGGCCGCGCCGCCCGCGCCGCCGCTTTACCGGGACGGCCCCGGCCTGGCCGCGCCCCCGGCCCCGCCGGCACCAACCAGGCGCGGAGCGGCGCCGGCGCTGGGCAGGGCCGCGCCGCCACCGCCGCCCCCGGCCGCGGCCCCAGGAGCCGCCCCCCGCCGGCCCCGCCGCCCGGCGGGGTGTCCCCGTCCCCCCCACCGCCGGCAGCCGCTGTTCTTCGCGACCTCCCCCCCTCTCCCCGCCCCGGGATCGGGCACGGCCCCCGCCCGCCGCCCCGCACTTCCCACCGCATGGCGGCCAGAGCCCTCGGTCCGGGGCCCGGGGCGGACGGAGCCCGCACCCGGTCGGCGCCCCCCGGCACCCGCCCCCCGGCAGGACACGGCCCCGCACCGGCGGGGGCAGTTCCAGCCCAGCGGCTGCCGTTCCCTGCACGGGAGGTGCTCCCCCCACCCCCCCCCCCGCCGGGGCCTCCCGGCACCGGCACTGCTGGAGCGGGGCGCGTTTCCCCGGGGAATTTGGCAGAAATGGAAACATTCGGAGTTTTACAGAGCTCTGCGCGGGTATTAACACCCGTAGCGCCGGTGCCCGCGTCACAGTGGGGAGGGCGGGAGAGCACCCCCAGCCCGGCCGCACAGCCCTCGTACAGCACTCTGCTCCCCATCCCTCCCCGCGTACGGACAGTGCCTCTATAAATTACAGACAGTGATTTTAATTAGCAGAACTATTGAAAAAGGAAAGGCTCCTCTACCGCTAATATTTTGCTGGCCACACTGCAGAAAGATTTACTGTAATGGCAAACTTAAATTTGTCAGAGACAAGCTGTCTGTCACAAACTGCAGTAAAAATAGAAACAGTGAAGAGAAAGCAAGTCTGAAGAAGTGGAAATTAAAATGTTTTGGCAGTGAAACTGGATTTATTAATGGACTGAGGGGGCAGTTTGTTTTTGCTGAAATCGCAGCCATTTTTCATATATAAATATTGGTGCTGTGCATCAAGTGGCATGAGTGAGGAGCAGAGCCATGCTGCAAGGCACACAGGTACCCAGTGGTTTTGAGTGCTGCTGTGCTCTCTGCTGGGCCTGGCAGCACGCAGGGGCTGGGATGTATCAGCCCGGGTCAGCGTGCACTTCGTAGAGCTGACTGCCGGCGCTGCTCAGCACAGCCACGGGCCATACAGGTCCCATGTTTGGGGTGCATCCCCGGGGCAGGGCCAAGTGCAAGCAGGGCTGAAGGTGTGTCCTCAGCACATTCTGCCTGTTGAACAAGAATTTGGGTCCCCCCTCATCTTAACATCATGTACCAGATGAGACCTCAGAGCCGAGGGGAGGAGGCTGTCCTGGAATCACGGAGCGGCAGCATAGCTCACGTCCTTGCCTGCTCTGACTCCTGCATTACCTGGACCAGGAAACTGTTGTCAGTCAATTCCTCATTCTGTACCCATTGCGATGTCTATTGCTGCAGCATCTCTGTGCCTCCCAGTCTTGCCTTAAGCAATGTGATGAGTAACTGTCACATGCTTGTTTCCTTCCATCCTCACCAGGGAAAGGAGCTTGTGCAGCACTGTATCATGTTTTGTAATCCCTGTAGGGTTTTTGGCCTTCTTATACACGTGCATATCACTCAGCTTTTATGTGGAGGAATGGAAAGAAAAGCTCGTTGTGCAGGTGAAAGAGTGTTGGGTGGCCATAGGTGTCACCTGGAGCAAGCTGTTCCCCTGGCCGATACCTTTTTTCTGAGAGCTTTTCACCATATTTCTCAATAGGGATAAGTTTTTTTCTTCCAACGGACAGATTACTGTGACCCTGCTTCAGAGGAAGCAGGAAAATTTCTGTGGTGAATGCTCAAGACCTTTGCCAACCCACCAGCCGCATTTGACTTCCTGCGGGGAGGGAGAGCAGCCGAGAGTGCCTTTTGCTCAGAGCCACTTGGGGGACTGTCACTGCTGAGCCTGGTGTCCCATTTGGTTGCATTGTACCTTTTGGCAGGCAACACTTGCAAAATATGTTAGGCAACCTACAGCCACGGTGTAAATTCTCAGAATAGGACGCAGAGAGAGACATGCTGTGACTATCACCACGTATGGTGAGGCAACAGATGGCTCCCACACATTTGCTCCTGAAAATGCGTCTCCAGTGGCTTGATCCTCCCTGGCTGATCCATGCTCCCAAGGATTTTAATTGCTGTTATGAATTAACTTTGTTGTGTTGTATTTGTACATATGTATTTCCTGTACAAAGAAGCTAGAATACATCCTCAGGACCTCTACTGGGGAGATATACTGGGAGAAACTAGCCTTTACTGAAGGACCCACAGCCTGAAACCTGGAGCCTGTGACATCTTGTTCCTGTGCCTGCACAGAGCCTCAAGGTCCAGTCCTCTACAGCCAGTCGCAGGCTCTGGACCCAATTTTAGACACGATGAAGTGGGTGAATGTAACAAGCGAGGAACCTCCTGTACTCCATTGTATGGCTGTGAGCCCTGCAAGATGCGCACAGGTACCCAAATGAGCAGTGCCTGAGTGCCGCCCCTTAGGACACAGACAGAGATCATGCCCATTGCATTATGCAGTGGCACGTTCTCTGGATTTTTATGGCGTGTGCATTGTTAACTTCACACCTATCTTTTCTGTGCCATTTGTCTCAGTCTGCAACATCTTATTTCTACTGGTAAGCCTCTAAACTGGGACAGAAATAAGGGACACACTTTAATTTCTCATCAGCTCTAGTCTTAAGTATCTTTTTGGACTTATCAAATATGTGAAAGACCTAGAAAGTTGTCAGGCAAAACTGCAGAGAGTATTGCTAACTGTTAACACTCAGCAGTTAAATCATTCAGTCCTGAATGGTGTGTTATTTGATGGTTCCTCCTAGAAGATGAAGAGGTGGAGAAGCAGCAGAGTTTGAACACACACAGCAAAAAGATACAAATCAACAGCAATTAGGAAGGTTAAAAGACAGAAAAAAATCCCAGCCAAATCCCCTTTCATGTGTCCAGCCTGTTTACATTCTGTGCTAGAATAACGGTGATCTGACTCACTGCTGGCATTAATGAAGTTTGCACCTCTGGATGAGCAATTTAATTTATCTCAGCAAGCCAAAGCTCATTATAACAGTCCATAAATGCTATCAGATGAAAGCAGCATCCTTCAGCAATCTGGGGGATTAAAGCACGGAGGCATTCGACTGACAAGGCTTCTGCTGGAGAGACTGCAGTCAGAGCACGTGTGTTGCAGGCTGAGGAGGCACAATACCTCCATCACTGCAGCGGATTTCTCTGTACCGAGAAAGTGATCTGGAGCCTCTGCAACACTCCTCTGGGGGTCAGCAGCTCTTTTTTTCCCTTTCTTCTCAGGACATCTCTCCTTATGATTCATCAGGCCCAGCACCAGCTGGGGAGACAGGTGAGGCTCTGGGGGACTCCACCGGTTGGCTGCAGAGCGATGGCTCTCCTGCAGGGAACTGGAGGCTCCTCGGAGGGGCAGAGACTCGCAGCACCAAAGGCACACAAAGGGGACCAGGGTGGGGGGAGGAAAATGGCTGATTCGCTGATGCTGTCCCCTTGTGTGTGGAAACCTCCTTGTCACACACATGCCCTCCCACGCCAGATCCAGCCACTTGAAATGCAGCTTCCACTGCCGTGCTGACCTTCCCGTTGCCTTGGTCTGGGTGGAGGCCGTGTGGCATGCACGCGGTCCTTCCCTTCGCGCCCTCTCTGCGGGGCCTGCCGGCGCCTGCGGCACACAGCACCTGCTGTTGGGGTGATGAGGCGAGCCCAGCTGGATGCTCCCTGGCAGAGGTGCTCGGTGGAAACGGTTTCTCCAGCAGTAGGAGGGATCTCCACCACCTTTGTGTTTGCACCACTCGTCAAAATGAAATATTTTCAGTTTTGCAATTTTTTTTCATGTGGAGAGTTGTGGAGATGAGGAGGGCAGGGAATGAACAGAAATGAACCCTCAAAACTTCAGTTTATTTTCTACTTAATTTCATATGTGAGTTGCATAGCCCGAACCCAAATTGGGGAAAAATGGTTTTCTTTTTAGTCTTCCTTCAAGCAGGCCCAATGCAGCGAGGCAGCATCCTACAGGCTGCGTGTGCCGGGGCCAGGCCAGTCCCTCCCTCACACCCAGCAATGCTGCAGGCTGGAGGGAAGGTCCCCGTGTGGTCTGGGGGATGGGGCTTCCCCGGGGGCTGGGTGCTGGTGGGGGGCTCGGGCTCCACTGCTGCGCTGCTGCACCCTGCTGCATTTAGGTACCATGCTTGATTTTCCTCACAAAGCAGCTCCCGTGCCCGGGGTGAGCCATGAGCCTGGGGAATGATGGGCAGCTGGCACTGCTGGTGCGCTGCAGTGGGGGGACGTGCCGGAACCATGGCCATTAAGCAGCAGCAGAGTTTTCAGTGGTGCAGAGAAAAGCGTCTCCCATTGCATTGCACACACCGTGCTGCCCGGTCCTACATGCCATGCGGTTACTTGGTCCCTTGAAAGCCATGATGAGCATGAGGGGAAGTTTGTGTTTTTTCAGTGAGGGAAGACATGCTGACCAAATAATCAGCTTCTAATGGGTGCACAGCATGTGGATGTGCTAAGCCTGTAATTTCGGGACTATGATTGTCAGTAAATTATTGATGCTGTGGTGGAAGGTTGAAGTTAAGGCAAAGGATTCTCATTTCACAGGATTGCTCCAAGGACCGCAGTACAGAGGGTGCATGCCTCCAGAGGAGGACATGGTGGGATGCTGCTCTGTGCACACTTGGAAACCAGCCCTGCACCAGATATGCTGCTGCTTTGTGCTGCACTCCCTCAGGCTCCGCTGTTTGGGTTTGTGCGGGGGACGGTGCCAGAGCAGCCTCAGCCCCACTCAGGCAGTGTTCCTTGTGGGAACAATACTCTGCGCTGGGAGGATTTCTTCAGTCTGTTGTCACCACGAGGAGTGAACTGATGTTCACTGAGCATCAGTTACCACTTGACAATCACCTCCATTGTCTCTGTGATCAAAACAGCAGCGCAGGGAATGGTGGCTGTGAGTGGCAGGTACGTCTGAGGGGTTGTGTCAGATCTCTTCCACCCACTGCTCTACCTGTCAAATCTAAATGTAATTTACTGTGATACAGGCATGGTGTCACCCAGGAGGCACAGCATTCCTGGGACGTGTGATGCAGCTGGGAGATCTCTCTGTCTGCCTCTGTGTACATTCCAACACCCTGTGCACACAGGTGGGGAAAAGGCAGAATAGAGGCGGGAGGAATCTTTCTTGAGTTCCCGACAAACCCAGATAGGTGGATCGAGGTCAACAGCTGCTGTAGACCCAGGATGATAAAATATACAGCCCTGAAAACATCCCTGTGGGCCATGGCACCCCACGGGGTCTGATTGCAGCCCCATAGCCCCTTCCAGAGCCACTGTGCTAGTCTGCAGTGGGGGGACTGGGAGCGGGTGGTCTCGGGAAGTGTGGGCAGCACCAGCAGAGAGAAGCAGGGAGATGGCAGCACCAGCTCAGGGCCTGAGCGGCAGTGGGAAACAGCTCTGTGTGCTTCGCCTGCGGCTGGGTGTGGAGATGCCCCATGGTGGGCAGCCAGCCGCAGGGCAGTCAGCTCCTGGCCCCGAGCGGGGTCTCAGGCAGCCTCGCCGGGTAAGGGAAGGCTTTTGTGGGCTCCCGGGTCCACCCTGAGCAAGCCCTGGGGCCAAGGCCAAGCTCCCACAGGCTGCTGACCGGCAAACCCCTGCCAGGCTTTCTTATCTCCAGCCTGTTCATTGTTCAGTGTCCTTGGGAGCAGAGGAGAGGGACCGCTAGAGCCCTGTGTGAAAAAAGGGAGGTGGAACAAAGACCCGGGCAGGGTGGGCTGGCACAGCTCCCGCTGCAGATGATACATTCTCCTGGGCCCTGCCAGAGGCTCGGGGGAGTGCAGGAGGCTGCGAAACAGCAGGCAGGGAGCTGAGCGCGAGGTGTAGGGCTGAGCATCTGGAAGAGAGACTGTAAGAAGAGTTTCCTTGGTGGCCTGTGCCTACCTCTGGCTGTAAGTCACAAGTCATCGCGTTCTGAAGGCCCCAGCACCTCGGCTGCATGCTCCTATGCAGCGAAAGCCCTCGTTTGGAGAGCTTGCTGAAAAACGGGCTGGAGGAGTGAGCACCAATTCCACTGGGAAAACTTGTTTTATTTGGCTAATGCTTCCCCTTGGTAGCCCACGGCAGTGTGCTATCCCCGGCGAGCACAGCCAGGTGCCGCGCTGTGCTGGGGACCGCATATCGGCAAGATCAGAGCATGCCAGCTGCGAACGCCCGGCCTGTGCACACACCCCCACATCTCCCCGTCAGCTCCAGCAAATGGCAGCGCTTCACCCCACCGGCACGCGGGCAGAGCAGCAGCTAGCCAGAAGTGTCCCTCTTAAATCTGCACCTTAAATACAGTGGAAAAACTACCACAGCAGAACACAAACTGAACCAGCTAAAGTAAGATTTACAGGGGAAATGTTACTAAACTGAGCTGATAAGGAAAGATTGACTCAGGAGCACAAAAGAGACAAAGGCAGCAAGAGCAGTCCACCCAATCAAACACACATACCAACACGCAAAAATAGCCCTATCTAATCTGCTTTAGAGCTGCATACAGCCGGAGCAGTCTAGCAGAAGAGGAGTCTGAATCCCAAAACCCACTGCCTTCATCTACTGCTCTCTGAGCCTTTGGGAGCCGTCCCCGTATCTCAGGTGTCTGGGGGGGCTCCCTCCTGGGCAGCATGTTTCATCCACCACAAGAGCAACCGTGAAAATAAATCACTGAGAGGACAAATGCTGGGAAAGCTGCTCAGAAGAGCAGTAGGAGACAGAGGACTGCTTTGACTGCTCCTTCCTGATTTTGGGTGTGGCAGGTGCCCAGACATCAGGAAGGCAGATCCGTTATTTCTGAGAGCTGAGCAACAGCAGAGAAAGGTGTAAAGTAACTGCCCAAGCCAGACCGCGGTCCTGTTGTGCAACTGGACATGAGCCTTCTCCTTGTGCCCACTGCAGCCACCCAAACACCCATAAATATGCCACACTGCAGAGCCAGACGATGCGCAGCTCGCTCCAGGCCTCTGCCTGCCTGGCTGCTTTCCTGCCTTTGTGCTGCGCTTCCTAAGCTGCCCAAGTCCGCCTGGCTTGCACGGCCCCAGCGCCAGCCCAGCCTGGAGCGCAGCCCTGCAGGACAAGGCCACATTCATCCAAAACTCCTGCTGGCCTCAGTCAGCAGACTGCATTTGCGTAACAAGCAGGACTGCTGTCACAAACAAAGCCCCTGGAAACACTGGGGTTTGCTAATCTTCGGGCCAGCCAGAGCCTTACATCAAATGCTGTCAGCAGTGCAGGGAGGGCCCTGCCCAAAGCAGGCATTGTGCCGGGTTTTGCTTGGCTTGGTAATTCTGCAGCACTGGAGTGGCACAGAAACTTCCCCAGTACGCACTGTGATTATCCTTCAGGTGGTCTCCTCTTTCTTTTTGGGGGTGGATGGTTTTCTTTTTCAGGGGCTCTTTGACTCGTATGCTTGAGCAGTCACCCTGCGACGGCTGCGGGTTATTAGGGATGAGGACGTGCTTACCAAGCAGCAGACAAGTGAGGCGTGGATCCACCTGCGCTCTTCATACACAATGCTACACTGAATCAGCAGTCTTTATGGCAAGTGTGATACACGGGAGCTGAACACAGAGCCGAGCAGTGAATTCATGGAGAGGGCTGCTGTCTGCTGGCAGATGCTTCATGAGCCGGCGGAGAGGCTGGATCCATTGATCTCTGCGCACCCTGCCTTATTTATTTGTCTTTACTTACAGGACTAGAGCTGTACTCCTCCCTCTTGTCTGGGGGCCAGTCCCTGCCTCATCTCCGCTCCACGCAGCCGTTTCAGGGTGACGTGCAGAGAGATGTTTATTAACCCTCCCTGCAAGTGACATCAGTCACTCGCAATAAATTGTAGAAGTAACTCAGTGAGATGACGCTCCAGCAAAACGGCCATCTCAAAGGTGTCTCCAGAAAAGATGCAAGCACATTGTTTGCTTGAAAGGAATCTTTTAGGAATAAATAAGTAAAGAAAGAAAAGGTGGTGCGGGGAAAGAGGCGCGACGCGCAGGACAGCGCGGCCGCGGAACGGCGGGCGGCCCGGACTCCGCGGAGCTGCAGCCGCAGCGCAGACGCCGAGGGCCGCGGCCGACGGGAGCTTACAGTAATTAACGCGGTAATTACCGCCAGGACGCTGCGGCTCCGCGCGGCCCGGCGGCGGTGGGACGAGCACACACCCCCGCGCCCTCTCCGCCGCCGTCGGCCTCATACCCCCCGGGGAACCGTCCCACCGACGGGCGCGGCGGGGCCTCCCCTGGGACAGCGGGCTGCGGAGGGGGCATCCGCCGCCGGGCCGGGAGCGGGGGGGCGGCCCAGGCAGCCCAGCCCCGCCCCCTCCAGCCCGTCCCGGCCCCTCCCCCGGCTCTTCCCCGCCCGCCGCCGCCGCCGCCCCGCAGCCGCTCCCGCCGCTCCGCTCCGCTCCGCTCCGCCATGTCCGCCGAGCCGGCTCCGGCCGCCGCCGCCGCCGCCGCCCCCGCTCCCGAGCCGGCCCCCGTCCCCGAGCCGGCGGCGGGCGGCGGGGAGGCGGCCGAGCACCGGGCGCTGGTGCTGACGGGCTTCGGCGGCTACGAGAAGGTGAAGGTGCAGGCGCGGCGCGGCGGCGGCCCGCGGCCCGGCGAGGTCTCGGTGCGTGTCCGCGCCTGCGGCCTCAACTTCGCCGACCTGATGGCGCGGCAGGGGCTGTACGATCGCCTGCCGCCGCCGCCCGTCTGCCCCGGCATGGAGTGCGCCGGCACCGTCCGCGCCCTCGGCGACGGCGTCCGCGACCGACAGGTGAGGGGCGGCCTGGCCCGGTTCGGCGCGGCCCCGCCGCACTGCGGTGGCCCCGCCCACCCGCGGCGGCTCCGGGCGCCGGGAGGGCCCTGTGCCGGCGACCCCGGACCGGCCACCCCACCGGTGAGAGGCAGCGGCGCGCGGGGAGCGTCCGTCGGCCGGGGTCGGGGCCGGGGTTGAGGTCCCCGTCGGGGCGGGCGGCGGAGCCCCGGGGCGGCGCGGGGAACGTCCTCCGTGATCCCGCCCGCAGAGGCCCCTGCGGCGGCGGGGCCGCGGACAAAGCCCCGTGACAAAGGGGCTGCGCTGGGCCGCGTGGGCAGGACGTCCCCGCCCGTCCCCATCCCCGTCCCGTCCCGCCCGGCCTCCCGGGGCCCGACTGCCCTCGCCCTGTGAAGGGCTGGGACAGCGGGAGCATCGCTGCCCGCCCACCCTAAGGGCCGGGGTCTTCGGGGCCTGGAGTCGTGGGGAAAAGCTGGAAGTCGTCCAGTTCCGTGGGCACTGGCAGCTGTATTTGCGCGTACAAAATTTTGTTCATGGCAAGTGCTAGTGGGATGTTGGGCCAAAGCATGACTGTGCTGTTTCTGAATACGTTTGTGACGGAGCTTTTAAACTACACGAACATGGACGGACACAGCTCCAGCCACTGCAGAGTGGTCCAGAGCCATTTGAGGGTGGTGGGGTGTGGGCACGAGCAGGTTCGTTGCTCCTGGTGCTGGGTCTGCAGCCTGCGAACCTGTGGCTGCTGCATTTCTAGCAACACAGTGGGACAGAGGAGTCGGCTTTGTGTGTGCCAGACCTTTGAGTCTTAGGGCTGTTGCAATTATGGTGCTTTAAGATAATACTTGGGTGCACAACCAGCAAAACAAAGTGTCTCAAAAAAACCCACTGTGTCAAAGATGTTTCCCTCCTCTCCAGGAAAACATTTTGGTTTATTCAAGTGTAAATGCCAAACCCACACACCAAGCAGCCTTTCTGCTTGCTGCCTTGGCTCTGCCTCTCGTCTGCTTGCTGGTACGACTGCTTGGTGTTGTGATGTCTCTGTCCCATTACAAAGAGAGCAGATGTTCTGTGACCAGTGGGATAAGAGGAGACTTTGGGGGGTGTCTCATGCTTCGGGCCTGAGGCGTAGGCCGGGAAGTTTTTCCTCAGGCTGGACTTGCCTTTTCCAGGGTTGATCCTGTTAAGCATTGCCCCATGCCTCCTGCCTGTTGGCGGAATGATGCTTGCAAGGGGCAGCAGTAATATTTCATGGTGTTCAGGCTCCTGCTCCAAGCTTGGGCAGGGAGGGCAGGACACGGCCCCCATCCCTCTCACCTCGTTGAGGGGCGTTGGTTTGGGCAGCTGGCTGTCAAGCAGCACACTGGGCGCAAGCCGGAGCCTGGGATGCCTGCAGTCCCTCTGAGGCTCCTGGTGTGTGCCCAGGTCTGTGGTGAGAGGTGCTGTGCCATGGGGTGGTTTGCCCAGAGTGGTGCACAGGCTGTGGGCTCCCGCCCAAGCCTGGTGTACTGCGGTCCCTGCAGACCCCCCCCCAGAGAATGGCGCACGCGTACCTGGCTCTGGCATACGGAGGACAAGGGTGTGGTGACTCCTGCTAGCCTGGGGCTTGGTTCAGACTGCCTTGTCCTCTCTCTGATTTTAGGTTGGCGATAAGGTAATGGTCTTGGCTAGGTCGGGGCTCTGGCAAGAAGTCGTGAACGTGCCAACCAGTCACACTTTCCTGATGCCTGAAGGGATGAGCTTCGAGGAAGCAGCTGCTCTTCTTGTCAACTACATCACTGCCTACATGATCCTGTTTGACTTTGGAAACCTGAGACCCAACCAGAGTGTCCTCATCCACATGGCTGCAGGTAAACAGTTTGTGGCAGCCCATGCTGGCCTCAGCTCTTGGCCTCAACACACAGCTTCTGAGTGGGTGGCATGGACGAGGAAGCGATCAGAACGCAGCTGAACTGACAAAACGTCGCCTGCCAGAGATGCAGGCTTTACACTGACCCAGGCGCTGGCACATGCTGAACCCATTTCCCAGCAGCTGGGGTCAGTCTCCCCCAGTGTGTGTCACAGGTGTCAGCCTGTGCCAGGCAAAGCCTTTATTCCTTACCCTCCTGGGCGCTGTGCAATCCAGACAGGCAGGGGTAACTTACCTGTCCAGAGGCTCTTCTGACTGCTGGGTCTGTTTGCTTCTAATTCTTTCTTGTTGCTGGTTTTCAGGTGGTGTGGGAACTGCTGCTATCCAGCTGTGCAAGACTGTAGAAAATGTCACCATTTTTGGCACAGCATCTGCCTCCAAGCATGAGTCCCTCAAGGAGAGCGGAGTCGCTCACCCCATTGACTACAGAACAATGGATTATGCAGAGGAGGTCCGGAAAATCTCTCCCAAAGGTACCGTGTAGTGGAGGACTTCTAAAACTGTCCTGCATTTCTTTCAAGTGGAAAGAAACTTGTAGTTACTTTCAATTCCCTCTAGGTGTTGACATTGTCCTGGACCCCCTGGGAGGATCCGATACGTCCAAAGCATTTAACCTGTTGAAGCCAATGGGCAAACTCATCACTTACGGTAAGTGTAAGCAGTGTGCCCAAACCCCAGCCTCTGCGTGGGAACAACCTGTGATGGCAGGGTAGCCGTGCATCTGGAGGGAATGCTCTGTGCTGCTCTGTGCCTGGACGTACAGCCGCAAGGGAGCAGCACTATCGCTGACTGCTGTTGTGTGGTGTAGTACCGTTATTTCGCAAAGGTCTTTAGGATGCTTCTCCTGGGTGAGGCACTGAGGGGAGTGAGATCTGTGCCTTGTCCGAGAGCTCTGGTCACAGGCTCCCAGGCTCTACCCTCCCGTGGCGAGATCTCTCTTTGGGTACGAGCCGGTGCCTGCAGGGGAAGCTGGAATGTCCTCACGGAGGAATGCTGGCACAGCTGCTTTGTCCAGGCTGACTTAATGCACAGCAGTAATAGAGCCTTGCTTTTCTCCTAGAGGATGTGTGGGTGATGAGGTTTGAGGCTACTGAATACTTATCTCTCCATTCCCCAGCTCTGAAACACTGTGATTTTGTCCTGTAGACAAAGCCCCCACACAGCCCCCAGTGGGATTCCAGACACTCACACCACTGTGCTGCTTCTGTTGTCCCAGCCATTGCGGCGTGTGGCTCCCCTGAGGAAGCCTGGCTGTGGGAGAAGGGGAGTGCTGTCCTGCCAGCCTGCCTGGATGGGGCTGGTAACCCTCTCTGGCCTCTGCCAGCACTCCAGTCGAGCTGCGCTGCTGCTGCCCTCCGAAGAGAGGAGTTGTTCTATATTTTTGCAATATATGGGTGCCGATAATCCAAATTCTGTGTATCTTGATGCCCAGGCAGGTGCCTGTTTCCGCTGAAGGCCAACTGGGCGGATCCTGATGCGATCCAGTTCTCACCTCTGTCCTCCATCGCTGTGTGAGCTGCTGCTTCCCTGCGTATTGCCTGAGCTGTTCGTGGGACATCCTCTGCCTCTCCTGTTGTGTTGATTCCAGCTCATCTGTGGCTTGCCTTCTTTTTAGGGGTAGCGAACCTGCTCACTGGGCAGAAGAAGAACCTCATGGCTATGGCTAAAACTTGGTGGAACCAGTTCAGCATCAATGCCTTGCAGCTCCTACACCATAACAAGGCTGTGTGTGGCTACCACCTGGGATACATGGATGAAGAATTTGAGCTTGTTGGAGGCGTTGTAGCCAAGCTGGTTAACCTCTACAGTCAAGGCAAAATCAAGCCCAAAATAGACTCTGTATGGCCCTTTGATCAGGTGAGTCTGAGCTAACATACAGGCTGGCAGCACCCAGAAGTTACTGGGCAATTGTTTTCTGCACAGTCAGCCCTGGATCAGTGTGAGCACCTTGTTCACAGGGGATGAACTGTTGCAAATGTTTAATAACCATCTGCTCTCAGACATTCAGTGCCTTTTTCCTTTCAAGATATTAAGGGGGAGTAAAGTGGCTGGGCTCTTCTGCTCCAGTGCACAGAGCTGAGCAGTGCCAGACAGCGTCCCCATGGAATAGTGCAGGCGTTCAGCTGCACTCCGTGGGCCGCAGCAGCCCACGGAGGGGCTGGGTTGTGCATCAGGCTGGGGACCGCCCTGAGCCTACACTCTGTAATTAAGCAGGCAGCTGGGACCCTTGCTGCTGCCCTTCCATGGGTGAAAAAGAAGCCAGGCAGTGAAGCAGATTAAGGATGTTGGAAGGGAGCAGCAGGTTTTTCAGCAGCTCTGCTGTGCTCAGTGTTGTTCCATCAGCCTGTCCAGGCAGAGTCAGGTTCTTCCCTTGGAAAGCCTTTGCTGGGGTAGGACTTATTGCAGGGGAGCAAAGGACTTGGTAATGATCAGTTGTTGTTAGTACCTGAGAACTAGTCTGATGCAAATGCTTAAGGAAAACTCTGTTGATTCCAGGCCTGGCCCAGGTGCTGTTTTGCTTAAAAATAATACTAATTTTAAAAATCTGTGCATGTATTGTTCTGTGGTTGTGTAGATGGTAGAGGCATTGTCCTTCTGGCTGTTCACTGGGTTCCTGCAGTGCTCCCCTCTGCTTGGAAAGGAAGCTGTGGTGACATACGCTTTGTTCTTCCCTGGTTTGCGTAGCAGAGCATCCTTGCGTGCGCTACAGCTGGTCTGTGTGAATTCTTGAGGACAGCTTTCTACGGGCAGGCTGGGGTAGCTGCCCAGCTCTATCCAAAATGCATCTGTGCAGAGGCACCCGAATGCTTGGCACTGCCTTGGACTGCCAGGGAAGCTGTCTCCTGGGTGGCCCTCAGACTAGTCTGGGTGGACCAAGGGGTGCGGGAAGGGCACGACCACACTGCGTGGTGCATGTGGGTCTCACCAGATCCCTGTTGCTTCCAGGTGGCAGATGCCATGAGGCAGATGCAAGAGAAGAAGAATGTTGGAAAGGTCATCCTGGTTCCTGAAGCACCCAAGGAAGAATCCAAAAAAGAAGAGAACTAAGAAGTGTGCCGATTGTCAATTCATGGTTTAACTCCCTGATCTTTGGGACCTGGAAATGGACAGATCAGTAGCTTCCATCTTCAATTCACCAGTACAAGAACATCGTGGTTAAAGTTCAGATGAGGTTTGCATGCTCTCTTTGTGACTGATCCTTTGCCAGATATGCCTCCTGCCCCAGCTCTGTGTTCTGAAGCCTGTTTATTTCATACTTTTTTCTAATCACTTGTTTCTCTACTGAATTTCCAAACTAACCTGATTTTTCTCTGGCAATGCAGCTGAAGCTTCCAGGCAGTTGGTGATTAACAACTGCATAGCCTGTCACCATAAAGTCAAGGTATAATAACATACTGTAGCAACTGCCAAGTATCTCCACAGAGTCTGAGCCCTGCTGAAGCGTTTGCGCTGTCACCTTTGAGAAGCTTGTTCAGTAGGAGAATGGACCCAACTTAGGATGTGTCCTCAACAGCCAGAGGAACAGCGCGGCTGGCCTGGTTTAATTCTAGCACGGGCTGCTCTTCTGTTTACACTAACCACGCTCTTTCCCCTCTGCTTTCGTTGGCCTCTAACACCAGTCAGATAGTAACAGGTCATGTCTCTGCCTTGTAAGTAACCATCCTGGCATTTTGGAGTCTGTGGCATATTGCACCTAATTTGCAGTCACTTCTCTGTGCAGTCAGCAAATAACCTGACGGGCTAAGCTGTGTCTGAATGCAGAAGAAAAGTTTCAATTAGGTAACTTGATCTTGTCCATTTTCTGATTCCAAACTGTATAGGGAGATCTAAACTGTGTCTGATTTCTAGAGACCATAAGGACTCAACTGTGTCTCAAATGACTGGAACAATGGATGTTGGCTCTGTGCTTTATTGATGTTGGGCTCCCAGCTGGTATTGTTAAGGCTAAACTTCACCCTCATGTTTGTATTTCCAAGGGCTGCAGTGTTGAATCTGACTTCAGCGAGATGGGAACAAAATAAGCGCCTGTTAATGCTTGCTTTGTGCTGTGCCCCATGTGCCGGGGAGGGGTTGCGGTTTGGGAAGTGATGTGCGAGAGCCAGTGCTGTCCGATGGCTCCGCGCAGCCTGGGCTGCTCTGTCTGCAGTGCGCCACCCAGTAAAGCTATCGCCAGTTACCAGTGCAGGTGGTGAATGCAGCCCTGTGTTGAGCCTCTCACCTGGGCATCGTGAGCAGTTTAAGTTGTGCTTTCCATTCTCTTCTACCGAGCTCGTTAGATATCCACTCTGATGAGCTCTTGCCTTGTGGTTCGGTGCTGCAGGAGGGCTTAACTACTCTTCTTCCCCTGAAACTGCAAGTCTGGGGACCTTTGGGCTCTCTTCCAGCACCAAGGGTTTAAGGACCACCTGGGGTGCTCCTCCCAGACCAGAACTCTGTTTCCCTTCCTCTCTTCTTTCCCCTGTGCATTTGGAAACGTCGCTGTGCAGAGACCCGAGCCTAGTTCTGTGAACACTTAATGTCCCGGGTGGTGTCCTGCTGGACTGCGTTTTCAGCCCTGAGTGACTGTGGTGCTGTTTGTGCTTGCTTTGAGGCTTTGCCATGGATTGTGGGTGGTGCGGGCTTCTAAGCTTCATTTGGGGTTTGAAAGGGTAAACCTGAGGGCACCAAGAAGAGCTGCCCATCATGGAGGAGCTCAGGACCCAGGAGCCAAACCTCGCTACCAGGAGTCCTGCTTAACCAAACCCCACAGGGGACGCGCCAGCCAGACGAAGGGCCCCATACACAAAGCCCCTTTGTCACCCGCAAGCAGCCAAGCCCTGCGCAGGGCAGGGGGTTCCTGTGCCGGTGGGGAGTGTGGCTTCTTCCTCGGCCAGCTCTGTCCTCCAGCAGGGCCCGTTTCTCTCAGTGCGGTGGTTCAGGTGCTTTGGTTCTGCCACCTTTTAGAATCACGTAGGCACAGCCTCCAGGGAACTGGCCCTGCCTGGCTTTAAGTATTAAGACAACCCCCTTCCCTGTGACTTCAGAGGAGGGCTGGAGCCCTGTCAGATCTGTGTCAGTCCATCTCTCGCACTTGATATGTGAACTTCATAAACATGGTCTGATGAAACTCACAAGCACAACTTTTAACCTTTCTGAATCCAAAATCTTGCTGCTTCTCCTTTCAGCCTGCCCTGTCATGCTAATTTAGATTAAATCCAACAGTGTCTAATGCTGCTTTACCAGGTCTGACAACAGAAGGACTGTCTAAATTGCTGAAATGGGAAGTCTGGACCTGTTCCTTTGAGAAACTGGACTTCACCTTGATGAAAGAGCAACGTGCGCAAACGGCACACAGCCCTGCACATCTTCAGGTTCTGCACAATTGTAAAGGGGAAAACTCTCAAACTGTGTTTCGCGGTAACATCCTCTCCTTGCTTTACTCTCGGCTCGGCGCATGCTCAGTGCCTTACTGGGATGACCTGGGATCGGGCAGCACAGTGAGGCACTCGCAGTCTGTCTGCGCGGTGCAGCGTGATGGAGGACAGCGGGAGTGTTGCAGCTTCCGTAGGACACTGACACGCTGCCTTGTGATACACTGCAGAAAACAGTATCTCGGTGCCTTCTTCTACATGCCTGTAAGGACTGGGAAGTCACTGGAGCCTTTTCCATTCTGGTCTTTCAAAGTATTGCTAAAAACCTGCTATGACTCTCGTTAGCTCTGTTTTGTGAACGCTGGTGGTGTAGTGAACAGGACGGTCCCTCCCCATGTCTCGCAGCCTTCCCCGGGCCGTCCTGGGCGTTCTGCGCTCCCCGGTCCAGAAGAGCCAGAGCAGAGCCCCGGTCTCCCGCAGGGCGGCTGTTTGGCTCCGGCCAGTCTTCAAGCGAGGTTTTATCTGCTCCCCAGCCTTGGCTTTCCAGAAACAATCCTGACTTCCCACTCATCGGGTAGCTGCTCCTGTATCTTCTACCTATGAATTCCTGAAGCCCTTCTCAGGGCGGGAGCGTTGAGCAGTTACAGTTTGTTAGAGTTTAGCTGTTTTATGTCCCTTGGTAGCAACAGTGTTTTCTACAGAAAGACCAAGATTAGAGGTAACCTTGCTCTTCACTGCCTCACTGATGACTCTGCTCCAGGTGGTTAGGGTTGGTTGTTGTTGTTTTGGTTTTGTTTTTTTTACCTTTTTTTTAATGGGCAAACAATTTATGGGCCAATAATTATAGAACCTATGTAAAACAACTTCAAGTGTCTTAACTCAAAGTTAACCAGCAGGTTTGTATACTAAGGACCAAAGCAAAAAACAACAGAAACCCTAAGATAAAATCATTCCACTCAATGTTGCTTAACTGTTTAGGGTGAAGTTGTGCTATTGACGAAGTGGGAGATTCCTGTGCTTAAATTGTGTGTGCCATTCCAGCTATCAGAAGTGCAATTTAATGTTTATTTTACTGATTGTCTGACCCAACGGTGGTGCTGTGAGAAATGGCAAGTGGCAAGTGTGAGTCAAGATCTCGTGCGCAGAGGAGCGACATCCCCGGCACTGCCCGTGGCCGCGGGGCTGCTCAGCGCAGGGTGCCTGGGCGAGTGACACTCCTGTGTCGCTACTGCAGTCGCCTTCCAGACTGGCACTGCTACTCTTGGACAAAATGCAACTCCTTTGCTATCACCAGGCAGCTTTTGTCACGTTTCTGACTCTTTTTTTCTCTCAAGCTTGCTTGTGTTGCACGCTAACCACAGGAGGGAGGACGCAGCCTCGGCTTGCGCAGAGGAGCACGGCCCCAGCTGAGTGCTTTGAGATGGGGGAAGGAGTTTAGCTGTACATTTCATTTTGGAATTGACTGACCAGGGAGAAGTAAGAAGCATCGTGGGCCTTGGGCTTTAATTGGTGCAGGATCCTGGCCCTCTTACAGCTGCTGTCGTAGGTGTAAAACCACTCTTGTTGCCTAATGAAGTCTCTAGTGTGCTAAGCCCTGGTGATAGCAAATGTGACTGGCAAGTAGTACATGAGTGTGATGTGACATGCATTAGACTCTGAGCCTCTTATAACATATGGTCTGGTCTGTACTGTCTGAGTCATGTTGATTTGCAGATACATGATATGAGTGATACTCCTCCTACAGACACTTGGAAAATCTTTGTTTAAAAAATATATTCTGCTTTGTGCGTGTAACCAAGTTGGACAGAAAGCAAGTGTGCCAATGCTGTTTACATGACTATATTGTGTAATGCTCCTGTCTAATGTTACCATATGCCTTATGTGTTTCAAATGTTAATTAAAAGCATAACAAAACCCTCAGGGGTATGCTGCTCAGTTTCTTGTTAGAATGAACCCTCTGCCCCCAGCTCAGCCTCTGGAGCACTTCCATTGCTTCTCCAGGCAATCAGTTGTTGGACACATTCGGTTTATAAATTCTGACTCTCCCAGGGTGAGCAGTGCCTCTGCTCTCAAGGACAACTATTAATTGTTACCTCGATCTTCTTAACATCCTGTTCTGGAGGGCAGCTATGGTGATTTTTGCTGCAAAGCCCTTCGCTGGCCTCTGTGCTTTACCCTGTGTCTGGGTTTCTCCATAGCCCATTGAGACTGAAACGGGTACCTGGGGTGATGGTGAGACAAAGCATGAACAACCACTACTAAAAACTGTGGGGAATAAATCTCGTTTATTTGTGTTTCTTCACTAGTGCCTGTCTGTGCCAGCATAGTCTCATGGGAGGCAGCTCTTGGCTTCGAGAGCTGTTGCTGCTGTCCCCGGGAGAGCGTCAGTGGCCGTCTGTCCCCAGAGCAGGTGCTGGGGAGGGTCTGTGTCTGGGGGCTGTCTGCTGCAGGACTGAAATGTCTGAGTGAACAGCTGAAGTTAATGACAGCTCAGCTCTGGCACAGGCTCTGGCTGTGGCTGAGCTGGAACCTGCCGTGGCCGGAGCGGGAAGGGATTCACAGAAGATGGGGCTGAACTACAGGGAGGGTCCTGCTTAGGTTTGCGTTACGCTGCTGAAAGCCACACCAGGGCTGGAGCTGGTGTTGAAACAAGCTGTGCTGGTGAGGAAGAGCACCCAGGAGGAGCCAGAGTTTCAGGGAAGCTCTGCTCGTGCTGAGGGTTGCGGGAGGCAGGGAGAGGTGCTGCTGTCCCTAAGGTACAGCTTTCTGGCTACCTCTGGGGACACACGAACTCCTTGGACAAACACCTGCTTTTTGCCGAGCTGTCTGTGTCAAGCTGCAAGTTTTGTCAACTGGAAAGGAAGGTGAAGCAAAGGCAGAAGCTGTGGCTGCTCAGGCAGGGATGCTCAGGCAATGCCCAGTTTCTTCAGTACTGCGCAAACCTCGCGGAGATACTGTGCATCAGGATAGCCGTTCCTGCGGGCAGAGGGCAGTGGCATCAGTCCTGCTGATGGTGCTCAAACCACCGAAGGCAGCAGCAGGTTATTTGTACCCCATCCCTTCAACAGGGGCTGAGGGTGGAAGTCCTGCCGCCTGCAGGCACAGCCTGCACCCAGAGCACTGTCATGGGTAAAGCCAGGAGAGCTGTAAGTGACCAGGGCCCAGAATTCTTGGCTGTAGGGAACTTAGGGGTGTGGGATGGGCAAGGGCTTTAGCTCCAGCTGGAGGATGCCAGGGCCAGTCTGCCACACCACAGCTGCCCTGTCCGCTGAAGCAAAGGGAGGCACCAACTCTACCCTTGTAGGAGCCTGGAAAAACCACCCATGCGAGCATTTGTTGAGCTGGAGCCCATGGTTCTCTAACTGCCAAAAAAAACCAAACCCGAAACACACCTGGAAGCTTGGGATGAGCTGGGCCATACCTGGCTTTGCCTCCGTCCCAGGAAGTTTTGTGTGGGATAAGGCCCCATGTCACTCTTTCTTCTCCATCGCAGGACTTGATCTGGAACGTCAGCCCTTGCTCAAATGCTCTCTTCAGTAGCATTGCCGTCTTCTGCCCTTCCTTGTTGTCAGGCAGGAAGGCACAGAAATTCCCCCCTTTGTAGGGCTGTCCTGGGCGGGGGTCGCCAACCTTAGAATAGGAAGAAAGCATTTTAAACATCAACCTCAGTGCTGTGCCTCAGAGCTGGCTTCTGAGGCTCTGTCCAGTTTGCAAATACACAGATGATGGTGACCCCCATGGGCTGTTAGTCTATCTGAACCAAAACTGGAGGTCACACACTCATCAAAAGCAGCAAGCTGCTCCCAAACTTGCTGTGGAGCTTTTTGCCTTCCACAGGTCAATACCTCTGCTGCTTTGCCTGTGGGACATGGAACTGCAACTGCCCTCACCACAACCACCACACACAGTCCCCCCACCCCCCAACAGAACCCACCGCATGTCCTGCAGCAGGATGGGGAGCCCCCGTGGTGGGTACCTACCCCCTGCACGCCATCAGAGATGGTGTAGGAAACCTGGAGTGTGAGGTCTCGATAGTAGCCCGGCAGACTCTGAGACAGGCAGGAGATCTTGAACGTCCCCGAGATCTTGCGGCGTGGGGCGACCGAGAGGGAGCTGCAGCACATGGGCTGCATACTGTCCGCTGCGAAACATGTCCTGCACAAGGCGTGACCGCATGGGGCCTGGCAGGTCACACCTGAGCCCTGGCAAGCATCGCACCGGCCCAGCGGGATCCCACCACTCTCCCGTCCAAGGCTGGCGCCTCTTGTCTGCTGCGATGAGAGCTCAGGCTCCTCCTGTGCAGTGCTCCTGCCCATTGGGAGCGGGGCCCTTTCCCGGGCCCTGGGCTCCACTGCAGGCGACTGTCCAGCCACAGCCGCGGGCAGCACAGCAGCCGTAGCCCCATACAGCCGGGTGGGCAGGGAGTGAGGAGCACCGTCCGTGGCAGGAACCGGTGAGTGTGGCTGTCCCGTCTCCTCGTTGTGGCCTCCTCCACTCTTGTCTCTGGCAAACTGGAATTTGTCTGGCAGAACCTGCTTTAGCCGCGCAATGTCAGGATCCCCCACTGGCACTTTTGTCTTTGGCCGTTCCTGGGACTCCCTCAGACCAGCAGGTCTTGGCTTATCCACCACACTGGGGCTCAGGAGCCTGCCTCCTCCCTGCACAGCCCCAGAATCAACGTGGTCACTGCCCTCCTCCTGCCCCAGCGCCTGCTGGAACCTCCAAGGACTGGGGGACCTCTTTTCCTCAGCCTCTGGCAGCCAGAAAGGCCTGCGACTGTCTGCTCTGTCGCTAACATCCAGGTCCTGCAAGTCCATCTGCAGGGATGCCAGGCTGCCAGGAAGGGCTGCACCCAGCACCACGTCCTGGCCTCTGCTTGACCGGCGGATACTGGATTGCTCTGTGCTCTCCGGCCCTGGAGACAAGGATGAAGACTTCAGGGCATGGATTCTCCTGGAAGAAAACACGTGGAAGGCCTCAGTCACTCCCGGCAGCATCTCCTTGGGGCAGGCGAGGTACAGCTTGTACTTGTCTTTGCTGAGTCCAACCCCGAGGGCAGTTCCTCGCAGGAGGCTGCACAGTTCGCCCAGGGCACTGTCATCTGGACCATCTACAGCGAGCTCCGAGTAGCTCATACTCTGACACACCAGGTCAGGACACTTCTGCACAAGAGCTTCCACCTTCCATTTAGCCTGGAAAAGCTTGCTCCGGTCCACCGCCTGTAGCGTCAGCACCGTGCAGTCCCCATCACGATGCTCTAAGATCTGCACACCTCCATCCCTGCACAGCTCATCAATAGCAGAGCGGCAAACATCTTTCAGGTAAGACCACTGCAGAGAGTCCAGGCTCATTTCTTCACTCACCCCACCACCCCCACTGCCGGAGCCTCGGCGCTTGTCGCTTTCCTGGGACCTTGGCAGGGAGAAGCTGTTGGAACGTCGCAGCAGAGGCCTGGACTCAGAGAGTTTAAGGGCTAAAGCAGAAGAGGTCCTTGTCACATCAAAGGTACTAGACGCGCTAGCGAGGGAGTGGTGCTTGATGGGACTTGAGCCTTTAGAGTCCCCAGGATGCTGTGAAGTGCTGTTTTCTTTGTCCCCAAAGGGAGACAGAGCCGTGTGCCTTGTAAGCCTGTCACCTCCTTTCTCATGATCCCATTCTTCGGGTTCCTTCTGCTGAGACTCTGCTGCTGACCCCAAAACCACATCTGTTGTAGAGACACAAGGCTGGTACTGCTGTGTCAGTGCTGTTGGGTCACTTGGACCTGGAGCATGTGTCTCTGAGAAGCGTTTTGCAGAAAGCTGCGCCTGTCCCACTGGTGGAGAGTCCCGACTGCCCTGAGACCTGTCAGCTTTCAGAGTGCCAAAGTTGGCAGCCAGCTTGAGCTCACCTTTCAGCTCCGACCTGCCTGGGCTGAGCCTTGAGGCTGAGGTGTCCACAGGCACTTTGGGCTTGTGCAGCGCAGCCTCTGTGGCACGGGAGGTTGCTGGGTGTGAGGGCAGGGAGCTGCTGAGCATGTCAACCATGTGTGCAGCACCTCTTCTGGTGCTGAAATCCTGAAGGTACTGCTTGGCCTGGGACACATCAATGAGGTTTCCAATAAGATAAAGCTGCTTCTCATCCTCGTGGCAGAGCAACTGGGGATACAGTTTCTGCATCTCACACGTCAGACCCCTGAGTGCCTGGCTGTCCATATCCAGTCCTCCCTTGGTGATCTTCTCCTTGCGCAAGCTCACCTCCAGCTGCTGGTAAAGCTGCTGCAGGGCCAGGCGGGCCTGTTGCAAGGCGTCCATGTCCCCAGACATACCTGCAGATGGTTGGAGGTACAGTATGGCGATGCCATCACTGCTCACATCCACCACGTCCACACCATGCTGGTGTAGCACACCTTGGTACTTGGCAGCGCAGAACCTCTGCATGTACAGGTAAATGTCCGAGTCCATCGCTAGGGAAAAGTCCTCCAGCTGTTCCACAGCTCCCCCGTCCACCAGGCCCCGACGTGATGGGACTTTAGCTGCCTCTTCATACCCCTGGTCCCAACTCAGCAGCTTTGCTGTCTCTTGTGCTGACTCAGCGGAGTCAGGAAATTGCTGGTGATCACGCATTCTGATCTCTTCAGCCACATGGCTGGAACTCAGCAGGAAGATCTCTCCAATGTCTTCACTCTGGAGGTTTAGGCTGCCCAGCAGGTCTCTGCTGAAGGCCTGCAGCTCAGTGAATGGTCCCTTGACTATGCAGTGTGTATTCTTGGAATCGAAATTGAACTGCACGTTGCTGTAGCCTTTATGCAAGTTCCTCAGGAGGGTTTTACCAGCAGGAAGCTTACCATAGTCAACTATCACGCACGCACGTATGAAGATCTGCAAGTAGATAGCAAGGGAGTGAGAGAGCTAGAACAAAAAATAACCCCTCTCCAAGGCACAGAGGGAGGTAAATGCACCTGACACTTGCCACAGCCCCTGCAATATTATGACAGAAGAGACAATGTGATCCACCACCTCCCTCTCTCAGCATCCTGCTTTCAAATGAGACAGGAGCATAACATGGGCAGGACTGAAAGACCCAGCCAGCCCAAACGGCTCTTGGACACTGCATGCATAGTCAAAAGCTTTCTGCAAACATGGAATGTGAGGGGCAAATCCCACAGAGATGTGGCCCCACTTCTACACGCCAGGAGCTCTGTAAACAGCCCAAACCCAAGAAACCCACTATCCCTTCTGCATATGAAGTGCAGTTGCCCTCTCACTCCCCCAGAGCTTCAGCTGCAGACCTTCAAGCAGTCTGGCACCACAGTCCTGGGGAAAAGTCTGCAATGCCAGGCTGACTGCCATGGCCATGTTTTCAGTGCTCAGACATAAAAACATGAGACGTAGCTGCTGCCATACTCTCTTGAAAGTGGAGGAAGAGGCAGGAACTCTCCAGTGCCTCCTAGATGCCAGCACATCTGTCTCCTAAGCTCTCCTGAGAAGGAGAGAGGAAAAATAGACTCCGTGTGTCCAGCTAATGACATGGCAGAGGCATTAACAGGATCCCTTGTGTGTCACCAGATGGGCTGGGGAAAAGTACCCCTTCCCCCAAGTCTGACTGTCCTTCCTTGCTTCGACAGGCACAAACACCAAACAACCGAGTGCATGGCCTGCCTGGCTGTCCCTGTGTTGTTAGCACAGAAAAAAAAATAATTCCTTATTTGAATATGAATAAAAATGGATTTGCTTTAAGTCTAATTAAGATTAAAGGAGAGAGGTGCAGTCCCCTTCCCGAGCGTGCCAGCCAGGTGCAGACCGGCTCTGGGAGCCAGCTGGGGCTGTCACGGCTGCGCGGGCAGGAGCTGCCTGCTCCTGGCTACCTCATCGGGGCTCAGCTCCGCGACGTGCGCCGTCACCTCCAGCGGGTATTTCTTCCCTTCAATGGACAACGTGTGATTCTTTACCTTCAGGATCCTCTGGGCCACTGGGTGGGAAAAGCCAGTAGCCACCACCGTCAGCCCGGCCTGGAGCCGAGTGGCTGCAGCCCCGTCCCCGCTCTGCCCATGTGGGACATGGCGGGGGGGACGCGGGTCGGGGGGCTCGGGAGCGGGCAGAGCCAGGGCCTGGTGGCCGTTACCTTCGGGCGTCTCGAAGGTGATGATGGCGCAGGGCGGGGGTCCGGGCAGCACCCGGAGCTCGGCGATGTCCCCGCCGCCGTTGCGGGAGCGCAGGAAGTGGATGGTCAGCTTGTCAGCCACCCGGTCGGGCGGCAGGTCGGCGGGGAGCCCCCGCACCCGCACCGTGCGGCCCGTCATGCCCGCGCCGGCAGACGGGCCCCGCTCCGCGCCGGGACCCCGCCGTCCGCCCCCGGCCCCGGCCCCCCGTCCGCCCCCGGCCCAGCCCCTACCCAGCCCCTGCCCGGCCCCGGCCCCGCCGCCCCCGGCACTGCGGCCCCGCTCCGCTTCCCGCTCCGCTCCGGCCCCGCCGCCGTGAAACGAAACCGAAACCGCGCCCGTCCCGCCCCGTTCCCCGCCGCCCCCGGCACCGCGCCAGCGCCCGCCCCGTCCCCCGCACGACACACACGCCGCTCCCGGCAGATGTTTTAATTGCCGCCGTGCCCGGGTCCAGCGGCCGGGGCTATCCCGCGTCCTCCGTGAAAACGGCCACCCCCCACCGCCCTGCCGGGACGTAGGCCAGGCTGTCCACCTCTCCCCCGCCGCGGCTGGCCTTCTGGAAGTGGATCTCCAGGGCGTCCCTCATGGGGTCCTCGCCCAGCACATCCGGGATCCCCGACAGCAGGACGGTCCGCGGGCAGCGGCGGGGCTGGAGCTGGGCAGAGCCGGGGTGAGCTGCGGCGGCGCCGCAGGGGAGGGATCCCCTCGGCACAGCGGGGAGCGCTGCTCAGCTCAGGCCTCGGGCTGCATGGCTCGCAGGGCTGCAGGAGCCCCCCCGTGCTGGCAGGTGCTGCTTGGCACTCGGGTCCGTGCCCTTACCTGCAGGTTGGTGATGTCCCCGCTCATGCATGGTGATATTTTGAGCTCATATCTTCCTTTCCCAATAAGCACCTGGATGTGTCCTCTTGCGATCAGCGGCTCTGCCACTGCAGATGGGGAGGAAAGCCCTGAGGCCCCAGGTCCCTGCTGAGCCCCAGAGGGGGTGACATCCAAGGAGGGGGAGCTCCAGGGGAGGTTACAGACACCAAGGCTGGCACTGCCCAGCCCCAGCTTACCTGCATGTCGCAGCCTCAGGGGAGACAGGATAGCCCAGGCTCACTCTGCCTTCCCCATTTCCCACAGACACAGCTCCATCTGCTCTCTGGAGATGACCTGTGCCCCCCCAGGGCCGGCTGGGCTGCTCCCCCCTTGCCGGCAGCCCGAGCTTAGCACACCCCACGCACCTCCATCCTGCGCGAAGGTCAGCACCACCTGGCTGGAGTCATCCAGGAACTCCCTGCTCTCCACCTCGCCGCCCCCATTCTTCGTCTTGCTGAAGAAGAGCTCCAGCTTGTCCAGCAGCACCTCATCGGGGATGCCCAGGCTGGGCAGGTCAGACACCAGGATACTCCTGCTGCTCCGAGTCAGGCTGATCTGTGGGTGGCACAGGCCAGTCAGTGCCGGGGCAGGGCAGGGCCGGCCCCAGCGCTGGGGGAGCAGCGCAGAGCTGTAGCACTGACGTGCTGAGCTGGGCTGGTACCAGTGACCCCGCAGAGGTGAGCTTGGCTAGCGGCGGGGCCGGGCACAGCAAAGCCGGTGCATGCCCAGGGCAGCTCTGTGGTTCTCTGTAGTGCGGGGAGCAGCGGATGCTCGGGACCCACCTCCAGGGCAGATGGCAGCAGTATGTCCACCGGCGCTGCCTGCACACGCACTGTGCACCGGTCGAGCTCCTCCAGCTCCTCCCCACAGCTCAGCTCCACCATGTGCTCCTTCAGCTCCATGATCCTTCGGGCCACTGCAAGCAGGGAGAGCCCCCAGCACAGAGGATTGACCACTGGCTCCGAGCACGCCGTGGGACAGGACAGGGGGCAGCTCATGCTTTGAGGAGGGGGCACAATCCTGCACAATGCCAGCAGAGGAGGCAGAGCTGCGAGCCCTGGCGTGGGAGGGATGCAGGGCAAGCCCCAAAGCCCATTGCCCAGGACACCCGGCGGCAGCAGTGCTCTTCTTGCTCTTACCCTCTGCCTTCTCAAAGGTGATGAGAGCTGAGCCCCCCAACAGAGGGTAGCGGATCAGTGGGGTAAGCATCAGTTTTTTCATGTCCTCCTTGTTTGTCGTAAGTCCCTTAAACACCATTTTCTTCTCTGGCAAAGAGGGCAGCATCTAGGTTCAAGTACACAGACAGCACCTGGAGGAGAGCGGACCCCACACAGGGCCTGTCCCTGCCAATCCACACACTACAAACAAGCTCATGACTCAAAATAAACAGCTGGAAAAACTCAGCAGAGTCTCTCCTAGGGTCCAGCTGTGCCTGGAGTCACAAAGACAACTGGAGCTTCTGGCCCTGGCAGAGGAGCTGTGCCAGTTGTTGAGCAGTGCCCAGCTGCATTCGCCTGCAGCCTCTCCAGCCAGGCCCGCGCCCCTCGCCACCAGACCCGCGTGCCCACAGTTACCATCACCGGATCTTCCCAGACGACCCTCTTCCTCACTTCTTCCAGTTTCTTTTTCAGCACCTGCTTCTCCTGCCTCAGGCTGTTGTTCTCCTCCTTTGCTAATAAAATGCCCACCTGGAAGGAAAGAAAGAAGGGGCAGTAAGGGAACCATGAGGATGCAAGGGGCTGCACGCACCCTCCAGTTAAAGCACCGAGTTCTTGGACACGGCTCCACTGCCGCCGCAGGAGCTCACTTCATGGCACAGGCCTGATGCGACCTTCTGTGAAACCTCCACCAGGTCCAGATGTGGACCAATGTTAGTTGTTTAGCTTAAATAAGTAAGTTTTAATTAGAATAAGTTGCTTTGGGTTATAATACAGTGGGATTTATGCTGTTTGCCTCACTTTACTTAGCATGAGCAGCTAGATTTGCTGAAGACTTTAGGCCACAACAGAGTTAATTTTCTTAGTAATTTGTCCTAGCAGCTGGTACAGTGCCGTGTTTAGCCTTTTAGTATAGGACGACTGTTGATAACACACTGATGTTTTGGTAGTGTTTTCCATAAGTCTGGGACTTTTCAGTTCCCCAGTGAGTGCAGACACACAAGAAGCAGACACCAGAAGATAAGGAGGCTGCAACAGTCAGCAGAGACTGCGAGTCAGCGAGATAAGAGCAGCCAACGGCTGGCTGGGACACAGAAAAAGAATCCAAAAAGATGTTAGAAGACCCCAGACCAAAAATCGCCATTGCACTGAAAGACACATGAAGAGCGCCCGAAGGGTGAGTGCATAGAACGCAAGGGTGCCATTGCCGAGTGATTTCCTTGTTCATCGTCCCTCTCTGGGGGTGCCCAGCCCAGGCTGACGCTACTGCTGCACCTTTCAATTGTAGTATTTGTTTTTGTAAAATCCAACTCCTGAAACTCTGCTGTGGGAAACCGAGGGTGACGGCTGAAGGAGGGAGTGCGCCCAGGAGTAAGTGTGTCTGTGGCGTGGGAAGGGGCACCTGATGGCTCATGGGGGTTGCCCACTGCAGGGGTCACCCAGTCCTGGCAGCGACAGACTTGCATGGTGTGTGTGTCCCCTCGAGTGGGGTGTGAATGGTCGGGCAGTGGACTCTCCTTTAACAGTTTGGCACCCCCGATGGAATGTTTACTCAGATGTTTGCCCGGCTTTACTCAGCATCAGTAGCTCCTTTAACACCGAGCAAAGTGACCTCAGAGCCAGTGAGCTGAGCGATACAGCCCCACCACCTGCTGCCACCTTTCCCAGCCCAAGACAACTCCTCCGACCACCAACCTGGAAGGATCTCTCCTCATCTTTGTTTAAAGACTTTTGTTGCTCAAGGTTTTGTTGAAGAAGTTCTCCCTCTTTCCTCAGCTCTCGTGTCCTTTGCTCTACAGCGTCCACGGCCGTTTGCAGCTCCGCGTGGTCGTGCTCCAGAGCGCTACAAAGCTCCTGCGAGAGGCACCATCAGACGGCGAAACCCGGCGGAGGTAGTGTCCCCCCGCTGCCCGCCCGGCCCCCGCACACGCCGCTCGCTGGGGACGGAGGTGGGCTGCACCCAGCGCGGGTCTTGGCCGTGGGACACCCCTTCTCCGCCATCAACCCCTCTCCACCGCTTCTGGATTGTAGTCCAAGAAAGACTAAGAAACTCAAGCTCGGGGCCGCGGCGCGTCCCGAGGGGTTTTGGCTCCGACCCGACCCGACCCCTCCCCCCGGCCGCGGCGGGACGCACCTGGCAACGCTCGATCTCCCGCCGGACTCGCTCGGGAGTCCCCTCCGGACAGCCGTCCCGCGGGCCGGCGGGGGGGGGCAGTTGGATGAAGGAGTCCTGAAGGCGGGAGGGGTCCTCAGTCACGCCGAGCGCCCCCCAGGCCGCCCCCGCTCCCCCCGGCCCCAGCCCGCAGCTCCCCAGGGATGAGCCCCTCACCTCCTCCGCGTCCATCGCCGCCGCCGGTGTGACCGCCCCTGAGACCACCCCCCCGCGACCCCGCGCCTCCTCCCGCCTTTCGGTTTCGCTTTCGCTCCCCCGGCCCCGCCCCCGGCCCCGCCCCGGCGCGGATGAGCCTACTCGATACGGTTATGATAGAGCAAAAGGCTGAATTTTAGCAGCACTTAATCATTAACCAATTTAAGGATTAACAAGGTGATTCAATACAATAATTAAACAGCGACTTAATTACAGATTTGAGAACAAGATTCACACTAACGTACTATGAGGTATCCTAAATCAAGACATGTGTATGTAGTGACATGTAAACACAAAACATACAAACACACCCCACTTGAGGGGTCGCACAGACCACACGAGTCTGTCACTGCTGGGACCAATGTCCCCTCACAGCGGGTGAACCCCATGGGCTGATGGGTGCCCCTTCCCACGCACAGACAGACAGAAACATTTGGATCCAGTGGAAAAAATATATATAGCCGCCCCCACTCATCAAGACTAATGTATATACTCAAAGGTGTGGACAGGCAGAGCACGGGATGGAAGAGGTTCACCTATAGTTAAAATTTCCCTCTTCTCAAGCTTAGAGCAAATACTCACCATGCATCGACATTCCTCAGCAGGCGGCGGTTGAGCCCGGAGAAGTGCAACTCCACCGTGGCCCTTCATTACCCTGAGCAGTGCCCCAGCTTGGGGGAGGTGCTGGCCACAGCCCCCCGCCACCCCGCAATGCTCCCAGGGTCTCGCTCAGAGTCACTGTTGATCAGGTCTGAGATAATTCACTTTCATCAGGTACTTTTCCATTTCGGCCCAACTCCGACAAACTTGCCAGACTTTGACACTGTGGTACCCGCTGCTTTGGGCCACAACTAGGGTACAGGTGTCCCAGGCCCTCAGGTGATGGATGCCCATCACTATCCCCGCCACACACACCCTGGGCTGGTGTTGTACCACCACACAACCCCCTCCGAGACAGCCTGAAAAAAATCATCTTTCCACTCATTCCCCACAGGGACGACAATGCCCGCCCGGCCCCTGCAGAGCTCCCCTTCCCAAAGCACCCTGACCCCTCCAGCAGTGAAGGGCCTCTCCCCTCCTGCCCCACGCAGCGCCTTTGATTGATCACCTACAGCTGACCCAATCTCCCGGGTGGGGGGAAAGCCATTGCTGGCACAGCAGAGAGGTTTTGCAAAGGTAACTAAAAGCCTAACACCCCTAGTAAGTCACTGCACAAGGCACTGCGCGTGGTGTTGCACTTCTCACCAGAGAAGAGATGAGAGAAACAGATGCTGGGAACAAACTTGTCATCTTCCCTCTCCCACTGCCACTGTCCCTCAGGGAGGACCACAGTTTTGGGAATGAGAGATTTACAGCAGGGACAGGAATGATGTAAATCACCCTTCAGCAAAGGGCAAGTGCAGCCGCAGCCCCGAGGACAGCCCCACGGGGATGGCGCCTTCACCTACAGTTCGGGCCACACAAGGCTCCACAGACATTCTGGAGCTCACCCAGACTGCAATGGCTCTCCCAACTCTTAAACAAACACAAAGCAACAACATCAACACCACAGAGAGAAAGGCCTAGCTCTTTGTTATACAACAAAACAAAATGGTTTTTAGTAAACATTTATTGATGCAACCTTGTTACACCTTTAGAATCGCAGCTTCTGGAAGAACCACTTATTCTTGCCTGTCTTGTATCTGAAAGAGGAACACAAAGGTTAGATAAAGCTCTGCACCAGTGGACAACAGCACAAGACCTGCACTCAAGCTGTCCATATCCTCCCACCACAGGCAGGACGCAGCGCCCACCTTGCCCAGAGGTAGTTCTCCTGCTCTCTTCAGCCCCGGCTCCAATTGCACCCACTTTAAACATTTAAACTGCCATGGGAAGCATGTGCCAGCTTCCAAACTTTCTGATGAAGCCACCTTGTGAAGGACATCCCCATTAGGGTGGTTTCCACCCCATGAGACGAGTGCAGAGTGTGGCAGCCTGACCAAACGCCTCACATGGAGGGCAGCTGTCAGGGGACACCCTGGGAGAACAGCCTATGACCACAGGCAGAGCGCTTTAAACAGCCAACGGGCCAATGGCCCAGGCTGCCTGCGAGACACCCTGCATCCCGCTGCAGCCACACAGCTCCTTCCGCTGAAGAGTTTCTGAACAGAAAACTGAGGACCGTTAACATGGACACTCCTGTCCAAAGTGCCAGCGCTGCCCTGTCCCACTACGCCCAGCGACAGGCAGCAGATGAACTGGCAGGCGCGATGCCAGGCTGTCACCTGGCACCTGAAAGGCCCTGCTCGTGCCGGCAGGAGGCTACAGCATTGTCATAAACCCCAGCCTGCATCCAGGGCTGTTAGTAAAGCGTTCCCCATCTCAACCCACCAACTCACTGAACAGACAGTTGTGTAAACACGCACAGAAGGTGTAGAGGAATGCAATCAAACAAAAAACATATTCAAAACAGTCAGGGCAGAAGTGTCCAGCCCAGGACTCAGCCAGGCTGTCGCACAACCGTGCTGAGTCCTCGCCCCAGGGATGGCGGCTGACACCACTGAAGAGACAAGCTTCCAACTTACCTCTCCTCAAATTTCACCTTGGCTTCACGTCTTGCTTTGCGTTTTAGAGCAGGGTCCCTGAACACATCCTTATTGACCACTGTCTTGTCCAGCGGGATATCGACAGAATACCTGGGCAAGAGAGCAGCAAGATTTGAAACAGTCACAGTACCTGGCACAGGGATGAAAACACAGCGGGCAGCCTGAACCAGCCAAATGCACATGCTAGTGCCAGGTTAAGGGACTGCGGCTCTTAAAGCCTTCTCGGTTCTGAAAATCACCAAAGCACTATAACATCCAAAGGTGTTTAATTTAACCTACAAGGGAAAGAGCTAATCAATTCACAAGAGACAAGCCACTCTCGCCAGCATGCTGTACTTGGCAGCCTGCATCTGCAGAAGCTCCAAGGGGAGGGGAAGAGATGTCACTGGGCCACAGCAGCTCTGTCAGCACTCCCAGACCCTCACAAATGTCTCAAAGGCTCATCCATAGACACCCGATCATCAAGAGGAAAGTGACTGTGGCTGAAATAAGAGGCAGCTGCCTTAATTCTTAGGTTAGCTAATATTTCCCCTCAGCCTCACACCCCCCAAGTCCCTATTTTGGCAGAGCAGATGCCCCAGGTTTACTCAGCCATTATATTAAGAACCTGAGTGCCCCTCAGCATTCACTAGCCAGGATGCACCAGGACTATGGTCACTGGAAGCAGACAAGGCTTCTCTGGCCCCACCAGCAACAGACGGTGGCTGTGCTGGCAGCTCCCTGCAGTCCCACTCACCGGGTGGGCATCAGGTGGTTGTAGTTGTAGACTTTCACGAAGGACTTGATCTTAGACCTCTTTGCGATCTTCTTCTTGCCCATGGCGGCTGTCACCTTCCGCGGGTAGCGGTCGATGCCCGCCACCAACGCGTGGCTGTACGGCCGGTCAGAAGTGCCATCGTCGATGTTCTGAAACACACCGACCGCAGCCGGCGGTGGCACCGGAGCGCCAGCCGCCGCCGCCGCGCAGCCCCCGCGGGAGCCCCGCTTGCACAGACGCCTGCAGGAACGGGCAGCAGCAGCGCCCCGGGCCGCCCCGCAGGCCCACGCGAGTCCCGCCGGGGCCGCCCGGCCGCAGTGCCGCCAGCCCCGCGCTCACCTTTACGATGACGGCCTTGCGCCCCGAGTAGCGGCCGGCCAGCACCAGCACCACCTTCCCCGGCTTCATGAACTTTCCCATCCCTGCGGAGACACCGCGCGGCGGTCACGGCCGGGGTGACGGCCGCCCCCGGACCCCCCCCCGCCGCCGATGGCGGCGGATCCCGGCAAACCCCGACACTCACCGAAGCTCCCGCGGCGATGGCGCCCAGACCGGAAAAAGGAAGTAGGTGCCGCACCTTCGACCTTTCACCTCGAGTCACGGCGCGTCACTTCCGCTCCGACCGCGCATGCGCGGAGCTGACACCCCACCCCCCGTTGCCGGACAACTGGAGATGGTGACCGGTGTCCGCCCCGCCGCCCCCCCCCCCGATCCCCGTTCGGAGACACACCGGCGTCGCTGCCTTCCCCGGCGGCCGCAAGGCGGGGGGCGTCTCCCCGGGGGTGGGCCGCAGCAGCGGGAACTGCGCCCAGTTCAAACACCCCCCATAAACCCCACAAGCGCGGGGGGGCCGCACAGCGGCAGCGGAAAGGCCGGTGAGGAACACACACACGCACGGAGAGGGGCTGGGCTCTCCCCACGCACTTGGCAAAGCCATTTAATGCATCCCCTGTACAACACCAGGCCGTCGCCGCGCTGACCGTCACAGAAAAGCTCCAAGAAAGGAGCTCTGGGATCGCTGGGCAGAGCCCCTCATGGGGCTGCCCGATGAAACGTGGCCGCTGCTGCGGATTGCCAAGGGGCTGCAGGAGTGCAGCCCCCGTACCCGTGCTCAGATCTGCCCATGTCTTCTCACACATTCATGCTGCGGAAGGCAAGTCACTCACCACCAGGCCACCCCGAGGCAGCCAGGCACCTGCCAGCTCATCCGCGGGAGGTGTTGCACAGGGGCAGCATTTAGACCACAAACTGAGAAATAACCACGCAGACACAGCGCAGGAGCTGAGTTGCATGCTCCACGGGACTCGGCGGCCAGGCCTCCACCAGGCTGGGGGCAGCCAGCCCCGCACACTGAACACTCGCTGGCATCTGCTCACCAGCAAGGCAGTTTTGCTCTTCAGAGCTGCACAAGAAGGGCAGGGTGAGGTGCTGTACAGCGCGCAACCTCCAGCAGCTTTGCAGCGGCAGCCTGGTCAAACAGATTTCCAGCATCAAGTCACCATAAGATTTCCCTAAAAGCAAATATCAATTTCAAAGAGCCAAACTTGGTCTTAAAAAAGCCAGGCTTCTTGAGCCCAACAGCTGCCTACTTGTGGAAAAAGGATGATCTACAACAAAAATACATCAAAAAGCATCTTTGATGTTTTTCAGCTGCCGGACAGCCAGGTCGACCGGGAGGTTGAATTTCAAGTTGCTCAGGCGACTGAGGATGTTGAGTGCACTCTCAAAGCCTGTGTTTGCCATGTAGCTCCATGGCTGGTAGTGGGACTGTACCAGAGCTCCAGATTTGCAGATCAGATTCACCCAGGAGACCAGGCGCTGCTCGTTCAGTGCCATACACACCAGAGCTTTCAGTTCAGAGTCTGCACTGCGCTTGAAGGGGTCATGCTCTGTGAGAACAGTGTGAATCGCTGTCAGCAGGCTCTGTTTGGGCGTAATGGCCACTCCTCCTGTCACAGGCAATGCAAAGGACTGGGAGAGCTTGCGAGCCGGGGATTCCACGAAGGCTTGTCCGTTCTTAGTGTTGTAATACTTCACAAAGAGCTCCCAGGGGTGCATGGTCTGCGGCGATGAGGTGAACGCAGGAATCAAGCACGCGATGGGTGCCAGTACCAGGCTCATTCCTTGAGAAGAGGCATAGAGCCCGTGAGCCATCAGGTCTCGCAAAGCAATGGTCAACTCCTTCCGCACAGCTAGAGTCAGCTCATCTCTGCCTCCTAAAGGAATGTCCTGCAGATCGGATGAACTGGTAACATGGTCTTCCTGCTGGTGTTTCATAGCTAGCTGCCTCACCCGCTCTACTGACAACTCCAGTTTCTTAATTAAGGGGGAATAGTCCTTGTTGGCTTGGTCCTTTTGCCAGAGGGTGCGAGGAATCTGACCAGTAGCACAACCAAACTGACTGACAGCAAATATTTGTAGCACAGCAAGCATGCGGCGCATGAGGTGCAGGCCCGTTTCTCGCATCCTTCTGGCATCTTCTGGGTTCACTGATCAGGTTAAAAAGAGAGAAAAAAGTACTCTTATTAAGGAATCAACAGCTCTGCTCTTTCCTGCACACAAAGGGAGCACAAATGTCTGCTCCTCCTCTGCCACAGATTCTCTTCCTCTTTGGGAGCTTTTGTCACTAGGGCTGACACTACTTTTTCTAGTTTCACAGCACTGAAGCCAACCAGAAAAGCAAACATTTGCATGGCCTGTTCTCGACAGCAGCTTTCCTAGTGGGTGCATACATAGAGAGAAAAGATCATTCTTTAGACACAACGATACCACATGGGTAATTAGGAGATACCAAAACCTCTGCTGAGGGAGATCATTGCCTGGTTTCAAGAACTGCCTTTTCTCAGCAGGCTAAAATACATTGCTTACTCCCGATGCCATTATTAAATTCAATTTTCAAGAGTAGCCACACTGGGCAACACCCAAAGTCCATCCAGGCCGATATTCCATCTCTGACTAGCGGCAGATGCCAATACATTCCTGTGGTAAGTAGACAAGACTCAAATAATAGAGAACACTGGATCCATCCACCTCACTGTATCTGCTCACAAAGCTACAAACTCAAAGAGTACAAATTAAAGTGCAGCCCAACAGCACATAGAAGACAAGGCTGCTCAGTCTGTCTGCATTTAGCACCTAGTATCAGAAGTCCCTTCTACTCCTGACCTCAGCTGAGGACCAATCCCACCCCCTGTGCCACATGTTCAGGTTCTGTGACTACTCTAATGATCCCAAGGACGAAGGACAAAGGAACCGGACACAGGTCTTCTGTCAGTGGGAGTAGGAACGAACAGAAAACAACTGCCAGGCAAAAAGCAAAGCAGCGTAGCATGACTGGATGCTGGTTCGTGCTTGCCGAGCCCCTCACGAGTGACGGCAGCAGCAATGCCAGAAGCTCCGAGCCAAGCCATGCCCACCTCTGTTTCCAGAAGGCCATGTGTTTGGTTTGTAAGAGCCACCGCCATCTCTTCTGCCTGCACATTCACAGTGTCCATCTTCTGCCTTACCAGAGCTTCCAACTTCATCTAGAACAAGAATTTCACAGTATTATTTCACACTTATGAATTTAAGCTGTGTATCCCAAGTATTAAGGTCAATACTCCTTAGACCTCTCTGCACCCTTTTCGCCAGTCTCTCATTCTTCCCACCATCAGTTCAGAGACATTTGTACTTCCCTGTGACCCAGAAACCCTTCCTTCATCCTCTGACATCTGTGACCTTCCGCCTCATAACTTTGTCAGGGAATTACAAAGCAATTCAATCTGCTCATCTAAGAACTTGGCACTGACCCTGAATGAAGTTGATGAACATTTCGAGGTCCCTTATCTGTGTCTTCAGTTGTTCCACCAGCTGCTCCTTCACCCTGGCTGGATTAACAATCTGTGCTATGGCAGCGTCCACACGCTGTCGCAATTCCTCTGGAGAGAGTGTTGCAACATCTTCACTCAAGTCCATGTCCAGCTTCTTTATCAACTCATTTATAATCATCTGCAAAACATGAGTTAGCAGCATGATCTCGCTGTGTGGTGCTGCTGCCCATGAGCTTCAAAACATTCCTTTACCTTTGCCACACACAGAACACTGTGAGAGAAGACACCGGACAGGTTTACACATGGAGATGAACTATTGATACTCTGGCGAGAAATAAGGACTGACCAACTCCTACGGCCTACAAGAGGCTCACAAACGCTAAGAGAAAATACAGGCAGAAGGACACTGCAGCCTTACCCGTTGTCTTTCCATAACCACAGACTGTGGCAGGGAATCATAGCTGCCCTCCTGGTACGCAAATGTCTCCAGGTCATCTAGCTGCGTCTTGAGCTGCAGGATCAGCTCTCTTTGCTTCTCCTTGTGGACCTCGACTTGCTCCTGCTTCTCTTGCTCGCTCTGAGGAAAAGTTACGGGTAAATAAGATGGGGATTTGCCATCACAGCCATGGCCCAGTGAGCAGGGCCATGGTACCCATGCGACACTGTGCCACCTGCGCGAGGCGCCCCTGCTTTAGCGGGAGTTGGACTGGACGGTCTCCAGAGGTCCACTGGCCCCCCCAGCCTGTCACTGTGTGGAGCGTTTCCTTCCGCTCGGGCTCTCGGCCGGCGGACTCCGCGTGCCACCCCGGGAGGGAGACGTGCCCGTTCGGCGGGGGGGGGCAGCGCCGGGCCGGACGCGGGGAGCGCGGTGCGTGTGGCGGACCCCCGCGCCCCGCCGGCCCCGGGCTGGGGCACCGGCGCGCCCCGCGGGGCTCCAACGCGCGTCCCCCCCGCCCGAGAGAGGGCGCTGTTCCACCCCCCGCCTCGCCGGGCGCGCGCACTCACCGGGCCCAGCGGCGCCGGGCACGCGCGGAAGGCGAACTCCTCCAGCTCGCGCAAGAGCCGCCGCTGCTCGCCCGGCGCGGCGCGCGCCACCTGCCGCAGCCGGAACTGCACTTGGGCGAAGTGCGAGGCCAACGCCAGCAGCGCCCCCTGCAGGCGCCGCCGCTCCGCCCGCAGCCGCGGCACCGACCCGCCCGTCGCCGCCGCCGCCGCCTCTTCCTCCTCTTCCTCCTCCTCCTCTTCCTCCTCCGCCGTCGCCGCCGACACGGCACCTACCGGCGCCCAGCGCTCCCCCGGGCCCAGTGGGCCGCCCTCCGCCTCCATGGCCTCCGCTACCGGCACCGCGACACTGACGCCATGCTGTCGCCGCGTCACGGGGCGGGGCGGGGCCTGACTGAGGTGGGCGGGGCCTGACTGAGGCGGGGCGGGGCTGCGCGGTGCCAGCGCGCCCCCTCGCGGCCCGGCGGGACGGCCGCGGCGGCGCCGGTGATCGTGGGGCCCCGGGGCGGGGGGCGCCCACACCGAGCGCTTCCCGGGGCGGCGCTGGGCCGGCGACTGGGCCGTCAGGTGGCCGCGCCGCCCCCGGCCCGGCCCCGCCGACCCCCGCGCCCGGCCCCGCCGGCAGCCGCGCCCCCGGCCCGAAATAGCGCGGGGCGGGGCCGGCACCGCCATGGCGAGGTGAGGACAGAACGGGACGGGACGGGCAGCGCCCGGCACCCCCGCGGGGAGCCTGTCCCGGGGCAGTGCCCGGCCGGGGTCTCGGAGCCCAGGGCACCACCGGCCGGGATCCCCCAGCCCCGGGCGGCGGGGGAACGGCGCCGGGAACGGCGGGGGGGGCGAGGACAGGCCGGCGTGACCGGCCCCGGCGGCTGCCGAGGCGAGGGGCCGCCAGGGGAGTGCTGAGGCCGTCGCCCGCCGCCCACTCGCTGCCAGCGCAGCCCAGGCCGGGCGCACGTTGGGGGCACCGTCCTCACCCCGGTGCCCAGCCCGAGCCTGGCGCCAGCCCTGCAGAGCACTGCTGGGCACCACGGACGTACCCACTGCTCTGCTCTCTCCCAAGGCAACCCGCAAAGACGCTGTGGTACGACCGCCCGCGGTACGTCTACCTGGAGTTCTGTGTGGAGGACAGCAAGGATGTCAAAGTGGTCATTGAGGAGCAGCGGCTGGTGTTCAGGTGAGCCACCACTGCCCTGTGACCAGGGACGTGGCCCTGAACTGGGGGTGGTTCGGAGGGCAGGGAGGACTCTGTAAGAGCAGGGCATGCGTGGCCTCAGCCTTCTCCTGAGCCAGGCTGTTACGGTGTTTTGGCAGTTGCAAAAATGCAGACGGCGTGGAGTTCTACAACGAGATCAACCTGTATGCCAGGGTCAACTCCAAGGTGAGGCTTGCCCACAGCAAACTGTTCTCCAACAGCCTCCATCAGGCCCAGAGTTAAACCCAGCCTGTGCAGTCTTCAGCAACGCCACTTAGTGTTGAGTCCTCCTCTTTCCCCAGAACCTGAGCGGGGTGAGCACAAGCGTGGGAGCCCTGACCCTGGGCCTGGCACTCACAGTGCTGCCTTGGGCCAGAAACGGCTCCTCTCTGTGGTTCTGTGTGTCCCACAGCCTGCACCTGCCTGAGCTTTACTCCTGTGTGTGTCTGCAGTGGATTACACAAGAGTCCAGCAGACATCGAGGTGAGACAACCCCGATCTCTTGGCAGGACTCACGGGAGAAGCGCTCCGACCGCTCCATCACATGCTTTATGAGGAAGTGGAAGGAGAAAGTGGCCTGGCCCCGCATCACCAAGGAGAACATCAAGGTGTGTGTGTGTGGTGCTCGGCAGCCGGGACCAGCCTCAGCGTGTGTGCTGTCCCCACACTGCCCCTCACGGCTCCTTGGGACCAACCTGCCCCTGGGACAGACACCAAGGGCCCCACGCAGACACCCCAACACAGAGCACCCAAAGAGCCCAACCTCACAGTCACCAGCAGTCCATGGAGCTCTGCCCTCTGGGAAGGATGGGGCACCCCTTTCCCTGGACACAGGCAGGGTCAGGACCAGCACCTGCAGGTGAAGGGAAGCCCTCCCGTTCTTGCCCTTCCCCAGCCTGCCCAGTCCCCTCACCTGTGCAGGAGCAGCCTGCGCCTGCCCCACAGAGCAGTCCCTGGGCTTTGAGGACAGGGCTGCCCGGTCTTCTCCGTGCTGCTCCCTTCCTCAGGGCATGCTCTCTCTGCCCACAGCCAGCCTGGCTCTCCGTGGACTTTGACAACTGGCGAGACTGGGAAGGGGACGAGGAGGTGGAGAGGGCCATGGTGGAGCAGTATGCAGAGGTGAGCTGGACCGCAGGCCTCGGGGTCCCAGGGTGTGTGTGGGGGGGGGTGCTCGGGATGGGGGGGAGCCGGGCATTCGGAGCTCCCACAGCTGCTTGTTTCCTGCCCAGCTCCTGGAGAAAGTGACGGACAAAGGGCCGCCCCCAGCTATGGACGACCTGGATGTAAGTACTGCCCGTCAGCTCCTTCCTCCACTTGCCCCAGGCCGCCGGCAGCAGCTCCAGCTACTCTCCACGGGCAGCCCAGCCCGCAGCTGGCCAGGGCCATGCTCCCCGGGGCTTCCCGGTGCAGCCGCCGGGGCTGCCCCTTCCCTGGCACCGCGCTCCTCTCTCCCGCAGGACGACCTCTGAGGCCCGGAGACACTGCAGGAGCCCTCCCGGTGCACCGGCATCGCGCACCGACGAGCCGCACGGGCAGTGCTCTGCGAGGAAGCGGAGCAGCCGACGGCCGGTTCTCCGCCGAGCGCAGCAGACCCCGCCTCAGGGCGGCGGGAGCCGTGCGGTCCCCCCGTGCCGGTTATCCGCGCGGGGCAATAAACGTGAGCTGCCACCGCCGCTGTCTCATGTCCGCTCGGGGGGGAACCCGACCTGCCCCACCGCCACCGCACCGGCAGCTGGCCGGCGCGCGCACCGTGCGTCACCGTGCAGGCCCCGCCCACCTGCGGCAGGGCGGGCGCGGCCGCCACACCCGTGTCCCTCCGCGGCCGCCGTCGCCGCAATCCCCGCATCCCGCCCGCTGCCGCCGCCATGGCGTTCCGGTGCCAGCGGGACAGCTGGGCCCGGCAGGTAGCGGCGGGCCGGGCGGGGCGGGCGCGGAGGAGGCGCGGACCGGTCCTCACGGCGCCGCCGCCTCCGCCTCCGTTGCAGTTCGCCACCAGGGTGGTGTCGTGCCGGGCGGCGGAGCTGCGGCCCGAGGGCGGCGGGGAGCCGGTGCGCGGGTTCCAGGTGGTGCTGGAGGACACCATCCTCTTCCCCGAGGGCGGCGGGCAGGTACGGGCCGGGCCGGGCCGGGCGGGGGGACCGGGGCTGGGCCGTGCCGGCGGCGCTCACTCCCCTTCCCGTGTCCGCAGCCGGATGACCGCGGCCTCATCGGTGAGGTGCCGGTGCTGCGCGTGACCCGGAGGGGCCCCGAGGCCGTCCACTTCGTGCCGGCGGCGCTGGAGCCGGGCGCCGAGGTGCTGCTGTCGCTGGACTGGGACCGCCGCTTCGACCACATGCAGCAGCACTCAGGTCCGCGCCCCGGTCCCTCCCGGCGCCGTCTGGTAACCCGGCGGCGGCAGGTGGCAGTGCTGGGGGGTGGTCAGTGCCAAGGGGAGGGGGCAGCCCGTCCACGGGGCTGGGGTCGGCGGCGCCTCCCCTGAGGGTCTTCTGGGCCTGAGACCAAACCCGCCGCGAGCAGTTCGGGAGGGATGCGTTCAACCTGTGTCAAAGCCTTCAGCACGTGCTGCCATGCTCTCGGGGTCCCAAGGGCCACCAGGCGATGGCCATCCCCTCTGTCTGCTCCTAAGCAGCAGCGTAAGCCCTGCAGCGCCGTGCATGTGCCCGGGCGTTTGCAAACGTCCTATCAGCAGAAAAACATAGAGCCTGAGTGAGAATCCCTTTTCCGATGTCCAGCAGCACTCAAAGCTGTCGCTTCCACATCTCTTCCAGGGCAGCACCTCATCACTGCCATCGCAGAACAGATGTTTGGGTTCAAGACAACTTCATGGTGAGCAGGGAAAAGGTTCCTTTTGACCCCAGGTTTACCTTGTTTGGCACAGGCCAGCATGCCAGGCCACAAGGAGCTGAATAAATCAAAAGCAGTTTCCCTTGGACATGTCACTGTTGCTCAGAGGGCCTGGGAGAGGTGACTGAACTGGAGAGAAGCTGTGCAAATATTTGCTCTTTCTTGTCCTCCTCCAAGTGTTTGGGATGCATCTGGTGCTCTCTAAATGCTAGGGAGAGGCGGGAAGTATGTTTTGTTTCAGTCACCACATTCCCAGTAGTGGGATGGCACTTAGTGCTGCACAGAGGCACCGTCCAGCTGGTCCTGCCTGCAGCAGCAGATGTTCTTCATCGGTGCAGGGAGCTGGGCCGCCAGCGAAGTGTCATTGAGCTGGACACCCCCTTCATGACAGCAGAGCAAATAGAGGCCCTGGAGAGGAGCGTGAATGAGAAAATCCGGGAGAGGGTACCCGTGGTGGTGAGGGAACTGGCTGCAGATGACCCTGAAGTTGAAACAGTGAGTAGAGAACTGGTGACATCCGTGGGACCAAATAACTACGGCACGGATGTCACCTGGTTTGCCATTGTCCTCCTTTTGCTAGGTGAGAAGCCGTGGTTTGCCAGATGACCACGCGGGGCCAGTGCGAGTTGTTGACATCGAGGGCATAGACTCCAACATGTGCTGTGGGACTCATGTCTCCAATCTGAGTGACTTGCAGGTGGGGGCTGCTGCTGAGCCGCCTTCGGGAGCCTTGTGCCACACGTTCAGACCTAGCGCAGCAGATGTCCTGAGACCCAGGGTCTGCTGGAAACGCTCCCTATGGTAAAGGGGGCGGGGGAAGCCCCGCACTGGGTGAGCCCCACAGGTCGGCATGTGGGCTGGCAGTCTGCCCAGTCAGTCGGGCTCCTCTCCTGCTTTGTAACAGAACTCAGCCTTTGACTGCAGCACTGATATTTTCTGAACAGCTGGTTCCTCTGCCGAGGGCACGTGGTACATTGCCAGTTTGGCGTGACACTGCTGGGTTGTTAGCCGTTTGCTCCCTCTGCTTAACACTCTGATGTTTTTGAGCATTTGTCACAGATGAGAAATCCTCTGTGCAGGGAGATGGAGATAAAATTATTGAGCTGGCTTTACGTATCTCTGTCTCTTCAGTTGTTTGTTGGAGTCCGTATCCCAGCAGAGACATCCAGATGCTCTGCAGAGTGCACCCCACAACTAGCAAATTGTATTAATTCCACTGTATCACCATCCTTTTTGGTTTTTGTATGTTGACCCTATGGCTGATTTTAGCCCGTTTATTTTCAGTGGCAAAGAGCCAATGTTCACAAGAAGGCATAGTCTAGTAGGAACTGGCCACCTGTGTGAGTAATAAGCAAAGCACTGTTCTTTTCTGACCAGGGTGATTTTCTTTTTAAGGTTATTAAACTCCTTGGCACAGAAAAAGGGAAAAAGAACAAAACCAACCTGGTTTTCCTGGCAGGAAACAGAGTGCTGAAGTCAATCGAACAAAGTCACAGCACTGAGAAGGCTCTAACCTCACTGCTCAAGTAATACCCTTTCCACTTTGATTATTCCATCTTTACTATTTCTTCTAACAAACACCACATAAGCCTCGGGGTACACCTGCACAGTGCTTTTTGTGATGTTACCTGCTTTTGCTCCTTTAAGAAATCCTTCCTTTGTCCTTCAGAGTGGCGATCCTGATTCTCTTTGTTCTTTCAGAAATGGACCAGGTGAGCACGTAGAGGCTGTGAAGAGACTGCAGAGTTCGGTGAAACTGCTTCAGAAGGTATGAGGGTGGCTGAGAAAGGCAGATTGTGGCTGCTTCCTGTAGACCTGAGCTTTAGTTGCGATAACTGAGAATTGAATCGAAAACATCAGGTTTTGTGAATATTATGAAAACTGCTCCCATCTCTGGGAACACAACTCTGTTCACACTGACTTCTCCATCTGCAGTACAGTTTATTTGCTTTTCTTTCAGAATAACTTGAACCTGCTTAGAGACATGGCTGTTTTGATAGCACGGGACTTCAAGAGCAAACCTGTTCAAAGTCAGCTGTTTGTGTTACACAGGTATGGGAGAGTTCAGGGAAAGGGGTAAAATGCCATCTTATGCGTTTTATGGCAGTTGCATCTCTCTGACACCTATTCAGGCTTGTGTCTCAAGGAAGAATATAAACAGGGTGAACAGAATATTAAACTGCCTCAGCCTGCTGGGAGGTTGTGTAGTTAAAAGAATATGTTAGTAATTCGGTCACTCGATTCTTCTGGTTTTATAGCTAAGAAATAACTGTGTCTGTCTGATTTCTCCCTGCCCTTGATATTTTCAAATAAAACTGAGGAGCTCCATTTCTTAATACTTAAATAATTCCTAATATGTCCACAGGAATGCACAATGAGCATTTAGATACATAGAAAAAACCTAATCTCCATCCTAACAGCAAGAGGCCAAAACCTGGTCAAGCCTTTGGTTTCTGATTGATATTTCGCACTCTAGAGGGGACTTTTGCTTCTTTCTGAAGTGTTTTTTTTACCCATCCATACAGGAAAGAGGGTGACTCTGAATTTATGAATATCATCGCTAATGAGATTGGGACAGAGGTGAGTCACTGATGAAGCCTTACCTGACACCACGGGCTTTTTTGCTCAAGCTGTAGCACAGGCTGGACTGGGCTTCTCTTTGTACCATAGTCACAAGCTACAGGTCTGTTTGCTTTCAAAAGTGACAGGGTGGTGTTGTCCCCAACAGCCTCAGTCTGCAGGGGAATCCAACAGTCAAGAAATACTACAGTGAAAATTCAGAGCACTGTAGGAGAGCCTGTCCCCCAAAGAGCGGTACAGAGCCTCATCAGCTGTTTAGAATAGAATAGACAGAATAGACTGTTTCAGTTGGGAGGGACCTACAATGATCATCTCGCCCAACTGCCAACCACATCCCCCCAGGACCTGTTCTGTCCCCCACAATATATGATTGTGCATACAAGGTTCAAAATCCACCCTCCCTTCTACTTTCTTCAACTTGAGCCTCTGTCTCAGTAATGCACGCAAACGTCTGAATTGTTTGTGTGCTTGGATGATGCTGTGGCGGTGTCTCTGTCCTCTTGCCAGAGGAGGGCACTGGCTGTTCTGGAGCAAGATCCATCTCTGTCCGCAGGAGACGCTGCTGTTCCTGACTGTGGGAGATGAAAAAGAAGCAGGACTCTTTCTTCTAGCAGGGCCTGCTGAAGCGGTTGAGAATTTAGGTCCCAGGTAACATGTTCCATGGTTTCTTTAAAATTAGTGAGAATTCTAATGTTGCAGACTAACAGCTGAGCAGTATAATTGGGGCGTGGGTCCTCATTTGCTCTCTGGAGAAGGTTAGGCCACCCGCTCTCTTCTCTGTGAGCTCCCAGCCCTCAGGCTGTGCTGTCGCTCCTGCAGGGTGGCAGAGCTGCTGGGAGGCAAAGGAGCTGGGAAGCGAGGCCGCTTTCAGGGCAAGGCAACCAAGATGAGTCTGCGAGGAGAAGTGCAAGCTCTGCTCCAGGAATTCATCAGCCATCGAAGCCCTGAAGTGTAAGAAACAATTCTCAAAGTAGGGCTGTCTTCCCTGCTTCACGTAAGCTCCGCCGACTTCTCTCTAGAGAATAAAGACATAAACCCAACAGCTGGTGCACATATGCTCTGTGTGAGCTGATTTGGTGCTCGTGGGAAGCTGGGGGGAGGGGATCTGCTCTCCACGCTTTGCTGCAAGGGTTCTTTCATTTCCCCAGACAAATGGTACGCATTCTTAAGTGATTAAAAGTAGTCATTATTTAACCATTTTGTGGGCTTCCTAAAACCAAGAGAGGGGCCTGCCTGTTTGCAGTACCTTGTGGCTTTTTGCTTTGTACCAGTTGCTGAGGAGTAATTGCTTTGTGAGCGTATTTATTTATAATAAGCTGGATGCATTTAAAAAAATCAGAATACTGGTAAGAAGCAGAGGGTTTGAGTATGGTATTTGCCAATAAGTGCAGGGAAAATGAATCAAGGTTTTGCTGCTGAAATTTTGTAGGGAGAAGGAATGCAATGTGGCAGGAATCGGAGGGATGCTCAGATCAATAAATCCCCCTTAATAGACCAAACGAAGCTGGTCACCAATTACGGTTGCCTGAGGCAGAACTGGGAGGCAAGAAGACGAGATGCTGTTGTCAGCCTGTGAGCAAGAAAAGGAGGGGGCACTGCAGAACAAGTCTCTGTGAGCCTTTTTTTAAAAAGAAGGAACTGACTTTTTTTTTCCTGGCTACTCAGATCTGCAGATGCTGGAGGCAGGAGGGTGTTTGTGTTGATGCCACAGTGCCCGCGGGGCTGCCGTGACCTCGGGAGTTGGCGGTTCCCTGGGGCAGTGGTCGCTATTGACCCACTGTGACGCTGACGGGAGCAGCTGTCAGGTAACACTGGCTTCAGCGCTGCCGTCCCAAAGCTCTCCTGCGGTGGCATCAAGTACATTACTGCAAAATGGAATTTCATCCATTTGTAGCTGCTCTGGCAGAACCACATTAGCACACATGTGCTGGCTCTTGTACGTGAGAATTAAATGTGGGTGGAAGCAGCCACCCCTGTGCTCTGTTCTGCAGGCAGACAGAAAACCATACTAAAGTCATTTGTTTGAGCTGTACATTGGGCATTTCATGTAGGGGTGTGCCTGAACATTTCCTTTGCTTCTGTTGCCATGAGCTTGAGCTTTCATTACCATTCTCTTTTCCCCAGCAATGGCCTTTCCCCTGCCCCTGCAACAGTGTCTTATGTTCATCTCTTTTACTTGATAAGAAATAGCACTACAGAAAAGCAGCGGTCTGGCCCCAGCGTTACTCTGAACAAGCCCGGGTAGGTCGTACTGTTACAACTGTCAGTGACAGGTTGGATTTTGGCATACAGCTGACGACACTTTCCGTGCTCACCTGCAAAATGTGACGTTGTCCGAGCTCGTGCCAACAGCTTCTGAGCATTCTTCGGCACAGCAGTTGTTTCTGTAGTCCCCAAAGTAGAGACTGCAGCTCTCTGCACTTGGGCACATTGGCACCAGGTTGTGCTGGTCCTGCCGTGTCTTCACCACTAGCAGGACAGTGCCTTCCTGGTCCCCTGCAGCACCTGGCCTTCGTGGTGGGGTACCTGACAGAGGTGCTGAGCCCAGAGCTGCCCTCCAGCAGGGCAGAGCAAGGTCCCGACCACCCCGCTCTCCTCCCCATCCCTCTGCTGCTGTGTCGGTTCCCACCCTGCTCTCGAGTTCATCACAAGAGCAGTACCCGAGTGCAGAAGCTCCAGTGACCAGGCTCATTTCCCAGTGAGTACCACCACTAGCACTCAGCAAAAGGAGGCTGTTCCCCATCTTACACCTCTGCCTGGACAGTGGTCAGCTTTCCTCTGACCTGGTCAAGCGCAGCAAAGGCCACGGTCCTGAATCAGCCAGGACAGAGCCACTGGCAGGGAGACCGGGTGTGCCACGGGTAGAAAATCGTTCACCTTCGTGGATCAGTCCTTTCCCTTCTTGGGGTGTGGTGGTTACCGATCCAATTTTGAACATCGGGAATTTGTCCGGTTGGTGCAGGTATAAACTCCCATGGGACCAGGCAGAGCTGCTGCCCGGTGTTCCTTCAGATTGCCTTTTCTGCCAGTGCGGGTCCTGGAGCTGCTGCAGTCTCAGGTGCAGAAACTAAAGGGCGCTGTGGAGCCACAGCGTGAAAAAGCACAACAGGTAATTTGGGAATTTTTCCCCCCTTCTTGCTAGACATGGCATGGCAGGTTTGGCCCAGAGAAACAGACGAAGAGGCCTCTGTGCCAAGGAGGTTTATCTGTCACGAACACAGACGCCCTCAGCACAGGGCTAACGCGGCACCATTCCGTGCAGAGCCCTTTGTGCAGTCGGTGGGCAGTGGGCGCAGGGTCCCATTAGCACCTGTGGGGACTCTGCTAGGGAGGACAGCAGCCCCAGTTCCCACCGCACACAGTGGGCTCCCAGTGAGGGACCTTCTGTGGATGCCTCAGTGGGGTCTGGCTGGGCCAAGCGTACCCGCTCCCCGGCAGGGGGAAACGGCAGAGGTGTGTGCTGATGGAGGTGAGCTTTCAACAGAGAATTAGGTCCACAGCTGAGCTCCGTACCGAGCAAGATTTACAGCAAACTCTGCCATGGAAGGCATTATAGCATGGATGGGTTTTAGCATGAGGTTCTGCTGGCAAAGGTGGTCTCTTGCCTGATGGCTCTCAGTGCTGCGGTGGTGGGAGCGCTCCCATCAGGGAAAGGCTGCAAAGCCTCCACACGCTGCTGCCACATGTGGTCAAGCCCCATCCAAGCCACAGCACAACAAGACGTGACCATGGTGCTGCTGGACACCATCTCCCAAAGGCATTGAAAGATCTGGGCAGGGGAGATGGCATCTCTTAGGTGGCCACAGCAGAGAATGCTGATGCGGCATTGGGGTATGGGGAATGGTGCTGGGTATGGTGTAAATGCTGCAGGAACTGGTGTGTTAGGGGAGACGCTGCACATGCACACGTCCAGTCTGGCAGGAAGAAAGTATCTGCACCTCCGAATCTATTTTAAACTATCTCAGACTGAGAGAGGATGTTTACTAACTGAGTTAATTGGCAGGGTGTACTGCCTATGCGGCTTTGAAGTCAGCAGAGCAAGCCTGCAGCCAGCTCCCTGCTGACGAGCGCGGCGCTGAGGCAGGAGGGCTGGGATGCGGCTGCTGGCAGAGCTGAGCCGGCAGCGGCCATGCAGCTTAACGCCACGTTGGCGCAGCCAGTGCAGAGCCGGTGCTCGGGCAAGCAGCACCTGGAGGCTGATTCAGCGCCAACTCCCGGGCCCCGACCCCGCGACCCCCTCGTGCAGCCAGCAGCTGCACGGCAGCTCTGTCCCTGCAGCGTGGGGACTCAGCACAGCCCTAGCCCAGCCGGATGGTCCCAAAGCCATCCCAAAGCCATGCTTGCTTCCATAAGCAGCGAGGGGACACGAGTGTGTTGCTGTTCCTAGCTCAAGGTGCACCCAGAAACCCTAGATAAACAGCGCAAAAAGCAGCTTGTCCCCCTGGCTGTGCTGGCCACGTCTGACTACACCCGAGGGTGAAAGGCGATGAGGACCAGGGAGCCCCGGGCTGCCGTTCCCGGTGGTTTGGCTGTGCCTCCCCTAAACGCCACCAGCAGCCCCCACTGCAGTCCCCACGCCCGGGAGCCAATCTGCCATTCTGCCTCACCAGCCGGTGAGACAGCCAAACTGACTAGCTAAACACACCCTCAGCTTTAATAAAATATCTCTTCTTTACAGACACAGCCATATGTATATGCGTATAGAGATAGGCATTATATATGTATACACACATGCATATGTGTACCCCACAACACTTCACACAGCAGTGAATGCTGAACACCTCAAGGCTGGGGGGGGCTCCCGCAAGCCAGTGCTTTATCTCCACGTCACAGTGTCTGCCTGTTCCTGTAACAGAGCTGCCTTGCCAGCAGACCCCGAGCACCGTGGGTCAGCACCCTGCTCCTGGCGGTGCCATCCCCAGCCCTGCAGCATGGAGATGGCACATCCCCATGAGCTGCAGGGGGAGTACAGGGTCTTCCCCCTGCTGCTGCCAGGCCCTGGGCTGATGACTCCCACCCATGGGCATGGGAAGGGCAGCAGGAGAGCCCTGGGAGCATGGGGCCCGCTGTGCCGTCAGCTGGCCACAGACCACCCGAGCCTACCGCACGACTGGCGTTGTGGGTCGTGCCGCAGGAGCCGTCCAGCAGCGCCACCAGCCCAGCCTTTGCGGTCCACTCCCGGAGCGGAGCCAGTCTGTGCAGGTTTAGCAGGGAGCAAACAGTGGCTGGGGTACACCCATGGTCCAGTGACTGCCCCCGAGTCCAGAGCCGGGGTGGCCACCTGCCTGGGCGCACTGGTACCTGCAGGGACGTCCCTAGACAGCCTTCTTGTCCTGTGTAGCCAGGAGCTGGGAGACGCAGTAGGGGATGAGTCCGACAGTGGCCAGCGGCACGGCTGCGCTCTTGCAGAAGGAGAGGATGTAGAAGAGCAGCTGAATGTGGGAGGGCGGTTTGAAGGCATCAAAGAGGTGTAGGATGAGGAGGGAGGTGGCAACGCAGCCCAGGCGGAAGGGCAGCTGCTGGCCCTGCTTCCCCTGGCAGCTCTCCAGGTACATGTGGGAGTTGAGGGCCAGCCCCAGCCCGAAGAGGATGCCCAGGTTACGGAGGAGGCTGGCGAAGGGGGTGGTGTCGATGTGGACCCATTCGGGGTGGGCACACCACCTCTGTGCCCTCTCCAGCGTCCAGAGCAGATCAACGCCGAGTGCCCGCAGCAGCAGGTAGAAGCCCAGAGCGAAGCTGAAGAGGAAGAAGGTGATGCCCAGGTACTGGCGGAGGCTGGCGTGGTAGATGCAGCGGACGTGCAGGAAGGTCTTGGCCACGGCCATCCCTGCCAGTAATGAAGCAGGAGAAGAGGTGGTGCCAATCAGTGAGTGATCACCAGCCTCAGGGCAGTGGAGCCGAGCAGACCCTGCAGCCCTGGGGACATGAGCCAGTGGTGCTCCCAAGTGATGCTGACTGCCCCGATGGCCACTGCTGTGCCCCATTGCTCACAGACAGCCCATTCGACTCCCTTGTCTAGTGATGACCCTTTCACACCCTAAGCCTGCGCTGCCTGTGCCTTTGGGCCATTTTCACTGTCCCTCAGAGCCCAGCAGCGGCTGGCAGTACCCTGCCCCCCTGGCTGGGACTCGTGCCTCAATGGGACAGGGACAAAGGCATGTTCTGGAGGGCATCCTGCCCGTGATGATGAGGGCAGTAACTGCGGAGCCATGGACGCAGCTTTGTGTCATGACCCTGCACGCCTCCGTCTGGCTGTGCACCTTTCCTGGCCAGTGCCACAGTCCAGCACGGTGGTGCTGTGGGGAAGGGGACAGGGGGGTCCGAGTCACTCACCTGAGATGACCCCTGCGATGACCTGATGGGGGAAGTGGGCGGCAATGAAGACTCGGGACAGGCAGACGCAGACCTGAACTGCCCAGAACCCCATCCAAAGCACTGTCCACAGCACCCTGCGAGGGGCAGGTGGCCATGTCAGCACCAGGGCCGGCTCGTGCTGCCCGGGGTGCCGCCATCGCGTACCCCGAGTAGTGCCTGGGCGCCCACCAAGCCCGTCCTCCTGCACACCCCACCTGGGGCGCTGCAGCCCATCTGTCTGCCCATGTGCCTCCGTGGGCTCAGCTGCGCGGCCATCAGCTCTGCAGCAGCCTCTGCCCAGCACGGGTGGCTTTGGCGCACTGCTTACCAGTATTTAAGTGTCCTCGACTGCTTCTTCCCCATGGCGGCAGAGAGGAGGGCCGTCACCATGGTGTAGTACACTCCCGCTGCACCCATGGCATGGCCAGAGGGGCTCCCTATGCAAGAAGAACCCAGGTCAGACCCCCGCTTCAAAGTGGGTGTCATTGTTTCAGTTGGGATGGCGTCAATGTTCTTACTAACAGCTGGTACAGTACTATGTTTTTGATTTGGGATGGGAAACAGCACCCAGCACCTGTCCCCTGGTGGCATGACTGGGCAGAGGGCACTGACCATCCACGACGGCTTGTGCCAAGTGTGACGGGGACGCCTGCAGCCCTTCCCTGGCTCCCATGGAAAGCCACGGTCAAGGTACAGACAGAGCTGCTCTTGAACAGGGCAAACCCCTTCCCCACGGATTGGCTGCCCACATTTGGGGCTGGAAGCTGAGCCCGGCCCCAGCGCAGGCCAAGGCTGTGGCGGAGTGCGGGCAGGGGTTTGTGCCGAACTGCCACGTCTGCGTCAAGGGTCAAGGTCTGCTCTGCACAGGGGCTGCCCTGCCTCCACCCACTGCAGGCATGGCTGGCGTCCCCGGGAGCACAGCGGGGGCCAATGCCACGGCGTGGCGACAACGGCCCTCTCTCAAGAGCTAGCTCAGGGTATGCGCTGCCAGCAGCAGCCCCGGCCATGCCAGCACCGTCCTCCTTGTGGGGACCGAGACCTGAAGTGGGGAGCTGTGTGTGCAGGTCCTCCCAGGCAAGCGCCAGGGCCAGGGGACCCTCCTGGGGCTGGGGGACCCTCCTGGGGCCGGGACACCATACTGGGGCAGGGGGAGCATACCGGGGCCGGTCTCACAGGTGAGCGGGAACTGCTGGATCTCTGGGGCAGAGATGTTGCTGTAATAGTCTGTCTCGTGGACCCACCAGTACGGTCTCTCCCCAAAGAGGATCCTGAAAAGAAAGAAGATCGGGGGCTGTAGGGGTCCTGGGCACCAGAGCAGGTGGGCACAGCTGCAGTTTCAGCTCTGGCCTGGGAGCTGGAAGAGGCAAAGGATCCGTGAGCAGACAGACACAGCATCCTGCTGGTCACTTGGTCCCGACAGCTGCCACTGCCTGTCACATTCCCATCTCCCATCCCTGAAGGGGAAGAGGAAGAATCTCCAGGGAGCGAGTCAGTGCGCTGGGAAAGAGCAGCAATGTCTGCACCCTCAGTCTTCTTCAGGCCCAGAGCAACTGTCTCGTGATGGCATCAGAGGTAGAAGCCACCCATCCCTGTCACACGTGCGGGCAGCATGGGCATCCCGGGGGGTTTGAGCTGTGGGGTGGGCACAGAGCCCCACGGCTACCGGCTGACACTGAGCCCTGCTGGGCCGAGGCGTCGGGGTGGATCGGTGCTGCGGTACAACTGACACTGCCAATGGGGCTCCCCACCACAGCTCCCTTCGCACCAGCGACACCAGCACTACCAGCCGTGGAAAGGAAGGGGATACCGGTGTCCTGGCTTACCCACGGGAAACACTTGCCTAAAAGATCAGGGGAGCACCAAGCCCTGGTCCTGTGTATCAGAGCTGTGCCAGAACACCCCCGTGGCTCCTGTGGCGAGAGGCTCTGTGCAGCCCCTGGGCAGAACCGCAGCCCCGGCTGACGGTGGAGGGGACTGTTTGCAGAAGGCTCTGTCTGTGCCCAGCATCTGGGGAGGGGGAAGCCACTGCTGCACGGCTCGGGAAGGAGCGACCATTACCACTGCCAAGCTGGGGGCCAAACTCTGCTATGTTTTACACCAGCATCAAGGCTGAGAGCGCATATCTGGCCCACGTTAGTCCAGCTGCGCCAACACGCCCAGAGGGAGCCGTGGCACAGGGCCACTCACCACTTGAAGACGAGGTTGAGCCAGTCACCGATCACGGCCACCCAGATGAGCCTGATGCCCACCGACTCGCTGAGGTGGAACCAGATAGGGAAGAGGATGAAGAAAGCGTTCCTGAGGTCAGCGGCAAAGGAGATGAAGAGGAACCAGTCCTGGGAGCCCTGGAAGTGCTCCTGCAGCCAGTGCGTCGCCTGGATGCCCGTGTCGTGCAGGAGGTTCATGCTGGCCTCCATCCTCCTCTGCTGCCGTTGCCCCTCGGCGCAGCTCAGGCTCTCCTGCGCTCCACCGCGCTGCTGGGGTTTTATACTCTGCGGGCTCTTGTTTGCCACAGGCAGGTCACTTGTCCCAGCACTGATCTTTGGACCCAAAACCACTTTTGCCAAAGGTGCATCACCGGGGGGTTGTTACAAACATGTTTGGAACACCTTACGTAAAAGGGAAAAACAGGCCTCATAAAAGGGAAAAACAGGCTTTGAGGCCGTGTGGAGCATGGGGTGCTCCGGCACCTTAACCCTTCACCGCACTGTCCTCCGTGCAGCGCATAGGTGGCTGCCTCCCTCGGGGGGATCCCGCAGCCCCTGCTCCTCCTGCAGCCTGACACAACCGCTCCGCTGCTGCCACCGCGCCCCAGCGTTCGCTCTGTTACCCAGGAGGAGGCTGAAGCACCCGTGCACTGTGAGAGCGGCACTGCAGAGCTGCTGCAGCCCCGAGCTGTTACATTTCTCCCATCCCTCTGCTGTCAACCCAAGCACCCCCGGAGCACCGCAGGGATGACCAGAAGCGTGGACTGGGTTGTGTGTGGGGCGGGGGGCAGGCTACCCACCACCCTCATGTCAGCTGAAACCTCTAGCTGATGAGAAACCCCCTTTCTGCCATGGCATTCGCCTGGCTGGTTTACCCAGGACTCCGAGTAATGGGAAACTTTCAAAGCCTCAGACAGCAAGGCTGGGGGAGCTCCTGGCTGCCAGCCGCCTTCTCCTGATCTCTGGTGTGGGGTTAAAGGACCTTTGCAAATGAGGTCCCCTGGGAGGGGAGGCATTCCTCCCAGCACAGCTCCCCTGTGTTAACCCCCTCCTGCACAAAACTGCGCTGCCGGACCCTGGCCGTGGGGACAGAGCTGGACGTGCCAGTGCCAGATCCCTGCCCGTGGCCTTTCCCCCGTCCCCTGGCAGCAGTGCTGCCACCACAGCTCTGTTCTCCTCCTCGTCCCTGGGAGGTAATGTTGAACGAGTAACATGGAGAGCTATGTCCAGGAGTCTGAGGACACAGGGTCAGCCTGGCAGGAGGAACCTCTTTCCCCAGCTCTGGCCGGCCGTCATGGCTGCTGGTGCATGAACATGCAGCCCCATGGCAGCGGCGTGGGGTGCCCAGCCAGAGCCCGCCACAGCAAAACAGGCAGCAGCCCCCTCGTGGGGGAACAGGCAACCAGGCGTTAATGATTAGCAGCCAGTGAAAATGCATCACTTATCTCCCTCCTCGAGAAAGTTCAGGTCAAGATCCTTGAACCGCTACCCCTGTGCTGTTTGCCACGGTGCAGAGCAGGCAGAGGTCGCGTCCAGCGGCGAGTCCTGCCCGCAAACAGCGGGTGCTGCGCAGCGGATGCTGCGAGCAGCATCCTGCTCCCTTGCCTGCACGTAGCCTTGGGAGCCATGAGGTCCAAAAGGCAAAAACATGGCAAACCTTCCTCCCTAGAATACAGGCACGGACCACTCTTGGAGCTGCTGGGGCAAGGAAGAGGGATCATATTTGCAAAGCTGCCTCTGAAGGCAGTTGGGTGATTACAGATCTGCCTTGCAAGGCTGGGGCGGCCAGGGCAGATGTGCAGTCACAGACCAGCAATGCATGTGCTCTGTGGGCAGCCAGTCCTCGGCCTCGAGGAGCTGTGCCCCAGGCCGCGGCAGCCAGGACCCCTCCCGGCATCCTCGCTTTGCACTGGGGCTGATGCTCCTGGGCACAGCCAACGCCTGACCCTGCACTCAGCATCTTCGGCCCCAACTGGCCTGGTCCAACTCTGTCCCCAGGGATGGAGGGCAGCCAGAGCATCCTCGCCATGCTGGGGAGGGGGACCAGGGGACCCCCGAGGCAGCGCATGGCAGAACGCAGCACCAGGGGGGGGAGTCACCCAGTCTGTGCAATTTCCCAGCTGCCGTCATTGAACGGGAAATGCACGTGAAGGAGACGAAGCCATGCAAACACTGCAGGATCAGCGCCAGCCACAGGCACGTCCCTCCCAGAGCTGCTGCTCCCTGTTCTCCCCCAGCCCGGCTGTGCTGCGCCCAGTGGAGACAGACCCAGGCATCCCAGCCCCGGACTGAGCTCCCAACCTACAGGAAAAAAACAACAAAGCAGAAGTTTTCATGGAAATGGAATTACTCTTGCAAAACCATTTCTCCAAGAGCTCATTCCAGGGTCCTCAACCCGGAGTGGCTTTGGCCAGCGTGAAGGAATGCAACAGACTTGGCTTCCGTGTCAAAAATGTTTTGAAACAGTCAGCAATAAATTCTCCTTGAGAGATTTCACAGCAGAAAATGGGGGCAAAAGGTGTCGGGGGGTGGGGACTAGCATGCTCCAGTCGCCTTGGAAAAAGTCACTGCAGGAAAATTGGGGTCGCAGCGGGGAAGAGTCTGGGAAACAGGACAGGAGCCGCCACCTCCTCCCTCCCAGCTTGGCAGAGGCTGGCACGGCGCGGCAGTGGGCACGGAGCGCTGCCGACAGACCTGTGCTGCCGACAGAGCTGTGCTGCCAATGGCGCAGCGCGGGCCAGCGTCCCCCTGTGCAGCGGCCAGGCTGCACATGTTGCGGGGCAGGTCTGTGCCGGAGCTGCCAGGGTCTGCACGGCAGAGTTTTCCAGCACCAGCTCTGTGCCCTGTGCTTCGGGTGAATCCCCAGCCTCGCAGCCACCGCGTGGAGCAAGGGCAGCAGGGGCTGCTGACCTCTGGGGCACCATGAGGTTTTGCACCCTGGCTGGTTTGGACACCAGCTCTGGGAATGCCACGCACTGGGCAGCTGTGCTGGCAGCACCGCTGGCCAGGGATGTGCATTGCAAACTGGCCAGGGCGGTTTTCCCAGGGGACGAAGGGGGACAGGCAGGGGGTGCTTCATTTCTGCTGTGGGGTCGGTGCGCAACAAACCCAGGACCAGTCGGCAGCTCAGCAGCCATGTGCCTGCAGTGACAGCGTCCGGCGCTGGGACATGGTGTCCCCGTGGTTCCCAAGGCACCAGATACAGCTCTGGGAGGCGCAGCACACGTGTGTGCTCTAACGTGATGTGCCGCACGGGGGGCCAATGTTTCATCCAGAAGGTTCCCAGCCTGCTGCAAGGTCTGCGGCCAGGCAGCGCACTGGGTGGCTGCCAGCACGGGAGCGTGTCTGGTCTTGCTTGCGTCAGCACACGGGCAGAGTCCAGGCAGCACTTGCAAACACTTGGGCACACAGCAGCAGGCAGGGCGCCAGCTGGCTGTGACCTTCCCCTCGCAGGGAGCATCCCGCCTGTGCCCCAGAAGGTGCCTCCAGGGCACAGTCCCCACCATCACCCCGGGGCACCCAGGGACCACTGCAGCCCTGCAGAGCGGTGTCCCTGAGCTGCCCGCTCCTGCCCGACATCCCTTCCCTGCACTGCAGCGAGCCGAGCTGCCTCACGGGGGGATGTGCTGCTGCCCTTAGAGCTTCTCGAGCCCATCACCAGCATAGCCCAGGGCAGACCAATCTCCCAGGGCAGAGGGGGTGGATGCCCATCATACCCCCAGGGACACGTTGGCCAGTGCTTGGCATCTGCAGTCCCGTGCCAGGGCTGGGCCATGGGGCTGGAGCTGAGCGGCCGTCACGGAGCCCCTCAGTGCCCCCAGCCCAGCCTGCACCACAGGGATGGGCTCTGGAGGCGGGGGGATCCTGCAGCCCAGGGCCGCGCACACAGCCGGGCAGCAGCCAAGGCCAGGACTGATTAATGCAGCTTGGTACAGCCGTTACACATTAACTCCCTTGTTTGTCCCGTATTCCCCGGCAGGAGCCGCCTGCCAGCACCCGGGGGCCAAGAGCACGGCCGGTGCACGCTCTCGCAGCCGTGCCAGGTGCTGTACAGGCCCCGTGGCCCTTGGACCCCCACGAGCACCACAGAGCTGAGCCAGAACCATCCGTTACAGGCACCAGCACATGCAGAGTCAGCAGTGCCAGCGCTCTGGCCACCAGCCACAGGAGCCGCAGCAGCACCCGTGAGCTACACAACAGTTTGGTCAGGAAAAGCACCCGAGTTTATTGGGGAAGGTCAGACACAGGCAGCTCAGCCTGTGGACTGTCTGTCCCGTGGTCCTGCGGCACGCTCCTTCCATGGGCTCCCAGTGCAGCCCAGTGCATCGTCCCCATCCCCAGAGATTGGCATTACCACAGCAGCCAGAGCTCAGCATCGCCTGGGCCCCAGGAGCTGCAGCAGCCGCGGGGACAAGGTGGACGTTTCGGGCATGCTGGAGCTGCTGCCTCCCCATCGCCCAACGCCCCCGGGCTCCAGCCAGGCCACAGTAGCTGCCACGCCGCCACTCCTGCCACCCTGGGCAAAACCTCGGCCTGGACCGGGGCTCTGAGGGGAGCTGCGGCTTTGTGCAGTGCCCAGCCCCAGCCAGCACCATCACCCTGTGTACACCGACCTACCTCGGTGAGGCGGCAGCAGCCCCGGTCCCAGAGGAGGAGAGTGGCCCTGGGCACCCCACAGCCCTTTGGGTGGCCTCCTGGATGCAGTCCCCAACAATCACTTCTAGGGGATGTTTTTCAGAGGCTTTGAGTCTGCCTTCAGCAGTGTTGCGGTCCTGAAATGAGAGCTGAGCTTCTCCAAAAACCTGACCTTGAGCATGCGGCGTTCCCGGGATGGGGAGGGCAGGCAGCATGGCCGGCCCGCGCCTGCCGGTGGAGCCCTCCAAGGACACATCCGACAGCCTGACACCAACCACCTGTACCGTTGGGGACGGGGGCAGCGGCAGCCCCCATCAGAGCCCGCCGGGCAGCGGGGCCAGGCTGAGGTTGAGGAAGCCCCCATAGCGGAAGGGGGGCAGGTGGGGGGCGCAGGCGGCGGCGGAGGGCAGGCAGGCGAGGGGGTTGGCCTCACACGCTCCAGCATCCTGCTCACCGCTGAAGTAGATGCTGTCGGGTGACTCCACTGAGGGGTCCTCATCGAAGTAGTTGTAGGGCCTCAGGAAAAAGCCAACGCCGTTCCCCACGGTCACCGTGTTGGGGACGTCTTCGGCATGGGGGATATGGAGGAACCCCACAGAGATCCAGGCAACCAGGTCCTGGGCAGGAGGGGAGCCAGGTGCCCTGTCAGGCTGAGTGGAACCCTTCCAGCCCAGCAGCCGCCCAGTTTGGCTGTGGGATGGGTGAAGCCTCTGGCCAGGGCAGGAGCCAGGGTGGTGCCCGTGGTGCCCAGCTCTCCTCCACCTGTGAGACCCCGGCTCACCTCATTGGTGATGGTCTCGTTGTCAATGAAGTCAGCAAAGATGACGGTGGGCGTCCAGGGGTCGTTCTGGTTGTAGATGCTGGTGCTGGTGGGTTCCTCCTCCTTCCGCCTGGTGACGGCCAGCTGGTACCTGCCATCACGGGGAGCAGAGGGGCTCGTCTGTGCCAGTGTGGGGAGGGCGATGGCGGCATTGCCGCCTGGGGATGCACTGGCAAACTGGGGCTGGATGCGTCCTTGGCGTGTGCCCAGGGACGCGGTCTGTCCTGGGTCAGGGAGGGACGGGGCTGGCACGGACCAGCGTGGCAGTGACAGGCAGCAGCCCCGGCACCTTCAGGCTCACGGGGGTCAGTCACTGCCCACGGCTGCTCCCACACCGCTGGGAAACAGGAATGTGTCCAGGCGCAGACGCTGCTGCTCGCTGCCTGACACACTCACTTCAGCCACAGCCATTTTTAACTCCTACAGCCTCCCTCAGAACGTCAGCCCTTAAATTTCACCCTGGCAGTAAGCCAGCTCTGTGTTTATCCCCAGCATTTTCCAAAAGACATTCTGTCCTTACATGCAGATGTCAGGGCCTGGGGATGCCAGAGCTTCCCGTGGGAGTTTGTCCGACTGCCTGGTTGCCCTCACAGGGTAAAAACACATGCGATTGCTCTAAATTAATCTTATCTGGGGTCAGATTCCTGCCTGTGAACTACTGTGAACAGATGTCATTAAGCAACTTTTCAAGGGATTTTCAGAGCCAAAAAATAGGCGTGTTCACTGTTTAACCCTTCCCCGCGGTCCAGCAGAGGCTTGCTGGGTTGCAGCAGCCCCCCTCTGTGGGGAGGCAGGAGAAGCCAGGGACATGGGGGGGGGGGACACCACCACGTGCGCCCCAGCACCCACCTGCCCCAGCTGATGGACCTCTCCATGGGGCTGCTGGTGGGCAGGTGCTCCCCAGCAAAGCTGACGATCTGGATCCGGTAGCTACGCGGGTGCCCCCACTTGTTGGACTTAGGGCTGGCAAAGGAGAGGTAGCGGGGCATGGGGGCGTTGAGCGGGAACGCTGCCTCGTCCTCCCTCTCCAGCCTCTCCCTGTGGAGGTATGGCCGCTCGATGGTGTTCTGCATGCTCCAGGGGTCTTTCACAAGCTCATACCCCATGTCCTGGGTCTCCAGAGAGTTCAGCTGCCCTGTGAAGCAGAAGGGAAAACCCTCTCAAGCTCCGCACCCCGGGCAGAGCTGCAGCCCACAGTGAACTGCGGCCGCACACAAAGGTGCCCAGACCTACCATCAACATCCAGGTCCACCTTGTAGTGGATGTGGTGGAGGTGCATCGTCCCCAGCGTGTGGGGCCCAACCCTGTTGCCGTAGTCGGTCCCTTGGCCATGGAGGAAGGAAGTGCTGATGTAGCCGGTGGCATGTACCCGGACCTCCACAGCCCCACTGCTGTGGAACATGAAGTCCCAGACGTAGTCGTAGTTGATGAGAGTGGAGATGGCACGGATGACAAGCATGTTTTTCTGCAGCCCACCGTAGTACAAGGACTGAGAGTCAGAGAAGTGGCGACGCAGAGGGAGGGCAGCATCATGCTCAAAAATGCAGAGTGAGTTTTGGTTGGTTTTAGGGGTCTCTGACTCTGCCAGGTAGTGCCGGTCCACGTAGGTGGCTGTGTAGGGGCAGTCGAGGCCCCGGACAAGCTCGTAGGCAAACCTGCCGATGCCAAAGCTCCCATCAAGGTAGCGGGTCGACATGCCCCCGGGGCAGTTGGAGCCGTACAAGGCTAAGGCTTCCTGGAGACTCAGCTCATAGACAATCCTCTCCCCACGGTACCTGATGTCAAAGAGGCGTGGGCCAGAGTTGGGGTTCATGCCAAAGGCAATGCTCCAGCCCTGGAAGGTAACGCGGTTGTCCCTGATGCTGTAGCGGGGACCCTGGGGCTCATACTGCAGCGGCCCTGGGGAGCCAGGCGGGCGCCGGGGTCGCAGTGAGCCCAGCACCGCTTCAGCCTGGGGCTTCTTGATCTTGACGACCTGCAGCAAGTTGGCCACAAATGCATCCTCCAGATCCCCTGTGCTGTCAAAGTACCATCCGTTGTAGAAGACTTGGCACAGATGCCAGCGGGACATGTGGAGGTCCCCGTGATCCACCAGCACCTCCAGCCCCACCGGTGAGAGATAGTAGCCAGTGCCAGCCACGCCGTGGAAGAGGACAAACCAGGTCACACGGTCACCAGACTTGAAGCCCCGCGGGGCCGTTGTGAGGATGGCCAGGTCAGTCCCATCGGACTCACAGCACGCAGCGAGGAACTGCGGTGCCTTTCGCAGCTCCCGCTGGACAAGGGCGTTGATATCCACATACTCCTTGCCAGTAACGGGTCTGCGGTGGTACGGCACCTTCCCCCCGTACTTCCGCACCGTGACATCCCGGTGATACACCGGCGTCGGCAGCGGACCCACCACGTACTCGGTGACGTTGGGGTCTGGCTGGTTCCCAAAGTACAGCACAGCCAGTGCCTCCCGCGGAGGGCGAGCCCCCCCCCCATCCAGGAACCGCAGCACCTCTTCCTTGGTGGGGACCTGCACGTCGACAGAGGCGATGCAGTTGTCAGAGGGCTTTGCACGTGAAGCGTCAACCAGCGGCACCCCGAGGTTTCCCTGCAGGTACCGCACCACTTGCGCCATCTCTTCGGGTGTCAGATCGGCAAAGACCAGGCTCTGGCCGTCATTGGTGTCCTCCCGCTCCGGGGACTGGTGCTGGCAGGTGCCGGGGGCCTTTCCTCTGGTCAGCAACACGCAGACTAAAGCAAATATTGTGGCTAAAGCCAGAAGGAGGAGGATGAGCACAGTTTTCACGTTCATGTCTGCTGAGGCACTGAGAGCTCCCGCAGCCCAGCAGGGCGGGTTTTCAGCTGCAGAACCCTCCCAGCGACCCGCTGACAGAAAGACTGGGTTTGGTCTGGTGTGGTTTTTCCCTCGTTTTCTCAACAGGGAACAGCCCAGAGCAGCTTGCAGGGAGGGTGCAGGGGGATGTTCTCAGACATGCCCAGGATTTGCTGGGAACCATAAAAGGCAATTTTGCTCTGCTTCCCCCAGTGGGTCATAATTTTAAGTAAACTTAATGCTTCTGCATCTGTCCTTCCCTTCTTGTCCCACAAGCTACACTGCAGACCTTGGAGAGGACAGATCCAGTCACTTGGGGGAAATAAATGCATGTCCATGTATCTCTTCCTCTTAACCCTGAAGATGCAAACAGCCAGGCAGGCAGCAGAGCCTGCAAGGATGATGCTCCTCTGTGCAGAGCACTGCTGAATACAGCACCATGGCCCCATACTGCCACAGCTCCACCTTCACCAGCAACACCTCTACAGCCTGTGCCAAGACATTGCAGCATCACACACTGCTGCCGATGACCCCACACATGGGATGGCACCGGTCCTGCAGCCAGGAGGGATGGGATGCTCATCACCCTCTCAAAGGTGCCTCCTGATCCTGCGCTACGTCCTGGCATAGATGGAGCTGCGAGGAGGAGGATGAGGGCTCCCAAGCACACTGAGCATCCTGGCAAATGGGCAGCGGCACTGGCCATGCTGCACCGTCAGCAGCCACGTGCCTCCCACGCCCTGGAACGAGCCTGGAGGGCTCTCACCTGAATCTGGCCAGCATCAGGCTGTGATGGGCTGAGCTGGCCCTCACGCTGCCCGCGGGGCTGAGGTCCAGCTGGTTCATGCAGAGGCACCGGTGGGGACAGCACTGGCGCAGGGACAGCGAGACGCCTCCCTGCAGTGGTCCCCTCCGCGCCCCTCACCTCTGCTGAGCTGTGACTGCCCAAGAGCTGCAGCCCACATGGGTCCTGTTTGTCCCCAGCCTCACCCAAGCACCCAGAGTGTGGTGCCAGCACCCGCTTCTGTCCTCCCCCCAGAGCCCCGGGACTCCCCAGCCCATCCCTCCTAGCCCCCAGCTGGACTGTCCCTGTGCCCAGACAGGTGCCCCAGGCCACGCTGCTGGGCTGGTTTGTGGATGCAGGAAACACAGCAGAGACCCAGCGTCATCCCCCAAGCAGACGCTGCTGTAAGTCAAAAGAACAAGACACTCAAGAGAGCACTGGACCAGAATAATTTTCATCTCTTTAACCTGAGATAGGCACTACACAGCGCTTGCTTCTACAGCCGAGGAACAGGATTTCCTCCTCACTTTCCTCCTGCAACAGACTCGTATTCAGCAATTAACAGAGATAACGTAGACTCCCGTCTGGCATCATGCCAGGAAGATTATGCTTCCCTTTTAAAGAGCACTATTTTCAAAGCAATGATAAAAAGTGAAGTCATTGCACAAGTGGAAATTGAGACAACTTCACTAAAAAAATGAAAAACTGAGACACAACAGTCAACCTCTGACTGTGTCTCCTAACACTGTCCTGTAGCGTTAAAGCCTGCTCATATTTTGGAAGCCATCATAGGCGAATGGGGGGAAGTTTGGCAAACAAGAGGCAGTTTTGGGTAGGCACGCGATAGGGTTGATTTCACATGCCGTGAAGTCCTGCTCGCTGGTGAAAAACACGCCATCGTGCGAGTATATGGAGGGGTCCAGGTCATAGTAGTTGTAGGGTCTCAGGAGAAAGCCAACTGAGTTTCCCACCGTCACAGTGTTGGGAATATCCTCAGAGTGAGGGATGTGGAGGAAACCAGCGGTAATCCAGGCAACCAGGTCCTAGGAAGGGAAGAGCCACAAGACCATGGTTATTTCAGAAGCCTGCAGTGGCAGCGACTGAAATCTGCACAGGGGCTGTGGAAAGTTACAGGAGAGCAGGATTGGACCTCCCCGGGCACCAGCCTGGCCACGTTCCCACATGCCGAGCTCCCCCCTCCTGGGAAAGATCCCCTCCCTTCCCCAAAGACCTGCCCGTAGCTGCAGCCACAGATGTCCACCCAGCAGAAGGGACCTTGTCCTGACACCTGTGGCCAAGCTGTGGCCTCACAGAGATTTTCCTGATGTTTTGCCAGCATTTCTCTGGAGAGAGACACAAGCTCCACCTCTGCACTCTGATCTACACACTCTGACCAAAGCGCCAAGCAGACACACAGAAAAGGGGATGCTCAGACCCGCTCTACTCATTCCTCAGGGCTACTGCTCTCCCAGCTGAGCCTGCTGTCCCACCAGCAATGCCGGGGTCACTCGGCCCCTGGGGCAGCTCTAGGGCTCCTGCTCAGCCTGGGGCTGAGTATTACAGCTCTAGCCCAGGGGACCCCGCCTCACCTCGTTGGTGATGGTCTCATTGTTGATGAAGTCAGCGAAGGCAACGGTGGGCGTCCAGGGGTCATTCTGGTTGTAGATGCTGGTGCTGGTGGGCTCCTCCTCCTTCCGCCTGGTGACAGCCAGCTGGTACCTGAGGACAAGAAAAGAGCTGGGAGCACCCCCTGGGGCAGGGCAGAGATGAAAGCCAGCATCCCGGAGAGCCTGCAGAGCGCTAGCCTGCTCCTGTGGAGTAACCCCAGCCCAGGGGAGCGTCTGCCCTGTGTCTCCCCATCAAGGAACATCCATGCACTGCTGCCCCAGCCGGCGAGGCTGGGGTGTCTCTGAGAACCTGCCATCCCAGTCAGAGCAGCCTGACCTTGCCCAGCTGATGGCCCTCTCCATGGAGCTGGCTTCGGGGACATGGTCCCCCGCAAAACTGGTGGTTTGGATCCTGTAACCACGCTGGTGGCCCCACTTGTTTTTGCTGTTGGCCGCAAAGTAGATGTATCTGGGCATCTTCGACTGGAGCCGGAAGGCAGCCTGGTCCTCCGTGTCCAGGACTTTCTTGGTGAGTCGTGGCCGCTCTATCTGCTGCTCTGGGCTCCAGGGAGCCCGCGTCATCTCAAATGCCATGTCATGGGCCACCAGAGAGTTCTTCACACCTGCGAAGCAAAAGCAAAGTTGCTGAGGAGTGTCCCCGCGGTCCCCTGTTCCCCACAGACATTGCTGCAGCCTGACTCGCTCTCCCAATCCTCCCTTCCCGCACTCCGGGCTCTGAGCAACGGCTTCTGCCCGTGAGAGCCACTAATGCTCCGCAGCTGCATGGCAGCACGACTGTACATGGTGCACATTTATGGCTGTACAACTGTACGTTTGTCTGACCCAAGCAACACCTTGCTGTGGCTGACACCACCATCCACAGGGACTCTCACCTTCTGAGAGGGACAAAAGCAGAGCCTCATCCCAGTGCAGAAGAACAGGTTTGCATCCCAGTGCAGCACCGTGTAATTAACCCAAGCATCTGATGGCCCAGACACTGCGCTCGTCAGTGTGTGTCCTGTGAGCTGGAAGGCACTAGGAAGGGCCCGGGCTCCGAGCACATTTGCACATCACAGAACTGGAGCAGCGCTGTGCAGTTCAGGTCTTTCCACAAAGAAGAGTCATGAGTCAAAGGCTCAGAGCTACAGGAGGGGCACAGGAAGCAGTAAATTCAGGGACAAGACAGGAAAGAGCTGGCTGAGAGCGCTCGAGGGCCGGTGCCAGCACGGCTCTGGCAGAGGGGCCAGGGCTTGGCACCCACTGCCCGTCCCGGCCGGAGCACACGGTGTAACCTGTCCCGCTCCACTCCGCTCCCCTCGGCCCCACACAAGTTTCCAGCCTGAACAAAGGCCATCGCAGAGCTGACACTGTGGCCGTCCTGGAATGTTCGAGCAGCACCTTGGGCCTGAGCCCCAGGGCTGCCATTGAGGTCAGTGCCAGAGCCTGAGCCCCATGGAAGAGGATCCACACCAGAAACCGTCACTGGGCTCATTTTCTTCCCTTTTCTGATGTGAACAAAACTTCTAACCCCTCACCTCCCCTTATAGTGGCAGTAGTGACACTTTGATTTCATCCGCCTTTTCCCTGTTCTTGCAGTTTTGCCATCCCCCATTTCTCCCTAAGCACTCAAAACACATCCTAAAACCACATGGAACAGTCTTTGTGTTTTCCAATTAAAAGGAAATTGGGATATTTTTAATAGGTGGCAGGAGCATGCAGCAAGTGCAATTTCAGCAGGAGTGCAAGGACAGATTTGTGGCATAAATGGTAGGGGAAGACCTAGGAAACTGCAGCCACCGCTCCTGTTGGTGCTGAGAGCAGAGGATCCCTCGTACCCCGGCAAAATGGCCCTGAGTGCCGAGCGGCTGCTAGCCCAGCATCTGCCCACTGTGCCCGCAGCCCTACGGGGAGGACAGCTCCTGTTCCACCCGCACACCAGCAGCAGGAGCAGCTCAACAAAGCTGTCGGCGGTAGGAATGTGAGCTGGAAACCACATCCCAACAAACCAGCTTGAGTGACTCCGACTATAATTTGGGGCTCAGGACAGGGGGAGGGCGCGGGGGGGGAAAATCTCAAATTCTGCAGAGCCCTGGCAGTGTTGAGGCTGGCAGGATTGGGGCTGCCCGGGGCAGGAGGGGAAGGACCCCTTTCCATTAGGGGCAGGGGTCAGGCACACGGCAGCCTGGCGTTACCAGCCCGGGAAGCCACAGGTCTGCACGGCTCTTAGGGGATACTGCTCAGGAAAGAGGGGGAAACTGTCCCTGTGTAACAACAGCTTCTCACTGCTCTAAAAACAGAGGGGAGGCAGCTCTGTGTCAGCACACCATCCTACCACACACACAGAAAGAAAAAAACTGCATAAGGACCAAAACCAGTCAAGTTTGGGGAGTCTAAAAGTGCTCAAGGAGGGCACAAAGGAGAGACAAGACCCAGACCTACCTCCCACATCCAAGTCCACTTTGTAGTTGACGGAATGGGTGCGTATCGTACCCAGCGTGTGCTCCCAAACCCTATTGCCGTATCTCAGACCATCCCCATGGAGAAAGGACGAGCTCGTGTACCCTGTGGCCTGGACCTTGCCTTCTATGGCCCCATTCTGGTAGAAGATGAAGTCCCACACGTAGTCGTGGTTGCCCACAGTTGCAATGGACCGAACGACCAGAGCAGAGTTGACCAGCCCCCCATAGTAGAGTGACTGCAAGTTGGAGTAGTGGCGCCGCAGAGGGGAGCCCAGGTTCTGCTCAAAGATGCAGAGGGAAGCCTTTCTCTTGCTGGGGCTCAGGGTCTCGGACAGAGAGTGTGTGTCGACATAGGTGGCTGAGTATGGGCAGTCAACTCCTCGCACCAAGGGGGAGGTGTAGCGCCCGATGCCAAAGCTGCCATCCATGTACCTCGTGGACATCCCTCCAGGGCAGTTGGAGCCATACACTGACAACGCCTCCTGGATGCTGATTTCATAGGCAACCCTCTCCCCCTTGTGTCGGATGTCAAACAGACGCAGGCCTGTGTTCACACTCATCCCAAAGGCAAAGCTCCACGCCTGGAAGAGGACGTGGTTGTTCCTGACGCTGTAGCGGGGACCTTGTGGCTCGTACTGCAAAGGGAACAGCGCAGCCGACGGTGCTCGGGGCTTCATGGACGAGAAGTCCCCATCCCGCGGCGCTTTCCTCACCTTCTCCACGCTGATGCGACCCTGCACATAGGCACTCTCCAGCTGAACCATGTCCCTGTAGTACTGCCCGTTGTAGAAGACCCTACTCACCACCCACCGGGAGACGTCCAGGCTGCTGTGGTCCACCAGCACTTCCAGCCCCACTGGGTGCACAAAGAATCCGCTCACGTTCTGAAACATGATGAACCAGGACTTACGGTCTCCAGAACGAAATCCATGAGGGGCTGTGGTCTGAAACGCCACGTTGGTGCCGTCATACTCAAACACTTCCTTCAGGAAGGTTGGGGCTGCAGCAAACGCCACTGTCTCCAAGAACACTCCCACCTGCTCATACTCACTGACCAGCATTGGTCTGCGGTGGTATGGCACCTTCCCCCCGTACTTCCGCACCGTGACATCCCGGTGATACACCGGCGTCGGCAGCGGACCCACCACGTACTCGGTGACGTTGGGGTCTTGCTGGTTCCCAAAGTACAGCACAGCCAGTGCCTCCCGCGGGGGGCGAGCCCCCCCCCCATCCAGGAACCGCAGCACCTCTTCCTTGGCGGGGACCTGCACGTCGACAGAGGCAATGCAGTTGTCAGAGGGCTTTGCACGTGAAGCGTCAACCAGCGGCACCCCGAGGTTTCCCTGCAGGTACCGCACCACTTGCGCCATCTCTTCGGGTGTCAGATCGGCAAAGACCAGGCTCTGGCTCGTGGACCCCGTCTTCTCCACCATGTGGGGTTGGGATTTGCAGCTGGGTGATTGCCTCCCCCTGCTCAGCAGCACGCAGGAAAGAATGAAGATTATCACTGCAGCACCAACCAGGAGAATGTAGGGAAGTCTGGGGTTCATCTCTCCCAGCGCAAAGACAACGTGTGGGGTTCGGCGGCAGGCTCCAGAACATGTCCCTCACCTGCAGACTGAGCTCTTAACTCATTTGCCAACTGTGGGCGTAAAGGCGTCGCTTGCGAGGTGGGGAGGGCGCCTGGAGCTTGCATGGGCTCTGAGAACAGATCACAGGTCCTGTCCAGTTCAGCCTGTTTACTCCCCACCCCAGAGACAGCGAGGGAGCCAGCCGGGGAGCCGGCGCCTGACTCACTCCCCAAGATACTGATGGGTTTCTCCGCTGCAGGGTGACACCAGGAAGAGCCCCGGCCTCAGTCTGCCCAAGGGGCCTTTGCTTCTCCCAGCGTCTCCCAGGTCATCCCCATCCCCTCTGATGTGGGAGCGCCTTGACGCCACAGGGGCAGGCTTGGCCGGCCCCGCTGCTGCCGCACCCTGGTGCCCCGGGACCAGCCCCATGCCCCTGAAAGGCTGGTCCAGGCTGGCACTCCAGGAGAGCCCACGACCTGCTGGCTCCCAGCACCTCCATGTGCCTCTTCTCCCCGTCGCCACTCTCTGCCACCTCCCAGTCCCTCCCAAACCCAAGGGAAGGGACCCAGCAGCTCTAGCCCGGCTCTAGCTGTGGGCAGACTGGCCGAGATGGGAGGAAGCTCCCTGGTGAGAACAGGCAGCACTCACCAAACCTCTGGCAGCAACAGCAAGTGACGTGCAGCACCTGGAGTGGCTGCACCAGGAGCAGAGGCTGCAGGATGATGAACAGGACACATCTGACCCCATTCGGCCATCCCAACCCCATGCCAGGGGACGCGATCCTCAGACAAGAGCTGTCGTGGACAGAAGTGTTTACTGTCAGGAAACTGTTCAATACCCCTGACCACACCATGGACCTTCCCTGGTGAGGAGCGCAGCAAGAATTCCTTTGGGGTCAACGACCAGCTGGGCCACCCCACCGTGCTGTGAGGCAGCTGCTCCTGCACGGCCACCAGCTTCTGCAAGGCTGGCCCCGCTGCACCCAGCCCCGCGCAAGGCAGCAGCGATACATCACCGACAGCCACTTTCCTGAGATTGTGGTCCACTTCGCACCCTTCTGGTGGAGACCGTTTGAGGCACGGGCAGGAGGGGTGGGCAGGGGCTGAAACCACTACAGCACTGGATCAATTTGCCGCTCTTGTGATCACGTTAATTTAGGAACTTATGTTTTCATTCTCATTTCCAGCCAGGGAATAATTGCCACTTTTTTCCCTGCAGATCCCACACCAGCTTCAGACCAGGATCCAAGAAACCTGTGTGGGACATGACCCATTTTTGCTGTGCTGCAGTTTTGCCTTCCCTGTGCTTGGAACCAGGGGTGGGGGGACCCTGCTGGGTGCCTCTCGAGAACCCTGTGTGGCCCCAAGCCCTGCTGCTCGGGCCAGGGCTCCCCTCCCTCACTGAGGGGAGTAAGTCTGGGATTTTGTACAACTCTTCTCAAGAGCATTTTGCAGCAGCCAGAGCTCAGGGGCTGCAAACAGAGCAGGGAACCGAGGGGCAGCAGTCACAGAAAAGGACCTTGCCACCATACAGGAATGGCATTTTAGCATGTTTTCAAGCCTTGCTTACAGGAAGGGAACAAGTATCAGCCCTGTTTTTGACCATAATGACAGCAGCAGCACCTTTCAGGGCCACGCAAACCACTGCATGGCAGGCAGGTGCAAGAGAGGACACGTTCCGGGCCTGAACACTTGCACTGGAGTCCGCTGCAGCTTGACGTACGTAGTTCTCCGATGACCCCCCGCAATCCAGGAGACAGCACAGGTTACTGGAGCTGCATTTCTCCTCAGGCTGGTACAGATGTAGTGCACTGCCTACCAGCCATCTCTTTGGTCCTGTGCAGATGTAAAACAGTTTTCCTCTGTTTTTTACAGGAGCAGGTCTCAATAACAGACACCTAACTTTAGCGCTACAAAGATGATCACGGGATCGGAGCGCCTTTCTTACAAGGAAAGGCTGAGGCACTTAGGTCTTTGTAGTGTGGAGAAGACTGAGGGGGGATCTTATCAATACTTATAAATCCTTAAAGGGAGGGTGCCGGGGGGTGGGAACAGTCTGTTTCCAGTGGTGCCCAGTGACAGGACAAGAGGGAACGGGCACAAACGTGACCATAGGAAGTTCCATCTGAACCTGAGGAGGGACTTCTCTCCTGTGCGGGCGGCAGAGCACTGGCACAGCTGCCCAGAGAGAGGGGTGGGGAGTCTCCCACTCTGGAGCCATTCCAAACCCGCCTGGACGTGTCCTGTGCCACTGCTGGAGGTGCCCCTGCTCTGGCAGGGGGTGGCACTGAGGGAGCTCCAGAGGGTCCTTCCAGCCCTGTCCCGTCTGGGATTCTGCACAACGCTGCCAGTCCGTGCCCCCAGCACCACCACTGCCCTTGCACCTCCCCAGACTGCAGTTACTGGAATGGCCTTTGAGGGGAAGCAAAGCTGTCCTTTCAGCCTGAGCATCCTTCTGCCTCCCGGGTGGACACCAGCACTGCGCTGCTCAGTCCGTCCTGGACTCAAATAACCCTCCACAGGGATCCACTGCCAAAAACCATGACTCTGTGCAGGAGCAGGGGAATTCATTGGCTCACTGCAGCAGCTTTGTAGCCTGAGACTCAGCATCCAACTTACAAGAGTTTCCTCAAAAGAGGAGCGGGGATAGGGCTGCACGAGCTCAGCCCTGTAGAGCACCAGTACAGCTGCCCCGCTTTACGCGGGGCACTTGAGATACAAAAAGCGCTTTCCCGGGTGACAAGGAGCACCGGGACCAGCATCTGAAGCAGCAAGAGCAGGCTGACACCTCCAGCCCTGCAGACAGGGCTGTGTCTCCCTGTCTGCCTGGCCATGCCTACGGCAACACACACTGTGCCAGACGTGAGGCCTCAAGGAAACACAAACATTTTTCAGCTGCTACCTTTCATACTTTCCCTGGTCTGAACACAGAGCTCTCAGACAATTCACACTGCCTTCAACTCCATGACCTTGACAGACTATTTTATACATAGAAAAATTATATTGCAATGAAAGAAAAGGTTAGAATAGTGAAAAAGCAGAGTTGTGATGTCAGTTATGAGGGATTCTACAAACTAGGAGGCAATCCCACCAAAGCTCTGGGGTTTACAGGTATAATAGCAGACATTAAAGGAAGACCCAGACCTACCTCCCACATCCAAGTCCACTTTGTAGTTGACGGAATGGGTGTGTACTGTACCCAGCGTGTGCTCCCAAACCCTATTGCCGTATCTCAGACCATCCCCATGGAGAAAGGACGAGCTCGTGTACCCTGTGGCCTGGACCTTGCCTTCTATGGCCCCATTCTGGTAGAAGATGAAGTCCCACACGTAATCATAGTTGCCCACGGTTGCAATGGACCGAACGACCAGAGCAGAGTTGACCAGCCCCCCATAGTAGAGCGACTGCAAGTTGGAGTAGTGGCGCCGCAGAGGGGAGCCCAGGTTCTGCTCAAAGATGCAGAGGGAAGCCTTTCTCTTGCTGGGGCTCAGGGTCTCGGACAGAGAGTGTGTGTCGACATAGGTGGCTGAGTATGGGCAGTCAACTCCTCGCACCAAGGGGGAGGTGTAGCGCCCGATGCCAAAGCTGCCATCCATGTACCTCGTGGACATCCCTCCAGGGCAGTTGGAGCCATACACTGACAACGCCTCCTGGATGCTGATTTCATAGGCAACCCTCTCCCCCTTGTGTCGGATGTCAAACAGACGCAGGCCTGTGTTCACACTCATCCCAAAGGCAAAGCTCCACGCCTGGAAGAGGACGTGGTTGTTCCTGACGCTGTAGCGGGGACCTTGTGGCTCGTACTGCAAAGGGAACAGCGCAGCCGACGGTGCTCGGGGCTTCATGGACGAGAAGTCCCCATCCCGCGGCGCTTTCCTCACCTTCTCCACGCTGATGCGACCCTGCACATAGGCACTCTCCAGCTGAACCATGTCCCTGTAGTACTGCCCATTGTAGAAGACCCTACTCACCGCCCACCGGGAGATGTCCAGGCTGCTGTGGTCCACCAGCACTTCCAGCCCCACCGGGTGCAGGAAAAACCCACTCACGTTCTGAAACAAAACAAACCAGGTGATCCGATCTCCAGACTGGAATCCGCGGGGAGCAGCTGTCAGGGCTGCTAGACTGGCTCCATCATACTCCAGTACTTGACGCATGAAAGATGGAGCTGTGGGGAACACTTGGCTTTTTAAAAACGCTCCAATCTGTTTGTATTCAACAGCCAGTGTTGGTCTGCGGTGGTACGGCACCTTCCCCCCGTACTTCCGCACCGTGACATCCCGGTGATACACCGGCGTCGGCAGCGGACCCACCACGTACTCGGTGACGTTGGGGTCTTGCTGGTTCCCAAAGTACAGCACAGCCAGTGCCTCCCGCAGGGGGCGAGCCCCCCCACCATCCAGGAACCGCAGCACCTCTTCCTTGGCGGGGACCTGCACGTCGACAGAGGCGATGCAGTTGTCAGAGGGCTTTGCACGTGAAGCGTCAACCAGTGGCACCCCGAGGTTTCCCTGCAGGTACCGCACCACTTGCGCCATCTCTTCGGGTGTCAGATCGGCAAAGACCAGGCTCTGGCCGTCATTGGTGTCCTCCCGCTCCGGGGACTGGTGCTGGCAGGTGCCAGGGGCCCTTCCTCTGGTCAGCAACACGCAGACTAAAGCAAATATTGTGGCTAAAGCCAGAACGAGGAGGATGAGCACGGTTTTTATGTGCATGCTGCTGCCGGTCCTGAGGCATTCACAGCAGCTTTCAGAGCAGGGTTTCCAGCTGCTGCCTCTGTCAGTTTACACTGCACTGGATGGATTAGCACGGAAAGCACAAAAGACTGGGAGAGGCTAGGGGAGGAGATCTGAAATTCGTGGTCACCAGAAAGGGCAGATCTCCTCTCTCAGCTGCAGCCTTCTCTGTCCTCCTCCACGAGCAGTGCCCTGAAAGAACTAGTGGAGATGCAGGGTCAGTGACTCAGACAAGTTTCACATAATTCCGTTACTTTTTCAGTCCAACCTAGCTTCCTGAGTCTGCCTGTAAAAACGAAGATCCTGTAGTGAGCCTAAGGCGGCTGAGACCAGTGCGAACCTCTGACAAGCTGAGAATTGTTGCCACACTGTAGAATTTCACCTCTTTGCAACTCACCAGATTTACCTTGTTTATCAGGCTGCTTCCTTGTAAACATTCTCCCTGGCAGCATGATTCCAAGATTGGAGTTACTTTTTATTTTATTTTTTAAAATCTTCCACATGGAAGCCTTTGCTGAAAACACATCCATCTGTGTAGTAGTAGAAAAACTTTGGCAGGTATGGAAAGATGGAGTTCAGGATGAGATTCAGGCCCCAATGCACTGTGAACAACCAGCTCTCGGTTTGCACCTCCGAACAGCTATGAACTAATTAATCCCCCAGCATTCCACTGAAACAAGATCACACAGCTTTTGTCTCTGCCTCCAATTCAAAGACAAACTGAAGTGCAGCCTCTGAGAAGTTCCCTCAAGGACAAAACCACCCCCAACCTGCCACACCCGCGCAGATAGCCAGTGGCAGTGCCCGCTGCCACTCTGCTGCCAGGCTATGGTTGCCCAGTCTGAGCAGCCACCTCCAGGGCTTCTACCAAAAGGTGTGACGACTGCCCTCCACCATCTCCACCAAAGGTGTCTCTGCTGGTCCCACAGCACCGTTGAAAGGCATTGGCAGAACAAGGTGGCCAGACAACAGGACTTGGTACTCCAGCCTGCCACGCGGCAGATGCTTGGGATAGACAAGATGCACTGCTTCAGCTACGATCCCTGCCTGTCCCTGAGCTGGTGCTGAGAAGCACAAGGCATCCAAGAGAACCAGGGCTGGAGATTCAACCCAACATTTCCACTCCTGCTGCCAGCCTCACCTCACCTCACCCTGGCCTTCTCTTCCTCCTCCCGTCAGAGTTTCCCCGTGGGAGACAGCCCCCCCACCCTCAGCACTACCTCCAGTTCTTCCTCTGCAGCGGATCTTGCCCTGCACTCAGCCCCGCGGCGGTCCTCCGGCTGTGCTCACCAGACACCACATTGGCAGGCAGAAGGCCACGTTGCCATAGGACACACTCCATTTTCCTCACCACCACTGGCAGCCTCAGCCTTCTTTAGCCCAGGCTGCAGCTGTGCCAGCTGGGGACAGCCACGTCCACCCCATGCCAGTACGCATCATCTCTGCCACACTGGCCGCCAGGCCAGCAGAGCCACAGCAGTCAATTCGCGTGGCCGCTGAGCCAAAAAGAGAGGTTCACTCTGTGGCACAGACACAAGCAATGGGGAGAGACAGGAGAGATGAGAAGAGGGTCTGGGCTACATGGGATGCCACAGCTACAGGTTTCAGAGGTGCCCTGCTCTCATCAACCTTCAACTGGCCACCAGCGGCAGAATCAGATGCCTCCGAGTAGCCCCAAACTAAGCAAAGAAGGGCTGACTTCCAAGTCAGTCTTTCAATCCATGGAGTCAACAAGGCTTCGAGGATTACTTGAGGTTAGGCTTGAAAGAAAAATTCACTTTTGGTGTAAGCCTAAAACATGATATCCACTTCATGCAGAGTGCAGAGAGAAAGCGCTGCTGCCCCAGTTAAGGTTTAGAGGAGAGCCAGGACGTACCTCCTGCCTCCCAGGAATCCAACATGCACCTGAACAACTGAGCTGAGACCACTGCACGCACTATGCTCACATTGATATTTCTTTTTAAAAAGTACAAAACCAGCAGAGCATTGACTTTGCCTCTTGGTTTTGCATCCCAAGTCCCTAAAAGTCAAGGCATAGGCTGCAATTACAGATGGTCATTTTCTAAGCAGCACAGCAGTAGTTTAAGAGAACTGGACAAACTCCACAGGCCTTACTGCCCCACAAATCACAACTCAAGCCTGCAGCTTGCCTGGGAAATGCATGAAAATAAAGGGTGGGAGCACTCAGCTCTGTGCATGTCGGGTGTTTGGGGAAAAAAGAGAAACCCTAACCTGTAATGACATCCTCACAACAAACCAACCCACAGCACACACCCCAGCCCTGCAGGATACACGTTACAAACGAAACTTTCTGCGCTGCCTCTGCTCTGCTACAGGATGTGTCCCATGGATGCCATGTCAAATACCACCTTACTTAATACTGTCCATTTCTGCTGTACTTTTCAAGCTGAGGACTTTTAAAGCCTACTACAAGCAGCACAAGAATCAGCCTGTGCTTTCTGGGAGCTCCGTTTCAGAATAAACAGAACAGCACTAAATCCATCTCCATCTTGCAGTAGAAGTTTCAGGAAGCAGAGTAATTAACTGAGCCCGCAGAGCCAGGAAACCTGTGTCAATACCTTACTGATGAAAAGCGATCAGGATCTTTAAGGGCCACACATATCACTGAATTGCTTGTGCACCTCCTACAAAAGAAGCCTGAAGCAGCTTAAAGCTAACCTAGAATTTAAAAAAATTACATGTCTCACTAAGAGCAGCACAACTTGTTTATGACCTGTTTGGTGCACATACCTCTTCCCACATCTCAGCTCTCCAGTCTGATTAGCTCATCACTCTGTCCCGCACCTAATATGGAGAATTCACATCCTACCAACGTTTATTTTGGCTACATGGTTGCTTTTAGATAGTGCCCATTGGAACATCTTATATTTGTTAAATTGCCCGCGTCTCCCATACAAAGCAAGGAAGAGAGGAGTTTGCTGGTTTTTGCTCGCACAGAAAGGTAGAGGTGGCAAAAAATAGCCTCTGAAATTTATAGTAACCAAAACCAGAGACAGACAGCTTTGGCTCAGGGAGCCTGAGTCAGTGACTGCCAGACAGCTTGGTAGAGTACGGCACAGAAACCCCTGCCAACACTCCCGACACGGGCAAGGCTTAAGCGCACCCCCAGCCAGTCCTCTGCCTTCGGGAACCACCACTCCCATTCTCTCATCTCAGGGGCTCAGCTTATGTAAAGTAGAAGGGTGGAAACTGCCCGACCCTTACCCATGCTGGCTGCACTTCTGGCAGCGTTTGCATCTGCACACAACTGCTGTGCCTTTATTCTCCTCTCAAAGTTTTAACAGTCACTGCATACAAGCTGGGATGTCTCAAGAACCTGTGACAGCACACCGCCGCTTCTCCTGGAGAGCAAAGCAGAAAACACTGCACGGAGACTGAGGGGCGAAGATCACAGACAGCAAACCCTCCTCTGCTCCCGTGGGGGAACCACGCTCCCCGCCAACACCACCGTGCCGGGTGCTCCGTCCTTCCCCAGCACTGCTGGCGCAGACCTCCCGGGGTTCAGTTTCTTCTGAGAGACCCCCCGTGCTGCACCACACCGAATCCCACCAGCGCGTTCTCCCCCGGAGCTCTGCCTCCAGCCGCTCGGACCCCGCCTTCCCCGCCGGAGTCTCGGGCACCGGCCGGACTCGCAGCGGGGCGGGCGGCGGGGAGCGGCTGTCCGCCGGCGGCTGAGGATGCCGAGCCGGAGGTGCCGGGCCGGAGCCCCGGTCCGCGGCTGCCGGTGGCGGGCACGGGCCCCCCCTAGCGGCGACCGTCCGGGCAGGGCGGCCAAGCCCCGGCCCCGCGGGGGGACAGGAGCGCCACGGGGGAGGTCTCTGCACCGCCGGCGGTGGGGCAGCAGGGACGGAGGAAGCAGCAGCACAACAGGGAGAGCAGAGCCCGCTCTGGCTGAGGCACCGCGGGGCGGCCGGACTCTCCTTCCGTACCGCCTGCGCAGAACAGCCGAGAGGGTAACGGACCACCCACCAAACACGCACCAGGTACGGCATCCAGGCACCTGCCCCAGGACGGCGCAGCAGATGCTGCTTGGCAGAGGTGCAGCAGCAGCCACAGAGCAGTCCGCGCTCTTCGAGAAACACCACGCAAGTCTCCTGCGTCTGTTTTAACCGAGATGGCCACAGTCCCGCACGCTGGGTTGAGAAGGGACAGGTCGCATCAAACCCAAGACTGTGGGCCTAACGTAAGGCGTGCTAAAGGAGTAGAAACAATCTACAAAGCAGTACATAGCAGTTTACAACACAGTCAAGAAGAGGAATGAGGAGAATGCAGGGAAGGAGCAACTGGATGTGAGAAAGGCAGGACCAGAACAGACATTGACACTGCGCAACCTAAGAGCTCAGTATCACAGACAAGGGGCTACCTTAAAAGAATTCCAAGTACCTTATTTTAATTCCTTGACATGGTAAAAGTTTACATACTTTCATCTGGCAAAGAGAGCCGAACAAATTAAAAGGAATCAATACAAAGAAACACAAGGGGAAGTGCTGCTTCCAGAGAGCAGCTAGAACGCAGTTGGTTTGTTACTGAATATTTATTAGCGGGAAGACTAAGAGTTGACTTACTACAAACAACAACAGAAGAGTTGATAGCAAGGGCCAGTGGCCCTCCACACTCTGGGCAAATCCCTGGGAAACCAGCAAGAGACAACATGGCTCTTAGATGTGGAAGCAGAAGAGACAAAAACAAAGTAAAAAAAAAAAAAAAAAAGAGGGGATAAAGTTCATTCCATTTGTCACTGTTGTTACAATGAGGTTAACACAACTATTAAGGCTACTGCACAATAAGAATATACGGGTGTAACAGCGAGACCCAGGAAACAGCGAGGTTCCTGAAACAAATGATTTAATGTTCCCTGAATAGGGGACTTAAGTAGAAATACTATAAATAAGAAAATTTTGGATCCTGCAGCGTTATGGGCCCACTTGCCACACACAAAAACTGACGCAACACAACCAGTCATTTCCAAAAGGGTTTGTAATGGACCATGAAATGTTCCGGTGCCTTAGTCACCAGGCACACAAGTGTGCCCTTTGCAGGGGAAACACTGTAAGGTCTGCAATGGTACCGGGTGGGTATCGGCCGTCCTCGCCCCCAGGCAGCGTCGCAGCTGGCCGGCTCTGCCCAGGCAGTGGGGAGCACTGCCAGGAGACAGCGGGTCTCAGTCTGACCATGTGCACAGACTATCAGGACTTTAGCATCAGACCTCCAGCCTCTCCCTTCTCTCAACCTGGGCAAAAGCACCTCATGCTGAAGGGGCACTAGGATGTATGTGAAGTTAAGTTGGTTTTAGCCAAGAAAGTGGTTCTAGTCAAATCGCAAACAAGAGCGGAAGCCACCTGAGCTCATGACCAGCCAGGAGAGCAACCAGCCCTAGTTTCAAGCACCACCTCGCGCTCTGCACTGATCTAACCAGAACTGACAAGACAGAGACAGATGGGGCAGGCTCTGCTGAGTCAGAAGAGAGCCAGAAAAGGAGTGCAGACCACTAAGCGGCACTGGAGCGTGGCTGCTGCCACCAGCCCAGAAGGGGCAGGTTGCCTTGTCTTTGCAGTGGGTCAGTGCAGAGCACTGGCAGCTACAGCCAGCAGTGAAGAGCGCAAGCTTCTCCACCGCTGCACCACCACCCGGGCTTGCTCTAGTGCTGAAGACTGTCTGCCCCATTCCCAGAGACCCCAGTGAAGCCTCCAGCCAAGAGATGGGACAGGATGAGGGCTTGGTCTCTAGTGTCATTCCTACTCTGGTAGGAAGAAAGGCGTGAAGGAATGTTCCTGACTGGCTGGTACTCTCACTCTGCAGTAGCCTCTAGGGCACCCCAAAGCAGCACGACCTTCTCACTACCAGTTACTAGAGGGAGGGAAAGCTCCTGAGACCTGAACAAAACCAATCACAAAACTAGGCGAGAATTTCTTTAGAGTTTAACTAAGAATGCGATACTATTTCCAGCCAGTTTCCCATCTCGATAGTCACGTAACAAACCAAGGCAATGACGGTCTTTAGTTGACTGAACAGTTCTCAAGTTCAAACGTTGACACTTAATAGAGGGTCTCAGCATTGCTGCTCCGAGGCCTCTTGATCTTCTCAATGTTTTTAAGGATCATGTCATGCAAAGTAACCTGCAAAAAGGGAGAAGAGGACTCAGACAAGGACAAAGTCATCCAGCTTTCACAATGAGCACTGGTTAAAACCGCAGCACAGCTCACCTTGGCACCACCCTCAACCCCTGCATGCAACCACACACCTAGTTAAGGTAAGGGCTTCTTTCAGCCAGGCTTTACAGAAGCCACTGCAGGTAATGCCAAAAAGAGAAGATTTCTTTACAGATCCCAGGAATGGCTTGTACCACATGAAGAGTTTAGGATCACAGGTTCCCACAGAGGTGGAAGGAGTATTTTGTGCTAGACTCCCATGAATGCTCAGTTGTAAACACTGGCATCTCAGGGAGATGGCAGGGAGGCAACAGTCAGCTCATCTCGTTAGAGCCAAAGCAGAGTGGGGAGGAGACAGGCTTCTTGCCAGGACTAGGTGTACTCATAGGGAGAAGGGAGAGCAGCAGCAGGGTCAAAAGTGCTCTCTCCACCGCTGTGCAAGGAGACAGTGCGAGTTCTGGTTTTTTACTTACATATTGATTCCTCAGCTCTGAAATGATCAGGCGCAGACTAATGTACTCCTTCTCATCGATCTCTGTCACTGTGCGGCGGTAGTCCTCCTACAGAGAGCAGACACACGGCTGAGTGGCCTGAGCTCAGCTGTGCCTCCCATACACCAAGTGAAGGTCCTACCTTTTACAAAGGAATCCCCCCTTCACTTGCTCTCCTCTAACGCAGATGTCCTACATCCTTGTATGAGCCCCCACTTTTACCCCCAGGACCCTCAGCTCAAAAAGGACAGTGAGCAAGTGGCCCAAAGAGTCCAAAAAAGCAGCAGCGTGTAACATGTAAATCTCCACTTCCCCGTTTACTTACCACATGAGGGTACTTAGCTATTTTGGAAACCAACTTTGCTCTTGTGATATAATATCTGGTAGGAAAAGGGAGAGACTAGAGGTCAGATAAATAGCATCAAGATTTTTTACAGGCCCAAGCTGCCCTAGAAAAGCTCCAGGACCTTCCCCAAGCACTTTACTTTTCCCAAGAGGATCCCACAGAAGAGGTCTGTTCTTGCATGCCTACCTAGAAATCTGGTCCAGGTAGGACGCTGCCTCACTCTCCACAGTTCGAAGCTCAGCAACTGTTTCCTCCTGCGGGGAAGACAAGGAAGCCATTAGCTTCATGCAACTGGCCTTCAGGACTCCGAAAGCAACACGTCTCAGCAGTGTCATGTCAAGCTCAGGTTTGGGTTTTAAAACCTAAACCAACCCCATGACTGCAGCTGCTGGATACCATCAAATGAAAGATTCAGAGGAACCTGAGATCCATGTCCCTGGAGCAGAGATGTCTCCCACAGCAGGACAGAGCCAGTGATGCCTTACCTGAATAGAAACACCAAAGTTGTTTCCATCTTCTATCCTGGGGATGAGAAGCTGCACCCACATTTTCACCTGCAGTTGAAAGATCACAGCACTGATCAATGGCAATATCTCCACAGAGACCTCTCTCAAAAGTTTTACCAAAATCCCCCCAGCACCCTGCCTTTGCCATACAGTTCGTGATAAACTCCTGCAGTTCCTTCATGCTCATGCAACACTTCCGAGGAGGTGATTTCCCATGTGGCTGGGACGCCACAGAAGCCAGCACAAACACAGCTTCCCATGGGAAGCTCTCCTGACTGTGCCACAGAAGCTCTCAGCAGGTGTCTGTGACTGTGCAAAAGGAGGGTGAAGAAAAGCCTCAGGGAAGGAGACTGCATAACAGACATCATTCTCCTTCAGGAGGTGAACTACAGAGCAACCCAAGGGCTCAGAAAGCATTATTTCCCTACATCTACCTCCCAGCCACTTTTAGACACTGTAATACGAATCCTGCCTTTCCTCATCTACAGAATACAGAGGGGCCGCTCCTTCCACTCACAGCAGCTTTGCCTCTCCAGGAACAAAAGCATCCTACTGTCTCCACTTGCTCCAGAGTTCATACCCACCGTATTACACTTCTCAATAAGCAGCCTGATTTCTGGTTTCACTTTCTCAATGATGTCCACCAGCTGCTGGTTGCTCTTCAGCATCCCATTGGGCATCATGAACACTTTGGTACCTAGCGGCAGAGGAGAAAAACACCTCGCATCCACAACGTGTAGGAACAGCTGCACCACGGGATCAGACTGAAGGTCCACCTGAGCGTCTTATCTCCCACAAAGGCTAGTAGTGGACACTGAGCCAGGCTATAGCTAACCTGTGGGGAAGGGGAAATTTGACATGGGATAACAGCAATTACCACAAAGGAAGGAACAGAGAAAACACGGAGCGGAGACAAGAGCTGAAGAAGCTCTAGGCTGCTGAGGCTGGGCACAAAGGATTTTCCTGATGCACGTGTATGAGCTGTTTCTGCCTCAGCTTAATCCAAAGCCTGGTATCTTCCTCCAGACAAGGAGAGCTTTCAGTACAGAGCCACAGGGAGATCAGCTGCCTCTGTCAAGGCCACACTCAAGCAAGTACTACTTATGACTATCAGAGAAGTCCTAATTGTGCTTCTAAGAGCTGGAACCTGACTCCTGCACAACAGAACGTCCGTAGGTCAGGCTCTGAGAAGTTGTGGGGACAGGCCTGCAGGAGCAGCAGCTGCTGTCAGGACAGGGCAAGTGGGGTTCACGTGATTTCATACCCCTAAGGCATGGCGCATGGTTCAGGGGGCAGGCAGCAACACAGGAGACTTGGGGACTCTTACCCTGAAAGGTCTCTTCACGGTCTTCCAGCTTCCTCTTTTTCATATTTGGCTAAAATATACAAAATGTTTTACTCACAAACTAGTCTTAAGCTATAACAGTGTTGCAAAGGAAATAAGAAAAACTTCAGTCTCTGCTATGCTCCTGGTTTCTACGCATCCTTCTTTAAAAACAAAGGAGGCCTGCAGAGCACAGCGTTACCTCCAGCAGACTTCCCAGGCTCGAGAGACCAATTCCTAAAGTCTTTGGGAGAGCCATAAACTGTTATTAAATAAGAATATCCTACTCCAGCACAGAGCAAGCCATGCAGTTTTAATTAACAGAAGCAGGGATCAAAGCCAAGAGAGTAACCTTACCCCATCCAGTCCATCGTGGCTGTTCGTGAGAAGAATTGGGTCAGGCACTGGGAGGTTCATGTCCGAATGGATCTGAGTGAGATCATGAATATTCAGGATAGGCTCCTGGAAAATAAAGCAGATTTACTATTTAATTATGAAGTAACAAATTCTGTCACACCAAACACAATGAGAAGACAAAAGGTTCAGACCTCCCTCTTATCCAGCCATAAAATAAGGATGAAATAAAAAAAAAAAAGTCTAACAATAGGCCTGTGACGAGACCTCCCTCCACCCAAGAACAGCGTGCCAGCTCTAGACTGTGATCAAAGCTATCAGCTGTCTGCAACACTAGAGTCCCTGTGAGACCGCAGCATCGTGAAGGACAGCCTGAAATTGCTGAATACGTAAGAAAGATAAATGTAGTGATCACACAAAGAAAACCGAAAAAGGAAGCACCCCCTCTAGAGCTAACAGCACTCAAATGCACACAAGCAACCAGCCACTGCTTCAGGCTTTTGTAACAAGGTGAAATACACAAGAAAACACAGAGGATGAGACCTGCCACATCACTTTCAACACCTAGCTTGAAAATGAAAAAAGGTACAGAGAAAAAAAATATACCTTACCTTAAGGAACCCATCGAGCTCTAGCAGCTTCTTTGGGAAAAAGTTTGCCACCAGGTCTTCAGCCTGAGAGAGAAAGAACAGACGACGATGTGAAACAACACTGTGAGGATCCTGCTAGCAGGCAAGAACACCAGGGAAACTAACTGTCCAAAGGCAGGAAACAGAAGAGAGCACAAGTTATGCTGGCTCCCAAGCGTGACGCTGAGCCAAGGTGAGAAGCTGCCAGGAGAGCCATGAGCCTGTGTAGCCTCACTCCGCTTGGGCACTGATGCTCTGAGCGCTGCTAAGCCTCCAGCAGACGCTCAAATCACAACCAGGTCTGTCAGAAAGATACAGCCGAATGGCCTCTCTCCTGCCCTACTGCGTTCTGGGCAGCGGCAGAGGGCCACTCACCTCGCTCGTGATCCGCTCCCTGAAGGAGTCAACCTGCAGAAGGAAAACCAAAGCAACAGTTCAGAGTCTCTCTCAAAAAGCAGAGCTCAGCTCAAGCCAAGCGGTGCTCCTGCGGCTGCGGAGCTCAGCGTCAGCCCGATCCCTCCAGGTGCAGCGCTCTGTCTGGACAGAACCGTCCGAGGGCCGGAGGAGCCGACAGACCGCGACCGGCAGGTGACGAGGACGCCAGGAGCGGCCCCCCGCCCGCCCCGCCGGGGCTCCAGAGCACGGGCCGCAAGTGCAGAGTCACGGCGGGGAAACCGACAACCGAGCAGCTCCCGCCCGCGGCGGGGAGGAAGAGCCACCGTGCCTGGGCCCGCGGCCCCGCTCCACCAGGGAACGGCCCGGGGGCGCCCGCAGAACGGCCCCGCCCCCGCCCTCCCGGCGCTCCGCCGGAGCCACCGTGCAGCGGCGGTCAGCCGCGGGGGCGGCGGGGGGGAGGGGCGGGGGAAGGGAAGGGCCGCGCTCGGCGGCCGCACGAGCAACGGCCGGGACGAAGCGGCGGGGCGGCCCCGAGGCCCGGCCCGGCGCCCGCCCACCCGCGGCGGCGGCGCGGGGGGGGGGGGGGGGGGGGAGGGGGCGCACCTTGAGCTTCACCTCCGGGTCCACCTTGAGCAGCGAGGCCATGGCGGCGGCGGGCGGGTCCGGGTCTCGCTCTGGCGCGGGGCCGCGCTACCGCCTGCCCCACCACCGGCGTCGCCGCCACCGGAACTGACCTCACGCTGCGCGCCCGCCAATGCCGCGCGCGCCCGCCGCCCGCGTGACACACAACTCGCGTCTCCCGGCCCGCCGCGCGCACGCGCCGCCGGGTCCTGGCCGCTCAACACGGCCCGCGCGGGGCGGGGCGAGAGGAAATGGCCGCCGCCGCCGCTCTCCCCTATACCCCTGCCAGGACCGTGTCCCGCCGCCTGCGTCACGTCCGTCGCGCGGCGATGGCGGGGCGGGCGTGGGGCTGAGCGGCGGCATGGAGGCGGCCCGGCCGGGTGCCTGCACCACGCAGGTCAGCTTCGTGTGTCAGCGCTGCAGCCAGCCGCTGAAGCTTGACACCTCCTTCAAGATCCTCGACCGCCTCACCATCCAGGAGCTCACCGGTACCGGGGACACGGGGGGCGCGGGCGGGGGGCCGGGGCCGAGGCCGAGGCGAGGGCCCGGCCCCGGGTGACGCCTCCTCTCCCGCAGCCCCGCTGCTGGCCGCCGCCCCTGTCCGGCCCGGGGACGTGCAGGAGGAAGAGAGCGCCCTGACGGAGGTACGGCGGGGTCGGGCGCGGCGGCGGGACTTCCCCCCCCCCTCCCCCCCCAGTCCCCCCGGGCCCACGTCGATGACGGTGTCTGCTTGCCCCACAGGAGGCCTTCGCGGAGCACCGGCAGGATGGCGTCTCCAGGCGGTTCATCCCGCCAGCCAGGTACGGCTCCCGCCTGCCGCCCTCCCCCCCCCCCCCCCCGCGGGGCGCCCCTTCTGCCTGGGGCTCCCGCCGGTGTTTGCGCGACCCCCCCGAGCCTCCCCCGGGGATCCCCACGGCCCTCGGGCTCCTCAGCAGGCGGTGGCACCTCCATTTGCATATATGTAAATGTACAGTATTTTAAACACTGCTCATTAGCTACGGGTTAACGCAAAAGGCTGTGCCGGCAGTGCGGTTCTGAAACGCAGATTGCCCACCCTTCCCCCTCCCCCGACTCCCAAACCGGACCTTGGTTCCCCTCTCGCACTGGGCCTGGCTCCCCACCGCCCTCAGCACTCAACTCTCAATAAAATTCCTTCCAAGAATGATGTCAACAGAAAGTGCCAACAGTTTCACACTCATTGGAGAGGCGTCAGATGGCGGCACGATGGAAAACCTCAGCCGGAGACTGAAGGCAAGTTTTACGTGAGCGGGTAAACTCAGATGCTTTTGAAGGGAGCATCAGTTTTTTTAGATGCTCTGCAAGGTCAGACTGCTGTTTCCCGTAGCGTTGGCCTTGCTGTGTTTTGGTGAGTAGTTCAGTAAAGTTGGCTTATTTTAAATCAAGATTTAACCTGGAAAAAATACTTTGCCAATTGAAGAAGTGCACACCTGTCTGTTGAAAACCAGCCGTCAGCTGCCTGTGGCTTCAGTGGAACTAACGGCGGGCTCTTCCTACAGGTCACCGGTGACCTCTTTGACATTATGTCCGGGCAGACAGATGTGGATCACCCTCTGTGTGAGGAATGCACAGACACTCTGCTAGACCAGCTAGACACGCAGCTGAACATCACAGAGAACGAGTGCCAGAACTACAAGTGAGTGACGCGGAGGTGACCTGAGGCCAAGTTGCTCAAGCATGAAGCCTAGGGCAAGAATACAGCCTTGATCTGGCTTTCCCTGATCAGCAGGAGACATCCCTGACTGCAGCACTTTGTTTTCTTGGTCTGAATAAGACAAAAAAATTATTTTTGAGAATGCTTTTAAGAATCCTGTGGTACACAGCTTCGCCAGCTGGAGTCTGTGAGCCCATCACAACGACACCACCTGCCCACGGTGCCTGTGTGGCAGCATTCCAATGCGGGTGAGGGCTTCAGAGAGGTGGCTACTGACAGGCAGCAGCAATCCTCAGTCACCATCTCACTCCCCTGTTCTCCTGTGTGCATTTCTGACTCATGGCGCAGGATTGATACGGAGAGCTTGGGATTAACGAGAGGTGCACGTGGGATCAGAGCCCCTGTTTGCACTTCTGCTCGCGTGTGCAGGCTGTCACGGAACCAGGGACGGTTGGTGGGCGCTTCCAGGATCCCTGTGGTGGTAATCCTGTCACTCTCCTCTAGGAGATGTCTGGAGATACTGGAACAAATGAATGAGGATGATAAGGACAAACTGCAAACAGAACTGAAAGAACTTGCGCTGGAGGAAGAGCAACTGATTCAGGAGCTAGAGGATGTTGAGAAGAACCGCAAGATTGTTGCTGAAGACTTCGAGAGAGTGAGGGCAGAGGCAGAGCGGCTGGAGCAGGAAGAAGCTCAGTGAGTGAACAACAACTGCAGTTTATGTCAGGGATTTTAAATAATAAATAAATGAGATTATAACGTGGAGAAACCTGTAAATAATGTCCAAATGCAAGTGTCTCGTTCGTTGCCAAACTGAAGTTGGCCGGACCAAAAAACCCGAGTATATACCATGTGAGCGATCACTTTTCTGTAAAAGCCTGCACTTAGCATTTCTCGTCTTGCTTTTATTAAAAGGTATCAGAAAGAATACTGTGAATTCAAGAGGCAACAACTGGAGCTAGATGATGAGCTGAAAAGCGTGGACAACCAGATGCGCTATGCCCAGATGCAATTGGATAAATTAAAGAAAACCAACGTGTTCAATGCAACCTTTCACATCTGGTAATGTAGACACTGAATACTGCCTCAGGTCGCTACAAATCTGCAACGCAGGACCAGTTAAGTAATACTGCATTTGAGAGGAAAGGTGCTAGCCAAGTCATAGTTACCCCACAACAAAGCAACTGGTCACGGCTCCCAACAGCGTCCGCTGAGAGAGGTTTGCAATGCTGTGCAGATGTCAGAGTAGACTGAAATGGCTCTTTCAGTAACCCCATTAACGAACGGGGACCTACTGTGCTAGCCAAGGGTAATGGTCTAATGTCAGGCTTTACAGAGCAGGTAGCTCAGGGGGGTTGGGTGTTTGGTTTTGTGGTTGTTTGTTGGTGGTTTTTTGTTTGGTTGTTTTTTTAAATTAACTCTGTCATAAAAAGAGAACAACTGGTTGGTATTTATATACACTTTTTAACTAGATCCCCCAAACCCTCCTTTTGCTTGGTTAGGAGTGTGCGCTCCGTACCTGTTAGTATGCGGCCCTTGTTTGGTTAGCATGCTGGAAGCTGTTCCTGCCCCAGTGTGCTTATTTATAATTCCTCTTATCACAGGCACAGTGGTCAGTTTGGCACAATAAATAACTTCAGACTTGGCCGTCTCCCCAGCGTTCCTGTAGAATGGAATGAGATCAATGCTGCCTGGGGCCAGACTGTGCTGTTGCTACATGCCCTGGCTAACAAAATGGGCCTGAAGTTTCAAAGGTATATGCAATATAATACACATTTCACTTATGACCCGGATAAAGACAGTTAGACTCATCTGCCAGTGAATTGTATCTCCTTTCAGATACCGTCTGGTACCATATGGCAACCACTCGTATTTAGAGTCCCTCACGGACAAATCAAAGGTAAGAGATCCTGCACAAATTGGAGGACGCTGACCTTGAATGCCACAGAGGTCGCGCTGGGGGCTGCAGAAGACAAACTCAGCTCCAGATGAATTCATGGTACAGGAGAGCTAGCTGCCCCAGCTTCTCCAACATAAAAATATCTCACTGAATATCCTATATCAAGCCGCTTGTTCCATCAGCACGTAGCATTAAAAATGACAGGACTCTTGAACTATGCACCGCAGCTGGCCAGAGGAAGGTAGCACCATTTGGGATGATTGCTGGTGATTAGGAACCTAAGCCTGCATGCAGCAGGCACTTGCCACAAAAAACATTTCTGAGTGCCCTATGACAAATTCAAGCTTTGCACAAGACTAAAGAGCTGCAGGGACCATATCTAAAATGGAGTGCTCGAGATGCCTGAAACGAAATTTCTTTTCCAGGAGCTCCCCTTGTACTGTTCTGGAGGCCTGAGGTTCTTCTGGGACAATAAGTTTGACCATGCAATGGTGGCTTTCCTGGACTGTGTGCAGCAATTTAAAGAGGAAGTGGAAAAAGGTGAAACTCGGTTTTGTTTGCCCTACAGGTGAGTGTTGCTGTATAACACGTCACATTAAGACCTTATATGCTGTCCTGCGCAGCGCTGCTAACTGCCCTCTGGACCAGTCCACAGCACTGCTTGCTGTTTCGGTCCTGTCCTTCTGGAATCATCCAGTGTTCTTTATAATGTGCAGGACTACCGCATTTGCGCTTGGTTTAATTGAAATTTAAAGCTAGTTCCTCAGTGAGGATCTGAGGCTTGCTACATTTCCTTTAGAAACAAAGTATTCTTACACAGAATAATACGAATGTCAGATTTAAATTTTAGTACTTGACGTCACATTGAGATTAAATGCTTGCAGTAGTAATGCACTAATAAAACTTTGTGTGTGATACAGGATGGACGTGGAGAAAGGAAAGATTGAAGATACAGGTGGCAGTGGTGGCTCTTACTCTATTAAAACACAATTTAACTCTGAGGAGCAATGGACAAAAGCACTAAAATTCATGTTAACTAACCTGAAGTGGGGTCTTGCCTGGGTCTCATCCCAATTCTATAACAAGTAACCATGTAAAGAACTCGTCCTGGCAGCTGTAGAGTGTCTGCGTTTCATTGGAGAAAGTCAAATTAAGATGTCTCTTAATATTAACCAGTACAAAACGTTTACAATACCAAAAATCCACAAGACACTTTATTTAAAATACAATTATTACAAGTAGTATATACAAAAGCAATATGTAAAGTTCTATCATTCAGCTGAATAGAATAAAAAAAAAATCAGCTGTTGAATAGATGCTAAACTGGTACTTTTGGGGTTTATAGATATGCACATAAATTACTGTCAAACTTCAAAACACCAGTGAGTTTGATTCAGCTTAACACACTGGTTAGAAAAGTGAAATGTTACAAACAGGGAATATCGTGAAGGAACTCGTGGAAGCTCTGCTTGGTCGTTAAAGGGTAACTACAGTTTGAAATAAAATAATTTCCAAGTCCTATCAGTACTTCTTTGTGCCACTGAACTTAATAACATTTGATACTGTTTAAAATACTGTTAGCTATGATGATATCAACTATTTGTAATACTTCCTGCAGCCTGTTCTTGCACAGAGTTGCACTGCGTAAATAATAAAACACTATTCTACACAAAGCGTGCTTTCATCTAGCATATGCCAGGCATAGCATAAACAGCCCCTGGCACTTACAGGGACGTGCTGAATAGGCACCTGCTGTCGCAACAGTTACATCACTTTCAAAATCGGTGGGATTCTGTCCTTTTCACAACGCTGGTCAACCAGCTGGCTTTCTTAGGGTACAAGCAAATGGGCTCTGAGCACTGGCAAAGAGGGAACACAGTAACAAGCAGCCTGGCTGCAGCAGGCTCCCTGAGACAATAATTAGTTTTTTAAAAAGCGGCAAGCGGAGAAAGAAAGTAAAGCCCTGTTTATAACAGCTGGGTGCACGAGCTGCTTCCAGCAATGCAGACTGCCAAGCAGAACACCACACGCATTAATACCTTTTCAAAACATGACTCTTCCTAGAATTTTCTCTTCATTCAAAGGAAACATATTCATAAAACAAAGCTTTTGGTGCTGAAAGAGGTATTTCTAAATGCTACTTGTTTCCTGCGTGCCTCCCTTCACAGCGCTAGTGCACTGCCTGAAAGGACAAGCTTTTCAAATTAACACCTAACAGAAAATGTTTCATAACAGCTGGTGTTCAAAACCAAAAGCAAAACTAAATTGCATTGGGTGCCCTCTGTAGTATCACAGAAGACAGACTATTATCAGCAGCGTAACAGTTTGCTACTGATACGCTAGCAGCTGGCCACAGAAGATAGTTCTATTTAAGAGGCATAATTCTGTTCTCTGGGGCTTTTGTTCCACAGTTCCTGTAGTGCTGCTTTGGAGTGGTACTGCCAACAATATGTTTCAGTAGTGCATAAGAAAATTCTAAGATACTTTGTGAAGTAATGCCAGTGATATAGTTCAAATGCTCCACAACCTTAAAAATATAATTAAGATACATACTTACAGTGCCTAAGAGACATTAGTTTACAGACATACCTCTTAAACCCTCCAAATCTAATGAGAATAGTGCTCCAGGGGTGCACTTCAACAAAAGTTGAAGGCTCTCAGTGTGTTTTTTTATTTGGTTGGGGTTTTGTTTGCTTGCTTGCTTGTTTTGGGTTGTTTTGTGTGTTGTTTTGTTGGTTTTGTGGTTTTTTTTTATTTTAATTTAATTGCTTCTACTAAAGAAGTAAAATGAAAAAGCTATTATCTGTAATGGGCTGTTTGTTATAGTATTCAGTAGCAGTTTGGGCAGACAGTTGTCCCATGGGATTGCTTCTCCACCTGTCAACAAAATAGTGCCTGGGGATCTGTTCTGACTGTAAAGAAGCTGAGACGTGAAGATAAGCTCACACTAGCGCAAGCTCAAGCCCTCCTGTGCAATTGCCCATGTACCCCCCTAATGCTCGTACAAAAGTACACACACTTCCTGCTAAAAAAACTGAAAGATGTCACCTCCTTCATGCTACTCCCAGTAGAGTCTACCTGTCTTCTTGCTGTGCTTAAACATAGAAAGTACCTTCACAATTTTACATGTCAAATTAATGTGTTTAGAAGCGACTGTACCTGCTTCCACTGCCCAGCGTTTAGTATGAACACGCTTGTGCTGATGATTCCAACAGCCAAGAGCATGAAATCTTCCTTTACGGTCAAAAACTTTGCTCTGCAGAAGTAAAAGTGCCTTCTGGTGTAAAATGATGCTAGTTTTACAGTTCAAAAAGCACCTACTTCTGTAATCGCTATACACCTTCGAACAGGTTAGCTTATTCAGTCAAAATAAAGTCTCATACCATTAACTTTAACTGACAGTGCTAAAGCTGGATTTTTACAATTAAGCCCAACACTTTCCTAGGTTGCCCCTAAAGCAAATGTGGTGAAGCACGTTCCTTTGAACAGGTATATTAGGATCAATAAACAATGCTGATAGCGCCCCAGATGAAGTTTTTTTAAAACATGCCCCGAAAATTGGCATTATGCTAATTATGCTAATATTTCTTAGGCTTTTTTAGGGTTTTAATTTCAACTCGTTATTTTAAGCAATAGTCATGTAAGCTACTTACACCTGCAGTTTGCTTGGTGTCGAATTTTCAATGGCAATCTTCAACAACGTGTCGTAGATGGTATCTCTTGTAAGATAGGAGAAGTCTAGTAGTTGCATACACATCTGATGTAATGGCTTTGCAGGAAGCAAGCAGCCGTTATGTCCTAGCACAGAGATCACACATAACTAGTCATACGTTTTGAGTCATTAAACTGGATTAGAAAGAAGTGTTAGTTACTGTAAGAGAGGGATGCAGATTTCTGGTGACAAGTGCCCTTTGTTTCTGAATGCCACAGGTCTTCCTCAATCTCAGTATAATTTCACCGATTCTGAAATTCAGGTTGTCAGACCCAGGCAAACAAAACGGTGAGTCATTGTAGAAAATGTGGCCTTCCACTAGCTTTGGGGGGTTTTAAATTCTTTTACTGAATGAGTCATGGCTGACTCCCCAACAACATTCATCAGATTCTATTAAGGACAAAGTTCTCATCTGAAAAGTAAAGCTCTGGACAACCTGAAAAGTTTCATGTGCCTTCACAGTATGCAAAAATCTGTAACATGAGACATTCTGGTTCAGATCAGTAATAACTGAATTAAAAATTCCTTCCCATTCTCTCCTATTAATACTTTTACCCAAAACCTCTAGAAGCAATTCCACATAAGCCAAAGGAGTTGACACGTTGATCTGGTAGTGCAAACTCTTTAAAACGGCAAGCTCCGACTCAAGCAATTCCTGTTTAGTGTATGAGTATTTTAAGGACTGTAGAAATTTTAAAGCTGTGTCACTGTTAACTATCTGAAGAGGAAAAAAAGAGACAAGTTATCTTCTAGGCAATAAAACACTTGCTAAGAACAAAGTACTTTCTTGCTTTACTCATCCCATTGAATTTAAGCATGAGCCACTGCAGCAGGGATACTGCCCAATAACCCAGCTGTCTAACTCGTCTTTTAAGCCAGCATGAGAAATCCAGCCCCAGCCTTCTTTCCTGAAAGCTTCCTCTGCTCCACAAACCTTCTCCAGACAGGTGTGAACCCTTTTGAGCCACACAATTTTCAGCAACAACGGGCAGAGTACTTTTTTCCCCAGTACCAGGAATATTTCTCAACAAGTTGTTACTCGATAAGTGATAATTAATCTGCCCTAAATGGTCTCTATTTCAATATCCTTTGCATTTCATTATCATTATTGTCTTTCAGAGAGAAAATCTATTTTTTAGGGGAGATTAATATACTACACTGCTAAAACACACTACATGAAAAGGTTTAGCTGCCTTACATTATAGTGCAAGGAAAGTTTACTTGCAAGCTGAATGCACGACACAAGTCGCAGGACAAATGTGTCACATATCTGATCTTTCAGAGAGCTCCAGCTGCTGCCTTGTCCGTGTTCACGGCTTTTAACGTTCTCTCTGGAGGACTTACAGGCTTGTTCTACTTGCTTGATCATAAACCTACAAAACCCACAATTGCTCAGAAAACAGTTCTGCTAAAAAGGAAGAAAAGCAATTCTGCATGTACTCAGAATATATGGATAGCTGTTAATTTGAAAGAAATGAGTAAAGAGACAAAGCTCTACACAGGCAAAAAAAACCCATTATACATTGTTTGAATGAGTGGTATAGAGCATATGCAGCATAACCATGTAAAAGAAACGAGAAATACACTGAACATTCAGGATAGTTATTACCTTTCAAGTAACTCTACCGCTTGGTACCTTGCAGATTGGTCCAAGTGCCATTTTTCAGACAAAAGGAATATAAATTCTGCAAAAAAGAGCAACAGTCATTCACTTGAGTCAATTGAAGCTAATTATACAGCTGTTAACCATCTCAGGAGTTAGCTGCAGTTGATAAAGAGTCTCACCCACTGTCTGTGTCTCTTTGAAGCATCCAGCCTGATCCGACAGTTCGCTCAGGGACTGTTCATTTTCTGTGGCCAACTGGATCAGCGTATCCTCAATAATTTCAGGAGTGACCTCACCAAAGATGGGGCCTGGGTCGCAGCACCGGGATGCTGCTCGCACCTGGGACCCCATTTAGCAGTTTAGGTCTGAGACCTTAAGGACAATAATTATTTCAACAGCACCACAGTGCTCCGTCACCGCTGGTGGGAAAGAGCCCTGAGAGCCCCCACCACAGCCCCACTCAGCTTTGGGGTCCAAGAGACACAACCAGGAAACCACAACCCCTCAGTGATAGGGTCACTTTCGGAAAGGGACCCGTGTTGGCCGCCCACCGGCGGGGCAGGCCCGAGCGCGACGACCACCACCTCCGCGGGCCCCGCCTCAGCACCTTCCTGGTCACGGGACCCCGCCCCGCCAATCAGAGCGCACCCCCTCCGCGGCCAGCCACGCGCCGGGCCTCAGCCAATCACTTGACGTCCCGCTCCTACTGCCCCTGCGCGTAGCGAGTCCACCTCCCCCGCGCCCTTCCGATTGGCCAGCCCCCCTACCGGGTGTGACGTCACCGCGCTGTGCGGAAGTGGCGGCGGGGAAGATGGCGGCGTCGCGGGAGTCGGGTGGGGAGGCGGCGTTCGCGCGGCGCATCGACCCAGCACGGGAGCCGGGGCTCAGCCCCGAGCAGCGCCTTCTCATGGCGCAGGTGGAGCGCGCCCAGCGCCAGCGCGCTCTGCAGCGGCGGCTCCGCGGCCGCAACGTGCTGCTGGCGCTCGGCATAGGCGCGGTGACGTTTGGCATCTGTATCCTCAGGGGCCGGGCCGGGCCGGGGCGGGGGGGCCGCGCTGGGGCCGCGCCCGCTGTTTTCCTTAACGCACATCCCGCCCAGACGGCTACACCTTCTACTCGGTGTCGCAGGAGCGGTTTCTGGATGAGCTGGAGCAGGAGGCAGAGGCGGCACGGGCGCGGGCACAGGCGCGGGCCGAGAGCGCAGCGAGCTGAGCGCGGAGGGCCCGGCCCAGCCCCGGTGAACCCCGCGAGTGAGCTGCAGCCCCCGCGGGGCAGGAGGGGCCTCGAGCACAGGGGAATCGCCTGGCCGTGGGCATGGGGCAGCCGCCCTTGCAGGTGTCTGGGCCTGCACGGCACTCGATGCGGTCCAGGGACGTGCACTGTGGGGCCCCCCCTGCAGGCAGGGCTTCATCCCCTGCAGGCAGTCAGCTTTCTCCTGGAGAGCAGACAGGGACTTTGCCAGGGACTTGCTCCTGGGACAGGCAGGGGTGCCCAGGTGGCTGTCAATTTCCAGAATAAATAGCCTGTCTGGAGACTGTGTCAGTGCCTGTTGTTAAAGCGGCTGTTGGCCAGAGTCCTGCTCAGGGTTCTACCGCTCTGGGGTCTGCTGAGGTAGGGGAGTTTTCTGTTTTGCTCTTTTTATGATTTATCATGAGCTAACAGCAAGGACAGTGTCCACAAGTCCCACTGAACAGACACAGACAGACCCCATTTGTATTTAATTTGTATTTATGAAAACACTTTCCAGACATCAGTTTGTAACAAAGTGCACCTGCTGCCATTCCTGGTGCGCCAGCCCCATCGCCTTACGGGGCCAAGGGAAGCTTCTTCCCACTCCACAGCCGGCTCGCTCTGGGTTACGCAGAATAAGGTGAGAGCAGCAGTGAGCAGGGCAGCCCCGGGGCAGTGGGCTCATGCCCCACGCATGGTCCTACGCAGGGAGTGGGGCTGGAGGACAATGTGGGGGCAGGGGTGGGGATGGGGATGCAGAGAGGGGCTGGTTCTGCTCGGGGCAGGGTGGTGGCTGGCCCAGTTCTGCCTGTGGGGGTTCAGCTTGGAGTAAAGCCATGAAGCACGGCAGTGCCTCGCAAGCGCCCTGCAGCTGGGGCTGGGCTTGAGCAAATAGGCTGGAAACAGCAGGGAGGAGGCAGGGGGGGCACAAGGAGGGAGGAGATGGGAGGACAAGTGTGGGACAGGCCTGCCCTCCCTCTGGCAGAGGCACAGGGGCAAGGAGGTGGGGTCCGGGCTCCCTGGGGTGGGCACCCAGCTGGCTCAGCCCGAGGGTGCTGGCTGCCCCCAGGGCCAGCACTGCCCTCCCAGGAGGTGCGTGGGCTCTCACCCACCCCCGAGGCAGCAGGCACTTGGTTGAGGTAGTTCATGAAGTCACTCCTGGCCAGCTGGCTACTGGGGAGAGAAGGAACGGTAAGCTGGAGCTTGCTGGGAGCCCTGCAGGGCTGCTGGCAGCAGGATCAGCGCCCTGCCCCTTACCATACGGCCAAGGTCATCGGCAAAGGTCACCCCCTTGCTGAGCCGCTGCTCCTGTGAGCCGGTGCTGCTGCCGCTCAGTGAGTTACGGCGCATGATGCCTGCTGGGACAGACCAGCCCTGAGCAGGGGGCACCAGCGGGCGCAGAGCTGTGCCCCGTGCAGGACCTATCCCCACGGACCCGGGAGGGTCCCTGTCCCGCAGCCCCTGCCCAGCCCACGGGAGCCCCTGGGAGGGAGCAAGGGCAGTGGGGCTGGTACCTGGGGGCTGCGCCAGCTCCAGGCGCTGCAGGCTGTTGCGGCGGGAGGGGTTGAAGCTGCCCTTGGAGAGGCGTCGCTGGCGGCTGGAGAGCATGGCGGCAGGGGAGACAATGCCCAGTGGCGGCTGCTTCCCCATCCGCAGGTACAGCTCCTCGATCTCCTTCTTCTGGGCGCTCTGCAGCAGCTGCACCTCGGCCAGGTGCCTGGAGAGGAGACCGGGGATGCAACCAAGCAGTGCGCTGCGCTTGGCCGAGCCAGGGCTCTGGGGAGGGGGCATCATCCTCCCACCTGGGGTGGGTGGGAAGGTCTGTCCCCTCCTGCAGCCCCTGCACTGCCTCCCGGGTGCAGCCCACCACCCTGCTCCCCCCATGCCGTGGGGCTGCTCACTTCTGGCGCAGGTTCTGCAGCTCCTCCCAGATCTCCTCATCCTCGCTCTCGGTGTCATCACTGCTCAGGTAGGACAAGCTGCGGGAGTAGCTCAGCCACACCTGGCTCAGCACTGCCTGCGGCGCGCTCTCTGTGCCCTCCTCCCCAGGGCCCTCCCGGTCGCTCTCCACTGGTGCCACTGTGCCCTCCTCAGCCTCGGGGTCCTGCTCGGCCGGCTCCAGCACCGAGTTCGAGTCGCTGCTTGAGCTGCTCTCTGTCTCGGGGGCCGCAGGTGGGGGGGAGCCACTTTCTGCTGGCTCCACACTGCGCTGCTCACCCTCACTGCTGCCCCCACTGCTGCCTGGCGCTGGGGAGGTCAGCACTGGGTCCTTGATTGGCATCACCTGGAACCGGCCCAGGATCTGGGGCTTGGCTTCTGCTGGGGACAGGGGGCAGCTGGTGGGGTTCAGGGCACAGGGGCTGGCGGGGACATGGCAGTGCCCCAGCACAGACACGGCCACACAGCGCAGCCTCAGCCCTTCCCCACCTCACCTTCCTTGATGGGTGAGAGCTGGGCCTTGGGCATGCCGGGGGCTGGTGACTCTGAGATGATGAGCGGGTGGCTGGGCTTGGGGGAGCCAGGCAGCACCTGCAGACACCAAGCACTGTCACCCGCCCCACCCCGCGTCCCCCCACACCTCCTGCCCCCCCTCACTGCTGCCCATGTCCTGGGACCCACTGCACGCTCAGCCCTCCCCACATCCCAGGGGCTCCCCATGCCACAGGGCTGCCTGTCCCATCCCAGGGCAGCATCTGCAGCAACAGCCTGCCCCCCCGGCACTGAGTCCCACCTGGAGCAGCCCTGGGGAGCCCCTGACACCCCCGTACTCACCGTGCTGCCCTCTGGGCTCCCCGGCGTGGACGTGCTCAGTGATGGCAGGGGACTCCCCGCAGCCTCACTCCCTGTGGGGCACGGCAGGGCCGGTGCCAGGGGAGGGAATGGCATGGACCCCCTGGCAGTGGGGACATCAGCCCCCACTGTCTCCGAGGTCCCACTGGAGGCCGGGGCTGGCTTGGCCATGCTGGCAGGGTCAGGGTAGGCAAAGCGCGGGGGCCCCAGGACAAGGCTCTGCGGCCGCGGCAGCAGTGGGGGGTAGAAGTGCCCACCCGAGCTGGCGATGGAGGAGACGGCGGGCAGCAGCGTGTGTGCCACGCTCATCACTGCCAGGGAGAAGACGTTGGCCAGGGACAGGAGGGGGGCAGTGGGGGACCAGGGCGTGCTGGTCACAGGGGGGCTCAGGGGGCTGCTGGCCCCGCTGGGGACAGGTGATGTGGGGAGCGGAAGTGGGGACAGGAGGGCTTGAGGCAGGGCCAGTGGGACAGGCCCCCCCGGGGAGCTTGGGGGGGTCTGTGCAAACGCCGGTGACGCCGTCAGCCAGGAGGGAGCCGTCGAGACAAGGGGCCAGGTCTGCACAGAGCCTGTGGAGAGAGGAGTGTCAGGAGCAGCCCCTGACCCCCACAAGCCCCCGCCACCCCTCGCCCAGGCAGCTCCGAGCCCTGTGCCAGTGAGGGGCCAGCCGAGGCATGGTGGCTGCGGCCAGCAGCCCCAGAGGGATGGAGGTGCCTGGCCGTGCCAGGGCTGGTACCTGTGGGGGAGCCTGGCAGCATCGGCCGCAGCTCACAGGCTGGAGCTGCCGGCGGCCCCATGGGGCTGACAGGATGGTTCTCCGACAGGGAGCTGCTCAGTGATGGCAGGACGGGGGACGGCACCGAGAGGCTGGGACTGGTGCAGCCCGGGTCTGCAGCACAGGGGTGAGAGCTGACGCTCAGCCAAGACAGGATGTGCCCCACAGGACCCCTGGGGCTCAGCTGGGGCTGTCACCCGCCCTGCCCGGGGCTGGGGTGATGGGAAGGGCCCGCAGAGGGGCAGAGACATACCACTGAGCGAGGACAAGGAGGAGACAGAGCGTGAGAGCTCCTGCAGCTGCAGGTCCACCTGTCAAGGGGGATGCAGCTGAGCTCAGCATCAGGGCAGAGACCCTGGACAGGCTGAACCAAGCCCCCGCTGGCCCCCAGCCCACCCCACCGTGTGTGGGGACAGGGGTTGGTGGCTCTGCCGGGCAGGGGGGCACCATGACCCATTAGAGGAGCGGCCAAGTGATCCAGAGTCTCAAGCACAGGGCTGCTCCTGCCCGGGGCTGGGGAACCCTGCACCCCGTCCCCCTCCCCACTGCGGTCCCCGGGGCCGGGCAGCACCCCTGGCTGCGCTCAGCATCAGCAGCTGACCCAGCGCTGGCAGGGCCAGGGTGGGCACTCACAGGGCTGCCTGTGCTGCACTCAGCCTCAGGGCTCTCAGGCAGCTCAGAGGCACTGTGGCCATCCTTGCGAAGCAGTGTCTGCACGCGGTGGATGATGTCCCGGATGCGGTGGATGAAGCCGTCCCGCTCCGATTTGAGGATGAACTCATTGTGGACCTGGGGGCAGAAGGACTGGTCAGCGGCTGGTATGGCAGGCAGGCCCCGACCCGCACACCCACCCCACACTCACCATGACAGCCGCGATTTCCTCTGGGTTGTCCCCGTCCAGGTCGAACTTGAAGGTCACCATCTTGTTGTTGTAGGTCTGCAGCTGGCACTCCACCACCCGGTCATTCTTGTCGGAGATCTGCAGGCGGCAGAGCTGGTCAGCCTGGGGAGCGCCCGTGCACCCGTCTGCCCACCACCCACGGCACTCACGTTGGTGATGCGCAGCCGGGACCGGGCTCGGCGCCGCAGCAGCTTCCCTGAGGCCCGCTTGGGAGGCAACTCGGTGCCTCGCTCACTGGCTGAGAGCCCCTCGTAGCCGTCGCTCATGCCAGATGCCACGTCCGAGGCATAGCTGTGGGAAGCCCCAGCACTGGACCATCGGTGCAGACATTCCCTTACCATGCTCCCCCTGACCCCTGCCTGGCCCCTACACCCCTACCTGTCCACCGGGGAGGAGAAGCCGCTGGTGGGGGGAAGGCGCTCGGTGGGCAGCTGCACTGCGATGCTCTGCGGGGAGAGGGTGGCGTGAGCTGGGGCCATGGCTGCCATAACCCCCAGCTCCACGGGGCCTCGCTCACCGTGGGGAAGCAGCGCATGGGACGGGCGGGTGGTGGGCTGGCAGGGTCCCCCGCTGAGGAGCTGCGATGGGCTGGGACCGGGGAGTCCAGGAAGCCGGAGGAGCTCAGGTAGCCATCTGTCTCACAGTCGGCTGCAGGGGAAACACTCATGTGAGCACGGCCGGAGCCAGAGCCCCTTCCCTGGCTTGCACCCCTGGGAAACGGATGGGAGTTGGGATGGGACCCCCCACCTGCCTCCCACCCCCACCACCCTGCTGTCCCCCTCCCGGCGCCTACGCACAGGTGGCTGAGGAGTAGCTGGTGTGCCGGTAGGTGAAGTGCTGGTCGGCCTCTGGCTCCTCGGGCTCTGGGGGGAAGGCGTTGCTGAAGACGGATTCCCCGGAGCTGAGGGTGGCTGGGGCAGGTGCAGGGGCGCCAGGCGGCAGCGGAGACTTGAGCTCCTCCAGCAGCCGCAGGACTCCTGGCGGCTGCTCTGGCTCTGCAGGTGATGGCACGTCCTGAGCGCGCTTCAGCTTCTCCCGCTTGCGCTTGATGGCAACCACGCGGTCCCGCACTGCCTTGGCCACCAGCTTGTAGTCAGCCTCACAGATGAAGCCCAGCACCACCTGTGTGGGAGGGGGCTCGTCACATCAGGGCGCAGGGACCCTGCGGCGCCCAGAGTCCCTCCATCCCTGCACCCACCATCTCCTGGGCCACCTCCTCTGCCACATCCTTGTAGAGCTCAAAGAGGAACTCGATGGCGTTGTTGTCCTTGTATTTGCCGTGCAGCTTCTTCGTGTCATCCATGCGAAGCCAGAGCTTGAGCCCAGACTTGATGCCGTCGTCCTCCTCAGCCAGCTCCACATGCACCCCCGTGTCCTCCTGGAAGAAGGAGTGCTCCAGCAGGTCCTGGATGGTGTACCTGTGGGGAGCACAGCTCAGCACCGGGCCAGGGGCCGGGAGGGGGCTCTGCCTCCCAGGCCCCCACTGCCCCCCACCTCTCATTCTTGTCCATGCGGATGCAGCCCTCGATGATCTCCTTCAGCTCTGGAACCTTCACCTTGTAGAAGCTGCTGGGCTTCAGGCCCTGGGGGAGACGGGCGTCAGTGCCTCCTGTGCCAGACCCTGCCACAGCACCGGCTTTCCAGGGCCCAGGGCTGAACCCAGGCTCTGCGGGGCCACGAGGCTGCCAGACACACAGCTGCAGCCCCACAGCCCCTGCCATCCACAGGCACAGCCCCGCCGGCAGTGGGGGACATGTCGGGACAGGGCTCCCAGCCCAGAGCCCCACCAGCCAGCCACAGCTACCGCAGCCAGGCCACGTGTGCCTGCATAGGAACCCGGGCCAGGACGCCCTGGGGCTCTGAGTTTCTACCGCAGCAGGCAGGAGCTGGCCGAGACCAGCTGGGGCAGACACGGTGCCGTGGATACGGGGTGGCCAAGCCACCTGCTCCCGTTCCACCCCATTAACACGCTGGCAGTGCCTGGCACGGGGCAAGGAACACGGGGTCTGGCCAAGCCATAGCCCCCCCTGCCCCGGGATGGCATGGCACCCTCTCACTGCCCAGACTATTTCTGGCTCCTTGAACAACCTGCGTGGTGACACACTTTGGGGAGCAGCAAGGCCCGACAGCTCCATCCGACCGCTCCCAGCACCCCTCACCCCGGCTCCCACAGCACCAGCCAGCAACATCGCCCCCAGCCCAGGGACCGCTCACCGAGGTGACCTTGCGGTAGATCTGGGCGGCGTTCTGGCACTCGGAGTAGGGGTACTCTGAGGTGGCCATCTCCAGCATGCACATCCCGAAGGCATAGACGTCCACTGCCTCGTCGTACTTCTCCTCATACATCTCCGGCGCCATGAACTCGGGGGTGCCTGGGGGCAGCAGCGGGCTCAGCACTGCCGGGGCACCCACCCACCCACCCGCAGCCACAGCGGGGCAGCTGCAAGCCCGGCCCTGCCGGGGCCGCGCCAGGACCCCACCTATGACGCTCTTGGCGAAGGAGGCTCGCTTGAGCGTGGCCAGACCCAGGTCCCCAATCTTGACCGAGCCAGTGGGGCCTGTGATGAAGATGTTGTCACACTTGAGGTCGCGGTGGATGATGGGGGGCGAGCGGGTGTGCAGGAAATGCAGCCCCTTGAGGATCTGCCGGCTCCAGCGCTGCAGCACCTTCAGCTTCATCTCCTTGAACCGCTTCAGATAGCTGCCGGGGGACCCACGGGGCTCAGCACCACGCGCTGGCCCAAACCCACCCTTCTGCCACTGCCGTGCCAAGCCCGTCCGGACATGGGTGCCCATGCAGGGCAAGCAGCAAAAAGCATCTCGGAGTCAGGGGCTCCTGGACCTCCCCAGCTGGGCTCTGCAGAGGCAGCACAGAAGACACAGCCCAGGAGGAGCCAAGGTCCCTGAGCTGCTGGCTCCAGGAGCCCGCCGAGGCGAGTGGCCAGTGCTGCCGGCCTGCTTGGCACCAGGCTGCCTAGGCCACACCGTCCCCTTGCAGGACAGTGTTAGTGAAACTCCCGGGTCCCCAAACATTCAGCAGCAACCCCTGATTTCTGTGTCCAGCTCCCAGCCCTGCCCCATCACCAGCCCAGATCCCACCTGAGCCCACCACAGCCCCTCGTTCCCACCTGAATGCCCACATTACGTGTCCAAGTGGGGGGCGCAGACCTGTCCCTCACTGCAGGGACCCCGTTCCCTCCCCTGTACACCCCGACCTGGCGGTCCCTGCTCACGTTTTCAGGGTGCCGGATGTCATCAGCTCTGTGACCAGCACAATGCAGATCTGGCCTCTGATGGATGACTTCCAGGAGTCATAGAAGCGGACGATGTTGGGATGCTGCAGCCCCTTCAGCATCTCCACCTCCTCGCTGAACCGCTGCCGCTCCGTCTTCGACAGCTTCCGCGTCTGCAGGAGCCAGCAGGGAGGTGAGGGGGGCACGCGGGGTCCACCATGAGCACGGAGGGATGCCCTGGCTTACAAGAGACCCTCGCGTCCTCGTCCCCACTCCCTACATACGAGGCAGCAGGGATTGCTGTGGCCCCAAGTGCAGAGCCAGAGTCAGACCTGCTGTTCCCCAGCACAGGGGCTCACAGGGGGCTGGGGACATCCCAGACCATGGTCTCACCCCACCTGGACCTCAGCGGCGCTGCTCCAGATGGAGCCACTCTCCTCTGGTTTGAGGAGAGATGGCTAAAGTCTCCCACAACAGATTGTGCATCGGGAAGCCCGTGTGCTTCCCTGCTGTGAAAGCTGCCCTGTGCCGGGGCCACATGACCCTGCTCCCCTGCTCTGTGCCCCCAGCTGGTGCCCACCACTTTGCCACAGGACGGGGATCCCCAGCCTGCAGCCACCAGCCAAGAGGACACATGGGGGCTCTGCAATGCCCACTGCCTGCCAGCATGCGCCATGCAGACATGACCGCCACAGCCCCTCTGCCTCCCAGCACAGCCCAGCCCCCTGCTGGGGCACCACCGGCTCCCAGCACCAGGCACCGGCATGGCAGGGTGCCGGGACAGCCTCAATGAGGCCTTTGTTGGGGAAAGGAGGCGGGGGAGGCTCCAGCGCAGGTTTTTCCATGTTCCTCCTGCTCGAGTTAATTAAAGTGGAAACCAAAGCCAAGCGCTGACATGGGCACTGAGTGGAGCCGGGGCTGGGGCCAGCAGGGAGGACGCACACCCCTCGTCCTGGAGGGACACAGCCCCATAGTGCAGGAAAGGGGGGAGCCCGCCAGACCCAGAAGGAGCCGAGTCCTGCCCTGAGCCCGGGCAGCCATGAGCGCCGAGCCCGGGGCAGGAGCAGGAGCAGGAGCAGCATCCCCTGCCATGGCTCCACCACAGCCCAGGACCCCCAAGGGCCGGCCACTACAGAGCCTAGGGGCCGCCCAGCCAGGACCCCCATCCAGCCCTCGCTCACAGGGCCAACGAAACCGGAGCTGCCGCAGGCGGCCACTGCGCTCCCACCGCCAGGCACTGCCAGAGCCATGCTCAGCTCCTTGGCTGGCAGCCGCCATCCATCAGCCCGGGCTGCTTTCGTAATATTTTCATTGCATCACAGCCGGCCCCACGGCCGGGCTGGAGCCGCTCCATAATCCCCTCTGCTTTTAACACACGCTCAGGGACCCGGCTCAGCCCAGAAGAGAATCTGAGCTCTGCTGCAGTGGGATGAATGGGACCTTTCATACCTGAGGAAGAAAACAGCAACCGAAGCCCCCGCACAGCCCAGCGGCACACTGGCTGCCCTGCCCAGCGCCACAGCTGCCCTCACGCCCCCTGGCCCCCCGCTCCCTGCTGAGGGAGGCTTCACTGCATCCCGCAAACCTGCAAGGGCATGGGGGGAGCTGACATGGGCTATGAACAGGGGCGGGGAGGGAGTCACAGGTGGCCATGGCTCCCCCTGCTCGGCAAGAGGGGACCCCACTTGGAGCGGTCATGCCAGTGCAACCCCCACCATGCCACCCCTCACCCCAGGCAGAACCCCTGGCATGAGACCACCTCTCCCAGGGTGCCTGGAGCAAACATCCACATGCCTCGTGCCAGGACCGCTGGTCTTGGTGGCACTGTTCTTCCTGCATGACCAAAGCGGCGACTGGTCCCATGGCCGGGCTTCCCGACACTCTCCCCACTGAGCGCCAGCAGCGGGGAGCGGAGCCAGTCCAGCCCCAGCCCGGCTGGAGGAGCTGCTCGTCCAGGGACTGGGCACTGGGGAGGGCAGGGCAGGCAGGGCAAGCAGCAGAGCCACGCCGCCCCGCATGGTACGCGGGGACACTGTGTCCTTTCCAAGCAGCACCTCGCGCAGGGCAGAGGATGCTGGGGATGGCGGCACGGGGCCGGGTGAGGAGCTGGGTGGCAGCGGTCCAGCCCCATCCCATGAGCCAGGAGCTGGCTGCCGGGGAGCCCGGCACGGCCAATGGCAGGAGCAGAGGCCAGCGCGGGAGGAGGGAGGGCCAGGCATGGTGGCTGAGGACGGCTCTCACCCCTGCAGCAGGAGGTTCTCCCCAGCGCGAGGAAGCACCGGTGCTCAGCTCAGGGTCCACAGCCCTCGCAGGGCCCTGGCTCTGTGGTTTGCCAGGCAGGGGGTTCCGGCAGCCTGTGAAAGCCCCATGGTGTGGGGCTGAGAGTTGTGCCCAGCAAGGGGGCACCCCGCACTGAAGGAATGTTCATAGCGATGCTGTCATGCGTGGAGCAGGTGCTGGAGATCACCCAGTGCCCTTGCTCCGGCCACAGCAACTCCAGCCGCGGGGAGGTCCTGACCCCCCGGCCGAGGAGCTGGCGCTGCAGCAGCAGTGGGCACCTGTGCCCCACCACTCCTCCCCGTGGGTCTGCCCCCCACAGCCTGGCGAGCAGTGACTTTGTGCATGCTCACACGTGCACACACACACACGGTCGCATTCCCAAGCCCGCAGGACCCCCGTCGAGCGAATCCCCCCAGTCTCCTTGGTTCGTCTTCTGGACAGGCAGAGCTCTGTGCCCTGAGTGAGGCTGAGCGCTGAGCGTTGCCCCAGGGTCTCACCGGGCTCAGTCGCCGCACAATTCCCAACCACAGCACAGGCAGGATGGGCTGCGCATGTGGTAGACAAGATTTGGGAAAAATGCAGGAATATACGAAGAAAGGTGTCCCGCAGCCCCGGGGCAGCCGGCCGAGGTTACCTGCCGGACCTGGGCAAGGGGGCTGGGGGAGGCACGGCAGCACTCGCTGCCCGGGCTGCTCCCGCTCACAGGGAGCCCAAGGGGACCCACAGGAAAACCACTCACGGCCAGGTATTTACAGCTCCATCCCACTCTGGGCCTCCAGTTTCCTCCCTGCTTCCTCCTTCCCCGCTGCCCGCAGCACCTATCAACAGAAATAGTCCCCAGTCTAAAGCTGGAAAGCACAAACAGGTCACGGCGGGGCTGCAGGATGTAGTCAGGAGGCAAAGACAGATGCCACATTCAGGACTGGGGGGCAGTGGCACGGGGGGACAGGGATGGGCAGGTCCCCAGAGGGGACCCGCAGGAAGGCAGGGAACAGAAAAAACGGCCTCCGGGTTGCCAGAAACAGGGGAGGGGAGGGCAGGGTGAGGACAGCACGGAGAGCTGGGATTTGGGATCGGGAGCCGTCATGGCAGCTGTATGAGGCTCCCAGACCGGAACAGGTCAGGGCTGAGGTTAGGTATTCATTTAGAATTGAAAGGCAATAAAAGGAGAACTGTGAAAGACACAGGACAAAGCTATTTTTAAAAGGACAGAACCACAACCATTTTTATTTGCGGTTCCAAATCCCATATTTGTGTCACAGTGTCTGATTCTTTGCCTGATTGCTGAAAAAAACAAACTTTTAAAAGTCTGCTTCTGTGCTCTCAGCCCCTCGTGGGACCTGGATTTGGGGACAAGAGACACTGGATAAAGAGCCGTCAGTGGGACAGGGCCAAATACTGGGTGGGGAAAGGAGAGGGCTGGGGGGGAGTGACGGGGGGGACGACGCGCCGGGGCTGTGTGGGGCAGGAGTGGGGCCGGGACTGCCCTCACTGGCTGCCCTCGAGGGGCTCTCACCACTAGCCGGACTGTGCTCCCCTGGAGGGTGACAGCGGGCAGCGGAGGGCAGCCAGGTCTACCAGGTCTCGCAGACACCGCAGGAGGCTCATGGGACAGTCCCTGGCAGGAGCTTTGTCACCCCACACATGTCCCCCACCAGCTCCCCATGGGCCAAGCAAGCGGCTCCCACAGCTCCAGCCTACGCCAGCCCAGCAGGCTCGCAGGGCAGGCATGTGCCTGCTGGACTTGGGGCACAGGAGCAGTTTTGCTTCCTCACCCCCTTCCCTCCACCCGGGAGGGTGCAGCCTTGTTCCCCCGGCAGCCACCTCGCAGGACACCAGAGCTGCCCGTGTCCCGCAGGCACACCCTGCCTGCACCGCTGCCGGACCGCGGCCAGGTCTTTGCCCGACAGAGCCCCGTGTGCACGCAGCCCCTGCCCTGGGCTGCAGGGTGGGCTCCAGGGGCCGCATCCAGCCCCAGCAGACATGCGGGAGCTGCTCTGCCACAGCGGGATGGGGAGAGGGGCCGCTCAGGGCAGCGCAGCCTGGCCACGGGGGCGAGCAGGAGGGCAGGGAGCGAGCCACATGTGCCGGCTGCCAGCACAGGGGAGCTGGGGCACGTCTGCAGCGTGGGGCTGAGACCCACAGGGAGAGACGCGGAACCAGCCAGGAGGGAAGCGCTGGGCACAGCTGACTCATCCAGAGAAGGTCCTGGGCTTGCCAAGGAAAGCCCCTCCTGCCAGCATTGCGCTGGTGCTTCCCCTGCTGCCCGAAGGGACACGGGACTCAAACAGAGCTCAGGAGCACTCAGATGGAGCCGTGGGGCCGCACGAGGGAGGGAGCGCTGAGCTGGCTCTCAGCAGCCAGCTGAGGCAATTGTGCAAACCACGAATGCAGGCAGAGGCCCAAGACTTCACCTTCCTCGCCAATAGGCCACAGTCAGCCCCTCCAGAAATCACCCACCACTATCTCGGGATCTCTCCTTGTACTACTGGGCTGCAGCCATCCCAAGGACCCAGCCCGGGCAGCCGCACCAAGGTTTTAGGAACAAGACAACAAACTCGCAAGACACGTTTTTCTGTGTAAACAAGAACTTGGACCTTCCAGCCAAAGCAGCCGCCCCCAGGTCAGGAGCCTGTCGGAGACTTTGGACTTTGCCAAAGCCCCTCCCCAGGGGCTCCAAGGAGAAAAGGGAGCCCCACAGCACGTCTCTCCCTGTGCACCTCTGTGGACAAGGTCAGGACTACCAAAAGCAGTAAGTGGGAGAAGGCGTTGCAGAGGCAACACCTTCACCGCTGCCCTCAGCATCCCACTTTTAGCATCCTACTGCCGGGCTGCAGGGCAGCAAAGGGGATGGAGGAGTGTGGTGGCAGAGAGGAGATGGGGATGCTGCTCAGGGACATGGAAAACCACAGCTCCAGGTGCTCCCAGCAGACAGCCCCTGGCAGCATCGCAGAAACCACACACAGGTGCCCATGGACACCGCTTCAGCCAAGGACAAGCAGACGGCATGCACCAAGGTCGCGCCATACCCTGCTCCCGACTGACACCCAGCCCCAGGCTTGCTGCAGGCACGTGCCCCAGAGCATGCCGAGGGCTATCGCAGCAAACCTCGCAGCCAGCTCCAGCACTGGCACAGGCACGCGTGCAGAGGTTGGCACAGGAGAGGGCACCCCTGCCCTCCTGAAGGGAAAGCTGCAAGCTGATGGGCACTGGAAAGGCAGTGGGGTGCTCATTCAGGCAGTCGGTCCTGCATCCACCTGTAAACCCCCGGAGCAGGGATCGGCACCGGGAGTGCGGGCGCCCCAGTGCACTCCATAGTGCAGGCAGTGAGAAGGCAAATGGAAAACAGCATGTGACGGGCAGGAGGACCGGGAGCAGCAGTGCTGAGCAGGGAGCCTGGGCCCGGGCCAAGAGCCCCGCGTGGCACCGGGGCACCGGCACAGACGGGCACAGCGCAGGGAAGCAAGGGGGGCCTGAGCCTGGCTGCAGGTACCCTGCTTTGCTCCACCGCTGCAGCCCGACTGCAGAAGGGCACTGACGTGCCTGGCAGAGAAGGGGGATCGCGGGTCCCCGCGCACTCTGGCACCAGTTCCCAGCCCGGGGAGATGCCCCGCGGCGCCCGCATAGCAGCCCGGGCAGGCAGCGGCGGGCAGAGGGGCTGAGGGCCGGGGCAGGGGCTGCCCACGCCAGGGAAACCGGACGGAGAAGGGTCCGAGTGCCCCCGCCGACGCTGTCACCCGGGGCAGGGGTGTGCGGGGACGGGCAGCGCGGGGGCGGCCGTACCTGCAGCTCGCACCAGGCCACCTCCACGGTGGTCTCCGTGTCCAGCCCCTTGTAGACGGTCTTGAAGGAGCCGCGGCCGATCTCGATGTCGAACTTGAGGAACCGGCCGTCGGGGGAGGTGGCGACCGCGCGCGTCTCCACCTCTTCACTCTCCGTCTCCTCCGGCTCGCGGCGACCGGCGGCGACGGGCGGCGGCGACACCCCGTGCTCCCCGCCCGGCGCCGGGTAGCCCAGCAGCTCCAGCTCGGCCGAGCTCCGCCGGTTAAAGCGGGAGGAGGCGCGGCGGGAGTCGCGCCCCGAGGGCCGCCGGCCGCGGCTGCGGTGCGGGGCCCGCCCGGGGAGTCCGGGCCCCAGCTCCGGCTCCGGCTCCGGCACGGAGCCGCCGCCCGCCCGCTCCGCCTCGGGCTGGGACATGGCTCCGGCGGCGGCGGACTCGGCCGCCAGCATCGGCTCAGCCCGGCCCGGGGCGGCCGCTCCCGCGCAGCGTCGCACCTGGTGCCGCCGCAGCCACCAGCGACCGCCGAGCCCCGGCCCGGGCACCGGCACCGGCACCGGCCCCGGCCCCGCCGCGGCCCCGCCCGGCGGCACCGCCCCCGCCCCTCCCGGGCCCGCCCCCGCGCGCTGCCGCCCCCCGCCAGCGCTGCGCCACCGGCACCGCCACCGGGCACCGACCCCGCCACCGGGCACCGGCACCGCCACCGGGCGCCTGGCACTGCGGCAGCAGACACGGGCTGCACCCAGCGGGCAGAGCGCCGCGCACCCTGGCACCGCCCGCGGGGACGGTGGACACCCCGGGGGGACACCCGGTGCTCCCCCCAGAGCCCCGGAGCCGCGCTGCCGTGGCGCTGACCGGGGGGCTCCGAGCCCCCCCTCCCCTCCGGGCAGCCCCTCCCCCCGCCGCTGTCACCGAAGCCCCGGGCGTGGGGACACAGCCTCATTTGAGCCGCAGGAAAGCACCTGGTTTAGACTTTCGTCCGAGCGTCTGACTTGGGGTTCGGAGCAGCGTGTCCAAGAAAAGCCCTATCCCCCTCCCCGTGCTGCGGGATCAGCCCCCGCACGGCCTGTGCCATCCCGGACAGCTGTTCCTCTCCAGGTTCACTGCAGTCCAAAATCCTGAAATTAGGGTCATGGAAATAAATAGGAAGATACAAATGTGTGTGTCAGCCCTGCGCGAGCCAACAGCCGGGACAAGAGCTTGTTGTCTCTCCAGGTTAAACGAGGAGGTTGTTCTACCCGGTGAGGCTGTTTACACAAAACACAAAGCAATTGAGGCCAATGCTAATTTCTTTTCCCTAAGGTCAGATTGTTTCTACTTAACGGTACCGGAAACATTAAGGAGAGGATCCACTTGGGAGCCCACGTGTCCCCAACTGCTGACCTGGTGCACACTGGGTGATGCCGGGTGACTGGTGCTGCTGCATCCACAGCACTGCTGTGGGCCACATCCCGCACAGCCGCAGCCCCACAGACTCCCCTGTCCGCCAGGAGGAGGGAGAAGCATTTAATGAAACGTTGTTCCTACAGAAGCCCTGAACCTGCTGAGTGTCCCAGTGCTGACCCCTTTGTGGGCAGACTCTGCTCCCCCTGCATGACCCCCCTCTTCCAGCCCTGCTCACGGGCTCGCCGCAGGAGCTGTGTGCCATCACCCCAGGAAGGGCTTTGAGCGACATCTCCCTGCGGAGTCACTCACCCACAGCACAGGCCAGTGAGCAGAGAGCAGCCACCGCGTCCTCACCCAGCCCTGTGCTCCCCGGAGTGTGCATGGGGCACAGTCCTGGGGGAACAGCCCCCGCCAGCTGAAAGACGCGTGCTCAGCGCCATCACCACCGCAGGGCTCTGCCTGCTGCCTGCGAGAGAGGCCGGAACACCAGGCGCCCGTGGCTGCCAGAGAGAAAAGGCGAGGGCAGGCGGGCTGAGGGGTGTGGTGCTGGCACTGGCCCTGCTGTGGGAGACACTGGTGTTGTCAGATGTGACACAGTTTGATTCAGCTCTGCCAAACAATGGGCTTTGTTCGGGTGCACCCTGCCCCAGACCTGCCCAGAACCAGACCACTTCGCCCCAGATCCATTGCCAGAAAGGGGTGCACCCCGATCCCCTCACAGCTGCCTCCGATGCTGCATCTCTCAGCCTGTCCTGCTCCTGTTGAACTTTCTCCTTGAGCACCTCACAGCCTGCACAGAACAAGGAGCCCACGCAGGAGCTGGGTGATCCCCATCCCAGCCTGGGGGGGCAGGAGGAGGCAGGCAAGGAGCCATCCTTCTGGCCGCTTCGGCATCTGCCTCTCCTCCGGAACCCACCACAGGACACAAGGCTGCAGCTTTCACTCGTGTAACATGTCAGGTTTAAAATCCACCCTGCTTAAAAAGTAATTGTTGTTATTTTTATCCTGTCCTAGCAGAGGTGGAGATCTCAGTCTTTCCTCAGCCTGATCCACAAGACGGGCAGTGCCGCGTCTCGCTTTGCAGCTGCCAGAGTGGAGCCAGACCTGGCAGCTCGGGGACCTACGGGAGGGTTGATCCCATCACCGGCCAGCTCACGCTGGTGGCTTCCCAAATTAAACGGGACAATAGATCTGTCCTGGGAGGGAGCAGGCGCTGTGTGGGGCAGGAGCTCCCACCGCCCCGGGACAGGCACGTGCTCCAGGGGCATCCAGCCGGGCTGTCCCCAGCATGGGCAGTCCAAAGGGAGAAAACTGGTCCCAGATGCTCACTCCCTCTGCACAGCAGGTGCAGGATGGACCCGGCACGTCTGTGACGGGGACCTGAGGGCGGCTGGCCCCGTAGTGGGCAGCGAGACTGAACCGGCGCAGCTGTGAGCAGCAGGAGGGCTCCCGCCCAGCCGAAACGCTGCCCGAGCCCCTGCAGGATGGCTCTGCAGCTACCGCCTCCCCCCAGGGGTCCCTGCCAGGGGCCCTGCGCTGCCCAGGCACGGGGACACGGCCCAGGCTGGCAGGGAGACGCAGCCTGTCGGCGAGAGACACGGCGCCGGGCAGCGCTCTCGGCCGGGTCGCTGGTAGGCTCCTGTCCCCTTATCAAGTGTTTTCATCATGAAACGAGACACCTCAGAAGATCCCAGAGGAGTGTCCCGGTCCTGGCAAGGCCCCTGCAGATGGGAGAGAAATTAGGGGTGACGTTTGCTCTGACTACTGCCCTCCCACACCTCCCTGGTGAAGGGCATGAGAAGTTCCCCAACGGCCCCCCCCAAATGCCATCCCACACCACGAGCTTGGCAGGGGGGAGGCAGCTCGGCCAGGGGCGCGGGTCCCCTCCTGACCTGGCACGGGACACCAAGCCGGAGCCAGCTTGGCCCAAAATCAGACGGTTCCTGCTCTGCAATCAGCTGCCCATTGCAGCGATGTGACGGTGCCCGCAGCTCCCCAGCCGTTATCAGGGTGACATTTCTGGGCTGCGGGTGCCAGCGCCAGCCCTTCGCTTTGAGGAACCGCTGCAATCAGGCAATGTAACCCATTTCTCACTTGCATTTGGCTGCCAGCAAGAGAACAGGGGACTTTGTAATTGCTCTTCTCAGGATTAGATCATGAATCAAAGCCCTGCTCAGCGCCTTGCTGCAGCAAGCCCTGCCAGGAATTGCCCGTTCTGATCCCGGTGCTCGGGGTGGGATCATGGCAGGGCCAGAAGGGGTCCGAATGCAGGCGTCCCCGCAGATGGGGGCTGTGCAGCTCTGATTGGAAGGCACAGGGTGCCCGTCCTGGGAAGGGTCAGCGTGGAGGAGGACTCCGCAGCGACCCGGGGCTCATTTCATGGTTGGCTTTGGCACCCTGTGCCCGCAGGAGCTCCCAGCCTCCTCCTGCCATGCCTTTCCTTGCCCTAACGCAGACGGTTCAGGAAGGCAGAGATGCCACCCAAACCTCAGCTGTGCCTTTAACCCTGGGCAGATAACTTCTGTAACTCTGGGCTGAGGAAATCCTCAGATGTAACCTGTGTGCAAGTTTATCCCAACATACAAATTTATCAGACTGAAACAACTCTTGCTCCAAACTTGCTGCATTAAATAAAAACCCTCTTGGCGTCGTCCCTTCCCCGACCGGCTGGACCTGAGTGTGCACGGTCTGATAGCACCTTATCTCAGCTCCAGCCCTCCACACTCTGCCTCGCCCCGGCCAGCGAGCCCTAATCGCTGTGGCCAGACGCAGCAACAGCCCCAGAGTGGCCCCAGGCTGTAGGCAGAGGGCTGCGCCAGCCCCCCTGCAGAAAGGCCACCTTCTTCAGAGATCAGCCCCTCTGCGGGGCTGCGGCACCAGGCTTGAAAGCACCTCCGGGTGCCAGAGTCCATGCTGTGCCCATGATGGTACGCCTGGGAGCACAGGGAGGTTTGCGTTTGGGTTCATAAACTCTATAATGCCAACCCCCATGTGAGATGGGCTGGTCCCCGCTGCAGCAACGGGGCGGGCGATGCCGTGCCGCAGGCAGCACAGCAGCGGCAGGGAAGCGGCAGGCATGGGAGCCACCCGGGCGCGTTTCAGCCGTACCCCTTGGGGAACACAGGCCTCCCCTGCCCTTTGCTGTGCCCCGCAGCGCCCACAACTCTCGCCGGGTCTGGAGCACCAGGAAGAGGTGTGACTGCTCCCGTTCAGGGGAAAGTGGTGGCTGGAGGCTGCCATGCTCCCTCCCTCTGAGCAGCCCAGTTACAGCTCCTCCGTCCCTACCCAGCACCCAAGGGCTGCCACGCCAGAGCATCCTCACACAGCATCTCTGGGCTGGCTTTGGTGTCCCAGTTCCACGATCACACCATCAAACACTATGAAGTGCCGAATAAAGATAAGGAAGCTAGTTTCAGAGAGCAATTAAAAGGCTGCCAGCAGGAGCTTACATCACCATGAGCTACAAATTGCCCCATCTCCAGCAGCGGGAACAGCCAGGGAATATCTTCTGCCTCCAGGGCGGCAGCACCCACCAGCAGCACCTCTTCCAGCACCAGGACTGTCCCATAGACCCACGCAGTCACCAGCAGCGCCTGTGAGCACCTCACTGCTTCTGCTGCGACACAGCCATAGTGCCCAGCGCAGGGAGTCAGTCCCACAAGGACCTCACAGGCACGACTGGATGTGACCTTTTTTAACCAGCCAAGAAGGTGCGGAAAAAAGAATTTTACACCATGTCCGTTCTGAAGGGGGGGACGTACTCTTCCTGCTCCTCTCACTAAGTGAACAACTAAGTAGGAAGCTGAAAAAGAGCAGTGAATCACTGCCAGGAGCGCCTTGGAAAGAAAAAGGCTGGTTTTCAGCTTATCTAATGTCACATCAGCCATTTCCTAAGAAGGGAGCAAATTTAATTAAGAACACAGACTCACTCAAGGACAGCCAGGTTACATACAGCACATGCAACTGGGAACACAATGCTGAGAGGTCAGCATCACATCTACAGAGAGCAAGAAATACAAACATCCTGGGCCTGGCCGCTAAAGGCTCATTATTCGGGATCAAACGCAGATGCCATCCCCTGTCCCCAAACACCTCACAGCTCGGGTGAGGACTCAGCCCAGGCTGTCAGAACAGGCACCCGAGGGCAGGGCACGAGAAACCATCCTGGGCACAGCCCAGGCTGCTGCGGCATTGGTGGGAGCGGGGCAGGCATGCTCACCGCAGGCTGCGCCATCCCGTTCGCTCACTTAAGTCATCTCAGTGTTCATAGGGATGATGGGTCTCCAGAAAGGATCAGAGACCACATTAGCCCAGCATGTCAGCGACCCGGCACTAGCGCCACTGCTCTGCACCAGCAGAGGAGTGCTGGCACACAGGAATTCCTCCGTAGCACTGCTGTCACCAGCACAGAAAGGAACGCTGGCCACCAGCCTCCAGCCGCAGCTCCAGAATGATATGCCCAGATCAAGCCATCACAGCCCACTGAGTTCAGGTCAACAGGCTCCTGCTACAAAAAAGAAACATTTAAATTTCACAGCCCCACAAACTCAGCCTAGACTCCAGCATCTTGTCTACACTGAAAATTACCTACTGTTGACAAGGGGTGTCTGCATTGCTGCCGCTGAACCAGTGCCGAGTCCTCCTCCGAGGGCAGGGCAGGCAGGACACGCTGTTCAGCACCGGCTGAACACATACAGCTAAAGCGTGCTGGGGAGCAGGTGCTGTCTGCTCTGCACACCCCACGAACGACCACACTGGGTGTGATCAAAGATGGCTCCAGCGCAGCATCCCCCCTCTGCCTGCGACAAGCACTGAACGCTTGGGCAAAGAACGGGAAAGGCAAGTGTGGTCCTTCCCCAGCACAGCTGCCCAGCTTCCCCTGGTCCTCGGTTAAGGATTTACTGGGTCTTTGGCTGTACCCGGGTCGTGGTTTCTGACGAGCTGGGTGCTTCCTTATCAGCACTAAAACTTAGTCATACCATCTACCAGCCACTGTTGTACAGAGCTTACCCCACCACCTTGGCAACAAACCCATTAGCTTTCAGAGGACTGCACATGGAAAATGAAATTAAATGTTGCCCTGAAGACAGACAGTAAGGGCCCACGTGGTCCATAGCTCTGGCATGTGGAAAAAAGCACTTGTGCTGCCTGCTTCCTTCTCGGGTGGGGTGGCGCGGCAGGACCACCCTCTCTCCAGCAGGCTGCTGCGTTCAGCCGGTGCAGTAAGGGAACGCGGCTGAAGGGCAAGAATCCGGTATGCTGCTCTGTTTTGTTTCTGATGGAAAAATAGATGAAAACACCGAGGCTGCTCTATAAATAATTCTTATTTTAATTACTTCAAACCAGTTCCTTGGCATTCATCCCCACCCCGCTGCACAGCCTGCTTTGCAGCAAGCACACATCAACCTGCCATCGGGGTCTTGTACGGTGCAGCAGCGACAGCGAGCTCCTGGTGCGTGCCTTCACCCTGCCTGGCAATGTGGCGGGGACTGCAGAGCCCAAGCACGCGGCTGGCAGAAGGGAAGAAGTGCCCTTCAAGGCCAAGCTCGAGCAGCCAGCTGAAGAGATCACTCCGTGGCTTTCACAGGAACAGGGATCGGCAATAGAAGCAGTCCCGTTATTTCACTTCTGGGTGGTCCCTCCCAGAACTGCCTAGAGCAGCTTTAGCCTCTCAAACACAATCAACAGGGAGAAAAGACAGACAGAGGATCTCTGAATATTTCTAAGAAGTCATGTCTTTGGAAGGCTTCACAGATTCTCCTTGCCCCAAGAAATCCCGAGTATGCAGCTGTTTGCAGTCATGGCTTGAAACCAGGCCAGGAGAGCGAACCTTCACAGCGAGAACCGCTTCAGCAGCCAGAGAAGAGTGGAGGGGAGGGGGCTCCTATCAGAAGAACTTAACACCTCGGCCATCGTCCAGCGTGATGATTTCAGCCTTGTGCTCTTGCTGCAAGGCTTGCAGGGCACGCAGCAGCATGGTCTCATCTAAGCCATGGAACTCTAGGGAAGGACAGAGATCGCCATCAACAGGAAAGAAAAAAACAATCACATCAGGAAACAGAGAGGCTTACAAGGTCCTGGGACTGGTGGCAGTGAAGCAGAGGGACCTGAAGAGCACCTTTCAGACTCCAGCACCATAACACTACAGCAAATCCAGAGTCACGGCTACACCAACAGACTCATCACTACATTGCTGCATCAGGAACAAAGCCTGAAGGTCAACCAACAGAAGGGAATGAGTCACAGCAGTCTCAAAGGCAGTGCAGAAGCTCAGTGTAAAACCAAAACACCCCACACCTCACTCCAGATAAGAGCTGGGCACCAGGGAGGCTTGCGGGGTGGGGGAAGGTTTGAAATACAAACAGTGATAACAAAGGGAGATGTTCATGCAAAGAGGTAAAAAAGCCTCCAGAGCAGCATTTTCCAGTGGTGATCGGTGTGAGCTTGCATAAACAATTTAAAAATATTTAACCTACTAAACTATGATCTGACAATCAACTGACTACGCGCTCAAATCAAGCGTGCTTTGAAAACCTCCTCCGGATCATAACACATGACATTACCTTCGTTCTCTGTATCATCTCCGCTGGTTAGTTCATACAGCGTGAACACAGAGTTGGTCAAGCCATTCTTCGACACCTGGAAACATAAAAGCAATACAGCAAATCTCATCTGTGTGATTTAACAACCTCAGCATGATCTCTCATATGTCCCAGTGCAAGAGAAATGGAACGTGGACAGCACTCGCTAAGCAAAAATACCCTGGAAAACCCTCTGGGGCACTGCAGAATCAAGAAATGACACCAAAGGAAACTCAGACAGTTCCTTTCCCTGCCCCTCTGCTCTTTCTGCCAGTGTGTTTCTCAATAAGGACTCGTGCCAAATAAAGGCAACGCAGTAACACTGCTTTGTCCTCACTACGGAACAGCAAACTGCAGCAGGAGAGAACAACTGTGTTCGTTGCTCAAACTGCACCTTAGAGGAAGTAAAAAGCTGTAACATCTCTACACTTCTCTACAACAGAGAGAAATGGAAGAAGAAACACAAAAGCAGTCAGGAAGCCAGAGAAAAATATTACAGTGGGGTTTTGGCTTTGATTTTTTTGTTGGTTTTTTTTTTGTGTGTTTTTTGTTTTTTTCACAAATTGCAACCAATACCCCCTGTCCTCCCCAGACACAAAAGCCTGGTCTGTGGGACAAGACGGCTTCTACGTTCTCACCCACTGATAGATGAGCTTTCCCCATTCTTCTGGTCTCTTCCACATGATCAGAAAACTGGTTTTGTTCTTATCTAACCACTCCAGGTTCCCTAAAATCAACAGGGAAAAGGTATTTAATCAGATCACAAGTCTACAGTAATGATCAAACACGCCGATTTCACGACGCGTGCTGGATGTTATAGCCACAAGGAGCTGCAGGTCCCTGTCTCTCCCCGCCACTGCTCGCACCAACTTCCTAAACACCTCTACGTGTTCAGAAATTAATTTCTCTTTGAGCCCCCTCTGCCCCAGCAGCTCCCCCCGCCCCACGGGGCCGTGGCAGGGGTGGCGGCGGGGCAGAGGGACGGCCCACACCCACCGACCGGTCCGCACAGCCCCGAGTGCGGCTCCCGGGACGGACCCTGCCCAGCGGCTCCCGCTCTTCCCGCCCCGCTAGCTATGGGTCGGGCGCCGGCCGCGAGCGGGATGGACGGACAGACGGCACCCACCGTTCTTGCGGAGCTCCTCCAGTACCACCTGGATGGACTCCAGCGGCAGCTTCCCTGGGCGGGGGTTAAGGAGGAGCTGACCGACCGGGGGAGGGAGGGGACGGGGGTCAGGCGGGGACGCGGGGAGGGGAGACACACCGGGGCCGGGCCCCAAAGGATACGCTGGAGGCGGCGGTTGGCGAAGAGCGGGCTGTCCTGCGCCTCCCGCACAGTCATGGCGGGCAGCCGGTGCCGTTGGCTGTAGGCCAGTGCCAGCGCGCACCAGGCCGAGAGCTGCTTCTGCCGCGTCTCGCCGTTGGGCTGCAGCCTGCGGGGCTCCGCTCAGCCGCCGGCACTGGCACCGCGGCTAGGCGGCTCCCGCGGCGGGGGAAGGGGGGTGGGGGAGGGACGGACCCGGCACACCGGGCCCGGCCTCACCCCGGCCCCGCCTCACCCCGGCCCCGCTCCCGCGGGTCCCACACCCCCCGCCCCGGCCCCGCTCCTCCCGCCCCGCTCCCGCTCCCGCTCCCGCTCCCGCTCCCGGCCCCCTCCCACGCTCACGTGAAGAACGGCGGGAAGCTGTACTGCCAAGGCCACACGAAACTCATCGCCGCCACCGGAACCGCCGCTGCTGCCGTCTTCCGCCCCGCTTCCGGCCCGCCCTCCCGCGAGGCCCCACCCCTACGCAGCCCCGCCCTCTCACGCAACCACTCCCCCCGCCGCCGGTAGCCCCACCCCGCTCTCACGCAGCCCCGCCCCGCCGCCACTAAACCCCGCCCATCCTTTCCCCGCCCATATCGTAGCCCCGCCCACCGCGGAGGCCCCGCCCTGCCCGGTTCGCCGCCGTGCGCGGAGCAGCAGAAGGATGAGCATCACGCGTCGGGGGAAGAAGCGTTTAATCGCCAGCCACGGGGCTGGCGGTTGAGCCGGGAAGAGGGGGCAGGACCCACAGGGCCACCGCTGCCCCATGGTCTGCTCGCTGCAGGCAGACCCCAGTCCGGCAGCATTAGGGCTGGGCTTTGCCATCCTTGCTGCGCCAGATGACCAAAGTGACCAGGAAAGGGATGAGGCAGATGGGGGCGATGATCATGGCCAGCAGCACATCCTCGGGAGGGTCAAAGTAGACCTGGTGCTCCAGGGTGCAGTTGTGGAAGTAACGATGGTGGCTCTGGAAAATGTACTGCTCTGCCAGTGCGTTGGGGTAGCCATAGCGTAGGTGGTCCGCCCAGCCCTCCAGGCAGGCCTGCAGCAAGCTGTAGGGCCTGGAGGAAGAGAGCCGTGGGGTGCTAGGAGGGGCCGGGACCACAGACACCCACTAGGCAGCCCCCCCGCAGCACAGCAGCACCCCTCCAGACTGCCCAGGGCTTGCCCTGCACTCCTGCGCCAGCCAGCCCCATGCAGGCAGGAGCTGCTGGAGGTGGCCCTGCATCCCTTGGGAGCTGGTAGCCTCTTGGCACAACCCGGGGGGGGTCTGCCCACTTTCTGCTGCCTCCCACTTGTGTGTCCCTGGGGATGGAGGGACCACAGGCAATGCCCCCACCAAAGGGTCCCCACATGTGGCATCCCCATAGCCAGTCACAGCCCCTGCACCCCACTCCAGCACTGCCCGGGAGGGTTTTCTGGCCACCCCATACCTGCTGATGACTTTCCACTCACACAGCTCCGATGCCGTCACGTTCCTCATCAGGTCAACAAAGAACTCCCAGCACTTCTGCGTAATGTTGGTGTACGTCTCCTCTGCAGGGGACAGGCGCTGAGCGCGGGCAGTGCACCCCTGCCAGTGCCCATCCCTGCCCACAGCTGCCGGTGGGTGACACCCAGCACCCGGACCTGTGCCCAGGCCACCAGGGAGGACACAGGCACCATAGGGAGCCGGACCCCGCCATAGGCCCAGGGAGATGCCCGGGAGCACAGCAAGAGGGCAGGCTGCTACCGGCTGCCCTCGCTATGACCAGTGCTGTGGAGGGCACCGCGGCACAGCCCATCTATTTTGGGGGTGGATAGAGAATGCACACCCAGGGGAAAGGTCACCCTGCGGTGCAGAGACGGCCCTGGCCCAGGGCAACGTCGGCCCCACAGCAGTGCCCAGCCCTTGCTGAATCCCAGCACTCACCCACAAGCTGGGCTGTCCAGTTGAACACGGCCACAGGTGGGCTCGTTCTGGCATCCTGGCCTAAGCCCTCTGCCTCGGCACTCGTGTGGCAGAGCCCGGTCCCCAGGAGTGCTGCGGAGGGGAGGGGACAGGGTCAGCGGGGGACAGGCAGTGGTGGGGCCCCGTACATGGGAGCTGCCCCGGCAGAGACTGGGGGCTGCTGGAGGGAAATGCTTTTGGGAATCCCTTGGGGGCTGCTGGAGCTGGGGGTGAGGGTGTGGGGCAACCACGCTGCCAGGAGCCCCGCATGCACTGGGGCCAGGGTCTCCAGCCCCTTGTACAGGGACTGTGGGGAGGGGGCCAGCTGGGCTGCGGGCAGCTGCCCAAGGTCTCGGAGGGGCTGTCAAGGGGCTGTGGGCCCTGCATCACAGCACTGGGGTGAGCTGTGCCCCCACCCATGGGCAGCCAGCGCAGGGGCCGCCCCATCAGTGCGGGTGGCTGCTTTGCAGCCGGACAGGGCTGGGGCAGGAAGAGGAAGCACTGGCCGCAGCGCAGCACTGCCGGAGAACCCCTCCGCCCGCCATCTGCCCCACAGCCAGCACAGCCCGCCATGGCCGTGGGGCATGTGCCGCCTCCATCCTGCCAGCCGCTTGCCTGCTGCCTGGCCCACTGGAGCCCCACAGCCCGAGGGCATATTCCACCCTTGGCTGAGGGCCCACAGCGTGGGGCAGCAATGACGGCTGTGCGGTGAACCACCCTGGTGGACCCTGCCTGGGCTGCTCCTGCGGAGCTGTGGCACAGCCAGGCACTGGCCACAGGGTGCTGCTGGGCTGGCACGGTGGCTGTGCAAAGGGCAGCCCGCCCTGTCCCTGTCCCTGTCCCTGATGACCCCCGTCAGCCCCTCTCTGTTCCAGCTCGCGGCTTTGCAGGGCTCCCCAGCCATCCCCGGGGGTCATTTGTGAAAGGCTCAGGGATGAGCATGGTGGGGGATGCCCCGCAGTGCCCGTTGCTCACCCACCACTGGCCCCTGGCCACGCAGGCGATGGCCGCCCTCGGTGCTGTCAGGCTGGCCCCATGCTGGGGCGGGTGGTGGGCTGGGCTGAGCGGGGACCCCGGCCCCGGGCCCCACACGCAGGAGGGCGGCCGCGTGCAGGATGGTGCGAGGCACCGGAGCCGCCTGCCGCCAGCAGCCGCGGCCCCGGGGCCGCCCCGCGCACTTACCCCAGAGCAGCAGGAGCCCTTGGGAGAGCCGGCCGGAGCCCGTCTGCGCGCGCGGTGCCATCCTGCCAAAGCCTGCCGGCTAACGACCGGGACAAGTATTTCAATGGAAATAACAGGAAGCAACTCCTTTCCTCTGACAGGGGCAGTTTGACTACAGGAGACGTGTGAAAAATGAGATTGCTCAGCGCTGCTTTAAAGCAGCTCTCCCGGCGGGACCCCACCGCCGTGCAGCGCTGTGCCGGCCCCCGCGGGCATCGCCCGGGCAGCCCGCGCCTCACCCGCGGCCCAGAGGCTCCGCTCCCCGCACAGCACGTCCAGTTTTACGAAGCCGCTATTTGTTTACTTGTGTATTTCTCTTTAATCCTGTCTGGGCTGGGTTGTGAAATCCCTCGTCTCCTGCGTGGAGGGCAGGCAGCCCGGCAGCGGGGGGAGTGGACGGGGAAGCGTAATGTCCCCGGACAGGCGCTGCTGCCCGGGCGCGGGGGCGGTGGGGGGACCCACGGCCCCGACACCGCGGGGCCTGGCTCAGTGGGCACCTGCCCCAGGGCCGGCACCGCTGGGGCAGTGCCACAGCCGGGGAGGGAAGGGCAGTGGCGCGACCTGCGAGGCCGGGACAGGCAGGGCGGTGGGGAGACGGCAGAGACTTGGCCGAGGTTGCTGCTCCTCGGCCCCGACGCCTTCCTCCTGCGTCGCCCAACCCGGCACTCGCCCGGCATGGCCAGGGCCCCTCGCTCCTGGCACAGCTTCAGCCGGCAGGGCCCGTGTCCCCCCGCAGGGCAGCCTTGCCGAGGACGGCCCCAGCACTGTGGCGTTCCCACCCAAGGACTGGGCTGAGGCCGGGTGAGCTCATTTCACCTCTGGCCCAGGGCAGAGCGCAAGCCCAAAGCTTCCCCTTTAACAGCGTGCCTGTGGAATGCGCAGAGCGTGAGTGGGACCGTGATGAAGCACAGCTCGGCTCGGTGGGACCCTCCCTGCTGCGCAAGGACGATCTTGCCGGGCTTCGCGCTCCTCAGCCAATGTCCCGGCAGAGCCGCCCGATGCTCCCCTGGCTGCGGCAGCTGCTGCTCCAGGGCACCTGGAGGCCTTTCACGGGCCAGTGGCCGCATCTGGAAGCCATCAGGCCCCATCGCTCTGGGGGCTGTGGGGTTGGAGCCCCCCGGTCCTGTGCTTTGTCGGAACCGCTGGAGCCTGTGGCCGTGCGGCAGGAGCCTCTGCCAGGGAGACACCCAGTGATCTCAGCGTGGCCTCCCGGGCAGCCGGCGGGGACGGGACGGGACAGGATGGGCTGGGCCGGGACAGTGGCTGCCAGCCAAGGCCTGGGGCTCCCCCCTCCCCAGCCTGGCACCCCCAGTGCTCCTTGCCCGCCCCGGCCCTGGGATGCTGAGGGGAGGGCTTGGCCCATGCAGGGATGGGACTCAGCGCCTGGGACCCTTCTCCCCTCTGGGGGCTGATGCAGGGATCTGGAGCCCCAAACCCATCCTCCCCCTGTGCCACAGGACCCGCTCCATCCCCCAAGGACACCCAGACCCCCGTCCCTGCTCTGCCCTGTTCCCCTCACCCTCGGCCCACTCGTCCCACTCGTTAGTTCCCAGGGCTGGGGGCGAAGGGGGCTGTTGCCAGCCCCTTGCGGGCACAGGGACAGGCAGGGGCTGGGCAGATGCCCGCCGGTGTTTGAGCCCCTTTCCCTGCTCTGTTGAGAGTGAGGGCGGCTGCGAGGGGCACGAGGCAGCTGAGCCCCACGGCTGCAGCCACGGCCACCCCCGAGGGCAGCCCGCCTGGCCCGGGGGATCCGGCTGCCGTGCAGTTGGTGAAGTATTCGGCGTGGACCTGCAGGAAGAAGGCGTCGAGGACGGCGCTGGGCCAGGGGCAGGCGAGCAGCTGGGCCAGCAGCTGGGTGCAGCCAGAGAGCTCGCTGTAGGTGCTGCGGAGGGGGCAGTGTCAGACCGCCCTGCTGGGATGGGCACACGTCCGCAGCAGCAGCACCGCAAAGGCCCCGCTCCGAGTGGGCACATGGCACTGCCGGGGCTGACGCTGACCCACCTGCTGATCTGGTCCCAGCGGCAGTGGCTGCTCTCGGGGGTGGCCATGAGGGCGGCGTGGAAGGGCGCCCAGCAGTAGAGGGAGATCCAGTCCTGGTAGGTGTCCTGGCAGCGGGCTGGCCCCCCCAGCACCTCCGGTGGTCCTGCAGAGCACCAGACAGACCCCGGGACGCTGCTGTGCCCCAAACTCTCCCCCCAAGACCAGTTTCAGGAGGGCTGTTTGGGGACACCCCTGGGGAACGCTCCCAAACAGGTGCCCCATTTGCCATGTGGGAGTCCAAGATGTGGCCCTGGGGGTCCCATGCTGGGGCTGCCCGGGCTGCCTGTGGCCGCAGGGGCCTCATGGGACCCCAAGCTTGGACCTGGGCTCTTGTCAGCCCCCACACAGACCGCACGGGGCCCACCGAGGTGGGTGGGTGGTGAGGACAGCCAGGACTGCAGGAGGGCAGCTCTACTCACCGTCCTCATCCAGGTACAGGTAGTGACCTGGAAGGACAGTCAGCACTGGCAGGAGCTGTGGGATGGTGTGAGGGCCAAGACTCTGCCCCTGGCTGTGGCAGCCAGGGGCAGAGCTGCGCTGGGACAGTGTCACCAAGGTCTTACCTTCGTCCTCAAGGTCCCCGTACTCTGTGTCCCCGCGCCCTGCAGCAAGGAGACACGGGGTGCCAGGGCTGCACAGCCAGGGACAGCCCCAGCACCCAGCCAGCTTTGGGGCATGCGCCAGGGTGGTCCCAGCACACCAGGGACCCCTCCTCCTCACAGGCCGAGCTCAGCCCAGCAGAGGAGGCCGGGCTGAGGGAAGGGGAGCAGCAGGCTCCAGGCTCTGCCTCGGCCTTTGCAATGGGGGCAGAGCAGTTTCTGAGCCAAAAACAACCCCCGCAAGCACGGGGCAAACCCTGCCCAGAGCATCCTCCGAGGGGAGGCCAGGAGGAGCCAGGGGATGCTGCCACCCAGCACGGACACATTGGGACAGAGGGGAAAAATGGGTCAGGGACCCTGTGGCGACTCACTGCCCAACCAGACCCCCCACCCGACCCCCTGGGTGCCTCTGTGCAGCCCCGTCTGCCACCCCTGGCGTTCCCTTACCCCGCTGGAGCAGAGGAAGGAGGAGGCAGCAGAGAAGCTGAGCCCCGAGGAGCATCCTCCCACTGCCGGCACCGCTGCGATTGTGCCCAGGGATTTATCCCGGTCCCCGTTCCCATCCCAGCGCTTCCCCCCTGCAGCCGAGCCAATACCCGGGAAGGTCGACGGGACACAGGGCTCCCCTCCCTGCCCCCCGCCTGACTCAGCGAAGCTCCAAAGGCATCATCAGATGCGGGCTGCGGGGCTGCGGGCCGGCTCGTCCCCCGCGGTCACCCACCGCCGCTCCTCGGATAGCACGGGAGCGTGGAGCCGCCTCCCCCCCGGGGCAGCCCCCAACCCCCGTCCGGGGATGGGGGAAGCAGCACCGCCCGCTCCCCGCTGCCGGGGCCCCCCGGAGCAGGAAGGCCGTCGGTAACAGCCCCTTCCTTCCCGGTGACGCCACCCGGCACCGATCGGGCCAGGGGCGCGCAGGGCTCCCCCGCCGGGGCGGGGCCTGTTCAGTGGGCGTGGCCACACGTGGAGGGGCGTGGTTTGGGGGGACGGGCCCGCAGCGTGGAGGCGGGCTCTGGAGGCGTGGCCTGAGCGCGGAGAGGGGCGTGGCCATCCCGGGTAGCGGCGCAGGCGCGGCTGCGCAGGGGCGCTCGCGGCCTAGCCCCCCCCTCCCCTGCCCCCCCACCGCCGTCGTCGTCGTCCCCCCCCCCCCCCCCCCCCCCCCGGCGCGATGGCCGAGGAGTGAGTGCGGGACCGGAGGGGGGGGTATTACCGTGGGGGGGTGTTCCCCGTGGAACTGGCTGGGCCCGGCAGCGGGGGGAGCGGCCGTCTGGGGCCTTCCCGGGCGGGGGGGGGTCTGTGCCCCGGCGGCGTGTGGCGGGGACCCTATCGAACCCCCCCACAACCCCCCCGGGGTCTCTCGTGGGTCCGTGTCGCTGCCCACAGGGGGGGTGGCGGGGCTCGGGGGGGGCAGGAGACCGGACAGCAGCTCCCCCCCCCCCCGCCTTGTCAGGGCGCTTTGTGCCGCGGTTGTTCCGTAAATAGGATGAGCACAGGTTTGCGCAGTTATTTTTTCCCTCGGTTAAAGTCTATGATGCGTTTAAAATCCACGGGGATTTTTTTTTTTTTTCCTAACAGCGCTTGTTTACAGGATTAAGCTCTCCGTTATTTGATACTTATTCTTTCTGTGCTTTCCTAGAAAAATGGAAATCGCCACTCCTCCAACATCGAAGTGTATCATATACTGGAAAAGAAAAGTCAAGTCTGAATATATGCGTCTGCGGCAGCTGAAGAGGTTTCAGGCGAACATGGGAGCTAAGGTAAAGACGTAGCTGTGGTCGCCGCAGCTGAACTGCGTCTCCTAAACGCTTCACTTGAGCGTGTTGTGCTTGAGCCGGTGTCAGAGGGGCCCCCAGAGCCGATAAGCTGCATTTTAGTTGCAAACTGGATAAGTTGGAAGAGATCCTACGTCTCCCCACGCTCCATTATGAGCCTCGGGCCACGCAGTCAGCGTCCGTTGGCTGGGTGCATGCAGAAGCGCAGCAACAGACTCATTCCTGCTTGTTCTGTACGGCATCTCCCAGCTCGAGTCCCCCCGGGGCTGCGGGTTTTGGGCGACCTACTCTGCCACTCCTCTCTTCGGCCCACAGGACTTTACAAGAGGGCGGCTGTGATCAGGGGTTGTCAAGAGCCTCTGGCTGTTGGGTAGATTTTCAGCATGGTTTTGTGCCAATGCTGAATTTAATTATAATTCCTTCTAATGAGCATCATCGATTTGAAATGCTCTGCCCTGCGTACATTTCGATACTTGAAACAGACAGGAGAGGTTTTAGTGTTCTCAACATGATTTGTTAAACTTTGAGTGCTGCTTTCTCTCGTTTCAGGCTCTGTTTGTGGCCAACTTTGCAAAGGTTCATGAAAAGACTCAAATTCTGAATGAAGACTGGAAGAAGCTGCGAGTCCAGCCGGTGCAGCTGATGAAGCCGGTCAGCGGGCACCCCTTCCTCAAGCAGGTGTGGAGGGGAGAGGGGCACGGCAGCAGCAAGTGTGGGCGAGAACCAGGGCTTTGCAGGGAGCTGTGGGGACACGGGGTCGGTTTTTGTGTGTGCTGTCCTGTGTCAGTGTCAGGCTGTGCCTCACACTCTTCTGGGATGCAGAAATGGGGGGGAAGAAACCCAACCCCAAAGGCTTTTCCTGTGAAGGAGCCCCAAAGAGTGAGGGCAGGGTGTCACTGTGTGTGTCCTGAAGTGCGGTTTCCTCGCTGCCCTTCTCTTTACTCTTTTTCCAGTGTACCGTTGAGAGTATTTTCCCGGGATTTCCGAGCCAGACGCTGTACATGAGGACCCTGAACACGGTGGCGCTGGTGCCCATTATGTATTCCTGGTCCCCTCTTCAGCAGAATTTCATGGTATGTAGGAAGGCTCTGGGGCGCAAGGTCTTGGTGCGATTAGTGCGTAACTGTTACATGGCTGTGGCGTGATTATGCCTCCCTCAGCCCCCTTGTTTCAAGCGATGTCTGCTCGAGAGATGATGGAAAGTATTGGTTTAGTTGCTTGTTTTGTTGAATCCCATAAAACAGCCTTGTATGCACGCTGTCTTACCCAACTAGTCTGTCCTTTACACCTGGCTCCTTGATAGCACCACCATTATTTCACAGGATTCAAGGTGTAAATATGTTTTTGGGGGCTTTTTGTTGTTTTTTTTTTCTTAAGATTTTTCTTCCCCTTTAAAAGAAGAGTTTTATTCCGTAGGCAGGTCCTTTCCTTTGTGGCTGGGTGACCCTGCTGGTCTCATTGCCAGGATGCTACTGAGGGTTAGTGCCTCTATCGTAGCAGCGTGGGGAGTGATTTAAATGCAGGGTTTGGTGTGGCGTAGTTAAGATTATTTGTTAAACAAGTAAGTGATGTGTGGCTAGCCTGGCTCTTTGCCTGGCGTGGGGTGTGGATGTCTTCCTGCAACCTGCAGGGCTCTCTGGAGCCTCCCGTCGCAGCCCGGGAGTAGTGACACCAGCGACGGTAACACGGAGTCGGTCAGTGGTGCCATGGCAATGAAGGTCCAATGTCCTTGCTCCTGTGGTTAACGTGAGAACGCTCCTCAGCTTTGGCTGTGTTCCTCCGGGGAGTGAGTTACCAGTTTGCCTTTCACCGTTCCAGTTCTGCTCTGCCTTGAACACAATCTCTCTGACGTTTTTTGGCTGTTTGTTGCTCTTGGCAGCGTGTGTGTTTCTGAGTTCCTGTAAGCCTTGGAGACACAGCTCTTCTTTTATAAAGCAAACTGCGCTTTCAGGGGTCAGAGTTACCCTGCTGGCGTGGGATAGCAGGGAAATGTCAGTGATGAGACATGTGAAGCTGCAGGCGGGAGGCTGAGCCTCTGCGTTGCCCCGTGCTGTGTGCGGCTGTGAGGGGACCGGAGCCGCCCCGGAGACACGGCCGGGCGGCGGATTGGCACGCGCTCATTTTCTGAGTTGTGTCGCATCTCTTTTCAGGTGGAGGATGAAACTGTTCTGTGCAATATCCCGTACATGGGAGATGAGGTGAAGGAAGAAGATGAAACTTTCATTGAAGAACTTATTAATAACTATGACGGGAAAGTTCACGGAGAGGAAGGTAAGCTGGGAGCAGGCAGCACTGTCCAGTCGGCCTCTTGCAGATAACATACCAAAGTAGTTAAGAAGTCAAAAGGTGGCAGCAGTATCACAGAATCACAGAATTATCAGAGTTGGAAGGGACCTCTAGAGATCATCTAGTCCAACTCCCCTGCTAAAGCAGGATTGCCTAGAGCACATTACTCAGGACTGCATCCAGGCGGGTCTTGAAAATCTCCAGGGAAGGGGACTCCACAACCTCCCTGGGCAGCCTGTGCCAGTACTCTGTCACCCTCACCGTAAAGAAGTTTTTCCGTGTATTTGAACGGAACTTCCTGTGTTCTAACTTGTGCCCATTACCCCTCGTCCTGTCACTGGGAACCATTGAAAAGAGCCTGGCTCCATCCTCCTTCAACCCACCCTTTAGATACTTGTACGCCATAATAAGGTCTCCCCTCAGCCTTCTCTTCTCCAGGCTAAAGAGTCCCAGCTCTCTCAGCCTTTCCTCATAAGGGAGGTGCTCCAAGCCCTTAATCATCTTAGTTGCCCTTCGCTGAACTCGCTCCAGCAGTTCCCTGTCCCTCTTGAACTGGGGAGCCCAAAATTGGACACAGTATTCCAGTTGTGGCCTCACCAGTGCAGAGCAGAGGGGGAGAATGACTTCCCTCGACCTACTGGCCACACTCTTCCCTATGCAGCCCAGGATTCCATTGGCCTTTTTGGCAACAAGGGCACATTGCTGGGCCATGGATAATTTACTGTCTACCACAACCCCCAGATCCTTCTCCTCCGAGCTACTTCCCAGCAGGTCCGCCCCTAACCTGTACTGGTGCCCAGCATTCTTCCTCCCCAGGTGCAGGACCTTGCACTTGCTTTTGTTGAACTTCATTAGGTTCTTCTCTGCCCAGCTCTCCAGCCTGTCCAGGCCACGCTGGATGGCAGCACGGCCCTCTGGGGTGTCAGCCACCCCACCCAGTTTGGTATCATCAGCAAACTTGCTGAGGATACACTCTGTCCCCTCATCCAGGTCATTAATGAATATATTAAACAAAATTAGACCGAGCTTTTTTAAACAGCTTTTCTGTGGGAGCTCTTAGAGTAGGAAAAGAGGACCATGCCTGCTGTTCTGGTTTGCAGGGACACAGTCCTGCCTCTCGATACCCCGGGGTGCTCTGGAGCCGATGCTCTCTCTCATGGGGGTTCACAGGTGTGCTCTGGGATGCTGAAAAATGTTTGAGGTTAGGAGGCGCTTGGCAACCTCATTTCGCTTGTGACCTTACCCAAGACCTCAATCAAATCAATCTTTTCAGAAACTAAAAGTCAGCGTGTTTCCCTACAGTGCTGCCTACCCTGTCATAAAACTCTGCCTGGAGGGAGGGAGGTAGTGGGAAACTGTCTGGTATGGCCTGTCCTCAGATTGCTGAAAATGATACACCGCTCTTACGGCTCTTTAGCATTAAAATCCCACCTATGCCTACAAAATTGAGAGAGGGGTTCTGTTTGCTAATGGTGTTGTGTGGCTGGCTTGTGGTTTGCCACCATGAGGAGCGTGAAGGATGCTGGGGCTCCCACAAGCTGGCTGACATCTCTGTGTTTCAGAAATGATTTCAGGGTCAGTCCTCATCAGCGATGCTGTGTTCCTGGAGCTGGTGAATGCCCTGAATCAGTACTCAGATGAGGAAGAGGAAGGACACAACGATTCTGAGGTTAAACAGGAGGATGGGAAAGAGGAGCTGCCAGTCACAAGGAAGAGAAAGCGAATTGCAGTGGAAGGTGGGTTTGGCCGCAAGAGTTGGGGTTTTGTTGGTCACGTTTCCATCCTGCCCTGCCTGAGTAGCTGCCCATTGCTCTCCTGCCATTGCTCGGGGTTATTGGTGTGTTGCTTGGGGTAGTGACCAGCTGGGCAGTTCTGGTGCTGTAGTCGACAGCAGAAGGGAAATGGGTTGTTCTCACAGTCCCCTGTGGGCAGGATAAGAAGTCACCAGCTTACGGTGTGGTATGGAAGAATTTAGATGAGTCAGGTGGAAAACCATTTCACGGTAAGATTAGCAAAGCAGTGGGATGTTATCTTTGGGATCTCTGCTCTTGGAGATTTTAAAGTGCCAGACTGGCAAGCATCTGTCAGTAAGTTTGTAGGTAAATTCGATCCTGCTGTAGGACAGCAAGGTGGACCTTTTCCAATCCCTTCCAGATCCGTTTTCCATGTATTCGTGTTCCTCTTCAATCTCCTGTGCCACCTGGAATTCTTGTTGCATAGAGGAAGCTCTGGTTTGTGGGATTTTCATGTGTCCTGCATGACCTTAGGCATGCTGACTGGTAGTTCCATCCTGGTCTTTGGTTGGATATGGGCAGCACAAATACCAGGACCTTTCGTAGATGCAGAAAAGCATTGTGTGCAAATCCTGTCTTGGTAAAAATAAATAGTAATAATCCTTAAGAAATTGTCAGTACTTCCACCAATACATGATGCTGCTCTGGAAGTGGCAGAGTGCAGTGCATCTGGAAATACTTTACCCTGGTTGCAGGACAAAAGGTTTATCTGTTGTATATGGGATTACATTTCTATCTCTTAAAATACAATCCTGAACACCTACTGGAATCGCTGTCTGTGGAAGAAGGAAAGACACCTTCACATCCAGCTTAACTGAGGAATTGTGTCTCTTCTTTTTTCTTAGGGAATAAGAAGTGTTTGAAGAAGCGGTTTCCAAATGACATGATATTCACTGCTATTTCTTCCATGTTTCCTGAATACGGCTTCCCAGATGATATGAAAGAGAGGTAGAAGATCTCTACTTAAGTTGCCTGTTACCTTTCTTAGCACCAATTGAAATCTGTATTTCAGAAAGCAGCACTGTGCTCTGACCAGAAAGTAGAGCTCAGTTGGCTGCAGGCGCCGTGAGCAGAGCAATTTTTGAGCGTTAGAAACTTGAGTTTAGCCTCAGGGTACCTGCGCCAGAGTCCTACTGGCCCAGACAGTAATGTAGTTGTGTGAAACGTCCCCGGTTAGGAAAGCAGGTCCATCTGTGGGTGTTTCTGTCACACAGGTACCGGGAGCTCACGGAAGTGTCGGACCCGAACGTGCTGCCGCCGCAGTGCACTCCCAACATAGACGGGCCGTGCGCGAAGTCAGTCCAGCGGGAGCAGTCCCTGCACTCCTTCCACACCCTCTTCTGCCGCCGCTGCTTCAAATACGACTGTTTTCTGCATCGTAAGTGCAGTCTTGGCCGGACGCTTCCCTAGAGCCCTTTTTTCCTCATTTTTCCTCAGTGCTTCATCCCTCTGTCCGCCTTGCTTAGTGTCTGTGCTGCAGTCCCTGCGGGCACTGCCTGCCCAGAGTGTGCCGTGGGGCCTTCGGAGCTGACAGGCGCCTAGAAACCTTTGGTAAAGACAGCTCCGCTCGTGTCCTCAAGCGGATGGTAAAGCGACCTGCGTGGCTGTCCCCTCTTTCTCGCCACTGTTGAGCGCGCCGCGTTCGAGCCTCCTGGCAGCTTGTGCCAGAAGTACTGCCGCGACTAGACTTTGCTCTTGCTTTGCAGAAGCTCGTCAGGGAAAGGCATGAGTGTTTCACTTCCAAAGTCTGGACATGCCCCTGTGTTTTGTTGCCTCACTGGAACTTACAGCTTCATCTTAGTCATGTTCCTGCGGTTTGTGCTGCCAGAGCCTTTTGGATACCCATTAGCTGTTGGACCTGCTGTTTCCCAGGTCCAAGGGCTTCTTTGGAAAGCCACAGGACTCTTTCCAGTGAATTATTTATTAAAAGATGTGATACTAAGATCATGTGGTGTTTTTGTTTCAGTCTGAAAGCAGATCTTTTTCCTATGGCCTCTCCTTCCCAAGTGTTCCCCTGGTGCTGCTGGGTGTCCGTCATGGGTTGGAGTGGGGCTGCCGGGAGCTGCCGCCAGTTCCGCGCTGCGGGGAGCTGCGCTGGTCTCTTGCCGACAGCTTCTGGCTCCCACTTGCCTTCGCTGAGATCGTGCTGCCCCTGTCCCGTGCAACATGGGGGGGAGACCCTTGGAGGACACTAATAGTAAAGATAACTGTTATTTTTTCAGCTTTTCATGCAACTCCTAATGTGTACAAACGAAAGAATAGAGAGACCAAGATCGAGCCAGATCCTTGCGGAGCAGACTGTTTCCTCTGGCTGGTATGTTTCTGCATTGCTGCTTTTGAAACCCCGAGAGAAGTGGCCCGGCCAACCCCGCTCTGCAGAGCTCTGTGGGTCCTTTTCACACCTCTGATGGTTTTTCAGAATTAGTTCTAATCCTCATTGGATTCAGGACAGCGTGAATCCAAACACAGACCTTACCAGATGCATATTTTAGCAAATCTCCAGCAAAGACAAATTTCATAGCTAAGCAGATGGGAGATTGTGGTGACAAATGATTTCTCTGGACTCAGTGCAGTGTTGGAAAAAATGAAGCCCAGGTTCAAAACGCTGAGGAAGGAGTCTAGCGTATGTGGGGAAGGCTGGAACTGTTTTAAAATGTTGTTTCAGAAATACAGCCAGGCTGTGCTGCTGGGGATGGGGGCTGCAGGGGGGTGGGAGCGCTTGGAGGAGCCAGAGGTGGTCGCGGGGTGCTGCGGGGCTAGAGCAGAGGGAGAGGCGGGGGAGCGGAGTGGGGGCCGGGGCCAGGGGGCCTCTCCCAGCTGGGCAGCGGCACTGGAGGGAGCAGAGCCGGAACGTGCAGCGCGGGCAGCTGGCAGGGCCCTGGCGCTCGCTGAAGTGACCACGAATGGTGGGTCTTCGCCTTCTCTTGGTGGTGGCAGGACTTGTCCCAGGGGCTGTGCAGAAGCCTTTCTGTGTACCCTGGTGAGCTGCCACCCGCCTTGTCTTCTGCTCTGGTTGCAGGAAGGAGCCAAGGAGTTTGCTGCGCTGCACAACCCCAGGTCCAAGTGCTCAGGCCGGCGCCGCCGGAGGCACCACATGGTGGGTGCTTCCTGCTCAAACACCCCGGCCTCTGCCGTCGCTGAGACAAGGGAGGGCGACAGCGACCGAGACACGGGCAACGAGTGGGCCTCCAGCTCCTCGGGTACGATGCCAGCCCAGAGACCCCCCTCTCCTGCGGCGGTACGAGCAGTAAGGACAGGCGCACCTCGCAGCGGGGGCTCTCCCTGGCTCGCTGCTGCAGAGTTCGGAGTTTGGCAAATGGTGTTTCCAGCCGGGCTTAAACAAACACGAGGGACACCAGGTCCTGCCCGCGCTGCTGTGGGGTGCACTGTGCTCCCCCAGGGAGGAGGAATGGTACCAGGCAAAGCGAGAGCTTTGCTGGGACCTGCAAAGCCAAGAGCCCTCGGCTCCGAGTGCCGTGCCTGGCGGTGCCGAGGAAGGTGCCCCGGCAGTGCCAATTGGTGCACTTGTCCCCACCATGGCACAGAGCGATGGCTGGGGAGCTGTCGAGGTGGGGGGCTTGTCTGTGGACCTGCCAGGGGCAAGCGCTTCCTCGGGGCCGCAGACCAGCACTGAGCTGCTCTTGCCATACTGGGGGAAGCGGTGGTGGCTGGGGCAGAATGAGGTCCCAGGGAGGCAGAGGGGTCTGGTATGTCTGGGCCCCATCTCGGGCGGGAGAGGAGCGGAGAGACCGGCTTCCTCATCCTCAGGCCTCTCTGGCGCTGCTGCCCTGGCCAGGGGGCTCAGTCCCGGGCCAGCCCTGCAGGGGGAGGGTGGCACAGTGGCTCTGGTGCTGCCGTGCTGCAAGGGGCCGGTGCCACCATCCCAACTGGCACCCGTGCTGAGGGCTGCCGGGAGGTGCCGGTGCCGGTGTGAGGGCACTGCTGGGGGTTGCTGCCCTGGGGAGCTGTGCGGTGAGGATGCATTTTCCCATGCTGTGTTTGCCTGACGTCTGCCTTTCCCACCAGAGGCCAACTCCCGCTGCCAGACCCCCACCAAGCAGAAGCTGAGCCCAGCCTCCTCCCAGCTCTTTGCGGTGGAGACGCCTCAGGAGCCCGTGGAGTGGACAGGAGCCGAGGAGTCGCTCTTCCGCGTCTTCCACGGGACATACTTTAACAACTTCTGCTCCATTGCCAGGCTGCTGGGAACCAAGACGTGCAAGCAGGTGGGTGCTGGAGAGGGCCAGCACCGCAGCGCCTGTCCCAGCGGCAGCAGGGGGGCCTTGGCCGCTGCTCCCCTGTTGTTTTTCCTTCCCTGCCACAAACCGCCCCGAGGAATGTGTTGCATCAACACTTAGTGGAGTTCAGCAGTGTTATTTTTCAGTACTGCCGCTGTTTGCGGAACGAGCCCCGCATGTGCCCAGAGTGCCTTCTCTGAGGGCAGCCGCTCTCGTTCCCCAGGCGAGAGGAGCAATGGCACCCATGGTCAGGGGAATGCAGCAGAACTGCCTGCTCACTGGTGCCGGGACTGGGGGCCCCTGTGTGTGCTTGCTTGCACTCCCTCTGTTTACGGTTTAGATAAAAATGGCTTGAGCACACTGAACTTTATTCTTCTTTTTGCTTCTCTTCTTTGGTAGGTTTTTCAGTTTGCAGTGAAAGAATCACTTATAACAAAACTGCCAACAAACGAATTAATGAATCCATCCCAGAAGAAGAAAAGGAAGCACAGGCAAGTGTTGGACAAGCTTGTTTTGTTCTTAAAATGCAACCAGATCCACTGCTTTTTGTGCCAACGCATTCCTGGTAATCCCCATCTGGCTCCCATCTGCGCACACGTCCCACTGTCGCGCAGGGCTGACGGTGCTGATGGCTGGCGCTGGCCCCTGGGCTCTCCCCAGCCCTGCTGCCCTGGTGGGGGGCTCGGCAGCCCTGGGCTCGGCCCTGAGGGGAGGGCAGCTCTGTGCCTGGCTGCAGTGGGGACGGCCGTACCACTGTCCCAGCCGGAGCCTCAGCTCCCTGACCTACAACCTGCTTCTTGTGTGCTGGTCCCAGTGTGTCCAGTGTTATTCTGGCTCTAACATTTGCCTTAAATAACAAATGCTGTAGCTGCGTTGTTCTCATCTTTCTCCATTGTACGGCTGGCTGATGGTTATTAATGCATGAAGCTGCCAGACAGCCTTGCCAGTCTCCCCCTGCTGCACTAGCCGGCAGTACCGAGCAGTCGAGGCCGGCTCTTCCCGACGGAGGCTCGCACGTCCCCTCAGACCCTGTCTGCTTCTCTTCCAGGCTGTGGGCTGCGCACTGCAGGAAGATCCAGCTGAAGAAAGGTAGCGTTTGCTGTGGCTGCGTCGCGTGAGGTTTGCGTGGCCGCTTGCCCACAGGATCGCGTTCCCTGGGACGGCCGCATCCTGCCCTCCAGCCCCGCAGCTGCGGCAGCGCAGAGGGGGAGCAGCACCCCTCAACCGCGCTCCTCGGGGTGCTGCGGGCCAGCCCCACTGCGGCTGTGCCATGGGAATCGCCGGCGTGCCAGCGCTCTTGCTGAGGCTGTCCATGCGGTGCAGTCTTGCTCCAGCCAGAGGGGAGGCTGAGGTTTGGCGTGCGGCCCCGCCATAGAATGGGCTCATCGGGGCAGAGCAAACGTGTGCCGTGGGTTGGCAACCACAGCCACATGTCTGCCGGAGCTCTGCGCTGGGTACTGCTGGGCTCCCTGCCCTCTGCGGGCAAACTGGGACCTGGCACCTTCCCTGCACCAGAGCCCTGGGCGTGCTGCCTATAAATGTTTCTGCAATGTGCAGCTTCTAATCCGGGCATTTCTCCTCTTGTTCTAGATAATTCGCCTACCCAGGTGTACAACTACCAGCCCTGTGACCACCCCGAGCATCCCTGTGACAGCTCCTGCCCTTGCATCATGACTCAGAATTTCTGTGAGAAGTTCTGCCAGTGCAACCCTGACTGTAAGGAGAAAACTGGGACTATCGGGCAGGAAAGCGGCCAGCTCCCCTGACACAGACTGGAGGGAGGGTGCAGAGCTGGGACTTGCTGGAGGCCTGCGTTAGTTATTCCTGCATTTGCTGCTCTGTCCATCTGCGGCAGTTTGATTAGCAGTCTGCTGAAGTCCAAAGGGAAACTGTTCCATGCTGCCCCGTGACTCTCAGCAGCTGAGACTCATGCTCTTGTTAGAGAATGCTCAGCCACGTGTCTGTATCCAGCATCAACAACCCGCGGGTGATGCTGCTGGTTCCCTGAGAGCAGGATGTGTGGCCAGCGGTTAGGGTGGGAGTTGGGTCACGGCTCTGGCATGGTTGTTTTTCCTCTTTGGGCTTCCATTCCCAGCTCTGCAATGGAGATAACCACACTTGCCCACAACAGTGGGGCTTCTGAGGGTGGATTTAAGGGTCATGACACAGTCTGGGGCTGGCAGGACTACAGGGTGACAGGGAGCCGGCTCAGGCTCCAAGATTCTCTGTACTGGTCTGTTATATTATCTGAGTTGTTTATTTTCAAACTGCACATAATTAGTCCCAAGAGGCAGACCAGCATCTCCAGCCACGCAGATGGGAAGGACCCTGTGCGTGGTCCATGCTGTGCTCGGTGGGAGCACTGCTCCAAGCTCCCATGCACCCAGAGTGCTTCTGTGATTTGCTCCCAGTGCTGGGGTGCGTGGCTGCCCACCTTCACCTCTCGCGTTCTTAGTGAGCGCTGTCCTGGCCACTGCCCGGTCTGGGGGCTCCTGTCACTGCTGCCCAGAGCAGAGTGGGTGTAGAGCTCTTTGTCAGCACAAAGGCGCCTTCCTTATGCTAGCAGGGTGGTGGGCAGGCAGCACGGCCCCTGGTCGCGGACAGGCTCAGTTTGGTACCTGCCCAGGGCCCGCCGGGATGAGACCTGGCTCGGGAGGAGCTTCTGTGTTCCTGCGGGGCTGAAAAACCTCATGGTGCAAAACCGTGGGCTGTGTTGCTGCAGGTCAGAACCGCTTCCCAGGCTGCCGCTGTAAAACCCAGTGCAATACCAAGCAGTGCCCATGCTACCTGGCCGTGCGGGAATGCGATCCGGACCTCTGCCTGACCTGCGGGGCTTCGGAGCACTGGGACTGCAAAGTGGTCTCCTGCAAGAACTGCAGCATCCAGCGAGGTCTCAAAAAGGTATTGACGGCAGCGTGGGTCTGGACGGGTGGCAGAGGGCTGCCTCAGGGCAGGGCTGATGAACAGAGCCCTTGCTGTGCGGGAGGGGGTGTGCGAGCCACACGCAGCTCTCTGAGTGAGGAGGTCAAAGAGAAGCTGCTCTGCCCCAGGCTTCTGTAGCACTTAATCTGGAGTATAGATTATGGATGTGAAAATCAGGAGACGAGAGTTACATGAGGAAGGGTGAGAGCAAGGGAGTGTAAAACGTGAACCCCAGAGAAAGGTTAGGTCTTGAATGCTGCTGGTCAGGGCAAGGGACTACATGTAGAAAAAGACCAAAATTCAAAGAAAGGTGCAAATTAGTCGAGTAATGTGCAGCTCCAGCCTAATGGTGCTACGACCTGTAAGTCTGCAGGGAGCTGTGTGTCACCGTGAACCAGGGGATGCTGGATAGACAATGTCTCCCTTTGGTCCTTGGAGTTACTTGTCCCCGAGACGTTGGGACTGGGAGCATGGCAGCCAGCACAGCACGGCTGTTCCTGGGCACTGCCCTAACCCCGGTGTGTGCAACCGTACCGGAGGTGGAGAGCTCTCCTCTTCTGCTTTCTGGCGTGCCTGATGCACGGGGGTGATCTCTGTGTGCTGGGAGGTGGTGGGCCTGCTGACCGTAACCGTTTCCTTTTTGCCTTGGCTCCAGCATTTGTTGCTGGCGCCATCGGATGTCGCCGGCTGGGGGACTTTCATCAAGGAATCTGTGCAGAAGAACGAGTTCATCTCCGAGTACTGTGGTGAGGTCAGTGCTTCTGCCCGTGCTGGGGCTGCGTGGCCGCTGGCTTGGCGGGCTGTGTTCAGTGGCAGCGCTTCCTTTGGCTGCTGCTCCAGTGGGGACAGCGTGCCACCCCCAGCTTGGCCATGGCCGTGGGCTCCCTCTGACCGGGTTCAGAGATTGCATCTTGCAGCATTTGGGGACTCATCTCAGTGCCCTCAGGCCCTCCACCACAGAGCAGTGTGTTGTGTATGTGCTGCTCCCTGGGAGCCCAGTTCTTGTCCCTGCTCCCTCCCAGGGAGCCCTGGTGACTCCTGCCCGTGGGGTGGGAGGATGGGGGTGTCCCCAGGAGGCGGTGAGTGCCGCTCCTCGCAGCGATCCTCGCTCTGCCCTCAGGCGCAGGGTCTCTCAAGGCGTTCTCCTTCTCCAGCTCATTTCGCAGGATGAGGCTGACCGGCGAGGGAAGGTCTATGACAAGTACATGTCCAGCTTCCTCTTCAACCTCAACAATGGTAACTCGTCTGGGGCATTGGGGGCTGGAGGGGACGTGGGCTTCCTGGCAGGGGGCTGGTGGCCGGGTGGGCAGCCTCAGCCTATCTGTCGCCTGAGCAGCACACCTGTCTTTACACTACAGTTTTTTTTTTTTCTTAATAGATTTTGTTGTTGATGCCACCCGCAAAGGAAATAAAATCCGCTTTGCCAATCACTCAGTGAACCCCAACTGCTATGCCAAAGGTGAGATATCCCTGCCCAGTCAGACCCGGAGGGGGAAGGTTCTCAGGGGTCTAGCTCAGCTCCGGGGTTGCAGCCGGTTCTCCGGGGTCCCCAGTCGCCCTGAGCCTGTGGGAGCAGCAGAACTTCAAAGACCTGGACAAAGTCCACATTCCTGCTGGTGAGGGCCCCGCTCAGCTCTGCGGTGGCCCTGGCCTCGGAGGAAGGATCGCTGCTAGCAGGCGGCTGGGAGCTCCCAGGGAGCGCCTGTTCCTGCTGGGCAGGAGCTCAGGTGTGGTGGCCCCAGGGGTTGGCAGGTGGCCAGGCTGGGCAAAAGTGCTGCGAGACCTCCTGGCCTGAGCAGGAGCTGCATGTCTCTGATGTCTTCTCTCTGGTTGCAGTTGTGATGGTGAATGGAGACCACCGGATAGGGATCTTTGCCAAGAGGGCCATCCAGGCAGGAGAGGAGCTCTTCTTTGATTACAGGTACCTCGGGGAGCAGCTGGCGGGGGACGGGTGCAGGGTTAACCCCGCTTTCTGTGCGCACATTTGTGGGGAGTGCAGGAGGCCATTGCAGCAGCCATGGCTTTTCTGTCTTGTAGGTACAGCCAGGCAGATGCCCTGAAGTACGTCGGCATAGAGAGGGAAACGGATATCATCTAGGCTCTGTGCAGGGCAGCCCCCAGCACACCTTGCTGCTGCCCCTTGTAAGCAATGCCATGTTTGCTTCACGCTGACATGACTGCTGCTGTTCCCGTTGCTGTGTGTGTCACAAGTGCTACTTCCCATCCAGACTCCAGGACAGAGACTCAGGGCGGGAGCGCGAGTGGCTGCTCCCCCGGTGGCAGCTTTGCCAGCCCTGGGCCAGGGCAGGCTCTGGACCAGCTCTGCGGGCTGGAGGGAGCCCATGGACCAAGGCACCTGGGGCATGAAGAAAAGCGGTGGCGCGGGAGGAGGGACAGCCGCGAATTCTCAGTCTCTTTCCATTTTCTGCCAACCGCTGGAAGCACAGGAGCGAGTGTGGTACTACCTGCACCAAGACCCAGGGCACAGCAGGGTGGCAGAGGGGATGGTGGTCCCCTCCAGCCCTGACCCCGGGGATAGGCTCTGGTCTTGGGTGCTACCTCTTGTTGCCTGTTTTGTCCTGTTGATGAGGACAGCAACAGGGTTGGAAGCCATAGAGAAGTGGCTGCAGTGGTCCCCAGTCCCCAAGCCACTGTCGCCGAGGCTTTGTTCCTGCCTGCCCCAGCTGGCTGGGGACAGGGACTGACGGGCCACGGCTGGCATGGCACGATGCTTGGGGATGGGGAGAGCAGCACTATGCAAAAAGTCACTTTGGGTAGGGATGCCACTGAGCTGGTTAGAGACAATGTTCTGGGGATGGTGCTTCAAGCACAAGAGTCCAGAGGCAGCGGGAACCCGTGAGCCCTTCCAGCCTGCGGTGTTCTCTCGTGGCTGGGGGGGGCGGCTGGGTGGCTGGTGCCTGTCCCCCGCTGCTCTGATGCCTGGCCCGTCTGGGGCTGGCACATGGATGCTTCTGTGGGAGGCTCTGGGGCTGCGGGGAGACTCCCACTGACCGGCCGGGGCTGCACCCAGAGCAGGAGACGGGGCTCAGCCACCCCCGCTCCGGGCAAGCACTTCCTGACCATGGACTGGAGCTGGTTCCTCCACCTGCTGCTGTCAAGACAGTCCCCTTGGAGTGGTATGGGCTCTATGGGAGGCATTGAGAACTTCAGCAGAGCGGGCCCCCTCGGAGGGGAGAGCCTTTTGCTACACAGGACTTATGGGATGTTGCTGTGCTGAGGTTTGACCAGGGCACAGCAGACCTGCCGCCGCCTGCGGTGACCTGGGGAAGGCTCCTCAGAAACCTGCCTAGGGGTTTGTGACACGCTGGTCCTGGCCCTGGGGATGAAGGGGAAAAGTTCTCTGGCAGGGTGAGGTTTGGCTTTAGCACCCCATGCAAAAAGAAAAAGAAAAAAGCACTTTAAACTAATCCTTCCCAGCCGGCAGCTGGGCCCCATGCACCGCTCCGGGGGTGGAGGGACCACAGATGGCTGTCGTCCCTCAGGATATTGCTCCAGGCCCGGGACGGGGCAGTCTGGGTGGGGGTTTCCCCCCTGCGCAGGGCCTGGGGTGACCTGAAGGAGGGGGCTGTCCCCTGGTAACCGCGTACGCTGCCGGCTGCCTGCCCGGCCTGGTGCTGGATGCCGGAGGGTGCTCCGCTGCGCATTCGGTGCTGGGCCCCCGGGATGGCACGAGGAGCCTGGCTGAGCCCTCACCCAGGGGGCCAGAGACCCTCACCCCCTTAGGGGGGCAGTGGCACTGAGGGTGGGCTGTGTTTGTCCGGGGGTACCGCACAGCGGCGAGCAGCGCTGGGGCCCTTGCCCCGCTCCTTGGGGGACCACGGGGCTGCCAGGGTGCAGCCCCATCCCAGCCATGGGGTCCCCGAGCGTAGAGAGGTGCCGGGTCTGCCCCAGGAGCTGAGCCCTCGCTGGCACAGCCCTGCGCCATGCCTTTCCCAGCCTCCTGCCGTGGCAGGTGAGGCTGTCCGTCCGTCCTTCCTGCTGTCTGTGATGCCCTCCCGGGGCTTGGAGGGGCTTGGGTCTGTCTGGAGCAGCGCTTGTACCCCGGCACCTGCCTGAGCCCCGCTCCCCATCACCCCCCCCCCCCCCGGCTCACCCTGGCCCTGTGCTCGGCTCAGCGTCTTCTGCCACTTTGGCCATATCTGCACTATGCCAGGCTTGTGTCTGTGGTTTGTTGACAGTGAATAATAATGCACTTTAAAAATAGTGTGGCTTGTAGCCTTTGTCATAATAAAGTGGTAGCGAACATCCTCCCATGGCTCGCTGGCCTCTGTTACCCTCAGGAGCCACTGGCAGCAGCATGTTCCCTGACTGTCCTCTGCCCTCTGTGGGCTCAGCCCGGCTCTCCCCGCCACGGCAGTTGGCACCTCAGAGCCCAGCGGGGCTTGTGAATGTCCTGGTGCCGCCGGCTGCCCACACCAGCGCCGGCTGCCCACACCAGCGCCGGCTGCCCACACCAGCACTGGCTTAGGGCTGAGAGGCAGCAGAGGCATGCAGGGGGGAGAGCAGGACATGAGTCTGTGTGTGTGTGTTCGAGCATAGCAGCGGCTGAGCTGCATCCAGCCCCGGCTATCTACATCCCGCATCCCACTCCGGCAGTGGGAATTGCCGTTGTCTGTGCCGGTGCCTCCCCTGGGTGCAGGCTGAGCTGCGGGGACAGGAGAGGGTCTGCTGCCCCTGCGTGCCCTGGCTGCCGAAGTGAAGGCTGGGGAGCGTCAAACGCCGTCATTCTGCCTTTATTTGAGTATCTTCATATCTCATTCAACAGAACAGCTTTTTTAAAAATAAAGTGCCCAGTGGAGCTAGGCCTTTGGATAGATAAATGCATTTCTGTAACGTCGTCTTACCACAATACAGCAAGTGAACAGGAGCTTTCCCTGGGCTGGAGGTAATCGGCAGGACCGGCACTTCGTACAGAGAAGTAGCAAACTACAGACCACGTACCACGACACGCGGAACGTAACACCCGACAGGAGCTTCCGTTTGGTTTTTTATACAAACCCATAGAATAAAAAAATCAGAGTGTAGTAGAATATCCAGCAACAAAAATGGTAGAAAGGATCCGTACCTGATTGTATGAAAGCAGCATTTCAGCAAAGTGCAGTGGCGTCATGCGCGGCAGCGGCGGCCGTCGCCGGCACGGGAGGGTATTGCTCGGCGTGCCCCGGGCTGTGCCTGGAGCTGGGTATCGCGTGGCTTCCTTCGTGGCTCTGGCGAAGCGAGCAAAGCGGCGGGTCATCTATGCGCAGGCAGCACTAACGGGGCGGCCGGGTGCACCCAGGGCACTCCCCTGTGAAAGGGAGGGTGGGCTGCCCGGCCTGGGGCGCCCCGCCAGAGGCAGGGCAGGATTTGGCAGCTGGTGGGAGGCAGCAGCCTGCCTCTGGCACGGGGGCTGCCGGTGCGCCCGGGTGAGCGGGGCTGGGGCTCGGCAGGTCGCGGCCACGCTCCGGGGCCGGGTCGGTGGCAGCCGCGGGGAGGAGCTGGCGGTCAGTGCGGTGCGGTGCGGTCCGGAGGTGGGTGTTGGCAGTTCAGGTGTGCTTGGCCCTTTGGTCCCGCGACGCTCACTCGTCCCCGGGCGGCTCCCAGGGCTGCGGGGGCTGCGAGCCCATCCCACCCCCCCGGCCCCGCTAGTCCGCTTTGGCCTCCTCCAGGATCTGGGGCAGGTTCTGGTCCTTGCGCACCGACAGCGGTTTGGCAGCGCTGCCATAGTCCTGGATGGCTTTGGGCTCATTGGTGTGGTAGGAGCCCTTGTAGCGATGGTAGTAGAAGTACAGCAGCACCAGCAGCCCCCCAAGCAGCAGGAGCAGGAAGGTCACAACTGCGGGGGGAGAGGTGGCAGTGAGGGGCCGGGGGGGCACAGGCCCAGGGCGGAGGGGGGAACACTGCCCAGGCGCTTCACTTACACCCAATGATGATCCCGATCCAGCCGTCATCGTGCACGTGGGGGAACTCTGCAGAGACAGAGCGGGTGGCTGAGACCAGGCTGCAGCGGGGTCTCGTGCTGGAACATCCCTCTCCACAGCTGACACTTGCCGGGGGGTGTCCCTCCCCACTGGGGTCCCACCACGGCACCTACCTGTGCCCATGTACCAGGGGTCCATCTCGGGAGGGATGAGGATGGTGGTGAGGGGGAGCATGGAGGCGCAGCTCGACTCCACCAGTTCCCCCCGGATGCTGTAGGGCCGCACGACGCTGGTGGGGCGGAAGATGGCTTTGAGGGGGACGAGGCTGTTGAACTTCACCCCTGAGAGGCAGCCGGAGAAGCCGGGCGTGTTGTAGCGCTGGATCTCGGGGTCGATCACGCCGGTCTCTGTGGGGGCACAAAAGGGGAAGGCTCATCTCCTGCAGAAGGCACGGGCCACGCCGGGCAGAGGAGACCCCGGCGACCTCAGCATGGGAGGGGGTGGCCGAGGGCAGGACCCAGCTCACCCATCACGCGCCCCAGGTACAGGTTTTTGGGGGAGTCCAGCTTGCTGTCCACGAACAGGGAGAACTGCTGCTCCATGACGGGGAGATAGTCCACCTGGGAGGCAGGCACACAGCATCAGCACCCGCTGACCCTCCTCCTGCCACCCTGCCTGAGCCCCCTCCCAGCCCGACCCCCGGCTCCCGGTGGGGAGGATGCCCCAGCACCGTACCTGGGTGTACAGCGTGCGGTGCAGGCGGGTGATGTTGACGCGGTGGGGCCTCCCGTCCGTCACTGGCTTGGTGGTGAGGGCGAAGACGTAGGGGCTGGTGCCCAGCTGGTAGCGCAGCTGCAGGCTCCCTGCGGGCAGAGCGGGGCCATTGGCAGCGATGCTGAGGCTCTCGGCTGGGGTCCCTTGCGGCCCCAGTGCCCAGGGAGGTCCCCGCAGCCTCTGGGTCAGCCCCGGGGCGGGGAGCCCTGCCCTCACCATCGTCCTTGATGAGCACGGCCATGTAGTCCTTGACAAAGGAGCTGACATAGAGCAGCACGGCGGGCGCCGAGGTGGTGCTGAAGCTGAAGCTGACCTCCTCGCTGGTGAGGTTGTAGCCGGGCAGGGGCTCCCAGGGGCTGCTGATGATGCTGGCGAACTCACGGGCGGCGTACAGCGACATGGGCAGGATGTTGTACCGCACCCAGGTGCCCTCCTCGAAGTACCCACCGATGTCTGTGGGGGACCCACAGGGTGATAGGAGTGCTGGCTTCTCCCCCCATCCTGGTCTGGGGAGGGCCCCCACCCGCGGCGTGGGCAGCCGCAGCCGCTCACCGTGGTTGCAGAAGGGCCCGTCGAAGGCGGACACACTGCAGTTGCAGCTGTAGTGGCTGTAGCGCTCCACGCAGAGACCGCTGTTCTGGCAGGGCACCGGTGGGTCCTGGCAGTGGCCAGTGCAGTTGACCCGCACACCCTCCGTCTCGTTGGCCTTGCCCTCCAGGTTGAGCGTCACGCCATTCATCCGCAGCGCCCGCAGGCACCCCAGGAACGGGCGCATCTTGTGCTCTGCTGCGCCTGCAGCAGGGCTGAGGCTCAGTGCCCTGCGGCACGCAAGGACCTGGGGACGTGGGGACACAGCCAGGGGCTCTCACCAACGTAGAGGGGCCTGTCGAAGTCCAGGCGGACGAAGCTCTGTGACGGGGCCGGCCTCACCACCCAGGGCAGCTTGTCCACCCGCAGCCGCGCCAGCTTGACATTGAGCTCAGCCTTCACCTGGTGCCACTCGTCATCGTTCCAGGGCACCACCGACCGTACCGTCAGGTTCTCGTCCCCGTTCCCGATGTCGTAGGCAAACACCACGTCCCTGGTGGCTGCAGGGACACGGTGTTGGGAGGAGCCCCCGGCACCACCGCCCCCTATGGCCCCCCCCTCCCCCCCCCCCCGCCCGTACTGTTGAGCTCGACACGGATGTAGTTTCGGGATCCAGGGTTCTCCAGGAAGACACCGGACAGGGCGGTGGTCTTGAAGTAGAAGGAGATGTCGAGACTCTGGTTGGCCTGGAAGGTGGGGAAGAGCAGGGCTGTGCCCCTGTTGAAGGAGACAGTGTTCCAGGTGTTGCCTGCAGGGACCAGGAGGAGCAGTGAGGGATGAGCACAGACCCTCCGTGGACGCAGGACCCTGCAGGCATGGGATTCCTGCGGGCAGGGTACCCTCCACAGCTCTGGTCACTCACGGTCTCCGTAGCACCGCAGGGGCCCCAGCAGAAACTGGGCTTCAGAGCCGGAACGGTTGGTGTCTCCAACCACAACCTGGGTGACGGGCAGGTGGTCCACGAAGGTGAGCAGACCCTTGTCCGTCCTCCTGCAAATGGCACGTGCATTGGAGGGGCCGTGAGGGGCTTCTGCACCTTCGCCAGCCTGCACCTCTGGTGAACCCCTGCCTGAACCCCCAGAGTCTGTGCCCCCCTGTGCCCGCAGCCCCCGTTCTGCAGCCCTATCCAGCTCACCACAGTGCGTGGTCAGCGTCGCAGTTGCAGAAGTACTTGGGGTCAGCGCAGTTCTTGTCCAGCCCGCAGGCGCAGCGCTGGATGCCCGGTCGCGAGCCTCCCCAGTAGTAGTGCCGCTCGTCATGTCGGCCCATCCAGAAGCTGAAAGGGAGCCCAGCTGCGGGCATAGGGGAAGGTGAAGACATGGCCCCACAGTGTGGCCCCACAGCGTGGCCCCGCTCCCCCCAGCACTCACAGGGGGTGTTGAGCAGGCGGGAGCTGTAGCAGTGCAGCTCGATGCGCTGCTCGCAGTACTCCGAGGCATTTGCCAGCGCTGAGACCTCAGCCCAAGAGGCATTCCAGTATTCCACGGCCCCCAGGTAGGGCTGGTCCACGCTGGAGCCCGTCACCCGTGTGGCGTAGTGGCGGTTGTGCCGGATGATGGTCCATGCTCGGTCCTCTGTGGAGGCAGGGGGGCTGTTAGCAGGGGCCCCCGGGACACCCCAGCTCCAGCCCTGATACACAGGCAAGGGCTGGTCCCCGGGGGCACTGGGCAGAGGGACCCCCACGCCCTTCCGCCGCCCCCACCTCGGATATCACAGTACACTGTGAAGGGCTTGAGCGGCCCGCTGCCGTCCGGGTCGATGGTGTAGTTCCCTGAGGTTTTCCCGCTGACCCGGTAAGCGTCACACGACTCCTTATAAAGAGCTGGAAGAGGAAAATGGGACTGGGGTCAGCGCGAAGGGGGCACTGGACAGCAGGAGGAGCTGCAGATGCCCATCCTGCTCGCCCCCCCCAGGTCCCAGGCTCACATTTGTGGCAGGTCTCCCCCTTGTACCCTGTCAGGTCACAGATGCACATGAAGTCGTCCCAGGACTGGATGCAGCGGCCGTCATGCTCACACAGGTTGGGGGTGCACCTGAGGGCACAGAGGGCTCCTGTCCTGGCACCAGCACAGCCCCCCGACCCCCACCAGCTCCCAAACAGTGCCCCTGTCCTGATAGATACCTGTCTGTGATGCCACAGACGTTGAAGTACACGTTGAAGTACTGCCCCAGCCGGTGCTGCACCAGCAGCTCCACGTCCACGGGCTGCATGTCCACGTTCAGCATCTGCAGGCAGCCGTGGAAGGCCGTCTGGTTCGACCGGCAGCCAGTGACCGAGGCTGGCTTGGGGCAGCCTGCAAGGTACAGCGGGGTGAGCGGCCCCTGGGCACCCATCGCCCCCAGCCCCTGCCCCGCTGCCCACCTCCGAAGAAGTACTGGCTGCCAGTGCGGAGCTGGAAGGGGTGTGCCACCCGAAATTCAGCACCATCGTCATCATCAATGGTCACCACAGCCGAGCCATCCCGTGCCACCAGCTGCACTGAGTGCCAGAAGCCGTCGTTCAGGCGATGCCCTGCGTGGGGAGAGGAGGGTGCATGGGGAGGCACTGCCGCCAGACTGGCCCCCGGCCCTGCGCCAGCTCCCCAGCCCACCTGCAGCAAACTCCAGCTTCTTCTTGCCTGGCTGGGTGATGGAGACATTGACCTGCCCCTCGCTCAGCACCACCTCCAGGGAGCCCAGGCGGTCGGCAAAGCTGGTGTAGAGCAGGAGCCCGGCGGTGTCCCAGGAGCGGAAGCGGAAGCTGACAGCCAGGCGGTTCCTCCGCGGGATCCCTGGCACCCGCACGTAGTTGTTGATGCCGGCAAAGGTGATGGGGTTGTTCAGCTGGTCCTGGCAGTAGTGGCCCACGCTGCCCTGGGGGCGACCACAGGAGGCAATGAGGAAGGGGATGCTCCCGCAGTGGGGAGACCCCCCTGCAGCCCCACAGCCCTGGCCCCAGTCGCTCCCACTCGATCCCATCGCCTGGCAGTGCCGGGCGGGTGCCCTGGGCCAGGGACGACCTCATGAGGTCGATGCGGCACCGCTTGGCTGAGCACGGCTGCTGCCCGGCCTCGTGTCACCCCACAGCAGGGGGGGAAACCTGGCCCCGGGGAAGGGGTCACCCCACAGTGGGGCTGAGGACCCGGCCCTCCTCCAGGAAAGGGGTCCCCCGACAGCAGGATCAGGACCCCCGGGGAAGGGGCCACCCCCCGGGCTGGACCTCGAAGCGGATGTTGGGTCTCCGGTGGCGGGCCAGGTCGGCAATGTTGACCCCGTTGAAGATGATGTTCTCCACGCAGCCCCGGAAGTTTTGCCGGTAGGTGAGGTGCTGCTTGTCCTGGTCGATCACCCCCCCGAAGAAGAGCTGGGGGACAGAGGGAGGGGGTCAGCCCCTCGGGGGGACACAGGGTCAGCATCCTGGCAGCTCCCTGCCCGCTGCACCCACCTCGGTCTCGAGGTCAAGCTGGTTGAAGGTGCCACGGCAGCGGAAGCGCTTGACCTCCCCATCCAGTGTCAGGTTGACGTGGTGGCCGTAGCGCTCGATGTGCAAGGAGTGCCAGTGCTGGTCATCCAGGAGGCTGCCCACCGCCACCGTCGTGTGACCCTCGCTGGCGTGCAGCGGGCTGCTGCCTGGGGAGGGGCAGCCTCAGCTGGTGGCCCCTCACCCCCCTGGCCCCCACAGCCCCCCCGGCCCTGGCTCACCTAAACTGATGTGCAGGAGGAGCTGGGCCTGCTTGAGCTCCACTGTGATGTAGTCACCCTGCGAGCCCTCCCCGTGCATCAGCACCCCGTCCTGCTCCAGTGTCTTGAAGTTGAAGGAGATGTCATCCTCAAGGGTGCTGATTCTCTTGGCCCGGAAGCGGTAGGAGATGGCATCGTCCCCATCAAAGTAGAGCACGTGGGACCCTGGGGAGAGCAAAGCGGCTCCAGCCACGCCACTGCCCACAGCAGCAGATGCCCTGGCATGGCGAATGCTCCCTTCTGCTATGGTTTATGCCAGAGCTAACGACTGCAGACCGCTTGGTCACAGTCCCCTCTGGGAAAGGGTTTTCCAGGCATGCCAGAGCCAGGGGCTGGCCCCCTGCCACGTGGGTCCCGCCCCACGCAGGGCTGTTGGAGCCCCTGGGACGGGTACTCACGGTAGGGGCAGCCGTAGAGACCCAGGCGCAGCCCGATCTTCCCGCGCGGGTTCCAGGCCACTGGGATGATGCGGATGTAGCGTGCGAGGATGGGGTAGTGCAGGTCATGCCTCACCACCCCGCTCTCGTTCACGTTCCCAAAGAACGTCTGGGGACAAAGGGGGCCATCAGCACCTTGCTCTGGGCTGGGGGTCTCCACTCCCCCCATGGGACCCCGTCCCACAGGGACCCCTTGGGAACTCCCCTACCCAGTTGCTGCCCTGCTGGAAGAAGGGTTTCCAGCTGGTGGGGTGGTCTCCAAAGAGCACGATGTAGCGTGTTAGCCAGTCGTAGGTGTTGAAGGTCCCCTGTGTGGCCACCGCATTGATCCGGTGCTTTTGCATCAGGTCGATCTGGAGCCATGGCTGCTTGTCCCGGGGGTCAGGGGACCAGCCGCTGGTGCCTGTGGGGAGAGTGGCTCAGCCAGCCCCACAGCCTGGCACACAGCAGCTCCTGGCTGAGGAGGGGCTGCCTGCTTGGCCCCACGGCAGCACCCCACTGCAGGACCTGGAGGGCCGTGGGGCTCTCCCCATCCTGGGGGATGCTGAGGGTTCTGCCGTGGGCACCCGAAGACCCCTCAGCCCCACCCGAGGCAAGACCTTCCTGGGGACACCCCCTGCCTGTGGGCCCCCCAACCCCATCTGCACCCCAGTCCCATGGGGGGGGACTCACTGTGCAGCCGGGCAAAGCTGGCCGAGTAGAAGATGTTGTATCTGGAGGAGGCACCGATAGACGAGGAGTAAAGGGGAGCGACAAGCTCATCGTAGCAGGGTCCTGCGGGGAGAGTGGGGCTGGGGGCCGAGCTCGGGGTGCTGAATTGGGCGGTGTCCCTGCGGCGGCCCCCCCGGCCCGGACCTGCGGACCCCGCGGGCTCTTGGGGACCCCGAGGGCTCTGGGGACCCCGAGGGCTCCGCGGGCCGCGGGGCGGCGGGTCCAGCTCCCGGTCTCCCCTCCCACTGCAGCGGAGCTGACACACCTCTGCGGGCCCCGCCGCCCGCACCAGCCGCCTCCGCACTGACGTGGGCGCCGGGACACCCCCGCCCCGCCCCGCCCCGCCCCACCGGAGCAGGGTCCCGCGTGGGGGGCCGGGGGGGGGGGGGGCGTGCAAACCCTCGCGGCATCCGCAGAGGAGGCTCCGGCGGAGCAGAGGTCCCCGAGCCCCTCGCAGGGTCCCCCCCCGGCCGGGTCGGACGGAGCCCGGGGAGTCCCAGGAGCGTTTGCTGCACCCCCAGCGCTCACTGCAGGGCCAAGGACGGCCGCGCCGCGCCCGTGCTGCATCACCCCATGCCTGCATCGCCCCTGCCTGCATCGCCCCGCGTCTCCATCATCCCCCGTCTCCATCACTCCCCGTCTCCATCACTCCCCGTCTCCGTCACTCCCCGTCTCCGTCACTCCCCGTCTCCATCCCCCGCAGCCAGTGGGTCCCCGAGCACCCCGGCCCCGGGAGAAGGGGCCCGCAGAAAGCTACTCGGTGGAGCCGGGGCCTGGCCGGTCCCCGTCCCCGTGCCCGGGCAGCCCCTCCCGCCCCGGGCCCCCCGGACCAGCCCGGTGCAGCCCTGCGGCGGGGCCGGCCCGGTGCGGCGGCGCTGGCTGAGGTGCTGGCGGAGCCCCGCCGGGTCCCGCGGGGCTGTCCCCGCCCGCCGGGGTGTCCGGACACGGGGTCTCGCCAGGCCGGGGGTGCCGGTGCCTGACCCCCTCCCCGTTACGGACACGGGGCCGCGCTGGGCGCGGGGATGCGGCGCAGCGGGGCGGGCGCCTGGAGCACCCCTGGGCATCCCCGATTACCCCGGATTCCCCGGGCCCCCGGAGGCTCCGGGCGGGTGCGGTGCCGCCGGCGGGGGGGCTGCGGCGGGGCGGCCCCGGGCAAAGTGCGGGGGGGGGGGCGCCGGGCGCTCGTGTCCGGCGGTGACCTTGAGGACGATGCGGACCGGAGCGCCGGGGGGTTCCGGGGGATGCCCGCAGAAGAACGGGGGATGCCCGGGAGAACGGGGAGACCAGGGGCGGCTCGGGGGGCTGGGGCGGCTCGGGGGTGCGGGGCCGGGGCGGCGGGCGCCGTCCCGCAGTGCGGAGCTGCCGCTCCCGGGGCTGCGGCCCCACTTACGTGCGAGGCAGCCGGGGCCGGGGCGCAGGAGGGCGGCGCAGGCGGCGAGCAGGAGCCCGAGGAGACGGCGAGCGCCCATGCTGGAGCGCACCGAGCGCCCTCGGCGCCGCCGCTCCCGGTGCTGCAGCCGCGCGGCGGAGCGGGACCGGCGGCTCCGCCCACGGGGCGGGGGGGGGGGCGGTGGCGGCGGGGGGGGGGGAGCCGGCCCCGGGAACGGGGAGGGGGGGGCGCGGGGGCCGGGCTGGGCGCAGCGCAGAGCCCCGGACCCTCCTCAGCCTCCCCCGCTGCCGCGCCCCCGAGGGATGCTCCCTCCGCCCCCCCCCCGGTTCCCCCGGTGTTCGGCGCCGGGCCCGGTGCGGGGTCGCAGCGGCCCCGGGGTGCGGCCGGGACACGGCTCGGGGGCTCGGGGTGGGGGTGCGCGGGCAGGGCGGGGCGGGGCGGGGGGCGGACGCGAGTGGGGCCGTGCCGGGAGCGCCCCGCGCAGCCCCCGCAGCCCCCGGCCCCCGCCGTGTCCAGCCCGGGCGGGGCAGCGCAGCCCCCCCGCAGACCCGGCGCCCGCGGCGGGGGCTGGAGCGGTGCCCGCCGTCCCTCCCGCGGCAGATGTGGCGGCCGTCTGTAATCAAGCCGCAGATTAAGGGCTGCGGGTTTTGGGGTCGGCTGTCTCCAGTGGTGCAGAAGAGGGGATTTAGTCTGTGCCTGTTCCCAAACACCCCCAGACACCCGCGCAGGGGACGGGGGGGGGAGGGGGGTGCTGGCAGCCGCGTGGCCTACATAAGCTGCCTGCCCCACAGACCCCGCGCTGCCCTGTGTCCCCCCGGCTCTGTCCCCCTCCCTCAGAGCTCCCTGCAGCGCCCCGAGCCCCGAGGGATGGGGGTGCGCTGGGGGCCACTGTGTCCAGGCCGGGTCCGGGTGCTGGGCAGGAGCCCGGTCTGGCTGTGCTCAGTACGGGCAGCTCCCACCAGGCCTGGTCGGTCACCAGTCACTGGGCAGCGGGCAGCGGCGTGCAGGGCAGTGCGGCTGTCACCTGCGGGTACTGGGGCCACTTCCTGCGCAGGCAGAGCCGAGGCCGGGGCTGGCGGGCGAAAGAGAGAACAGAAAGCCCCAGGTGTGGCGGGGCAGCCGGTGGCACACTGTGGGTTCTGCTACTGGGAGCTGGAGTCGTGTGCCAGGGCCGCGGGCAGCTGCCCTCCTGTCCCCCAGACCCTCGAGGCGCCTGTGGGTTTGGCCCCGAGAGAGGAACGGCCCCACTTGGCCTCATCCTGACACCCCAGGGATGCTGTCTGCTCAGGCCACAGCTCCACGTCCCGTCCCTGGGCTGTGAGGGCCCCAACGGGGCCATGCAGGGTCCCTGCTCTGCACCCACAGGTGGCCGTAGGGCCAGCATTGGCCCTGGGGACCTTCCTCTCTCCCCTTCCCCAGGATGCAGGGTGCAGGATGGCACCTCCAGAGCTGGCACAGAGCACAGGTCTGCAGCCAGGGTCCTTGCACTGCAGAAAGAGCAGGGTAGAGAGAGAGACCCTCCAGCAAAGAGCCCTGGGGACGCCCCAAGGCTCAGCCACGCTCCAGCCCTGCTGCACCACAGGCACCAGCAGCTGGCAGGGATCCTGCCCACTCCAGGCTGGAGGCAGCAGGAGGGATGAGGACAGAGCTGGGATAAGCCACAGCAAAGACAGCTGTAGCGGGGAGAAAGGGGGATTGAGGGATTACCGCAGCAAGCGGCCAAAAACCCATTAAAGCCAGGGATCAATTTGCTACGCCCCCTGGGGAAAGTGGGGCCTCTGCCCCACGGGAATTAATCTGCCCCTTAATGAGTTGGGAATTCTGTTGTCAACAACCAGCAACACGCCTGCCCAGTGCTGCGGGGGCACAGGGGCATGGGGATGCAGGTCTGAGGGGGTGCAGGGCAGGGCTGGGACCCCTGGGTGAGGGGGGTGCCCTCCACCAGCAGCTGACCCAGTTCCATGTTTCCCATCAGGACAAGCCATTCCTGGATGGGACGTGGCTCTGCTGGTCCTGCTGGACCAGTGTCCTGCCTGTACCAGGCTCAGTGCCAGCCCACAGCAGCCAATGCTCCATTCCATGGCCCCGCTCCCTCCAGCCCCTCCTCCGGCCCTAGAGGCAGCCCCTGCAGGGCAGGAGCTGCAAACAGCCCTGGTGCGGTCTGGGGTGTCCCGCATGTGCTGGGTGCCCTCAGCCAGGCCCCACTGCCCACAGCTGAGCGCTCCCAGGCTTGTCCCCCAGCCCTGCATGACAGGGCCTGAGCGGAGCTGCTATTTCTGTCCCCGTTGTGCAGGTGCTAGCCACAAAGTAAAAGATGCAGGACAGACTCCAGAGTGGGGTCGCATCTGCTTCCTCGCCTTCCTCCCCCAGGGCTGGGCTTGTGCTCTGTACTGCTCTCAGTATCGGGAGCAGCACGTGGTCAAACCACAGATGCAGAGCACTGCGACGGAAGAAAGGTACTGCTGCGCGATGCAGGAGCAGGTGAGGGGCCGCGGGGCAAGGGGTTCGCTGGGGGCCAGGTGGGGACCCCCCTCACTGGCTCTTCTTGTTGCTTTCAGACAGTTCTCTTGTGAGCCGTGTGGGTTTGGGCTGAAAGACAAAGCTCCACGGAACGCTGGGCAGTGTCAGGTGCTCCAGGTGCCCAGAGCCCGGAGCAGGGAAGGGGCTGGGGGAGCTGCTGGGGAGTGAACCTGCCCCAGCCCTGGGTTTAGACCCCACCTGCAGCCCCAGAGCAGGGGGGGATGGGGCCTGGCCACCTCAGGTCCCTGACAGGAGCCAGGAACAGCGTAACTGCTGTCGTGAGGCTGCTCTGAGTCAAAGCCGTGCCGGATCCTGATGCCCGTGGCAATGGGGTCCCGGCTGCAGCGCTGTCCCTCCACCCTGGAGCAGGACTGAGAGTCCGGGAGCTGGGAGCACCATGAACAGCCACCTGCAATCCGTGTGAGGCAGTGGGATGCCACGGGACCTCCCTGGCTGGGAGCAGGACTGGGCAGTGTGGGGCTGTGCCGGCACTGGGGTCCCCAGGGGTGCACATGGGGACATGCCCAAAGCACCTACCCACCGGGGGATGCTGGCATGGAGCCACAAGGCCCAGCTGCACAGGGTGACCAGGGCCGTGGGCTGGGTGCCGAGCCCTAGGGGACCCGCAATGGGTGCATGGTTAGTTCGTGGGACATGGTGCTGTGCCGGGGACGCCGCGGCCAGTGTCACGTCTCCCCACCAGCTCTGCACCTCAGGCAGCTGCTCGGGAAGTGTGTGGTCGCTCTCACAATGACTGAGCATGGTGAACCTCCTGCTGCCTCAGGGTGGGTGTGAGACAGAAACCGCCCCAAGCGCAGGGCCGGGGGCCGCAGCACACCCAGGATCCCCATGGCGGGGCTGGGTGGAGGAGGGCCTCACTGGATGTGGTGTGCTGCACGCTGTGGCTGGGCCACCACCTCCGAGCATCCCTCGCTCAGCCTCCCTCTGTGCAGGTGACCCCCAGCCCCACCGCAACGGAGCCAACCGCCACCACTGACTTCTACCCCTGGGAGGACGGGTCCTCGTGGGAGGATGGCATGCTGCCCGAGCTCTGCGAGAAGCAGGCGGTGCAGGGCTTTGCTCGCACCTACCAGCCAGCTGTCTACCTGCTGCTCTCGCTGCTGGGCATGGTGGGGAACGGGCTGGTGTTGCTCACGCACACCCGCTACCGCCGGGCACACAGCATCACCGACGTCTGCCTCCTGCACCTCGCCCTGTCCGACCTCCTGCTGCTCCTGACACTGCCCTTCGCCGTCACCGACACGCTGCAGGGCTGGTCTCCGGGCACGGCTGCCTGCAAGGTGCTGCACGGCCTCTACTCCCTGAACTTCTACAGCGGCTTCCTCTTCCTCACCTGCATCAGCGTGGACCGCTACGTGGCCATTGTGCAGGTGCCGGCCGCCTGCCGTCTGCGCCCACGGGCTCGCCGCCACGGCTGGCTGACAGCGGGGCTGGCCTGGCTGCTGGCCACACTGCTGGCACTGCCTCAGTTCATCTACGGCCGAGCGGAGCAGCACCAGGACCTCCGGCTCTGCCGTGTTGTCTTCCCCCAGGCGGTCTCGCAGGTGGCCCGGGGGGCCACCAACCTGGTGCAGTTTGTGCTGGGCTTCGCGGTGCCCTTCCTGGTGATGGCGAGCTGCTACGCGGCTGTGGCCCGGACGCTGCTGGCAGCCCGTGGCGCCCAGCCCCACCGGGCACTGCGGGTGCTGCTGGCCCTCGTGCTGGTGTTTGTGGCCCTGCAGCTGCCCCACAGCCTGATGGTGCTGCTGGACGCGGCCGAGCTGCTGGCCAGCTGGGAGGTGAGCTGTGCCCAGAGCCGCCGCAAGGACCTGGCGCTGCTGGTCACTGGTGGGCTGGCCTACCTGCGCTGCTGCCTCAACCCCCTGCTCTACGCCTTCCTGGGCCAGCGCTTCCGCCAGGAGCTGTGGCTGTTGGCCAGCGATGCTGGCTGTGTGGGGCCCCTCGACCCACGCTGCCCCAGCTGCCCCAGTCCCCGACGGCGGACATCAGTCTCCACCTGCCAGGACGTGGTGTAGGGGCGCGGTGCCCACGGCCGGGGCAGGGACTGGCACCCCAGGGTTCTGCCCCTCCACGGCTCTCCGGCAGAGCACCCTTCATGCATGGACCTGCCCCAGGCCCGAGCAGAGCGCCCTGGCAGGGGCAGCACTGGACAACCCGCACGGTGTCCGCACACGTGTGAGCAAGGGGCACAGCAGCCCCGCAGCGCCTGTGCGTCCTGCGAGTGCCTCTGCTGCCCTGCCAACCACCAGGCTGGAGGGCACCATGCAATGTCACGCATGCTCTGGGGAACCGTGCAATGTCACGCGTGCTGCGGGGGGCTGTGCGGTGCCCGCGAGGGGGAGCAGTGGGTGCGCACAGCAGGGCCGGGCAGGCGTCTGGTTCCCACCCCCACAATAAACCCCGGTCGAGTCCCCATGGACGAGCGCCGTCTCCGTGCGGGCCGGGGCTGCCCCGGGAGGGGACGGGCTGGGGCCGGAGAGCGGCGTGCGGGAGGGCGGCCCCGAGCCCGCCCGTGCCTACCGGCGCTGGCCGGGGGATGCCTGCAGGCGGCAGCAGAACACCGCGCTTCTTGCCTTCCCTGCCTGTCCCCGCCGTCCGCTGCCTCGGCTCCCCCAGACACGGGGCGGGCGCCTAGCCGGGGCTCCGGTAGCCTGGCGGCGGGCGGGGACGGGCCGGGGACGGAGGGACCAGCCGGGGAGGGGGATCTCTGCGAGGGCGCGCGGAGAGCGACGGCCCAGGGACCGGCACCGGCTCCGGGACGGGGTTGGGGGCATGTCCGGGCTCGAGCCCGGCACCCCCAGCCCCGCAGTGCCCCAGCCCGGCCCGGGCCGTCAGAGGGGGCAGCTGTGGGGCAGGAGCGGGGGTCGCCCCGCAGCACAGCACAGCACAGCCGCTGGCCGAGGCAGGGCAGGGTGCCGAAGGGGCTGGGAGTCCCCGCGCTGGCGACAGCAGACACCCCCCCGGAAAAACCTGCCATGGGTCCGCCTGGAAACCCCCTCCCGAGGCGGGGGCCAGAGGGGCCGAAGGGACTTTCCTCTCCCCTCCGCACTTCCCCACGAGCTCCTCTGCCCCGGCACGTCCCGGCCCATCGGCTCCCGCCTCCCACGGGGCCGTGGTGCCGCGCTGGGGCTGGTCCGGCCCGGACTCCCTCGTGTCCCCGGGGCTGGCATCACGCCGAGCAGTAGCCCCGCGCACCGGGCCCGGCTGAAGAAGCACTCCGGGGTGCCGGGAGCTGCCCCCGCTCCCTGGGCGGCCCCGCTCCCTCCTCCGCCTGCCCCACGGCAGCGGCGGGGTTGGCCCCAGAGCCCCATAGCCGTGCCCGGGACTGCTCCCACGGCCGTGACACCATCTCCCCGCATCGCCCGGCCCCACGCTGGCTCCGTTCCCCTCCCGCACCATGGCTGGCGGGCTCTGCCCCGGTGCCCCGCAGCAGGGCTCGGCCCCGGTGCAGCCCGGCGCTGGCAGCATTGGCGGAGAGCTGGCGGCCGGCGCCTCTGCTGCGCACCCCGGCACGGCGGGCTCCCGGGGACGGGGCCGGCCCGACAACCGGAGGCGCGGCTCATGTGCTCAAACCCTTCAGGGGCTCCGGGAGCGGGGCGCTGCTGCCGGGCACAGCTTCGCTGCAGCACTGGGGGGGGACCCGCCGGGAGCCGCTCGTCCCGCGGGAAGGCCCCGGCAGGACCGGCCCGCCCGAGCACGGTGCCCTCCTGCCCGCACTGCGCCGGGCTGAGCCGCCTTCCCGGGACGGGCTGGGGCAGCGCACAGCGCCGGTGCCCCGGGGCAGCACCGACGCCGCGGCCACTGAAACCGCGGGGCTGCCGGACGCAGCGCGCTCCGTCTGGCACAGGGCCCGTGCCCGGTACCGGCGCCGGTGCCCACGCCGACTGCAAGGCGGTGCCCGGTGCACCGTGCGGCCGGTGGCTCTGGGAGCACCGGCCCCCCCCGGGAGCTCCCCCCATTCGGCGCGCGCCCCCGCCCGGCAGATGACGCAAGCGGCGGCCCCGCCGCCCCGGGCACGTTGGCTCCGCCCCGGGCCGCGCGCGGCGATTGGCGGGGGCCGGTGACGCGCCCGGCCCGGCCCGCCCGGGGCGGCGGCGGTGGCGGCGGCGGCGGCGACGGGGCCGGTCCCGGCGGCGGCGGCCGGTGCGTGGCGCGGGCGGGCGGCGGGCCGGTCCCGTCCCGTCCCGTCCCGTGCCGTGCCGTCCCGTCCCGTCCTGTGCCGGCGGGGCGATGCCGTTCCCGGGCGGGCTGTGGTGGCTGCTGTGCTGCCGGCAGGGCTTCACGCTGCTGCGGCGGGACTACGGCGAGGCGGACCGGGAGGCGGACGGCGAGGAAGAGGAGGAGGCGTCCTTCGAGCTCCGCGCACAGGGAGACCAGGTGGGGCCGGCACCGGCTCCGGGTCGGACACCGGCTCCGCGGCGGGACCGGCGGTGCGCGGCTCCTCCCGCTCAGGGCGCACGGCTCTGCCTGGCTCTGCCCGGCTCGGCGGGGCCATCCGGCTCCGGCCGCCGCTCTCGGCGCCGCCCCGGCCCCTCCCGGTCCCCGCCGCCCCGGCGAGCGCGGCCGCCGCCTGCCCGAGCAGGTCCCCGCCGGTCCCACCGCCCGGGCTGCCCTTGGCGCGTCCCCGCCGCCGACCGAGGGGGTCCCCGCAGGATGCAGAGGGGGATCGGCCCGTGGGTGCGGGGGAGCCGCCGTCCCGGGGCAGCCTCGAGCGGGTGCTGGGGGTGCCGGAGCCCGCGGGGCAGAGCCGACGGGTGCGGGGGCCGCTGCCGGCTGGATCCCGGTGCGGGGCCCGTGATGGTGCCGCGGCGGCGGGGCCCGGACGCCCGTCGGGAGCTGGGGAGCAGCCCGAGCCGGGGCGCTGCCCTGCCCTTGCCTGCTCCTCGGGGCGGGAGCCGTGGGGCTGGCGGCTCCCGGTCCCACACTGGCACCGTACTGCCTGGTGCCGCTGCCGGGGCCAGGTTGGCCGGGTGCGGAGGGTCCCCGGAGGACGGGATCCTTGGTACCGGCCATGGCTCCGCACAGACCTGCCGGAGGAGGCCGGGGCTGTTCGCGGCACGCAGCGCCCCGGGAGCACGTGCCAGGCGCGGGGAGCAGGCCTGGATCTCCCCACTCCGGCTGCTTCCTCTCGTTAGGGAAGTGGGGCGGCGGAAACCGGCGCTTCCTCTGGCCGGGCTGCGTGGGGGATGGCTGATAGCATGGGGCGGCGGGGGGAACCCCGGCTCCCGGGGTTCCTGCTGCCTCCCGCACCCAGAGCCACTGGGCCACGTCCCTGCCTGGAGGGGACACAGAGGGTGCTGACAGCCCAGTCCCGCTTGCTGCAGCCCCTGTCCTCCTGCCTGCCACGGGGTCTGCAGCATGGCCCTGCTGCTGCCGGGCTGCCCTGGCTGCGCAGGGCTGGGGGCGGCCCTGAGCCCCCCACACCAGCCATCCTCTGGCAGCAGGTCCCCTTCCCCAGCAGTGCCAGCCCCACGGAACAGTGGGCAGTGGGCACAGTGGCAAGGCTGGAGCTAGGCCCCCAGGGCACTGGTGGCAGAGCCAAGGGCACGGCTATGGCATGAGCTGTCTAAGCTTCCCGCATCCCATGGGCTGCACTGGCTCCGGAGGTTTGGGCTGGCGTGGGCGGCTGTGACGGCACCTCCCCAGGGAGCCCTTCGCCATGGCCGGGGGGTCCTCGGAAACCCACAGCACCGGCCACCCCTTCCTGGGAGCGTGGGAGCAGCTGCCTCAGCCCTGCCACCGCAGCTCCTCTCCAGTTTATTTATATCCCTGAGCAGGAGCTGGCCACTGCTGCCTCCTCCTCCTGCGGGCCGTGGCTGAGGAGGGCACCGTCTCCGTGCCTGCAGCCATGTGGGAGCACGCAGGGCCCTCCCTCGGCAGCAGGACAGTGACTGGAGGAGCTGGCCCCGTGCACGGGTGCCGGTGCTGTGCAACAGGTGCCCTTAATGCCACAGGTCAGGGGTGCCTGGCCCTGCCCTGCAGCACAGCCGTACCTGCAGCAGCTCCCACCTCCCTGCCCCCCCCACCCCCACCCCCCCCCGCTGCTATTTTTAGCAGCCATCTCTTTTTCTTGGCGTTTCGTGGCGTGCTCTGGCCTGTCGTGCCTCCGGCTGCCCCGTTGGGCTGCAGCTGGCGGGACTGCCCGCACATCTCCCAGGGCAGCATCCACCAGCGCTGCCACATCCCTGCACCCTGCTCTGCCGGGACGCCCTGCCCGACCCGGTGCCTGCCCGTGCCTGGGCCCTGCCTCGTGTCCCAGCACGTGTGCCGGGGTCATCACGTGAGCAGCGCCGTCCATGTCAAGTTGTGCTGCGCGAGGAGGAACCGGCCCCTGTCCCGCTGCTGGGCCAGGGACTTCCCTGCGCCGCGTCCCACTGCCGCAGGCAGGAAGTCAGCAGCCCCATTACAATGGGACTTTGTGCCGTAAGCGTATTACTCAGCACTGACCTTGTGCAATTCTGCACGGTATTCAGCCTGCCGGGTCAGCCGAGGACGTGCGGCCAGCATGCCCGGTGGCTGCCCCCACACCCCCGGGGTGCCCCAGCTGCAGCCCTGGCTCCTGCCGCAGCCGTGGGGACACTGGGGCTCCCTGCCCATGGCAGCAGGATGCGACCCTGTCCCTCTGGGCCTGGAGCTGGGCTGGCAAGGAGGCGAGCAGTCACTGAGGGGACGTTTGGGGGTGCCAGGCGGTGACCATGCGGCTGAGACATCTCCTTCCTTCCCAGGGGTCCCTGGAGGTGAACCTGAGCCAGCCCACCCGCAGCAGCAGTGGCTCGGAGCGGTGAGTGACCCCCTGCCTCTGGCCCACCGGGCATCCCGTCGCGTGGTGCTGTGCAAGCTGGGGGCCTGGCACGCTGTGGGGCGAGGCGCTGGTGCCAGTGTACACCGTACCATCCTGCCCATGGGGCCGGCACCGTGCCGTGCCCATCCATCGGCTAGAGCAGAGGATGGCAGAGCCGGGAGTCCCATGCTCCATCCCAATCCCTGGTGCATCCTCAGGCGCGTCTCCATCCCTTTGCCATGCTGGACAGCTTGGTGGCCACAGGCCTAGCTGATGGGGGCCGTGTGTGGCGCCTCCTGTGCCAGGAGGCTGGAAGGCTCTGCCGGGCCACGTCCACCAGTGGAGGCCATGCCCTGGGGCGGTATGTGCCCAGGGAGATGGGGTGCTGCAGCACAGGGGCCTGCTCGCTCCCGGTCCTCCCAGTGCTGATGCCGCTGCCAACATTCCTTCCTGGTTGTTCATTTTCCGAATTCCTTGGCAGGGCCGCGACTGCAAACAGCTTATTTTTAGCCAGGGTCATCTGCACCCGATGGCTCTGCTGCGTTCCCACCACAGGGCTGCGGGGTGCCCAGAGCCCCTGGGGACCCGGTTCACCCCAGCCCCCGGGTGGCTCCCCGCTCAGGGGCCGTGGGAGGCACCCGTAGGCACCAGGGTTCAGCCGCATGTCATCCCCAGGTCCCTGCTCGTCGCAGAGGAGATGCGCAGCCTCATCGTGGAGAAGGGCCCGGGTCCACTGGAGGATGACCCTGACGCTCTCGTGAAAGGTGGGCACAGCCAGGCTGGGGCACAGGGGCCTCTGCCTCTGGAGTAGCTGGAGCTGGCAGGATCATGCCCCAACTGTGGCTGGATCCCGTCCCAGAGGGGCAGGGGGCACTGGCTGAGCTGGCGGGGAGGGGGCAGACCCTGTCCTGCACTGGAGAGCTGCTGGGGCAGATGGTGCTGGCAGCGGGCGCTGAGGCTTCCCCTTCCAGGCTGGCTGCAGCGGGAGGTGCGGGGTGGTGTGAAGACCCCCTGGATTCGGCCTCGGAAGTACTGGTTCGTGCTGACGCCCGACTCCCTGGACTACTACAGCAGCAACGAGAAGGGGGCCCGGCGGCTGGGCTCCCTTGTGCTCACCAGCCTCTGCTCCGTGCTCTGGCCGGACAAGCAGACCTACAAGGAGACGGGTAGGGTGCCCGCACCCCTCAGTCGGGCTGTGCCTTTGCGGCCCCTTGTGCCCTGCATTGCTCTCTGTTGCCCCGAGGAGGGGCTGTGCTGAGCCTCGGGTGCCGAGAGGCCCAGCTTGGATGGTGGTCCGTGGGGCAAGGGTGCTGGTGGGCAGCGGGTGAGCTGTCTGTCCCTCGCAGGCTACTGGAACGTGACGGTGTTTGGCAGAAAGCATTGCTACCGCCTGTACACGGAGCACCTGAACGAGGCCGTGCACTGGGTGTGCGCAGTGCAGAAGGTCATTGACAGCAAAGTGCCCGTCCAGACGCCCACCCAGCTGCTCATGCGCGATGTTGAGGTGAGCCTGTGGTATGGGGCTGCCCATTCCAGCAGCCGTTGGCAGGGCCAGGACAGACGGTCAGGACTCCGCATGCCGTGGGGTGGCAGCGGGTGCATGTGCCGGGCGCTCGGCTGAGCAGTTCCCCTGCAGCTGCCACCATTGCTTCTCCCTCCCAGGAGCACTGCGGCAGCCCCGAGGTCCTGGAGCAGATCTACCGCTGCAACCCCATCCTACGCTACACCAGCAGCCCCCTCTACGCTCCCCTGCTGCCCTTCCCCTACGGCAGCCTGGACCAAAGCGGTGAGGGGCTGGTGGGGGTCCTGCGCCCCGGGCTGGCGGGAGCAACAGCAGGGCAGGCTGGGCTCTGTCTGACCCTAGTGTGGGTACTGCTGCGGGCGCGGGGCGTCTGGGGAAGCCCACGGGGCTATTAACCCCCATCCTGTCCCACAGCCCCTGGCCCCCGCAGCTACACCACGCTGCGCGATGAGGCCGTGAAGCTCTTCAACTCGCTGCAGCAGCTGGAGTTGGAGCGGGACCCGGTGCCGCTGATGCAGGGCGTCCTGCAGACGTGCCTGGACCTGCCGCCGCTGGTGGACGAGATCTACTGCCAGCTGGTGAAGCAGACCACGGAGCCGCCGGCGCCGGGCGGGCAGGGTGACCTACACTACTGGCAGCTGCTCACCTGCATGAGCTGCACCTTCCTGCCCTCCCCGCCTGTCCTGCGCTTCCTGCACTTCCACCTGGACAGGCGAGTGCCAGCAGAGCCACCGGGCACTGGGACCCCCATCGGGTCAGTGCTGCCATGACCCTCCTGGCATCTCTTGCAGGACAGAGAGCGGGTTCCCTGCCTCGGAGATGGCCAAGTATGCCTGCTTCATCCGGGAGGCGCTGGGAAAGACGAAGGGGCGGGAGTGCGTGCCCTCCCTGGAGGAGATCCTGGTGCTGATGCGGCGACAGGAGATGATCTGCACTGTGCACTGCCCAGGGGCGCCCGCCTGCAGCGTGGCCATCAGCTCCCACACCACGGCTGAGGAGGTGAGGGGCCGCAGCCATGCTGGGCAGGGGGCTTGGGACGTTTTGGCACACGAGGCTGGGAGGGCGGGGGGGACTCCTGCGGATCTTCCCAGCTTAACTGTGGTGGAGGGGGGTTGGAGGTCACCTGCCTTTCCCCACCGTGACCTGTCTGTATCCCTTTGCAGCCCTGAGCGCTGCAGCCAGGGATGTGCAGTCACCATCGGTTGCCTTTGTCTCGCCCCAGGTGGCCCGGGAGCTGGTGTCACGCCTGGGGCTGTCCCAGAGCCCCAACCTCTTTGCGCTCTATGAGCAGTCCCGGCGGCGGGAGCAGCCCGTGGGCAGCACCACGCTGCTGGCTGACGTCCTCACCAGGTTTGAAAAGTAAATGTCCTGCTCTGCTGCCTATGGGGGAGAGGGGTCGGGGGGACCATGGGCAGGAGGGGAGGGAGCAGGGGTGCCTGTCCCCGCTGCCCCCATGCTGATGGGTCCAGTCCCTTCTGCCACAGCCTGGCCGGGGAGGAGCGGGAGCAGGACCCACCGTGCCGGCTCTGCTTCAAGCACTACGGCTTCCTGGACACGGACAATGTTCCACGCGACAGCCTGGAGTTTGCCCTTCTCTTTGAGCAGGTGAGAGCTGCGCTGTGCCAGGGCGACCATGCCATGCCGGCATGGCTGTGCTGCACCGCGCTGGGGTGGCCGTGCTGCAGTGGCTGTGTGGCACCGGCTCACCCTGCCCTCCGCAGGCGCACGAGATGGTGCTGCGGGGCTACGTGCCCACGTCGGAGGAGACGCTGCAGACGCTGGCAGCGCTGCGCCTGCAGAGCCTCAACAGCGACTTCTCCACCCATGCCCCCTTCCCGCGCCTGGAGGAGCTCTTTCCGCCCCATGTGCTGCACGCCCGCCTGCCGGCCCCCCGCCAACGGCCCCCCACCAAGTGCCGGGGGGCCCGGCTGCGCGCAGGGCTGCTGGCTGGCGGGCTGTGGGGGCAGGCACTGGCCAAGCAGCGGGCAGAGCGGGACCAGCGCCTGCGGGGCCGCCTGCGGGAGGAGGGGGCCAGCACCATGGCGGCCATTGTGGAGAAGTGGAAGCTGCTGCAGGGCATGGGCCGGCCCGAGGCCATGGCCGCCTACGTGGCACTGGTGCGGGAGTGGCCTGGCTTCGGCTCCACGCTCTTCGACGTCGACCTGCGTGCGGTGAGGCCCTGGCGGGGCAGGGATGGTGGGCAGTCCTGGCAGCGGGCAGCCCTGACGCCCCTCTCCCCGCAGAGCCCAGTGGGGGCCGGGCCCCAGCGGCTGTGGCTGGGCATCGGGGCCAAGGCCGTCTCGCTCTACAAGCCGGGGGAGCCTGAGCCCTTGGACAGCTTCTGCTATGGCCGCATCTCCTCCTTCGGTGCCTCCGACAGCAGCACCTTCCGCCTCTCCGTGGAGGACCGGGACCTGCTCTTTGAGACCTCCCAGGTACGGGGCAGCCATCTGTCCTTCCCTCCTTCCCCCCCAGGGCTGCAGGGTGCCAGGCGCCCCGGGCTGACCCAGAGTGTCCCCTCTGCCCCGCAGGTGGATGAGATCGCCCAGCTCCTCAACACGTACCTCGCCTCCGCGGGTGCCCGGCTGCCCCGGCCCCAGGAGCTGGCCACCAGCCCCACAGATCCCACCGTGCCACCCCAGGGTCTCTGCCCCGCAGCGGGGCCCTGGCAGCACCAGCCACCTGTGGGCTCATTCCGCAGGTAGCCCAGTGGCTGGTGTGGCCACACAGGGTGCTCCCAACGGATGGCGTGGGGAGGGTGGCCAGCATGGTAGCGAGCGCCAGGTCTGTGCCGGTCCCCAGCCGCTCCCCGGAGCAGGGCGACAAGGGCTTTTGCTCCCTGCGCTGCCGTTGCCTTTCTGGTTATTTCCTTAATTTATTTCGAGATGCCCGTGCCCCCCCACATCTCCCAGCACTTTCCCTGGAGGGCAGCGGGGCTGCCGTGCTGCGGTCACTCCCGTGCTGCCCCCAGGCCTGTCCCTGTCCCCTGTACCCTGGTGCCTTTGCCTCCAGCATGCGTGCTGCCTGGCAGCTCTGTCGGCACCCCAGCTCTTGCCACCCCGAGGGCTTTGCCCGGGGTAAGGGGTTGCCGGGCAGCGGTGCTGTGCCATCGTCTGTCTGTCCATCCGCTGAGCCTACCCCTCCTGGAAAGCTGCGGGCGGCTTTTGGCTGAGCTGCCTCAGGGACCAGCGGGGCTCTTCCTGGCCAAGCGGCCAGGCACTGCTGCTTCGTGGTTGCCCCATGGTAGGGCTCGTGGCGCAGGGGTGGCCGGCGGGGTGGTGGCTGGTACGGCTGGGGCTCGGCCCCTCAATGTTGCCTCTGTAAAGTTTGTCAGTTCTGTCTTGGGGGGGGTGGGGGATGGTTGTTTGCTTGTTTTTCTAAATAAATGCACAAAAGAAAGGCCGGGCTTCCTGTGCCGGGGCTCGGGCCGTGGTGGGAGGCAGGAACAGTTTGATCCTTGGGGCAGTGAGTGCAGCGGGGCCTGGGACAGGCAGTGGTGGTGGGGAGGAGCAGCACAGCATGTCCTTGGGGACAGGGACCGCCATCCCTCTGGCCAGCCACACTGCTCGCTGCGCCCTTTGGCGTTTCATCAACAGCACAGACTGCACTCCAGCTCTGCTTCAGCTCCCCGGCACCCCCTGGCACTGGCCGCCCCGGCAGGGGGAACTGCCACGGGCGCCGCTGCGGGGCTGGTGCCAAAGAGGGCGTGGGAGCCCGGCACTGCCATGGCGGGTGGGTATTTTTAGCTGGCTGCTCCATGCCACGGGGTCAGAGGAAAAGGCTAATTCTCACCTTGGGCTGCCTGGGCTTGGGCCAGCGCCAGCGCTGCCCCACACCTTCCCTCGCAGCCTGACTCACGCGGGGCAGGACCGGAGCTGCCAAGTCCGTCCATCTCCCCCTCCGTCAACACTGGCCGGCCCTGAGCCCACATCCTTCCCGGCGGTGCTGTCCCCTGCCTCGGATCCAGAGCAGCCAGGGACCCTCCAGCTCCCGGCGGCCTCCCTCCCGCACGGGGCCTTGCCCCCGTGAAACATTAATGCGGGCACCACATGCTCTGCGGGCAGGGCGGTGCTGGCTCCTGGCGCTGGTCAGCCATGCCGGCAGGTCCTGCCAGTATTTCTGGCTCTGCTGCAGCGGTTGCCCAGCACCGCCCAGGCCCAGACAGCATGCTGCCGGCTGGCTCCTGGCCGGGGCAGGGCCGGCCCCGTGCGCCACCGCAATGTGCAGGTGAGCGACGACACCAGTTCAGCGCTCCTGCTGGGCTGGCCAGCTGGGCAAGACAAGCACTGGCCCTGGCAGGGTCTGCAGCTGCCTCGCTGCTCGGCTGCTCACTCCAGGAGCCATGCAGGCAGCGTCAGTGCAGGAACAGCCTTTATTAAAGCAAAATAACCTACAAAAATATAGATACAGCCTGTGCCCCAGGCCTGATCTGGCAAAGGAGGAACAAGGCTCCAGCCCAGGGCAAAGACTAGCTCAGCCACACAGAGCCTTTGGCCACAGGGGATGCCTGCACCCAACTCTTTGGGCCAGACACGTTCCAAGCCCCCGGGTTTGCTCTCATCCTCCTCTGAGTGAGCGTCGCTCTCATGGGTGGAGGTTCCCTACCAGCACAGCGCGCAGCTGCCCCAGTCCCATCCTGGGCCAGGGCACGTGGTGGAGCAGAGGCTGTCCCCCTGCCAAGGGTCTTCAGGAGCAGTGCTGCTCCCCCCAGAGCTGCTTCTGCTGAGGAGTGCAGCGTGTGTGTGCAGCCGGTGCAACGACTCCACCGCGGCCGGGCAGCGCTGAGGGGTGCTAAACGTGGGCACGGCAGAGACAAGCCCTGCCGGCGTGCATGGAGGTGGCCGTGGGACCCTCCCGTCCCCTGGCAGGGCACTCACTGCTCCTGCGTGCCCCAGGAGATGTAGTCGGGGCGTGTGGCTGCATGATACTCGTCGATCAGCTGCTGCACGATCTCCCGGGAGTTGTCCAGTTCGTCGAAGTTGTCCTTGAAGATGTCCTCCTTGCGGAACTGCTCCAGGAAGGCCTCCCGCTTGCGCAGCTTGTCATACTGCCGGCACGTCCGCTCAAACAGCTGGAGAGCAGCACAGCAGTCAGACACGCCAGAGCTCCCCAGGGACCCCGACCGCCTCAGGCTGCTGCCTGGGAGGAGGCGGGCAGGCAGGGCAGTGGCTGCTACCCTGCACCCAGCCGGCACTGGGGATCAGCTAGTGCTTCCGAGGCTGCCTTTGGCCAGGGAGATGAGTCCTGCTGCAGCCTGCTCCCAGAACAGCACCAGGGGTGCAGCAGGACTGCCAGGATCCCAGACCAAGGCTGAGCCCTGCTGTGCCCCAGCTGGGAGCTGCCCGCCCTCCCTCCCTCATCTGCAAGCCCTACTGTGAACGCCCCAGAGAAGCGCCTTTGGGACTGAAAGGACATCAGAGCTGCAGCTGTGGGGCCCCAGCACTGCCTGCGGCGTAGAGGGGAGGCACTCACCGAAGAGATGTTGGTGTGGTTTGCCATCATGAGGCCACTGACGCGGTGTGCAGATGGCAGGTAGGGGGACTTGCGGGACAAAGCCACCTGGATGCTGGCAGGACCCCAGGGGATGAAGTTGGCCAGCTTCCTCTCCCGGATCCGCTGCAGACTCTTGTGAACCTGGAGGGATGAGAGCAGCAAGGGGCAGCAGGGCGATGGGCAAAGCAGCCCACTCCTAGCAGACCCAGGAGCTGCTCCTTGCTGGACACGGCCTCAGGAAGGTGGATTTCAGCAAAGGACAGGCAGGGAGGCTCCTCACAGCAAGGGACTAGTGGCCTTTCCACAAGGCCAGGGCCCACTCAGGAGCAACCTGGAGCCAGTTCTCAAGCACCACTCAGTCTCACCCCCGGGTCCCCACACAGGAAGATAGTGACCGTGCCCTTCCCTGGCAGGCGACGCCATTGCCACCAGCACCTGAAACAGCCACTGGAGCTCACCTGTGTAGGATCCACTTCCCCCTGGATGATGTTGAGGATGGCGATGTAGCAGTGGTTGGTCTGCCTGTCTCGCCCTGTGGACACCATCACGTTTTTAGGCTGTAGCAATCTTCTCATCACATCCAGGACTGTGGTTTTCCTCACGCTGGCCACCTGCAAACGCCAGCCAGGAGTGAGAGGGAGCGGGCGTGCTGCTCCCTTGCCCTCCCGCTGCCCTGCACACACACACACAGAAGCAGAGGGCAGCCAGACGGAGAAGCCCTCACCCCGGGGATGGAGCCACGTGCAAAGCCACATGCAGGACAGGGAAATCCCAAAGTCACACAACAGGCGCAGGCAGACTGAGGACTGGAGCATTGGCGGAGATTCCGACAGAAGGGCATTGAGCTGTGCCCCCGGTAGCACAGCAGGGGCTGGGGTGAAGCTCAGCTGAGACCAGAGTGACAGGGACATGTTTCACATTGTTGCTGTCAGGCTTCTATCCTGCTCCACTGCTGAGGCAAGGAGCCGGGCTGGAGGACAGGAGGGGTCGTTCCCCACTGCACACCCTCCTCACCTCACCCTGCACTGAGCCCGGGGGCAGACGTGCCACTGCAGTCCCCAAGGGCTGTCATGGGCTTTGCCCAGCTGCTGCCTGCCACAGGGGCCGCAGCCAGGGCCGGCACCCGAAGGACCGCCCGTAGCAAGGACAGCTCGGCGGTGTGGCAGCCCCACTCCAGGCACCGTCTGAGCTGCTGGCTGAGCCCTCCCCACACTCCTCCCCGGGAGGACAGATCACACACTCGATACCCTTTTCAGAGCCAGCAGTTTTTCAGATTTGCTTCTCTGAGTAACATCCTGAGGAAATGCACACAACGAGAGGAGAACAGCAGCTGTTAGCTCCCGGCAGAACTGAGACGCAGCCAACGCAGGTGAGTGCCTCTCAAAACAGAACTGCCCCGTTCTCACTGCGGGGGCTGAGGGGGCACTGGCCAGGGACAAGACAAACGCAAGCCGTAGTATTTGATGCAGCTGAGGGCTGGCAATCCCCTCCCAGAACACAGATCAAGCCCTGGGAAGGGGCTGATGCCTGGAGCCCATGCTCAGTCTTGGCATGACAATGATCAACAGTGTTCTGACCCCCACAGCCTGGGCCGGTGGCCCACTGGGGTGACAGCACTGGCCGGGCCACTTTGCTGGGCTCACACCGATCATTTCTAAGGGTGGCTTTTGTCAGATTGGATCCTGTCAGCTCTCCCATAGCTGCCGCAGCCACGCTCACGCATGCAGCAGGTAGCCCAGCATAAGCACAATTGCCTGTTCATGTCTGATTCATATCACGCGCGGCCATCACGTGGTGTGGGCACACGGGCCCGGGATTTGGAACACACAATTACAGCTCACAACAAGACCGTGGGACTGACAGATGTTACAAGGTGAGCACGGCAGCTCCTCCTGCCCTCGGGGAAGGGGAGGCGTGCCTGGCGGGCTGCCTTACCGACTGGTCGGTGGTGAGCGGTGTGTACCCCGTCATGAGGAAGTGCAGCCGGGGGGTGGGGATCAGCGAGGCAATCAGCCCGATTAGGTCGTTGTTCATGTACCCCGGATACCTGAGCGTAGTGGTGCTGGCAGACATGATGGTGGAGACCTGGGGGAGAGCACAGGGTCAGCGTCTGCGTCACCGCATGGCAGCGGAGCACAGTCAGAACCTGCTTCATGCAGCTGTGCCGGGGGAAGCTGAAGCGTCCATGGAGGCTGCCCCTGGGATGGACAGAGGACCCTCATTCACAGCTCCAGGCTGCCCACCACCGTGCCCAGCCCACGGAGCAGGTTCAGACCGAATTGAAGGCAGCGAGGAAGCCCCACGCCAGCTTCCCCAGAGGGAAGAGCCCTCCTCACCAGCTGGTTGATCTGAGAGAATGACGGGTTCTGAATGTGCAGCCGGTCTGTTGCAATGCGATTCAAAGCTGTGTTGTCCAGAACCACCTGCAAGAGAAACATCGACTCCATGAAGAGGCTCAGAGGCAGCCTGAAGAAGGGCAGCCCTGGCCACGTGTCCAAGGGCACTGCATCACCCAGCACAGGCCCCGAGCACTGCAGCCTGGTGGAGCTCTCGGTGGCAGGTGGCAGACACTTGAAACCACAAGCTGACTCATCTGGGGAGCGTAACTGACACTGTCAATGGAAGCTCGTCCCTCCCATCTTGGCTGTGCTCCGCAGCGCTCTCCCAAAGAGCACTGCCTCTGGGCCAGCACCTCACAGCAACCTTCAGCCCCAGCAGCTCTGCCACAGCTGCTCTTGCCCTGCCACGTGCAGAGCTGAGCTGGGAGGGACAAGCAGTGTCTTGGTTAGGACCTGACTGAAGGCGCTGGTGCAGGCTGAAGGTGCTGCCTGGCTGGGGCTTGTGGGTGCTGAAAGCGATGCTGGAATCGAGTCCAAATGGAAGGCTGCAGCACAGCTATGCAGAGGAAGCACAGCCAGTCCTTGCTGCCATGGGAAGAATCTGCTGGATCCCGGTGGCAGAAATGCCAAGCCAGACAGCTCAGCAGGGGATAGCACAGAGCCCTGGTCCCTGGAGCCACCACATCTGTTCAGCCCTTCTGGACTGGGCTCCACTCGTTGCTGTGCCTGGGGCTTTGCAGGCATGCCACATGCTGCTGCGGCACACAACCCACACAGCTACGGCACTTGCCCCAGGAAAAGCTGTTTTTTTGAGTGGCTGGGAACAGGGGTGCCAGGCAGGAGCTGGCTGCACTGCCACCCTGACACACAGTGGGACTCTTACCACACAGTCAGCATTCTGAGTCAGCCTCTTCAGCGTCAGCAGAGAGTTGTATGGCTGGACTACAACGTCGCTCATCTCATCCTGGTTTGGGAAAACCGAGTAGGTCTCCACCAGCTTCTTGGGATACCTGGTGAGAAAGCCCAGCCACCTCAAGGGTTAACACCACCAAGCCAGCACTATCTCCTCCCACAAGCTCCCTTTGCAGTCTCCAGGGCTCAGGACAGCAGTGAGTCACCAGGACTTTGTGCCAGAGTCGTCTCCCAGGGAGGGAGAGAATTTGTCCCAGCAGTGCCTACCCTAGCAGTACAGGAGCAGGCTGCCAGACTGAGCTACAGGCGAGGCTGAGCCATCCACAGGCTGATTAAGCAGCTGCTTACAAGCCTTTTCAAGAGGCTGCAAGCTGAAACAGGCAGAGATGGCAGCTCAGAGCCCACAGCTAGAGCCTCCCACCCTCCCTTGCACAGTCAGGGTGTCAGGAGGCAGCTGCCTGATAAGAATGGCTGAGGGAAGGCAGAGTTTGGACACCACTGAGTCCAGTTTTGGAGCCTCTGAAGTCCCCAGGCGTATCAGGAGCCATCCCTTTCCCAGGCAGTGTGCCAGGCGTTGCACAAGACAGTGTTTGGGTGGGGGCGGTGGCTCTGAGTCAGCGCTCTCCGGCTCCCCGATCTGGCAGGCTGCCCGGGCTGGGCCAGACTCCGCCGCGAGGGAAGGGGACAAGGCTGAACACTCACCTGTCATTCAGTCTCTCCAGGAGGTACGAGCCCAGACCGGAGCCTGTTCCACCGGCAATGGAGTGGCAAAGCACAAATCCCTGGGAGGAAGCAGAACGCAGATAGCTCAAGGTCCAGCTCAGCCCCAGGGACAGGCAGAGCAAAGCACACTGTGCCACCACCAGCAGCTCCAGCAGAGACTTGCCAGCCAGGGTGGTGAGAACTCCCCCTGTGACAACTGAGAGCACGGAGCTGACGCCTGCGGACGGAGTGGAGGTTAGTCCTGGCTCCTGCAGACCACAGCTACAGCCACACGCTTGTCAGGCCACTTCTTCCAGCGTGGGTGGAATCCACATCTCTGCACACACCACAAAGTGCAACTGCTGCTCAGGAGCCTGCTGGATTCCTCCCACCCCAGAACAGACTTCAGAATAGCTCCAACGTCACCTTCAGGATGCAGTCGGCCATACAAAACGGACGTACACGTTCTCAGCCCTTTCCCTGGGACCTCCATGCCATTCCCCTCCTTCTAGAGTGCCTGAGGACAAACTCCCTCTACCTGACTTCAGGGCGGTTCCCACCTGCTGCAGGTCCCACAATGGGCTCTTGGACCTTCTGCCAGCTTATTTTACAATGACGTTTTCCCTTCCCCTGTTGCCATGCGACAGCCTGACACAAACACCAGGGAGCCCTGTCTGTCTACATGCAGGAAATGGGTTTACATAGACAGTGGCCAAGGTCGTGCCAGAGGCACACAGCAAAGCAGCCGTTGTACCCCTGGTGTCCCTTTAACCCAGCTGGAGAGAAAATGAAGCTGCAGCTGCCTGCGCTCGTTCTGTGGATTTCAAAGCGCATCAACAAGAAGCCTGGCTTTGAAAACAACAAGCAGGGCAACGGGATCCAAATCCCCTGATTTACTTACTTCCAAACTGTCGCTCCCATCAGCCTCTCTGTCTATTATATCAAAAATATCTTCGTGGATTTTTTCTCCCTGCAAAAGATCAGACCAGAATTTGCTACTTTCCCACAGAAAATGGAGAAGAGCTGCTCAAGCCTGCTGTGAAGTCGTCAGATTGGCAATGTGACCCTGCACCCAGGGTGCCAGGAAGTGTCAGGTCTAAGTCCCAGCTGAATTATGAGGTATTCTTCAGAAACCATGTACTGAGACTGACACGAGAAGGCTACAATAAAGCCTCAGGCCTAATGAGCTGGCCTGTGTTTGCACCCAGGAGCACTAGAGCTGTTACCTGTGAGAAGCCACTGGCCCAGTTGTTCCCAGCTCCCCCTCCATGCTCTGACAGGTAGATGTTTTCTGGGTTGTAGAGGTTGGCGTAAGGGGAGTTCAGGATGGAGTGGATAACTCGGGGCTCCAGGTCCAAGAGCACAGCTCGCGGGATGTAGTGCTCATCGTCTGCCTTTAACAAGGAGCAGTGAGATCATGATGCAGTCGCAGCTCAGCGCTGCTTCTTACTGCAAGAGAAACTGCCAGTGTGTGTGCCACCCCCTGGCCGCGGGAGAGCACGGCACAGCTGGCATCTGACAGCGAGGAGGAGGAAGGGAAACTTGTTATGTACGGCCTGTCCATAATGCGACATCTTTATGTGCCCCAGAGCATATCCTGAGTTCTGGGCAGGCGGAGGAGGGCAGCTCTAACAGGCCTGTGCTGGTGGCGGTTACGTATGGTGGTATCTATGGCAGCCTCAGCCTCACACTTCTGCCTCCGCAACACATCCATTTCCAGAAACCGGAGTGCAGGCAGGAGCCCTGGCAGCGTGCTGCCTGGCAGGAGTGCTTGGCTGAGGCTGCCACTCAAACCAGCCCAGGGTCAGTGTTAGCCCACCAGTCCCCAAACGGGGGGCGGGGGGGGCCACTGCTGGAGAGAGCTGAAGCAGTCCCAGGCAGCCCTGCCTGCATTCACGGATCGATCCGCTGACAAGGGCAGGCTGCACAGTGTGCCCACTGCGCGGCCCGGGACGGGCAGGGGCCGGCAGTACCTGGTAGAAGAAGACGTCCTTGCGGTCAGTGCCCTCGGTGGCGAACTCCTCCACAATGCCCTCGGGGCTGATGCCGTGCTCGGCGCAGAGCTGCTTCCAGAACTCGAACCCGACTGCGGGGGGGGCGCACGGTCAGCCGGACCGGGGCAGGGCCGGTCCCGGTGCCGGGCCCCCACGCCGGGTCAGCGCCCGGAGCATCCCCGGTCCGGCTGGCCCCGCCCCGTCCGGCTGGCCCCGCCCCGTCCGGCCCTGGCCCCGCCCCGTCCGGCCCTGGCCCCGCCCCGTCCGGCCCTGGCCCCGCCCCGCCGGCCCCGCCCCGCGCACAGCTGGTCACGGCCCCGCATCAGGCCCCGCCCCCCGCCCCGACAGGCCCCGCCCACGGCCCCCACAGCATCCCGGCCCCGCCCGGGGCGCGCTCCCCCGCCCCGGCCCTGCCGCCGCCCGCCCCGCTCGCCCACTCACTCTGGTTGCCGCACTGGCCTAGCTGCAGGGTGATGATCTCCCGCGGCATCGCGGCCCCGGCTCCGCTCCGGTCCGGTCCGGCCCGGTCCTCCGCCCGGCTCCCCGCTGCCCCGCCGCCTCTCCCGCCCGGCGCCAACCGCACTGCGCCTGCGCGCGGCGCACTTCCGGGGGAGCACCGCCCGCCCCCGCCCCTTGCGGCGCTCCTGGCAACGCGCGTGCGCTCTGGCAGGGGGCAGCGGCGGCGCCTGCGCCAAGATGGCGGCGCCCTGCGCGGCCCTTGCTTCCGGCGGCGGGGACCGCCATGTCGTTGGCGACCGTGCGCGCGCGCGGGGCGGCCGGATGTTGATGCCGTGAGGGAGCCATGGCGGCGGCGCGGCCCGGCGGGCCCGGCGAGCGGCAGCGGCGGGTGCAGGCGCTGAGCGCGGCGCTGCGGGGCCGCCTGGGGCCCTACGAGCCGCTGTTGAGCGCCGCACAGGCCGCGCTGGTGTGGGAGCGGCCGGTCCGCAGCGCGCTGTGGTGGGCGGCGGCGCACGGCCTCTTCTGGTGAGCGGGCGGCCGCGGGGCCCGGGCGGCGGGGAGGCGGGAGGCCGACTGAGGCGCAGGCCGCCCCGGCGGGGCCCGGGTCCGCTCCCCTGCGGGCCGCCGGGCCGCGGAGCAGTCCCTGTGGCGGAGGGCGCGTCTCGCCGAGGCCCCGTACAGCGGCGGGGGGGGCCGCGGGTGCGTGCAGTCCCGAGGCTGCTCCCCCCGGCAGCGCGGTAGCCGCCGAGACGGCCCGGGACTTCGAAGGTTTTCCGCCTGGCTTTCCTCCCGTGGCAGGGGGTGTCGGGTGGGTGGTCGGAGGGCAGCAGCGGCCGAGCGCCCCGCAGCCGTAGGGCACGCTCGTGGCTGCCCCGTAGCTCGTCTGCCCGCAGCCGGTGAGTGCGGTCCCCGCGGGGGAAGGCTCCTCCGCTCGGTGCGGCCCCCGCGCTGGCCGGGAACAGCTCGCGGGTGGAGGTGGCACCCGGGCGGCCAGGCCGAAGAGCTCGAGTCAGCAGGCAGGAAGGAACCTGGAAGTGCTGATGTCTACTTCAGCTCGGTCCCTCTCAGCATGTTTCCCGTTATTGGAAAGAGTAAAGCTAATCAGCAAAACCCAAACTATTCTGTGAACAGTGGAGGAAGGGCAGCAGGTTCGGCTCGGCTCTGAGGTGAGCTGTAAAGTAGGCCTATCGTGCTAGAAATGACACAAGCAAATAAGGGTCCCCAAAGCAGCCTGACAGCAGCTGCCTGATAAGTTCCCCAGCAGGCGCAGCGCGGGCAGGCTGGATGCTGACTGATTAGCACTTGCTCACTTTTCTCTGACTGTAGCTGTTACTGAGTGACCAATTCATTTTGAGGTTGTTACCCATTTTGTGTGTGTTGCACAGATCTGGCCGGTACCGATTTGTTTGTTTCTTCCCTGTAGGTTTTTTGCTCTGACTTCTCTTCGCTTGCTGTTCCTGGTTGCATTAACTCTTATAGTAGTAGTTTGTGTAGATCAGTGGAAGAACAAAATCTGGCCTGAAATCGGAGGTAAGTTGCACCATTTGAGTCAACGTGAGCACATCAAGCACCATTTTTGGCCCTAGAGGTACATAGGCCTGACTGCCTGGAGTTAAATAGTTAAAATTCTGGAGTTTTTGTTTTCTGAGTCTAGAAGCAGGCAAGAACACTGTAGGCATGTTCTTCCCAGAGTTGGAAAATCCTAACCTATATAAACATAAGAAGAGCTTTTCATTCATGCAACAATAGTGTTTGTCTCATAATCCTGACACGTCTGGTGTACGTGAACTAGTGCAGGTTTTGAAGCAGTGATTCACCTTCCGAGCATTCAGTACAAGAGCAAGAAATTGAAGCATATGTGGAATACATCTGGATTTTTCCTCAGAATCTGTAATAAACCAGCTTCATGTTTTAGGATGAAGATGAGTCCCAGCCTTGCTGTTGAGTAGAGATTTCTTTGAAAGGAGGGGCATCTTAACGGCTGCTAATGAAGTTACTCTAAAGCTTTCAGTAAATAAAGCAGTTCTGTCTATCATTTGTGATATTAATATACTCATTAATACTACCATTCTTAGCAGCTCAGGATTTCATTGGCTTTTTATGGAGACAGGTTGGTTTTGAAGCAGTGCGTATGGATTTGCATGCTCTCAGAAGTGGTTCCCTAACTAACGATCAAGTACAACTCCCAGCTTTCTGCTTCAACCCATGTTCTCTGTAGTTCTTGGGAAGACATTAAAGCTTTCCTCGGTTTCTAACAGCAGCTTGGCTCAGGCTCTGTAGCTGAAGTGATGAGGAAGTGTCTGTCTAGCTCCCTTATAACCTTGGTTTTTATTTTTTGGGGGGTTAACTGGTACATCCCTGGGTCACTTTTCAAATTCTAGCCTGGGTGAGAAAGTATCTAAAGACTTAAATTTCTGATGCCCCTCAATGAGCAAGCTGGACTTCCTTCACCATCTGGGTGTGTGCAGGGCAAGGGATGGAGATGGAGGCAGTATTTTTTGCTAATACCTGCCACTGTAACCAGAGCAGCCTTCCAGACAATGTCCAAAAAATACTGAGGAGCAATGAGGAGACTCTCTTGCAGTCTTGTATTGTCACACGTACACATTCAAAATGTGTCATGGAGTGATGCATCTCAGGTTCTTATTACAGTTAATGCCTCTTCCAAGTATTCCTCAGCTCATTAAAGCTTTACTTAAATCCCAAGAGCTAAGCATTCTCATGGCAAATTCCTTGCGACTAATGTCGTGTCTGTTCTTAATATTTTAGTGGCAAGACCTGACGAATTAGACAATGAGAGGTAGGAAACTAATTGAATCCTCTGCTCTTTGGTACTTTGCTGTGATACCGTGTAATTATTACCTGCACGTGCTTGTAATGTTGGTTCTTCTGAGCAAGGACAGAGGGGGAGAAGGGAGCTACTTAGTGGAGGGAGGATGGAGCCCTGAACTGTGCCGAGCCCTTGTGATGTTTTTGACTTGCCTAAGCCATTATATTATACTTAATCTTTGCCTCATGCTGACCTCCAATAGTGCTTGCCTGAGTGTTTTAAAACTTCCCCTGCCACTTGCCCCCTGCACCCTTAAGTTAGAGGTGCTGCCTTAAAAGCAATTCCTTTTGTATGGGCTTCCAGTATCAGGAAAACAACTTTTTTTTTCTTTGAAATTATGAAGTCTTCTGAGACTCCATAGGGAATGTGCAACAGGCTTGCCCCAGAAGTTGTTACTGCATAGTTATGATCTGACTGCAGCAATAATAATGGGTTGAGAAATGCTGGGGTGTTGTCTTGCTAATAACACCTTCCTCTCTCTGGGCACACCTTTCTACCTGTCTGTGCTGCCCAGCTGCACTAGATGCTCAGCTCTCAATTAAATCATTTGAGCTGTTGCCAAATGACAATTTTTTTAATTTTTTTTTTTTTTTTGCAAGAGGTGCAACTACAAAAGGAATTGCTCTTCCTAACCTTCAGGTACTTGTGACTAGCAGTTAAGAAGCACTACTAGAACTTGCCAAAGACGATATCTTCGAAGTACCTGTATATATTAAGTAAGGTACAAGGCTGCTTGTAAACCTCATGCTGAATTCTTGGGGGTTGCTGTTGACCAAATAAATGCAGAAAAAGCAAAGAGATTGGCTTGATTTGCTTCTGCACTGCCCTTTCTCTCCAGTAGCATGGAAACTAATGTAAGCCAAATGACTGAATGACTGAAATTATTGCTCCTTAGCTGCTATGGGAGAACTGGGAGACTTGTAGAACAGCATGTAGAAGTGCTGCTTTTGGCAAGGTGGTGTTTTGAAAGGCAGGCTGACCCTCATCTCTAGACCCCAGAGCAGGGGGAAAAGAGAAGGTAGTATTGAGAGAAGTGTTTATAACGAGTGACTTCTGCACTGATGTTGATGCAGCAATATCTGTTCCTGAATTCTTCCCTTTGCTGCAGCTGGGGATATGTTCACCCTCAGCTGCTCGGAGTGCCAGAACTCTGTCACCATTTGGCTGAAGGATGGGTGGCTGGGACCAGCTTCTTAAGTAACCTCTTCATTTTCAAGAGGCAAAACCCTGGAAAGGTAAGAATGTACAGACCTCAGCAAATAAAATGTTTTGTGTGGAGCCTCTGCTGACTGCTGGTATCCTTTTGAGGTGGCACCCAGAGTGGGCTGAATGCATTCAGACATGGGAGGTTACCACAGGAGGTCTCTCACAACAACATGGCTCTTAAGTGGTAGAGAGGAATAGAAAGCACAGGCAGAAGAATCAGGTTGCAGAGGAGGGAGGAGAAAACGAGTGTCAGCATGTTGATTGCACTAGTGAAGTGAAACTGTAGCTGCTCCTTCTGGAGGTTTCTAGCTTTTTAAAGTGTCTCTCAAATTCATCTCCCTCACTGGATTTTAACAGTTTGAGAAAGTGCGTCAAGCTTTTTTTTTTTCCTTTTTCTTCTTTTTTGAGACTTATGCAAAGAGGAACGTGTAACATGGTGGTACTGTCATTGCCCTTTTCACCTTGAAGAGTTCTGTCTTCTTTAGCTTCTTCCTTGCTTTTAGCGTACCTGCTTTGGGAAGCTCCTCATGTTCTGAGGCAGAGGCCTCGGCATGCTGCCTGTCGCTCTGAAGCCAGATACCTCCTGTGTCTGTGCTAGTCCTAGAGCGGGGTAGTCGAATGCTAGGAAGGCTTCGCTGTCATTAGAATTATGACTTGACCTAGAATCTGCGGAGAACAAAACGGTCAAGAACTGAGTGAATCCACTGCTTAACCTTGGAAACTCACTGTCTCTGTGTCTTCAGTTTTGCCTTCTAGTGTGTGGAGTCTTTACTTTCCTGGCTGTCCTGGGCCGGTATATCCCTGGACTCTTGCTCTCATACTTGCTGTGTAAGTAGATCTCTGTGCCAGTACAGACTTACTAGTAAAAAGAGTAGAGATGAGGGGGGATCTGAATGTCTGAGGAATGGGACTCTCCTGCTCAAAAGGAAAGCTTGTGTGAATGGCTTTAAATTTTAAAAATAATATGTTCTGCCTGGAATGTGGTGGTTCTTGGCCAAGACTCTAAGGTCTCTGGTCCAGAGAGAACATGTCTGAGTGCTTAGTAACTATAGATCTGAGCACTAGTAGGTTGGCCTCTCAATTTTGTCAAATTGGCAGAGGTGGTTGCACTAATTCTTACTGCCTCCCGCAGCATTGCCTTCAGTGCTCAGATCTTGCATACTGTGTGTGTTGTACTGCATCACAAAATGGGCAAGATGTTTGCCAAGTAGCATCCTGAACAAACTTCTAATCAGCGTTCCCACTTACCTCAGTGCTCTTCATCCTGCTGTGGCCCCTGGCTGTGTACCACAAACTGGGGCAGCGCATGTACATGAAGCTGGAGCCAGCTCTGCAGCGGCTGGATTTCAGTGTTCGAGGCTATATGATATCAAAGCAGCGGGAGAAGCAACGTAAGTTTCTGTACTGTGTTTCTGATCCTTGGTACCTGAAACAGACTGTGAACAGAGTCCCTTGTCTTGGAGTGGGATAGGGCTGCACGTATGGCATGGCAGTTACTCCAGCTCCCTTGGCAAGTGCTTGCAACTGCTTTGGGAAGGAAGCGAGGCAGCTCTGCCTCCACAGGCATCTCCCAGTTAGCAGTTGGTGTAAGCTCTTCGTGGTGCTGAGCCGCTCCATTTCTCAGCTGCCGGAACTGTGTGTTCCATATTGCAGTTGCACTGAAGAAAGAGGAAGGACTCCGTGCAAGGTAGCTGCTAAACATGCCAAAGATCTGCAGCAGCCCAAGTCAGAAATGGTCACGTTGCTCTGCTGTGGAACAAAGCACGCTGTGTTACATCCAAGCTTGCCAGTTTAGGGTTTTTGTGCTCAGCCTAAGGCTGGTCCTGTACAGACCCCTGTCTTAGCAGCAATAATAAGCTTTGACTCTGGTTTCTGGCAGTGCGTCACCGATCCCTTAATCAGGAGGCTGTGGATGATGGGAGTGACAGCGAAGAGGAGCTTGCCGCGTTCTGTCCCAAGGTAACGAAGCGTCTCTGAAATAGAAGAGCTCAGCTGAATAGAACAAACTCGCTGCATTGTGTGGACACGCAGTGTGTGGTCCCGTATCCAGCAAGTTGTAGCTGAGTTGTGATGGAAAATCACATGAGGATATTCTCCTTTTAGAGAGGTTTTTCCTATTTTGTCTCACTCAAGTATGTCCCGCGCTGCTTGTACCAGCTGTGGTCTCCTAGGCTGGGCAGTAAAATGTGAAAGAGCCTCAGATACCAGCCTCCTGGGGGGAGTGGGTTTAACTGGCAGCTGCTGGATCACGTGTTTTGTCTTGAAGCACAGGAATAAGCCTTCCAGTATTGATGTTTTCAATTTTATCTCCTATTTTCAAGCTGGATGACTCTGTGGTCGCCAAGGAACTAACCATCTCCGACTCGGAGCATTCGGATGCTGAGGTTTCCTACACTGAAAATGGGATGTTTAACCTTTCAAGGGGCCAGACTCCCCTGACAGAGGGATCAGAAGGTGAGTGGAAATGGGCAGTTTCTGGAAGGTGTGGAATACTGAGCGGGTGCCCGTGTGGTGGGTGGGAGAGAGGATGCATTCATTGCCTTCTGTCCTTGAGGTCTAGCTGTTTGATGTCTCTCTTGCTGGCTAAGATGAGATACAACTACCTGTTCTTTCAGAACTGAAATTCCTTCTGAATTCCTCTGGTGCTTTGGTAGAGTAACAACAGCTGCTCTTCAAAGGCAGATCCAGCTCTGCCAGTCTCTGGCTGTAGGGATATGGGTTGCAGTGCACAGTCTGGGAGGAGACGCTTTCCTCTGGCAGAAGGTGTCTGGTTCAGCATCTGTATTCCTTGTGAGTGAAGTGGGAGGTCAGCAGGCATCCTGAATAGCTGTGTGAGAGGGAGATGAAAGAGCGTTTGGTCTGTGAGATGACAAGAGACAGTCTGTCTTGGGGAGGTAATGGCCCAGCTTTTGTGTGCTATGCTGCCCTCGCCTGCAGGGTGTTTGGTGTGTGCTGTGTATTTAAAACACTTTCTCTTCTTCTAGACTTGGATGGTCATAGTGACCCAGAAGAGTCTTTTGCCAGGGATCTCCCTGACTTCCCTTCCATTAACCCAGAAGCAACTGGCATAGATGACGAAGATGACACCAGCATTGGGATCCCAAGTCTGGCTTACCGCCCACAAGTGACAGAAGATCTGCATCTCCCTTATGACCAGGAAGAATCTGGCACACTGCCATCTGTACAGAATCTTACTAACAACATAGCCGGGTTTGTCACCAGAGGAATGATACAGCTTGCACTGTCAGGAACCCCTCAGCCAGGCTCCTCACGCAGCGACAATCCCCAGAGAGGTGCAAAGACTTATCTTAGAACGGCCAGCTCGGACTTGGACACTGATGCGGAAGGGGATGACTTTGAACTGCTGGATCAGTCCGAGCTGAACCAGCTGGACCCTGCTGGCTCACGGGGCCAGTAAGCAATCCCGTCACTTCCCACTGGTTTTCTATTGTGCATCATGGAGGGGAATCCTGGAAGGAAAGGCCTTGCACAGTTATCTAGATCGTCTCCTGTGTGAGTATGAGTGACGTGGCAGCCAGTCCTGGCTGGGAACACCACTGTGACTTGTGACTGTAGCCTCGCTTGGATTTTAAAATAAACTACACTGGTAATTCATAGGGAAAAGACGTTGATGTGATAGCTCCACAATCACCCACACGTTGCCCTGCACTGTCTGCCAGGATGCTGCTTGCTCCAAACTGCCTCACCTAAGACAATAAATCTGGTGCCTGCAGCTCCAGAGATCGACTTAGCGTCGCCAAGGACAATCTTGAAGCGGACCTTCTGGGGCTGATGTGTAGCCAGGTGAAAAGGATTGGTTTCCCCTCAGACTTAGTGTCTGGGACTTAATGCTATTCTGTCTTTAAGACAACCATTCCCCGCCCCTAAAATATGCACAGAATCCAAGTCTTCTTTCCCAGCAATATCCAGCTCTGGGTAGAAACAAACCCCCTGCTCCACTTGTGGACACGACAGTGTACGGCCACCATGTTTGTACTTGGAATGCCCACTCATCTCCAGTTCCAGCTTTCTAGTGATGCTATTTTGTAAGAGACGTAATGGCAATAAGACATCTACTGTGATGACTTAGCGTCCTGCAAAGATCATCTACATGTGGCAGCTGCTCTTGTGTTGCTTTCCTAAAATAACGGACTAACACTTTGCTAAAAATCCCCTGTGCTCCTACAGCGCACATTCGGGGTGGACATGGCAGTGCTGCGCTTCCTCTGACGCTGCCTCCTGGGAGTGGCTGGGGCCAGGTTTTTGGAGGAGGGAAGAGGTGGCACTGTCCTGCCCAGCCTGGCGCAGTGGGGACCCGGCGGGGGACACCAGTGCAGGCCACTGGTGACCAGCGAGCTTGTGCCCGCTGTGGTTACCTACAGAAACCAGCAGCTGCTGGGAAAGAGTTGTTCTGTCCGCCCCCGGTCTGCGCCTTGCTGAGCTTTCCCACTGCGTTTTCTAAGCCATAGAATCCGGTTCCTGTCGCCTTTGCGCAGCAAAGAACGTTCCTTTTCAGGGAAACCCCTTCTGCTGCCTTTTGTCTGAATCCGTCTCCCTGGGGGTGCCGGCGCTGGTGCTGCCGGAGACGGGCGTCGTTACCGGGTTATGTTATAGGAGGATCGGCTGTCCCGGGAGGGGTGGGGGTGGTGGGCAGGTGGGGGATGGCGCAGGGTTTGGGACCACCGCGTCCGGCCCAGGGGTGCGGCACACCCCCCACTGGTGGCCCAGCGCTCTCCGGCCATCCCTTCGCCCCGCGGCGGACGGGCCCGTCGCGCCCCGGGCACGCCGCTCCTCCGGTAGCCCCACCCCATCCCCGGGATCCCGCTGTCGTACCCCCAGGTCCCGCCTCCTGGGGCTTTCCTGGCCCCGCCCCGCTCCTCGGGGCGTGGTTTCAGCTTCGCCGCCAATCGGAGCCTGCCTCTCTTCCTTCGTCCCGATTGGAGGGGAACGGGCGGCACGCCGGAAGTGCGTTAGCGCCGCCGGACGGGAGAGGAGAGGAGCGGGAAGGCGCGGAGGCGGAGGATGAGTAAAGGCCGTGATGGCCCCGCGGCGGGCGGTGAGCGAGGGCGGGCCGGGCGAGGGAGCGCGGGGCGGCCGCCGCCCTTCTGTCGCGGCCCCCGGTGGCCGCGGTGACCGGCGCGCTGTCCCGCAGGAGGCGCCGCCGCCGTGCTGCTGCAGTACCTGCGGGAGCAGAACCGGCCGTACAGCGCCCAGGACGCCTTCGGGAACCTGCAGCGGGAGCACGGGCTCGGCAAGGCGGTGAGCCGGGCTGGGCTGGGCCGGGGGGCGCGGGCCGTGGCACGGGGCCCGGCTGACGGCGCCCGTCCCGCAGGCCGTGGTGAAGGCGCTGGAGCAGCTGGCACAGCAGGGCCGCATCCGCGAGAAGGCCTACGGGAAGCAGAAGATCTACTTCGCCGACCAGGTGAGCCCCGACCCCGGGCGCCGCCCCTGCTGGTAGCCACCCCCGCTGACCCACCGCCTCACCGCAGGAGCAGCTCCCGGCTGCCAGCGACACGGAGCTCCGTGGCCTGGACGGGGAGATCGCTGTGCTCTCCACCAAGGTGCAGGCGCTGCAGCAGAGCTGCCGGCAAATGGAAGCGGGTGAGTGAACCCAGCCAGCCCCTATGGCACCAGGAGCGCCCGGGGGCCCGCGGGCGGCTGTGCCCTGGCCACTGGGCTATCGGCCCTGCTGGTGATCAGTGCCTCCCTTCCAGAGCTGAAGGACCTGAACAGCTCCATGACAACTCCTGAGATGGCCAGGGAGATTGAGGAGTTGAGGAAGGACTGTGCGAGTTACACAGAGAAACTGGAGAGGATTAAGTCTGCCACCAACCACGTGACTCCAGAAGAAAAAGAGAAGGTAAAGAGCTGCCTGGGGCTGAGCCAAGCACCGGCAGCAGAGCCCAGGTGAGCAGGTGGGCCAATCTTACCAACCCTCTGTCAGGTTACCCAGTCCCCAGTGCGACTGACAGCAGTACGATGCAACTGACAGCGGTACAAGGGAGGCAGGGGGTTGTGTGGGACCCGAGCTGCTCCGCAGAGCCTGTGCCGAGCCTCAGCTGAGTGCATGATGGTGAGCAGGTGCTGCCTGATTTGTTCTCACTTTGTCTTGCTGTTTGCAGGTCTGTAGCGAGCAGAAGCTGTACTGCAAGGAGTGGCGGAGAAGGAAGCGAATGGTAATGACCGTGCCATCGAGCAGGGGTGGGTGGGCAGCACCTCAGTGGTGGCGGTGACAGTCCTGCAGTGACACTGGTGCTCTGACAGGGACGTGAGGTTTGCTGGGCAACTCGGGGAGCAGCCCTTGTCCCAGCTGAGTGCCTTCCTGCCGCTGGTTGAGACGACTTCAGGCAAATGCTGTAGCAGTGGAGCAGGGAGTGCTGTGCCGGCTGCACTCGGTGCTAGCCCCGGGGCTGTGTGGGTGCCAAGGTGATCCCCTGGGAAAAGACCATGTTGCTGCAGTGCCCAAATGCATGAATCCCTGCAAAGCTCTGCCTGTCCTGGGGAAACAAACCGGCCTCTCCTGGCGTTAGAGCAAGCTGCTCCCGCACTGTCACCTGAGCTGCGCTGGCTTGTGACACCCCTACGGGGGACAGTCCCCGAGAGCTGTAGTGGGGCTGCCTGGCACAGCCGCCCCGCAGCCCTCCCCATGCCCCTGTCTCACCAGGCAACCGAGCTGCTGGAGGCCATCCTGGAGGGGTACCCTAAAAGCAAGAAGCAATTCTTTGTAAGTACCAAGGCTGGGCTCTGCCCCATGGCCCCACGGCGATGGCAGCGGTGGCTCTCCCTGCACTGCGGGGCCGGAGCAGCCACCCTGCTGAGACGCCCTGTGCTTGTACAGGAGGAGGTCGGGATAGAGACGGACGAGGACCATAACGTCACACTGCCAGCGGCTGTGTGAGACGCTGAGGGAGTCTTTGTGCCGGGCAGGAGAAGGAGCTGATGCTGAAACTCAGCTGTTGGATTGGGTTTTTTTCCTCTTTTTTGCAGGGCTTGGGCTCATCTGCATATTTATATGCGTTTGTTCTAAAATGCTTTGCAGCTGGAAGGGTGGTTGGAGCGAGTGACTCTGCACTGGGCCCTCCCACTGTCTCTGTTGCAGAGGGAACATTATTTTTTCCTGCCCTTCAGTGCAGTGAGCTGCTGAGGTCTGGTGTCCCCACGGGGCTGTGGGGAGGTGTCAATGCGCTGTTGTTAGCGTCCCTGGTGTTCTACTAAGAAAAAGAAGCGAGCGCCTCAGTGGGGCGAATGAACTCGTGACTGTTACTGCTGCAGAGCTCTCTGTGTATTTCAGCTACTGCCCACAGTGTGACTGAGCAGTACAGGAGAATATGACCCATTAAACACCAGGGTTTTGGTTCAGCTGTGCTTTGCTGTGGTGTTTTCTCTGTTCAGAGGGTGTCGGGGCAGGGCTTGGGCTCCGAGGAGTGGGGAAGGCAACAGCCAGGAGAGGGTAACCTGAGCCTCGACGGCTGGGCTGGGCTTCCAGAAACCACCAGTCCGTCTCTGACCAGCTCTAGGGGAAGGCTCCAGGAACTCAGTAACAGAAATAAAAGCAGAAAAATCATTAAAACATTCAGCAAAATTTATTTAATTATTTTTCACAATAGAAAAATATGTTGCTTTCACATGTGAGGTCTGTAAAACTCCACGTCCTCCTCCCAAGGCAGGAGGCAGCTTCTGGCAGAGCAGCTCCGGGGGCTCAGTCTGTGCCCCCTATGCAGCCGCAGAGCCCTACCCTCACCTGCCCACCCATGAGAGGATTTTATTCATCTCACAGCAACATCTTCCAGGCGAGACACAGCTGACCCTGTGCATGCATGCTTTATCGGTGCTGAGCATCACCACAGGCTTATGCTCTGGGGTTTCCTTTGCATTGCATTGAAAAGGACACCCAAATGCTGGGGTTGAAGAATAATTACATATAAAAATCAACCCCTGAATGGGTTTCTCCACTACTAAATGCATGTAGAAGCAGTAGCTTAAACATTCTTATGCCGCAGCGTTCAAACCATATACCTCATTGACAGTGGAGAAACAGTGTAAAATAAATCTCTGCTACCCCTTGAGTGGGAGCAGGAATGTGATTGCAGAGACCAAATCCTGCTGTTGGTGTCACCACGCTGGAGCAGCCCTGGTACAATTGCTCCATGCAGTGACCAACCCCTGCTTGGGCAGCAGTGACACTGTGCTGCGAAGCATCTGTGCTGGCCAGAGCCATGAAGCAGTGTGTGACAGGGTAAAGAGCATCTGCAAAACTGACACTGCTAATACTTCAGGATGATTTTGGTGATTTATAAAAACAAAAATCAAATCAAATCAAGGCTGGTTATGTATATGTGGGTGTATATTTAAGTTCTAAGGAGAAGCAGTGAGAGCTCGTGTCAGCAATGCGCTACAGCTACTGGATGATGTCCCTGTTCAGTACGGCCACATCAAAACCCGAAGGCAGGTGAAGCCGGACACACTTCAGCGCTCACTCAGGAAAAGCCTGCGTGGAAAGCTCACTCCCATTTCCCTTTCAGGGGTCTATGGCTACAGCGAAGAGGTCAGGTTTTAGCAAGTCCCTGGTGCATGTCACCAGTTCTGCACCATCCTGGCAGTGACAGGCTCGTCTGTCAGCCTGCTCTGCCAGGCTTCCCCAAAGCAGCTACACAACTTAAAAAAAAACATGCCCTGTAAGAGCTGTGTCAGAGGGAGGTATGAGAAAGCCCCCAGTTAGGGGAGAAGCCTATTCCTAGTCTGTTTTAACAGAAACCAACAGCTTTTAGCATGCATTCTTGTTTCACTCCCCTCCGTGGGATCAGAAGGGGTCGTATCAGTGGCTTGCAGTTACAGAGAAGATCTGCTGCACAGTGGAGAGTCAGTGGCACAGGCGAACCCCATGGTGCCACATCTGCCTGAGCTAAAGACTCTCTGGCACCTTAAAAAGCCTCTACTCAACACACACTATTTTTCCCTTTTTGCCGAGTCCCTATAAATATTTGGTAATATTGACTGTGACAGCACCTGTGGAGCAGCGGTATCTGCACGGCCTCATTTTGGTTTTGTAGTTAATACAATAAATAATTCAGAGAAGCTTTACCAACAGCCATGTGGGAGGTGGCCCAGCCATTCCTGGTGCCCGTCACCCGAGTCCCCGGGCAGGAGGTGCCCCAACCCCGTGGGCAGCCCCAGAGCTGCTGGCGCTGTAGGGAAGGCTCAGTAGAGCTGACTCTTGAGTTGGTGCAGGACCCCAATCACGATGTCCCGCAGCGTCTGGGGCAGAGAGGAGACAAGGTCAGTTGTTCCAGGGGAGGAACAGCCCGTCCCCGCTCAGCAACTCCTGCAAAAGCCTGGGGCATGTGCCATGGGCACCCCCTGGGGCTGGCACGTGCAGTGCCAAACACTGCGACACCTGCGTCGGAAACGCTCCCACTGCTGTTCCTGGGCCGCAGCAGGGCAGGGACCTAGCCCTGCCTGAGTGCCTGCCCCCTCAGAGGTTACTTAATTCCCAGAAAACCTTTCCGTGTCCTGAGGGAGTGATGGGGACCAAGCAAGACTCTCCTGCTGAACTCTGTTTCACCCTGGCCAGCTTTCAGCACCAAACCAGTACAGCAGCTGCAGCGGGAGAGGCTGGAGCTTGGGAACCTTCTCCTGTCCCCGCACTTTGCCCCAGTCTAGCACCAGTCACACACTCCCCTTTTGGAAGCTCCAGGAGAGGGGACAGCCATGCCCAGTCCTGCACTGGGTGCAGATGTGCACAGTGGTCTCTGTCCTGTTTCCCTCTGCTATTGCAATAGCCCTCCCACGACTCCCGCACCCACCTGGGGCTTGCAGTGCTCCTCAATCCAGCTGAAGACACAAGCCGAGAGCTCCTGAAAACTCGTTACGGAGATGGAGGCGTTAAAGGACTGGAACAGGGAATCCATGATGCCTTGGAAAACATTGAACTTCACCTCGTCAGAGACCTGGTCCTTGCCTTCGCTTGGGTTGTCCTGATGAGCTTTCACAATCTGCTCATAGTTCCTGAAACAAACCAAGCGTCCCGTGAGGCTGCACACGCCTGGCTGCTGCAACGACAGGGAGGACCAAGATCCCACAAATACTGGGAAGCTGAGGCTGCTCCTGACACTGGGAGCAGATTCATTTTCTGAATCAGATCCACCTTCCTACTAAACTCCACCAACTGACCCAAGACAGACCCACACTAATGAGCCACTGGAGGAGAAATGGTGACAGCAGTCAGGGACAGGTTTGGTACTCCGGGTGCCAGGCTGCCTGCAAAGCACTGAGTGCATCCCCCGACCCCTCTTCCCTTACACTTTCATGATCTTCAAGGCCATCACGTCTTTCCTGAGCGTAGAAACTTCCTCCTCTTGCTTCTTCTTTTCCTTGTGCAGGAACTGGATGTAGTCGATGGCTGAGCATGAAAACACAGAGTGAAGATTTGAGAGTGGACACAAGCCCCTGAAAGCCCCACAGAAGGTGGCAGATGATGCCCTGAGGTACCCACACCTGGGCAGCATGAGGTCCCAGCTGCCCTGATTCTCCTTGGGGACGTGGGTGGAGGTGGCCAGCACCTGGGCTCACACAGAGCATTGTCACACCAGAAGGTCCCCAAATGCTGAACCTCTGCCCTGCGTGGTTCTAGCAAGGCATTTTGGGGGTTGATAGTACCCTCTTCCCTCTCCCCACTCTTAAGACTCACTTTTCTGGAGGACGATGACCTTGCTCAGCTTCTGGAAGCCTATGGAAAAATCCTGCTGCTCACAGGTGGGAACGATGGCCTGCAAGTCATCGTAGCCTTTCTGTAGGGAAGCAGAGCCGCAGCTCAGGTGTTTGGAGTTCAGCAGTGTGAGACTCGTTGTTTCAAAAGGTGTCAAATCCCAAATCCCACCACACAGCCAGCCAGAGCTGAGCTGGCTCTCAGCATGCTGCTGTCTGGGGAGGGTAAATCCAGCAGGGAAACAAAGGAGGACGGTGCCAAGAACAGCAGGGTGCTGCAGGGCCCTGTGAACCTCTGTGCTGACAGCACACACAGCCTCTCGGGTTACCTTGATGGCGTCTCGCCTCTTCTGCTCCGCCTGGGTGTGCGCTCGCCTGCGCCTATCCTTGTACGACTCTTTGTAGGGCTCCTGGTGATAATCGCTGTCCTCATCATCTGTGTGGAGAGAACTTGCCTGAGTGTGAAGAAGGCTGACTGGCGAGCTCCTGAAGCGTGGGAGGGGGCAAAGGTACACAGAAGGGCGACAGCTCAAGGTACCAGCTGGGCCCTGGGGGCTGTAGCCAAGCCCAGGCCAGCCCCATGCCCCAGGGTGGCAGTCAGCTCCAGCAGGTCAAGGGACAAGGACGAATGCTTCAAGGGGCACTGCCAACCCTCTCTCTGTAGAGCTGGGCAGGAGGAAGATGCCAGCGGCCCCCTTGGGAAGGTGTCAAAACCTGACCAAGTCCCTCCTCCAAACACTGCTGGAAACCACAATGCCCTGATGCTGTTACCCACTATCTCCCCTCCCTCCTAGGAGTGGGAATCCTGCCCTGCTGGCAGGGGAGGCAGCCGTGCTCAGCCCCTCAGCACAGGGGCGAGCCGGAAGCCCCGCCACGTGCTGGGCAGCCCAGTGAGCAGAAAGACCCACAGCCGCAAAGGACAAACCCCACAGCCCTACCTGTATTGGGGACAGAAGAGGCGCTGGTGGAGCCGATACTGTTGGCTCGTGACACTATGCTGCCTTTCCTCGCGTTTTCCATGAAGAGCGCTGGAGGGAGGTTTCACACAGTAAGTGACAAACCCGGGGCGCGTGACCGGGCGCAGAGGGATGGGGTGCAGGGTCACCGGCAGCCGCTGTCACCGTATTGGGACAAGCGGCTGCTGCGACCGTGCGGGGGTGGCCCAAGGCCCGGGCACCTACCCGAGTCCAGGCCATTGTCGCCGTAGGCTGCGTCCACCTTGTGCGGGGCCGGCGGCGGGGAGAAGAGGCGTCAGCCGGGCTGGGGCAGCAACTACCGCGCCCCCGGTTCCTCCCGACCCCCCCCCGACCCCCGGGGCCGCGCAGGCAGCCCCCCCACCCCCCGGCTCCGGTCCCCGCGCGCTCAGCGACCTTTGGCCTCCGCCCCCCGCCTTCACCCTGTCCCTCGCGCTCTCCCCAGCCCCCCCCGCCCCCCTCCCGGCCCGTTCCCCCGCCGCGGCGCGGCGCCCGCCGAACGGGCCCACCTTCCCCCGCGAGTCCTCGGCCGCGGCGCCGGGCGGCTCCGCCATCTTCCGCCCACCCCGGTCATGTGACTGCCGCGGGGGGCGACGGGAAACGCAGTCCGCCCCATCGTCCCACCGCCAGGGGGCGCCCTCCCCCCCCCCGCAGCGCTCGTAACCGCCCTGACGTCAGCGTGACGCACCGCGCCGGGCCCGGGGCTGAGCCCCCGGCCGTGACGGGCCCCGCGGAGCCGCTGGGTCACCCTTGTGGGGCGGGGGAGGGGCTCTGACGAGTAAAAGTGAGGCAAACCCCGGAGTTTGGGGTAAAGACGGTTTAATAGGTAACGAAGAAGCGGCGCAGGAGCAAAGCGGACCACCGCGGGGGGGTCCGGCCTCCAGCCACCCCCGGGCAGCCGGGCGCCATCCCGCCGAACGGTGACACCGTCATTCCAAACGTTCCCCGCCTCACTCCTCCCCGGGGTTCGTACACCGCGCGCGACGACGTGTGACACGGAACACCCCTGGGGTCGGTCGGGGTCGGCTGTCCCGGCTGTGCCCCCTCCCGCCCCCTCAGCCCCGCTGGTGGGGGTGAGGAGCAGGAGCGGCCTCGAGAGCTCAGCGACAGACCAAAACTGCCGTGTGCTGTCACACCGCTGCCCTCCCCAAGCGACCTGGCGCTGTGCTGGCCGCTAGCAAGGGCATCAACTCCGTCCCAGCCAGGACTGCGACAGGAGGGGAGCCGGAGCCGGCAGCGTCCACACCGGGGTTTGCTGGCGGGTCACGGTGCACCAACCAGTCGCAGAGTCCATCTATGTCGGCAGCCGCCAGCACTGCCACGGGGCAGCCGGGCCTTGTGTCAGCTACGTGGGAGAGCAATGGGGCTGGAAAAATAAATTATCTCTCGAGCGGGTTAAACAGACATAAATAGCATGAGCAGAGCCCAGCCGAAGCCAGACCGAGTGCTGAGGAGCATCTCCCGCCATGGCCTGGCACCCTCAGTCCCACAGCGCTGCCTGTGGCCCAAAAAGCGCCTGCGCCCGGCCCGTGAACGCTGACACCGTCTGCTCCGCCACCTCGTCCAGAAACAGGCTGGCCAGCTGGGCGTGCAGCAGTGAGCGGAACTCGAAGGAGACCTGGTGGGGAGTGGGGAGGTGGTGGGAGGCTCAACGGAGTGGGCAGAGCTGATGCTGCCTGCAGCCCTGCCTGCCCCAGGGAGGCACTCACTGAGAAATCCAGCACGCAGGTGTCTGTCCGTCCGGGCAGCCCTGGCCCAAACTGCCACAGCGTCTCCAGGTGCCTGAAGAGGCGGCAGTCCCGGCTGATGGCCTGCGGCAGGGAGACAGCTCAGGAGGCCGCTCTGCTCCCAAGGGATGGTCCCAGCACCCCGCGTCTCCCTGGAGCTGTTGGGGTCTCAGGCTGCCCAGGCACAGCCCAATGCCCCAGTCCCGTCCTGCCTACCCGGATCCGCCGGGAGCCCAGGAAGACCTCGGAGACGTAGTGCTCCAGGAGGGGCGGGAAGCCAACCTCGAGCTGTGCCTGCAGCACCTGCCCGCAGCGGGAGAGCACGGCCGACCGGCTGCACCAGGGCACGAAGAGCCAGTACTCGCCCACGTTGGCCACCAGCTCATACATCTGCTCTGGCGAGTACCTGGGCCGGAGGCACCGGTCAGGGGCCGCACAGCCCGGCTGGTGCCCCGCGGGGCCGGGACCTGGGAGAACTCACCCCAGGACCCACCGCTCCCGGTGCGCGCTGGGGCCGGTGCCCGCCGGGATCAGAACGGCCACGCTGGTTGCACCGGCAGAGACGGGGGGATGCCGAGAGACCTGGAGGGACGGTGGGGTGGTCAGGGAGCCAGTCCTGCTGCCCCGCTGTACGGCACCGCACCGGCCCCGCCGCTGCCCGCCGCCACCCGCAGCGTTTCGAGCAGCGTCCGCCCTCACCCGGCCATGGCTCGGCTCTGCCCCGCCGGTACCGGGGCGGGACGGTCTCGTGCTCCCGCTGACATCACGGTGATGGGGCGCCGGGGCAGGACCGGGCGCTCCGCCTCCCCCCCGCCCACGGGACGGACCCGGCGTCACCGGTGTCTCGGGAGCTGCGGCGGGGCAGGGGGAGGCGGGAGGGGGACTGGACCCTCCGAGCCGGGCAGGGCCGGGGGCAGCAGAGCCGTCCCCGGGGGGGGGGGGGGCAGGGGACAGGACCAGCACAGGACACGAACACAGGAGCAGCCTCTTTACTGTCACACGGGGAGGTCCGGGCACCAGCGTGGGCTCAGCCCTTCAGCCCGAGGAGCCGCTGCAGTGTTCCCCCTCTCCCAGGGGACGGCGGGAGGCCCCCAGCCCCTCTGCGGGGCCAGAGGTGGCGGGTGGGTTCAGCCCCTGCACTGCACTCCTCCCTGGCACGCTGACAGCAACAGGACATGGACCCTTGCCTCCCGTCCCACCGATGTGGGATCCGTGGGGTTGGTGTGTGATGGTCGGGGGGGTGCGTGACTCCCTCACGGGCTGCGCTCCTGGCTCAGGCGCTGCTGCAGGAGGTCCCAGGCCTTCTCCACCTGCCAGAGAACCCACACGGGAAGGCACGTCAGAGTCCACAGCCAAGCCAGAATAAGGCAAGCATCACTACAGCATGGGCAGGAGCACCACCCGAGATCCCAGGCTTCCTGTCCCTTCCCTGCTGCATTTACATACCCAAATTCATCCCTTGTGGCCGTGCCCAGAGGCAGCCTCAATGGTGAGCAGCACACCCAGGTACACCACGCGTGACCCGGGCACAACACTGAGCCCTCTGGTCCCCGTCACGGTCACCTGTCTCCCCCTTCACCCCCCGAAACAGACCCCAGTGCCGCAGCCAGCCCAGGGCTCACCTGCTTGCGCGTGACGTCATGCTCCCAGAGTGTGCACAGCACCACCTGAGACTGCTCCACCCTTTGGCTGTTGGTCATCTGGCTCCGCAGCCGGCTGCGAGCAGCCTCCTCGCTCAGCCCGTCCCTGGCCATGATGCGCTTCACAGCCTGGCAGGACCAGAGGGGACTCAGGCGCTTGGAGGGAAAGCTGAGACCCAGCCCCAGCAGCGAGCAACAGGCCAAGGGGTATCGCCCACCTCCTCCTCCGGGATGATGGCCGTCCACACCTCATGGACCATGTCTTGCCAGCCAGCCTCCAGCAGCACGGCAGCATCCAGCACGCACACAGCCTTTCCTACGGAACGAGGCCATTCCTCATTACCTGGCAATCACAAGGCAGCACGACTGCTCCTTGGAGTCCAGCCCAGCCAGGCCACTTATGCTCCTTCCTGCAAAATGGCAGCGCAGATGCTTTACTGCTGAGCCAAAGAACCTCCTGTGGCAAAGAGCGCAGCAGGCAGAGGCTGTGTTTGTTTTAAGGGCACACCCGGGGTGGCAGGTCACCTGGGCACAGCAAGCCAACGCCTTCAGCCAAATGCCTATTGAGCTACCAACGGCATCTCCCAAGAGCAGGAAAAAATCTGCTCCCAGAAGGAATACACACCACACTCACTGCTGGAGCACTTCACTAAACCCAAACTTGAAGTCAAGTGGGAAGGAGAAAGCAACCTCCACCCTCCTTCAGAGCTGGATGCCTGCGGGAAGCCTGTCCCCGCTGCCGGCCCAGCTGAGCGCAGGGTTTGCTCAGAGATGTGCTAGTGAAAATCCCCAGCAAGCTGCGCCGCAGAGAAGAGAGGGTGTCTGAGCATGGAAAATACTCATGGTGCTGCCAAAAGCAGTAGGTTCCCAGGGCTCTGGGTCGTGGTGTGCTGTGTGAGACCATGCCCCCAACTCCCACCGTCGTGCTGCAATGGAAGCCACCCCACTTACCTTGAGCATCTGCCTCCCTGATCCGCTCCTTGACCATCCGCGCCATCTCAGGCCACACGATGTCTGTGAGACTCTTCAGCCGCTCCTAGAAAAGACCGCAATGGAAGTCTGTTACTCGCCCTCAGAACCCCTGAGCAGCCAACAAGGGGACCACTGGTGGCAGCAGTGGTCACAGAGGGCACCCAGAAAGAACCCGCTAAAACCCCGGGGACGGACCCAGCCCATCGCCTGCTGGCCAAGCGTAAGGAAGGAGAGCTTCCAAGCTGGCCAGGGGCTCCCACGCCTGCTGACGGGGTCCAGGCTCCTTTTCCTATTATTTCCCTTGCCCGGCCAGGCTCAGCAGAACCTCGGTGTCTGCTGCCAGAGACACTTTGCAAAGACCTGCCCTGTGGCACAGCGAGCTCCCCATGCAGCAGCACCCATGTGAGACCCCTCTGTCTCGGGGGAGCCCCTCGAGCCGCCTCCAGCTCTGGGGCAGCCCGCAGGACCCGAGCGAAGGGCCGAGCGCTGGCCCGGCCAATGCAGCCAGGCACAGAGGGTCAGGTGCGGCTGCCGTGTCACGCAGCCCTGCTGGGTACAAGCCCAAACCACCAAAGGGTCAGAGAGCACCAGGTCCGCGTACGTCAGCGCTGTCGCTCTGCACTGGGTGAAGGACAGGGGGGACGGGGATGGGGACGGGGGCAGGGAGGCAGCAGCATCTGCCGGGGCGGGAGGAGCATGTCCAGCACGGCTGCTGACTTGGCTACAGAGACAAGATCTCTGTGTCCTGCCCTGTCCGTACGGTCACTGCCAGAAAGTACAGTCAGGAAGGCGTCACCAGCTCAAAGGGCTGAAAAATAAAAAGCCTCAGCACAGATGGAGAGTTCCCTGCTCAGGAGATTAAATATTGACAGTCTCTGTGCTGCTCTTACCTGGTTTCCAAACACTTTGGCCCCAAGGACTTTCCTGTTAATCGTCCCATCTTCATTTAGGATTTCTGCAAGACAGAAGCAGAACAGGTTTGGGAGGAATGAATCCAACTCACTTCCCTGCGGCGAGCCCAGGTCAGGGTGAAAGGATTTCAGCTCTCAGAGGGACCCAGAAAGGAGCAGTAGAACCTGACCTGGCAACTCTTCACCTCACCCCAGAAAAGGACAGGGCAGAGCATTCCCTAGACCAACGGCAGCCCGGTTCGGCCTCCCACAGCAGCCGCTTTACAGTAGCTCTGACATGGGATGCAAAAGACTTGGGGAAAGCAGCGGTTTGCTGCGCTCAGGCCCAACCATCACCAAATCAGCTACAGAGCCCCCCCCAGGTGGTGTGGAGCCCAAAGGCCACAGGGAGGGGGGGAGGGCAGGCAGGACGGCTCCCTGGGACGATGGCACACCCCTCCCTCCTCTTCCTCCTCCCAGTCTCCCCCACAGCCTTCAGTGGCTCTACCTGCCCCAAAGGCCGCCACCACCTGCTCGTAGGCAGGGCCACTGGGGACATAGATGGTGTGGCCCAGCTTGTCGGCATCGATGAGGAAGGCTCCCAGGTGCCCCAGGAGTTTGGCGATGGAGGTTTTCCCGCTCCCGGTTCCTCCGGTCAGGCCGATCACGTATGGGCGCGAAGGCAAGGCAGGGTCTTGCTAAGGGAAGAAGGAAAGCTGTTGCCAGCAGACAGAGGACATGGGCTCTGCTGGAGAAGGATCCTGACCACCTGGCCTGGAGGTGGGCATGGAGCGTCCTGGTGCTGCGGAGCGGAGCCCTGCCCCTGCCGGGGGCCAGCACAGGCAGCACGTAGGCAGTCCTCCAAACTTGTCCCTCTGCAGCAGGGGGACAAGCTGGCTCTTCAGCCCCCAAGGCTGCCACCCCTCCTCCCAGGCACACCGTCACCCACCGCAGCCCGTGGCTCCCCAGGCGTCCCCCCTCACCCGCGGGGGCCGCAGCAGCGTCCCCAGCAGCCTCTGCCGGAGGCTGGAGGAGCTGATCTTCTCCTCCTCGTTCTGACTGTGGTTGGGGTCCTTCATCAACAGGATCTCGTAAAGAGCCAGCTCAGGGAGCCCCTGCCGAGAGGAGAGAGCCCCGAGGGCCGTCAGCCCCAGCAGCCACTGGTTGGGGTCGTGCTGCGCACAGAGGCTGCTGCTGCACCACCCTTGAGGTGCATGCGGCTGGGGGCAGCTCGGCGCAAAGCTCCCATCTGTGGGTGCTGGCAGACACGTGCGCTGGCACTGTGCCCTCAGCCCGGGTCGCGGCACACCGGGGCACTGAACAGCCACATCTGCTCATCGAGACCCCATTTGCCCGCAGCCAGCGGCAGGCTGGGGCGAGGGGGCGGGAAGGGGCAGCCCACCGGGCTCCTGCGCAGGCATTACATTTTCAAGTCTCTTCTTGTTCACAGCCTCCCCACCCCTGCGGGTCTCCTCGCTGACCACCAAGCACTGCAGGTCGGGGTCTGTGACCGAGGGGCCGTAGGGGTCAACCAGAGGCACAATGTCGTAACGCAGCGAGGGATTCACATCCTCCAGGAACTCGCGCAGCTTCGCCGCTCGCACCTCATACGGCTCGATCAGCTCCGCCAGGACCTTGTCTGCCGGGCACCGGGAGGGTGGAGAAGCAAGAAAGCGTCTGTTTAACAACACGCAGCTCCTGGAGCAGCGGTGGAGAGCAATGGAAAAGCAAGACTGGGAGATGGAGATAAACCCTGTCTGTGACCCTGGGGGGCTGCCTCCTCCTGTCCCCGCTGCACGCCTCGCTTGCTGGCGTGGATGGGACACTGGGTCCCCACCGTCACCCTGCCTGGAGAGCACTGCCCAGGTGAATATGGCTTCCGGGACCCCACACACCGTGGAGCCCCCAGACCACCAGCCGTGACGCCGGCCCCTCTCACCTCCCCGTCACGGTCAGTACCGGGCTGACGCCTCGGCCCCACACCGGCAGCAGGCCCGGCCGCCCCCGGCTCCCCCCCGCGTCCCTGCCCCGGGACTCACGGTGGAGCAGGTCGCCGTCGGCCACCCCGGCCAGGAGCCGGTGGCGCGCCAGGAGGCAGCAGGCGCTGAGCAGGAGGCGGTGGGCGCCGTGGAGGCGGTCGAAGGTGCCGCCGACCACCACGTCGGAGAAGTCGGGGAGCGCCGCCTCGGGGTCCTCCTCGGGGTCGCCGTCGGGGCCGCCCTCCTCGGCGTCCTCGGGGCCGCCCAGCAGCAGGGCGGGCAGGCGCGGGGGGCAGCCGTAGGCGGCGGCCGCCAGTTGCTGCAGGCCGAGCTGCACCGGCCCCGGCGGCCCCGGCGCCTCGGCGGCGGAGGCGAGCAAGACGCGGGGCGGGCGGGCCAGGCGGCGGGGGAGGCCGGGGCCCAGCAGGACGCGCAGGTCGAGGCCCCGCTGAGCCGCCGCCGCCGCGTAGAGCGCCGCCAGTGCCCGCAGCAGCGCGGGGCCGGCGGGGGGCGCGGCGGGGCGCGCGGCGGGGGCGGCGAGGGGCAGCCCCGGCTGCAGGTGCACGTACAGCGGCCCCGCCACCACCCCCGCCGCCGCCGCCAGCGCCGCCGCCGCCCGCCGGGGCAGAGCGGGCAGCGGCGCCGTCAGCACCAGCAGCCCCGAGCCGAAGGGCGGCATCGCCCCGCCGGAAGCGCCGCCGCCGCCGACCCGGAACGCGCCGCGGGACCGCCCCGGCACCGGCACCGCCCCCCGGCGCGGCGGCGGCGGGACGCCCCGGTACTGTCGAGCGTCGGGACAGGGCTCCGCCCGCGGGGGGAGGAGACGGACAGACCCGGCCCCCCGCCCGCGGCACCGGGGGAACCCCCGGGCACGGCCCCGCGGCGGTTCCCGCCAGCCCCGCGGGGCACGGCAGGATCCCGGGACACCCTCCCGCGGCACCCCCCGGGGATCGGTCTGAACCCCCCGCCAGCCCCCCGGGCAGGGCTGCTCGGCGGGAGGGACGGAGCCGGGAGCCGTGCGGCTGCAAAAGAGCTTTATTTGCAACACGGTGGGACCGAGCACCCCCCCGCCCCCGACCGGGTCGGACACCGCGGGGCCGGGGGTCCACACGGCAGCGCGGCTGCCCCGGTGTCACGGCGGCTCTGCTCAGGGCTGGTCCCCGCCGGCTTCGCCACAGCCGAACACGAAGTCGTGCATGGCCTGGACGTACGCACAGCCGTCGGGGCTGGTCAGCCTCAGGCGCAGGAGTGGGGCGAAGAGCTGGGTGGTGACGCAGCGCAGGGGAGGGCAGGGGGTGCCGATGGCCTCCAGGAACGCCTGGCACCGCAGAGGGGTCAGACCCGTCCCCAGCACAGCCCCATGGCCACCCCCAGGCACGGAGCCCTTCCCAGACCCCATCCCACAGCACTGACCTGCAGGACCTCCTCCACCTCCTGGGCCGTGTCGCGGAAGAGGCTCTGGCAGTGCTGCAGGTACTGGCGGTAGAGGCCCCGTGTCTCGGCGTCCAGGCCCTGCAGCTCGCTGCCCTCGGGGTCTGGGCGCTGCAGGTTGGCCAGGAAGCTGGTGTTGACAGGTCCACACTCCACCAGCGTCAGGCTGCGGGAGGGAGCGGGGTCGCAGCCCTGAGCCAGGCGTGTGAGCTGGCACAGCGCACCCCATCCTGGCATCCCCCCATCCCGGTGTCTGGGGTCAGCAGCGCAGCCCCTGGTGGTGCTGCCAGTACTCACTGAATGTTGAAGGGCCGCAGGACGATGGCCAGGCTCTCGCACAGCCCCTCCACTGCAAACTTGCTGGCGCAGTACACGGAGTTGAAGGGCAGCCCTGGGGCAGAGATGCACCCTGAGCACCGGTCCCTTCCCCATGGCTCCCCGTGCCACAGGGTGCCGGGTGTCCCACCAAAGCAGGGCCACGTCCCACCTTGCAGCCCCCCGATGCTGCTGGAGATGATGATCCGCCCAGCCCTGCGGCGCTTCATGGCGGGCAGGAATGCCTGGATGGTGCGGACGGCCCCGAAAAGGTTCACGTCGAAGAGGGTCTTCATGGCTTGGTCGGAGCAGGTCTCCAGAGGGCCCATCAGTCCCACCCCCGCGTTGCAGACTGCCGGGCACAGTGCTGGTGAGCGGGGCACCACCACCCCCTGTCCACTCCCCAGCACCGTCAAGGTGCCAGAAGACAGGAACATGGGGGCCCTTCCCTGTTGATGGGCCAGTGACCCTCGGCACCCCCAAACCCAGCACCTGCCCTGCTGAACACATCCCAGTCCAGCCCCAGGACTGAGGGCACCTCCCGTCATCTGTTATCTGCTCCCTGAGGGCTGGCAACCCCAGAGACTTCCCCCCAGCCACCCTGGGGACAGTGGGGGCACTGGGGAGGGCCGTACCCAGCACATCCAGCCGCTTCCCCTGCACCTGCTGCGCGGCAGCCGCCAGCGATGCCGGGTTGGTGACGTCGAGCTGCAGGACCTCCAGCGTGTCAGGGCAGGAGCCCCCCAGGCGCTCCAGCAGCCGCTCGCCCTTGGCCAGGTCACGCATGGTGGCATACACTGGGGGAGAGAGCACAGTGGCTGGCAGCGGTGCTGCCGAGCTGCTCAGCCGCGCCGGCCCCAGCCCACCCCCAGAACCGGCTGTCCTTGGCGGGGCGCTGCCTGGCCCAGGGGACCCCCAAGGGTACTGGACCCCCAGTGCAGCATCACCCCTTTACCTTTGAACCTGTGAGCGGCATCAGCCGCCAGGCGCACAGCCAGCCCCAGGCCGATGCCTGAGGAACAGCCTGTGATCAGCACCGTAGTTTTCTCCATGGGCGGACAGTGCCGGCCGAGGGGGCCGCGCCGTTTAATAGGGCTGGGAGGGAGGTCCCCCCGCCCCACGTCACGGCTGTTGTGTCTGCTGCCTTATCTCAAGGCCCCTCCGCCCACCTCCTTGCCTGTGCCCGGGGCTCCCTGAGCCTTGATGATGGTGCACCTGCTGCGATAAAACCCCTACGGTGCCAGGACCCCCCATGGGAGGAGGCTCTGGGACACAAGGGGAGCCACAGCCCCAGGGGTCGGCACCAGCCAGGGCCAGCTCCAGCCGTGCCGCACTGTGCCAGGCACCCCGGCTGCTGGCACGCATCTGGCAGCGTGCTTTCCCTGCTGTGCAGGCACAGGGGCCGAGCGCCGCTCCCCTGCCCCAGTTTCACACACGTCCCACGCTGGAGAGAGGAGATGGACAGACACAGGAGAAAAGAACGCTCAGTGGTTGAGCCTTTAATCGTGCCACGGGCTGGCAGTGCCGTGGCCGAGCTCTGCCCGAGCCCCAGCCAGAGGTGGAAAGGTGTAGAAAACCCCATCCCAGGGAGCGCGGCCCCAGTGTCACTGCAGAAAACTCCACAAAGTCTCTTTCAATGCAAAAGGCACCAAGCGTGGCCAGGGCCGTGCAGCGGCAGGTCCCTGCAGGCACTGGGGTCCACGGGGCAGGCAGCTGCCCCAGTGCAGGACAGCCCAGGACCACCACACTGGGGGGGGAGGCCGGTTCCCTGCTTCCCCCAGGGGCAGGGGCTGCTCTGCCCCAGCCCCGCTGCCTCCTCCCTGGCTGCTTCTCCACCACCACCACCCCCGCCAGCCAGCCAGAGTTGGGGGGATCCGGGCAGGGGACACGTGCATGCCCTGACCCTCTGTCCCTCTGCACAGTCCCAGCTCCTGTCAAGCTCCAGCTGGAAGTTCCGGGGGAGCACAGCCCTCGTCTCCAGGCTCGTGCCTGGGGCAGCCCCGCTTTCCCGGGGACAGGCTTGGGGCCGGCAGGGCTGAGCACAGAGCACGACACAGGATGGGTCCCTGGGGCAGAGCCTGCCCCCCATCCAGCTGCCAGCCCAACTCAGGGCACGTTCCAGGCTGGTTGGGGATCACCGGGGCTCTGCACCGTCATTCCAGCGTGGCTGGGACTTGGCTGTCAGGCCAGGAGCTGCAGGAGCCTGGAGGCAGGAGGGTGCGGGGTCTCTGCCCTCCATCCTGGGGAGGCTCTGGAGGCACGGCCCAAAGTCACGCTGGCCCAGCTCGGCTGCGCCACAGGGCACTGGGGTAATATTTGAGGAACAGCTTCCTGGCGATCTCCAGGGTGTCCCCAGCCGGCACAGCCGGGTAGCGCTTCTTGTTGTAAACAAAGCCTCTCTCCACCTGGAAGACAGCCTGGTTGAACTGGTCCTGGTGGAAAGGGCTGCCCGAGTTGAGGCTCTCCACCAGGGCAGAGACAAAGAGGCTCCAGCGCACGCCGTAGTAGTCCAGCACCAGCCCCCCGAGCTGCTTGTTGGCATAGTCCAGGATGTTCCCGCTGGGTCCCCAGAGCGTCACCTGGTTCCGGGCGTTCAGCTCGTACTGCTCAGCCTCCCGGTCGCTGGTGGCCACGGCACGGGCGCTCTCCAGCCAGCGGCCCAGCAGGAAGAGGCTGTGGCTGGAGAGGAGGCTGTCAAGCTCTGGCAGCAGGTCGTAGACCAGCACGCCACCGGCCGTCAGCAGCTCTGGCAGCGCGTGGCTCTGGAAGGCACTGCGGATGCTCAGGTAGTAGTCGCTCACCAGCTGCTGAGCCGCCTGCCGCGTGACGTCCACCAGGTCGTAGCGGAAGGTGGGGCTGGAGCCCAGGTCCGCACCGGCGCTCAGCAGCAGGCGCCAGGCCTCGTACACGTCGCTGGCATTGTACCACAACTCGGTGTCCATGTGCAGGGAGGGCCGGCGCACCAGCGGGCTGCGGTTGTGGTTGACGCAGACGCCGGTGCAGTTGTACACGCTGCGGAGGAGCAGCCGCCAGGCACTGGCTGCTGCAGCATTTGGGGCGCCATAGCGGCGTTCGGCGTAGCGGGTCACCCAGCTGGGGAGGTCGAGGGGCTCCTGACTCCAGCCCAGCTCGTTCATCAGCTCATACACCATGTCGTTCTGCTCAATGCCCTCAGGAACCAGCCCAGTGCCCACCATGGTGGAGTTGGGGAAGCGGCGAGCTGCGAAGGGGCCGTGGTTGATGGCCTCTACTGTGCCAAAGAGGCCATGATTGCCCCCAAAGTTGTGCAGCATGCACCAGATGAAGGGCTGCCCATAGAAGGACTCTGTCCACTGGTAGACAGGCTTGGACTCGGCGAAGAGGTCGAGGACGATCATCCTGCCAAGGGGCACGCCGTGCAGCAGGGCCCGCACCTGCGCCGGCTGCCAGAAGTCCGGCTGGTGCTGGAAGAGCCAGCCCTGCATCAGCCACAGGGCCTCGGGGTCGGCTGGGGACAGAGGTGCACAGGGTGAGGTTCCCCTCCGGGCAGGTCACACCGGCGCAGCCGCCATGCTCCCAGCACAGCGGGCGTCCCGTGAGAGCCCAGAGCCATCGACTGCCCCTCCTAGAGGGGGCTTTGAGGGTCTGGCACCAAAGGGGTCTGCTGAGTGCAGGCAGCTCAGTGCTCCCATGGAGCCCACAGCCATCCCCTCCCCAGCCCCCGGCTCTCCCCGCCCAGAGCCCCACGGCCGGGCCGGCTCCGCACACTGACCCACCTCCCGTCATCGACCTGAAGACAGCGTTGCTGACCCTGGAGAGATAGGGAGGGTCAGAGGAGAGGGGGGTCATCTCGTTGAAGGTGTCGGCGCTATAGACGTGGTCTGTGCCGAACTCCTTGATCAGCTCCTTCAGGAAGAGGGTCCCAATCACCTGGAACATGGGGTCCTCCGGGTCCAGCAGGTAGGTACACGAGTAGGTGCAGTCAAAGTGGCTCCAGCCCCCGAGGCGAGTGGCATTCACACGTGGAAAGACTCTGTGCCGGAGGGTGGAGATAGGGATCATGATCGGGACAGGACTGCTGCACCCCTGCAGGGACAGGGCAGCCTCTCGGGGAAGCCAGTGTGGGGACAGGAGGGCCATGAACCACGTTGGCCCTGGGAGCGCCCTGTGCAGCTGACACTGGCCAGAAGTGGGACCCTGGGAAGGGCACGGGGCTGACAGCGGGGAATGGGCTGCAGCCAGGACTGATCTGCCCTTTGGGTCCATGAGTGTGCGGGGCTGCACCTACCGAAGGACCCCCTGGGGCACGTGGCCCGCAAAGGCCGGCAGCACCGTGATCATGCCCAGCGAGCGCATCCTCTCCACGATCCGGTACTGGGAGAGAGAAAAAGGGAGGGAGCAGGGGGAGAGGAGCCCCCACCTCCCCATGAGGGGTCCTCGGGTGCCTCTGGAGCCCGAGGAAGGGAGCCACAGCCCCCAAGCCTCCGCCAGTGCTGTCTCAGCCCCAGGGAGCGGGGCAGGGGGTCGCAAGGGTCTGCCCCGGGTGTGCGGGCAGCCCCGGTGCCCCCGGTACCTGCAGGTAAAGCTGCTTGAGGTGCCAGGATGGCGGCAGCGGCCCTGCCCAGCCGCGGAGGTTCCCCATGCGGTTCCAGGCCAGGAACGCCGGCCCGGTGAAGTAGGCGTCGATCTCTGACTGGTTCAGGCCCAGGGAGCGGTACACCTGCGGGGCAGTGGGGGCTCAGCGGCCCCGTGGCCACCCCGCCGCCCTGCCCGGTCCCGCCGGCCCCGATACTCAACCCGCTGCCAGGCTGCCTCCTGCCCGGCGAAGGCCGGCGCCAGGTTGATGCCGCTGAGCGCCATCCAGTCGATCTCCCGCTCCCAGCGCGCCCAGTCCCACCAGGCGTAGGAGTAACTCTGGGTGCAGACGTTCTGGTAGTAGCGGTACCTGGGGGGAGGGGGAGGCTGCGGGCCGGGCCCCCCCTTCCCGGCCCCGCTCCCCTTACGTAAGGGCGCCTTGTCCCGGGCTAACGAGGCGTGAGCAGCGCCCGGCGCCGCGCTCGCACCCGGCCCGCCCCCGCGAGACGGGACAGGACGGGACGGGACGGCCCCGGCGGGACCCCGCGGCCCCGTTACCTGCCGGCGGCGGTGGCGCGGATCTCGGCCCGCAGCCGCGGCAGCGGGTCGGGCAGGCGGAGCTGCACCCCGGACCAGGAGAGGTGGCAGCCGCAGAAGTCGCGTAGGTAGCGGTACAGGCCGGCGGCCGCCGCCACGCCGCTGGAGCCCGTCACGGCCACGGCCACGGCGGCGTCGGGCGGCGACCGCAGCCGGTAAGTGTCGGGTCCGCCCGCCGCCAGTGCCGCCTCTACCGACAGCGCCACGGCGGCGGCCCGCGGGCCCAGCAGGCGCCGCGCCAGCGCCCGCACCGCCGCCTCCTGCCGCGCGTCCCCCGCGCCCGCCCGCGGCACCCGGAGCCCCACCGCCGCCACCGCTGCCGCCGCCGCCATGACCAGCAGCGACAGCCCCGGCCGCGCCGCCATCACCGCTTCCTGCCCCAGTGCTGCCGCGCTCCGCCAATCCGCGCCGCCGACCGCGGGGCGTGGCCGCCGGCCGCCAATCAGAAGGCGGCAGTGGGCGGGGCGGGGCCGAGCCGGTACCGGGAGCGGGGCGGAGGAGGCACCGGGAGGTTCCGGCGGGGCGGAGGCGGGCGCTGCCTGTGCCCGGTGCGGACGGGGCCGGGGCTGCAGCTCCTGCGTGGGGCAGCGGGACCCCCGCGGGGCGCAGGAGCCGCCAGGGCGGCCCGGTCGGTGCGGCGGCTCCGGGGCTCCGGGCTGTTTTCATACCGCGTTTTCTACCCGCCACGGCTCCGCCCCGCTGGGCGAACCGGACCGCCGCGGTCCCGGAGCATCCGCCAGCCCGGGAGAGCGGCGCTGCACGGCTCCGGGCTCCCGGGATGGGCAGAGAGCCGCCCCGCCGCCGCTCCGGCCAGAAGAGGGCGCTCCGAGACCGGGTCCCGTGGCTCTGCCAGGCCCGACCGACCCCCGGTAGCCCGACCCCGCGCCCCTCTGCGCCCGGCGGGGCTCAGCCCTCGCCGCCGGGGGAGGCGGGCGGGCGCAGGGCCCGGGGAGGCGGGGGGAGCCCCGAGGGGCGGCTGCCCCCGGCCCCGCGCTCGGCCCCGGCAGCGGAGGCAGACCCCCGCAGGCCGGGGGGGCACAGTCGTGACCCCCCCCCGCGGGGAGCAGGGTGTCCCGCGGCTCCCGGAGGGGTCCGTGGGCGCGTCCCGGGCCGCGGGGGGCGGCCGTGCCCCCTCCTTTGGTGCAGAAGGGACGGGGGAGCTCGGGCAGCCCCGGCCCTGCCTGCGGGGGGGACCGGGGGCACCGGCCGTGCCAGGCGGCAGCGAGGGCTGTCCCTGCGGCCCCGGGGCCGTGAGAGCGGCCAAGCGGAGCCATGGAAACGGGCAGAAACACCGGGATTGCAGACGGGAGTGGTGCAAGAGAGAGGGGGAAAGGGGAGAGCAGCCCCTGGCCACAGCTGGCACCGGCGGGGACCCCCATCCCAGGGGCGCCGGAGGACGAGGGACAGGCATCCCCCGCTGCAGGCGCTCCTCGCCCTCCCCAAACACTCCACACTCCGGGCTGCACCAACGTCAAAAACACAATTGCCAAACGCCTGCAGAATCCCCTCTTCCGCACATATGGAAAAACCCCTCGGGCAGCTCCAGGCCCTGCAGGAAAGGCCTGAGTAAACACATCCCTGTCCCTCCCGGGTGCAGAGCGGGTCCCCGCGGGGGACAGCCTGGGGCTGGGGGGCCGGGAGCAGGGCAGCAGCCCCCAGCAGGCAGAGTGTGTTTGCCACAGTCCTCATGAAAGGGCATCCGTGGCCCCTAGGTTTAATCAAGACTTAACTTTTCCTCCTGCAAAACCGCTCGTCTCGCTGCGTTAATGGGTTTATCCGGGCAGGCAGGAGGCTCCAGGACACGCTGGCCCCGGCTCGGCCTCTGCTCAGGATGTCAGCCGGAGCACGATAAGCACAGAGGCGTTCCAGCCGAGGCACGGTCACGCCGTCCCTCTGTACAACCCAGCTCTGCCCACCCCGTCGGCCTCCCGGCCACCACGGCGATGGGAGCCTGGGGCGGGAAAGCTGAAGGCCTCAGCTCCCCCCGGGCAGATTTTGGGGCTCTTCCCAGCATGGCGCAGGGAAGAGGCGCTGCCCGGGAGCTCCCTGCAGAGAAAAAACAGAAAAGAGGCCGCACTGCTTGTTGTGCAGTTAGTTTAATTTATACAGCGACTGCCAGCAATACATCTCACCCGGGGCAGCAGGACTGGTGTGACTGCTCCACCTGCAAACCAGCTTTGATTTCGCCTTTCATTCTGCGACCACCACTGTAAACACAGAGCGACCTCCGCCCGTAACCGCAGCGATCACCCAGGAGCTGCTCAGGCGCAGCACCAGGATCCCCGTGCTCTGCACATGCACCCGGTGCGGCACGCAGCGCACACACACCTTTCTCACATGAACAGCCCTGCGCTGCAAGGAATTTCCTCCTCAGTTCCAGGTTACAATGATTCTCATTATCGTTCTAATCTTTTCATACACAAATAGTTCAGACCCACTGTGACAATTAAACACGACAGTTACACACAGCACTAACACACACACACTCCCCACTGCTCCTACAGCTACATCAAGTTGAGGAGGGCAAGAAATTATTCACATCTTGCACAGGAGAAAAAGCAACAGCTACTGTGGGGAAGCACCACCGGGACTCCACTGCCATGGGGGTATTTCGGCAACTCGGCCTCTGTTTGCCTGTGAGGGCTCCTTAGGCCCCGCACACACATGACAACGCACATCACTGGTACCTCCACCTTCGCAAAGCTGCCTCCACTGATGCCAGCTCTACATGGGCATTATCTGGATGTGCCTCAAGGACTCCGCAGTCTCAGGGCTTTGCCTTTAAACAAGAAACCCAAGAAATTCCACTGCCAGTGATCAGTATGACAGTTTGCACCGCAGCTCACCCCTCCTCCAGCTTGCCCCAGGCAGCCGAGCCCCCCCCCGCTGTCTCCGGAAACAAGAGGTGGAAGGGACCTTTGCTGCTGGACTCGGGGCTTTGCCTGGGATATGAGCGCGTGGGTGCACAGTTGAAGGAGCATCTGTCTCCATGGAGGAAAGGAACAGCCTTTCTTGCAAGGACAAGGTGTTTCCCCATCACTAGAGCAAACAGAGCCACCATACGCCCGGCTGAGGCCGAGTCCCACCCCTTCACATTGCCTCCTCAAGCCCCTCAAAGAGCTGAACCCCTGCACAGGATGAGACGTTGGTTTTTGCCAGATTAAAACATGGCACGTGTGGAAGCCCTGGGGGTGGGAGAAGCACACCCTGGATTGTCAGCTGCCCCACTGGTCATAATTTGTTTAATCAGAGGCAGAGACACACGGGATCCACATGTAAAATTTTCTTAAAAAAAAAAAAAAAAAAAAAATCTCTTCCTGAGCAGCAAGCTGTGCGCAAGCTGAAGTTGTCACCTTTTCTCCATGTGCTCGTATGCCCCCTCAGCCCTGATAAGTCTGCTGGGGAGTTCACAACACGAGAAGTACGCTATTACACACCAAACTCAGACACTTCATGCACTTAGTATCTTCAGTGGTAAACTTAAGGAATGAAAAGTTTCTTTGATCCAGTGTCACTCATTACCCAAGAATGTCAAAGCTCTTGGCTTTGAAACACCACGGTAACACTTGAGGGTGCTGCAATAAGTTATTTTCTCTATGGGAGGATTACATGCAACTCAGGCACACGGGAGAGGGCTAGCCATAAACACACGACGTTTAACACTGCTTGCGTGGAGGGGCTTTTAGTCGTCAAACCTCCCCTCGCGGATGGTGTCAAAGGAGAAAGGGAGAAACTTGAATCCAGTGCCAGTGTAGAACTTGTTCTGGAACTCAATCCTGCAAGAGAGTGAAGAGTAATTGATCATCAAAAAGGCAGCTCTCAGATATAAGTTAGCAATTAGCAAGAACTCCATTAAAAGTATGATTGTTGACTATAAAAACAAAAAATAAAGCTTTGAAGACAAAAAGTGGTATTATAAGCTAACAAATCTTTTGGCACAAACCCCAAATTTTTGTTCGATGTTTCTGGAGCAGAGCAGAACTGTCCAGGTACTTTGATCTCACCCCCACAGGCAATAAAAAGGCAACAAAAATAGGATGAACTCCCTAACTGCTGTGTCTCTTAGGAGCACCCAGGAGCCCAGAGCACTTCCTATAAACCTTATTACCAAAGCTCGCATTTGAGTTAGAACAAATCTCAGTCGCGTGATGCTCTGCTCAGACTTCCTCCCTCAGCTACTTCTGTTTATTTATTTGAGTGTATTTGGTTTATCCCCACATGACTACTTCTGCTGAGCTCGAGGTGTGCCTGCTGCCTCCAGCTGAGCATTAACTTAGCCCTGTTTGCCTGCTTCCCCTAATAAACTCAGTTTAAAAAAAGAAGTGTTCGAGACCTGTCTAGTGGTCAGCAACAGCCAAATAGGGAAAGAAAAAAAATAATCCCATGATTCACAGTAAAAACAGGCACAGTGTTTCACGAGCCTCGTGAGAAACACTTTCCATTGCGTGATCCACTGAAAAAAAGAAGTCTCTGTAGGAATCAAGCAACAGCAAATTGTAGAGCAATTTAACACAATTCAGGGGAAGTATTTTTATGAAGCACAAAAAGGCAAACTTGGATTATTTTTTTTCCAAATGGGGAATCATGGCAAACTCCAAAGCTGCTGGCATTTCAGCTGGCAAAAAGTCATTTCCCAACAGAGCTCAGGAGGGAAACGTTCAGAAAAACAGCTTTCTGCTCCTGTCTTCTGCTGCCTGTTCTTGCAGATAGGCAGACTTCCCTGTAGAGGAATCCCGAGGATGAGCAGGATTTTCCATGTGGGAGGAAGGGCTCCTTGCCAACACGCTCCAGTTTTTCAGGAACCCTGATAATCTCCATAAGTATCCTGTGACTAAGTAACTATTCTGTAAGCAAAGGGAAATAAGAGGCAGAGGGTTGGGTACATGAGTCACACAGAACCCACTGTAAATGAAATTTTAACCCTGATGATTAACTGTTCCAGCTGGCCCTGACATCTGAAAGCTCCTTTTGGACACACTCAGTTACAACTGGCCACAACTGGATGCCTAAAGCTCGAGGAGAGGCCGTCGTAAGGTTAGGGAACTACTGAAAAAGTTTAAGCCATGATACTCGGTTAAATAAATGTTCTGTGTGTTTTTTCTGCAATTGCCTACAGAAACACCCAGAACCCAACGTCCTTTTTTTTTTGCTATGAGACACCTCTGTTTCCAGGCTCACTCGCGTGCTAGCTCTGTTGCTAAACTCTGCCCTTTGTCTCTCTCATCAGTGACCAAGTTCTGCAGAAGAATTTACTAGACAGTTATCACTGCACTGCGAATAAACAGACTAGAAAGCTTTCTGGCAGTCAGCACTAAAGAAAACCCACTCTTCAGCTTTTTGGTATTAATAATTAGCTTAAGTGTTTGTTGGACTGTAGTTATGTGGATTTTCCAACCAACAGAGCCATAGAGTACCCACACTGTCTGGAAAACTCAGCAACTCTCAGTCCCGTGGGAAGCAGCTGCAGAGACAGTTGTTGAACTGTCATTTAGTACAAGTGCAAATTCCTACTTGGAATTTCTTAATGGCATGTGCCAACGCCTGGGGTCGGCTGCGATTCAGAGCGCACCTCCGAGAGGGCAGCCTGCAGCACACCTCATGGCCAGAAAGGGACGGGGTGTTTGTGCAGAGACTGCTGCAGTTACTCTTTCCCAAAAAGGAGAGCAGTTTCCTACGCGGCACCGTGGGTCATTCTGTCCTGCGCGTACAGGAGAGACTGCCTTTTAGAGCAGTGCTGTGCTCTGAGGGTCGCACTAAAGACAAACTCTGGCTCATGACCTTCACAAAGGAAAATAAAATTCTGGCAAGCGGGTGGGGAGCTGGGCTTCACCACTCCCACTGGATTGCGAGCGGGATGCGACTCCTGCACGCCCACGCCGCTTGGGAAGCGGCGCTCCCCCTCGGGTGGCAGCGGGCCAGGAGCTCTGCCCGGGCAGAGCAGGGTCTGCCTGCCCATTCTCAGTTTACAGCCCAGAACAGCCGTCCATGAAGCGCCGCATAATTACTGCTTTTTATTTATTCCGCATGGCTGTTTGAGGTTGACCGCATTTGTTGTGTTTGAAATCTATTTCGGTGTTCCTGCACAGACCCACAGCACTCTCCAACTTTGCCATTCAGAACAAAACAGACGTCGCGTCAGCTCCTTGCCTTCAGCTGCCCCCAGCGCTGCGCGACCGAGAGCACCGCTGCGACTCCGTCTCACTGCCTCCGACGGGCTGAGCTCACTCCGAGGATGTTTATGGACCAGCGGCAAACAGCACAGGCAACCCACGATAAAGGCAAATCACATTTATGTCTGTCTCAAGTATGGCCCCGATGAAGGGCACACACCTGCCAGGGAGGCTGCAGACGCACACGGGAGGGAGAGAACAGCCCGAAACCTTTAGTGAGAGCAGGTGACTACAGATCTCTGTTTGCCAAACCTACACTCACGCGTGGCTGTGACCCGCGCTCTCTGCACAGATGGACACGGCCTGAGGGGTGGGAGAGTCACTGAGAGACACTGGGGTAACCGGAACTGGGTCTGAACAACGTGGTTTGACAGCTCCAAACTCTGGAGCTGAACCTGCTCCTACAGAGCAATGCAAACCACACTCTTCACTGCTCTGCATTAACCTTATTTGCTTTGTATTATGCCTACTGCTATCCATTCTTTCTAGCTGTGGCCTCGTCTTGGGACACACTCTAGGGAGAATAGCTTCCAGCTCCAAATCAAGCCTAAAACCAAGCCTGAAATTCTGCTTTACACATCAAAACAGCTCCATTGAAATCATATTCCTGCATCAACCCATGATGTTGGGACCCTTTGAATCCAGTTACAGACTTCTTTTGGGCAAAGTCTATGTTTGCTCACATTACAACACCTGAGTAGCTTAAACAAAGGCAAGCTACTTTAATCTAAACATCCACGTCAAGCTACATTACCAAAAAACTACTACAAATGTGAAATATTTCAGAATAGTGACGTTACAATAAGAGGAGTTAACAGCACAACATGGGGCACAGCTCCGACAGTCTGCGCTCCAGCAGACCTCCGCTACACATGCCTGTGATCTTGGCAGCACTCGGAGTGCTTCCTCCACCCCAGAACGCCCCAGAACAACCCAGCCTGCTGAAAGAATGCACACTTTCTGGAAAAGCACAAAATAAATCATCCTCATTTGGGACTGACAGGCACAGCACATGGAACAGTCTGTGCTTTTCCCCCCCACCAGTAAAACACACGCTAAATTCCTCCCCCTTTCCAGGAAGGCTGAACCACCCACACCTTCAGATTCTTCTGAAGATAGGTGATTCTTCTCCCACAGCCAGAAAATCCCATCTGCTCCTCCCAGGACAGCTGTATTTGACCCCCGCCCCCCCTCCTTCTAAAAAGGGAACACCTACCATTGGAAACATCCTCATTTCATGTTCAAAAGCAAAAAGGAACATTAACAGTATGTTCTTTTGAACAACTGCAGGTACCTTCCTCTCCACTGTGATAACAAAAAATCCAACAAACCCAAAATAATTCCAGAAGATAATCTGCAGTACAAAATACTGCCTTAAATCTGCTTTGCGGGCTCTAAACTAGAACAGATTTTTCCCTTAAAGAATGTTTATTAAAATTTTACAAGTTTGAAAAATATGTTTAGGGAAAACATGACTTTGTTAAGAACTTCAGCTCCGCAGCTCCCCAGCAAGTGCCCTGCACGGCAGCAGTGATCCATGTGCTTACTGCCCAGCTGGGTTTCTCTGTTTACCATTTCAGTGGCAGGCATCTTCCCACGACGCATTTCCAGACACTTTTTTTTTAATTGCCCTTTAGAGACAGCCTGGCAATGTGAAAAGGCATCACTTGGCTGAACTGCCACCTCCAGTTCACACTTGTTCCAGGTGCTCTGAGAGTGGTATCCATATGTCCAGTTTGCAGTTATTAAGAGACACCTCCAGAAAAACATGCTTTCTTATCTCAGACCATCCCTTTGAGTAAAAAAGGAAACAGAGTCTGCCAAGAAGAAAAGGTGTTCAGAACTGTTCACCTGCTACTGCTCAGAAACACACTTTGCAGCACCGCGGTCCAGAGAAACAAGACTTTGAAAATCCACTAGTTCACAGGCAGCTGCAGAACAGAAACACCACACATGGAGCTCAAGCACGGCTTACTCTCTGCTCGCAGTACTGCCCGGCCGGGTTTGCAGAGCGCGCTCGGTCGCACTAATGCAGTGGTGTGGTACAGTGACCGCGGGACGAGGATGAGGAAACACCAGCCAGTCAGCAAGAAGTTCTCAAGCGACTGGTATGAAGATTTCTAGGCTGGATGCCAGGAAAAACAGAAGCACCATCCCGCAGCCATTTTCAGCAGCAGCCCCCCCGGGCTGCCTCGGCACAAGATGGCTACACCTCCGAATCTCTGGGTGAAGCCTGAGCCACAGAGACCCAGGCACTCCAGGACACTCCAGGCTGCACCCCGCAGGTTGGAAAGTGCTAAAGGACAGAGTTTTCCTTCCCCAGAAGCAGGGGAGAAGTGCAAAAAGGCTGTGTTTTTTTCTTTATTATTATTTTTTATTTTTTTTAAAGGCACTGGCTTCCTTTTTCACTTACAGAACTACTTTGTAAAAGTGCTCACAACTTTTTTCCTCCCATTTAAGCAGGACAGAATATTCCCTGTGAACTTCACAGGACTTCACTTTGTTCTCCTGACCTACCAGGAAAGAAGGTACCTTAGGAGATGGCATGAGCTGAACTCTACAGAGCCACAGACACACTCTCCTACGCTTTAGGCTGAAGAGAACCCTCGGCGAGCAAAGCTCATTCCCACATTGCTCCTTGATCCCTCCAGTGCACTAACCAGAGAATCTGAAGTGGAACAATAAGCGCATTTAAATACAGATTAGAGAAAGCTCTTGAATACTTTCCATGCTTGGGTGCAGAGAGAGCGATGAGCGTTCTGTGAGTAATTCCTTCTTGCTTACTGGCTGTCTGCATTGAGAGGAGCTTAAGAATCACAGGAAAGGGGCTACAAAAGCATCGGCTGATAAACAAGACCAACAAGAAATAGCTACTATTCCACAGCACCCCAAAGGGCAAAGCTGCCCCTGTTCAATGCCAGGTCTTACGAAGACAAGCAAGACCTGGAGAAGGGAACTGCAGTCAGTAGCTATTGCACACTAAGGAAAACAAACATCAGAAGCAGGCAACAGACCAAAAGACAGAACAGAAAAGTCCTACTGAACGCCAGGAGCACACTCATCCCTCTAGCACAACCTTCCCATCCCACTGCTCACAGAGCTGTAGTCTAATTTATTGTTAAGCAGATATCAGTTAGTTACCCTCCACAATTTCTAAGCAACGTTTACGCATGCAATCAGTGGTGTGTCACTAGAAACAAGACTGAAACCTCTGACCCTTTTAAAGACTTTCTGCTGTCAGAGCACATCTGCTGTGGGACATTTAGATAGATGTTCGGGTGGATTTATGGTACACCAGCACTTCTGAACGTTGCTGATCTTGGCTCAATATTATCTACTACTCCAATTTTACAGCTTTCCTCTCTGAGGGTCAATACAATTTAAGAAGATGGCATTTCTGCATAGTCCAGATGACATTGATTTTCTTGCTATGAAGAGCAAGATGTTTCTGCGAGTTCCAGTAACTCACCAGTGCAAGCGAAGAGCGTGGAGAAAAGCAGACAGCCCCTCCATGACCAGGAGAATTGCTACTGTCAGGGTAGCGAAAGCAGCAAATATGAAGAAGAGGCCAAAGCCTCCACCCAGGCTCCTCACGCTGAGGCCAATGTGGATGACCATGGTCCACAGCACCTCTGAGAGCTCTGCCAGGAGAAAGGGGAGAAGAGAGCTCGTTTCAGAGCATGCAGGAAGAATGAAGGTCTGCTCCAGTTTACTTAAAAAGCAAAAACTACAGTCAAGCAAACTCCCGCTATAACGAGGTGGGAAACTTCAGAGGGACAACAGCTTTTGCAGCCAAGCACGTCAGGACATTGCCTCCAACTGTCGAACACAGTGTCAGGCGGAGGCCTTGCACAGCGGCTCTTTGCTTTCTTCCATGCTTTCAACTCCATCCCTCCCTTCTAGATGCGGACAGCTTTTAGCAGAACACTATGCCAGTAGACACTGGTGTGTAGACCTCATTAGTCCCAGCTAATGCACACACAGCTCTGTCCTTCTCCGGACGGCTGAGCTCCGGGGAGGCTACCTGCACCCCTGCCTTTCACCTACCGCCCGCCCAGGGGAAACAGAGACATGGATCCAAACCTCCATTCGCCAAGGAATACTCACGTGCGTGGGCTAAGCTGAGAGCCCAGAGTCTCAAGTAGGACGCAGTGTTTGAGATGCACCCCAGGCAATACTCAATGGTGTGGATAGCCTGGTACACCACGGTATCCCCAAAGTCAAACTGCAAAAAGGAACACAGAAAATGAAGAGAGCTGCGAGCCCCACAAGCAGCAGGGGTCGGCCAACCGGGGAAAACGAGCACACTACCTCGTGCTATTACCAAGGACACCGTGTTTGAAGTTAGACACTGATATTGTCTTCTCCTGGTTTAGCACGTCAGTTTTATAAATGAAAAATTAATTCTCTTGTCTTGCTAGGTTTTGTAGAACAATAGCTCACTGCTGCATCTTGAATATTATTGTTTTCACATTCTAGCGTATCAAAGTAAGATACTTCAAATCCAGCCATGGACTTAGCCAGGAAAAGACTGTTCAGCAACAAGATGGTATTCGTATGATTTCACCAGTAAATTGTACGTACCGCTACGGAAAAGGAGACGGTATTCTAAGCCGATACTGTGTATGTACCTTTGCTACAGGATCAACAAGGGCATTTTGCAAGATACAAACTTGCTCTTTTTGAAATCAAAATTAATGCACAACGTAATCTTGAAAAAGTCACATCTGTGCACCACTCACTGGCAAAGTCTCTGTGTCTTAGTAATTTTCTGAAGTAATCAAAAAAGCACTTATAAGGAAGTCTGCCATGTAGGACAGGATCTTATTTTGTAGCTTGGGAAAGCATTCCCTACATTTTGGACTTAATCCATGCTTCAGAAACTGCTCATATTTAAGTTAAGTGAACATGATGTTTTAAGTATATCAAGTGACTAATGCTCTAAGCACGCACAGAAAGCTATTTATATTCTTATTTCTCCCCCAGTATATCCAGGACAATAAATATTTCAAGCAATTAAGTTCAATTAGCTGTCAAAAGCCTAATTCTTTCTCCACAGAATGTGAACTGCAAAGTTCTTTATTAAAGCCTGTCCCAGTGAAGAGCCTCCCAGCACACAGGGCAAGTCAGCGTGCAGTAAATGGAATGTGATAAATAGTCAAACAATGACAATTTACAGCCATGTGCAACTTCTGGAGAGAGCTACCACTATGCTAGGCAGTGGGAGAATCAGCAGGATTGCTCTGGCACAGTATTTGTAGTTTCACACATTTTTCACCAGTTTAGCAATACACAGAATTAGCAGGTACACCGGCACCCTCTTTCCACACGCCCCGTCAATTCTAGAGGGGCCTATACACAATAGATCTCAAAGCAAAACCACTTTCAGCACAATTTACAGCAGCATCACTTTTGTGAAGCTACTCTAATTTCATAGCAGTTATATTTTTTGTAATAAAATTGGTTACCTGATAGCGTTGAAACCTACAATCAGTCCTGCATGACTATTCCTAAAAAAAACATTTCTTTAATACTCATACTTGTTACAAGTGTTTGTCAATGAGCAGTTCCTCAGAACGGATCTTCTCTTTTACAGAAAGATATTGGTTAGTTAAGTTGTTGAATTGTATGAAACTGGACTGTTTTTTCTGTATTTGCTGACTGGCAGCAACCAGTGTCATCCTTAAAACAGCAGACAGTTTGGGAAAAAATGTCTTTAAACTGTTTGTTGCAGTGCAGAATTACTAAAGACACAACATAAGGCAAACGAGACTTCTTCAGAAGTTTAAAAGCAAAAACTTTTCAGTTTCAGACTTCCAGCTTAAGAGGTCTCCAGGTAAACCAAGATAGATCTGCAGACAGGGGATAAGACAAACAAGCTGTATAGATGAAGTAATTAAAGGTCTGTTAATGGGCACGTATGTGTGAAGAATTAAGAATGGCCTGTAACATGTAAATAGCTGGATCTTTTGGAAAATGAGATGCCGTGACACAGCATGTTTAATTCAGCATGTGCTTTACACCAATGGGAAATGGTCCAGATACACATGAACGCAAAGCTGGCTGTAGTCTTACCACCTCATCCTCCGTAGGCTTGAAAACATAAGTTTACATTTAGTGCGGTGTCTCAATCACATTAATCATGAACACATTCAGTAATTCCCTCCTACACATGACACAGTAAAGCTGTAACACGTCACATGCACTACAGAAGCAAGACGCTGCTGGAGGATTGTTAAGAGGCATCAGAACACTCCTAAACTACACGAGTTCGACTCCTTTTTCTTCTCTACCAGCGGTAAGACAAAGCAACTAATATTATCCCCAACAATCAATATGAATATATAAACATGATTTCACTGCTGCAGAAATACAGCCCTCGGATTCTGGCTGACACTGGAGAAGGTGGCAGCACAAAGGCACTGCGCTTCAGCCAGAGCGTGAGCTGCACGTGCCACCTGGGAGCACCGCGCAGCTCTCGCTGCGTAGCCCCTGAGGTGACAGTTCTTTGTAAGGAGGCCAGAGCCACATTTCCTCTTATATGCAAATGACACTGCCTTTTCTGGAGTCCTAGAAACGACCAAGAGATAGTCTGTATGAAAACTGCTACGAAAACACTTCACTGAAAGGGTTGCTATTTAGTCTTAAATAGCTTGGAAATCAGCAAATACAGCAAACAGCGAGCGCGTGCTGCTAACCAAGCGCGCTGCCCGAGAGGGAGGACGGTCAGGTACTTACCTCTTCCCCCTCCTCGGAGTGGGTAGATAACTGGTCATGTTGAATGATCTCAGCGTCCTCCTCAGTTGGTCCATTGCCCACCCGGATCCCACCAAAGTTGTGCGTTCCCTAACACATGCAGAAAAAGAAAGAGCAAAGCGTTGTTTGTGTTTTACTGCAAGAGCGCATGTTTTTTACGACTCCACGTGCAGCAGCAGCAGCAGCTCACAGAAGAAAACAAAATATTAAGTATTAAGGCCCAGGTTAAGCCAGCTGGACAATTCTATTTCCCCGCTTGGATGGGAAAGATGCTGATTCCTGCTAGGGCTAGGGAAAAAAAGTCTGTCTAAATGAATAATTGATACATTTCTACAGAGCAATTGCAATCCTAAGTGAAATACAAGGCACATCTCTCAAGAGGACATTTGCTGGCACTGACTTGCAACAGACCAACGTTTTGCCCAGCAGCTGCCGGACAAGCACAGAAACACCACCGCTGGGGTAAATGAAACAAGTCACACAGCGGCAGCTCAACGCAGAAGGGGCTGACACCAACACACGTACACACACTCGCTCCCCAGCAGCGCCAGGCACACGAACGCCACACACGGGAAATCAGACTTTCCCTTACTTGGAAATTCTGTGTTGTGCAAACAGTCCCTTTTATAGACATTTGCTCTGACATTCAGCGTTTGACCCTCAGCCGCAACTCCATTGCGCTCCAAATAGAAAAGAATAATGCACAAACCGAGTTGAAACTCCGATAGAGTCAGGAGATCCCCCCGCTTGACAACTGCCATCACTGCACAGCTAACAGCTGATTCACGGCAGGCTTTCTGCTCCGTACCGCCCTGCCACAGGACGCACAAACCTGCTGCTTACGACAGTGCCCTCAAGCAGAGCTTCCATCCATCGTAAACGCATATCGGACAATGAAAGTAACCTGCACATCGCTACCTCTGGATTTCTGTCAGCAAGCTGCTCTGAGCGCTGTACAGCAGGACTTCTATCTCCCTCCAGCTGCCACAAAGACAGAAAATGCTCATGGCTGGTCTGAGGGACTATAAATTGAGACCCGTGTGTCTGACCCACCCAGAGAGGCAAACTGGAAGGCCACAAACAGAAAGAAAATCGCTGCGTCCAACTTTAGCCCTGTACTGGGTTCCTCTGAGACATGGCACGTGGACGTGCCAACTCGGCACATTAAGACTTCAGACATTTAGGGAGGACTATGCAAACCAAAGAGGCTTCAGAGCCTGTGACCAGCTCATCGCTCTGGCATACCAGCGGAACGGCTCCTTGATGTTCTTTTAACTGATTTGTTCTCACAAGCCTACTTTTACTTCAGCCTGAACTATAGACTTGCCCAAAATGCCAGATGTGAAATAAAGATTTTGTCAGGTTTTAAAAACAAATTAGGCAGCCGTTTATGCTCTGAAAATAGAATAAAATGAAAAAGAAAAAATACATATACAAGGATTTTTATATATATATTTGTTAGGATTTTCATCATCTTTGAAACATTACAAGCTACTGATGACTAGAGTCAGTACCCTATTTATGTATTTCTAGCCTGCGTGAATTTGCATTTTTGCAGCATTTCCCTCGCACTCGACTCGTATCCCTTCTCTGCAAACTATCCAATCTAAACATGGCTCCGAAAGCTCTAATTGTTTACTTTATAGTCCCAACCAGACCTCATACAAGGACATTCCCTCACAGCTTCTTGTATTGAGATGCACTTAATACACTGGATGGATTATGCACAAAAGATCCATTTTCACGTCTGACATTTCTGTGAGGCTATTTAAAATGTCATGATAGAAACACTGGCCAACAGCTAAGAAGTGCCTCAGAGTGCGCACTCCACACAGCAAAGGCAACGGCTTCAAAAAGTTTGAGAGATTTATGCTTCCCAGTTGGACAGGCAGCACGCACAACTGAAACCCAGCTGAAATACGCAGTACTGGGGAAGGGACCTGGAAGCTGCTGCCATCTTCGCTCCACCAGAAAGCTTTGCAGTAAAGGGCTGTCCACAGGTTTAGACACAAATAAGGAGAAACAACTGCTACTGAGAGGCTTATTTGCGTACAATCATTTTATAATAGTTTCAAGTCAAAGTGTCTACAAGACCCCCAGAGTCAGAAACCCAGTAATTACTGATATGAAGTTGTTGGGGGGCCATCACATAAACATGATGTTTGTGAACACATAATGCAAACAGAAATGCTTCACTGAGAAGAATCCTAATCTATCTTAAACAAATATGCAAGAAAAGGAAAAAAGGGGAACTTAACCTGGGGGGATGTGGTAGCAAGGTATTCTTGTGCTGCTCTGCAGGTTTTGATTTCAGCAGCACTCCTGCAAAGAAGTGTCTCTGCATTCTGTGCACACAAACTATTATCCTTCAGCCTGGCAGTTCTTCCAGAATGTATCAGTTTTGCTGAACTTTGCTTTTTCCAAGAGAAAGTGTTTTTCACCCTAAAGGTGCAGTTGTCATTCGCTTATGAAATTCAGATACATTCCATGCTCTCTTGATAATTAGATAGAAAGCCAACTCCCATCTTTAAATCCATCAGGCGATTTTTAAATCCACTCACTGTTGCAGCCGCTGCTGCCTCTAGTGCCTGCTCGTTCGGGACTGTGCTGACCTGGGCCTCCACGGGCTGCCCTTCCTGATAGTGAATGGAAGAAAAGAAAGGGAGGAGGAAGAAAACAAAAAGAGAAGGGGAGACGAATGGAGGGGACATGGGAGGATGAAAGATGGTCAGAGAAGGGAGAGGGAGTGTCTTTAACTGAACTGATCTTTGACTCACTTAATATCCTAAAAGCTGTCTGCCATACATGCAGGGAGAATTTTCAAGTATCCTCAGTGCACGTGTGCCAGGTTCCTGCATTTTACACAGATACTTTACAGTACAGCTGGAAACCTAGAGAGTACCCCAGAAGACAACCTCTCACACAATGACTGCGCAAGTCTCTTTTTTTTCCCCTTTGTTGTTGTTTTTTACCATCCAAACTGCTTTAACAGAGGTAGCTGATGAGTCTGCCAGCCAATTAAGCTTACATCTCTCCTTTTACATTGTCAGCCTAGCGAAGGCACAGAAGTGCATCCAGCAACCAGTAAGACAGTGTTCCTAAACCAACTGACAAAGCCCAAGCCAAATACATTGTTTTTATCATTACCCACATAAAGGGTTTTTAAAAACAGGTTTGATGCTGGATCCAGATCTGAGCAGCAGGCAGGCAATACTTTGTCTCCAGTAAAACCCACCTGCCTTTCTGCCTAGGAACGTGCAAAAAACGTTTTACAGGTCACAACGCAGTGTGAACCTATATATCCAAGATCAAGGTGGAGAACATAGCTTTTCAACCGTAATTAGTTTTCATATTGAAAATATAAGAGGTAGTCACCCACCAAGTGCTTTCTCCTTAAATACTGATGGCGAAGGACCAGGGGTTTAGCTACCAGCATCCATGGCACACACAGTAACGCCACCACCACAAGGAAACACTGGAGCCCTTTCTGTAAAAGAAACAAGTCTTGTGATTTAGTGGCAGTCTGTGCTCAAGCAAACACATAAAACCTAGCAAGGGGTCTTACACAACACTGAACGACTGAATTTGAGTATGTGGATGCTTCACTATCTCTCTGTCTCCCAGGAACAGCAAGATGTGCTGTACTTCGTGCCCCATCAGACTGCACATGGCATGTAATGCTGATGCTGGTTTAGATTAGGGAAAAATCCAAAAGATTCTGCAAGGAATGAGAATTTGGTAGACGTCTGATAGCGCTGGAAGGAAATGGCGTTAGCATCTTAGCTAAGCTCAGAGGCACTACATCGCAGACACAGGACAATATTCCTAATCACTTTCCACAACTAATCTGGATCCAAATGTTCTGGAGCCACAACTGACCTATGTTCAGATTGATATAAATTCTGGTAAACACTGATATAAGTGATAAACACTGGTATAAGGATTATTCCTTCCTTCTTCAACATTATGTAGTGTCAGCCTTTGGAAATGATGCCACATTTCCTCTACCAGACAGAAAAAGTTTCATGCTTCATTTCACAATTATTATAAGGTCAATGAAACACTCTAATATCAGGAAGCACCCCGATCTTATTCTAGCGAGAGCACGCACCTGCCCTTTATAAAGCATCTTATTACTGGTATCACCATAGGAGAACAGAAACATGTTGATAAAATGTATTAAAAGGCTCGGTGCATCCTTTGACGTGTGAGCATCATAGGCTGTCCATTTGTAGAAAATGAGAATAACAAGGTATCCAAACAGTGACGACATGAAAATCATTTCTGGAATAAATCCAAGGTATATGTTCAGTGGCTTCTTAAAATAGCTAGAGGGGAAAAAGGGAGAGTTTAATATTTGGTTAGCATTAGGCACGCATAGGGCAAAACTTTTAATGAGAGCGTGAAGAACGACTTTGGAACAAAACTGCAGGGGCTCAGCATTTCAGCAGTATCTGGGACTTAAACACAGCAACTACTTGACATGCACAGTTCTACGTACACAGACAGAAACAACTGCACCGCACCCTTCAATCAGAAGGTTAAAGTCTGATAGGCTCCTGTGTCCCAAACTCATACACACATTACACCCGAAGACATTTCCCCCCCACCATAAGAAAAATAGAGCAAAGCACTTACATATGGTTGAGAAGACTCAATGTGACACCAAAGAGCATGTGGATAATGCCAAGAATCACAGACATTTTCATCTTAAATGAATTGAGGAAGGCCAGCTTATTGCTGGCAATATTCCAAATCTGTGAAAAACAACACTGAGTCAGCCAAACACCGAGTAAAAGAAAAACAGAGAATGAAAACGTTCACCTTAAGCTAAACAGTATTAACCATCCAGGAAGCATTAGGCTGTAAGAGCAGGTTTTTTTAAAGATGTGTTTGTCACACGGATATCTTTTGGGGAAATGAGTGGACAACCTTTTCTGCCGGGAACACTGTCTTACAGCAACTGATCCCACCACCAGAGCAGGAATCAAACCTCACTTGTTTTTATGGTAGGCAAAAGTTGCAGGAAAAAGGGGGCTGTATGCTTGACAGGAAAGAAATACGATTTTCCATTTAAATGAACAATTACACATAGTTCTGTTTTTCTGCACTTCCTCTTTAGTGTAGAACACAGGCAAGTTTTGTATCAAACATTCCAAGCAGTGTTAGGAGCAGTGTTATTGATGGAGGCAGATACAAAATGACAGGATTACTTGTAAACTTACGTTGCCAAGACTGACTGAAAGAGAGAGATAAATAACTTTCCCCGAGGTAAAAAAGTAGCTTCATAAAGCAATTTGCAAGTCTAACCAGATTTGATTTTAAAACCCTGCAGGTCAGAAAGGGTGAGAAAGAAGCTTGTAGCACACCTGAGAACACGTCTCTCTACCCTGAACATAGCGTCTCATAGGAACTGAATTAATTTTATTGTTTCCAACATTGATAAAGAGTTTGCTAAAGGAATGGCTGAGCTGTGGGAGTCTTTCACAGTGAACTGGACAGGCACTCTTCTTTCTGTTGACACAGAGGACGTTCTTAATGGACAGCAAAGGAAGAGTTCTTACCGGGTCAATGCCGAAGGGGTAGGGTCCGCCGAACACCCCTGGAATAGCAGGGTTCAGCTGAAGCAGAGGAGTAGTCTCAAGCAAGGCATCTCTGTTTGGGTATAAGTAGATTATATAAACATTAACACAAGCAATGCTGTCCTCTTTCTGTAAAAACCAACAACATTATTCCCTTGTGAGAGCAAGAAATATCTTAAATTGGGATAACTAAGGTTCCTGCATGGTCCTAAAGATTTTCCCAAATGAATAATAAACCTGGTTTTTGACCTGTTACTCAGTGTCACAAGGAAAAAAGATGCAGGGGACAGGAATCTTGCTATGTCTATGAGGAGAAAGGTACCAAATGGTATCTTTACAAGTTTTCTGGAAAAAAAAAAAAAAAAAGGTTTGAAACTCGATAGATATCACATTTACACCCCTCTTCCAATTCTACTTGAGACTGAGTTCAGAAGTTTTTGTTTTCCTGAACTGGGAGGACAACAGGGAAAGATAAGTCACCTGCTTGTCACTGTCACTCTTTGTCTAGTTACCAACTATTTACTCACGACCAATTGCCTTTTGAGAACATCGGCCGGACGCTCCACGATGAACCGAACATATTAAGAGACTTGGAGAAGCAGTCATTGTAGATGAGGCCTGTGTAAGTGGAGAATAGTCCCATCAGCAGAATGATGTATCGACCACTGAAAACCATGTTGAACATCTAGTATAAACAAACAGAAACAAAAAGGAACAAAGAAAGTCCATGAGAACAAGGAAGGTCTCTCACAAAGACAAAACAGTAAAATCACTCAGTTGCAGGACAAACAATAATCGGCCATACGGACTAAAAGCCCCAAGTCTCTGTTTCCCCATGGCAGGGATTAGGGCTGCAAGAAGTAGCACTGCAGAACAGCATCAGAACACAGAGGATGAACAGCCAGCATGACAGTCCACAGAGGACCTGGGATTAGCTGAAGAGGATAAACCCCACTCCACGCACTGACGTGAGCCCCAGCTGGCAGCATTACTTTGGAACTGGGCAGCGCAGACCCCGCTTCCTCCACGCTCTGTCAGCGTATCTTAACTCTGGTTCACCTCCTGTCAACCTAAGCCCTGAGCAAGCAAAACCCACCTAGATCAGCAAACAGGAAGAATCTTGGAGATATGATGCACACATAAGAAATTAGGAGTTTTGCAGTGACTGAATCCCTTTATGATCCAACCAAGTCTTGGGTGATTTGTTTACAACAGCCTACCTACTACACTTCATAAACAATTTCCTTCAAATAACTGAGAGGAATAATTTCCCACAAATATCTGAAAGGAAAACCAAAGGAACTCACTACTATTATGAAATTATGCTACTCGGCCTGTGGTCTACAGGCTTCCCGGTCTGTCTGTGCGCTTCACAAGTTTCAAAAGTAAGGAGTAATGCGCACTGTCAGCTCAAGGGGGAAGGATGCGAGTAACCCAAGCGGCAACTCTGTTACCTCATTGTCACTCTTCTGTGACAGAATACGACTTTCCCTGAACACCATCCAGACAGCAATCAGAGACATCAGGATTCCATGGCCAAAATCTCCAAACATCACAGCAAACAGAAACGGGAAGGTAATGATTGTATACGGTGCTGTAAGAGAAAAGACAGCACTCCTAGCGCACTGTATTTAAGTAAGCCCAGATTTACTACAGTACAATTTATGCAATTTAGCAACATAATTCCCAAGCTTCCCCTCTGCTTCTGAAAGGTGTCAAGTACTCTATTTGAAATTTTCACACAGGACAGACAATACAGAAAACCACCATGACTAAAAACTGAGATAGACGTCTGGGACTTTTATAAGTATGAATTTACCTGGATTTATTTCCCGATATGTTCCAATGCCATAAGCATCAACAATGTTTTGAAAGCCAGAAGTAAACTTATTAGTTTTGTTGTATGTTGGTGGGGTCTGATTGGTTTGCATCCTGTTTAAAATAGATGGGACAGTGGACCCACTATGCTCCTGTTTAAAACAAAAAGAAAAAAAAAAAGGAAGATTAGAAAAGCTATTCTCAGAGCACCAGAGGACAGAGTAAAACACTACTTTCTTGTTAGCATTTGGAAAACTACAAACTTGCATTTTTTAATGTGCTTGCATGATGAGCAATATACTTGAGCAGCTGAGGAAGGCTGCCAAGTTTCCACTGCTCTCCACTTTGTACAGCAGGAGGAGAAGCACTTGTACAAAGGATCAACATCATCCGACTAGGACAGACAAGAAAACTCATGCAAGAGGTTTTGTGTTTTGTTTTGGTTTTTTTAAACAGCAAATGAAAGGACTTCAAGACACCCAACTCTATTATTTGTCTATCTGAGGAGAGGGTGAGCTTACTAGAGCCCTGGATAGCACCTTTCAGTAAGTTCCGCTATTTATCCAGACAGCAGGACTACGGAGCACAGCCAGGTTAACGAAATGTACCAGAGGACTCAAACACAGGAAAATGTGTTACCATGACAGCATTTTCCTGAACTTAAAGCTTTAGACAACGTCCCATATTTGTTATGAAATTTATTTAACATACAGGAACCATGGCTTAGATATAGGCTGCCCTCTGTGAGGACTCATTCAAACAGCCCAAAGGGATGGATTTCAGACTCACAAATCGGAAAAATCAATTAATCCATGCTGTGTTTGCCGACAGCGGCTAGTCTGCTTGAACAGCAGCAGTACCGCAGTTACTCACAGTGCCTCTCCTGAGAGCAAACTGGATAGAGTCGAGGTCAGCCACAGGACACCAGACTTCAGCAATCAAGCACTTCTGCGTCACATCGATATTGCACAGATTCAGGGTATGGTAGATGGCCTTCATCTTGCGTACTTTGATGAACCAGACACGGATATTTTTAGCGGCTGCCTGCAAAACCCTTTGGCGATGATCCTCTGTTTGGTTCAGCACCTTTCATAGAGAAGTAGGATAAAGATGAGGCAAAATGATTGGCCAAAACTGGCAGCATACAGAAGTGCACAGTGAAATCAGGCTGACCTAAGACAAGCCTTACCCACCAGAGGATGGGTGGATGAGCCCTCTCCCCCACCCCATGCACAAGACTGCAGGCATGTGGCAATATATGCTTTAGTCTCCGTATTAATTAGTTCCGCTAAAAGGTTTTAAGGCTTCTTTCCAGGGGTACTTTTTGACTACTTTTCTCCTCCAACTCCAAGGTCAGTGGCTATTTCAAACAATAAACTGCTCAGAAATCGCAGAGAACATTTTTTCCTCCACCCAGGTTAAAAGAGCAGAGAAGAGTTCTACAAGTGAGGTGTACATTGCCTTAAGAAAACACACAAAGATTACAATGAAAGACTTTTTGACTGGAGGGGAAAGGAGAAAGTGTTTTCCACTGAGGGTGTTTTCCAACTGCAACATATCTAACTCATGCCAAGTCAGATTCCTAGCCTGGAAAGTCTTAGACTCAAGGGAAAGCGAGGACACAGGGCACACGCAGCTTTGAATCCTACTAGTTAAACTGCTTTTGAGTTCTCGTCTACTTTAAAATTACTAAACAGCTTGAGACAGTTTCTGTATAAAATAAGCAGTCCAAATTCAACTGTTTTTCCTTATAGTTTCTGAACCTTTTCTTATTTTTCATCTCAAATCCCTTAAACTCTTCTGCATTATAACATATTGCCTTTCTTCCGTGAAGCAAGCATCAAATATCTCAGAGCTGGCACCCAGTAGGTTTGTGTGCTGATTACTTTTTACCAACACTCAGGCTGCTGCACAAGAGATTAGTTGTAAAGCAGAAGCTCTTCAGGACAGCACAACGTGAAAATACGAAGACAGGCAGAAAAAAGAACAGCTAAGTTAAAGTTAGCATTGTCATCTCAACTTGGAAATAAGTTTAAATGTTTTCAAAGTTCTTGCAGATGAAACAGGCAATTGTACAAGCACGCTTTCAGAGTTGGAAAACATGGTGTCTCCTTACACATGCATATTCCTCTCTGCTCCCTGGCATGCAGTTCTCTCTCAATGCTTCACTTACATGTATATAATTAACTGCTCAGCCCTCCAGAACAATCAAACCACCCCACCACCCTAAACCCCAACAAAGAAAACAACAGAGCAGACAGTCTCCAAACACCTTTCTAGCACTGCTGAGCTGCTGGTCTCAAGCTACCTGGAGCTGAAAATACAGTCATCTAATAGTGCCAAAAATTCTCCTGTTTTAATAGGATCCAAAGAAGTTTTCAACTATTATTAAAGAAAAAAGGGCATTGACTCCAGTTATTTTACCATCTGAAGATCATCAATTCTGGTATTGACACCAGAAGCCATTTCCTTCCGCTCCTGTGGTGTTTCTGGGCATGGGTAGAGGGAGGCACGGAATCTGGAAGACATGCAAGCCCCATTAGTAACAAAGATGGAAAGAAGATAAATCAGTGAGGGAGACAGATGGCTGAGCCTGAACACAGAAATAAAGCAAGAAGCACCTTAAGAGAAGTTTCTGATCAGCAAAGACTGCCAAGCAGAGTTTCAGTCTTTAAATCAAGTGGTACAGAACTTTGCTTTAGTCCAAAACAGAAGCTGAATGCTTAAGAAAATGGAAGTGGGAGGAAATCCTCTCTTCCCTGTATTGACAGCGTCCCACAGGCACTGTCACAATGTTGATTAGCCATCCCAGCTGAGGGTGCTGCTATCATGCCAATGCAGTTGCTGCTAGAAGCAGTTGCTGTTGGTCTCCCCTGTAAGAATATCACCCGCTGATGTCCCACTAGGTCTGTCTGACAGTTCAACACAAACTCCCTTGTTTTTAGGCATTCTCTAGCAAAGCAGTCACCTACTTTGAGCATTACAGACTTGGGAAGTGGCTAGTTTGACTGTAAAATGTGTTTCAACTATTTATGGTATGTTTTATTTGCTGTCAAAATATGTACTCCTATCACCATTGTGAAATAAGAAGTTGAAAAATATGGATATTAAGTTATGTCAATGTGTCTCAAATATTTGAGAGCTGCTCAGCTGTAAGACTTTCATACCCTTCACATATCTTCTTGACTCTGTTCTTCAGCTGGTCACCTTGGAAAAAGATGATAAACACAGACTTGTGCACATAATCCCCCTAGAACAGAGAAAAGGGTGCACTGTAATAGCTCAGCTATTTACAGAAATTAGCATTATAGAAAATTACAATAGAGTTCTACGTTTCCTTCCCCTGAATCTGTACATACAGACCTCATATCTGCAGTGAGTCAAGAATGTACCTTAACAACACTGAAACAATCTCAATGAAAGCAATTTTCTTAGCCTCAGTACAGAATACCCCTACCGAACTTCTGTTTACTGAAGCAAAATGTTCTAGACTATCTATTATCTCTTTTCTGTAACACAATAAACAGGAAAACCTGGGAAGATCTCCAAAAGAACAGAGATGCAATGAAATACTTATCAGCACTTACTGCAGTCAGCTCACCTACAGAATAAAGCAGAAAGCTAGAGAGTGAATGAAAATAAGATGAAGTGGCGTTTAACAACTGTGATTCTCCAGGGAGGCCAATAGCACATTCTTTGCACAGCTGTTTTCATGTTGGTAGCCAGGTCCCCTTTCCTGCATTTGTTGACAAGTTATTGTTCTACCTTACTTAGGAAATTTTAATGTAATGCTTCAAGAATAATTACATTAGGTGTAACCTCAATTTAAGGAAGTGCTGCACAATAAGAACAAAGCCTCTCCTAGTAGACAGATAATTCAACAGGTCAACTACCAGCAGTCGGTGGGACAAGAGAACCAGTCAGCCTTATGTGAGAAACAAAGGGGCAGTTACTGAGTTTCAATGCTTCTGTCTTTGTTCCAGTGCAGCCTACACACAGCCTTTCTTTTTACTGGCTAAAAGTGAGAGTTCCCAAAGTTTGGGCGTTGTCCATTGATTTGAGCACAGAGGACACTGAATGTCAAACCAGGCCCAATCACATTTACTGTTTATATTTGTAATAAAGCCAACAATTTTCAGGTGGATGTTTAAATTACTGGTTAGCAAATTAAGAAAAATTAAAAGTCCAAGTTCAGCATGAATGAGCTACAGATGTTACACCGCTAATGTCCAAAAGAGCCTCTTTCAAGGAGGATTATTACTTTTTCAGAACTGCATACAGGAGTTGCACTCATAGCTTGTGCCAGAGAAGCAACTATGCTCTGCTGCGGTCCAAATTTTGAGTTGTTTTTCCCCCTTTCAACAGCACTCACCATCCATCCTGCTATTTTTGTTCTAATTAAACGGAAAAACATTTGTCACTAAAGCCTCAGAGGCTGCAAGTAGGTACTGTGAAGGGACTCAACACAAACGTTTGACTGCATGGAGCTCATGGAGGGACAAAGGCTTAGATCTATAAGAAAATCCTGTTGCGCATCCGAGACTTTTGCTGCTGTAAACGATAGTTCCTTTTACCGTTACAGGATCCTCCAGGGGGTTTTCAATCTCTGCTTGACGCAGGAATACGTTCCCTCGGCACACTCGCCACAGCATGCGCTCAAACATGGGGATTCGCTCACGGTTGATCACTCCAGCCACAAACCTGTAAAGGGGACAGCATAAATGTCAGTTCTGAACCTAAAAGAACGCACAGCCTAACACTCAAACCACTGATGGCAACTGGAGCTTAGCATCAGATTGAAAGCTACAAAAATCTTATTTTGAAATTAGTTCTTTAAGCAAAATGGAAGGTCCTCTAAATACACAGAGATAAACACACAACAAAAACTGCATTACAGCAAAAGCTATGCCTTTTAACAGAACAAAATAGTCTATTACAAAAGAAATAAACCACTGGTTAAACATATGCATTTAGACATGCAGTTTCTATGCCTGCTAGTCTTCAGTTCAGTAGGTTCCTGGTACGTTGCAAAGATTACAGCAGTCGCACTACCGCTGACTGTGTTCTAGGCACACGCTTCAGAAGACCTCACTGGTTCAAACCCCTCCGTCCAGGTAAAGAATTACACACCAAGACAGCCTGGAAGCAGCTAATGAAGAGGATATAGAACTATACAGATTTTTCTGAAGTATTATGTGCCCACAGTAGTTACTAGTTTCAACAAAAGCTGTGAGAGCGCAGAATGCCTGAAAAATCAACCAGAACAGATTTTCAAGGAACCAAGTAGTAAATTTTTTTTTTGTGCAGAAAGAAATGTGCAAAGCACAGAAATGAACTGGGAAGTTAATGTACATGGGACAAAACCAGAGGACAACAGCTAGTTTTAGATCAGCCTTCATCGGCTTGATGTGCCAGTCCAGAAAGTTCCACAACTGCGCTCAAACTGCTGCCGATGCCACAGGACGAACGTGAGCCAGCAACCCTAACACGGGACAGAAAAAAGCAAAATGCCATTACCCAAGTCGTAGCGGGGCACCTCTTCCCATCTCGCTTGGTTCCAGGAGTGAAGAGGATTCCTCCAACAGGTCTGGATCCGCCATCTGCTGATGATGCAATTCAGCCTGAATTCACAAATCAATTAATATCTAATGAAAATAGTTAGTGGCATGCAGGGAACGAGGAACCAGGAGATAGTTTGGGGAGACAAAAAAGAAAAAAAAGAAAAGAAAAGAAAAGAAAAAGAACGAACATAAGACAGCAGAAAGAGGAACTAGATGGTAGAAGAGACAGCAAGAATCACACAAGGAAGGAGAAAAACATGAGGAAAAGTGGAATGGCCCAGCAAAGCTTCCACACAAGAAAGGTCTGAAGACGGATGCAACAGAGCAAAGGGGCTGTGGGATATATAAGCCTGAAGAAAGGCAGAATTCAAAAAAATTTGTCAAGTTTTAAATACAAGTGATGTTCCCAAGAACCATGTTTTAATGGCACAAAACAGTGACACGCCTTACTCTCATCTTCCCCTAGATCTTAAATGAAGAAAAAAGTGAAGGTGGATGCTGCTTCCCTCTCGCACTACTCGTGCATTTTCTGCATATTAAAGATGCAAAAGGCATTTCTAAGAGGTGCCTGGGAAATTGTACTTGCATGTAAAGCAGCCTGGGAGTCTTGTTCTAGACAAGAGGGAGAATGATGCCCAGGTTAAATCTTCCACAGACAGTATAAGGCAGCTTCCAGCTTCACCAGGCTGCACCCCTACACCCAGTCAGGCAAGACCTGCGTATGCTATACGTGTCGGCCTTCTGCCGTATGCCAAAGCAAAAACATTCATTTTGGAATTAGGTGACGATAGCTTGATCGATTCCACATTACTTGCCACATCAGGGTAGATACAGGGTCAGAACCAGTAACAAAACCTGGAAGTACTGGACAGTAATTTTTCTTTACTGACTTTACAAAGTTCTCCCTCCAGGAAAAACGCACAACACTTCCAGCTTAAAAACATACTTCCTGATTAAATCTTTTCATTCTTCAAGATGTTTATCCTTATTCACTACATGTATTGTTGCCAGACACACAAGATGCATGGCTTAGGGCAGTCTGACGATGTTGCTCCTTTTTTGACCAGCCAGGCAATAAAATAGGACACAGTTTTATACTGTCCTTCTCTGCAACCAATTTGCAGGCTAAAGTTCTTGGGAATATAGCTTGTAAGCGGCAACAGTTCAAGTCAGGAAGGGATGCTCAAATCACCTTCTCTCACGCACCATCTTCATACTTCAATCAACCCCCACGTCACTGTTATTTCTACCTCTGCAGCTTATATAGTGAAATGACGAAAATTACAGTTCCTCAGCACAAAGAGAGGGCCAAATTCTACCCTCTGTGGTATACAGGAGGTCTTCCCCACAGAGCTGTCAACAGAACTTGCTAAAATACACTTGAAGGTAGAGTTTGACCCTAGAACACATAAAATGCATGCACACATACAGCGCAGCCTTGCAAAAGCATATAGCAAGTTTAATGACTCAGCCATAGTCGCTTTATTTGTGCAATAGTTGCACCATAATTTTAGTGAAAAACTCCACAACGCTTTACTTGCATGCCAAATAAAAGTATTTACCATATATGAGAAAAGTTTTTGCAAGGCTGACATCAAATGCAGGTCAACTGCTTGTACACACACTTGCTTTAGCTTACAGATGTTACAAAAGTAAGGGAGCCCTTAATTTAGTTTGGGAAGCCAACATGAAGAATTGCTGATCCTTTCAACTTTAAGGCAACTTGTTGCAACATCAAAAACGGAACGAAAATTTTGCTTCATAGAGAACACAACAAAAATAAGAAAGTTTGTCACCCCAAAACAAAACATACAGACCAAACACACCAGTGATTATTTGAAATCTAGATTTCAGGATGTTGAAAAACAGTAAGTTACAATTGTAAGAGGCTTGTATTGTATTTACCAGTAATCAAGATACTCTGATAATTTTTGTGAGGTGCACCACATTTTAGCATATGAAACATCAAAAAAGAAGGATAACACATGTGAAAACTTTAGATCCGCCTCACTTGAGGGAGTAATTCTTACAGATATTTAATATTACCTCTGACCCTTTTGGGCTATGTGTCCTTTACTCAGGAGTCCATATAAACCAAAGACAAGTCCTGCTTAGAGGGGTTGAAATTACTAAACAAAGCAGCCTAGATTAAAGTTGGATTAGACCAGTTTTGCTAAACAAGAACTTTTTTACACAAGGATTATTTGCATAACAAAACCCTATGTTCTTTGATTCATCTCTCAACTACTTGGATTTGATGATCTCACCCTTTCTTGAAGGGAAATGGCATAGTGACATCAGCTCTGATTCTGGTGGGATAACTAAAGCAGTGTTCTAAGATTTAACAGAACTAAAAAATGGAGAGACTATGCAGAAATGAAAGAGCTATCCAGCTACAACGCAGAAAAACAAGATTCTAGGAAATTTACTTTGAGTAAGAGTTTTCCCCAGCAGCGAGCAAAACATCATAGTTATTGTGAAGTATTTTTTACTAAGTCAGGTCATTCAGGGTTGGAAAAGCCCAAGCATTTGCATGCCAGTAATTAGAATGCAGACCTTTCATTATTAAACATTTTTAAATTGCTTATTGTTCACCCAGATCAGCAATCTCAAGGCCTGAAAAAATGCATTTTCCCCACTCTCAATCATAGTTCTGCTCTGTAGCGACTCCGGATCGCTATGCACAGTGCCATACAATTCAAGCCCCTTCCAGTTCACGAACAGAACAAAAAAATCAATTTTCACAAGAACTAAAAAGGATTCATTTCACCATCTAACTTATTAACCCAGAGCCCAAACAGGAATGACAGATGCAAAACAAAGAGAAAAAAGCAGATGGTGAGAAGAGTTAGAGGAAAGAGAGACAGGGGACTGCATGCCATTAACCATTACTTTTCCAGTCTTCTTTTACGCTCACACTCTAGGCAAAACTTTCAGAGAAATCTCTCCAGCTCATACTGTTCTTCATAAGCAAAGACAAGAAGACTGAGAAAAGGAGCATAATCATCAACATGGTATGTTGAAACAAGAAATGGCTACTTTGACCAGAACGGTCATCAGAAGAACAAGTGACACACTTTTGCCATCCTCCCTCGCCCAGTGCACACGCTCCGGAGAGCAGAGCAAATGCCAAGTATAACGCGCTTTGCATAGTCAGCCATTTCTTGTGCAACTCACTACTATGAATAACACAATCTTAATTACAAGTTATTGAAGTCTTCAAGTGTTGAAGGTACTGTGCAAATGACAGCATTAAGAAACAAAGCATTCACCACTTTGGGATAACGAGCTGCCTGCACAAGGCTCAAAGTCCTGGAGTAGTTGGGATCTCTTGCCTTGCGCACAGCTGTTTACAGCCTGAACAGAAACAGTTTTACATTTTCAATGCTTACGCTTTACTGAACTTCACACGTGAGCTGTTCAGTTTGCCTTTACATCTAGCAATATATTTGGTGTATTTTATTATTACAGAAAACAGTTATCAAACAGCAGCAGGAACATATCTAAACGTTCTGTGTCCAGTTCATTTAAGGATGACACGAGCTCCTTTTTGTGTGTGACCTGACGCAGACCATTTAGAAATTGGTTTTGATCTTTAAATTTAGCATGAAGAAAGAAAGCAGTAGGCAGCTCTCAGCAGAGAGGACAGTAATGAATACAAAAGCACGCAGCATGAGCTGGTACTTGGTTTTACTCAATAATCAGTTGGAACAGGCAGGCAGGGGCATCTTAATGCAGCCAAGTAATAGGTTATCAGTTTAATGCTGTTTGTCCAAGGAGACACTTGTAAGTGAACATTCAACACTCGAAGACAAGGTTTTTTTGTACTGAAACCAATCCCATGACCAATCAACTGATCACACGAGCAGCAGTATCTATGTCAGCAGTGACTAAGACCTGTGTTGGCACAGAAACAACCTTAACGCCTGAGCAGGCACCATCCTGTGCCAGAAAAACAAAAAAAACAAACCGTTAGAGAAACGGTCTGAAGTTTGCAGGAGCCCAGCTCTGCTTGATCACAGCCCTTGTAACGGATACAGCTTCTGGCCTTTAAGAACTCTTTGATCAAACCCTTGCATTAGAGGAAACAGGACATGTACTCAGCAAAAACATGTCCTTACTGTTCTAAAACACGTACAGCTCTTTGAGAAAACTCCCTAGACTCTGAGATATTTAAGCTTTACAACAAAGGACTACGTCTTTTCCCATGCAGGCTTTATGTCTGTGTCATGAATGGCATCAGAGGAGCTCTTCTCAGGTCCAGTGAAAGAGCTGCCAGTTCCAGGGCTAGCTGGTATTCGACAAAACTTTGAAGATTTTTAAATGGCAGCTTTGGTCCAGAACTTACCTCTGAAAACTTTAGGGTTTGATCAAAGGCTCAATTAAATAAATACATAAGTAATCTATTATTTCAGTGTAATACTTTGTATTATGACCCTAATGAGTAATCTCCATATAACATTTCAAAGGCTGAAGAGAAATTAAGCTTGATTGTAATATCTCTGTGTAATCAAGGCATGACTGTTTATCTGCATATGTCAGAAACTCTTACCCACTGAAGAAAGTGTTCACTGTGGCACCAAATTTTTAGTCTGTTGATGTGCTTTTAAAACTATTACCATCTTAACAATTTACACAATTTTTAGACAAACCACTGCTTAACTAAAACAAACCCAAACAACATCATAAGAGCTAAATCATGGGTAGCTATGCGCACTGCATGAAAAATGGAAAATAATTTTAGAGGCTTTCTCAAACAAAGCATAAAAATGACCCTGCTGTCCAAAACAGCAAGTAAAAATATATTTGAGAATAAAAATGGTAATTTGTGAGGAGAAGAACCAGCTGCCCAAGTGTTAACCCGCCCCCGGTATTCTGACCTCATCAAAAAATTGCTGAGTTTTACGCAGTATAAATTTTAATTCTGTCAGCTCCAAAAAGTTTCTCTTCAAAGCTTCCTGGTTTGTGTTGATTTCCTTGAGCTCATTTTCAATTTTCTCAAAGTTTGCCTGCAAGGTGGGAAAAGAAGACAACAGAAAAAGGACTTAAAGCAGTGTCATAAATAAGTGCTCTTAAGTCTTAAGCAGGCAAGATGCTTTACATTCCCATGATTTGCATACAATTACAGATTGTCTGCTGTGGCACACAGACCCAGACTTGTGACATTCTCTTCAGACAACGTGAAACTTTTCATACTCAGCCAGCCTTTTATCGACTGCATTTATACAGTGTTCTTTAAATCATTAAAAGACCCTTACAAACTTTATGACAGACCCACTCTAAACCATGTAGTTCCAACAATTTTTGACTCATTTAAATGGGTGAAATTTCTTTGAAGTGCTTTCACTTCTAACTGCATTTGGATAAATGCACCAGCAAAACAGTGCTTGTGAATTAAAATCAACTTGACGTGAGCTAGCGGAGCCAGCATTTCAGGTGACAGCTGGGGCCTATGGCACCTTTGCCACTAAATTCAACGGGTATCTACCAACAAAGGTAGTTTCATAGAATCATCTAGGTCATCGAGTCCAACCATCAACCCAACACTGCCTGAAACACCACGTCTGCCCGTCTGTTAAACACCTCCAAGGAGGGTGACTCCACCACTTCCCCGGGCAGCCTGTTCCAACGCTTGATGACCCTTTCGGTGAAGAAATTTTCCTAATAACTAATCTAAACCTCCCCTGGCGCAACTTGAGGCTGTTTCCTCTTGCCCCATTGCTTGTTACTTGCGAGAAGAGAACTGTTTCCACCTAGAGTCAAATACTACTTGAGTCTTAACACACATTATTACCTCCAAGTCAATCATGTCACGTGGAAAAGGCACCTCCGGGTTTTCACCAGTGTCCATGATAGCAATATTTGCTTTTTTAATCTCCTTCTCAACAAACCCTGGAGAGACAACATTGTTAATGTTAACTAAAAAGATACCTCCGTGTCAGACTGTCACCATAAGGCCACCCAACCCGAATAGAAGCTGTGAATTCTTCCACCTCCTATTCCAAGAGTCTCTTATGTGGTTAAAGCTCTCTGCCAAGCAGGAAGGAATCCCCGGAGGCAGCGTGACCAGCTGACACACCGAAGAAAGGCCACCATCACTCCTCCTCAACACCGCTTTCTAACGCTGCCTTGCAGGTTTAGCCTGCCTTAATCATTTCCCCTGTAAAAGCTACGGAGCGAGAGCCACATCAGACCCCAGAGAGAAACGTACGGAGCTTTCGGTCCATTTCTTCGCACCTCCTGACTTCATTAACGAATTTACGCTGGAACACGTTCACGTCCGGGTTCAGCTGTGGAGAGAGAGACGGTTCCAGCACAGCCGCGGCCGAGGGCGGCGGGGCTCTGGCCCCCGGGAGCGAGGGGTGGGGGTCCCGGCGCCGCTCGGCGGCGGAGGGCCGGGGCAGGGGCCGTCCCCGCGAGGGGTGAAGGGTGGCGGGCACTCACGTCGCGGAACTGGACCTTCCCCAGCTCGCCCAGCTCGCTGACACAGCAGTAAGCGGCCTCGGACTGCAGGAAGAGCTGGGCCAGGGTCATCTCCTCGCTGCGGAACAGCTCCCCCATGGCGCCGCCGTCCCCGCCGCGGCCTCTGAGGAGAAGGGCCGTAAGAACCGAGCCGGGCGGCCGTGGCCCCCACTGCCAGGCGGCCCGGTGGGCCGCACCCCCCCCGCCCCCGCCATGTTACCTGCCGCTGCCGCCGCCGCCGCCACCAGCTGATCCGCCGCGGCTCCCGTCCCTGACGTCACCGCGCACGCGGGGCGGAGTCACGCGAGCGCGTCTCCTAGCGACGGCGAGCCTCGGCCCGGTCCGCACCGGAAGTGACGGTAGAGCGCCGGGCCGGGCCGGGCCGGGCCGGTCAGGTCAGGTCAGCCGGCAGCTGGTACCGCTGGGCCCGTGCCCTGCCCGCCCCTCCGGAGGGGCCGCTGACGCCGTTGGTGGTGCCGTGACGCATGCAGTGGCGTCACTGCCGCGTGGCCGAGGCGCGAGGGCGCGGCCTGCCCTCGCCGACGGGGCTCGGCCCTCTTCTGCGTGCGGCGGCCACAGGTACGGTCCTGGGGAGCCCGGGGCCACCGGCGGCGTCCTCCGCCCCCGGGGCGGCCCCGTGCCCCCCCTGCCCCCGTGCCCAGCCCCTTCCGCCGGCTCCCGCTGCCCGGGGCTGGGCCGAGCCCTCCACCGGCCCCTCGGTGTGCTCGGGGGCTCTAGCCTCCGCCCCGCCGCCTGCCCGCTCCCAGTGGATCAAAATAAGCAGTTCCTTGTTGAAGGCTGTAGAGATACGGGAAATGAAAGAGCGAAAAATAGCTCTTCAGGGTTAAATCGAAGGGCTCTACAAGCACACAGCAATGGAGGCAAGTCCCTCCGGCAGCCCATGGGCTAACCCGAGGGTACAGCGCTTCATAACGCAGAAATCCAGTTACGTACAAGAAACCCTTCTGCCTATCAGGGGTTTTCGGCACCAGCCTGTTAATGGAAACATGGGTCATTGGGATGGAAGCCAAAAATCACAGACGTTTAAGTTAAAACACACTAAATTTCCCAGTACTTCTGCTTACTGACGGTGTCTTTGAGTGAACGCTTGGTCTTGGTATAAGTAAAGGAGGAGCCTTTGCAGTAGCAACAATATAATTTAGCCACAGATCCCTTTTCATACGGTTGGTTGTCTTTATTTCGAAAGCCCCTCCTGGTGCGCAGCACACAGAGGTGTGATGCCCCTCCGGGGCTTGGGCAGGCGTTTGGCCCCTGTGGAGTGGAGTTATTGCAGTGTGCCCGTTTGTAGTGCTCTGACAGAGGGGCACCGCTGAGGGTGCGGGTGCTGCGCAAGCTCAGAACAGCAAATCCCAAGCTCTGCCCCTAAGAGCTCCTACGATACAGAAGATGACCTGCAGATGTGTAGGGAAATAACGACATCACACGGGTCGGTGCGGTGGGGTGCAGTTGCGGCAAACAACACCCTACACCAGCAGACTTGGGCCCTGTTAGTGTGGCTAGTGGTACTGTGTGATGGAAATGGCTGTGTGATGGAAATGGCAGTGGTAGGGCTGCTAACACTCTGGTTTTGCTTTTATTCCGGTATTTGACATTTGATATTATTCCGATTATGAAAAAGTGGGCAACTTAGAAGGTTAAATAACATGTATCTTAATTTGTTATTCGATTAGTTTGGTGACTGAGAAATGCATTGCACTGGCAGTGGCCTATAAAACTGAATTCTCCTTGTCTGTGGGATGCATCTAACCATACCAAAAGGTGTCCATATGCTGCACATTTCCTCCCTCCTTTCCTGTACTTACCCCCAGGTCCTTGGAAAACAAGATAATTTGCCTTTTTTCCCTTTGTCCAGTCCGTGTCCTCTGTACTTAAGCTACAGGTGAAGGGACAAATTTCGTCAACTGCAGTGGGTGAAATTTGACAGAGAATCTGTCTGGTGCAAGCCAAGGCCATTCCCTGTTTCTGACAGGCCCTAAGCAGCTGTATCTTGCTGTTTAAGAAGTTAGTGAGCTGAGTGGTTTCCTTCAGTCACAGGAACTTCCACGGACTGATGTGGAAGCAGATGCTGCACATTGTATTCCTTTGTTGTCCTGCATACATCTGACAGAGGTTTTCTTTGAAGCTGAAATAGGCTTGGTTTTGTTTGGATTGTCTGTTCCGTGTCCATGTAAAGAATTCAGTAGTGGTGCTGTGAAATCCCTGGGATACTGGAATGATCCGCAATATCTAAGGCATAGTGCAAGTGTGGAAGCGCCAAAGATCAAACTATGTCTACCATGCAATGAGAGCAGCCAGAAAATTTTCACACTAGAAGAGACTGAGACAGATTTCTCTGTCCTGTGTGCTCGAGTCAGCGAAGGCTCCAACGGGGAGGCTGAGGTTTGCCACCTATTGGCTTTTCCGGGTATGTCTCCACGGCAGAAAATGGCTGAAACGAAGTTAGTCCTAACATAGAAAATTACTCATTGCATTTTAGCTTGGGGTGTGATTGCTGCGCGCACAGTAACCCTGAGCGTGGCCCTTCATATCTTCTACTGTGTATCAAGAACAAATATAAATTCCTGTTGTCTTGTTTTATCTGATTCTGTCTAGATTGACCTGCTCAGTCTGATTATTTTTTTTTATTCCCAAATGGGGAAATGAAGGCAGAGTTTGCATTGAAGTCATACATGGAATAAATGGCAGACCTAGAAAGTACTGCTCTGCTTGCATCCTGTGCTGTGCATGGAAATTCACAGGGGATATCTGTGGAATATCTGAAGCAGATATCCCCAGTGAGAAAAAACTGCAGAGCCTCAACGCTATCTGGCTGGAGTCAGGATTTTTTTCATGGAACTGACTCATCAGCAGCAAACACTGGAAATAAATCCTCAGGAAAACGTCCCTCCAGGAAAAAACAGGGTATAGAAAAGCAACCTATTTTTAATACATGACATAATACCTATTGTGGAAGCCGCACAGCACAATTTACTGATGCACAGTGAAACCAAATCTCAATCAATGGTGCCGTGTGGGTACAACAGCAGTAAAAAGTGAGCTGTCACATGGCGTAGAGCACAGGGGCGCGGAAAGTGCTGACCATCAGGAGCATTCATGGTTAAACAATGTTCCTGTACATTGGTTTGTGCGTCGTGGGTTTCCCAGCTTGTATGCTCGGAATTAAGCATTTCACCCAGTGCTGTCTCGAGGTAGGCTGTGAGCCTGGAGAGACCGAGTGGTGCAGAGCATTCATTTTATTCGCCAGCCTGTGGCAAATTGCAAGGGCGTGCTCGACCCCGGTGGGAGGCAGGATGTGTTGAGTATGAATTGCTTGTTGTCAAGGCTACAGGACAAGAGGGAAGCTGCAGCCTTCCCAGTCTGCCCATGGCCCTTCAGCTGAGCCTGGGAGCGCTTGCTGCTGCCCCAGCCAGCAGAGGCTGGGGCAGCAGTTCTGCCCGTGGGAGCTTGGTTCCCTTCGCCTGAGCCAACATCAGTGGCGGTGAAGAGGGTCTCGCCCAGGGTCACTCTCAAGATCTGAATTTCCCTTCTCCACCTTTCTGTGCTTGTTCCTGCTGGGTTGTTGTAGACAGCCTTTGGTAGCGCCTCCTGCTTGTCTTCTAAGGCAGTGAGCTGATGATGGTTCCACAAGGCATAAACTTCTGCCAACACTATATAAGACTGTGAATTGCTTTGTGTCAACACTGAGGTTAAAAGTTGCAAATAAGGGTTATTTCTTCCCCGTGTTCTCCAAAGCAGTATGTACTCTATTAAGTTTTGAAACAATTAGTTGTGGTTTTTTTTTTTACCAAGAAAGCCTTATGTAACACAACGTATTAGGGCATTGCTTACAATTAGAGTTTTGCATGGCATATGCAGAATCACGTCCCACGTTTAGTAGTCTAGTGGCTTGATGTGTCGATGGATGGAGGATTGCAGAGCTGGGATAGATGCTTTTAGGTGGGAGTGGCCAGCTGCTTCACTTCAGGAGTGAATTATATTTATTCTTTCAGTCAAAGCTGCGTAGAGATGTGGTGCACGCTGTACATATCATGTGCACGCCTGTTGTGTATATTCACACACATGGGAGTGTGAATTTTTATGATCCAGAAATTATGTGCCGTCAAGTATTGAAAATCAGGCTCTCGTAGTCCTGGAAATAAAAGCTAAGTGTTGGCAAAAGATCTGAATTTTCCAGGTGCCCTTTAACCTGTGCAGTTGTTTAAACCAGCCTTCCTTTAATGTATACAGCTGTGCCCAGATGGAGTTGCTTTCTTTCCAGCAGCTTCCCGAGCCATTTAGTCAAGGTTTTTTGTTTTTTTCCTCTCGTTACTTATGTTGCCTTTAGACTTATGGTGAAGAAGAGGCGGTTGTAGTTTCAGAGCTTTGCATTCCTTGCTGAGCTGTGCCTGCGTTTGCATGCAAAGCCATCGCCTCCTCTCCAACTATTTTAATCATTTCAGAAAGGGTGGGTCATCAGGCATTTGGCAGCGGGCTCCTTTTATATAGCTGAGGTGGAGTCAGCCAATGACCTGCAAGCCTGGAAAATTTTGCAGGGCAGTTTCACTGGACAGCTTTGCGGAGCTGTGCCATTTGAATTTCAGCACAGACATCCACACACTGTGCTCTCCATTTCTGGCGTGTCTCCCAGCGCAGAGTTTAGCTGAGGCTCGGGTTTAGTTTTCCCTCCTCTCTCTCCCTGCAGTGACAGCTTCTCCGGGCTCCGCTAGCCAGGACTCCCAGGCGATCATGGAGGATACTACTTTGCAAATTATCGAACCACCAACTGCCTCTGAGGCCTCTGAGGAGCAAGTGCCTGAAGAACCCATCAAATCAGACCAGATCAATGGTGTGATGGTACTGACCCTTCTGGACAAGATCATTGGAGCAGTGGATCAGATCCAGCTGACCCAAACACAGCTGGAGGAGAGACAGCAAGAGATGGATAGCGCAGTGACCAGCATCCAGGGAGAATTAACCAAGCTGACAAAGGCACACACCACCACCAGCAACACCGTGAACAAGATGCTGGAAAAAGTGCGCAAGGTGAGCGTCAATGTGAAAACTGTTCGGCAGAACCTGGAAAAGCAAGCTGGGCAGATAAAGAAGCTAGAGGCGAACGAAGCGGAGCTCCTGAAACGCAGAAACTTCAAAGTCATGATCTACCAGGTAAGGAGCTGTTTCACGACTTCTTTATGTCTTCTTAGCGGGTGTTTTGTTTGCCAAGAGTTCTGTCACGCTGCACGGTTGGTCCATTGCTCTCCCAAACTCCCCTGACTGTCTGGTGGTCCAAATTGAGGCGGGTCTGAAGTAGCTCTCTCATTCATGATTTAACATTCTCTATGTGATCTAAGACAAGGTTTGATAGAGTTGCTACATTTAACAGGAATTTTAACCAAGATAGTGAGAATGGCCCTAAGCACTCATTGCAATGGACCAGAAGTACCAAAATAACCTGATTTTACTGCTTAGCTGAAAAAAGAATAAGAATGCACTGGGTTCTGGAAGGGAGTATTGTAAATCTGTCTGCCAACATCTTTTCTTCTGAGAGGGAACATGTGTATTGCTACGTGGAGAGCGATACTATTTCAGATGTGTGACATGCATCTGATAACAACAAGAGACAGTAACCCCAGCATCAGGGTTAACCTCACTGACGAGGACAGACAGAGACATTAGAGAAAATACAGAACCACTCCTTGAGCTCATTAGCACTTGGGTCTGCCTTTGTCGTTGTGCTTGTACAGATTTCCCTGTTCTTTTTTCTACGATCTGTGAGTCTTGAATCTTCTAGTTGTCTGGTTTCAAAAACAGCTTTGGTTCGCTTGATGTTCAACCTCTGTGCTAAGCATTGATTTTTCCTTTAATATTAAACAAGAAGAAAGAGAAGAATATGTTTCTGTCAGTTTTCCTGTCTAGAGTTAGTCTTCCTTATCACAGCAAACTCTTCTATTGGGCCACAGAAGAGCGAGTGAAATAGTTAACGATTCAGTTAGAAGCCTCTGGGTTAATAATAGACATCATCAGGGACAAATAGAGAAGCATCCAGTGCTGATCACAGGAAGAGAGAGAAGGAAAACAGAAAAAAAAAGGAAAACGCTTCTTACTACAGTGTTTGAAGGGAGAGCTGATCATAATGTGTTCAGAATCTGACAAGTACAGGGGCCTGTGTAACCCTCTGATTCAGAGCTTAAGCGTTTGTAGTTTTATTATGCCTGAAAGGCTGAAATACTCGAGCCTATTCAGATCATACGGGCAACCTAACCAGTTATATATACGTATTTATTACAAGCTCTTTGTATCAGTCTTTTGGGGGAGGATAGATCTATCCATGGAAAAAGAAAATAGGACTCCAAGCGTACTGCAGAAACAACAATCATTGCAAAATGAGAAGAGTGAAGGGAATTGTTTAAACATAACATTCCTTGTGGGTTACGGAAATAGGTAGGAAGCTGGCAAGCTTCTCAGTCCTTTGGAAGCATCCTAAACATTGGCAGATTGACATTTTGTGAGCTGTTCATTTTGGTTTGCTGCTGCTTATGAATATTGAGTAGAGTTTCTCTTTGAATTAAAAAAGGCAGTCATGCTTCTAAAGGAAATCAGGGGCGATACTCCTGCTGATGTAATCAGGACAGAACAGCCTCGTGGTGAATCAGTTGACAAGGGACTATGGCAGGGATTTTGTGAATCGTAAAGATATTAAGAAAAAAAAAAAAAAAGAGTTATTTGTAATTCAGAACAATTTCCCAGCATGGAATTTAGTGTGATTTGACTGGGAGGCCACAGAGCACGAGTGAGAAATTCTCCAGGTTTGCTTCATGTGAAATGGAGCCTTTTGCACCCTCATGGAAATCCTTGTGCTTCTGCAGGGAGCCTTAGTAGCCCTTGCCACACCAGGTAGGGATCCAGTTCTGGGGAGACCGAAGGGGTGGCAGCAAGCGTGCAGGCTTGTGACGGACACTGCTAAGGCAAATGAAGTCTCTCTTGGGGGAGAAACTCTTGATTGTCTCTTAATTTGGTGCTTAAAATGAAACACAAAATCCATGATGGGCTTTTGGTGTTTGAATACTAGAAAGAAATAGGCAATAATAATATTAATGTGCCTGAGTAATAAATAGTTTTCTTGATAGTACTCTTGTGCCGCATTACTGTGGCAAAGACAGACCCATACGATGAGAACTGGATTGCCAGGCATGGACCACAGGGAATCCCCTGGAAGAATGGGCTATATTTTTGCAGTCCTCTGCACTACCACTCTTTCCTGCATATGATAGAAACACAGACTTTTGGTCAACAGAGAATGTTTCTAAATTATAACAATCTACAGCCTGTCTCAGAGCTACATTAATTATTATTTCTCATACAGAAAACAGGGTTGCTTAATAGTTGCATTATGCTATAGATTGCAGTCCATAAAAATGTCATCATGAATTTTCAATGTACAGAAACCTGAATTCTATCGCTTGGTGTAAGGAAAAAAAATCTGTCGTGTATAGGAGCCTCTTTTATTTGTGGAGACCTTTTCTTCTGAAGTTAAACATTTTGGGGGATCTTGGAAGTTTTGCTTTTGACTTTGGGGGTTTTTATTCTGCTTTGTTTTTTTTTCCTGGGAGGGACAGGATTTTTAAGGTTTGTGTCTTACTGTAGTCATGAAGATGTCATTCTTCAGAAATTCCTAACACAGCCTGACTGTGGGAATTGCACAGCAGATTTGCAAAAACATCGGGTTACAATTTTGTGTCACAATTTATTCATACAAATATTTTATCACAGTCAGTAATTCTAGGCACATCAGTGACAAGAGTGGTACTTCGTCTGGGATTGTGCAAAACAGATAATGCCAGCACATTTAAAGAATAAAACTCTATACAGAAAGAAGTGACATTTTTGTGTGTACATTCTAAAGGCATTTATCAAACCGAGGATGATGTTCAGATGGTTTACTGATATTGAACAATGCTAGTTGTTGCAAGAAGCCTTGTTGAGTCCCGCTGCATTACCTGTTTACTAATGTCCTTCTGTGTTTCAGTATTAATAATCATGAAATTAAAAAAAAATGTTTCAAGAGTCTATAAAACCAAAACTTTATGATGGGCTCCGCCCTGGGAGTTTAAATGAAGAAAAGTCACTATGTTTTCCTAACTGTGTCTATCATTAAAAAAAAAAATTACAAAGTAACTCTTTTCTAATTCAGTGTTTCACTTCTCAAGACCTACAAGGTATCCAAGTTTGTGTTAGATACTTTCTTGGATAATGTAATTAATTATGTGATGGTGAGCAAGGTTATTACTACTTTCTAACCCAGATAAAGCTGCCTTTCGAAAGCTGTGATTAACTGTCCTGTGCGATTGCATTTTCAGTTGCTATGGCTAAAAAGGCAAAGATTTATTAGTCTTTTCTTTTGGAGAACAAGAGATAAACTCATCTGAAGAGACACAAAGTATTACATAAAACCAGTGGTGGTTATTTTCAAGTGAGATAGCTGAGTAAAACAGAGGTATTTAATATTCCATGATTCTACGGTATGAAGAAATAAAAGGAGCTAAAGAGAAATCAGTTCTTTACTGAGTATAGATGTTTGATTATTCTCTCAGCGTTGGATACTGAGGCTCCAGCAGTTATGGAGGGACTATTTCAGGAGTGCAAATAAGACCTTTTGGCACCTTGGGAGAAGAGGTCAAACTACACGTGAGCGCTGGATATTGCTAGCTGTTAGATTAGGAGGAAATGAAAATCAAATTTTATTCAGGGAAAGCCTGACCTGTCGAGATGACCCTGAAGCACATCTGCCTGCATAGTTGCAAAGTTTCGGGGAGAAAGGGCAGAACTGAAAATCACTTCCCCTAGGGCCAGCTGAGGGCGAGGCATTAAGCAGAATGTTTATGGGCTGTTGTTCGCAGTCACCTATAGACGTGCGTGCCCTTTCTCACTTGCTCACTCTCTCAAATACACTTTAACCTGATTTTGCCAGGAGCTGGTCTGGTTTCTGCGGAGGTAAGCGTTTTGACATTGGCTTAACATAGGGAATTAGATCGATTCTTGAGAATAAAATTTGAAAAAAACACCCCCCTCCAAATTACCACATCTTTTTGTTCTGAAAATGAGCTTACCAAAAGCAAAGTGCCAGACTTTTGACAAGCTGCTGTGTAAAACAGTCCGTAAACAGAACTTGCCCTCCGAAAAAGTCTGATGTCAGATGACTACGTGCAGTTATTAACAGCCCATGGGAACAGAGCTCCTCAGTGCTTCCTTTGTGCCACCCGTCCCGGGCGCCTGTCTTTCAGAGAAATTAGGACACCAACAAATTTGGTTAGAGTGGTTGCTAATAAAGACAAACTAAAGTGAGTTCATCCCAAATCTCCTGGTTTTATGATACAAGAATCTGGGTCTGGTTACTACAGTTCGTGGCTAAATAATGGATATCCCATGCAAACAGCCACTGCTGTAAAACCAGACAGTGTGCCACACTCGTCTGAAGAATGGCACGTGTCAGCGCTTACGTAAGCATGGCATTTTTCCTCCAAACATTTTTCAACAATTAAACTTATTTGTGCAAATGCCAAAGGCCTGATTTTCTTACAGCCAGACATCCGAATGCTTGTGGCACGCAGTGCACGTATTGAATATTGAATTTCTGAAATGTGCTGGTGCTTTATTTTGAGGCGCACGTGGGCGCCGAGCCCGAGGGAGAGCTGGCTGGTGGCGTGTGGCATTGTCTGGGGAAAGAGAGCGGCCTTTGTCCGCGGTGTGCGGGCGGGCTGCTCCCCACGCTGCCCGATCGGGGGGTCCCGCGCACCCCCTCTGCTCTTCGGGTGACTCCAGTGGCCACTCAGAGCCTGGGAGAGGTGGGGGTTCCCTGGGAAGGGCCGGGCAGTTAGGAGAGCTGGGTAGAACGAGAATCTCACTGTACAATGTGTAGGGTAGGTAGGGCTGGATGAGGAAATATAAATAGCACAGCTTGGCTTTTGTGCCTTGAGTGGGCCTTATACGGATGAGAGCAACAAGATCATCGATCGTGGGGAGGAGGGATGAATTTCAAACCCACACATTAATGCAACAGATTCCAAGGCCGGACCCGAAGTGCCTCATTTTTAGGTCTGTGCTCCTCAAAAGAGAGCGTGGAAAAGAACATGAGCTCGGGGGTCTGACGAGAGGCACGGGGCCAGGAGTGCAGGGCGTACAAAGCCACATACCGCAGCCGCCGCACCCACTGCCCCTGGGCTGCAGCCTCTCTCCACCTCCTAAACAGCGTGTCAGCTGCCTCGAGCTATGGTTTTGTTTCAAATTAATCATTCTGAAACAAAAACTTCATTAGTCTAATGACAGCAGAGGGTTCGTGAGAAACAGCGCAATCTGTAGTTCCAAAGAACAGCCTGTGTGGATTACATACCTTGGATTCAGTGGAGCTTGCCCAACTACAAGCGTTAAAAAATAAATAGAAATTTCAAATAAAATTTGAATGGCAGTACTGGGGATAGGCAGGAGCACGAGGCATATGTGTTACGCTTTTCCTGCAAGGCAGGTTGGCTCCATGTGCTTGGGAGCGCTCTGCACTTGAACTTGAGTCCCTCTCGGGATCTGGAGCAGCTCCGTGTGTAGCATCAGTTTTTCCCAGTGGTTCACTGCAGAGGTTTGTATTGCAGCAGCCAGTGGGTTTTGTGTTTATTTTCTAATAATACTTAAAAATAAAAGGCTTGTTTCATTTTGCTGTGAATCCACTCAAAAGCAGCTTGCTTTATAGCCACAACATTTCTTAACCTGGGTTCAGCAGAGAATTACTGTGCACTTCTTGCTGGTGGGTTTGTGCATCAGCAACCTGCCAAATCCCAGGAAACACCTCACCCGGTGACAGTTCTGGTGTGGTTGATGGGCACAGAATATTCCTTTGGTGCTGGATTTGCTTTTGCTTTATTTTATTATGTTCTTGAAAGAAGTACCAAAGAGAATTCATCATGAAGCCTTTGTTAAAAAACAAAAAATCTGAATTGCACAAACCCATACTCATTAATTAAAGAGTTGATACTGTTTGTCTCTGATCATTTGTCTCTTTTGTTGGAACAGAGGGGTCCCAGCCCAGAAAGCTGTTCTATCTTCCCTTCTATTCTCCTGCTTTTGGTCACAGAGGTAGCAAAATTAGCGGTGAAAAAATGCCATCCCAGGGGAAGGAGAGAAATGTCATTCATCTCAATTCCTTCAGGCTGCAGCGCTGAATTCTCCATCCATTGTAAGGGGCACCGTGTTAACATCCTTATGTGCAAAGAATCCTTCATATTCTTTCCACATTGCTGAATTATGAGAGTCTGAAGATAATAATTCACAGGAGGCTGAACCTTAAAAATATTTCAGGATGTTACTAACTCTCACTTCCAGGATTTTTCTTAGTGCAGATTATCAGTCTTTCTACCAAAAGGCAGCTCTGGAGCATGGATTACTCTGCTGCAGCCTGGAATCAACTGCATTAATATTTCATTGCTCAGGTATTATTTATAAGTGGTTAGTGCCAGGACTGTTTGGTCTGCTGCAATCCTTTCAGCGTTATAGTTACATACTGAGCTGTGCAGCAATAAATTGTCTCAGAGCAAAGGGCCAGGGGCTGCTCAGCCAGTTGGAATAAGGTTAGATTGCATTATTAATGGCTCATGAAAGTAAAACCAAAGGTAATATTCCTTCTGATCACATATTCATCTCTCTAGCCTCTCTTGTGCCTACTGGCAGTGGATCTAAGCATCTGTCATGATGTCTGTGTGATGCCAATGGTGCCACTGCGCATGGGAGTACAATGAAGTGCAGAATTTGCTGGCCGTGCTCGCTGGGCTAGGTGGCTCGAATGCTCTAGTTTCCAGTGAGATTGTGGCTCATTTTTCCATTCTTAAGCTAGATACAAGTCCTCAGCAAAAATAAATGAAGCCATCATGGACACACAGCAGGAAAAGCTCTCCAAGGCTGCGTGTAACCAAGTTTGCAGGTCTGGAATTAGAAACCAAAGAATTTGAGAAGCCAGTCCATGCTCAGACCGTGCCTCTCCCTGGGAAGACACAGTCCCATTGTTCTCCGGTGTACCCTGGGTGGGAATTTGACTGGTAGATGGTAAAAGCTGCTTAGTGTCACAGCCTTGCAAAACACTGGAAGGGTGGGAGCATCATGGGAGAAGTCGTACTCCTGCATATTATCTCCCTTTCCCCCATTTTATGTAAATGCAGACACTCTGTAGTTGGCATGCGTCCCTCTGCGCCCTTCAGCGTTGCTCACAAGGCTGGCACTGACTGTGCTGTGGGTGACTCACCGCGTGCTGCCACCCCGTCCCAGCTCCAGACAAGGCACGCACTTTCTGGGAGGCATGAGCAGCCACGCTCAGTCTAACACAGCCATTTTTCTGAAGAACGTACTGCTTGACCTGGGCACAGACCTGGTAAAACTGAGGGCTGTTCCTGCATCTTCGCTGAAGCCGCTTCTTGCTACAATACCCAATAGTGTGATGTGCTGTCCCCATCTGAGTAATGAGTAGAGAGCTATGCAGTCTCCACAGAAAGCATGGCAATGACTCATAAGCTCTTCGGCAGCATGCTTAGCCCTCTTTTATCCTGTTTGGGATCATGTTATCCTATTGATTCTGCAAGGTCTTCTACAACTTACAAAATACTTGAAGAATTGTGGGTCCACTGTCCAGCTGCAAGATAAGACAAAGACCAGAAACAAAGATCCTCAGAGTCAGTGAAGGAAAATCAAATATTTAGAATAAAAATTCTCAGGATGTTTAGTCTATAGCTTTATGTGAGCATGCAAATGTCAGTATCAGCACAGATCTATCTGCATATCATCTGTAATGCAAACTCCACCTTTACTGGTTTGCTGTTCATAAATAGCTCTGGAGTTATTAATCAGTTGAGACAGGTTTATCCGGGACGAGCAGTTCTGAGAGTAAAGCCAGTTGTACAAACAGGCTGATAGTAGGATCAAAACTTTTTTCTGCTGTCAGAGGGAAAAGAAAAAAAAAAAAAAAAAAAAAAAGCCTTTTCACTCTGCAATCTATTTACTTCTCTGTTTCCTACAGCCCTGCCTTTCTTCTGACTCACTGGGAGGCACAAGCGCTTTTCCAGACACAGCCGCCTCCTCTCCCTGCGCCGTTCCTCCCTTGCTTTTCACCACCAGGTCTGAACTAGCTCCAGTGCCTGTACCATGCTGCTCATTCTCACCAGCTGATGAGGGAGATACAGCCTTTTAGGACATAGCTTCCAGGACACAGAGTAACTAGATGCACCTGACAGAAAAAAGTGCCAAGAAGATTGCGCAATACACAAAATTACAGAGAGGAGAAGGACTTCTGCTAGTCAGGGAGATATTGCTTGACAACAAACTAGCTTATCCCTTTACCATTTACCTAATCCCAACCTATTTTGTTTTTCCCCCTCATGTTTTAGATCTTTTCCTTTGTCTTGGGAGTGTTCTTTGGTGACTTCTTACTGCAGGATTCAGTAGTCTTCTCTCTAAGGACTCGATGCTTCTCTTTTTATGGACCTCTTGGCACTATTGGAGATAAAATCTGTCCAACCTTCGGAATGTAGGAGTTGAGGCTGTCCGTGCCTATTGCATATGGAGGGGTTAATTTTATATGCCAGCTGCTGCTTGGGATGCTGAGTAGCCAGCCCTTGTCCTCACAGTGTGTTTAGCAGAAGAGAGAGTGTTTGATCTTGCAGTGAGTGTATTTGCTGTGTCACTGGGCATAGATGTCTGTAAGCTGCTGGGTATTGTCCAGTGTTGGTTTAGGGTACGGTCAGTACACTGACAAAACCAGCGGATGGAGGTCTGGAATCACACCCGGCTGTTTCGATCTCTCCAGCTTGTGTATTTGAATTAATAAACACAGGGTTTTAAAATTACTATCTTTTCATAATCTTACACGTACAAGCAAACTCTACTTTAAGCTATACCACAGAAACTGGAGAGACCTCCAGAACAGCTGACATCAAATCACTTTGTGAACAGCAGTGTGAAAAGAGAGCAGAATCCGGCCCTGTGGCAGTGTTCAGTGTAAACGTGCCCGAAACCATAGAAGGGATTCTGCGTCTCCTAGGACCTGCCGTAAATTAGAGGAGGACACTCTTCCTTCTAATAAATCTTTGCTGACTATCTTTTCTGTCAAATTTTGCTACCTGGCTTCTCCCTTTACTAAATCATACCCCTGTGCCTTTTCTCTCTGCCTGTTCTCATGCTAATCCGGAGTATTTGTTGGCGATGTTCCTGATCAGATTCCTGGTGGAGACAGGTAAGTTTTTCCATTGTGCTTCCTTTCTGCTGGCCATTGAAACACAGTTTTCCTCATCTTAGCCCGAGAAGATCCAGCGTGTGCGCTTTGAGTCTTCACCAGGGACTGCCCTCTGAGCCGTCTCCAGGAACGGTTCCCTCTGCCCACGCTGCGGAAAGTGCCATGGCCCAAATCAGCAGAAGACATGCGAGGAGGCAGCAGTTTAGGGCCTCGGCAGGAGTACCCCCTGAAGATCGCTTTGAACCTCTTCTGAAACTCTGAAAGCTGCTGATACCAGAGCCTTTGCCTCTCCGCCTGCCTGTGGCTGCTGCAACCTTCAGACCTGCCAGGCTGATCTTCCCGTTGGCAGAAATGCCTCCGCTTGTTGGCTAAGCTGCTTGCTGCTCGCTGCATGCTCTGCCCTAGTTATAACAGACGGAGAGGAGCTATGGTTTTCTCTCAGGCATTACAGGACTTGTTGTGCTCTACCTCTGCGATCTGGGGCGGAGGAATTGCTGTATGGCTTGCATGAAGGGCTAGCAGCCAGGAGCAGTTGGCTCTGCTGGCCTCTGCTGTGACTGGGCAAATCCTGCCTGTTTGCTGAGCCTCAGTTTCTCCCTCTGAAATACAGACCCGGTAACACCTCCTCAGGCTTCTTGTAAGGTTTTGTTTATAAGACTTTGTGAAATGGTTTGAAGTTGTTGTTTTAAATAGACAAAAGACAGGCAGAGAGCACAAACTGTGACATAAAACTACAGTTGTCTCAGGTAGGCACTGCAGCATCCATTTCTGCACAGTGGCTGTTCACTACGAGCTGAGCTCCCGCACACCGGCTGGAGCTGGTGGTGACTTTAACTGCTGTTTGTCTAACGCTTATCTCATGCCACAAGGGCCGCTGGTAACAGCATAGTGCCCTGTTAGCCTTCCTCTTATTGTGTGGCTACTGGAGAAAATACCCCAAGCTCCCGACGCCTGCACGTCGGGTGTGTGCAGCGCTGTCCGGTGGGAACGGCCACGTCGGTCGCTGGACAGGACTCCCCCGAGAGCCGGGCAAAGGTGAACCCAGCCCAGGAACTGGTGTCCCTGGGAGAAGCTGCCTGGGAAAACTTCTCCTTTTCAAGGAGAGTGACAAGATTTTTAAAAAAGGCAGGTTTTTTGTGACATAGCAAGAGAATCTGATAGCAATTATAACCTCCACTGAAAAATTCTGTTCCAACAAGGCACTGGAGAAGAAAGCAGAGCCCTCCTCTGCTGTGCAGGGCGTCCTTACATCCCTGAGCTCTGCTGGGCTGTGGGTGCTTATCAGGTGTGTTGCTGTTCCTCGGGAATAACTGAGTCCTCCTTCCCGTGATGCTGATGGAAGGTCAGCAGGGAAAAGCATCCTCTAAGGACTGGCAGAGCAAAACAGCTATTGTGGCAATGGGAGTGGAGAACCTTCTCTCCTCTGGCAGGGCTGACCAAGGCAGCTGTCTTCTGCCAAGATGCTCTTAGTCCTCCCTCAGCCTCCCCCCAGGCTGGAGCTCATCTGACCTGCCCCGGGCGGGCAGGGGAAGGGCTGGTGTGGGGCAGGAGGTGCAGCAAGCGCCAGCTCACCCAGCAGCAGCTGGGATCAGCCCTTTTTGGTCATGGCAGAGCCTGGGGATGTAAGCTGGTCATGTTCTGCATGCTACAGCTGCATGTCAACCAAACTCAACCGTTCGTGCTGTTGCAATTGTGTAAAAATAACTGAACAAAATGAATTACAGATGTGATTAGCATGCGCATGTGAAAAATCCTCCATTAAAGCTTCAAACCGGAGGTCGGAGTGGCTGAGAGTTCTGGGACTCTGTTTTTTATGCACTGACGATAAGAGCCTCTTCACGAGCAGCCCAGGAGCCTTCTTGCCTTTTGGGAATGTTCCCCAGATTTGCTGGTGATCCTGCAGTGCTTGAAGAGCTCTGCGTGGCTGGGAATGCAGCTCAGCTTTGTGTCTCATTGGCCTTTTATATGACAGGGGAAGTGTTGACATGTGTTGTAGCAACCAGGCGGTGTGTACATGGCCATATGGGGCTGCCGGGGTGACTCACTGCAAGGGAACGCGGGCTCGAAAACAACATCCGATAAAAAGCCCACTTAGTGGAACAAGGCAGGGGCCGGTCTGCCCGGCAGATCTAACAGCTCTGAATTGTTTGAAGTAGGAGGAATACAGAGCAGCCCAGCACCCTGTCAGCTGGCAGCCAGCAGCCACGGATGCTGGGTATGGGCACCGGGGCGCCTCCGGGCACCCACAAGGTCTGCAGAGGGATGGGCTGCCCATCCCATCGGCTCTGCCAGCGGGAGGGAGCTTCCCGAAGTAAACCGCTTCCCAGGGAAGCTTTGGGCCAAAGGGACAGCACAGCTGTGCACGTCAGATTGTGAAATGGGTTGGGGGCTGGCGACCTGTAGATGGGTAAAAGAAACGTAGAGCTTGAATCGGAGCTGAACCTTTATGTGAAGCACATCAGATGGCAGCGTGCTCAGTCCCAGCACACACACACACTACCTGTCCTTCTGCTGGGTGTAGCTCTGCTTTGTGCACAGAGCAGGGCAAGATTTTTCTTCTGCTGGTATGAAAATCTTCTGGGAAATCTTGTTTACTTGCTGTCTTTATGCCAGCTGGATTCAAGCTGTCTTAGAGAACAGAACTGGGTTATGTCTGATGATTGGGAGCCAGGGTTTGAACACCCCAACAAGCGGGGATGCCAAGACCCAGGATTTTGGACTCACCCACTTCAAGGGTCAGTGTTTTCCCAGTAAAAATAGAGTAGTTGGAATGCCTGCTGTTAAAAATGTGGCTCATCTGCGCGAGTCATGAGTGAAATAAAGTGCACAGACCATAGTGCCTTGCCCAGAGCGGGGATTTGTGTAGCCGCCACCCCTCAACCCGGGATGGTTCTTGATTGTTCCATCGAGGTCCCATTGTCCTCCACCGCAAGCAGATGCGTCCGTGTCTGCGGGCACGTTCTGCCCACCCCGGGCTGCTCCCCTTCCCCATGGGAGAAACTCCTCTCAAGCAGGGAGGAGGAGACCCTTGGTGGCATTTGGGCAGTGCCTGGGTGCAGGTGGGCAGCTATATGTGAGGAACGCTCAGCAGCAATGTACCCTTCCCCATTAAGACATGCCAGAGCTGTTGGTTGTTCTCACCCCAGCTGTCCTGTGCATCGGCCAGAGCCCGCTAAACCAGCAGGAATGCTCCTAGATGCAGGTGGGCTTTGAGTCAGGAGAGTGACCCACAGCACACAGTGCTGAAAATTCACCAGCTGTCCTCCGGCTGGTTATCTACGGCTCAGATAAGCAATCAGATTGAAGAAGACTCAGGGGAAAAAAATGCAGGAATTATACCAGGCATAGGAAAGAGAAATGCACTATGTGGTGGCCCTCAGCCAGCCCCACAGCCCTGCAGTGGGCATGCTCCCCTGTCACCCTGGCTCTGCGGGAAGGGGGCCCGGTGAGGGTTGCAAAGGGATTCCCAAGTGCAGCTGGAGAAAAGCTCTGGGAAACAATCTTGAGGGGGGAAGCTGGGGTTGTAGGCATCCTTACTTATGGGAATAGCTGTGCTCTGTCTTGGCCTCTGTGTCTGAGCAGTGAGAGTGCCCCCGAGACAGGCGTGAGCGGAGTCTCGAGCCCATGAGCGATGCTGCGCTGGGGCTGGGGCAGCTGCCTGCGGGGACGGTGCATGGGGCAGCAGAAGCGTGGGTCTGTCTGTGAGTGCAGTGCGTGGGAGTTCAGACAGCCGGGCAAGCGCTGTTCTCAGGATTAAGTGTCAGGGATTACAGAGGGCCGCACCGTCACCCGAACAGGGTCAGGGTTGCTCCAGCTGTCCCATGTACTGGGAGCTGCTGCTAGCCACATCTTCATGATTGTGAGGAAAGAGTTGCAGGATGCTGCCGCGGTCGGATGGGTTTGTTGCTGGTGCAGCCCACTCAGCCACATCAGAAAATTCAGTCAGAAGATGGATTTGCTGGTGTAACACGAGGAAAAGAGGTTATTTACATGGCAGACATGGAGTTTTTGAGGTGGTGTTTCTTTCTGCACACACATGTTCTGGAGCTAACAAGGGGCTGATAAGTATCTGAGTTTGCAGGATATGGCCTGTTTCCAGCGACAGTTGTGCCAGGCGAGAGGGGGATGCCTTTGTTCTGGCTCATTGTGTTGACTCAGAGGGAAGGAAGCGGCTGGAGTTCCTGATGTTCTCGGCGGGGCAGGGTCCCCCGGAGTCTCTGGGATTGCTCCAGCAGGTGTTGTTGTGGAGAACAGGATCCCTGCCTTCCCAGTGATGTGGATTTGTTCTGGACTGACCTGACCCTCTGGAGAGTGTGTGTATTGTTTTCTCCTGAAGTGGCTAATCAAATGAAGAAAACATATGTTGGCCACTTCACCTTAATTTCCATGAAGTGTTTGGGACCTGAGCTGTGATCTGGAGCAATAAAAAGAGCTTTTCCCAGTGCAAATGGATAAAATAAAATAAGTAAATAAAATAATAATAATAATATATAATAAAACCCAGAACGAAACCCCTGCCCTGGCAGACTCTGTGTTTTGACCACGGACACTGCAGCCTGTGTCACCTTCACTGAGCCCAGCGCTCTGTGGAGCTGACTTTTCATTGTTCACAAAGTTCTTCCAGGTGAAGCTGTGCGGGAGTCACCTATTCAATAAGCAAATATCAGTTCTCCAGTGGTGTAAGGGAAGGAAGAGCTGGGGACAGTGTAGCTGGCCCAGCCGAGCAGCCCCATGTCTGGGGGGGCTCAGGCCGAAGCAGCAGCGTGGCAGTGACCTTGGTCAGCCGGAGCAGCAGCGTGTTGGTGCGTGGTGGCAGAGTGCTTGGGGCGCAGACGTGTGAACACGCTCGTCCCTTCTGGCGCTGTGTGAGGGATTGGGATGTCCTCTGCTGTGGCAGCACCAGAGAAACCTGTACAGAAGTGGGGCTGGAGTTGGCGCGGCTCTTTGGGGCCGGGCCTCAGGGGCTGTTTTGGTGGTTTGACCATCACGAGTGTCCTGGCTCCTGACATCTGCGTAGTTCGTTAGCTCACAGCTGTGTTGGTGCAGTGGCTACTGTTGCGCAAGTGCGACACGTAGAGCGTGCAGCCTTGCACGAGAGATACCACGGCAAATTCACCTTCCCGGGACACGACGCAGCTCCGGTCCTGGCATCCCCGAGCCGGGGGAAGGCGAGTCACTGCTGGCGTTTGCCACGTGCTTCAAGTACTCGGGCCTGGGGTACCCCGGGGTCTGCGCCTTGATTTCAGCGGGCCCTGCTCCTGCTGGTGTTGGACTGGGATCCCCTGTCCTTGCTGTGTTCAGCTCCTGCCTGCCCCAGGGCTGGGAATGGTGCCCAGCGGTCATTTTCTCCAAACCTCAGCCCAGCAGCTCTGCTCTCTGCGTGCCTGTTCCACACGGTGCCTTTCGGCTGCTGCTGGCTTTCTGACAGTGCTCGTCTCAGCAGCTCCACGCCTCTCCCACCCAGTTCCGTAGGTTAAAACCACACGGGCAATAAATTTCTGAGCCGTGGGCTGCAGCCCCACAGCTGTGACGCTTCATACAGTGATGGGCTATTTCCAGCCTGTCCTGGGAACAGAGGCGTGATTCATTGCAGCAGGGACGCACGCTATGTGCTGCTCAGATGAAAACCAATCCCACTCCAGACCTGTGCCCCTCTCCTGGGCACATGCTTGTCCTCTGCCACTGGGATCAGAAACTTAGCTGACCCGGGAGAGTGGAGAAGCTGAATGAATTCACCTCCTGTCCCGAGGGCGGACAGAGTAACCTTGCAGACCTAGCTGTGCGAGTCAGGGCCGCCTTCAGATACAGGCTCGGACAAATTCCCTAACTTAGTCCCCAGCAGAGAAATGGGAAAAACAGGGCAGCGTGCTGCATCCCAAGAGATGTCTCAGCCCCACATCTGGATCCTGCAAGGCCTTGGGAAAGTCCAAGTGCAGACCGGGGTCGGCCAGGCCAGTGTGTGCCGTGGCCGGACTCCCAGCTCCGGAATGTGCCGCCATCTGCAGCCCAGCACCACACAGTGCCCAGGGCCACTGCTGGCCGGACCCCAGCCAGGCCAGAGAGCTGGGGTGGCCAGCGGTCTTACCAAGAGAAGACCACCTGTGGGAAATAAGTTGAAACACCATGGGCTGGTGGGGATGGGAAGGGCCCTGGGTATGCACTGGGAAGCAAAGGGGTGCCACATCGCTCCAGTGGGTTCCCTGTGCCCCTCCATGGCAGGATGCGGGGCCAGGAGCAGGGGCACGCGATGGCCAGGCCTTGGGATGAAGATGAAACTGGAGGGGACAGGACTGTGACAGGGGCACAGGAGGAAGGGAGAAGTCTCCAGTTTCAGTGCCTCGTCCTGCACTGCTGGAGTCACAGATGGGTTTGGAACCAGGCCAGAGTGAGCAGAGCCAGTATACCGAAGCTTAAATGCAGCGGAGCCCTAAGCTGCTGCAGGTAGAGCAAGTCCTATTTACAGTAATTTATCAGGTGCACTAAGGGAGGATGAGCCCAGGCCTGACATTGTCCAGGTGTGTTTAGCCACGAATCGTATGAACCGTAGCTGTGCTTCTGCTCTGAGGCACTGCCGGACGCGGGGGCTGGCTCCTGAGGCTGGGTGTGTGTGTCTCACTGGCTCCGCTCTGTGTCTTGCAGGATGAAGTGAAGCTCCCGTCTAAACTGAGCATCAGCAAGTCTTTGAAGGAAGGAGAAAAGCTAGAGAAGGAAGGTGAGGGCGAGGAGGTGCCTGTGGGTGAGGACCATGCGGAGGAGGACCACATCCAGCTCTCCTCAGATGAAGAGGTGGAGATTGAAGAGATTATTGAAGAGTCACGAGCAGAGCGCATCAAAAGGAGCGGCATGAAAAGAGTGGATGACTTTAAGAAGGCGTTCTCAAAGGAGAAGATGGAGAAGACTAAGCTAAAGACCAAGGAAAACCTGGAGAAGACCCGCCACAACTTGGAGAAGACTCGCCACAACCTGGAGAAGAGGATGAACAAACTGGGCACCAAGATTGTGACTAACGAAAGAAGAGAGAAGATGAAGACCTCTCGGGACAAGCTGAGGAAGTCTTTCACCCCTGACCACACCATCTATGCCAGGTCCAAGACAGCCGTCTACAAAGTGCCACCCTTCACTTTCCATGTCAAGAAAATAAGAGAGGGCGAGGTGGAAGTGAAAGCTACGGAGCTGGTGGAGGTTGGAGGAGAGGAGGGAGAAAACTCGGATCTGATGCGTGGGGAGAGCCCCGAGATGCACACACTGCTGGAGATCACGGAGGAGTCCGATGCGGTACTGGTGGACAAGAGTGACAGCGAGTAGGACAGGCTGCAGCACGGAAGGGTTGTGGACGACGGCTGAACACATAATCATTCACATTTCGAGATCTCTCTCTGCCCTGGTGCCCCAGGGGAAGTGTACACAATGCATCTTTACTGCCCTGCAGAGCCGACGCCAATCCCCTGCCTGCTTGGACAAGGTGTATTTTGTATTTTAGTTTTAGCACACAGAAACGTTAGGAACACGGGACTCTTTTTCTTACACTGTTAAATCACCCTTGGAGACCATTCCTGCCGCAGGCTGCCTGAGAGCCTTCCAGCACCAGACCTGAAGAGGGGGACCCGGCCCAGCTGGAGAGTGCTAAAACCAAGATAACGGCTGTACACCTGGAAAGCCCAAATGTCCTCCATAAGCAAAGACCTGGTGTCAAGAAAGCTTCCTGCCAAGCAGCCTGCCAGCCCACGCCACCCCTGCTCCCTGTGCCAGGCTGCGTGGCCATCCCCACCGGCAGGACAACTCCCAGCACCCATGGGGGACGCAGAGGAGCCATGATGCACCTGCACAGGGGAGGGAAGAGCCGAGCAAGTCCTCTTGAAGGCCAGAGCACAGGCGAAGCTGAGCCAGCAGCGTGGCAGGCGGGTCTGCTCCTCTCTGCCCTCTCGAGGACTGGATTACATGGCGGTGCCTATGACGGCTTCACCACAAAGCCGCCCTGCTGCCAGCACCGCCATGGGTGCCCCTGTGTGCATCACACAGCCGGGCCTGCCGCTGCTCCCCGCTGCACTGGGGCTGTCGATGTGACAGCCGCGGGGCCGCGGCAGGAGCAGCGCAGGCCACACGCTCCCCTGCTTGGGCTACTGATGCAGCTGCCGGAGGCCCAGTGGCCGTGGGCACACCCTGGCCGGGGCAAGGAGCATGGCGGAGGTGGGGTGCTGGATCTGGTCCCCCCAGGGGTGGCCGCAGCAGGCAGCAAGGTACCGCTCCCTGCCCAGGCAGAGGGGACGCGCAGGCAGCAGTGCCGGAGCAGCCACCACCGGCTGCAGCTTGTTTGCAGAGGGATGCGCTGATGCCACGTGAGGCTCTTGACGGTCAGAGAGCGGCCTTGACACCGGTCCAGCACCGGACCCCGAGTGTTTCTGAGCATCTGCTTCCTCCCGGGGGCTCGGCTCGGCTCAGGCTCCTGCCCACGTCCTGCGCTTTTCTCCCCGTTTCCCGCTTTCCGCAGCTTCGCTCCCGGACCCCCGCAGCGGGGCAGCGCTCGGGCACCGCCGGCCCGGCCCGGCCCCGGGGGGGCGCTGATCCCGGCGGGCAGCGCGGGAGGCACCGGGCCGGGCTCGTCCCGCTCCGCTCGCTGGGCCCGGCCGCTTCCCCCGGCGGGGGCTTGGGGGCTGCTCTCGCTGACATAACCGAGTATATAAACACGCTTTTCCCCTAAGAATTATTTTTCTTCTTATTCTAGCGCATCCAGCCCGCCCCCGGTCCCGCGCTGCCGGGGCCGCCCCCGTGTGCCGGCGGGGCTGGGGGCGGCTGCGGGGCTCCCGCTCGGGCAGCGGCCCGGCGCTCCGCCGGGGACACCCCGGAGCCTCTCGCGGGCCCACGGGCGGTTTCCACGCCGGAATTTCTTCCCACGGAGCGGCGGGGCCGGGGCGGCCGGTACCGAAGGCAGCGCGGGGCCGGGGCGGCGGGACCCGGACGAGCCCCCACCATCCCCCCGGCTGCGTCCCGGCGAGCAGCGCAGCTAATAAAGTCTCTTTTCTAAAGCACCAGCGTGAGCGTGTTCATGGCGGGGGGAAGGGGGGGAACCAGCCCCACGCGGGGCCGGGGCCACGCGGGATCCCCCCACGCGGTGTCGCTGCCGGGCCTCCGGGGCGGTGCTGCCCCTTTAAGAGGCGGTGGCGGCGGCGGCGGGCCGCGCGCTGACGTCATGGCGCTGCCCGGAACTCAGCTGGGTTTCCCGCACGGCCGTTCCCGGCAGCCGCCGCCCCCCCCGCCGCGCAGCCCCCTCCCCAGCGCCTCCCCGCGGCGGGAGGCGGCGCCGTCCGGGAACAGCCGGCAGGGGGCACATACACCCCCCCGCGCCGCGAGCCGTGACGAGACGCGGGGCGGCTGTGCTGATTGGCCGTCAGGGCCCGTCCCTCGCGGGGCAGCGGGAACGCCGCACCGCCATTGGCCGCGCTCGGCGTGACGCGGCGGGGCGGGGCCCGGGCGGGTAGCAGGTTTCTCGTCACTCCGGCGAGGACCGGACGCGATCGTCGCCGGCACCAGGAGCCGCTGCCCCGCCCCGCCCGGGACCGCCGGTGAGCGCGGAGGGGGCCGGGCCCGGGGTTCGGGGAGGGGGGGGGGCGCATTCCCGGCGGGCGCCGCCGGTACCGGGCTGTCAGGGCCCCGGGGGTACAGGCTCGGGGCTGGGTGCCGGTGCCCGCGCTGCCGGTGTTCCTCGGGGGCTGTTGGGCCGCGGGGCCGGAGCTGCGCGCCCCGGCGGGGCTGAGCCGTGGGGAGGTGGGGGCCGCTCCCGCCGCGGCCCGTCCCGCCGGGTGTCTGCGGGGGCGGAGGGCGCGGGGGGCCTTCCCGGGAGCCTCCCCTGTCGGTCGGGCTCGGCCCCGCGGACAGCCGGCGGTTTCGCTTTAGTTGGGAGGCGGCGACTCGCTCCCGCTGCGGCCCGGCCTGGCGGTGCCGCCATGAGCGGGCGCCCGGCAGCCGGTGAGGGCAGCACCCGCGCTCCCGCGGAGCCGTAGTTAAGGAGGTACTAATTAACCTAATCCTCTGGTTTTACAGCAAATGGGATTTCTCTTCCTCCCGCCGCTCCCGGCAGGCACGGAGCCGGGCCGGGACAGCTCCCGGACGCTGCCGAGACTCGGAGCTCCCGCGGCGCTGGTGCCGTCGAGTGCCACAGGCGGGGTCCCCGCCCCCCCGGGCAGCGGGGCAGAGCTGGGGCTGCCGGTGAAGCTGCTTCCACCGCGCGACCCCCGACAGAGGGTTCAAAGCCTAAATGGGCTTCTCGGAGAGGGCAGAGCGTCCGCATCAGCGGGGCAGGGCCAGAGGAGCCGCCGGCGGTCTGGTTGCGTTGAGGCCAAGCGATGGGCTCTCACGGGGCCCGTGCGCTTTGGGGGGGTTCATTGTGGGCTGCAAACTCGGGCTTGCCTGAGCGAGGGTTTAGGACAGGTGCTGGTGCCGCCCGTCCCAGTGGTGGTTTTCACTCTGCTGAAATGACTCTTAAGTGAAAGTCTGAGGGTCCAGTGAGTGCCTGGGCAGAGCAAAACTGGGAGACCTGGCCGAGGTGTGAGCTCAGGGCTGCAGCTTCACCCACCCCCCCCAAACAGAACTGCTTGGCCATCTCTTGCCTGACATCTCCTGCCTGGACCAGCTTGGGTTTGATAACCGGCCTTGCTGGTGGTAGGTGCAATGCCGAGGAGCAGGTGCAGAGCGGAGCTGTTGGGTTGTGCATCTCAGGTGGGTATTTGAGCCATGTGGCTGAGCCGCCCGAGCGCTCTGCGGGGGCTGACGGCGCTGCTCACCACTCCTGCCTGCTGCTGGCCTGCGCTCTGCCCGGCAGCTTCCCACTGCTCGGCACCATGCTGTCCAATGGCATGGGTGACCTGTGTTCCGCAGGCTGCCTGTGTGCCGTGTGTGCCTGTGCCTGCCGGAGGGGCACAGCTGGAGGGCGCAGGGGTGGTGTCCCCGCGGGGAGCGTGGGCTGCCCCAGGCCTGCTCCAGAGAAGGTCCCTCCTGCATCTGCAGGACGCTGGCCCTGCCTGTGTGTGTGTCAGGGCAGTTGACCCCGTTTCCACCCCAAAGGTGATTGCCATCGCCATTACTCCCCAGTGCAGCCTCTTCTGCTGTTTCCCGTGGATCTGATGGAGCTGCCGGTGCAGCGGTGGCAGAGGACAGGATGGGTATGTGGCCGGGCACCCTCTGCCCTGGGGGGGCTGGTGACCCACAGTGTGAGTTCTGTGCTGGGATGGATCCTGGAGAGCTGCTGAGCTGCGAGGAGGAACAGCCAGCTGTGGCTTGTGGGTTGATCAGGGAACTCAGCGCTATCGCTGTGAGGTCACCCAGAGCCTCCTGCTGCCCTGCCTTCGCTGTCACCCTCTTCTTCTTTTGCAAATCTCTGCACTGTTGCTCTGGTTTTCCGCCTCCAGGGCTGGCTTTGAAAATGCTCCAGAGGAGAAGAGCCAAGTTCTCCTAATAGTCTTTTCAAAACTTGCTCTTGTGTTTGCCTGGAGCAATTAGCTGCTTTGTTGGAGAAGAACAGTTTGTCATCAGCCTGTTGATGGCTGTGTGGAAGCAGGGGCAGCTCCCCTGATGGAGTCTGATGCTCCTGCTGGTGATAGCTCTGTTAATGTGACCTGTGCAATGCTACTGGTCACTGAGTGTCGTCCTGCTTGTGGTACTGCGGGGGACGAGGAGCACCACAGTCCTTTCAGGGGCCTCTCCGGTGGTTCCTCCCGTATGCATTGCCCTGGGAGTCATTCCTTGTTGTGGGGTACAGGCGAGGGCTGTTCTCAGGTGCCTCCCAGCAACAAGAAAGCAGATGGAGAGCGGTTGTGGGACTGCTTCCAGGGCAGCCACCCTCTTTCAAGCAAGGCTGTTGGAGTGTGCAGAGCTGTCCCAAGCTGCCAGTGATGCCGCACACCTTGGGCCCGGCTCTCGTGCTCTGCCCTTGCAGGGGAGCTAAAGAAAGATGAACTTTAGCTCTTGAGCTACTTTTAGTAGCTTCAGTCTGAGCTCTGGACAGTGTGTTTACCCCTGGGCTTGCATCATGCTGTGCTTGGCCCTGGCCGCATCGGCTGCTCCCTGGCTCCATTCCAGAGATGGGAGGAGAGGCTAACCGCAGAGACGGGCAAGCCCAGCGGAATCGGAAAGGTTCAACCCTCAGATCTCTAAACCCAGTCAAGAGAGGCTTCCCGGCGGCGGGGCTGGCTGGCTTCTGCGTGGGGTTTTGGGCCTGACGAGGTCGGAGCTTCCCTAATGCTGGTGACTGTGACAGTAAGGAGCGTCACGGGGACCCTTTCCCTCGGGGGCGGTCGGTGCTTCAGGCTGCCTGGCTGCTTTCTGCTGATTCTGGAGGAGCTGGAGCTCGGTGCTGCGCTGAAGGAGGCAACGTCTCCCCTCAGCCCTTCGTGAGGGAGCAGAGGCTTTCAGCCGCTTCCTGACCCCTTCCTGCTCCCGACGGTCCTGCATCCCCCCTGACTCGATGATGGGCCGGGCGGCCTCTGTCGCAGGGCCCCCTCGCCGGGGCTGTGTGCCCTCCTGTTGCCCGCTGCGGCAGAGCTGTCTCTGTTGGCATGAGCCTCTGTTCTAGCAAAGCATGTCTCGGGGCTCTTCCTGGCACACTGCTCTTGCGTCAGCGTGTGGAGGGTTTGCCAGGTCAGGCTCCGGTTGAACTAGGGGCTTTAAAAACCTCAGTGAGAGATCCCTTGAGGTGAGAACTGGATGCAGCAGAGTCCCTGGGGACGGCGAGCAGAGACCATGTCCTGCCCTGGACTGACTGCAGGCGCAGTGAATGGGCAGCGGCCATCCCTGCAGGCTGCTGCTCCGCTCCCGTGCGGGGCGAGCCTGCCATGCTGCTTCTGTACTCGTGTATGTGGTCTGCAGTGACTTCCTCTCCTTCCTCTGCCGCTCTCCTTGTGAGATGCCTGCAGTGGGAAGAGGCAGAGCAGCTCATGTTTCGCCACATGCGAGTTCTGTTTTTCAGGGATTGTCACGACGGTGCTGGGGCCCTGGTGGGGCACCGGCTTCCTGCGGCCACAGAGCATGCGCTGTGGTGGGGAGGATCTCGCGCTTGAGCAGGAGCCCGGGCTGCCGCGGTGGCTCGTCCTGCAACTATTTGTGGCGGGGAGAAGTGGCTGATTCTTGTCCAAATGCTGCTGCTGCCGTGCAGCAGCCTGGGAGCTTTGCCTTTGCCCTTTTGGTGCTCTACAGGCTGGGGCTCCGGTACTGCCCTGAAACACCCAGGTTGTGGCTTTCTTGTGATAGATCTGCTTGGATCAAGGGTTCAGTGAAGTGGTATTGGGTTCAGCTGCTGCAGCCTGATAAGGGAAGGTCCATCCAGCAGGAAGCTGCTCCGCACCGGATGCTGCCCGGGAAGCTGGCTCCCGTGTGACGGTGACACTGCAGCAGCGGCCCAGCAGCACCCGTCCACGGCTCCTGGCTTGGGGCTGGGGCAGCGGTGGCTGTTTCTGGACAGGGTGGTGAAGCACCCCCTGTGCACGGCGGTGCCATCGCCATGGTGCAATAGGAAATGAGGTGGCTGAGCTCACCGGCAGGCAGGGGACTCTGGTGGCTTGTAGGTTTTCAGCTCTTGGCCAATGTATTTATGGGGTTTTTCTCCCCAGAAGAAGCACCACAGGGTTCATGCTCTGGTAGTAGCAGCCTCCAGGACCAAGTTAAAAGTGCTGTGAATGCACCACAGCTGCTTGCATGGAAGGAGTGTGCCCCGTGCTGCTGCAGGTGGACAGATGGCCAGCAATGCTCTCTTGAGGAGTGGCACAGCCTTCCTCCCACCTGCCTCCTCGCAGAGCAAAGCTCCGCTTGCCGGGTGCTGCTCTGTGCCTCCTGGCATCCCTCCTGCTGCCTGTGCCTTCCCAGACCTTCACACCTCCTGGCGTATTCGCTGGGATTTACTTTGTGCTGGCTCTTCGGGGCGGCCCCACCGCAATGATTTGCTCCTGAAGCAGCTGCAGCAGGCTCCTGCGCCGGTGCTGCGTGGGGTGGAGTGCGGTGCCGTGGGATGGAGTGCCGAGCCCAGGGCCAGCCTGGGACTTGTGGCCGGTGCCAGCCCCCTCGCCTGCTCCTGTGACGCTGGCTGTGCCGGCTGCTGGTGCTCTGGCTGCCTGGCCATCCCCAAACGCCAGCTGGCGTGTGGCTCGCTGCAGTGACCTTTGGGAAAAGCAAACAGCTTTCTGTGGGGAAGTGACTTTCTGCTGGCGTCGAGCAGAGCTCTGTGCCTTCGCTCCCTAAACACAGCTTGCTGTCCCCTCGTTAGCGTTAGTTTGATTTCCATTGACACACAAGTCTCTAACTCGAAAATTGCTCCTTCCTTGTTTCTGTTGTTTCCTGGCAGTCTCCGCCTTCTGCACTTACTGTAAGCTCTGCAGCTCCTTCCCTGCCTCCCGGAGCAGAGGCAGGCATGTGTGCCGTCTGGCCAGGGGGTGCCTGGAAGACATTGGCACCAGATTAAAGCCTTGTACCTGTCGTTAGTGACCTACGTGCCCAAGACCCCTCCCTCCCCCCCCGAGAAAGAAGGTAGGAAAGTTTTGGAAATGGTGCCTCTGTCTAGGAGAAAGCTTTGCTGGAGGCAGGCGCTTGGGAAGTGTGCTCTCCGGCGGGGAAGCTCGGCGCTCACCACGCTGAAGCTGGACAGATGGAAGCTCAGCTCCCGAAGCTGAGCTCGGAGCCGCATTCCCTGTGCTTGGAGAGCTCCTGCGCAGCTCTGAGGGGTTTGGTGGCATTAGGAGCTGCCTGAGTTGTAATTTTTAACTCTGATCTGACCCTGCGGTGCGAGGAGCAGCGTGAAGTGAGGCTTCCTACCTCTCTGGGTTTGTGAGAGCGGCTGTGTCTGGTCTGACCTGCTTGGGGCTGTGCCTCCCCGAACCCTCAGGGTTTGTGGGCTGTGAGATCCTGCACAGGGTGGGAGGATGGGGCTGAGCGCGGCAGCGAGGGCCTGCCTGCTGCGCTTCTGTAATCTGGTGCAAATGGCCACCGGCTGCCAGTGCCAGGGCAAGCTCAGCTCTTCTGATCTCAGATGTTTCCAATTAATTTAATGACGTGTGGTAAAAAGAGAATGAGTCAGAATCCGGGCTTTATTCAGCTTCACAGCTGGGGCAGCTGGAGCGAAATCTCTCTGCTGCCGCTCTTCGCGGGAAGCTCACCGGGGCTGGGCAGGAAGGCTGCCTTCCACGCTCGCCTTCGGCTGGGTTTTGCTGGAGCTCTCGGGATGGAGTGGTGCTGCTGGGCCCTCACTTTTGGCTGCTCTGCCGTTCACCCTGCAGGCAGGTGAGGCTGTGTTGCCATGTCCTGCGCTGCTGAGGGCTCCGGAGCCGAGTGCCAGGGTGCGGATGTCAGAGGGTGTGAAAAGGGCTTTTCCCCTCACAGCCAGGCTGGCTCCTTCCCTGCCCTCCCCCAGGCGTGCATGCCGTTATTCCTGCGCTAACGATGCAGTTTCGGTCTGTGGTTCCACCTTCCCTTGACCCAGGGCTGCCTGTGGGTGATGGCAGTGGCGCTTCCCTGCCAGCCAGAGCTGGTGGCTGCTCTCACCTTGCCGGAGACCAGCCTGGAGGCACAAACTGGTGCCGGTCCCAGGGCTCCTTGAACAGGTCCCGTGGCTGCCAGCTCAGGGTGGGTTTTGCTGAAGAGGAACCAGCTCCTGGATGCGTGAGCGGCTCTGGAGGGACACGGGGTCTGGACTTATCCCTCAGGGTGCACTGGAGCTCTGCAGTGTTGTGGGCCCAGAGCTGCACACACGGCATTTGCCCCAGCTCTGCGCTGCCCTCGGAGGGACGGGCACTGCCCGCCCCCTGCCCGCTCCATCTCTCCTGGAGCTGCGTGCCCCGGGTTCGCCGTGCCCCAGCTGTCTCTGGTTCTGGCCCCATCAGCCCTTCCTGAAGGGGAGCAGCAGTTGTGGCTGGGTCCTGCCGAACGGCTGGTGGCAGGGGGTCTGGAGGCTGCCGGGTGCCAGCTCTGAGCAGCACACGTGCCTGTCCCGGCAGGTCTCTGGAGCTGGCCAGGATGGCGCAGTGGAACCAGCTGCAGCAGCTCGACACACGGTACTTGGAGCAGCTCCACCAGCTCTACAGTGACAGCTTTCCCATGGAGCTCCGGCAGTTCCTGGCCCCGTGGATCGAGAGCCAGGACTGGTAAGGCCTTGCGAAATGCCGACATGGGGACTTTGCTCAGGACACCCACCCTCGGGTGGCAACAGGCACCGAGGTGGTCTGGAGGAGCTTTGCCCCTTTCCTGAGGCTCTTGATGTGGCGGGACTGGTCTTCCTCCCTGAGGCTTGTGTGGCGTGAAGGGGAGTGGGACTCTGTGCATGTGGTGTCAGACCCTGGACCAGGAGAAGGAGGAGCTCTGAGGTGGGGATGTCCCCATCCAGGGCTGTCTCGCATTGGCCTCTATTGTAAACAAGGTTGCCACAGAGCACCGGTTCCTGGATCCCATCCAGGGAGCACGTGGGACTGGCGAGGTGCTCGTGTGCGCTGTCTGCCTGGCGTAAGGCCAGGCTTTAAGCCCGAGTCCCAAACCTCTCTGTCGCCCTGCCTTCGTGGGCACAGTCTGAGGGCTCAGTTTAATGGCATGAGGCACGTCAGGCCTGCCCTGACCATTGCTCTGGTGCAGGTTGGGAAGGTGGCTGGGGCGTCGCGTTGCCCGAGGGATGGCGGGTGCGAGCAGAGCCGCCATGCCTTTGGTGCTGCCCTTGGCGCTGCCTTGCCCCTTCCCCTGTGCCGGGCACCCAGGACTCTGCCCTCCCTCGCCCAGGGCTTACGCTGCCAGCAAGGAGTCGCACGCCACGCTGGTGTTCCACAACCTGCTGGGGGAGATCGACCAGCAGTACAGCCGCTTCCTGCAGGAGTCCAACGTCCTGTACCAGCACAACCTGCGGCGCATCAAGCAGTTCCTGCAGGTGAGGCGGGAAGCACTGGTTTGGCAGGGGGGATGTGGGGGCAGCCCGTGGAACTCACAGAATCGCAGAATCTCCTAGATTGGACGAGACCTGTAAGGATTGGACTAGATGATCTTAACCTAACACTGACAACCCACCACTAAACCATGGCCCTGAGCGCTGTATCTAAATGACCCTTAAATATCTCCAGGGACGGGGACTCCACCACTGCCCTGGGTAACACGTTCCAGTGTCTGATGACCCTCTCAGTAAAGAAATTCTTCCTAATATCCAATCTAAACTTCCCTTGGCGCAACTTGAAGCCATTTCCTCGTGTTCCAACGGCTTCCTCGACACTGCTCGTGACCTGCAGCCCTAACAGAGGCAGAGACCCTGGGATTTACATTGTGCGTGCTAACCTTGGGGGTTTGAACCTTTTACAGAGCAGATACTTGGAGAAGCCGATGGAAATAGCCCGCATTGTGGCTCGCTGCCTGTGGGAAGAGTCCCGGCTCCTCCAGACGGCTGCCACCGCAGCCCAGGTCAGTGATTTGGGTGTCACGGGGCTGTCGTCCTGCCACCCACCCCACAGCGCTGTGTGGGTACACGGTGCTGAAGGGAAGCTGCAGTCCAAAGCTCCCCACGTGCTTCCTTCAGTAACGAGAGCTGCTTTGCACTGAGGGAAGGTCCAGCTGCGGCGGCTGATAACTTCTGCTCTGCGGGCAGCAGCTGCTTCCCGCCAGGATGCAGCCCGGGTGCTCTCTGCCGGGGGTGGCCATTAGCTTTGGTGCGCATCCATCTCTCCTCTCGCCCCTCGCGTGGGGTGTGCTGTGTGCCTTGCTGCGCAGACCTGGAGCTAACGCTGCAAGTGAGCAGCCAACCACACTGGCTTTTGTTAGGGATGAAGACCCTTCCCACAAAACCTGCTTAGGTTGGGAGGGGAGCGTTCCTGGGTCATGGCCTGGATCTGATGCCCTCCTTGTCCTTTCTGCAGCAAGGCGGCCAGGCAACACATCCAACAGCAGCTGTAGTGACAGAAAAGCAGCAGATGCTGGAGCAGCATCTGCAGGACGTGAGGAAGAGAGTGCAGGTATGTGTGCTGCCGAAGCACCTTCTCCTTTTCCCACCGAGGTGATCTAGTGCTTTAAATAAATCCCTGTCTCTTGCCTTGCAGGATCTGGAGCAGAAGATGAAAGTGGTGGAGAATCTACAGGATGACTTTGATTTTAACTACAAGACTTTGAAAAGCCAAGGAGGTAATGGAAGCTCATTAGCATCTGGCAAACCAAAGTGTGTTGCTGCAAGGAAACTTGTTGGGGGACACGTTCCAGCCCTCCCGGTGCCTCCTCTCCAAGCCTGAAGGGTGGCTTAGGCTGAGGGCATTTGCATGGCAATTGGAGGAACCTTGTGTTTTGTTTCTGCCACTGACACTGCCTCCAGGGAGTTGAACCAGAACTCTGCCTGTGAGGTAGAGTTCACCACCTCACTGTGGAGGGGATAGTGCTGCTGTGCATGCAGGAAAGCCAGCAGGGTGCTTAAAAGCTGTGTGAGATCACTGCTTAAATATAACAGCTTTCTAGAGTGCCTGCTCCTTCGCAGTGGAAGTCTTTCGTTCGTGTGATGCTTGGGAGGGTGGGAGGAGTCCATGTGCTTGGCTGAAGCTTTCTCACCTCTCTGCACAGACATGCAGGATCTGAATGGAAACAATCAGTCGGTGACCCGGCAGAAAATGCAGCAGCTGGAACAGATGCTCACGGCGCTGGACCAAATGCGGAGGGTATGTCGTGCAGCTGGCCCTCCAGATCCCCCGGGGGTGCAGCAGTGCCCTTTTCCTGGGGTATGAGTTTGGTGTTCCTGCGTGGCCAGAACTGAGAGCAGCGCTGGAAATACAGCCCTGGGTGACTTCTTTCTTGTCTGTGAAGGTGAAACTTGCAGATCTCAGAGGGTGTTGAATGTTCTGCTTTCTTTTTTGACAGGGTATTGTGAGTGAACTGGCTGGACTGCTGTCAGCCATGGAGTATGTGCAGAAGTTGCTGGCAGATGAGGAATTGGCAGACTGGAAGAGACGGCAGCAGATCGCCTGCATTGGTGGCCCACCGAATATCTGCTTAGACCGGCTCGAGAACTGGTAGGAGCTGGCTGGGGGTTGCATCAGTCCTTAGAGAGATGGCATTTGAATACCTTCTGTGGAAATGAGCTCTTTGCCTCTGGAAATATCCTTGTGGCTTCTGATGCATGCAAGCATAAATGTAATCCACTAGTCCTCGACAGTGGGCTCTAGTGCTGGAATGGTTAGCCCCAGGCCTGTGGGATTTTAAGGCTGCTGTGAGATGTTTCTGGTCCTGGTGTGTCTCTGCGGAACTTGGGGTGCAGGTTTCTTTTGTAATGAATGGCCTGGAAAAATGCATGGGGTCAGGAGATGTGTTCTGTTCCCTGATGGTTTGGTATGGAGTGTCTTCTCTCATGCAAGTGAGGAAAGAGGAGGGCTCTGTGGGCTGGGACCAGACAGGGCTTGGCAGCCAGAGCTAACACTGCTTCTTCCTGCTCCCCTAGGATAACCTCTCTTGCCGAATCACAGCTACAGACCCGGCAGCAGATCAAGAAGTTGGAAGAACTGCAGCAGAAAGTGTCCTACAAGGGTGACCCAATTGTCCAACACCGGCCCATGCTGGAGGAGCGGATTGTGGAGCTGTTCAGGAACCTGATGAAAAGGTGCCAAGGGGGGAGCGGTGGGCAGTCCCCTGGGCACAGGCAGTTGGCTCACGGGTGCTGAGCCGGGCCTGAGGTTTGACTGTGGTTCTTGTGCCTTCCCCTGCAGTGCTTTCGTCGTGGAGAGGCAGCCCTGCATGCCCATGCACCCCGACCGGCCCCTGGTCATCAAAACCGGCGTGCAGTTCACCACCAAAGTCAGGTGGGTGTCACTGGCCCCTGTGGTCCTGCTGCAGTATGGGTGAGGGACAGAAGCTGTGCAGGGGAAAGCAAGGCAGGATCTCTCTCCAAAGGAGATGCTGGTGCGGGTGCAGCCTCCAGCTTGCCTGGGGAGCCCTGGCACCGGGAGGGAATGAATCCCAGCAGGCTGGTGCCGCTGGAGTGCCGCCTGCGTGACTCAGTGCAGGGATGGCGGCTGCTGGCTGGGGCTCTGCCGCGTTCCTGGAGGCAGCCGGGATTCTGGTAAATCCCGCTGCGGGGGCGGGCAGCAGGAAGCGTCAGTGCGTCCCTGGCCAGCTGCCTCTCAGCTGGCCCGTGTTCCCTGCCAGCCTCCACCGAGAGCGGCTGCTCCGACACCAGGCTCTGCCTGGAGCTTGTTCGCCACCTCCCCTCTATGCCCCCGTCGCCCCCTTGGCATGTGGCAGCATCTGGCCACAGAGCGGTGGGGAGGGTGTTTGGTCAGAGCAGATGTTTGCCTGGTGTGGGCAGTCAGCAGCCAAAATGAGCCCTCCTCGGGACACTCAGGGAGGTGTCAGCACCTCCATGGTCCTGAGGACAGGGCTGACGTGTCACAGGCCTGCATGCGGACGGGCTCGGGGATGCCGGAGGAGCTGTGTAATGCCGTGTCCCTGTGAACTTTGGTGTGAACTGAGGTGCTGCCTGCAGGGGGATGCGCACAGCGCTGCTCTCTATGCAGCTGTTCTGCACTCTGTGCAGATGCTGTGTTGAACTGGAGTCGTTTGTGTGTGAAGGATCATGCTCACACTCTCTGTCTGCTGACTCTTTGCAGGTTGTTGGTCAAGTTTCCGGAGCTGAACTATCAGCTGAAAATTAAAGTCTGCATTGACAAGTGAGTCCCATGGTCTGATCCTGGTGGCACTGGGTGGGGTGACTGGAGTGGGACTTGTTCCTGCTGCCGTTGGAGGATGTGGGGTGGTGCTGGGTCCCAAGGGTTCGTTCCCGCTTCAGGGGGACAGTCTGGGGGCCCTGTGGGGCTCGATGTTGTCACGCAGCCGGCCCCACACGCCAGTGTGTCTGCGTCAGGGTAGGAATGCCATGGCCATGACCAGGTGTCTCTCTCCCCTTTCTTAGGGACTCTGGGGACGTTGCAGCACTTCGGGGGTAAGTGCAATGGTGGTTGTTCTTCTGTTTGTTTGGTTTTTTTTTTCCCTTTTCTTGCTTCTGCTTTTAATCCTGGCAAACGTCCTACCGTGTGTTTGCTCTGAGAGGGCCCTGTCAGCCACATTCTGTCTTTCCTCTTTCGAGGTCCCGGAAGTTTAACATCCTGGGGACAAACACCAAGGTCATGAACATGGAGGAGTCGAACAACGGCAGCCTCTCAGCAGAGTTCAAGCACCTGGTAGGTACCATGAGCTCTTGGGCTGCTCCTGGTGAGACTGTGTGCTGTCGCAGTGTTGCTTCAGCCTGTTCCTTCTCTGACAGACCCTGCGGGAGCAGCGGTGCGGAAACGGAGGCAGAGCCAACTGCGATGTAAGTGCTGGGGGAGCCCTGGTGTAAGAGCCCTTTGCTGGCAGCTCTGCTGGCTGTCTCGCTCCCTGACTCGTGGCTGAGCCACAAGGAGAAGTGGTAGCCCTGCCCCAAGAGGGGCTGTCCGCAGGCACCCTCTGGCACGTTGGCAGCTGCCAGACCAGCCCTGTCCATCCAGACCTGAGCAACAGTGTTGGGCCTGATGGCCGTGTGTCGGGCCAAGGGCAGGCATCTCCTGCATGCTCATTGTGTCCTCTTCTACCCTAGGCCTCGCTGATAGTCACCGAGGAGCTGCACCTCATCACCTTTGAGACAGAGGTGTATCACCAGGGGCTGAAGATCGACCTAGAGGTGAGCTGTGGGTTACTGCCTCTCGTTGCCATGGGCCTGGGTGCAGAGGAGCCCTGGGAGATGTCCCAGCCTGTGGTCACGTCCTGTCTTTGCAGACCCACTCACTGCCAGTGGTGGTCATCTCCAACATCTGCCAGATGCCCAATGCCTGGGCATCCATCCTGTGGTACAACATGCTGACCAACAACCCCAAGGTAGGGCTCTGGGACCGGAGTGTCCCGGCAGGCAGGCTGTAGGCAGGAGAGGGAATCTGTGGCCTGGGAGCGGGGCTGGGGCTCAACCCGGCTCTGCTTCCGTCCCATGTCCTGCTCAGGGCTGTGTTTTCTCTTGTACAGAACGTAAACTTCTTCACCAAGCCCCCCATCGGGACCTGGGACCAGGTGGCAGAGGTGCTGAGTTGGCAGTTCTCCTCCACCACGAAGCGTGGCCTCAGCATTGAGCAGCTGACAACACTGGCAGAAAAACTTCTGGGTAATGTGGTCTGGGTGTCCTGCCCACCCCTGCTGTTCCTCACGGTGCTCCCTGGAAATGGTGACTTTGGAAGAAAAGCTCAATCTAAATGTTGATGCTCCTGTTCTTCTCTGCCAGGGCCAGGTGTGAATTACTCCGGCTGTCAGATCACCTGGGCCAAGTTCTGCAAGGTATAACTCCCTCTCATCCCCGAGTGCTGTCCCTTGGCTGTTCCCTTCCTCTGAACTGTGCTCACGGCCTCTCTGCCCTCATTCTCAGGAGAACATGGCTGGCAAAGGCTTCTCTTTCTGGGTCTGGCTGGACAACATTATTGACTTGGTGAAAAAGTACATCCTGGCGCTGTGGAATGAAGGGTGAGCCTCGGCCAGCGTCAGTCTGGAGACCCTGGGTTGGGCTGGGCCATGGGAGGGGTCCCGCGAGTCCTGTCCAGGTGCAGGTGGGCTCTCCTGGGATGCTTTTTCTGTCCAGGCTCTGTTGGCCGGTTCAGAGTAAAAACCCACCTGGGAATTGTTAAAATGTCGGTGGCTCTGCCAGTGGCCGGGCCAGGTCCTGCTGCTGCCTGATGCTGTGCAGAGAGCTAGCAGGGTTTGTGTCCCGGAGTAGCTGCTCCAGTGTCCTGACCCACCCTTGCTCCTGACACCCAGGTACATCATGGGGTTCATCAGCAAGGAGCGTGAGCGAGCCATCCTGAGCACGAAACCTCCGGGAACATTCCTGCTGCGGTTCAGTGAGAGCAGCAAGGAAGGCGGCATCACCTTCACATGGGTGGAGAAGGACATCAGCGGTACGTTGCTCTCCCAACATTGTCTTGCCCAGCCAGCGTTCCTGGCTCTGAAGGGGGGTTGGACCATGGCAGTGTTCACTGATAAGACATCCATTGTCCTTGCCCTGACAAAGCCCTCTCCCTTGGTTAAGTCTTTGAGCCTGGGTGCTCTTTGCTGGTCTCTGCCTCCTAGGTGCCCCTGCCCGTGTGGGGCAGGCTTCTGCAGCACTGAAGCCCTCTGGCAGGTCCCCATCCTGTCCTGTGGGCTGTTGGGTGCCTCGTGAGGCTGAGCGCAGCCCCAGGCCCATCTTGTCCCTGCTGCTCCTGGGGTGTTTGAGGAAGGCCCTGCCTTTGCCCAAGGAATGCAGGTGTCTTGCCCTGTGTCAAAAGTCTCCTTGTACAGGGAAGACCCAGATCCAGTCCGTGGAGCCTTACACCAAGCAGCAGCTGAACAACATGTCGTTTGCGGAGATCATCATGGGCTACAAAATCATGGATGCCACCAACATCCTGGTGTCCCCCCTGGTGTACCTGTACCCGGACATCCCCAAGGAGGAGGCGTTTGGGAAGTACTGCCGCTCAGAGAGCCAGGAGCACTCTGAAGCTACTGACTCAGGTAGTCGTTGACTTTCTGTGCTCCAGCACGGCTCTTGCGCTGTGAGGCAGCTCCAGGGACAGCGCGGGTGGAAGAGCTGTCGCCATCTAGGATCCTGTGCTGTGGTCCCCCGCGGGCATAGCTGCAGTATGGGACTAGCTGGGGGTCCCCGTGGGGTGTGGGCAGTGGGGGCTGCGCGGGGGCCGGGAGGGTGGGCGCTGTCTGCAGGTCTGCGCTCCGAGGGGGGGAGAGCAGTATTCCTCCTCCGGCGGCTGGTGACAAGGCTGCTCGCTCCTCTGCAGGTGCTGCTCCGTATCTGAAGACCAAGTTCATCTGTGTCACCCCGTAAGTGTTCCTGGGGGCTGTCTTTGCAAAGCCCCACACACACATTCATGCTCAGTCTTGCTTGAGGGGGGGTTTCCTTCCCGCTCTTGCCTGGATTGTTCTGGGCAGAGGGAGACCATGGGGGCTGCGCCGGGCTCTGGCTTGCTGCCCTAACCGCAGGCCTGTTCTTCCCCTCCTGGGGCCCCTTTCCTCTGGAGAGCGCTTGGGACCGTGCCCTGAGGCCTGTTGGGGGGAGAGGGGACGTTGGAGAGCTCTGGCCAGGCCCTGACTCCGGAGGTTTCTGTGCTTTTTCCTTTCCCCCTCTCCCCGACAGCACCTCCTTCAGCAACACCATCGACCTGCCCATGTCCCCGCGCACCCTGGACTCGCTCATGCAGTTTGGCAACAGCAGCGAGGGCGCCGAGGCCAATGCAGGAGGGCAGTTTGGTGAGTCTGGGGGGGCTGTGGCACCCACGGGGGTCCTGGCTGTAACCACCCGTGGGCCCTGTGACCTCCGGCTGTGTGTCCCCGCAGAGTCACTGACCTTCGACATGGAGCTGACCCCGGAGTGTGCTTCTTCACCCATGTGAGGTGCTCCGCCGGCGCTCGCGGGGGCCCTCCCAGGACTCTTGGGCTTCCCACCTCCAAAGATCCCCCGGTCTCGCCCTGCTTGGTCACGGCTGCTCGTTTCCTCGGCAGGAGCTGGGGACTGCGGTCCTCACCACCGATCCCTTGTCTGACCCAAACAAATACCCCCTCCCCAGGGTGGTGCCATTCATCTCTTTGGGGAGAGGGAGGGATGAACCTTTTTCTATTTCCTTCCATAACAGTTTTTTATTATTGTTTTGCTCATTCAAGTGCCTATTAGCCTCCGATCGCAGCCTCAGTTTTTACAAATGCTTCTGCAGCCCCGGTCACGTTGCCTGCTGTTCGAAGCTGCTTTCCTGACTGCCAGAGTCCAAAAGCTTGTGGAGATGCCCTGAGCCCGGATTTGCCTCTGGGAGCCTCAGAGGGCATCGGCTGGTCCTGGCCTCCATGCAGGTTACCTGATGAGCTCCCTCCCGGAGCTCGCAGAGTGTGGAGGGATCTCCTCTCTCCACCTTTGGCCCTGCTGTTGGCCAGGAGCACCAGCACGCGGCTCAGAGCTGCGAGGTGGATGGGTCCCGGCGCTCCTGCCCTGCGAGGGCGATGCTCCTGCCGGGTCTGCTTGGGAGCAGGGCCTTTCAGTGACTGCCTCAGCTGGCCACCACCTTCCTGCTGCAGGCACCCGGATCTGCCTGGCTCCAGCAGCCCCAGGGCTGCTGCTGGGATGACTGGTTTCCCTGGGGCAGGGCAGAGATGTGTCCCAACACCAGTGCGTGCTGTGCAGGGTTACACCCGTTGGATCCCGGGGGAGCATGGGAGGCTGCTGGATCCAACATGACCTGCAGTGGATGGCCCGGCTTGGCCCTTTTCCCTCTGGTATGGCTTGTGGTGTCCCAGGCAGTGGGTTTGCAGCTTCTCAGGGGCTTTGCGTGGCATTTTTGTTAGAGGTTGGCTGTGGCTGTTGAGGTAGGAGGTGGCAGGAGTTGAAGGGAGCAGGATGTACGTAGGGAGAGCGATCTGCTGTTGGCCAGCACTTGACAGAGACGTGGGTGTTGCAAAGGGCAGGTTTCCTTACTCAAGGGGGTCGAGGAGAGCTGGAAGCTCTCTCTGGTTGTGGTTCTGTACATGCGCAGATGGGGGGAGCCCTGCCCTTGCCATGCAGTGGGCTCGCAGACACCGATGAACAAGGAAGAGGAGGGAGAGGCAGCAGGAGAGCTGCCCGCTCCCCCCAGCATCTGGAAGCCCGTTGTGCTAACGGGACTGCGAGGGGTGGTTGTGTGCTCAGCCCTGCCCGGTGCTCGGGGTCTGGGCTGCGGGAGCTGTCAGCACCGAGGCTGTGGGTAACATCAGCGGAAAACTGTCTTACTGGGCACCAGCCCTGGGCTTTACACGTCTGGTGTGTCTTAACTTGGCCCTGGGTGGAGAGAAACCCTCCATCATCCGCACCGGTGATGATGCTGTGGCTCAGGGTGGACCCAACGGGTTGCTCTGTCTCTTGTGCCCAGTAAAGACCATGGGGTGGTCCCCACCGCCCCCTCAGCTGTGGGCTGTGCTGTCGGCACCGCAGCCTGTGGGCAGGGCAGGGGTAGGATCCCTGGGGCAGAGGGCTGTGGGGTCTGGGCCAGTCCTGTGCCCTGTGTGTGGGCAGGAGATGGTGCTGTGGTTGCCCCTGGGGACAGGAAGGCCATTTGAAGTTGAGAGGTTCCCAGAGGGGATGAGGGCCCTGCCCCTTGGTTGCCCCTGTGCTCATATGTAGCTGCCTCCAGCTGCAGTCACTGTAGCCCTGGGCAGCACTCAATACTGTAAAAAATTTTATTTTTTTGTATATTTTATTGCTGTATCTACAGGCTCTAACTTTCTCCAGAATAAAGGCTCTGAAGCGACGTGCTCTCGGGGTGTGAGTTGAGCTGTCTGTGTGCGGCGCCTGCCTTACCCCCCCTCTGGGAACTGGGGCCTCTCTCAGCAAAACGCCGGCCCCGACGCCAGAGCTGCGGTTTGCTCAGCGCGAACCAGCCGCCCTGGTGCTGCCGCAGCTGGGCTGTGCCGCTGCCCCGCACGCGTGGGCCGGCTGCTCTCGGGCCCCCCGCTTTAGGGGAGCTGAGCTGGGGGCGGCCGGGGGGGTATTGCTGGGTTCTCTCGCCCCGGAGCGGCGCTGGCTCTCCTCCCCTTGCGTCAAGGAAACGCCGGTGCCAGCGTGGGAGGATGCGGCTGCACCGGGGCCCTGCTCTGGCTGCTCCCTGCCCGCCAATGCGTAGGGCTGCACCCCGACCCCTCTGCCGTTCCCCCTTTGCCTGCCTCTGCCTGGGGGGGGCGGTGGGCTCTGGGGAGAGAGGGGGCTTTCCCCACTGTCCCTCTCCTTGGCTGTGTCCCTAGTGCTGCAGGGAGGGCTGTGGCCCTGGGCTGAGTGTGGGCCTGTCCTGCCCTCTCGTGGGGACGCGCCAGAGCTGGTGCCCTATGGGGATGCACCCACGGGCCGAGGGCAGTGGGTGCGGGGTGTGGAGGGTGTGGGCTGCACTGGGGCTGGAGCAGCACAACAGCGACCTGATGCCAAGAGAGCACCACCATCTCCCGCTGCTGCCACACCATCACCACCCGCAGCCCTCCACAAAGCTGCAGAGCAGTGGGATCCTTACTGTGTTTGGGCTCTGATGAGGCCAAGAGGGAGAGATTATTGTTCTGTCAGGGCAGGATTAGCAAAGGGCTTTTTCCATGCGGGTCATGCTAAATAAATCCCCCCTAGCCCCTGTGGGACCGGTTGTGCTGGGCTGGTTCCAGGCTCTGGAGATTGCCCCAAACCTTCCTGTGCCCTCCCCACCCCCCGGAGCATCCTGCTCCTGTCCCTGTTTTGGGAACCGGACCCTCCGAGACCCTCTGTTTCGCCACCAAAACAAAGCAGGGCTCTGTGTGGAGCCGGTAAACCCATTCTGCTGCCCCGAGGCAGCAGCGTGGGATTGTGCACCCGCTCCTGGCAGCACTGCCTTGGGTGCCATGGGGGGGTAGCTCACGTGGGAACATGCCCCAGCCCAGCCCCAGGGACACCCCCTCTCCTTGCCCCATGGCTCCCAGCTCCCCTCTGCCAGCTGCAGGATGGGGTAGAAAACCCCAGAACAAGGAATTTTCTTACAGATATGCAAACCATGGGGTTGCCACAACCGTTTGTTGTCAGGAACACAGCGTCCCATCCCACACTCCTGCAGATAAGTGGTTTCTTATCTCCCTGCACCCACACGCCCTATTGCATCCCTGTCAGAACCTGCCCCGCTCCCCACGTTTAGCCGGGGAGCCCGGGCCCGTGAGTAACGGGGTTAATTGGCTGCTGATCCGATCTCAGGGGTGGCTGTTGTGAACGCTCCAGTTGGCAGCGCGGTTGGCAAGTGCTGTGGCCTGATTTGCATCAGGAGGCTGGCCGTGTTATAAGTTGATCCCACAAATTGATGCGAGACAGAGTCAATTAAAATTTGGAATATTTATTTAGCAAGCGGCAGCAAGCAAAACAGCGCTGGGCGGCCCGGGAGTCTCACTCCGCCGACGGCTCGCGCCCGGTTCCTGAAAGTCCCTGGTTTTATACTCTTCTTTTTCCGGTAGAGAGGTACTCTGCATCTGCACGACACGACTTGTTGCTAGGGGGTCGTTTTCTGCTTTCCTTTTCCTCCTGGTTGTCGCAGGGATGAAAGATTCATGTCTTCCTCACATCATGTACTCTTCGTCTTCATGAGCCCCCCTCCCCTCCTCCAAGTCTTTTTCACATCCTACTTTGTTTGCATAACCTGACCTTTGCAGTTTTAGCCTTGCCCGCTCACAGGATGCTGGCTATCTTGCAACAGCAGGTTCAGCAATTGCCTTTTTGTAAAACAATGTGACAATGCGAGTTTCTAGGTTTGGTGAACAAACAGCGCTGAGCTTATCACAATTCCCCCCTTTTACTTTTTACTATTTTGTTCATCAAACCGCTTAAGCGCTTGTGCTTGAGCTTTTATTGTGCTTGAGATAACCTACTGTCCAGACGGTCCTTGAGCGACTGGTTGGATCAGCAAATGATCTTCTGTTACTTATTACAATCCTTCCCCTCTTTTTCTTTTATTTACAAGAAATTTGCTGATCAAACCTGGACAGTACTTCACAAGCTGCATTTAACTCAGAGTTTTCATCTGGTATAATATTCATTTCTAGTTTTGATTGCTTTATTACCATTAGTTGCACTGTTTTTAACTTGTTCTTAACAAAAGCTACAAATTTGTTAACAATAACAAGGCCCGAAGGTTAAAATTAACCACAGTATTATGAGGGGCCCCGCCAGGGTGGAAATTAAGGTAGTTAACTATGGTGCTAATTGAAGGGTTGGTGTTCATTTTTTTTTTTTTTGAGGCCGTGGTAGTGAAAGGATACCAGCTTTCATTTCCCCACTGTTTAATACCTCTCTGCCTGTCCTCGTCTACTCTCTTGCAGAGAGCAACGGGATATCAATATCTTCTCGGCAGCAGCAGGTAGTCTTCAGGGGAATTTTCTGGCTTTTCTTTTACCACGCCTTTCTCACTTTAGTAACTCTGCTGTTAATTTATCAATAATTCTTAAATATATTTCCACCTGTTTTGTTGCTGGACCTGTTTCCAGAGGAATCTTACAGCACACTGTCTTAAGGCTCAATACCAGTTCATTTCATATACCTCCTAGGGTTCAGATATTGATAGTTCTCATCCCCAAAATAATTTACAGATTTTTGCTTGACTTTCTGATTCTTGATATGTCAGATTTTTGCGACAATTCATACAGCAAGATTGCATGTTAAACGAGACACATGACCACTTCTTACCAAACTTTGCACACTTGCAAACAACGTAACATAGGTATCCAGAAGTATGGTGCTTTATACATGGTTAAACTATCCGTTACTTCTTTTCTGGAAAAGTGCATTTACCAGTCTTGTTCCTTAATCTTACTCAAAGGTCTCTCGGTTCCGACATCATAGTCCACCTTTCTGGGAAGATAGGTCCTTTTATTCTGCTAGTGTGGGTCTATCCTTTCTCCGCTGTCCATACTGCTGTATCTGTGTTAAGTAAAACAACAAAAAGGTCCCTCCCAGCGGGGCGTTAATGATGTTTCTTTCCTGGTTTTGATCAACACCTGATCTCCAGGTTGGATTCGGTGTATGGAAATGTCCAAGGGAGGTCTCTTCTTTTAGTGAGTTCTAAAATATACTCCGTTAAGATTTCATCTTCGACTTTCAGGTGTTTTACTAATATTCTGAAATTGTAAGGCATCCCATACAACAATTTAAAGGGGAATATACCAGTATCTGTTCTTGGTTGAGTTCTAATATGTAGTAAGGCTAATGGCAAACATTTAACTCAATTCATTCTCGTCTTTACCTTTAGCTTGGTTAGATGCTTTTTTATCTCCTCATTCATTCTTTCTACTTTCCCAGAACTTTGAGGATACCAGGGAGTGTGGTATTCCTATTTTGTCCCAAATAATTTAGTTGCTTCTTGATTATTTTGGAGGTAAAATGTGGGCCTCTCTTCCAAGAGAACTTTAATAACTGTTTTCGCCGTAGTTCTTACCACCGAGAAGGCTTCTACAAAGATCATCAACCAAGACTAATAGATACTGATATCTCTCAACCTTCGGTAATTCAGTAAAATCTACTTGTATATTTTTTTTTTTTTTTTTTTCAAATGGTCTTTTAGCCAATTCACGCCCTTCTTGTACTTTTTCTTTAAGTTGTCTTTTATTCACTTTGTGACAGGTTAAACATCTTTCTAAGATCCTTTTTGCTAAACCGTATATCTCGACACAGGCATAGTTAGTTTCAAATTGATCTACAAGGGCTTGAATTCCTCAATGGGTTCTGCTGTGTAATTTGTTAAGTATGCCCCGGGCTAATTCTTTTGGTAGGATTTCCAAAGGTATGTACCACCTCAAAGGCATACTTGGAATCCATATAAATAGTCCCAATTTTATTTTCTAAAAGTTTTTTGGTGCTTTCAACATAGCATATGATTCACAGGCTTTTGCAGACCCAGCCGTATTCAATGGCCCTGATTCTCTTATTCGAAAAGTGTACTTATCCATGATGGCATATCCCGATTTTTGTTTCCCTTCCACTACTCATGAGGAGCCGTCCACAAAGAATTTTTCTCTTTCATCTAATTCTTCTTCTTCTAAATCTTCTCTTATTTTGGTCTGTAGATTTATTAACTGGAGACAGTAGTCTTTCTTTGGGCTCTCCGTATAAAAATTGGGCCGGATTTTGAATGGAAGTCATTTCCATTTCTAATCTAGGGGAGTTAATCAGAATTTTCTCATACTTCGACAACCGACTGTCAGTAAGCCATTTATCAGCTCGTTGTTGCAACACTCCCCGGATGTTATGGGGGGTATATACTTTCAGTTCACCTCCTAAGGTGACTTTTCCAACCTCCTTTATTAATAATGCGGTTGTCACTACCACTTGCAGGCAAGTGGTCCACCCCTGGCTTACAGGATCTAAGATTTTAGAATAATATCTTACAGGTTTTCTCTGCCCTGCCCATCCCTGGGTCAAATCCACATATGTTGTTCTATTATCCACATTGATGAAAATTTGAAAGGGTTTACGGATATCAGGTAAGTTGAGGACAGGTGCTTCTATCAATTTTCTTTTTATCTCTTCCCAACGCCTCTTGTCCTCAGAGGTCTACTTTACTAGTTCATTTTTAGTTAATTTCATTCATATAAATATTTTACTTTATTACTATAATCTTTTATCCATTGTCGACAGTACTCTAACAATTCTAATTGTCTTGTTTGCCTTTTATTAGTAGGTATTGTTAGAGGCAAGATTCCCTTTACTCTTTTGGGATTTAATTTCTAATGCCCCTTTGTAAGCCAGTGCTCTAGATATTTTACTACTACTTCTGTAAACTGTAATTTAGATCTTGAAACTTTTAGTCTTTGGAGACTTAGAAAATTTAGCAACTTAATGTTTTCAGTTCTAACATCTTCTTGAGTTTTTCCAGCAATTAGTAAATTATCTACATATTGTATTAGAATCAACTCGTGATTTAATTTATAGGATTCTAATAATTGCTCTAAAGCTTGTCCAAACATATTTGGGGATTCTGTAAACCCCTGGGGCAAGACGGTCCACCGTAATTGTTGTTTTCTATGTGTTTTGGGATTTTCCCATTTGAAGGCGAAATAATCCCTGCAATCTTCCTCTAAGGAGGAGGCCCAAAAGGCATCTTTTAAATTTATGACACTATACCATTTGTAATCTGGGCTTAATTGATTAAGTATAGTGTTATACCAGACAATAGGACCCATCCGGCTGCTTTACGGGCAGGATGGGAGTATCGTGAGGAGACATACAGGGTTTTAAAAGTCTTTGGGTCAAAAATCTCTAGATTATTGGTTGCAACTCTTCTCTCCCTTCTCTGGAGATGGGATATTATTTTATCTTAATTGGTTGGTCTGGGTCTCTTATGGAGACTGTGATCGGTTTAATTTTTTTTTTTTTTTTTTTTTTTTTTTTTTTTTTCACCGATCTTGGGCTATACTAGGTTTCTGGATTAATTGTGGCTTCATGTTCTGCAGTTAATAAGCATAATTTTACTTTTAGTTTCTCCTGATCTACTCTCAAATTAATTCCTAATTTTACTATCAGGTCTCATCTCAAAAAGTTATATTCAGCTTCTGGAACTAATAAAAATGTTCTCACTCCATATTTATTTGGAGTTTCTATTGTTACACTTTTTATCAGGGGCACTTTAAAAGTTTTCCTCTTTGCACCAATTACTCGGAGTTTTTCCTTTGATTCAACACATCCAGATGGTAACCTTTGGACGGTTGATCTTTTGGCGCCCAAGTTCACAAGGAACTCGGACACTTCGTGTTGGGGACTCAATTTTAACTTCATTTAGGGCTCGGTGACTTTACGAGTCCCCAGTAAATAGAAACTTTGACCCCTCTAATCTTCATTAAAATCTTTTTGTCTTATATTCCTTTTCAACAATGTTTTTATAAATGTCGGGGGGGTTATCTTTCCTTTGATATTCACTAAGAGTTTTATTTATATTCTGTCTTTGAGGAACAGATTCTTTAATTTCTTGATCAACTCTGGTGCGCAGATCCACCATATGAGTTTTATGTTCAGTGTCTTGATTAGTCCAGTTTGGCCGCTGTAGTAGCCATTTAATGTCTGCGCCTGGACTATGTCGATGTTCACTCTCCTCTATTATAAAAATTCTTTTTTGCTTAGGGCGAACACACAAACTCTGCACCTCACTCACTCAAACACTCACTCAGTCATATAAAAGAGCCTATTACACTTCTCACTCACACCAAAAGATTTTCTAATTAAAACAATAGCTAGTTACGTGTAACTTAAATCTTAAACTATTTGCCGTTTGCCACTAATCTGCACCAAGATAGTCAGACTGTTACCACTAATCTGCACCAAGATAGTCAGACTGATCACAAATCTAAATTGGCCAATATAAACATTTTCTTATTTGTTTCTTTCTCTCCATATTTCCATACAATAGTGAATCAATTTCACTTTGTCCTTACCCCGCCTAGAAGGGGTAATCATCCTAATATTTGATCATTAAACTCAATGGACTGTCTGGTGGTATTTGGGGAAGTCTCACATGAGGTCCCAATCCACCCATGGGATCAGAGGGCTTGCTCTTCCTCTGTCCCATCTTCCGGAGTGCCTTCTTACACACACACACACGCTCCCCCTATTCGTGGCCCAGTCCCTCGCGGGAGATGGGAACCGCACTACTAAGGGGTCCGCACTCGCTTCATCCGGTGGACTACTAAGTCCGGTGGACGTCTCACATTATCACACTCCGGGATACCCAACCCCAACCGAACGGATAACCGGCCTATACTCACGCGTTCCTGCGTCTTCGTTCGGGGCTTCGTGCACAAAGATTACAGGGTTTGCCGGCTTTCTTTTGCTTGTTGCCGAATTTAGGGTTCGTCGGTAGAGGATGTGATGCGATAGCACCCAGCCAGGGCCGCTGAATTTCAGCGGGGCGCCTCCCTGTATGGGGCTTCTCACCAGATTGCCTCTATCCGAGTCACGGCACCAAAATTGTTATAAGTTGATCCCACAAATTGATGCGAGACAGAGTCAATTAAAATTTGGAATATTTATTTAGCAAGCGGCAGCAAGCAAAACAGCGCTGGGCGGCCCGGGAGTCTCACTCCGCCGACGGCTCGCGCCCGGTTCCTGAAAGTCCCTGGTTTTATACTCTTCTTTTTCCGGTAGAGAGGTACTCTGCATCTGCACGACACGACTTGTTGCTAGGGGGTCGTTTTCTGCTTTCCTTTTCCTCCTGGTTGTCGCAGGGATGAAAGATTCATGTCTTCCTCACATCATGTACTCTTCGTCTTCATGAGCCCCCCTCCCCTCCTCCAAGTCTTTTTCACATCCTACTTTGTTTGCATAACCTGACCTTTGCAGTTTTAGCCTTGCCCGCTCACAGGATGCTGGCTATCTTGCAACAGCAGGTTCAGCAATTGCCTTTTTGTAAAACAATGTGACAATGCGAGTTTCTAGGTTTGGTGAACAAACAGCGCTGAGCTTATCACAGCCGGACCCCCGCGCGTCAAGGGGCAGCCAGGGCACGGGGCACCCGCTGCCCCCCTATCCCCCCTCCTGCCACCCATCCCGTCCCTGGGGGGCTGCAGTTTGTGCTGGGCTGTGTCCCCTCTTTCTCCCTGTGCAGCGGGACCTGGCAGGGGGTGGGAGATGGGGAATGGGGTTGTTTGTGGCTCTGAAAGGAGGTCACGGGGGCGGCTTTGCCCCTTCCCCAGTGCCGCAGCCCCCCCCCTCCGGCAGCAGGGATGGTGTCTGAGCCAAATGTGCAAACGGATTAGGGGTTTCCAAATGCAGATAAGCCGCTTGGGACGCAGATGCTTGCGTGACAGGGATGGGGTGGCCCCATGGGGACGGGCAGCCACCTGCCCGGGGAGCCCGGGGGCGACGGCTGCTGCCTGCAGCCGGCCGAGCCCCAGGGTCCCACTGGCCCTGGGCGAGCCCAGTCTGCGCCATATTGACAGTTCCCTGTGGGGATGAGCCCACAGACGGGGATTAGCGAGGCCGCGGCACAGCCATAATTACAGCCCCGGCCCTGGGGCGGAGTGACTGAAATGGCAGTGCTGCCAGGGGGGTGGGAGGCATAGACCCCTGGGGCTCAGCTGTGTCCTGACCGGGGTCCTGCTCCCATCCTCCCTCCGGTGGGTGACCCCGGTGGCTCCGATGGGGCAGGGAAACTGCAACCCCCCCCTTGTCCCTCCAGCCCCGGGGCAGCCACTGTGGGTACCCCGAACCCCCTGAGATCAGCCCCATGGCTGCTCCCATGCAGCCCATCGCCACCTTCCCAACCCACCGCTGGTTCAGAGGCACACCCTCAGTGGCCGGAGCAGCACCCCCAGTCCCCGCAGGAGTGGCAGCGGTGCAGCATGGAGCCAGGTGACGTGGGTGGGCAGGAGCGTTCGCCCACGGCTCGGCTGGGCAATGCATGTGGGCGGCACAAAGGCCCTGGGCAGCACGGGGGGTCGGTGCCAGCCCTGTGCCCGCACCCCCGTGGAGCTCGGGCAGGGCCGGCTGGAGCGGTGAAATGCTGCTCTGTACCTGCGGGTTTGCCAGGGGAGACAGGCGCTGCCGTCTCCTCCTCCATCCTCTGTCCAGTTGTGTGCTGCCATCAAGGTGGAATGGGGAACAAGCGGTGGGATGCTCTGCTCCAAATGTCCATCCAAGCCTTCTCCTCCTCATGTCCTCCTCCAAGGCAGCTTTGAGCTGAGCTGCAGAGCACCAAGCCGTCGCTGCCCAAGCCAAATGCCATCCCTGCCTCCCAACGCTCATAAAATAAGTCAAACATTGCATCACTCTCAAACTTTAATACGCAGAACTGGGCCAAGCAAGGTCTCGGTGGTGGCGCCCGCTGCCAGGTGTGGCAGAGGTCAGACTCAGAGCTGCAGCACAGCACGGTCCCCAAGTGCCACCATCTGCCAGCCCTGCCGGAGGCTGCCATGGCAGAGGGACACTACCTGCCCGTTTTCACTCATTCATCCCATCCCAGCTTAGCGCGCGGCATTGGGCTGTGCCGGCACTGAGGCTGAGGGCTCACCTCGCCCCGAGCATGGGGTAAAGGGCTCCAGGCTGGACCCAGCACTGCTCCTGACCGTCCCCACGGACCAACACTGCTCCTGGGCTTTGGCTGCTTGGCAGGCTGGTGGGGTTTGGCCAAAATTAGATTCCGAGCCCTGCATGCCCCAAGCTGCCAGCCCGTCAGAGGGGCTCCTCGGGTGGGTTTTTTCCCCTGTTTTCTTTGCAGAGGTGCAGGTTCATTGGTGTCCCTCAGCACGAAGTCTGGGAATTAGCACGTGCCACCGTTAGCAGGGGCAGGAGCCCTCTGCACCCCTCTGCCTTCACCCGTGCACATCAGCTCTTCTGGGAACCCGCCAGCACGGGGAGGGCGAGCTGTGCCCCCCCGCCATCCCCAGAGCCGGACCCCGTGGGCAGTGCCCCACGGCAGTCCCCCGGCCCACACCTCGCCCCGCTGCTGGCCAGCATGGCACAAGCGGCCCCTTTCCCCCTCGGAGCTGCCCAGTCACCATCTCTTCCAGCTCCGGCTGCTGCAGGGGCAGTGTCCGGCCCGGGGGGGGGGGGGGGGGGTCGGGGCTGCTCTTGCTTTGGGGTTCCTGCTTTCCCTCCCGCAGCAGCGTGTTGATGGCAGGAGCTGGCTGGGACCGAGCGGTTACTGTGGCAACCTGGGCTCTGCCGAGGGGAGCGCTCCGGTGAGTGCGGGGATGTGCGGCTGCACCGTCGTGGGGTGGGTGGGGGCGGGTGCTGCCCTGGTCCCCCCACTCCTGAGGCCCCCCGCCAGCCCTAGCCCTGCGGTGGGCACGAGATGTTCGCTCTCTCGGTCCCGGCTGGGCCGGGGGTGCCGGCTGGGCTCCCTGTGCCCCCCCTGGGGTGCAGCAGTGCTCGCCGGGCTGATGGGGGGCTCCGGTTCCCATCGCAGACCCAGACTGGCCGTTATTGCCCCGTGTTTTTCAGTAGGCAGAAACCGGGATGTTTTTTCCGAGCTGGATGAATGATGCGAGGGAACAAAGAGCCTTTGCCCAGGCGGGAACACTCGTGGGCTGCTGAGGCCGAGCATTTACCGGGGTTGTTCCCAGCCGTATCCGCGTGGCTGGAAGCAGAGGTTTCCTGTGGAAATTCCCCCTCGGACAAAATGCCATTTCCCAGGTTTTTGCTGGAGTAGGTCCTCCCCTCCTGCTGGCACGAGGCACTGGTGGGGCTGAGCCTGCACCAGTGATGAGCTTCCCGTGGTGACGAGCTTTGTGGGTGCCCCCGGTTTTCCCCTGCCCGCCGGCTCTGTGCCGCGCTGGCCATGCCCTGGCGGGGTCCATGCTGCCCGATCTGCCCCCCCGCTGGCTGCTGGCTCTGCTCTCTGCGAGCAGCCCGTAAGACCAGTGTCCACTGTCCATGGGGTTTTGTGTCCTCTCCCTCCTGGTGGGGTCAGAGCCCCACGGGGCCCGTTGGGTCAGCTCTCCCATGGGATGTCCCTTTGCATCCTTCGGCTGTGACAGCCTGTCCGGAAACCACTTCTGGGTCGGCTGTGGCAGAAATAGCCCATCCGGCTCCAGCCCGACCCCTCTGCGTCATGCCCGGGTCCCGGGGGACGGCAGGGCCACCCTGGCATGGGCAGGCTGTTCCCAGCACCCAGCAGCCACCACGGCTTTGGCAGCACTGGGTGCATCCCTCTCTCTCCCCGGAGGAGGATTTATGGCCCGTGTGAGGGAAAACGGGACGTGCCGTGCCCGGGCACCAGGACAGCACTTTCCCCCAGGGTGGCTGGGGCGGGCGCAGACCCCCGGCTGCCCTGGGAATCGAGACCGCAAGGCAACAGCTTCAGCTCTTCGCTGCTGCTCGCGGCGCTCCTGCCCACTCTGCTCTGCAGAGACCACAGGGACCAAACACTGCCGGGGGTGAGGAGCCGGGGACGGCGCTGGCCGGAGACCCAGGAGCGGCTCCAGCGCTGGGACATCTGCTGCAGGGGGGCGGCTGCAGCTCCCTGAGCTCGCGTGGCCGAGCCCGTGACGCCGTCCCTGCCCGTGGGCACCTGCACCCGCAGCAGAAGGGGCTCAGGGCCACTGGAGTGGGCAGAAGGGCACCGTGCCGGGAGCCGTGGGTCCGTGGTGCCAGCACAGCTCCGCCGAAGCTTTGTCCTCGCTGCGCTTGAAAACGAGTGGGAAAACATGAAGCTGTGACTAATTTGGGGATTCATCTGGTTTTCATTAACTGGGCTGGATTATCACAAGAGGGTTTTCTGGCCTCGGCACAGATCTGGGACCGCGTGGGACCCAAAGCAGGAACAGGTTGGGGCTGGGGTCCTCGGCAAGATCTCCCACCTCACAGATAGGCTTGAGCATATGGAGCAGAGGCTGCACCTGCCTGTAGGTGACATGGTCAGTGCGGTTGTGCTTTGGCCAAGCACCGAGCCCTGCACACCGTGTGTCCCAGGAGCGGCAGAGAGGGATGTGGAGGAGCCTCGGGTACAGGATGTGCCGGGGGGGCAACAGCCAGCAGCCTTAGGACCTCTCCAGAGGTTGCCTAAATAAATGCTTCCACTCCTGAGAAATAATTAGGACTCCTCGAGATGTCACTTAGAGAAGAAGGCTGCTCTGCCTGTGCTCCTCACGCTCCTGCTCCAAACACAGAGGCAATTTTCTAGGAAATCAATTACGAAGCCCCACGCTCCCTCTCTCCCCTGAATGTGCAGCGTCACTCGGCATCCTGTTGAGCTCATCTGAGATGACAACGTGTTTGGCCGCAGCTCAGCCTGGACACTGTTTACCTTCCCAGAGGCTTTCTGAGACTTTCTGAGGACCAGCACAAGAGCTGTCCCGATGAGAGCAGGAACCCAGCTGTGCCGGGGACTTGCCGGGATTGTGAGTGGGCTCAGGCGCTTTGCTGTGCTCTGTTGGCTGGAAAATCCACCTTTCCAGCTCTGCCCGGAGGTGCTGGTGCTGCCCATTAGATCCCCTGGATGCTGATGCACCACCCCAGTGCCCGCTCTCCCGTGGCAGCGTCTGGCCGCTCCGTGCTGAAGCGGGGCCAGGCGAGACGGTGTCAGAGGGAACACTGGTTCTGCCCAAGAACCTTCTCTGGTGTTTGCAGAGTCCGTCCTGCCAGCACAGATCCTGGGGCTGCTGTCACTGGGAGGGTTTGGCGTGGCCCCCTTGTCCCCAGGAGCCACCGCCAGCACAGCCACTGGTGCCGAGGCAGCACCGGGACAGTGCCAGGGCATCGCTGGGGCATCACCGGGGCAGCACCAGGGCAGAGTCGGGGCAGAGTTGGGGCAGGCTCTCCATCGCTTACTGATGCAGCCGCCGTTCCCCAGTTCCCTTCCTCTCTCCAGAAAGGAAGAATTTCTCTTGAGTGACATCCCCACCGCCCAGCTCGGAGTTTTCTTTGGGGTCCATTTGAAACAAAACTCTGATTTGATCTGATTCCATTTGCCCTCTTGGCATGGAGCCCTCTCCCAATTCCTCTCCCATCACTAATTTCTTCCCCTTTTTTTTCCCCTTCCTACGGGGAAGGGGAGTGAGAAGTTGGAGAGAAGCGGAGAAGGAACGGAGGTTGTTTTGTGTATGTTTTCCAGCCCTCCCGAGGACGTGTGGCTATGGGGTTCTCTGGCACGGGGAGCGCTGCATCCCCAGGACCCTCCGGATCTGCCTGGACCCGCTGTGCCCAGCCAGGGGCCCAGCAGCCGCAGACATTGCGTGTGACCTTGATTTTCTCGGCAAGAGCAGCCAGTGCCTGGATGACTGTGCTGATGGGTTATGTGGGCCGGGGATTGTGAAAGCCGTTTGTCCGCGTGATGCAACTCGTTGGAGCGTGAGTGTCCGCAGCCAAGGCAGGGAGGGCAGGGAGTGCAGTCCTTTCGCCGATTTCCCCATTCCTTTCCTTTGAGTGGAAAAAGACAGTGTGGGAGATGCCGGCCCCACGCTGGGTGCCTGTCCCTGACCCGCTGGGGTCCCAGCTCACCTCTTGTGAGGTCTGGAGCACCAGGGGAGCGCTGGGAACAGCAGCCAGGTCGCTGCTGGCAGCGGCTCAGCACTGATGTGTCAGGCCCATGTGTGTGAGATGCCCCCAGAACGTGTGAGCGCAGGCGACAGAACGCTTGGTGGGAGCTGGGGGCTGCCTGGGATGGAGCCACTCTTCCCCCCGGGCTGTCCCGTTCATCCCGAGCTGCTCTGGGCACGTAGCGAGTACTGGCGGGGAGGACGTGAGCCGAAAAGCACCGGTTTGTGGCCGGCATTTGCATGGGAGCAGGTGCTGGGGTGGTGCCTGCCCGTCCCGCAGATGTCTATCTCTTAGACACGTGGAACTGGGTTAGGGGGTGAGGAGATGGCGCTGGAGAAAGGCTGTTTGGGGGTGTCCCTCTGGGCAGCAGAGACCCAAAGGCCATGGCACCCTGGGCAGGCTGTGGCTTTGCTGGCTGCACAAGGGTCCCTGGGCATCCTGCCGTGTTCCTGCCGTGGCCCCGGCTTTCGGGGCTCACAGCACTGTCCCCAGGGCTCACTTCCCCTCCAACCGGCTCCCATGGCTGCACGCTCCCAAAGGAAAGAGGAAGACTTTAATACAAAAGCAATAGATAAAAAAAAAATGGAGAGGTGAGAACTTGGGACCATGCTTTTACATACTCGCCGAGTGATTTGCAATTGGCAGCGCATTAACTGTCCTGAGAACGTTCCTGTCCCAGCAGTGGCACTCGAGCAAGGAGAGCCGAGCCCGTCTGTCCCGGCTTCCCAGGACTGGCACTGGGTGCTCCCCAGCCCTGGGCAGGCATCACCCACGCTTCTCCCAGGCCAGAGAGTGACGGTGCCATGCGCCCGCTGAATTTCCCTCCAGAGTTTTTTCAGGCCGCAGAAGATTAACTGGTAACGAAAGTGAAAGCCCAGGAGATCCCATGTGGCTGGTGAGAGCGCTCAAGCAGAAACAAGCACACCCAGTATTGCTTCCTGCCCGGCCGCCTCTCCCCGCCGCCACGCAGCAGCCACCCGCTGCCCGGGGTGCCCCGTCGCCTGGGGAGCCCCATCACCCGAGGTGCCCCATCACCCTGGGGTGCCAGTGCTGCCTGGGAGGTGTCTGGTGTGGGTGGGCAGCTGTACAAGAGCCCCTCGGGCTGGTTTTCTCATGACCGCCGCCACATCTCCCTGTTTGGGGGATGCCCAAGGACCAGGCAGTGCCTCAGTTCTCCTTACAGCTCCCGGGGGATGTGGCAGCTCAGGAGAGGAAGATGCACTGGTGCGCATTCCCTGCCTGCGCTCCCAGCACCCTCGCCCCGTTGGTGCAGGAGGCTGCAGCGGCGCTGGGGACCCAGCCACAGTGCGGACCCTGACCGGGCACGTGGCCTCACGGCATCAGCCCAGGGCCGGCAGCGCGGGGAGGCATCCGTGTCCAAACAGGGAAACCGAGCTCCTTTCTCATGGAGGACCCGGTGCAGTCACCAGAGTCAGCTCAAGGCACCGCCACAGCTGTCTGTGCAGCCACCCAGTACCACAGCGGCAAGGGAGCAGGAGAGTGGGGGCCGGGGAACCCTGACCAGGCGTGTGCGGGGAGCCCAGGGCTGGCACAGCAGGTGCTTGGCAGGAGCTGATAAACCCCACGGACGCCGGGATGCCGGGATGGAGCTCCCGTCCTTCAATGGCCCCGGCCTCAGGGGCTGTGCTCCTGCCAGCACCAGCGGCCCAGTGCTGCACCCGGTGTGGGTGTACCCGCTCGAGCAGCTGCTGCGCCGGGTGGGCACACGCAGGGATTAAGGAGACCTGACGGGAGGTGGCTCGTGGCTGCTATGCTCCTCCCCGCTGGTCTCGCCTTTTGGGTGACTCCTGTCCCGGAGGCACCTTGCTCTAGGAGCTCCCATGGCTGGCAGATTCCTGCTTTCCCTGACCTTGGATGGTGGCCTCCCCTGCAATCCCGGCCCCGCTGGCCCTGTGGCGCGGAAACCTTTCCCTGCGAGCCCCACCAGAGCATCCAGAGCAGCCCCAGTGCCGCACTCCTCCCACCGGGTGCCCCCCGTGTGCCCATGGCTGAGGTACCAGAAGGGAGGGCGCCTGTGGAGCCGGAGAAAGCCGGGGCGATGGTGTTGCTCATCCTGCGCCCGACAAGATGGGATTTGCTTTCTCGCCTCGTGTTCACGTGCAAACCCCGGCAGGGCCCACATGGCTCCCGCGGGAAACACATCCTCCCTGGGCACAGGAGCCCGCGCAGCCTCTGCCCCGAGAGGCTCCGGGCGAGCGGGAGGTGGCCAAGGCCTGCAGGCAGTGCAGCACAGAGAAACTATTAAGAAATATTAATAGGTGCAACGGGCAGTGTTCACACCTTCACCACAGCCCGGCGGCTGCCGGGGACAAGCCGCAGAGGGGCTGGGCGGCACGCGGCAGCGTGGGTGGGCGGCTGGGTGGGGGCAGAGCCCGTCCCGCGGGCAGGGACGGTGGCGAGTGGAAAATGGCCAGAGACGTGGGGAAGCGGGGAGGGTGTGGGAGAGAGGAGAGGGGCAGAGGGGGTCCTGGTGCCCGTGGGGGGTCCCAGCAGTGCCCGGTGCTGCGGTGGGCTCCCCCCACTGCCAGTGCTGGTCTTGGAGTGGGATCCCCCCGGTGCGAGGGCCCCATGCCGGTGGCCGGTGCCGGTGCTGGCTCCTGCCGCTGCCAGTGCCCGGTACCGGTTCGGCCACCCCCGGTACCCGCTGCCCAACTGGGGCGCCGGTCGGTGCCCCGGCACAGCCGCTGCTGAGCCCGCGGCGGTTCGGGCTCTGCCGCTGCCGGTGCCGGTGCCCGCGGCGCGGCGGGGGCGGCGGGGGGCGGTGCCGCGGGGGGGGCGGTGCCGCGCGGTCCGGGCGGCGGCGGCGGCGGCGGGGGGCGGCCGGAGGGGGCAGAGCGGCGGCGGAGCCGAGCGCCGAGAGCCGCCGGAGCAGCGGAGCCGCAGCCGCCGCCGCGGCCGCAGGTAGGGGCGGGTGCGGGGCCGCCATCGCCGCCGGGAGCGGCGCCGGCAGCGGCAGCGGGAGCGGGCCGGGGCCGCTTTCGCTTCCGCGGGGGGCGGCGGGGCCGGGGGCACCTGCGGCGGGGGCGGTCGAGGCGCGTGTCTCCCCCCTCGTCCCCTCCCCTCCCGCCCGTAAATATTTTGGGTGTTTCGTAACCGGCGGCCGCGCAGCCCGTCGGCGGGGCGGTGCGGAGCGGTGCGGGGGCCCGTCGGGGCCGCGGCCTGGCTGCGGGCGGGGGGGGCCGCGCAGGTGCGGGCGGGCAGCGGGGCCGCCCCCGGCGCCGCGCTCCCCCGGGGGGGCGGGCGGACTGCGCGCGGGCCGCGGCGGGGGCGCTCGTCGACCGGCGGAGCGGGGCCGGTTGCCGCCGCCGCCGCCGCCCCGGGCCGGGCCCGGCCCAGCCTGAGCGGCGGCCGCGGGGGAAGCGCCGGAACCGGCGCTGCGCGTCCCGGGGGCGGCCGCGGGCCCGGGCAGGCGGGGGGGGTCCGTCCGCGGGCGGCACACGGGGGCGGCGGGAGAGGGGGTCGCGCTGGTGGGCGGTGGGACACGCGGCGCCGCGCTGCGGGACGCGGTCGAAGGCGGATGGAAAATGTTCCCCGCTGCGAGGCGGGAGCGGTGACACCCGTCGGGACTGCAGCGCCCGGTGGCCTTTCACCCAGCTCGTGCGCTGGCCGGGGCACGCAGCCCGGTGACTGCGAGCCCAGGGCAGCGGCGGCCACCTGTCCGGCGGGATACGGGAGCTGTCAGGGCGCTGCGCCCAACCGGGCTCCCGGCAGCTCCTCGCCGTGACACCGAGCGGCTCCGGGGCTCCAGCACCCGCCTCGCCTCGGCACCGGGCTGCGGGCACTGGCACTGCCACGCGCTCCCCGGCTCTGCCCCCACCTGAACTGCTGACGGCAGTAACACCTCCGTTGTCTGCTGCAGCGCGGAGCTGGGGCTGTGGCTCGCGTGAACTCGCGGTGGGGTTTGGCAGGAGCCCACGTGCCCGCCGTGCTCAGGGGAGCCCCATGGCAAAGCACAGGGCAGTGACAACAAGCGATTTGTTCGCGGTGGTTGGGGTGCATTGCCGTGGGCTGCGGGGCACGGTGCTGCCGTGGCAGGACCACAGAGCAGGGCCACATGGCTCACCCATGGCTGGGACACGGTGCGCAAAGTCCCCGCAGTGTGGGTCATTTTGTTGCAGCTCGACGTTCATGGCCCTGGGCTGGCTCACTCCACCGGCTGCCGGTGGCCAGGCCCACATCCCCGGCAGCACTCGCAGCTGCAGCCGGAGCTGTGTGAACCCCCGTAGCCAGTGTCCATGGAGGCAGTTTGCGCATATATCATGGGGCGGTCTGGAGAGCCTGTCCACCATTGCAGGCACCAGGGAGCCAGCCTGGTGCTGCAGGAGCTTTGTTCCCCCTCACCCTTGTGCCCCGACTCCGGGAAGAAGGCTCTGAGCCCGTCATGGGGAGCGTGCCCCGGTGCTGGCACGGGAGGGATGGCTGCCATTGTGGTGCTCTCTCAGTGGCGATTTTGAGCCGAGGTTTGCCATCGTGCTTTGATGTCTTTGTACCAGCGCAGCGACCCTGTGCTGGAGGGAGGTTTGCTTGGGGCCCCGTTCATGTGGCTCCAGTGAGCGGGAGGTGTTGGGGGTGTCAGGGTCATCCATCTGTGGACAGCTGCAGCAAGCCCTGGGTGCTCCCGAAGCTGTCGGGATCACAGCCCAACCTGGCATGGCTCCCAGGTCCCCGAGGTGCTGGATGTGAGGATGGAGACCACCTCCTTGGGTTTTATAGCCATCCCTGGAGAGCAGGGCTTGTCCCCAGCGCTGTGCTGTGCTGCGCCACACAGTGCCGCATGTGCAGCCACGTGGAGGAGGAGCTCCAGTGCAGGTTGAAAGGTGCCAACAGCCCGTGCCCAGGGACACGGGAGAGCCGGGCTGGGAATGGGGTGTGAGGGGCAGCTGTCACCCACTCTGTGTTTCATGGCACTTTGAGAGTGTCCTTCCTCAGGGGGTGTTTGCCCCCCAGCAGTTGTCACTAGAGCCGCCTCGCCGGCTTTGGTGTGCCCGCCTTGTCCCGAGGCTGATGCTTCGGGGCAGGATGAAGGATGCTGGCACCGGTGCTGGTGATGGGGAGCTGCAGGCAGGGATGCTCAGTGCAGGGTTGCACAGAGCCTCTGGAGGGACCTTCCCCTCTCGCTGCAGGGGAAGTGCTGACTCCAAAGCGGCTGTGAGGTCTTCGCCGTGGGGTTTCCCAGCTCTCTCTCGAGTGATAGCAAAACCCCGATACTCTACTTGTGAAAAATCCCTGCTCCTTGTACTCCTGCACGGCGTGGGTGGTGGGGCGGCGAGTGGTGACTGTGCTGCGCTGAGTACAGTAAAGCGGCCCCGTCAGCTGGGAAACGACTTTCTGGTTTGCAAGGAATTACTGTAAGTCGGTCTGTGCTCGACGGGCTTCGCAGCAGCCCCGGGCAGCCGGCGGGAGCCCAGACACGGCAGCATGGTGTGGGTGTTGAGCAGGACCTCCTTCCCATGGGCATCCCCTGGGGCCACGTCCCTGTGCCCAGCGGGGCTGCAGCCGCTGCCGGCTCTCCCCGGCGTGGCTGTGGGTGCTGCCCTCGGAGCAGCCTCTGCGTTACGGGGCCGAACGCACCGCGGCGGTGCCGGCACAGGGCTGCGCGTGCGGGAGGACGGCGGCAGGGGCTCGCTGGTCCCCACCTCACAGGGACGGGGTCAGGGCTCGCACAGGCGGCTCCGGCCTGGGAGGCTGTGCTGGCTGCTGGCTCTGGGGCTCCGGCATGCTCCGGGAGAAGTAGCCTCGACAGCTGTAATGTTTCTGTGGCATGCCTTTCCTTTCATGGGGTGTCTATTTTGCAACCCCTAAGTGTTTTGATCCCAGGAGGAAGGGGGCGGGTGTTTACCCTGGCACCGCGTGGCCGGCGCCGGGATCCAAGCGGGCTGGGCATGCCTGAATTTTACACGCCGCAACAGTTCTAGCAACATCTGCTGGCTGATAAAAGGTAGGCTGCCGTGAACCGCTTCTCCCGCCGCGTTGGGAAATGTCGAGGGGGAGGCACACATGCGAACACGGCTTCCTGGCCGATAGGGCTGAGCTGACTTGCTGATAAAGCAGAATCCACCCATCTAGCTGCACCAGAGGGGCCGGGAGCGCTGGCTGCTCGCAGGCGGGCCCAGTTCTTGCCCTGTGTTTCCCTTCGTGCCAGCTCCTGCTTTCCGCCCGGCTGGGGAGCGATGCGCTGTGGGGCGGATTCTCGCCGGGCTCGGGCGGCCACAGTGGTATAGCCGAACCGTAACATGGTTACGACTCGCTCCCTGTTCGGTCACTGGTGAGTTTTGCAATCTCCATTTTTCGGTGCAACTTCGTGTCTTCCTGTTGTTATGAGGTGTAGATGCTGGTTTATAGCACAGCTCTGCCAGGGAGGGAATTGGGGAAAAGGCTGGTGCTGGGGCAGAGCTCGGCGCCGCATCGGCACAGCCCCGGCGGCCGAGCAGCTGTGCGCTGGGTGCACGCTCTGTCTGGCTTTTTGTCCCTCTTGCTCCACGGCTGCAAAGCTTTTAGCAGAGAAAGAGGCACCTCTCGCTTGCGGCGCGTCTGAGCCCCTCGCGCCGGCTAAAACAGCTGTAAAATGATCTCTGTCCTATTTGGTGGTGTTAACATGCGGCTCTGTCGCTTTGGGGCTGCGGCTCTGGGTGGCACGGCTGCCCTGGCCCGGCACGCTCCGTTTATAACCCCGTTAGTCACCTGAGCCTTTTGGACACGCTGAGGTGCGGTGCTGGCGGTGCAGCCCGTGGGCAAGGGCTCTGCTCTGCCCCGGCACCACCAGCGGCTGCTCCTGGGGCTGCGGAGCGTGTCCCAGGGCGAGGGGAGCTGAAACACAGCTCTCCCGCCTCGACACATTTGTGTGCATTGGGGACGAATGCTGCGTTTAACCCCTGGCCAGGTTTGGCTGTGAGGTTTACCCACCCTGAATGAGAATTTTCTTGCAGAAACCGTTAAAACATTAGTGTTTTGGTTTTTTATTCCCATTCTGACTAGTCCCCCCTCCTGCCGACATCCCTGGGTGTCTGTGTGCCCCTTTTCCGAAGGCAAAAGGCAAGGCTTTGCCCTCCCTCCCTTCTGCTCTGCTGGCCTGGTGCGAGAGCATCGCCCTGCGTGGAGCTGCTGCGGCACCTGCGAACGGCGCGGAGGGGCTGAGCGCGGTGGGGAATGCAGGGGCTGCTCTGGGGGGACCCGCCTGTCCCGCACCTCGGCTGCTCCTACTGCCTGAGAGCACAGGGCCCCTGCCCTGCCTGCACCGGCGGGAGCCCGGCGCTGTGCCGCAGCGTGCCGCCTGGGCCTGCCCTCGGGCAGCGGTGGCGGGGTGCTGCTGGGCTGGGACGTCTGCAAGCGCTGGCAAGTGTTTTCCCAGGCACCGTGCAGGCTCCACGCCGGCTGCCGTTGGCGGCAGGCGCAGAGCAGCACCCAGCGTCCCCCATGGACAGAGCATCCTCGTGAGCTTGCAGCCTGCCTTCCGTGTTTGCTCCCGAAGATGAGGGTGTGAGGGTTTGCCCACCCGACCGCGGCTGCACGGTGGGTCCTGCACGTACGGTGCCTCTTCCCCGGGCAGGGTGGTCGGGCAGGGCAGCGGGTGCCCTGGGTGGGCTGGCATCCCTCTGCCTCTCCCTGCCCACCACCCGTCCCTCTCCTGCCCCAGCCCCCGGGTGCCCGTGCTGTGGCATGCAGGTCCTGGTCCCACGGGACAGGTGTGTCAGCGGTGGGGGAGGCTCCTGCACTGTCTCCCCTGCCCTGCGGAGAGCACACACGCGGTGTCGGCCGCAGGGGGATGGATGCAGCCGGTGCTGTGCTGTCCGCGTCTGCCCTGGCCCACCTGGGTCCTGCTTGGCAAATCCAGCCCGGCCGGCGACTGGATTAGTGCGATTGTGTGTGCTCGCTGGAGCGTGGCAGATAAAATGAAATTGTGTCTCCAGACCCCAATCGGGACTAATTCGATACTGAAATGAGCTTAATCCTCAGGTCCTTCTGACCAGCCCGTCCCTCCTGCGCTGGTGCTGGTCTGAGCAGGGATTAGCAGTGAGCCCGGCGCTGTGCTGGCGGTGGCCTCAGTGCTGGGGGCTGGTGCGGGACCCCGGGGCGGCTGCGGGTCCCTGGGGGGTGACCACTTGGCTGGTTTGTTGGAAGGGGCGACACGAGGATGAACCGTCAGGCGTGGGTGTGGGGGCTTCTGCCCAGTCCCAGATCTGCCTGGGCTGTTCCTGAGCCTGAGGCTGACGCCCCATCCTTGGAGGGTCACTGGGATCCTGTCACCTCCCTGCCCGTCCCCAGGGCCGCATCTTCGGTGATGCCTCTTCCCTCTTGGGATGGAGGACGGGGACCAGAGCTGGACCCTCCCCGCTGGACTGGAGCGGGTGCCAGGGTGGCGTGCGGGTCCCCGGGGGCTGCACCCCCTGCGGGTGGGTGCTTTGCCCCAGCCCGGTGTTATGGGGGTTGGGGTGGGTCTTTATTATTGCGGAGGAAAAATACCCTCATCAAGTGCCCTGGCACGAGGCGGTTCCGCGTCCCCTCCCAGGCGACGGCTGGTGCGTGCTGGGAGCCAGGGTGCTGCAGGTGGGCAGTGGCTCCGTACCCGCCCTGGGATCCTCCCACCAAGCGCTGGGGAAGCCCAGGGATCCAGAGGCGTCGAGCCGGCAGCTCCCTGACATGCCAGCCCCACAGCCAGTTAATTTGGCTGCTTGGCCCCAGGGAGCCGGCAGTAATTAAAGCTCTGCCCAGGTCTCTCTAATCCCGTCTGTGGGCTTACGGCAGCAGGGGCAGCACCGGTGCTGGCGCGGATTGTGCTCCCCATGGTGCATCTCCCACAGGGTCCACACTGGACTCGTGCCCGCGGGGGGCCGGGTGGGCACTGGGCTGTGCCGCTGTGGCTGTGCGGTGTGTCCTGCCTGACAGTGCCTGGCTCCTGCTCCGGCACTGGCTGCCCCCACCACTCTGCTCAGCCCCCCCGGCACCCACCAGAAAGTCCCCCGTTGTTCTGTGCAGCCGCAGCCTCCAGCCCAGCCGGTGCGGGGTCCGGCACAGCCAGCTCATTGTGCCGGGGCTGGGCGGGTGGTCCTGGGCACCTGGTGCACCGAGGGACGGGGCAGGCTCACCTCGCAATGGTGACCCCGAGGGATGGGGGGACTGGGGCTGGCCCTCCTGCGTGTGCTGCGGTGAGCTCGGCCGGGGGCGGTGGCAGCATGGCCGTGGCCCCCAGCTCTGCTGCGGGGACCCGGGTCCTGCTGATGCTGGAGCTCCGTGCTCGGCATTTGAGGGCATCCCACCAGTGCCGGGGCACCGCCTGTGTCTGTCTGCGGTTGCACCAGCGCGGCTCTCGGTGCACCCGGGGTGTAGTTTTGTCTCTAGGTGCCAGCCCCTGGATTCAAGGGATTTTGCTGGGATTTTGTTGGGTATTTTGGTGGTTTTGGTTTGACGCAGGTTTCTGGGCCTCTGTGGTTGGAAGGGAAAATCTGAAGAGGGGAGAACAGCCTTCCCCAAGGCGGCAAATGCCAACGGGCAAGTACAGCCCCAGGACCATGGTGTGAGCTGAGCTACAGGCAGCCCCCAGCCCTGAGCCCCCCCCCCTGCACTTTGGGGCCATCACCGGTGTCCTGCTGGGGCATCTCCACCTGCATGGGGCCAGTTTCTCCCTGGGCCACACGTGGGCTTTTGCCCCATTATTTGGGGCTGGTGGGCTGGGGTGGTCCCCTATGCTGCCAGGGCAAAGCCGTCGGCCACCGCCGCTCTTCTGCAGGAGGCGAACAAAACCCATCAAAGCACCGAGCTTCTAGAAAGGAGCTCACCTCCCCACCGAAAGCTGCAAACCACAGGCAGGCATGAAACGGGCGAGCTGCCCCGGTCCCGGCGCCGTGGCCCTCCACACCGGTTTAACCGTTCCCCAGTGCCCACCAGCCCCAAATCCTGTTCGGCAGCTCCAAGCGGGGGTGGGGGGTGGTTTGCTGGCACCCCGGTGTTCCTGGTGTGGTCTCTGTGTGGCGGAGGGGGTGAGCGGAGTTGGGGGGCACAGGTGAGTCCACCCCATCTCCCCCCAACTCCTGCGTCAGTCCCTGGGGTCCCATCCCGTGGGGTCTTGGGGTGGCTCGGCCCCACCAACACGCTGCAGGCAGAGACTGTGCCCGGCTCCGGCACCGGGGCTGACTGCGGTGGGGGTGCCAGCCCCGCTCCCCTGGTGGGCACCGTGCAGGCAGCAGTGGTGGAGGAAGCTGCTGGCAGCCCTGGGCTGGCTGCCCTGCGCAGGCAGCTGACATTTTGGAAGGAAATAGCTGCTCTCCACTCCTTCCTGTAGCGCGCAGCCTACGAAACGGCCGCCCCGGCAGCCTGGCTGTGCCGGCAGAGCCTGCCTGGAGCCGTGGCCAGGCTGCCCCCGGGGCCGGGACGCCGGAGGGGTGCGTGGGGTGAGAGCGGTGCCCGACCCCGGGGTGAGTGCAGTGGTGGGACGGGGCACGCTGAGCCGTGGCTGCGGTTCCTGCGCTCCTGGAGGAGCCGAGAACCGTGCCGAGCCCCATGGCTCTGCCAGTCCCGCCAAGCCCCTGTGTGGGGGAGCCCCCGGCTGGGACGGCCTCACGGTCCCTTGGGTGGGTGCGGAGCCCTCCGTGCCCCCCCCAGTGGTGGGGCAGGATGCGGTGCGTGGCATGGTGTGCGGCGGCACTTGCTGCCTGCGGCCGGCAGGCCCACGGTCGAGGGGGGCCGAACCGGGGGAGCCCTTGGTAGGGTCTCAGCCGAGTGGGGTCATTGGGCTGCCCGGGGGCTTCCAGCGGGTCCCCGGGGATGAACCGGTGTGGGCAGGGGGGTGAGACGGTGTGGGTTGGGGGGTGGGTGTCTGTGTCTGGGGGTCGGAGCCCTGCTGTGTGCCGAGCGGCTGCTGTCGGCTGCCAGCACTGCCGTTCCCGGGGCTCGGCTGGGGGCTGGATCCTGCCCCGGAGGGAACCTGCTTAGGGCTGCCCTTCCTGGGGGATGCGGGATCCCCTCCGGCCAGGGGGCAGGAGCTGCGGTGGCTGGGGCAGCGCCGGAGCCCCCCGGCAGCACCGGCCGCCAGGCGAGCAGTGTCCGGCCCTGTGGCCGCCAGCGAGGCCGGCTTCTGACCTGGAAGCGATCGCGGCTCCCGGAGGTGCCGTGGAACCACGTGTCCATGTGTTTACTGCGGCAGGAGGAGGCCGCCGTGGCGGGGCTGCTGCCTGCCGGAGCCCAGCGCCGGGGGAAGCGCCATGCCCCTGCCCAGTGGAGGACGCTGCTCCGGAGACCCCCATCACGGGAGAGTGCTGGGCAAAGGGCAGTGCGGGAACCGCCGCGGCGGAGGGGCTGTGTGGGGCTGGCGTGCGGGAGCAGGGGGGGTTACATCCAGAGCCCTTTGGCGTGGCCCCCCCAGGGCATTGCCTGGCTCTCAGCGCCTGCCCGGCTCTGCGGGGCACAGGACTGGGCATGGGACTGCAGCTGGCGGCTGTGCCAGCAGCAGGGCAGGGGTGTCCTGCCCGCGGGGAGGTCCCCAGGGTGGCTGCGCTCTGCGATCATCCCGCAGCTGCATGCAGCGAGCATCCTGTGAGCTTCCCGCGGCTCTGCGTGCAGTGAGCATCCTGCGAGCATCCTGCGGCTGCGTGCAGCGAGCATCCCGCGAGCATCCCACGGGTCTGCGTGCAACCGGCTCCTGGGCGGGCTCTGCCCGTGTTTGGGCTGTGCTGTGCCCGCAGAACCGTAGAATCATGGTGCACCAGGTTGGAAGGGACCTCACGGATTGTCTGGTCCAGACTTTCTTGGTGAAAGCATGGTGGGAACGTGGGCAGGTGCCGCCACTGGCCTCGCCTCCTGAGGCATTGCCCTCCTTTTGTCCGCTTGTGGATGCGTGTGGCTCGCTCTGGCTGTCCTGCAGCTCGTGACCATGGCTGGGAGGTGCCACTGCTCCTGCCACCAGGACTGCCACTGCAGCCGTGGCCCGTCCCCAGTGTGGTCACATCAGGTGCCCTGGCCGCCCCTGGCCCCAGCAGCGCTGTCAGCCTCCCCCTGCCCATCCTTTCCCCAGCTGCTGCCTCTGGTCCTCTGGGTGCCCCTTTTGGGTGGGTTTCACCCATTTTGCAGCCGGTTTGGCAATGCCTCCCCATCGGCAACGGGGAGCAGGGCTGTCGCATACGGAAGTGATGACCGTTGGCATCTCCCCTCCCTCTGCGCCTCCCCTCCTCATGCTGTCCCTGCGGGGCTGGGGTCCGTCTCCACAGCACCTGTCCTACCTGGGGGAAGCTGCCACGTGCACGGCTTCCCAGGCGATAAGTCACCGGTGAGCGCGTTGCTGTGGCTTGTTGAGTTGCTGCTGGTTAACCGAACTGTGGTAATGGGTGGGTTATAGCTTGCTGCCAGCAAGTAAATGCAAAGTAGCTTAAACCACTGCAATTATCTGTCTCTTGCAGTTGTTTGAGTGTGTGTGTGGCCAGCGGCTGCAGCACAGCTGACCCTTGGCAACGTGCGGCGCTGCAGCAGCGCTGCCCAGCCCTGCCGGCGTGCGGGAGCCGGGGCTGGTGGGCTGGGGATGGCACCGGGGGTGGGAACACGCCGGCGGGCTGCAGCGTGCTCTGGCTGCCCGACCTTGGAGAGTTTTCCTGAGCCAGGCGGCTGCGGGACTGGGGCGATGCGGCGGTGGGGAGTGGGAGGAGGGAGGCGATCCCTGGGCACGGGGTGAAACCATCCCAAGGCTCCAAGGAGGTACCTGAGCGCACTCGCCCGGGGCAGCCAGCAGTGCCGCCGAGGATCATGGTGCTGGGCATGGAGCAAGCCAGGGCACTGGCTGCCAGCAGCCGGCCGGGCGCTCGTGTGCACGGCTGCCTGAAAATGCCAGTGGCTCTGGCAGCAGCTCCGGCACCGTGTTGGGACTGCGGTGCTGTACCTCTTGCCAAAGCAGAACTGTTCCCCAGCCTTGCTGGGTCTCGTGGCCCGAAAGCCTCATTTGCTCATGGCAGGCGGCACTGGTGGCTTGTGCTGGAGCGCTCAGGGCGCCCCGCAGCCCTCAGAGAGGTTTAGTTTGTCAGTCCATGGGTGAGACACCGGAGACAAAAATGAGGTGCTTGGAGAAATGCCCACTGCTGCGTTGGTGATGCCCATGAAGGTCATGTCCAAGCCTGGCATGAGTGGTTTTGGGGCATCCTTATCCCTGCCTTTGGTCGGGGCGCGCGCCGAGTGAGCCATGCCACTGTTGGCTGCTTCACAGTCCCCCTGTAAATGCTGACGTGATGCTGGCTCACCTTCCGCCGGGCGCTCTGGTAGCGATGCTCACGCTCTTGCTCCCAGGCCGGCACTGGCCGAGCGCGGTATCTGCTGGCTCACCGCAGCAGCAGCCTGAGACTCGTTGCTTAACAACACGCTGGAGTGGAATAGGAAGTGTTTTGTCACTGCAAGATGGGAAGAGATCACCATTTTCTCGGTAGGCAGGGCAGTGTTTGTTTGCTGTGTGTCCGTGCGGATGTCCCCGCTGCTCTGGCAACTTCGGCCGCTTGTGGCGCGGTGGCACCGGCGTGGCCGTGGCTGCTCTGCCGGGGCAGCAGTTTTCACCAATGCCCCTTATCAAGCGTCTGCAATTTCTAACTGCCAGCACACGTCCTGCTGTCGGCCATCCTGCCTTCCCTTCCCCTCCTCGCCTGCGTTTGTGTGCCTCCCCAGGCCCCTCCTTGCCAGCAGGATTTCCAACTCGGTGATTGTGAATGTGGAAATGTTCCTCCCTTTTTATAGGGGAAAAATTCATTTTTAGCCAAGTCTCGGTTATTGGTCCTTTTCCTGCGTAGGGGCGGGGGGGTGCACAGGGCTCGGGGGCTCTGGCCGTGGCTGCTCAGCTTGGACCCGCTGCCACCATCCCCTGCCACCCGCTCCCCCGGCGCGCGCCCCTGCCCGTGGGACGGCACCGGCTGCTTTTGGAGCCCCTCAGGCCACCAGGCGTTTCTGAGGCCCCACGAAGCGCTTTGGGGAGGGAGGGAGGCACAGCCCCCATGGTCCCTGGCTCCCTCTGCTTGTCACCGGCCGGTGCAGTGACTGGGTCCCATCCCGGTCACCTGGCCTTGGGGTGCAGCCCAAGGCATCGCGCCCCTGCCTGGCACCTCTGCACGGCACTAAATCCCGTGTGGTTTGGGTGTGGGTGTGTGTAAAAGCTGCTTATTGCTGCATCCTTGGCTTGGAGGGGCTGCGAGCCCCCCAGGCCCTCCCTCATCGCTCGCCATCGGGTCACCCTCAACAACCTGACCGCCAGGTTGTGTTTCCAGGCCCCACCAAGCTGCACATACAGCTGTGGGGGGGGGACGCTCAGGATTTTTGTCGGTGCTGTCCTTGGCCATCCTTTCTCCATGCCTGCCGCGGCTGTCCCGTGTGAGCCGGGATGCTGGAGCCGTGTGGGATCTGGCAGCGCTCCTGCACAGAGCCAGAGCAGCCCCAAAACTTGTTTGGGAAGCTCTTCGCTCCGGCCGGCATCTCCCTGGCACTGGTGCGCAGTGCCCGCAGTGGCCACGGGACAGGGGACCCGTGGGGGGCTGCAGTGCCACGTGGGCTCTCGGGGCCAGGGCTGCTCCTGCCCGTCTGCCTGCCGGCGCTGCCAGGGTGTGGGCAGGAGCTGGGGCGAGCGCAGGGGGGGCCTCCGCTCTGCGTCACGCTGGATTTCTCGCCAGCCCTCCCCCCCGGCCCCGTTTCCTCATTTGCGTGGCCGGTGATGGCTGCGATCCCGTGGCACGGCAAGGGGAAATGACTACCGTGTGGGGAGGCAGCGCAGAGGCACTTTCATGGCCCTGGAGCCCCCCGGGGCCCTTCCTAGAAAAAAGGGGGTGACTCAGAGCCGGGGTCCCCTGTCCCTGCATGCCCCTTCCTTCGGCAGCTGGAGGTGGCTCCAGCAGCACTGGAGAACCCGGAGGAACCTGCAAAGGGCTTCGGGAACCCGGACGGTCCCGTGAAGAGCTTGCGGGGAAGGCCAGGGCCAGACCCCCACCCTGGCACAGCACCCGTCCCGGCCGCGGTGCCCTGACGAGCCGGTCTCCCCGGCAGGTGGTGAGCCATGGCGGTGTGGATCCAGGCGCAGCAGCTCCAGGGCGAAGCCCTGCGGCAGATGCAGGCGCTCTACGGGCAGCACTTTCCCATCGAGGTGCGGCACTACCTGTCGCAGTGGATCGAGAGCCAGGCATGGTAGGTCGGCGGGGTCCCCGTCCCCGTGGGGTGCTGGCGGGTGCCCCCCTCTGCCGGGGAGCCCCTGTGCGGGGCCGGGGCTGCCCTGACGCCGCCATTCTGCTCCACGCGTGCAGGGACTCCATCGACCTCGACAACCCCCAGGAGAACGTGAAGGCGACGCAGCTGCTGGAGGGGCTGATCCAGGAGCTGCAGAAGAAGGCGGACCACCAAGTGGGCGAGGACGGCTTCCTGCTGAAGATCAAGCTGGGGCACTACGCCACGCAGCTGCAGGCAAGTGGGGGGCCGCGGGCAGGGGCTGCGGGGCCGGGGGGTGTCCCTGTCCCGTGCCCGGCTCAGGCTGTGCTCTCCCTGCAGAACACGTACGACCGGTGCCCCATGGAGCTGGTGCGCTGCATCCGGCACATCCTCTACCATGAGCAGCGGCTGGTGCGGGAGGCGAACAACGTGAGTGGAGGCCATGGGGGGGCAAGGGAGTGGGGTCCCACGGGGAGGGGAGGATGCTCGGGGGTTCCAGCACGGGGATCGTGGGAGCAGCCCTGAGGCAGGGGGTGCTCTGGGTCCCCGCTGCCCCCAGCACCTCAGGAGGTGGGGAGGGTCCCCATGCCATGCTGAGTGCCCCCCGTGCAGAGCCCCTCGCCAGCCGGCTCCCTGGTGGACGCCATGTCCCAGAAGCATCTGCAGATCAACCAGACCTTCGAGGAGCTGCGGCTCATCACGCAGGACTCGGAGAACGAGCTCAAGAAGCTGCAGCAGACGCAGGAGTACTTCATCATCCAGTACCAGGAGAACATGCGCCTCCAAGGTGGGTGGGGGGCCGGGGGGTGATGGGGCCGGGGTGCTGGCGGTGCCGGCCCTAACGCTGCACTCCCACCCCCAGCCCAGTTCTCCCAGCTCTCCCAGCTGGGCCCCCAGGAGCGCCTGTCGCGGGAGACGACGCTGCAGCAGAAGAAGGCGTCGCTGGAGGCCTGGCTGCACCGGGAAGCCCAGACACTACAGCAGTACCGCGTGGTGAGTGCCACTGCCCCGGCCCTGTGCTGGCTGCGCCGCTGTCCCCGCGCCCCGTAACGCCGTCCCGCCCCGCAGGACCTGGCCGAGAAGCACCAGAAGACGCTGCAGCTGCTGCGCAAGCAGCAAACAACCATCCTGGATGACGAGCTGATCCAGTGGAAGCGTCGGCAGCAGCTGGCGGGGAACGGGGGGCCCCCCGAGGGCACCCTGGACGTGCTGCAGACCTGGTGGGTACCGGCACGGGGTGGGACGGGGCACTGAGCCCTGGCGCGGTGCTGAGCCCCGCTCCCCCCCAGGTGCGAGAAGCTGGCGGAGATCATCTGGCAGAACCGGCAGCAGATCCGCCGGGCCGAGCACTTGTGCCAGCAGCTGCCGATCCCGGGCCCGGTGGAGGAGATGCTGTCGGAACTGAACAGCACCATCACCGACATCATCTCCGCTCTGGTGACCAGGTAGAGGTGGGGGCCCCGCTCGGCTGAGGCACCCGGCAGGGCTGGGGGGGTCCGGGTTGGGGCAACTCTGCCCACCTGCCCCTGATCCCCATTCCCCCCCAGCACCTTCATCATCGAGAAGCAGCCCCCCCAGGTGCTGAAGACACAGACCAAGTTCGCAGCCACCGTGCGGCTCCTGGTGGGGGGGAAGCTGAACGTGCACATGAACCCCCCCCAGGTGAAGGCCACCATCATCAGCGAGCAGCAAGCCAAGGCCCTGCTGAAGAATGAAAGCACCCGCAAGTAATGCCCGGGGGGCCGGGGGTGTGCTGCGGGGAGCTGGAGCTGGGGGCGCGGGGGGGCCGCACCTCACGCAGGCTCCCAGCCCCGGTGGTGCCCTGACCCTGTGCGTTCCTGCGGCAGTGAGAGCAGCGGGGAGATCCTCAACAACTGCTGTGTGATGGAGTACCACCAGGCCACCGGGACGCTCAGTGCCCACTTCCGAAATATGGTGAGCGCCGCCAGCTCCCCCCGCCCCCTGCTCGCACCCGCATTCCTGTCCCCTCCTGTCCCCAGCTGTGCCATGTCCCCCTCTGGTCACCCCTTCTATTGCTGTCTGCGCTGCATCCCCCTGTCTTTACCCCTCATATCCCCATCTGCGTTGCATCCCCGCTGCGTTTGCCTCGGTGTCGCCCTGTGTCCCCGTCTGTCCCCCCGTGCTCACCCCTCGTGTCCCTGCAGTCCCTGAAGCGGATCAAGCGCTCAGACCGCCGCGGGGCCGAGTCGGTGACGGAGGAGAAGTTCACTATCCTCTTTGAGTCGCAGTTCAGTGTTGGTGGCAACGAGCTGGTCTTCCAGGTGAAGGTAAAGCCACCAGCCACATCCCCTCTGCAGGGCCCGGGCGAGCCATGGGCATCGTGCCCACGGGTGTGGGGCTGGGCTGGGGGCACGGGGTGCCCGTGTGGGGCAGGGTGTCCCGAGGCATCCATGGGTGCTGCTGCTGCGGTGCCCCACAGACCATCCTGGTCTCCTTCCTCCCGGCAGACGCTGTCCCTGCCCGTGGTGGTGATCGTGCACGGGAGCCAGGACAACAACGCCACGGCCACCGTGCTCTGGGATAACGCCTTCGCCGAGCCTGTGAGTGCCAGCGCCGGGGGGGGCAGGACTGGTCCCATCTGCCCCGGGGGGCTGTGGGAGTTGGGCTCAGTCTCCCGGCGGGGAGAGGCAGTGGGCAGAGCTCGGTGCCGACCCTGCTCCGTGCCCCCCAGGGCCGCGTCCCCTTCGCCGTGCCCGACAAGGTGCAGTGGCCGCAGCTCTGCGAGGCGCTCAACATGAAGTTCAAGGCAGAGGTGCAGAGCAGCCGCGGGCTGACCAAGGAGAACTTGGTGTTCCTGGCACAGAAGCTCTTCAACAGCACCAGCTCCCACCTGGAGGACTACAGCAGCACCACGGTGTCCTGGTCCCAGTTCAACCGGGTGAGTGGGCTGGGCTGTCTGCTGGGAGAGCTGCAGAGCCCAGGGGTCATGCTGCGCTTTGGGACAGGGGCTGTGCTGCACCCGCAGTACCAGTGCTTGTACTGGGGGGGGACTGAATGGGGCACAGCCCTCCCAAGGAGCCGTTTCTTGCTGAAGTGATGCAAAAATGAGACGGCCGTCGGCTGTAACGGGGTGGGAGATACTGACTTCCTCACTTGGAGGGACACAGGGTGCTGTTGGTCCCGCAGACAGGGTCTGTGTCCTCGGGGAGGCATTGCTGGTGCTCCCCCCGGGGCTGTGCCGCCGGGCCAGGCTGACCCACGCCTGGTTTGGCAGCTCCAGCAGCCGTCCCGCAGTCCAGGTCATAGAATCATAGAATGGTTTAGGTTGGAAAGGACCCTGAAGATCATCGAGTTCCCACCCCCCTGCCCTGGGCAGGGACACCTCCCACCAAACCAGGTTGCCCAAGGCCACGTCCAGCCTGGCCTTGAACACCTCCAGGGATGGGGCCTCAACAGCCTCTCTGGGCAACCTGTGCCAGGGCCTCACCACCCTCACAGGGAAAAACTTCTTCCTAATGTTCAATCTGAATCTGCCGTCCTCCAGTTTAAAGCCATTCCCCCTCGTCCTATCGCTACATGCCTGAGTGAAAAGTCCTTCCCCAGCTCTCCTGCAGGTCTCCTTTAGGGACTGGCCCCCTTTAGGTCCCCGAGTCACTGGTGCTGTGCCCAGCACTTGTGCTATCTGACAGCGGCTGCCAGGCTGGAGCCAGCAGTGCTCATCTTCTGGGGCTTTCAACAGGAAAACCTGCCTGGGAGGAATTACACCTTCTGGCAGTGGTTTGACGGGGTCATGGAGGTGCTGAAGAAGCATCTGAAGCCGCACTGGAACGATGGGTAAGAGCCGCCCTGCTCCGCGCTGCCCGCCCTGAGCCCCCGGCCCTGACACCCCCGCTCTGCCTAGGGCCATCCTGGGCTTCGTCAACAAGCAGCAGGCGCACGACCTGCTCATCAACAAGCCCGACGGGACCTTCCTCCTGCGGTTCAGCGACTCGGAGATCGGCGGCATCACCATCGCGTGGAAGTTCGACTCCTGTGAGTGCGTGCCGGGCGCCAGCAGCCCCCAGCCCCGCTGTGCCTGGCCCCAGGCTGGGACTCGGCCAGCTAATGCCCACGGGGCTGGTGCTGCCGCTCCGGCACCTCCTGTCGCGGTTGGGCACCAGCACCACCGTGGCCACAGGAGCCTTCCTTGGGAAAGGGGCGAGCGCGGGAGCCTGCGGGAATGCCTTGGCTGTGCCCCAGGGAGCGGCGCTGCTGTTGCTGCAGCCGTGGCCACATCCAGCCCGAGCGCTGGTGTTGGCGAGGAGGGACTGGGCGAAACCGTCTGACCCAACCACTGGGTCTTACTCGTGGCTATATGAAACACGGCGACTCCGTGGTGCCTCCTGGTGCGATGGGTTTGCACAGGTCGCCTGACCCCGTGCAGCGAGTCTGCTCGTTACTGTTCTTGTTGAGAGTGTCCTTCAGAAGCTCAGGTGGCCAAGGAGCACCACAAAGCCCCGCAGAGCGCCCCGCAACTGGGGGACCTGCCCCCCGCATGTGCGGGTGAGGCCAGACCTGCCTTGAGTTCACTGTGCCTCCTGGCCCATCCTATTTTCTGGCGACCTGCATTTTGGCCTTAAACATTGCTGGGGGAGGGATGCAATGCAGGAAATGCCCTCTGATGTTTGACATGGTCTCGCAGCCCGCGTCTGGAGCACGGCCAGGAGCCACCACCAGCTCTGGGCGTCACCGCAGCCCTCGCTTTGTCTTCCAGCCGAGAGGATGTTCTGGAACCTGATGCCTTTCACCACCAGGGACTTCTCCATCCGCTCCCTGGCTGACCGCCTCGGGGACCTGAGTTACCTCATCTATGTGTTCCCTGACCGGCCCAAGGATGAGGTCTTCTCCAAGTACTACACACCGGTTCTCTGTGAGTCCACGCCAGGTAGCGCTGCCCTTCACCCCGCGCGTGTCCCTCTCCTTCCTGCATCTGGCCGGGGTGGAGCTGGGGCTCATGGCGTCTCTCTGCCCCGGGGCCACAGCCAGCCCCGCGGGGGCTCTGTGGCTCGCCGTGCGTGAACCCCCAGCCCCGCCGCAGGCTTGTGGCACGTGCCAGCAGCTCGGGGCCTCAGCACTGCCTTCCTTCCCCTAGCTAAAGCCGTGGATGGATACGTGAAGCCGCAGATCAAGCAAGTGGTGCCAGAGTAAGTCTGACCCTGAACGCAGACCCTGGATGGTCCCATGGGATCATCCCCAGCGAGCTGGCTAGGGCAGCCGGTGGCACCGGGCACCTCCGCCCCCAGGCTCTGGCACCACCAGTAACCACGTCGGTGCTGAGCTGGCACTGGGGGCTGAGGAGCGCGGGCCCGTGGCCGAGGCAGGGCTGCGCTTCCCTGGGAGGCGGAGGACCCCCCTTGCTGCATTGCCACCCGGGGGGCTGCGGTTGTCGCTGTTTGTGGGTGTGGGGGATTGGGTCCCCTGCCTGCACCCCGCCAGCCTCGGGAGGAGCCGGTCGGAGGTGATGGGAGTTCTCAGAGCACAGCGTCACCTCAGGGGGAGCCCGTCCCATGCTGTGCCAGTGCTCACGAGCCCCCCGTCCCCACAGGTTTGTCAGTGCATCAGGCGATGCTGCCACCGGAGGGGCCACCTACATGGACCAGGCTCCCTCGCCCGCCGTCTGCTCCCAGCCCCATTACAACATGTATGCCCAGAAGTAGGTATTGCATCCCCTGTCCCCATCCTGCGGTGGCCGGTCTCCCCCCTCACCCCCCTCACCGCCTCCCGCAGCCCTGACACCGTGCTGGACCCTGAGGGTGACTTTGACCTGGACGACACCATGGATGTGGCGAGGCACGTGGAGGAGCTGCTGCGGCGCCCCGTGGACAGTCAGTGGATCCCCCATGCCCAGTCGTGACGGGCGGGTGCCCGGCCCCCCGCCCCCGGCCCCAGCGCTCCGGGACTGTGCTGTGTTTGTGTCTCTGTGCCGGGGGGCGGCGGGTGGACCCTGCCCCGGAGATTTGCTCTGTGCTGCCCCGAAACGCAGGCTGGCGTCCGGCTCTTTGGTGTTTATGCCCTTGTATAAACGGCAGCGGATTTGTCGCATGGTTTTCCTGTATGTTCCTTTTAAGAGGCCCAGCTTCGGCTTTCCGCTTCTGCAAGCACCGGCCCCGGAGCCGCCCCGCTCCCCGCCGAGGGGCTGCTTGGGGTGGGGGCCGGGTGTCCGGCCTCGGGTTTGCTTTCGCAGTCGTCACTAAGAATGTACGTGTCGCCTTCTTGTTCTACCCCGTGGCTCCAGTCCCAGGGGCTGTGTGGGCACACTGGGCTCTGATGCGGAGCGGAGGGGGGGTCAGCTGGGGCTCCCCCCCAGCCCGTGCTGGCGCTCTGCTCCACAGCGGCGGGGTCTCCACCCGGGACCTCATCTCCTCCTCGGGCACCCCAAGGATGTGGAAGCCTCTTCAGCTCCCGGCCTCCGCATCCCGCTGCGGAGCCGGTGCAGCACGAGGGAGGCAGGGCGCGAGGGCACCCAGCAAGGGCAGCTGGGCAGTACAGGCGGTTTGCGGGGAGTGGAGCCCTCTGCCCCCCCCCCGCCTCTCCCCTTGCCCTGGCCAAGAAGCTCTGGGGTCCTGGCCATGTTATTTTTCTACCACAGAGTAAATAAAGCACGGAATATTTTTGTAACACAAAAGCTCTGGGTTTCACGTGTGTCTTGGGGAGAAGGCAGGTCCCTGCCCTGGTAAGTGGCGGGGGGGGGAGAGGGGGGCGAGGAGCCCCTCGGGCTGGGGGCTGCGGGGAATGCGGGTGGCCCTGTACTCCCCGATCTCTGCATGATGCGCAGCAGGCGACTGGTGCCCCACGGCCCGGCACAGGCTTGGAGCCCACATCCCCACGCCCCCTCCCCAGTGCAGGGGGGTGAGCAGGGAGCCGGGCAGCCCCCCCCCCGCCCGGCAGCGGGCACAGGCAGGGCCGGTCGTGGGAGGTGCTGGGTACCAGGGGCGGAGGGGGAGGCGGGTCTGGAGACGTTTACCCGGGGAAAGAGCAGAACAAAACAGACAAATTGCACTATTTTTTAAAAAAGAAGGCGCTGTCTCTCGCCGAGGCGGGGAGAACGGGGGGGTGTCGCCCTGGGGGTTTAATTGCGATTTAATTCTCCGCGAGGCAGGGGGAGGTCGGGGCCGCCTCGGGTTTGTTTTGTTTTGTTTTGTTTTGTTGTTTTGGTTTGGTTTGGTTTGGTTTGGTTTTTTTTTTGTAGAAAAGGAGAAAATGAAAATAAAAACAAAAGGCGGAGCTGACGGCGGGGGCGGCGCCGGTCGCGGTCATTCCCCGTCATTTCTGCCGGAGGCGGAATAGACGGGGGGACGGGACGGGGGACGAGGAGGGTCCTGTCGCGGGCCCCGGGATGCTGCTGGCGGTGGCGGTGGCCGTGGCCGTGGCCGTGGCCGTGGCCGTGGCCGTGGCGGTGGCGGTGGCGCTCCCCGCCGCCCCCGCGCTGCGGCACCGCCTGGCCCGTTCCGCGCTGCTCCGCGCCGCGGGCCGGTACCGGCGGCGGTTGGAGCTGTTGGGCAGCGAGGTGCGGCTCAGCCAGGAGCGGCGGCTGCGGCGGCTGCTGCCCCCCGGCGCGGCCCGCGGTGAGCGGGGGGCGATGGAGCCACGGGGCGGGGGGTCCGGGGGGCGGTGCCGGGGGTCAACCCCCCTCACCCCGCGCCTCTCTCGGCAGGCTCAGAGGCTTTTCGGGAGCGACACCCCCTGGGGCAGAGCTGCCCTGAAGGGGCGCCGGGGGGGCGCGTCCCCCCGCTGCACCCCTGGGCTCTACTCCGCAGCTGCTGGGGCACCGACCCCCCTCTGCAGGTAGGGGGGCGACGGGGCAGGGAGGGGAGCGCAGGCACCCCACATGGGGAGGGTGTCCATGCTGGTGCCACGGGTCAGCCCCACCTGACCCCCACCTCTCCCCGCGCAGGGGTCTCTGCTCTACCTGGACGCCCTCCATGCCACCTTCCCGCAGGCGCTGGCCCCCCGGGGCACAGCTCTGCTCTCCTGGGCGCCCGGTTGCCCCCGTGCCCCGGCGGGCTGGCCCCTGCCCACCCTCTACTGCACCCCGGCCGAGGCGGGGGCTCTGCCCTCGCGCGCCGCCGCTCTGCGGGTGCAGCTGCTCTTCGCCCTGCGGGCACGTGCCCTGCACGTGCTGGAGGCCGGGCTGGCCACTGAGCTGCACGATGCGCTGGCAGCCCTGCGCGCCGGCTGGCCCGGGCTGGCCGAGGACCTGGCGCTGGGCAGGCTGAGCCCCCAGCCCGGGTTGCCCGAGGATGCACGGGGCCGGCTGCAGGCGCTGCTGGCTCCCGACGTCGCCCGGGCAGCCGAGGTCCGGGCCGAGTGCGCCCACGGCTTCGAGGGCATCGTGCAGCGCCTGTGGCCACAGCTGGAGGTGGTGGTGGTGGGGACGGCGCATGGCACAGAGCAGCTCTACTGCGATGCCCTCCGCCAGGCTGACTGCAAGGGGCTGCCGTTCTACTGCCCCTTCTACCGGGCAGCGGGAGGTGAGTGTCCCCGGCACGGGGCTGTCCCCGCAGCCTGCCCTGGCTGCACCAGGGGAGCTGCTGCTGTATGGCAGCACAACCCCCCCCAGCTCCTGCAGATATGGGTGCATCTCAGTGCCACATCCCTCCCTGGAGAGACCTGCCTGCTCTCCGAAAACGGCTCTGTCCTGGCACCAGCCAAGAGGTTCCCCCTCGCACGGCGATGGGGCCACATGGGCAGGGACGGGAGGTCTGGGGGGGTTCATGCTGACCCGTGCTGCCCTCTGCCCAGCCCTGCTCGGTGTGAACCTGTGGCCAGAGGAGCCAACACCACGATTCCTGCTGTGCCCCGACTGGGCTTTCTGCGAGTTCCTGCCCTGCCCGGCCGAGGAGGAGCTGCGGACTGTGCTGCTGGGCGAGCTCTGGGAAGGACGCGAGTACGGGCTGGTCCTGACGGCCCGGCCTGGAGAGTACAGGTGCCTCCTCCCTGCTGCGGTGGTCCAGGGGGGACGCCTGCCCCAGCCCTGCGTGCCCGGCACCGGCGCCCCTCATGCTCCCCCTGCCCACGCAGGTGCCGTGCCGGGGAGGTGCTGAGGGTGGCCGGCTTCCACAAGCAGTGTCCCGTGGTGGAGCCCATCCGCAGGTGAGGACACCCCAGCCTCTGCCACTCACCCTGGGGGGCTGCGTGGAGGGCCCTGTGCTGGGCAGGGTCCAGATGGGATGGTGGCAGTGGCACCCCCAGCATGGTGCACCCACCCCTGACCCCGCACCGCAGGGAGAGCCAGGCGCTGAGCGTGCGGGGCGAGAGCATCCCCGAGGAGCGGTTCTGCCGAAGCCTGTGCCGCGCCGTGGGCCTGTGGCCGGGCGCTCGCCTGGTCGACTACGTCTGTGTGGAGAGTGCCCTGCTGGGTGAGTCCCCCCACGAGCTGCCTGAGTCCCCCCTGAAAGCACAGCCAGCGCTGTCCGGGGCGCTGCTGGCCCTCCTGTGCCCTGCTCGGCCCCGGGGCGCCGGGGCTGGGGGCTGTGGGTGGCTTTAACGTGCTGCTGGTGCTGCTGCAGGTGCCTCTTCGGGGGTCTGTGCCCCCCACTACGAGGTGTTCGTGGAGCTGCGGGGCCTGCGGGACCTGTCAGAGGGGCAGCGCTACAAGGTGAGGGGAACGCGGGCTCTGCTGCGGGGCAGGTCTCCACAGGCAGGCCCTGCTGCCTGCACCCTGCCTGCACCCTGCCTACACCCTGCCTGCACCCTGCCTGCACCCTGCCTACACCCTGCCAGCTGTGCAGTCGAGGCAGCAGGGTGGCTGCAGCCAGCTGGTGGCAGTGCTGGCCCCGCAGCCCCTGCACCACCAGGATGCTTGGCTGCGGGGTGGGGGTGGCTGGGGGACACGGGCATGGCCCAGCTCTGCCCAGGGGGCTGCGACCACCAGCAGGACCCCGGGTGCTGCGGGAGGGGGGGGGGGGATGGCTGCTTTTCTGGTAAAGGGTGTCAGAGCAGCACAGGCAGCCTGCCCTCTCTCTGCAGCTGGACCAGTGTCTCCAGGAGGATTTCCCCATCTATAAGTCCTTCCGCTTCAAGGGCAGCATCGGGCCCCTGCGCCTGCACCTGGTGGGGGCTGGGGCCTTTGCCCGGCTGCGGGAGGCGCTGGGGTCCCCCCTCCCCATGCCCAGGGTCCTGCGGGAGGAGCGGCTGCTGCAGCTCATGCAAAGCACTGTCATCTCCTAGGGCAGCCCAGGGGTCCCGCAGCCCCCCCGCCCTTGGGGTTTGCTTGGTGTGAGCCTTCCGGGGAGAGAGCAGGGACGAGTCCCTGGCAGGGTGCGTGGGGGGAGAGTGCCCAGCCCCGGGGGGTTTGGCTGAGCGTAGCGGATGAAGCCAACGAGCTCGACCATGCCCCTGCTCCGCAGTGGTGGCAGGCGCCAGGCACTGGTGGGCACCCTGCTCGGTGCTGCCCGTGGGGACAGAGCAGGTCCTGCAGCACACCCCAGCCAAAACCTTCCCAGGAACCAGGAGGAGCAGCGGAGCCTTGGGCCCGCGCAGGAGCTCGGCTCATCCCTGCGCTGAGCCCCAGGGCCCTGTGGCATTTTGTGCCCAGGGAAGGGACACTGCAGGCAGGGACATCGCAGGCAGGGCATGGGTTGGCCAGGGGTGGCAGGTGCCGGCTGGTTTAAGAAACAATAAGCTCCAGCAAGGGCTGCTTTTAATGGTTAAAAAAACAGAAGCAAAATAAAGGAGGATTATCTCTCAAAAATAAATAAGGGCAGCGCTCTGGGATTGTTTTTTTATACTATTATTTTTAATCCTCATTAAAGAGACTTCTTGATGACAGCCCCGACTCTGCTCTGTTTGAGTTGCTGCTGTTGTTTCCTCGGGGGTCCTGGCGAAGGGGCAGCCATGAATATTTAACCAGTTCAACGTCTGGCCGGGGCTCTGGGAGCATCGGGCTGTTTGTGCCTTTAAGGCACAAATGTACCAGGTGGGAGGGACTGGTCCTTTCTCCTCCTGCTTGTTAAGGTTTATTTTAAGGGCTGGTGAGCTGTGGTGCTGGGGGAACCTGCTGTGCTGGCAGCTGCTGCCGGGGTGGGGGCAAGCCAGGCCGCTGGCAGAGGACAATGTCTTGAACAAAGTCCACACAAAGCATCCCCCCAGTGCAGCGAGAACTTCCATCAGGGATGGAAACCAGGCTGAGGCCCCTCCCTGCCATCCCTGCTGGAAAATAGGCCTGGGGCACAATTCCTGGTGCAAGTAGGGGAGAAGCGGTGCCTGTGGCTGGGGGGAGGATGCCTGGGGGCAGCATGAGCCTGGGTTGATGCTAGCATGGTGAGGACACTGGTGCTGGGCCAGACGGCATCGAGTGTGCCTGGCACCGGCAGGGAATGGGCTGGGGTTTAGTGGGGAGCTGGGGGACTGGGGGTGGCTGGATAAAGGCTGGGATAGTGAAGCTGGGCTCCGGGGGATATGTGGGGGGCTCATGGGCAGCCCTGTGCTGGCAGAGACCCGTGCAACTGGCTCCAGTGCAGAGAGTCCAGTGGGGCTGCTGGTGCCGCTGCCTGTGCTATGCACACACCCCATCCCCACAGGCACCTGCACCTGGGGCAAGCGCAGCCTTCCCCGGGGGCCCCGCAGTGACCAGCCCCCCCAGAACAGCCACGAGCCCCCTGCCCAGGAGAGTTGTGCTGGCCCAGGGCTTCACCCAGCGGCTCTGGCTCGGCTCAGCATGGCACCACCGGCTCCAGATGCCCCCTGCCCCTGCCTGGGCACTGACCCCACAGGAGGCTGCAGGCTTGGCAGGGGGACGGGTGCCCCCTGGGCAGGGCCAGGCTGCAGGGTGCAAGGTCGATTTGGGTTCCAGGCTGCAGGGTGCAGCTTTATTTTGGGTGCCCGGCTGCAGGGTGCACGATTGATTTGGGTGCCTGTCCGCAGGGTGCAGGCTTATTTTGGGCGCCCGGCTGCAGGGTGCGGGCTCGTTTCGGGTACCAGGCTGCAGGGCGTGGGCCGGGCGGGGGTGACGGCTGCAGCCTGCGGGCTTGGCCCGGGTCCCGCCGGGATGGGGCGGCCGCCGGGCCCGGGCGCTGCGGCGCTGGGCGGAGGCCCGGGGGGATCCCCGGCGGCGGGAGGTGCCGGTGCCCGGTTCCCGTCCGCTCTCCCCGCCGCTGCAGCCCGGGTCGGGGGGGGTGCCGCGCCGTCCCCGTCCCCATCGCCGTCCGCGGCCCCGCCCCCGGCGCGGCCCGTCCCCTCCTCCCGCCCGCGCCGCCTCCCGCCCGCTCCGCCACTGAGCCCGCAGCGGCGGCGGCGGCGGGCGCAGGCTCCGGGGGCGCCCGGGGCCCCGCGGCGGCCGCTGCCCTGAGGCCGCGGGGGATGGCGGAGGGGCCCCGGGGCGCCCCGCCGCCGGGCTCGCCCCGCCCCGCCGCCCCGCTGCCCAACGGGCCCCGCGGTGGCGGTGGCGGCGGCGGCAGCCCCGGCTCGGGCTCGGGCAGCAGCAGCCGCGAGGACTCGGCGGAGCGGAGCCCCGCGCCCGCCGCGCCCCGGGCGAGCATCATGAAGGTGAGAGCCCCGCACCGGCCCCGGCCCCTCCCGTGCCCCCCCCCCCCCCCCCCCCCCCGCCTCGCAGCGGGCTCCGGCGCCCCCCGGGACCGGCGCAGGGGTCGGGGGGCCGAACCGTGCCCCGCGCGGGAGCTGCGCGTCCCCCGGCCCCGGAGCCGGCGGGCACCGGCCCTGCCAGCCCGCCGTGCCCCGCCGCCCCCCGGGGGCTCCCGCCGTGCCCGGCCGGGCGCTGCCCGCACCCGCGGGGCGGGTTTGTGGAGCCGCGGGGCAGCTGCAGCCCCGCATCGGTGCCCGGGGGTCGCCCGCCCGGCCCGGCGCGGGGCTTTGCCCTCTGCCCGCGGCACCGGGCTCGCCGGGGTTGCTGTGTTGCCAGGGCCGGTACCGCATCCCCTCGCCCTGCCCGCCGCCGCGGGTCCCCAAGGGCAAAGCCTGGCTCGGGCTTCGTGCGCCGCCGGGCCGGGCCTGTGCTCTGTGCGTGGCCGTGGATTGCCCCGTCCAGCCGCCGCCGTTCCCGCGGGTCCCCTGCGCGGCCACGCTGCTCCTGCCGTGGGAGCCGCACCGCAGCATCGCCCGCTCCTGCTCAGGGCACCCATGGGTGCGGTGAGGGGACGGCGGCTCCCGAGCACCGTCTGCTCTCCTGTGCTCCCTCCCGCGAAGGCGCTGAGGGGCTCAGCCCCGCCACCTCCCGACCTGCGCCGACCCCTCCCCGCAGCGCTGCCGTGCCCGGACGGGGGTACCGGGGGGGGGCGTGGGGCAGGGAGGGTCTCTGGGGGTCTCCCGCGTGGGTGGGCAGTGGGTCACATGCGTGCTTTCCTAAACGAGCCCCCCGAATTGCGCTTGTGCCGGCGATGCTCGCTGACACAATAGGTCGCGTCCGCCCGGGACCCGCCCCCCCCCCCCCCCCCCCCCCCCGCTCCTGGCAGCCTATTTTAAGCCGGGATTGCTCTGGTGCTATTAATACCCTGTGTGGGGGCTGTTCCCGTGGTGCCGGCCAAGCCCCGCTCTTCTGCCCCCGGGATCCCGTTCCCTGGGCAGAGGCGTCGGCCGGGGGCAACCCCGCGCCCCCCCGGGCTCCCGCTGCCAACTGTTGCGGGAGCGGCCGGGCTGTGCCCCGCGCGGGGATGGCGAGGGGACCTCCCGGTGCTCCCGTGCAGCCCGAGGCCAGTGCCGGTGCGCCGTCTGTGCCCGGTTTCCTTGGGGACCTCGCCGGGGTCTCCTGCTCCTCCCGGGGCCGGGCGGCAGCGCCTCCCCGCCGCCCCCTGCCCAGGAACCAGCCGCGGGCTGGGGATGAGCCCCCTGCTCGCCCCCGCGCTGGGGGCACCCCCTGTCCCCGCCATGCATCACCGCGGTATTTGCCCTCACGTGAAGGTCGGTGGCCCAGGGCCAGCGCCGGGGAGGTGGGGGCGGGGGTTGGCAATGGAGCGGGTCAGACCTGGCCAGCGTTCCCGGCCTGTGCTGGTCCCCCGAGCACCTCCGGGCCCATCCGGGGCCTGATCCTGCTCCGGTGCTGGCGGGCGGCGGGTCCCGGGTCCCGAGTCCCACAGCCGTGAGCTACCCGGGCTGGGCCTGTCTGTGCCCCGGGACCCCTCCTTGGGCGGGGGGGGTGCAGACACGCCGCCCGTGGGACCGCGCAGGCACCGGCCGCCCACGCCGTGCGCCTCCTGCCCTCCCCTCCCCTCCCCGGGGGCAGCGGTCCTGCTGCTTCCCCAGCGCAGCTCTCCTGTCCCTGAGCGGGGACGGGGCACAGAGCGCGTCCTCCGCCAGCCCCTCTGCCGCCACCGGCTGAGACCCCCCTGTGCCCGGGCTCTCCCCGGCGGGGGGGCGGCTCGGACGGGCTCTGCAGAGCGGCTGGGGAGAGCGGGGGTGGCAGGAAGGGTCCGTGGGGACCCCCAGCAGGTTGGGACCCCAGCAGGACCCGGGGAGCAGCTGCCCGACCCCGGATCCCTGCGGGGGGCGAGGCCGTTCCCGTGCCGCGGGGTCTGGGGCAGCTTCGCTGCTCCCTCACGGCGGCGGGTGGGGGTCGGGGGCTGCGCACAAGAGGAGGCACATGCGGGAAGAGCTGCTGGCCCTGTTATTTTTTGGAATTTCCAGCAAAGGCTGGAGGAGTGAATCTGAAAGTGAGACTCGGCGGCTGTGCTGGGGCAGGGGGAACCCGGGGCGGGCCGGGCCGCGCCGGGCGGCGGCAGAGGTGGCTCCGTGCAGCGCTGGGGAGGGTGGCACCCCCGTGCCCCGGCTGGCGGACCCGCTCCCGGCTTCCTTCTCAGGCTGGAAGCTCCCTCGCTGGAGGTCCGGAGGGCTGGGAGGATGCTGGAGAAGGACTTGGGGGCTACTGGATCTGTTCCGCCCTGCTGCGGGAGGTGACCCGCGCCCCGCGCCCCCCTCTCCTGTCCCCCGCGTGGGTCCCCTTCCCGTCCGGCTCCCCGGGAGCTGTGCGGTGTCCCTGCGTGGGGCTCCGGCCCCACGGCCCCTCGCTGGGTAGCGGCAGCTGGTGCCGCGGGGAGTGGATGTGTCACTCGCTCTTTTCCTGGCAGGGAACAAACGACGGTAGAAAAGCCCTGGCTGTGCCCGGCCTCCCACTGCCTCCGCTCCGGTGCTGCCGGCTGCTGCCTGCTACTCGCATCCCTGCCCGCGCTGCCCAGCTCGGGATGGGGGCAAGTGAGAAGAACCAGGATCTGGGGAAACCGGCCGTGGATGGGTCCTATCACCGCCAGGCCGGGGAACACCCCGTACCCCGAGCGAGACGCGTCCCCACGGCCGGGAGAGGGGTCCCGCTGCGGGGGCGGCGGCGATCCCACTCCCCGGCCGGTCCTCGGGGGATAACGTGAAAGGAAGGATGGCCGATAGGCCCTTCCCCATCCCGGGCTGGCGAGCGGGTTGCTTTGGCCGGTAACGGCGGTGGTCACGTGGCGGCCGAGATTAAAGCTCCGGCGCTCTCCAGGGCACTAATCGCGGGCGGCGATTGCCTGGAGAGGTGCCCGGCACAGGCTGCAGCGCCGGGCGGGGCGCGGGCGGCCGCCTTCGGACGTGCCCGCCGTGCCGGGGCTGATGCCCGCGGTCGCCGTCGTCGGGGCACCGGTATCGCACCGACCGGTGCGTCTTTCCCTGCGCAGAGCCGGTGGGAAGACGGTGCGGTGCGCGGGCGCGGAGCGTGTGGCAGCGCTGGCAGGAGCCCTGCCCGCCGGGCGTGCGGGGTGCCCTGCTCCTGCCGCCGCCCTGCCCCGGGCCCGGGGATGGTCCGCGCTCCCGCCGCCGCGGGTGCCGCCTCCTCCCGCCTCCGCTGCTGATGGAGCTCCGCGGCCCCGGTCCCCCGCACCGCTCCCGCTCCTGCCCGCACCGAGCGGAGCACCGAGCGGGACGTCCCCGGGCTGGAAGCCCGCCTGGAAAGCGCCTGTGCAACGGGCTGCCGGGGGGGAGCGGCTTTTCCCCGCCGGGGCCCGGGCCGAGGTGCGAAGCCGGCGGGCGGGAGGCCCCACACGGCCACTGCCACCGGTTCGCTGGGTGCGAACCCCGGGAGCTCCGGGAGCGGAGCATCTGCACCCCACAGCGCTGCAGCAGTCACCCCCTCCCCTCGCCCAAGCCCCGGGGGGCTGCAGGGAGGGCGTTGAGGGGGTTGCGGGGCGCGGCGGGGCTGTGCTGGAGGGTGGGTCTGGCTGTCGCCTGCGGTGGGCGCAGGGGGGGGCAGGTCCCCCGGGCGCTGGGTGCACACGCAGCCCCCCCGCCCGTGTTTCCTTTCCGGATGGATTTCCTGTTTTCGGCTGTGGGGCCCGGTGCGGAGCCGCCCGGGGTGGGGTGCGCCGGGGCGGGGAGGGGGTCCGTAGAGGTGCGGGGGGGTCCTGCCCGGGGCAGGAGGGGGCCGCTCCCCGGTGCCAGCCATCACCCCGCGGGGGGGGGGGAGGGAGGAAGGGCCGGGGCTGCCCGTCAGTGGGGCGCTCAGATTGCTGCTCGCAGGAAGCGTGCCGGTGGCGAGTCCTTCCCCGCGGGGCTGGCCCCATGGCGTGACCTGCCGCTGAGCCCCGCCCGCGCTGAGCAGGGCTGGTCCGGGGTCCTGCACCCCGGCACGGTGGCCCCTGGCAGGCGGGTCCCCGGCTCAGCTCTGGGGGCCGATCGTCCCAGGGGGATGGCAGGGCTCTGGGGGACGCCGTGCATCATCACCCCGCTGCCCGGGGAGGCTGCAGAGGGGAGGGGGCAGCTGCTGCCGGTTGGGGGGCCCCGGAGCCGGCCTGAGCAGGGGACACCCCCCCGGGAGCCGGCTGGCACGGAGGCAGGGTCCTGGCGTTCGGCCGGCTCCCCGGCGCAATCTGGCAGCGAGAGGCTGCAAACAGCTCCCGCATCCTGCGGAAAACAGCCCCCACGCGAGGCTGAGTGGGGTCGGCCTTTGGCAGCGGGCAGAGAGGCTGCAAAGGAATGGCCAGCTCCGGCGTGGGGCCAGGGCCCGGGCCGTCCCCCCTTCCCCAGGACATTGTGTCCCGGGCACCCCAGCAGGAGCTGGCTGGCTGCCTGCATGACCTGTCCTGGTTGCCCTGGGCCAGGGCTGCGTGGCCCTACAGTGGCAGATCCAGACCCTTCGGGGTGAGGCACGGGGACGTGCTCGCCCAGGCTGCCAGCCCGCTCTGCTGTGGAAGTTGTCGGGGTGCCAGAGGGGGACACCCCCTTGCCCCTAACCCGGGTGGCTGAGCAGGGCCTGCCTCTGCCGGAGACACCACCAGATTAGAGGTGACTCACCATAATCTTGAAGAAGTGGATTAAATCTCCTCCTGCTGCACTACTTAATGAAATCCATCCCATAATATGCTCCGGCCCTGCTGTTCCCCCTTATCCCCTGCCCTCTCCAGCCCCTTGGCAGCAGAGTCCCCCTTCCCCGCCGAGGGGCAGGGCTGGTGCAGGGGTATGGGCAGAGCGTGGGCATGGAGAGCAGGCAGCCTGTACCTCCGTGACCCTGTACAGGCGGCAGCAGCCATGGGCTCTGCAGGATGGGACCATGGGCCACACTTGTCCCCAGTGTGTGGCATTTGCAGGCGGCTGTCCTGCACCACTCCCCAGCAGACGGAGCGGGGGATTGGGCTGAAGCTCCCCAGGAGCAGCTCTGCCGCCCCCTCGGGGCACCCCAGGCAGCCTTGCACCCTGCTGCCACAGTGCCTGGGGTCGGTGCCCAGGGTGCAGGGGAAGGCATAAGGGGCCGTGGCGTGTGCCCCTCTGCAGGGATGGGGCTGCTGTGGGCACAGGCTGGTCCTGCAGAGTGCCTGTTTTCCTCCGATGTCCCTGAGCTGGGGACCGTGCTGGGCTGCCTGTGCATGGCCGTGCCTCCGAGGGCGAGTGAGCAGTGGGGAAGGATCCGGCTCAGGGCTGGGAGCAGGAAGGAAGGAAGGAAGGAAAGCAGAGTTAAAATAAGCCAGGCATTGAGCCGTGGGGGAGGCCAGGGCTGGAGCCAGCTCCCAGCCTCCAGGGAGAGGGTCGGCCTGGGGCGGCCTGGGCTTTGTGTGGCACTGGGGTACCCTGGGGTGCTGCGCTGTGCGTTGGGGCTGGGGTGGGGAGAGTGTGTGGCAGGAGGGTGTCAGGAGCTGGTGGGGCACGTGCTGCCTGTCCCGTCCCTGACGGCTCTGCCCCCTTCTCCCACCTTGGCAGGATGGCTCCCGGCAGCGGCCGCCACAGAAGAAGAAGACCGTGTCCTTCAGCACCATGCCCAACGACCGCAAGATCAACAGCACGGCTGCCTGCATCTCCTTCATGCTGGAGGGCTGTGAGCTGAAGAAGGTGCGCTCCAACTCCCGCATGTACAGCCGCTTCTTCGTGCTGGACGCTGACATGCGCTCTGTGCGCTGGGAGCCCTCCAAGAAGGACTCGGATAAGGCCAAGATAGAGATCAAGTCAGTCAAAGAGGTGCGTGTGGGCAAGAAGACGCCCGTCCTGCGCAGCAACGGCCTTTCCGACCAGTTCCCGGATGAGTGCGCCTTCTCCATCATCTATGGAGACAATTATGAGTCCCTGGACCTGGTGGCCAGCTCAGCTGATGTGGTGAGCGCCTGGGTGATGGGGCTGCGGTACCTGGTGTCCTATGGGAAGCACACACCCGAGGCTCCTGGGACTGGCCACCCCAGCCTCCGGACCTCCTGGATCTCCTCCGTCTTCGACCTCGCTGACCTGGAGAAGTCTGGCCGCATCCCCGTGTCCCGGGCTGTGCAGCTGATCAAAGCACTCAACCCAGGCATGAAGACCTCCACCATCGAGCTGAAGTTCAAGGAGCTGCAGAAGGCCAGTGAGCGTCCTGGCATGGAGGTGGCCTGTGACCTCTTCGTGGAGGTGTACTGCGAGCTCTGCACCCGCCCCGAGATCTTCTTCCTTCTGGTGCAGTTCTCCAGCAACAAGGAGTACCTGGGGCTGAAGGACCTGCTGATGTTCCTGGAGGTGGAGCAGGGCATGGAGGGGGTGACGGAAGAGAAGTGCTTGGAGATCATTGGCAAGTATGAGCCCTCCAAGGAGGGCCGTGAGAAGGGCTACCTGGCCATCGACGGCTTCACACGCTACCTGCTCTCCGCTGACTGCTCCATCTTTGACCCGCAGCACCGCAAGGTGTGCCAGGACATGGCGCAGCCCCTCTCCCACTACTACATCAGTTCTGCCCACAGCGCCTGCCTGCTGGAGGACAACTTCTGGGGCCGCTCGGACATCAGCGGCTACATCAGTGCCCTGGGCCTGGGCTGCCGCAGCATCGAGCTGGTGCTGTGGGATGGCCCTGAGGGCGAGCCCGTGGTCTACACCAGCCCCTCGGCCGCCTCCTGCGTGCCCTTCCGCACCGTGGTGGGGCTGATCGACCAGCACGCCTTCGTCGCCTCTGCCTACCCCCTCATCCTCTGCCTGGTGGTGCGCTGCTCGGCCCCCCAGCAGCGCCTCGCCGCCCAGTGCCTGCGCAAGACGCTGGGGGAGAAACTGTACCTGGAGCCCCCCAACCCCGCCGCCTCCTACCTGCCCTCCCCAGAGCAGCTCAAGGGCCGCATCCTCATCAAGGGCAAGAAGCTGCCGCCTGGCTGTGAGGACAGCGAGGGGGAGGTGTCGGACGAGGAGGAAGGCTGGGAGCTGGCGCGGCGGCTGGGCCAGGAGGACCGGGAGGCGCCGGAGGGAGGTGGCCCACGGCGGGTGCGCCTCAGCCGGGAGCTCTCGGAGCTGGTGAGCCTTTGCCAGGCTGTCCCCTTCCAGGACTTCGAGAGCTCGCGGCGCGGGCAACGCTACTGGGAGATGTGCTCCTTCAGCGAGGTGGAGGCGGGACGCTTCGCCAACGAGTGCCCAGCTGAGCTGGTGAGCTACAACAAGCGGTTCCTCTCCCGTATCTACCCCAGCCCCATGCGCATTGACGCCAGCAACATGAACCCCCAGGACTTCTGGAAGTGCGGCTGCCAGATGGTGGCCATGAACTACCAGACGCCAGGGCTCATGATGGACCTGAACGCGGGCTGGTTCCGGCAGAACGGGGCCTGCGGCTACGTCCTCCGCCCCGCCATCATGCGGGAGGAGGTCTCCTACTTCAGTGCCAATGCCAAGGACTCCTTGCCTGGGGTTCCTGCCCAGCTCCTGCACCTCAAGGTCATCAGTGGGCAGAACCTGCCCAAGCCCAAGGGCTCGGGGGCCAAGGGGGAGGTGGTGGAGCCCTACGTCTGTGCCGAGATCCATGGCATCCCAGCCGACTGCGCCGAGCACCGCACCAAGACGGCCCTGCAGAGCGGGGACAACCCTGTCTTCGACGAGAGCCTGGAGTTCCAGATCAACCTGCCAGAGCTGGCAGTCCTGCGCTTTGTCGTGCTGGACGATGACTACATTGGGGACGAGTTCATCGCCCAGTACACTATCCCCTTCGAGTGCCTGCAGCCTGGCTACCGCCATGTCCCCCTCCAGTCCCTGGCTGGGGAGCCCCTGCCCCACGCCACCCTCTTCGTCCATGTGGCCATCACAGACCGCCGCGGCGGAGGCAAGGGGCACCGCCGGGGGCTGGCAGGGCGCCGGGGCCGCCGGGTGCGGGAGTACACCTCCACCAAGGCCACCGGCATCAAGGCCATCGATGAGGTCTTCCGGATGGCCACCCAGCCACTGCGGGAGGCCACCGACCTGCGAGAGAATGTGCAGGTACAGACCCTGTGGAGGCTCTGGGGGACCTGGTTTCTGCGGGGGAGGACAGGGCTGGATTGTGAGCACTGGGGAGCCCGAGTATCCCCCCTCTACCTGGGGGATGAGGGTGAGGACCCTCATCTGGAGCAGAGAGCCGGGGAAAACGGGGCCATTCCAAGGGGTAGGGGGGGCTCTTGGGGGCCCTCCAGGGCTGAGCCCCTGACACTGGTCTCTGCCTGCAGAACGCGCTGGTCTCCTTCAAGGAGCTGTGTGGCCTGACGCCCGCCGCCAACATGAAGCAGTGCATCCTGACGGTGGCAACGTGGCTGCTGCACAGTGACAGTGCGCCCAGCGTCACCCTCAACCTGGCAGAGCGGTACCCCCCCATGGAGGCCCAGGGCCCCATCCCGGACCTGCTGCGCAAGGTCCTCACTGCCTACGAGACGGTAAGCACCATTCCCCTGGGGCTCAGCTCCTTGTGGAGATGCTCCAGCAGCACCGGGACCACTGCCCAGCCTAGGACAGGGGACTCTGAACTCTCTGCATCCATCCTGGTGCAGGGGGAGGCTGGCGGGAGGCTGGGGGGGAGGCTGTCCAGGGAGGAAGCGTGTCGAGGCGCAGGCTCGCCCAGCTCTGTATGAGCCCTGGGAGCCCACAGCCCCTGTCCCTCTGCCTGCGCTGCCTGCACCCTGTGCTGGGGATGGCTGGTGGGGTGTCCCGTGGTCCCTCCTGGCAGGAGAAATAGGAGAAATCCCATTCATGGCCGCAGCCAGAGCCGCTTCCTTCCTTTGTGTTGGAGGGGGACCTGGCCACCGGCCAGGCGCTGGTCACACCACACCTGGCTGGGCCAGACCTCAGCCACCGCGCTGGCGTGAGGGGCAACCTGAGCCCCTTCTCCCCACCCGCTCTGCTGAGGAGTGCGTCAGGCCTGGGGGCTCGTGGGGCCGGGGGGTGCCCGGCTCCTCACGCTGCCCCTCTCCCCAGATGATCCAGACCAGCCGGACGCTGATCGAGTCTGCCGATGCGGTGTATGGGAAACTCATCCAGGCGCAGCAGGCAGGTGGGTGCCGGGGGGTGGGTGGGGGGAGATGTTGGGCTGGGGGTTCGAGTCCCTGCAGGGCTCAGTTCAGGGGGTTGGCAGCAGGTTCCGGACCTGGGCACAGGTACAGCCACACGTGCTGGTGCTTTTGGCCGTGCACTTGCACACCGGTGGCGTGTGGCGAAGGACGAGGGGTGCGTGTCTGCACCCCAGGCAGGTGCATGCCGGGGCCAGGGTTCAGCAGTGGAGCAGCCGGGGCTGCCCAGGCGTGGAACAGCAATTTGGGGCTGGGACGGCCCGAGCTCCACTACTGGGGGGGTGGGTGCGGGGAGGCTGCCCGGTGCCGGGACAGGGTGCTGGGTGGGTGGGCTGCAGGGGCTGTGCGGTAGGAGGGAGGGGAGCGGAGGAGGCTGATGAGGAAGCGGGGAAGAGTCATTAGCTGCCAAACGCCAGAATATAATTAGCAGCAGAAATAACAGACTGGGGCTGACGGTAGAAGTGGCAACTGAATGTTACGACTTCCAAGACACATGGCTGAACCCACACAGGCAGGTGCTGCCGGCTGCCTGCCCCGTCCTCCCCCCCTCGGCCTGTCCCCCCACCGCGGGGGACCTCCGGCCCCCCTCCAGGCACCGACGGCTGCGCGGCCCCTCGGCAGGGACAGCCCCGGCCACCCCGGGGAGCGGGCCCGGGGGCTCGTGTGGGCTCCCCGCGGGGCTGGGAGAGCCGCCAGGAGCCGGAGGGGCCGGGGAGGAAGGAGGGGGCCCCGCTGTGCTCCCCCCGCCGGTACCAGCCTTGCTGCCAGCAGCCCTGTTTGTTCCCTGCCGGCGGCGGCCCGGAACTCTCCCCGAGCGCTTGGCTTTCGGCTCCGCCGCCGCTGCCAGCGCCGGGGGGAGCGGCGGAGGGGGGTGGCGCGGGCTGCGGGGCTGAGGTGCGGGGCACGGGTGGGCTCTGCGCCCTCCTGCGCCGCTCTGGCTGCGGAACCCCTGCTGCTCTGCCGGGGGGGGGGGGTGGTGGTGTCGCCGCGGGGCAGAGGGGCTCTGGGGATGGTGCGGGGCTCCTCGAGGCAGTGGCGGGCAGCAGTTGGGGGGGCTGCGACCCCCCGTGCCCGCGGCGCTGCCTGTCCCCGCTGCGCTGCGGAGCGGCCCCCGCGGTGCCGGCCCGGCCGTGCCCGGTCGGTGGGTGCTGCGGGGTCCGGGGAGGTGGCGGCTGCGGGGGGGGGGGGTGGGGGGTGCGGGGCTGGGGGCGTGCTGATTGACAGCGCGTGGGCGAGCGGGCTGCGTGGGAGCCCTCGCGTGGGCCCGGAGCCGGTGCTGCGTCAGGAGGGGTAAATATAGCACCCGCTCACGAGGACGTCACGCGGTGCACGGCGCGGGGCGGGGGGGGAGGGGGGGAACGGGACACGGCCCCCGCTCTGAGCCCCCCGGGTGGGCCGCGGTGGGGGCCACGTCTGTGCCCACCAAGGGCTGGGGCCGAGCGTGGTGCGGGGGGAGCGGGGGCTCCCTCGGCCCGTTGTTCCCGGCCCTGGGGAGGGGGCTCGGGGCTGCTGGGAGCCCACCCAGCCCGCACCCCCCGTGCCGGTCGTAGGGTGTCCCTCCGGCCGTGTCCCCGTCCCGCGGCGGGCGGTGGCCGTCCCCGTGGCCCCGCGCCCGCTGAGCGCCGCTCCCGCCCGCGCAGGGATGGACTTCCACAAGGAGCTGCCCCGCATCGAGGCCAAGGAGGGGCTGCGGGGCCGCAAGCTGCAGAAGGCGCTGGAGAGCTTCGCCTGGAACATCACCGTCCTGAAGGTGAGGGGCGAGGGCTGCGCCGCCCCCTCCTCTCCCCAGCCGCCCCCGGGGGATGCGCCCCGAGCGCTGGGGACGGCACCGGCCGGTTCAAGGCGGGCCCGCGGTCCCGCGGGGCAGCGGCCGTGGGGCAGCCCACGCTCAGTCGCCCCCCGGCCCTGACGCGCTCCCTCTCCCCACGCAGGGCCAGGCTGACCTCCTCAAGCACGCCAAGGCGGAGGCGCTGGACAACCTGTGGCAGATCCACAACGCGGGGCAGTCCTGCGGCATCGGCAGGAACGGCTCGGCCTCGCCGGAGCCCTCCCGGCTGCGCGCCCCGCTGGAGCCCATCCCGGAGACGGAAGGAGGCGGCGACGCGGCGTCCTGCTGACCCCGGCCTGGGGCTTGGGGGCCCGGACTGAGCACCCCCCCGGCCGCAGGGGCCGGGACCGGGGCGCCCCAGCCCGCCCACGGACGGGCAGCTGCCTGCCGCAGGCTCGGTGTGCGTGGAGGGACGCGTGGGGGGCAGCTGCCCGCGCTCTGCCGTGCTGAGGGGCTGCGGCGGGACCCAGCGCGGAGGTCGGGGAGGGGTGTCCCCGCTCCCGCTTGCCCCCTCTCCCCTCGAGCTCCCGGGGACTCATCTATCCCCCCTCCCATCCGCTTCTGGAGCAAGCGCCCTGCTGCGGGGCCGGCGGGCGTGCTGGCACCCCGGTGCCCGTGTGCATGTGCCCCCCAGCCTACTGTGCCCGACCCCCCTTGTAAAAGCAGAGCCGGGGCTGGGCTGGGCTGCTGCCCCTGTCCAGGGCCGCGGGGTTTGCGTTCGCCGGCCCCCGCCTGGCGGGAAGGGTCCTGGCCGGTCCCTGTCCCCTCTCCGCGGGGCAGCGGGTCCCTCTCCCGCCCGTGCAGCGGGCGGGGGAGGGGGGGAAGAGGGGGGCGCTGCAGACCAGGCTGGGCAGCAGATGTGGCTTCTGGCACCAGGGAAACGTCGGGGCTCGTCGCCCAGGGCGAGGGGAGCCCGGCGGGGGCCAGGGGGGAGGAGCGGTCTGGGGTCGGACCGGGGCTGCGGAGCGTTATAAAGAGTGCGAGACTCACCGCGGCGCCCTACTGCTCCCTCCAGGGCGGGATGGGGCCACCAAAAGGGAGGGAGGGAGGGAGGGTGGCACTGGGGATGGGGACCCTGCAGCACCATCCCTCCCCCGGCACCGTCCGAGCGCGGGGTGACGGCTCCCCACGTCACGGAGCCGTGCGGCGGCCCGGCGGCGCTTTGTTCGGGGCGGTAATTAGCCTAATGGGGCCGCGGGGAGCGGACCGGCGCTTCCCCAGCGCTGCCCTGCAGCCCCTTTGTGCCGGCCGGGCCGCGGGGCCGGCGGGCAATTAGGGCCTCATTAGTGCCACGCGCCCTGGTCACCGCGCCCGGCCCGCCACCACCCGCACAATGAGGAGCTGCAAATGAGGGGAAAGGCCTGGCCAGTCTCCGGGCTACCGGCCGCAGCGCGCCCCCGTCTCCCGGAGACCGGCCGCTCCCGCCCGGCCCCGACGGTATTTTTGGCCGCGCCATTGTGCCGGGCCCTATAAAGCGGCGACAGCGGCGACAGCGACGGGCGGGAGGGCGCGGGTCTCTCGGCGGGATATGCCCCAGCGCCGCTCGGCCGCCTGAAGACCCAAGGAAGGATGGAGGTGCTCAGCGCCAAGGTGGGCCCGGGGCGCCGCATCCCGCGGCGGGGGGAGGCCGGGGTGGGGGGTTCAAGGGGTGCAGGGCCAGTTCCTCCCCAGGGCTCCCCGACTGCGGCCAGCAGCCGCTCGGGGGTGGGGGGGCTTAGCCCCTCATGGGGTCCTCGGGAGGGAGCCGGGCGGGTGATGCCTGCGGCGTCACGCGTGGGTGCCCCCGGTGCACACCCCGTGGCGCTCGGCGGCACGCGGAGGGTGTTTGTGGCATGTGCCCGGTGCCGGAGCGCGGTGCCCGCGTCTCGCTGCCGGTCGGAGCGGGGTGGGGGCCGTGGCCGGGGGGCGGGGGCGTGGGGAGCAGCACTCCCAGTCCCTGGGGTGCGGTGCTGGGCGACCCCCAGCGCGCCGAAGAGTGACGCTCCGGCCGCCCCCCGGGAGCGGCGCTGGGTCCCCGGTGGCAGCGGGGAGGAGCAGGCAGCGCCGCAGCGGGCGGGAGCCGGGAGAGCGGCGGGGCATGGCAGCGGGAGCGGGGGCGGGGGGCAGCGCCGGGGCCGTGCGGGTCCCCCTCCCCGGCGCTGCCGGCCGCCCTGCGCTCACGCTGCCCGTCGCTCCGGCGGCTCCAGCGAGCTGCCTGCCTCTTGCTGCTGCTGCTGCTCTGCTCCCTGGCCGCCGCCCGGCAGAGCCTGCCCGAGTGCTGCCGGCAGAAGACCTGCTCCTGTCGCGTCTATGACCTCCTGCACGGCATGGGCAACCACGCCGCGGGCATCCTCACGCTGGGCAAGAGGAAGAGCGTCCCGCCGGCCTTCCAGAGCCGGCTCTACCGCCTGCTGCACGGCTCTGGCAACCACGCCGCGGGCATCCTCACCATGGGCAAGCGCGGGGAGCCCCCCGGCGCCGCCTGCCTCGGCGCGTCGGGATGCCCCGGGGGACCCGACCCCCAGCCCACGCCGGCGCTGCGGGGCGCGGCCGCCAGCTCCACGGAGTGCCAGGGACACTCGGGGAAGGACCTGACCAAGACCCGGGGCCGGGGGGCTGCCAAGAGCTTTTACTGAGAGGGTTGGGGGCAGCGGGAGCGGAGAGGTGACCCCTGGGGGGGCGGACCCCGGAGCTCGGTGTAAATAGCACTTTTACATACCTCCTCCTGGCCCCGGCCCGGCCTGCTCGGGGCACCGCAGGCACCGCTGGCTTTTTACAATAAATGGTAGCCTGACGTTTCCCGGCTCTGCCTTCTCCCTGGAGGGGGGCGCGGGGGGCACAGCTCCGCACCGGGGCAGCCGATGAGGCTGGTGCCTTCCTCCCTGGTGTCCGCGCTGGGGGCGTGCGCGGGCCCCGCTGGGTGGATGCGGGACCAGAACTGGGGAGAACCGAGCCTCCACTAGGCTGTCCAGGGCTGGGGGGTGTTTTTGAAGCCCCCATTAAAGGGCTCAGAGCATTCCCCACCATCGCACTAGGGAGCCTCTGGTGACACTCTCGTGGCCACGGGTCTCTGACCTCCACCCCACCCCGCTGCCCTCCCACTGTCCCGTCCCCACGCAGGGTCCTGGGGAGGGCTGCGGCTGGGTCCTGTCACCCCTGGGTGCCCCTCGGGCGGTCCCGCAGGGCACAGCCTTGCCCTGCAGCCCCCGAGCTGGCTGTCCCCAGGGCAGAGCCCCGAGCGAGGGGGCTGGTGCCCCCCAGCAGGTGCCCCCGGGGACGCTGGGTCCTACCCCCTCCCCAGCCTCCACGGAGCCGGGAGCGCCGGTGCCCCTCGGTGCTGAGCGAGCCGGTACCGAGCAGGTCCCGACGCCTCCAAGCCGGTGCCCCCCGGGGTCGAGGGGACCGGTGTCCTCCGGGGCAGAGCAACCTGCCTTCGGGCGGGTGCTGGTGGCCGCCGTTGCCGAAGCCCCTCCCGGTGCTGGCGGCGCGCAGGGCCCGGGGCGGGGCGGGGGCGGGGCAGGAGCCCCGGGCGGGCCGGGCCGGGCCGGGCCGAGCCGAGCCGGGATCAACCCGCGGCGCCGGGGCCGCACCTGCGGAGGGGCCCGGGGCGGCGGGGGAGCCCAGCCCCGCGGCCGCAGCCCCGCGGCGGGCGGCCCGGCGGGACCATGCCGGTGATGAAGGGGCTGTTGGCGCCGCAGAACACCTTCCTGGACACCATCGCCACCCGCTTCGATGGCACACGTAAGGCCGGGGCCGGGGAGCGGGGAGGGTCCGCACTGGCCACGGCGGGGCCCGGGCAGGGGGAGGTGCTGCCCCCCGGGAAGCGGCGGGGAGGACCGGGGCTCGTCCCGGCAGCGAAGCACCCGCGGCTCGGTGGGACGCGACCGTCCACGCGCTTTGCGCCGTCCCGGGGAACCGCCGTGTCTGTGGCCGGGGTCGGTGCTCCGGGACCCCCCGTGTCCCCGGCAGTCCCCGCGGTGCGGGAGGGATGCGCTTCCCGGTGCCGCTTCCCGCTGCCGGTGCCCGCGGTCGGTGCCGGCGCGGCCGCGCTCAGCACCACGGACAGAGCCCGGGCACGGCGGGAGGGGCCGCTCGGTCGGCGGGGCTCAGCCCCGACCGGGGCTCGGGGGGTCCCCGGGGAGGGGGCTCTGCCGGGCTCAGCCCCCCCCCCCCCCCCCGGCCGCCCCCGGAGCCCCCGTGGGCCCGGCTGTGCCCCGTTCCATGCCCGAGCGGTGGCCGGTCCCGGGGGGATGTCTGGGTCGCGGTGGGGGGGGTTGGGGTGCTGACCCAAGGAACCCCCATCCCCCGGCGTAGGGGTCCCCCGGAGCCAGAGGCGGCCGTGGGGCGCAGGCTGTGCCTGTCACCTCTGCGGCACATGGTGCTGCTGCGATGGATGTCGTGGGGCCCTCGGGAAGCCCCAGTGCTGCACAGGGCAGCCCACCCCAAACACCCAGTTAGCGACACGCCCGCTCACTTGGGGTTAGTCCCCAGAAAAGTGGACACCAGTAGCGGTGTGTTTTGGCAGGGGTGGGAGCAGGGCTTGTGCTGTCCCAGCACCGTCTGTTTTGCGGCCATTTCTCATGGCGGGAGGTTCTGGCGTATCTCTGGGAGCTGGGCTCCCCTCCATGTCTGTGTGCCAGGGTCAGGGTGGATTAAGGCCTTGGCATGTTGGGGAGAGGATCATGCTGGGGTGCCACGTGCCAGCTCCTAGCACCGCTGGCACCGTGCAGCCACCCAGAGACAGGTTGTGTTCAGGGCTGACCCCAGGCCCCCCAAATCAGCTGGACCAGGGTCCTCCTGGGCCAGCTGCCTCCAGGGCTAGATGTCTCTCACCTTGCTGGGAGGGACCAGCATGAAGACGGCTCTGGGAGCCTGTAGCCACCTCCCATGGCACCATCGGGGCACCAGGAGCACCCCTGGGGATGCGTTGGCTGTGAGGCTGGTCTGGCTCCTGGCCTGGTGTGAGCATCCCAGATGACACAGGGTGTCATTTGCCCGTAGGAACTCTCATTTGGGACGTTACCTTTGACACTGCAATGCGTACCGAGGCAGCCTGAGCCCTCCCCAGCTCAGGGCAAGCTGCACCCGGAGGTGCCAGGGCAGAGCCACATGTGCCTCACACTGGTGATCCTATGACTGTCCCTCCACAGGGGCAGAGGCCAAGCGTGGCACCGGGTTCCACATGCCCCTGCCCCTCTGCTGAGCTGAGGAGAGTTCCCCCAGCTCTGCTGTGGCATTTGCAAAGCTCCCAGAGGCAGCAGGGACTGGTGTCCCCAGTTCTGTTGGCCCTGGGCTCCCCAGGGCTGGGTCTGGCTCTCCAAGGAGGACGGTCCCTGCAGGAGCTGCCTGAAATGACCCAACACAAAGCCCTGGGAATGTGCCCTGTGGAGACGGGATTTGCCCCACAGCACCCTGGCAGCATCCTGCCTGCAGCTGTGCCAGCCCGCCTCCCAGGCACTTTTAAACAGTGTCCGGCTTTGCGGGTTTGATGTGTCTCTTATCGGCTTTATCTGCCATGGAGAGGGGCTTTAGCCGCAGTGATATGCCATGCAAGTTAACCCTGCCTCTCCCAGGCAGCCACTGCCCACTGGGCCCGAGGGTGCCCATCCAGGCGAGCTGGCCACCCTGGCAGGGGGCCGCTGAGCCCCCCAGAGCTGCTTCACCCTTCTCGACAGAGCTGCTCCCAGACGCAAACCCTTTTTTTCTTTTCTAATAACACATCCCGGACTCCGCCGTAATCCTGGCTCCCCAGAGCCAAAATCTGGCCTTAGTCACAGCTTCAAGCTATTTTTGCTTCTCCAAGCTAATCCTGGGTTGAGCTGTGCTGTAGCGGCCCTGCTGCACCCCCATCACACCAGGGCTGCCTGTGGCTGCCATCCCCTCCTGCCCGCAACCTCCTCTGCCCTTGCCCTGCCCGCGCTGCCCTGGCACGGCTCTGCTGTCAGTGCACGGGCACTGTAACCTGCCGCGGGCTCCCCACCTTCGCTGGGAGAGGGGGCAGATCACGTCCGCCTGCTCCTGGTGCCTGGGCTGTGGGGGTGCGGGGGTGCTGGGCTGGGAGGCTGTGGGCTGGAGACTGTGTCAGGGCTGGGGACACCCCGGTCTGCACCGCAGCCCGGCACCTCTGGGCTGGCGGTGCCTGGCCAGGTTTGCCGCTGCTCCGGCTAAGCTGCCTGAGCCCCGGCGGGAGGTGGGAGCAGCAGATGGTGAGGGGGAGATATGAATCGCCTCGCTCGGGATCGCGGCTCTGGTGATGGGAGCCGGCAGCTGGATCTGGGCTCCGTCCCCTTCCAGTGGGGGTCAGGGGCTGGGGTCCTGCCCGGGACAGGGCCTCGGGGGCGGCAGGGCAGGGCACGAGCAAGCTCTGGGGGCAGCTGGATGGAGACCTGGCTCCGCTTCCCAGAGGGACATATGGGGGGCCAGAAGGGCTGTGCTCCCCTTTGAGCCCCCCAGGGTGGCCCTGAGCCCTCAGGGGTGGCTGCATCTCCTTTCAGACAGCAACTTCATCCTGGCCAACGCGCAGGTCCGCCGCGGCTTCCCCATCGTCTACTGCTCCGATGGCTTCTGCGACCTCACCGGCTTTGCCCGCACCGAGGTCATGCAGAAGAACTGCAGCTGCCGCTTCCTCTACGGGGCTGAGACCAGCGAGCCTGTCCTGCAGCGCATTGAGAAGGTGCTGGACGGCAGGCAGGAGTATCAGACCGAGGTCTGCTTCTACAAGAAGGGTGGTGAGTGGTGCATGGGGCTGGGTCCCTGCCCGTGGCTCTGGCTGGGGCTTGTCCCCATGCCGGCCCTGGGGTGAAGCAACCGAGCGGCAGGGATGCTGTCCTGCTTTCACCACCCCTCTCGTCCATGCAGGAGCTGCCTTCTGGTGTCTGCTGGACATCATGCCCATCAAGAACGAGAAGGGGGAGGTGGTGCTCTTCCTTTTTTCCTTCAAGGACATCACAGAGAGCCGGAGCAGGAGCCACCTGGGTGACAAGAAGGAGGGTGAGCAGTGCCTGTGGGATGGGGACAGGTTTTGGGGAGTGGTGTGCGCAGTGGGCACGTGGCAAAGGGGCTCCCAGTACCCTGTTGGGTCCTGTCCACCTTTGCGCACCCGTGCAAAGAGAGGTCCCTGAAGTGGCCCCTGCTCTCTTGCATCAGCAGTGCCACAGCGCTCCCACTAACCCAGTGTGTCTTGTCCACTGCAGAGAAGCAGAGGAGCAAGAAGCCCGGGAGCTCGCACCTGCGGGCAGCGCGCAGGCAGGGCCGGACGGTGCTTCACCGGCTCAGCAGCCAGTTTGCCCGGGGGGACCGCAGCGAGATGAAAATCAATCGCGTAAGGACCTGGGGGAGCCCTCAGCTTCGTCGGGTGCCTCCCAGGCTGGGGCTGCAGGCAGGCTGGCAGTGCCGCGGCTCTCCTGGGACCAGCCCCGCAGCAGAGCCTGGTCTTGCCGGGATGCTGTTCCCATGCACACGCCCCAGACACTGACGGGGCCCCCATCTCCGGCAGCCGCACCACGGTTCAGGCTGCAAATGTGGTTTGTTGGCAGCAGGAGAGAGACCAGCGGGTGCCCAGAGCTTGCCGTGGGGGGGAACAGATCTTCTGGCAGCTCTGGCAGGGCTGCGTCTCTCCTCGCACGTTAGCTGTCAGGAAAACGCAGCCACTCTCTCGCAGCACAGCCGTGCCGGCCCCGGGGAGCACTGTTACCAGGCGGCGGGTGCGAGCAGTGGGGCTTCCAGCAGCAGCAGGGACCGGTGTCGTCTCTGTGCCAGCCCATTCACGTGGCTGCGCTGCCCCAGCGGAGGGTCCCCGGGCACGGCTGCAGTGATGGGCACTGCCTGCAGACATGGGGCCAGGGCGGGGGTCTGCCACCGGCCGAGAGCGGCCAGGGGCCCAGAGCTGGCAAGCAGAGACAGCAAAGGGTTTCAGTATGCCGGTCTTGAATCATGGGGGCTTCGGGAGGATGGGCCCAGCTCCCCCCTCGCCCAGGCCGGGCTCTCGCTGCCCCCCAGCAGCGCCGTGTCCCTGCAGAGGGGGGGGTGGCTCTGCCCCAGCACACGAATTGGCACCTGAGACGGTTCTGGGCAGCAGCTGGCAGTGCCAGTGGATTACTCTTAATAGCATTAGCATAGCGTTAATTTGTGTGCTGTAATTGGGCATTCTGTGCCCATCTCTGAGGGTGACCTCAGCGCAGCCCATGTGCCCTGCTGGAAATGTGTGTCCATCACCTCAGGCATGCAGGACTCAGGAGGAGGGGGGGCTGTGGTGGCCACCACCCCCTCATGCGGGATGGCCCCTGTGCCATCCGTGTGCCACCCTGCTGCTTGCTCCCCCAGAACGTGTTTGAGAGCAAGCCGTCCATCCCTGAGTACAAAGTGGCCTCGGTGCAGAAGTCCCGCTTCATCCTGCTCCACTACAGCATCTTCAAGGCCCTCTGGGACTGGCTGATCCTGCTGGCCACCTTCTACGTGGCCGTCACCGTCCCTTACAACGTCTGCTTCACGGGCACGGAGGACAGCCTCTCGGCCGCCCGCAGCACCATCGTCAGTGACATCGCTGTGGAGATGCTCTTCATCCTGGGTAGGTCCATGCCCAGGGCCAACCATCCATGTGGGATGGGGGACATGGCTGAGTGGGGCAGGGATGCTGCCGGAGGAGTGGGCCTGAGGGGTGATGGAGAGGGGAGATGGCATGGCTTTGCTCCTGCTGCTGGTGCCGAGCACCCCGGGAGTGGGAGCCAGGTTGGCTGTGGACCTCGGCCCAGCTCCCCTGGCCGCAGCGGGGGCGGTGAGGGCTGGTCCTGCTCTCCCGGGGCAGACATCATCCTGAATTTCCGGACGACGTACGTGAGCCAGTCGGGCCAGGTGGTGTATGACCCCCGCTCCATCTGCATCCATTACGTGGCCACCTGGTTCTTCGTGGATCTGATCGCCGCTCTGCCCTTCGATCTGCTCTACGTCTTCAACGTGACCGTGGTGAGTGCCACTTGTGCTGCGGGCGGGGGGTCAGCAGGGGGGAGGTGGCCTCTTTTGCGGGGATCCACTCCTCATGTGCCTCTCTGGGAGCGGCGCGGGCAGCAAGGGGAAGCAGCGATGGCAGCTATAGTGGGAAGCCTCCCACGCATCTTAATATAACCAGAGGCTGCCACAAACGACAGTAACTGCCAAGGCACCGCTCCAGGAGCTGCAGGTGGGCGCCCGCCCTGCACCGAGCACCCCGCACCCAGCACGCCTGTGCTCTGCCCAGCTCCGCATCTGCATGGAAATACCCCACACACCCACACCCCACCACGGCGAGGGGCACTTGCACGTTGCCCGCTGTGGCAGGGGGGTCCCCACGCATGCGGGCACACTGGGCACACGCTGGGGACGAAGGCAGGTCCCAGCCTGAGCCTCCCCAGGCTCTCCAGGGGACCCACAGCGCAGCGGGTGCGATGGGCTGCACAAGTGCACTGCTGGCACCAGCCCCTTCCCATCCTCTGCTAATTGGGGCAGGGAGGGGAGGAGGGAGGCGAGTTCAGAGTCTGTAATTACGCTTATTGGAAGCAGAGCAGTGAGCGGAGAGGACGAGGGCGCTTGGGGGCTGGAACTGCCCCCCTGAGCCAAACCCCGCTCTGCTTCTGCCTCGGCGGTGCTGCTGGCAGCAAAACAACCACAGCCGAGGCAGAGGGCATCACTGCCGCTGCATCTGCCAGAGCTGGGGGCACGCAGCCGTGGCTGGCAGGACGGGCAGCCGGCAGGGACCCTCTGGGCAGTGGGGAGCTGAGCGGAGCCAAGACACCCAGGGAGCGGCTCCACCCTGACCCACCTCGGTGGGGTCTGACCCTGGTGCCCGCTCTGGCACAGCCCCTGCCCGCCCCGCAGCCCTGAGCCCCTGCGAGGTGCCCGGTGCGGCGCTGGCAGGAGGCAGAAGGGAGAGACAGGAGGTTCGTGCGAGGCCCCGGGGCACTTGGCATCGCTGCACGTCCAAACCCACCTGCCTCAGCCGGGGCATCCCTGGCACTCTCTGCCCAAGGTCTCTGCAGGCAACGCACAGCACCTCGCTGAGACTGCCCCTTGCAGATAGATTAGATGAGCTTTCCGCCAGCACGGTTTCACCAAACACAGCCTCTGATAGCAACGCCACTGCTGCCCGCTCCCCCTCCCACCGCTCACCTCCCTGCCCCTCTCCGGCACCCCAGATCTCCCAGGGGGACTCGGTGCCCTGGCAAGCTGTGGCTCTGGCTGCCTGCTGGGCGCTGGGCACGGTGGTGGAAGGCTGCTTGGGGATGAGCTCTTCCCAGCCGGCCCCATAGCCCACGACCCTCCCGACAGCTCTGGGGGGTGGTAAAGTGTCCCTGCCCTGGGGGGAAGTTGTGGGGGGGTCCCTGCCTGCCCCCTGCCTGCTTCTCCGCCAGGTTCACCCGCCTGCCCCGCTCCCCAGACCTCGCTGGTTCACCTGCTGAAGACAGTGCGGCTGCTGCGGCTGCTGCGGCTGCTACAGAAGCTGGACCGCTACTCGCAGTACAGCGCCATGGTGCTCACCCTGCTCATGTCCATGTTCGCCCTGCTGGCCCACTGGATGGCATGCATCTGGTACGTCATCGGCCGCAAGGAGATGGAGAACAACGACCCCCAGACCTGGGACATCGGTGAGCGGGGCTGCTGGTGTGCGGGGGCTGCGCGGTGCGGGGGGCGCTCAGGATGCCTGGGCCCCCCCGTGCTGCTGGCAGGAGGGTGCAGGCAGAGGGGAGTCCCGTGGGACAAAGCGAGGGCAGGGCAGGGACGGGCGCTGTGCTGAGCACCATTCCCCCGGCGAGCGCTAACCCCTGGCTGTGCTTGGCAGGCTGGCTGCACGAGCTGGGCAAGAGGCTGGAGGCTCCCTACATCAACAACTCGGTGGGGGGCCCCTCCATCCGCAGCGCCTACATCGCCTCCCTCTACTTCACCCTCAGCAGCCTGACCAGCGTGGGCTTCGGCAACGTCTGCGCCAACACCGACGCCGAGAAGATCTTCTCCATCTGCACCATGCTCATCGGGGGTGAGGCGGGGAGCGGGGCAGGGTTTGGGGGGCTTCATCTCCTGCTGCAGGTAGCCGGGCAGGGCGCTGGGGGCAGGCGATAAATACGTGTGCCCTGTGGGACAGTCCTGGGGCTGGCGTTAGGGGAGAAGCCCCCCGTCCTGCACCCTTTGACCCTGCATTGCTGGTGGGGGCAGAGCCCAGACCCTGCCCAGGCCCCCGTACGCTGCAGCCCCCCCGTGACACTGCCCTCCCGGCCCCCAGCGCTGATGCACGCCGTCGTCTTCGGCAACGTCACGGCCATCATCCAGCGCATGTACTCCCGCCGCTCGCTCTACCACACCCGCATGAAGGACCTCAAGGACTTCATCCGCGTGCACCGCCTGCCCCAGCAGCTCAAGCAGAGGATGCTGGAGTACTTCCAGACCACCTGGTCGGTGAACAACGGCATCGATGCTAACGAGGTAGGAGGTGTTGGCTGGGCTGGGCCAGGCGCCCTCTGGCCCCCAGTCCTGCACCCAGCGTGGGGGTGATGGTGCTGGCAGGGCCAGCTACGAGAGTGCAAGGGTGTGTGTATGGACGCATGTGCAAGCGTGCGCAGATTTGCACATGTCCGTGCTCTGTTGCTGGAGGGAGCAGAGCTGCGTGCCAGCTCTGGGGCAGATTCCTGCCAGCACGGGGAGCAGGATGGGCATGTGGAGCAGAGGCAGCCCACCACCATGGCCAGAGCTGGCCCGCGATTGCCCACCGGGACTGCTGGGCTCCGCCGAGGCAGCCAGGGCGGCTGAGCAGAGAGATGCTCTGCTCCAGAGGGGGATCCGACCCTTGGGGCTGCCGTGCTGCGGGGAAGGCTGCTCCCCACCGCCCGCACCCCAGCCCCGCTCTCCCCAGCTGCTGCACGACTTCCCCGATGAGCTGCGCGCGGACGTGGCCATGCACCTCAACAAGGACATCCTGCAGCTGCCCGTCTTCGAGACGGCCAGCCGGGGCTGCCTCCGCTCCCTCTCACTCCACATCAAGACGTCGTTCTGCGCCCCGGGGGAGTACCTGCTGCGCCAGGGCGATGCGCTGCAGGCCAACTACTTCGTCTGCTCCGGGTCCCTCGAGGTGCTGAAGGACAACGTGGTCCTGGCCATCCTGGGTGAGGGCAGGCAGCGAGGGCTCTCCCCCAGCCCCTTCTGCTGCCTGGCTGGGCGAGGGGCCCAGGGCTCGCGCCACCGCTAGCCCACCCCTGTCCCCTCCTGCAGGCAAAGGGGATTTGATCGGCGCCGACCTGTGCAGCACGGACCAGGTGATCAAGACCAACGCGGACGTGAAGGCGCTGACCTACTGCGACCTGCAGTACATCGGGCTGCGGGGGCTCTGCGAGGTGCTGCAGCTCTACCCAGAGTACGCCAGCAAGTTCACAGCGGACATCCACCAGGACCTGACCTTCAACCTGCGGGAGGGCAGCGAGATGGAGGTGGGTGCGTGTCCTCCCTCGCAGGCCCCTTCCCGTCCTTGTGGCCCCGGAGACTGGAGCAGGGCTGAGGCTCTGCACGGCCACGGAAGGGGAGTTTGCCCACTCCCTGCTCGCGGTCCCCGGTCTCTGAGGCCGGGGCGGGGGCTGTGGCTGTGCCATCCCTGCCGTCCAGGTATGTCCTGTCTCAGCTCCTCTCGGCTCCATGCAACCCAGGGAACTGGAAGCAAGAGCTTTGCAATGCAGGAGGCTGAGGCGGATGGAGGGCTTGGAAACGGGGGTGAAGGGGACTGGGGGGCACGGTGGGACAGGCAGCCAGGGCACGCCCCCGCCCAGTGTGCAGGAGGCAGTGCTGGGGGCTGCCAGGTTTAGTCATGCTGCCGATTCCAGCAGCTGGGGGGATGTTCCGCTGCCGAAATAGCTCTGCAGCACTTTTCCTCCCCCGTCTTTGCTGCTGGCTCTGCGCTGGCACCACGCAGCGGCTGGGGGCTCTTCCAAAGCATCTGCCCCGGGACCCACCACCCCCATGCCCTGTCGAGGTAGGGCAGGAGGTGGCTCTCTAGATCCAGATAGCCCTACCAAAACCCAATGAGTCCATCGCCCGGTAGACGTATAAATAAGCCAAGGGGGTGTGTGTGCAATGGAGCTTGCCGGGTCCTGCAGAAACCCTGCGCACCTTCCCCTGGCCAGCGGCACACACCCGGGGGAGCCAATGCTGAGCTGGGGCTGAGAGCTGGGGCTCAGCCATTGTTCCAGCTCCAGACACACAGGCCAAGGTTGGGCAGCTCATCAGTGTCATGAGGGCAGCAGAGGAAGGAGAGCGGGCGAGGGGATGTCGGGGCCGCTGCTGGGGCTGACCAGGACGGGGCTGATGCGCCGTGCCAGGGGAGGTTTGGCCATCCAGGGGGGCACTGAGAGGGCTGCATGCCGAGGCGTGGAGCGGGTGGGTGCGTGCCCGGGGCTGTGTCTGCCTGCGGTCAGTCCCTACGGAGCCATGTGGGGTCCTGCGGACTGCTGAGCTGGCACTGTCTGCTCTCCCCACAGGGGCTCTGCCGCTACTCCCGGTCCCCGCGGCTCTCACAGACACCCCAGGTTTGTGCAGGGGGCAGGATGGGGCAGGGGTGTCCGTGCCCGGCCTTGGCACCTCTGGGGGGACCAGCCCTGACCTCCTCCCTGTAGCCTCGTCCGGAGAGCGGTGCCGCCCCGGAGAAGCCCCTTCCCTCCATCCTGGAGGACGAGGAGGAGCCCGACGAGGTCTTCCAGCCCTCACCCACCACCATCACCCGCCGCAAGCTGCTGCTGCCCCAGCTGAGCAGCCCGGCGCGCCGCGGCTCCCTCAGCAGCCTCCTGGGTGATGAGCTGTGCCAGATCTCAGCCCTGCGCCGCAACTGCCGTTCCCCAGCCCGCTGCAGCCAGGGCCGCAGCCCCTCTCCGCAGTGCCGGAGGGATGCCCGGCTGCCGGAGCAGGAGGGCAGGGGGGGCAGGAGGCCGGCCAAGCTCCTCATCCCCTCCCTGCACACCTATGGCCCCCCGGACCTCAGCCCCAGGTAAGGCTGGGACACACTGGTGGCTCGTCCCACTACCATGGGAGGCCACTGGGAATGGCGGCAGAGGGGCGAAGGGGTGACGATGGCCAAACCGCAACCCTCCCTGCCCTAGAGTTGTGGATGGGATTGAAGACAATGGGGCGACATCGGAGCCACAAACCTTCAGCTTCAACGTGGAGGCCCCGCTGCAGAGCACGGCGAGGGGCTCCCCCACAGCAGGTAGCCCCGGGGCATGGGCAGCGGGGCCGGGGGGCTTGGGGAGCCCTCCGCCACCGGCCACGTCTTCCCTGGCAGGGACAGTGGGCGGCCCAGCCCTGGCCATGGAAGCGGAGGAGATAAAGCAGAACATCAGGAGGCTCAACCAGGAGGTGCGGCGGGGGCCGGGGGCGCGACCCCGAAAGCAGCGGGGACGCTTGGCCGGGGGCGTCCGCCGGGGCTCACCGCTCTCCTCCCCCCCCTTCCAGATCAACCACCTCAACCAGGAGGTTTCCCACCTCAGCCGGGAGCTGCAGCGCATGATGGAGCTGCTGCAGGGCCGCCTGGGCGCCCCGCAGCCCCCCCGGCCCCCGCCGCCCCCCGCCCCGCTGCCCCCCTCGCCCCCGCCCGCGCCCGCCGGCCCCCGCAGCCCCCCCTCCGCCAGCCCCCGCGCCCCGCGCTGCCCGGTCCGCAGCCGCTCGGCCCACGCCGCCGCCAGCCCCGCCGCGCCGTGGGGGCCGTGCCCGCCGCGGGGGGACACCCCCAGCCCCGACCCGGGCTCGCAGCCCCTCTCGCTGCCGCCCCGCGCCGCCCGCTCCTTCCCCGGCTGCTCGGCCGCCGCCCGCCCCCGCGCCCCCCCGCAGCCCCGCTCCGGCTCCGCCAGCTCCCACTGACCCCGCGGGCACCGGGGGGGCGGCGGGGGGGCCCTCGCCCCGGGGGGGACCCCTGCCCGCCCCACGCTCCGCCCCCCTCGCTCCCGGGGCCGCGCCAGCTCCGCCCCCGCCCGCCCGAACTCCCCCCGGGAGGCGGTGACCGGGACTGGGGGGGGGGGCACCGGGGGCGCAGCGCCCGCCCCGCCCGACACCATCAGGGATTTTGATACGGTTTTGTACTCGTTGTCCACGGGGGGGGTTGAACCACCGGCACCCCCACACCCCCCGGCGAGCACCGCCCCCGGGACCCGCGGGGTCGGGAGCGGGGGCGGGTGGGGGCTCGGCGGGGCGCTGCGGGAGGAGGGGGTGCCCCGAGGGGGGCGGTGGTCGCGGTGGCGGCTCTGCGGCGGCTGGAGGTGGTGCCGTTACCCCCCGCGCCCCCGCCCCCACGGGAAATAAAGGCTCTATTTTTCCAGCCGCGGCTCCGGGTCAGTCTCTGCCCGCGTTCCCCCCCCGCCCAGTCCCTGCGGGGCCGCCGCACCCCCCTGCGCCGGGACCCCCCGTCCCGGACCCGCCGGGGACTCTGCGCTCCCCCCGGACTACAACTCCCATCGCCCCCCGCGACGAACGCGCATTACGTCACGCCGCCCGGCTCACGTGAGACGGTGCGTCCGGAGGGGGGCGGAGCCTCTGCGGGGCGGGGCGATGATGATTGACATATGCCGCTGCCTGTGGGCGGTGGGCTGAGAGCGGAAGGGGTGGGCGGATCCGGAAGCGGAACGGGTAAAGACGGAAGTGAGGGCTGGGGCCTGCGAGACTCACCTGCGGCGGGGGGAGCGGCGCTCCGGGCGGTGAGTGGGGCCGGGGGCGGCGGGGCCCGTTCGCACCGCCGCGGCGGGGCCAGCCCGCGGGGGCTCCGGGCGGGCGGGGCCCGGCGCGGCTTGGTGCCGAGCCCTGCCCCGGGCGGTGCCTGGTCTGGAGTCCCGGCTCCACCGGCCCCGTATGCGGCAGACCCGGCTCCCCGGGAGCCCTGCCCGGCCGGGAGAGGCAGCCTGGGGCCCCGCGGTGGGGCAAGGCGAGGCCGGCGCGGTGTGGAGCGGGGCGGGGCGGGGGGTGCCGGCCTTCGGGGCTGCCCGAAATAAATCTCCCGGCGCTGGGCCCCGGCCGGGCCGGTCCCGTTGGGCGCCCTGGAGGGGCGGGAGAGTGGCGGAGGGCGGCCCCGATCTCGCCGGGAGCTGTGCTGGTGGGGGAGATCAACACGTCAAAGGTGATGATCTCAGACTGGAGGAGAATGTCACGTCTGCATGGCACAGTCTCAAGTTTGACCCTGCTTCGGTCGGGTTTCCTTTCTCGGCCCCGGTGGCCGTCTCACAGCGGGTACCAGGGGCTGCCGTCTGCCTGCTGCCTCTGCCCGACCCCTGTTTCCTAACTCCTTTGTCTCTTGTAGCGATGACTATTTGACAGTTAAATGGAGTTTGGGGAAGGTGTGGCACCTGTAAGGATAGATGTGATACAATATTTTGTTGTAGCTAGTCAGCTGCTGAAGTGGGAATAGAAACTCTAGAAGTCTGAAAGCCCGGCCAGGTTCACGAGCAGAGAACTGCCTAAATGAAGGATGTGACTTTATCAACTGAAAATAGCTTATAGCGGAATGGAGACTGTTCTGCATTGTTGCTGGTGGCAAACGCATCCCCTTTGCCCTCCAAGAGGTGTTTGTGAAGTGAAATATGTGGTGCTGCAGCCTCCTGAATGAGGCATAAAGTCTGCAAGAAAGTTTTGTAGGTTGTCTGGAAGGAAACCCAGATGTGCCCCGGTGCAAGGCCCCCCTCGGATCTTCAGCACAGCAGGAGCCACCACTGCCTGTAAGCTGAGAGCACAGTCGGTGTGTGATCCTGTGATAGTGCAGATGTAAGTGTGAGCAACAGGTTTGTAGTGCTAAATCCTGTGAAAGCTGCTCAAACCTTATTCCTGGTAATGTTCAAGGTGCTGCTAAAAGTCCTGGGGCTGGGTGGGGGCCATGAGGAGCTGTGGCGGTTGTAGTTGCTCTGTGCTAATAGACTGTGACCCTCGCTGTAAACTGCTCTGCCAGCAAGACCAAATACAGTGTTGACCTGATCTCAGCTGACCTTTAGCTTGTTGCTTTTGTACGTGGCCGTCGGAGTTCTGACCTTGACTGTTTCCAAGCATGTAAGGAAATTGGAGGGAAGAGAGTATGCCGAGGTACTATTTTAAGTCTTAAGTGGAACAACTTGCATCTACTATTCTTAGCTTTTTGTGTAGTGGGTCAACACATATTTAAGCTGCCCTGCTTATAAGCATGACATCAATTCTGCTTTGCACTGAGTTAGGACTCCTGAGCCTACTCTGAGGGCAGGACTCTGAAGCTTGTTTGAGACCAAAAAAAGACAGATACTTCTAATTCACATTGGCTTGACATGCCATGCTGTCTCAGTGAACTTTCTTGGAATATTCTGTTAATATTCACTACTACCTTGACTCAAAGTCTTTTACACGTATTTTTTTTCAGCTTAGCTGGATAATAAGGTGAAAGAACTATGAGTGAAATGGGTGAATAATTCAGTATAGTGTATGTGTAGGCAGCTACAAGACAATGTTGGTCTTAATGCATTCATGGAGTGAGGAGAGCAGGTAAAGCACAAGTCTACATAGACCTGTGAGGTTAAGAAGAGCAACGCTTTGATTCAGTAACTGGGTCTTAGTGCTGAAATAATCTCAGACTTCTCTTGAGTCTCAACAGTATGCCCCAACAGCTGTCTACTTTCATAGCAAAAATCTACCTCTAGAGGCAATCTTTCCCTCTGAGATACTATAGGCTAATTTAGATGATGTTTGTTTTAGGTAATGCCAGGCTGGGTAGGTCCCTCAAGGCTGTTTAAGTAGGTGCTGATACCCCTTCAGGTGAGGGAGCAACACAAGCAAGATGAAATGGGACTCCTGAAGAGGGGTTTAAGTTGCTAGAGAGCAGTAGGGGGAAGGCTAGCTTGATGTGTGGCTATGAATATAGTAAAATAAAGCATTTGTCTAGTTTACTATGAACAGAGTTGGGTTTAGGTCCATTTGCTTTGCTGGTGAAACCAATAATGGATTGGGCAGTGTCTGAAATAAAACTGTCCAAAAACATACTTTGTGTGCCTGGCCAGACTGAGTTGTTCTGAAGAGAAGTGGAATTATCTCCATCCCAGTAAAGCTCTTCTGCATCCCAAGAGGCATCAGCTCTAGAATTGCTCTAGGCCCGGCAAGTCATCAGCTCTTGATCCTAACCTCTTAAACCACCATGTTAGCGGATAGACTGTCATGGCATCTCCCTGAAAAGGGAGGGGGAAAGAATGCCAAGTACTTTCAGAGACAGGAAATGAAATGGGAACGCTTCTAATGAAGTGGGTGTAGCCCAAAGTATTTCGGTCAGCATACTTAAAAGAGGGTAGAATGTAGAAATGGCGGAGTCAGCTGTTCTCTTCCCTTGGGGTATGAAATTTGAAGTCCTCTTATGCAAGTTCTGGTAAGTTGTCAGAGTAACACTACGAAAACACTCCAAATGCTAGCCAGGAACAGTGAACCTTCCTGCAAGTGACAGTATCGGGGAAGAATAAAGCTTCATGTAAATCCTAAAAGGAACGCTTTCCTCCCCTGGAGCACAGGAATGAACTGCTGGAGTAGTTCTACATAAAGAGATAAGAAAACAGTGATTTTCATATTTGCTTTTGTTTGGTAGAGCTCCAAATAGGGAGCTGCTAGAGGCAAGAGATCTTTGTGCCGTCTGGAAAAGATATTATGAAGGTCACTGATTCTTTTGCAGTGAAAACAGCAGTTTTCTGCTTTGCATTGTTCATGAACTTGCCTTCTTGTTCACAGAGTAGTAGGTGCTGTCTAAAGGCACAGGTTGCTGGACTTTTGGTCAAAATTAAGCTGTGTCTTTTAAGGGCATGCTGAGCAGTGGCCGATATCAAGAACAGGAGTTAAAAGAACCTTGCCTGCAGAATTAAAAACTTGGTGCTTCTGTTCAATTTGTAGTTGGTCCAGACTGCCCTCCTGAGTTACTCCTTCAGCCTAGCTGTGCCTCATCTCCTGTGAAACAGGACTAAGTTCTTGCGGTATCAAGGATAACTACAAGTATGTAAGATGTCCAAGAGGGCGTTAACGTGGTGACAGCGAATATGGAGGATTTGCTCCCAACAGCTAGTGAGAAGGTTATGTGGAATGAAGGTGATGCAGAACTCTTCCATGGAAGTGTTCTGCTGTGATTCATGTCTTGATAACACTCAGTAGAAAGTTGCCACTTCTCATTGCACTCTTTTTAAAGTGATCTTTGCAAGTGTATTGCCTCCGTAGCTTAGTTAAGTAGAGCTCGACCGAAGCAGTGCTGACAGCTTGCATTATTTGTCTTCCATCACTCGGATCTGGTCTAAGTTCACTTGCTGTCATGAGAGTTTGGTGGCCCTGGTTAGAACCTGAGTTCTAGTGTTATGTGGTGTTCTAGTGTCGCTGTTGCTTTCCTGATGCACGAGGGCCAGGCAGAAGCACTACACCTCAGCCAGTCATCACTGCACGTTCCTCTGTTCAGTTGTGGTGATCTAACAGGACATTAACTGCAGTTTTAAAAGCAATTAGTCACGCTGTTCTGCAGAATTAAAACCCACTGGAGTAGGCATGGCACTTCCTTGTGCTGCCAGTGTGACCAACGTGGTAATAACTCTTGTTGCTGATACCTAGTCAACTGTCTGAGTATTAAAAACCTGTAGCTCCAAGGTAGCATCAGTAACTGCAGTGTCTTTTTACCTCATAAGGCGTTTTCAAGATTTCCTGGTAAAGGGTAACCACTTAAACCTAGGAAACCCTTTGGATGGGATGTGTATGGGATTAAACTGGCTAGAAGAAGGTTTGAGGGAACTTGATAACCCCTTTTGATCGAAGTAGTGCACTGCTTGACTTGGTCATGCTGGCTGTGATGTTTGCCTCATCTTCCAAAGAGTCCGATCAGGTCCGTAGGATGCACGGGCGTTCCTGGCTTCATAGTTCCTTAACAGGTTTAGAGCTGACGTGCCTAGTTCGAGCAGATGACTTCTGGCAAATGAGCTTTAGTCTCAACCTAAGCAGTCGCTTTCTGCGTATAACACTGTGTTCTGAGTAGATCTGAGCTTCAGATGATCTCGTCCAAGTACAGTGTTCAGGTCAGATCTTCAGTTTGGCCAGTTGTGCCCGGCACTGAGCAGCAGCCTCTCAGAAGGGCCTCACGCATGAGCCCCTGACAAGTAGCAGAAACTTGGCCTTTGTCGCCATTTTTTCTCTTGCCTTGAAGGCTTTGTTAATCTGGCTTTAGAGATGACTGAAGGAAGATGGCTCCATGTCACCGTGCTTGGCCACTGTCCTTCAGCTTGCCTCGTGAAGCGGTGGGAAGGTCTCTTCTGCTGGCTTGGCCCTGGGTTGCCCAGCTGGGGGTGGCTGCATGTACCGCACTGTTAACTCAGTGGCACATGGCGTCTGCGCTGGATCGAGTGGTAACTGCGGGGTAGTGGCCTTGAAATCTCTCATGATAGAATTGTTTTTGAAAGCTGTTTTGAAAAACAGTCGGCTGCTTTGGAGGCCGTGGCTCTGCAGATGTCAGGAACAGATGCCTGTATTAAAAACATGGAAAGGAGCTGGTATTATGGATTCTACTAGACTTGTTCAGGACTGTAGCTACCAATAAAAAGTAATTTAAATTTTTGCCATTGTAAATCCTGTTTACCTCTAAATTAAAATGATTGTGCCCAAGTCTTTGGGAGACTTGAGCATGAGGCTCTACAGAGAAGTTCTGAAACTGCTGTCTGGGCCGATTTAGGTTTGTGAATCTACATTTTAAGGCTGTAGCGCAGCTCCTGACAACTGCAATGACCAGTTCCCCAATTTAGAGCTGTGGGTGAAGCTCCAGATTACAGCCTTGCTGATCAAGAGACTGAGTTCTTTGTTTGTGAAGGGAAGTGCATGTTGTCTGCGGAAAGATGAAGTATTAAAATTGTTCAGACTTTATGGGGCTGAGGGACTGAGGTCTGTACTTCAAGTCTGTTCCTGGTTTGTCTCATCGGCGAGAGCTGGATCTGTTATTCCTTCCTCTGCAGTGTGGACCCTACTGCAATAAGGCTTCTGAAGTTTGTTCTTATTAATCGTATTAATGTGTTGGAAAATCGGGTTGACACTCCATGCCATGCTAATCTGGGCTAGTGGTGTCTGTGTGTTGCTCTGGTGGGTCCCGCACTTGCTGCTGGTCCTGCTCGTGGAAGCTGCTTGTGAATCTGGCTCCTAGAGCTGTCTTGCCCATTCTGGGTGGGAGCAAGGTGGCACAAGCTTCCTGCTAGCAGTGGCTAGCTGCCCATTCAGTGTTAGGTGAAGCAAAACCACTCCATAACTTCAGGGGTGGCTTTGCCAAGAAATTCATGTAATGCTGTCAGCTATTTAACAAGATAAATACTTCACTGGGGCTTTTGTCTTGAGTATTTTGATCCTAAGCCAACAAATCCCCAGTGAAATGGTTTCTTGCATAGCTGAGAGCAGAAGCAGTCCTCTCGGGTAACTAGATTCTTTGGGATTGGGTTTCTAAATATCGCTAGCTTTCAGAGTAGCCCTCGCTACTGGGTGAACACAGGGCAAAAGTATCAGATTCTGTAACTTTTGACACTTTAAACTAGTGTCTTCCCTGCAACAGGGAGTCTTGTAAAGCAATTCTCATGCAGGGGTTAATTTGGGGATCTGAGAGTAATCGCCCTGTGGAGACTGGGGAGGTTGTACTGGGCTGGTTTGTTTGAAATGAGCTCTTGGGCTATTCTCGAGCATCCTAACAGCTCTGGAGAGCTGCCTTGCTCCTGGGTTGGCTGGGAAAGCAGCAGCGCTGGCATGCGCTTCCTCATTTAGGGCACTCAGATTCTTGAACTCAATACTCCTGGAAGTGTACAAGCCCCTACAACAAATCCAGGTGAGGGGTTGAGAGGAGCATAAACTGCAGAAGTGATAGACCTGGAGTTCGGGGTTGTTGGACAGCATCGGGCATTGAAACTTGTCTTTGATCTCAAAGCAAACGAGAGACTGTTCCAAGAGTTTACAATAAAAAAGTTGGTACTTTTGCCTGTGTGATGCAGAGCTCCTGTGTGTGCTTCCATAAGCAGGAGGTGGGTAGGGCAGGCAAACAAACCAGCACGTACCTTTTTATGGATCTTGTGACATCACAAGCTGCTGAGTTCCGGTAGTTACAAGAAGCTAGCAGGAAAATTAATTCTTGTTAATCTTGATTACTTGAGTATCCTATCATATCCTTCCTTCTCATGGTCTTGACTTCTTGAATTAGTATGGCAAGCTGCAGCTTCAGCTGCTTTTGCTTGTCTGCACAGTGTCGCTGTTGTTATTTTGGTCTGACTGACCTGTGGCTTGAGTGTCCCTGTGCTCCTGGGGAGCAGGGAGGGATGCATGCACAATCCCCTCTGCTGGAAAAGGAGACGGGCCATCTCCCTGAGCAACAGAAATGGCTTCATTCAGCACGAAGCACTCCCTGTTTCTCAAACCAGCATTCGCGGAGCGGTGTGGGCTGATGTAGTGCAGATCCAGGCTGTGCAGTTTAGCAGGCTGTTACTTCCGCATTCAGTGGAGCGGAGTTCTGTTTCTGACAGGAATGTAGAAATCCTCAGAGATGTTGGCTTTGGCAAAAACTGATCCTCCAGTGATGGAGAGTTCTTGCTGTCTACGGCTTTGGTAGTTACTCACTTCAATTATTTGGTTGTCTTGTGAATGTGAGCAGAAATGCTAAGCTGGTCAGCCTGATGTCGGGTACATTTCTTAGCCGGAGACCCATAGTGAGATGGCTGCAGTTAGGGACATTGGAACGGCATAAACTCCACCCAGACATCCTAAAGATCTGGCATCTTCTCAGGTGATCATGAAGTCATGTAATCCTGCAGCCAAACTTCAAATCATCATTAGATGATGGTCAGGTTCTCCATAACTAACAGTGGTCAAAGGCTCTGGCTGCTTGATGACTTGCTCTGATCAGTAGCTCTTCATGATGAGCTGGGCATACAGACGTGCTTGCTTAATTCTGTTTGAGTTCATGTGGCACAACCAGATGGCAAAATGAATGGAGATCTGTGAAATATAGGTCACACTAAGACTTGAGGATGTCAACAGGCTCATTTCCTTGTTTTGCTCTGGGAATCACCCCTATCATATTTCAGGAGGTCATAACTCAGCAGAGGCATGATTCACGTGGCATTTAATGTGCAGAATGTTAGTCTGAAACAGTGACAGAGCTTACGTATTGCTGATAGACTGCCCTGGTACATGAATACAAGGTTAAACAAGCAAAAGCTGTTCCCTTGCAAACTCTGGTTAGAGGAGAAACTCTAAAAGGTGGAAACCTTTCCAGGCTGATGGAGGTGCGGAGCTGCGGCTGTGCCTCTGGAACCTGGTGGTAACCAAGCTGCTCCTGGCCAGAGCCCTGAAACGCTGCTTCCTCACAGTCCAGCAGAACAAGTTGCTGATTTGCTTCCTATCAAGAGTGCTCATCCTGTCAAAACAGCGTTTGTCCTTCCTTGGAAGAGGAGGTGGGGTCCTGACAGTGCTACTAGCCTTTGCAAGGACCTGGCTATGAATTGCAGTTTCTTCACTGACTTAACCCAAGACTGGACAGGCCACCCAAACCAATGGCTTCTTCACAGCTCCGGCTACTGAAGTGTCTCACTGCGCTATGTTCTTTCCTACCTGCTACCTTCAGAGAACGGTACTGGCTTAACAGTAGGTTTCTGACTTGCCTCCTGGTCAAAACAATTTGAGGCTGAACGTCTCTGTAGGTCAGAGCATGCTCAAGTGCTTTTGTGTTTTGAAAGCTGAAGAAAGAGCTTCTCCAGCTGATAGCACTGATGGTGTGTCCCTCCGGGTGAGCTCTCAGACTCAAATGGCTGTCGGTTTCCTGTTGAACTATGGAATTGAGTGGAAACTTGAGGCATAGTTAAAGTAGCCTCACAGCTGGACAGGCTTTGCTCTGGAAAGCTGCTGTTTGAAACTCTTCTGTGGTAAGCCTCTGTATTGAGTCAGGCCTAAGCCTTGTTCACAGGCTGCACTGCTCCCCTTCAGATCCAGTTTAACTTGCTCTAAGCTGCTTATTTGTAGGAATCTGGTATTTGATGGGTAAATGCTGGATGTACTCTGGGCATACCCAGAGTTTTCTTGGTGGTACGCTTGGAACAAGGGGAAATTGGCTTCTGGGGGATTTTTTTTTTTTTTTTTTTGGGCAGTTGTCTCTGTCAACAAGAAGGTTGGGTTATGAAGGGAAAGTGGTGATACAGAGCAGATGCAATCAGTTGTGGTGTTTATCATTGGCAGGAAGTGGGAGTTGTGATGAGAACAGGAAATATGCCTAAATCTGTACAACTGCGCTTTGAAAGCCCTCCTGTTCTCTGCTGCATGCAGTTGAGAAATGGTTAGGAAGGCGCTGAGACTTCAGTTGTGGTTAACGATGGATGTAAGACAGCTCGTCTCGCTGCTCTCACCATGGTTTCGTGCTCCTGCACAACTCTAGAGGTTTGGTGCTGGGGAGATCAGTTCTGATCACAGGTGATGCTGCCTGTCTGTGCTGTTCAGCATAGCTGGATTTGAACACTCTTCTCATGAAGAACGTGGCCAGTGGCCTGATGACCTGGAATGATGTGGGATAAGGGCAATAAGGCAGCTGGGATGGGTGTGGGAAGCATTTGGTGTTGCCTCTGCATTTGGATCAGGCTGTCGAGGCTCTTGTTTGGTGTGGTAGGTACCTGTTTGCAGCAGGGATGGGCAGTAGTTGCCGGCGGTCTCTGAACACACAGCCTGTGCCCAGAGAGTGGCTGCTGCCAAATGACTTCTCTGTGGCAGGCTGCTTGCGTAGCAATTCAAAGGCCTTCTTCGGGACTGCTCTAAGGTGCAGTGTTTAATGGCTTGGTGTGTGCCTCTAAACTAACAGACTGACTATAGGAACTGCCTTTGTCTGAATGCCTTGTGATCTGAGACATGGAGAACTGCTTCCTCTAATGGCTTACGTGTGGCACTTGAACATCTCTGTATTGCATTGATAGTCCGAAGCTGCTACCTTGTGAGCTTGGGAGAGGAGGAAGGAGCTAAAGGTCAACCTCAGTTACCTCCATGAACTGAGTAATTGTTTTAATAGACAAAGCTCTAATAACACCAATTGGTGTGCTGGCTGTTCTTTATTTGCCTCACCCTAGCAAGGTGTGTGTAAGATCTACACATGGTGGCAGTGCGGGAGGGCCCACTGGTGGGGAGGAAAGCTGGTGTTACCAATATCCCTTCTCCAAGGAGGCTCGGGAGGCTTAAGATCCTGCTCAAGGAGCTGCTGACTGACAGAAACTGCCCGATAGTGCTGTGGTGCAAGCGGTGGACAACTTTCCACCGTGGGAAGGAGTCACCACCTGCCTGTGCTGATGGTGGTGGCAGATCAAACCCACCCTCTAGAACTGGTATGGCTGGTCCCTGAGTGTGTCACTAACTCTGACCTCCTCTTTCAGTTGCAACCTGCCTCCAGGTGGATCCCAGTGCAGAACCTGCAGCATCCTTAACTCTTGGCACTCCTGCACTTAGGCCACAATGGCAGGTCGAGGTGGAGCTGCTCGACCGAATGGACCAGCTGCTGGAAACAAAATCTGCCAGTTTAAACTTGTTCTCTTGGGAGAATCGGCAGTGGGGAAGTCCAGCCTTGTCCTGCGCTTTGTGAAGGGGCAGTTCCACGAGTACCAGGAGAGCACAATTGGAGGTGAGTGCCAACTCTGGATGCCCACGGATAGAAGATGCTGGCCTCGCTAATGCAGTCCAGGGGTATCAGAAGTAATAATGGCTATTTCAGTCTGGTCTGGGGTTTTGCTCTAAATAGTCAAGCAGCTAATGTGTTAACTCTTTGTTTACACCTTGTTTGTTGGTGTTAAGATCAGAGCAGCAGAGAATAATGCTATGGCAACTGTGCACACTGCCTCTGAGGTGTCTTCACTTCCAGTGCTTGAATTCCTGCTTCTAATTAGAACTGAGGACTTCAGCTTGCTTTATAGCCCTTAATTATTATCTTTTCAGACAATGACCTGGGATTTTAGGGCTGTTTCTAGCCTGATACTGTTAACTACTTCCACAGCTCTTTCAGGTCTAGTAGTTCTTTAGCTTGAATTCATTAGCACAGTGTCACGGATCAAAGGTCAGTGGGCACTTGGGTCTCTGGGCAGTAATGTTAGGTGTGTACCGAGAAGAGGCTTGGTTTGTCCCTATAGTAACCCGAACGGGGAGTTAGTATAGCTGTAAGTATAGCTTATGGGCAAGCAGGGCTTAATGCTGCCCTGCAGAGGGCCGTGTGGGCACTCTGCTGTTCTGCTTCAATCTATCCAAGGCTGGTTGCCTTTATCCTAGTTGTAACGCGTGGTATTATACTTGCTGGAACAAGAAAATAACCAGTTACTAAATTGGGGAGTGCAGTGTAACTGGGCTGACTTCAGTGCTTTGGCACTGTGGTGCTCTCCAAAGCTAATCCTGGTGACGTTGCAGCTGAGCTGTGTGCTGTGTGAGAGGAGGCTGCTGGGGAAGGGACTGGCGGCGCTGCTGTGCCGGTGGCCGTCTGCTGCCCGGGTGCTCAGTGCCACCTTCCTGTCGGCTGCGTGGGGCTCTTGGGTTCCTGTGTGCGTGGAGCTTGATGATACAGCAGAGCTGCAACTTCCACAGCAAGTTGCACCGCACCGCCCTTCATGTGGTGCTTCTGCGCACTCCCATGCAAAAGCAGAACCGCTCTGAGCTCCTGGCCCTGGCTGCAGGGGCTCTCCAGCTGGAGGTAAGGCAAACACGCACCTTCTCTTTCAGCTGCCTTCCTAACACAGACAGTCTGTCTGGATGACACAACGGTGAAGTTTGAAATATGGGATACAGCAGGACAAGAGCGGTATCACAGCCTGGCACCAATGTATTACCGAGGTGCCCAGGCAGCCATTGTTGTCTACGACATCACTAACACAGTGAGTACTGCGTAGGGCTGAGAGTGTGTACTGGGCAGGAGGCATCGGCGCTTGCAGCTGATGCTTCTCGGTTCCCTGGGAGAGTGTCGGGGTTCAGAGTCCCTGCAGATGCCTGCCTGCAGGTACCGAGTTTCTCAAGCTGCTAATGGCCACTTCCTCAGTTCTGACCAAGGCTGTCTAAGCTGATAGAGGATCCTGCTACAAAGTGCTGTAGAGGCAGAACACTTCTTACAGGAAAGACTTGTTCTAATCATATCTTCACTGTGGATTAATAAGAGGCTGCCCTTCCTGACTGCTGCCTCCTGTTTGCTTCCAGGACACATTTGTACGAGCCAAGAACTGGGTGAAAGAGTTGCAGAGGCAGGCTAGCCCCAATATTGTAATTGCACTAGCAGGAAACAAGGCAGACCTTGCTACCAAGAGAGCTGTGGACTTCCAGGTGAGTGGGAATGCAGATCAGTTGTTACCTGAGCAAGTCAGGAAACAGTGTTTTGCTTAAGTGGGGGAGGTGGCGGCTATGTGCAAAATGCTTTGAGGGAGAGTGGAAGTCAAGATTTATGCTGCTGAGGACCTCGGGATGCCACTCCAAGGGAATCGTAGCCTGCTGTTCTCGTGCACTCCTTTCCCAGCGCTTGTAGCTCTTGTTGGTAACAGTATGATGAGTGTGGAGAATAAGGCCCACAGAGCAGAAGCTTCTGTCTTCAGTCTTTTCTGGTGCCTTACTCACCTGGAGCTGTCTTCAGCAGTGTACAAAACAGCGTCTTTTAGGTATGAGATACATGAGGAATCATCCCCAGCTTGTTCCCTACTCTTCATAGCTCTTACCGTGTCTAAGGCAGACTTTCAAGGAGAAGCTCTTATCTCAGACCTCTGCACAGGATTGCTTATGGTGCATTTACAGTGTGCATTGCTCTCCTGGCTAACCAAAGTACAAGGTGTTGTGCTGCCTGGGATGTGCTGTGTCTATATTTGGCTCACAAACAGTCTGTGCTGCTGTACCCCAGCTTGGCTGCTGGGACGCCAGCCGTGGTGGTGTCAGTGGTGCATGTCTCCCAGCTGTCCTGGCCAGGCAGGGTCAGGGGACTGGGGTGGGACAGCATTTCTTTGGTGTTTAGTGTGCCAACAAGTGAAGCGTGTGACGCCTGCTTGGGCTGCTTTGGCAGGATGCCTTTACCACGCTAATGTGATTGTTTGTAGGATGCACAAACATATGCAGATGACAACAGCTTGCTGTTCATGGAGACGTCGGCAAAGACAGCGATGAATGTGAATGAAATCTTCATGGCAATAGGTAACAGCTTGTGTGCAGAAGGACGGCTGGAGTAGCTCTGAGCACCAGCAGTGCAGCCTGCTGGAAACCCTGGCAGCTCCCGAGTCAGCCAGGGTCGGAAGCTCTAACTGGAGTAGATGACCAGTTTGCTATGGTTCTGTGAACAGTCATTCCCTGAGTGTTTGCAGCCTTTGTCTCGCAAAGCCTGTTTCCCCTCTCCCTTTATCTGGGGCGGTGAGTAAGGAAGGAGTGGGATTGATGACGGGCAGAGCTAGAAGTGGGTTGGTTTGTGCCGGTGCTGCTAGCAGCGCCCAGTCCCAAACTCCCTGAGGGGTGAGGGCTTGGGTGAGAGCAGGGCTGAGCCCAGCCTCTGGTCTGCACTGGGGAGGAGGTTGGTCTCTGTAGCAGAGCCCACTAATGCCTTGTTTCTTTCTAGCCAAGAAACTGCCAAAAAATGAACCCCAGAACGCTCCTGGTGGCCCAGGTAGGAATCGGGTGGTTGACCTTCAGGAGAGCAGTCAGCCTAGCAGGAGCCAGTGCTGCAGCAATTGAGCAGCCGTGCGTGCCTGACGGAGCCCTCGAATGACGTGACTGGAATCCACGCTAACAATCGCACTTACCGTAGAGCGGCTGCTGCCGGTGGCTGCTGTGATTTCTCCATCCCTTTCTGATCATAGGCTGGAGGGAGTTCTTCCACCTGCACCTTTCTGTACAAATACTAATTCAATTCTAAGTCTTAAGTCACTTTTTTAATATATGAACTTCTTCCCTCTTCCTGGTGGTGGTGGATGCATGACCTGGTGTCTGCCCAGCCGGCTCATCCCTTCCCGCGGGTGAGGGCCAGCAGCACCCGGGTCCCACAGTACTGTAGTTCACTATTGGAAACAAAGGGATATTGAGACTAGACAACCTTGTTTAAAATTACCCGTATGTAAAAGCTAAGGCTAATACCAGTACGATATGCCTAGAACAACCACTAAACTGTAGCATTATAGTGACAAACTCTGGCTTTTCAGCCACTTATTGACCAAATCACTTATGAGTATTCTTGGGGTGGGGCAGAGGGAAGCAAAACTGGTTTCTTCTGTATTTTGTATTGTATGTTTCTTCATGTAACCAATCAGTATCTTGTCAATATAGTACATACAACTAGCTGCCTGTTGTCTTTATTTGTGTTGGACTCTAGCATGCCAACTCTTTTTTTTTTTTTTTCCCTATCTCCGGTTCTGTCGTAATGCACTAATCCTGTTGCAACTTTTGCAAAAATCTTGTATAGAAAATTGTCCTTTTTTTGATGGTTGTGATGCCACTAATGTTAACCCTACTCCAGTGTGAATACACATGGTTTACTGATGTACAGAGGTGGGGTGGGGGAAACCTCGGATAACTTGTCAGTGGAAACAATATGTATTGCAAAAGCCTGTAATTCCACAACGTACGAAGGGAGGTATTAAAATGGCTTCTGTTGCCAGACTCTAACTGATGTTGGCTGCTGCCTAGTGCCTAATGCAATGTCTTATGCATACTGGTATTTAAGAGGAACTGTCAACTTAGTCTTCATCACAAACTTCAGTTTTGTGTGATTAAAAAAAAATTTTTATAAACCTATCATAATCAACAATGTTCATGTTTCTTAATCAGCTCAAACCAGAAGGGGAGTGGAGCAGAACATAACAGTTGTGCTGGAGGCTGAGGTGGACCAGGCTGCTTGTGGTGCGTACGACACCTGGCTCTTCGGCAGGGACGCGTGGCCTTCCCTCCCTGGGCAGGGCGAAACACGGGCTGCTCGCCCTGGGCCCGGGTCTGGGCTGTGCCGGCTGCTCCTGCAGCACCAGCTCCTCGAGAGGCAGGAGAGGCTGCAAGGTGGTTCCGTAAGCTCGGGGTGTTCTGTGCTGTGGCACACAAGGAAGTTTGAGGTAAATAGGGGGGATTTTAATTGCCTAATACTTCTAAGGCAGCTGCCTACAAGTGGGGAAGAGGTGGGGGGAGCAGTATGCAGAGGAACTCAGCTTGACATCTGGAGAGGCTTAGGAATACTGCACTCGAGTATTAATGAACAAAATGGGTCTGTCTGTGGAGGATGATGGCTTTGAAAGAGGCCGTGCTCCTCTTGCTGCTGCATGGACTCTGAGATCCTCACACCCCTGGGTGAGACCTGGAGTCGATGTGGAAGACTGAGCAGCCCCTCGCAGCTCTGCCACACTACCTGTGCTGCTGGGCCAGCACCATGCGTGCCTGGGGGAGCTTGAAGACACTGATGTGCTGGTGCGTGAACCTCCTGCCTCTTGCCCGCTGTGTGGCTGCAGCTCTGTGAGGGGCACGGCTGGGGGCTGGGCTTGCCTGAAAAGCTCTGCTGGTGCCTGTGAATAAAGTTGTCTGTGTGAACAGCCTTGGCTCCTGTGGGTGTCATCCTCTATCCAAGGTTTTGGATTTCCTTAAAAGTCTGGAGCAACTCAGTGGCAGTTCCTGACGTGTGGCTGGAGTGCGGGCTCTCTGTGCTGTGTGGGCTCCCGCAGCCTCAAATGGGCTTTGCTCACCTGGTGGGGTGGGTGCTGCTTGTTTTCATCCCCTGCATGGGAGTGCGGCTGCTCATCTGCTGGAGGAGCTCAGCACCCCTGTGGGACATCTGCAGTCTCATCACTTCAGTGTGGTTGGACTGATGCTGCGTGTTTCCCAGGCAGCAGGAGACAGACCTGTTGGAGAAGGGCTTCCCCAATCCCAACTCTGAACAGTCTCATGAACACAACACGAGGTGCTGTTGCCATCTGCTGGCTTCTGGTACTTGTTTCCTGGTTGACAGGGCTTTATTTCTGGCTCCTTCCAGGACTCTGGGGTCTCCCTCGCTGTGCAGGAGCCTGCGATGCCCTGAGGGGTGTCTTGCTGCTGCCTCAGCCTGTGCTGTTCCGCTGTAAGGACTCGGTATTGGGTTTTGGGGACCTGCCACTGGCTGCAGAGGCGTGTGGCGGTGCTCCCTGGAGCAGAGCCTCCTCGCTGCCAGCACTGTGCTGTCACCGGGAAGGGCAGTCTGAGCTCGGAGCAGCTTTAGCACAAACAGGCGTGCCTGCCTGCATACCTGCTGCCTGCCTGGGCCTGAGCACCGGTGTTTATGGTGGTTACACACAGTGCCTGGAGCTGGGCTTCACTGTCCCTGCCCCTGGCATCCCGCAGGGGTCTCCAGCAGCCCCTTGCCAAGCAGCAGCTTAGGGGGAAAGTGTGGCTACAGCAGGGACACCCTGCCTCCGGCCAGGCCCTCCAGCATGGTCGTACTCCCACTTGTGGCATCGGCCAGGGAGCAAGGGGCCGTGGAGCTGGTGCAGATGCTGATAGTAGCATGAGGAGGGAGCGAAGGCAGACTGCCTGCTCCCAGGAGAGCTGCCTCTGCCCTGGTAGAGGTGAGTGGGGCTTCCGCTCCCCACCCCGAACAGCACTGTGCTCACAGACCCCTTCCCTCCCTCTGGGACCACTGTCCCCCCTGAGGCACCAAGAGAGGCTCTTCCCTCTCTCTGCACCGAGAGCTGACCCCAGGGCCCAGCCTCCCCATCAGTCAACACCAAGAGAGCACAAGCAGGATCTATGCAAAAGTATTTTTATTGGATACAAAAACATTCCAGTATAGTGAAAAAAAAATGACATCATTGTTGATGGAGCTTGTCTGGGCTAAAACCCGAGACTTGCTGCTGTCTGGTCGGGTCCTGCCGCAGGCCATCGGTTCCCCTCAACGTTACATCTGGGCTTTCTTGGTGGCTCCGTCCTCAGAGGCTGGTCCGGGCTGTGGGGCTGCAGGGCTGACCTGGATGGGCACGTTCCTCTCCGGGGCGGCCGGCAGGGCCAGCTTGGGGGCCTCGATGCGCAGCTGCCCCTCCTTGGACAGGGAGCACGTCAGCGCCTCGGCGTCCACCTCCTCGGGCACGTCCCACTCCCGCTTCAGCACCTCGTACTTGTACGAGAAGGAGCCCTTCTCGTCCGTGCTCTGCGTCTCCTTCTGCCCCACCAGCACCACCTTCCTGCCCACCACCTTCACCGACAGCTGCTCAGGTGCAAAGTTCTTGACATCCTGGCAGACGGAGAAGCCTTCCCCGGAGCCCTGGGTCAGGGCTGCGCCGGTGCTGGGGGTTTGCTCCATGGCGGTGGCTCCTTGGCTGCTCAGGAGCTGCTCGAAGCTGCTCATGAACTCCCGAGCTTTCTCCATCTCCTGCTGCAGCTCAGTGAAGATGGTCTCTGCGTGCGGCCAAAGGGTCCTCACCGTGCCCAGCCGGGTGGCCAGGGAGCTGGAGGCGAATGGTGCGAGGTGCATTCGGCAAAGCATCGCTGCTGGTGCTGCTGGTGCTGCTGGTGCTGCTGGTGCTGCTGGTGCTGCTGGTGCTGCTGGTGCTGCTGGTGCTGCTGGTGCTCTCCTCTGGGAGCGCTCTGCCCCGACGCCGTCGGCCGCGGCTTTTATTGCCCTTCCCGGGAGGAGTGGCCTCATCCCGCACATCACGTCATCCCCGGGAGAAAAGCTCAGCCCTTTCCAGCCCGTTCCAGCTCATTCTTATTACTCACCCGTGAGGAGAGGCACCTCTTACGTTGTGCCCAGCATACCTTCGCCCTTAGTCTCGCAGCTCTGCTCTCCTGGCTTATAATTAGAGCATCACCTCAGCCTCCGAATGGGATGCCTGAGCCGCCCCTGCCAAAAATCTCTGGCCTTTCTATTTCCCAGGCAGGGCGCAGGGCTGGGCTCCTCTCCTCCCTGCATTCCCCCGCTCTCCTGTGGCCCGTCCCCCCCCTCCATCTGCATGCAAGAGAGCCCCTCTGTCCCCCGCCCCGATTGCAGGACCCTCAGCTGCCCCGGTGGGGACCCCCAGGTGAGATCAGGAACCACCCCAGGATGGGGTGCTGAGGGGCTGGGGCAGGACAGGGGGTGGCCCCTGGAGCAGGGGGGGGCCTAGAAAGTGCGAGAGGCATCTGGCAGCGGGTGACGTAGGAACATGTTTCTTTAGGGGTGGGACTGTCGCCATGCTGACCGAAGTGACACGCTCCCAGCACAGTGTAACCTGCGCTCTGCCGAGCCCCCCAGCACGGGGGCCGCAGGAAGGGCTTTGCTCGCCCCCCGGCCGGTGGTCCCGCAAGCGTTGCTGCATCACGGTGGCTCTGCAGAAACCCGACCTCGTGGCAGTGATTGCAAATCCCTATTTGTGGCGTGTGACTCGTCCCCAGAAGCAGGCGCTGCTATTTTGGCTGGCAGATAATCAGCCTCTCAAAAATAGGCGATGGCTCCAGGAGGGTGCGTGGGGATAGAGCATTCTGGAAGGGGCACACCCCCAGGCAGGGGAGGATAAAACTCGCCGCTCCCCGGCCCCAGCTCAGCACCGCTCCAGACCCTGCACCGAGCAGAGCCGCAGCACACGCCGGGAGCGCACACCAGGAGCAGAGATGCTTTGCCGCCTGCACTTCATGCCACCCATGTCCAGCTCTCTGTTCCCGTGGCTGGGACCTGTCCGCACCCTCTGGCCGCATCCAGGCACCCTTTTCGCTGAGCTGGAGCGAGAGCTGCGGCTGGAGATGGAGAGGGCTCGGGAGTTCATGAGCAGCTTCGAGCAGTTCCTGAGCAGCGGTAGCAGCCCCGGCCGGATCAGCATTGCTGCCGAGCGATCCCCAAGCACCAGCGCAGCCCTGACCCAGGGCTCCGGGGAAGGATTCTCCGTCTGCCAGGACGTCAAGGACTTTGCGCCTGAGCAGCTGTCGGTGAAGGTGGTGGGCAGGAAGGTGGTGCTGGTGGGGCAGAAGGAGACGCAGAGCACGGACGAGAAGGGCTCCTTCTCGTACAAGTACGAGGTGCTGAAGCGGGAGTGGGACGTGCCCGAGGAGGTGGACGCCGAGGCGCTGACGTGCTCCCTGTCCAAGGAGGGGCAGCTGCGCATCGAGGCCCCCAGGCTGGCCCTGCCGGCCGCCCCGGAGAGGAACGTGCCCATCCAGATGGGGCCGGCGGTGGCGCAGCCGACAGCCAGCAGTGACGACGGAGCCGAGCGGGCCAAGGCATGATGGGGAGCAGTGCGGGGCCGGGCTGAGCCCGGCTGCCGGTGTATCTGCTGGACGCAGAGTGGGAATGAGCCAGGGTTTGTGTGACAGCCTGGCGGGGGGCTCTCGGCCCAAAACATGTAGCTTTTTTGATATGTAATAAATATTCCTGAATTTTATTTGCATGGTTTCTCTGTTGGTTCTTGCCTGGCCCTGTGCTTTGCAATCCTCCTGGCTGTGCCCACGCAGCAGGACGGCAGCCCGGGAGCCGGGCTGTGCTGGCACAGGGCATGTCCCTGGCACCTCTCCCCAGCCCTGCCCCGGCGGAGGGGGGGAGGGGGTTCTTTGAGGGGCTCCAGCACATGCCCGGGGCTGAGCATCCCTGGGGGGGGCTGAGCATCGCCCCGGGCGGCCTTTGGGCAACCGACCCCCACCTTCGGGGTGGTGCTGGACGCTCCTGTGCGGTACCTGATCACCCACGAGCTGTGCCCGCACCCCCTGTGCCCTGTCAGCACCCCCCGTGCCGTGCCCCCCCCGCCTCCATTGCTGGCACTTTCCAGGCGCTGCCCGCTCCTTCCCCAGCCAGCCTGCCGCCAAGCCACGCCCCTCAGCGGCGAGATGGGAGGGGCCTCCCATAAATGAGCAGGCGGGGGCGGTCCCACTCCATCGCGCCCCCACGGGGAGGCGGGCACACGCCGGGCGGGGGCGGGGCCTCTCTCCATATTAGGCGGAGGAGGCGGGGGCGTGGCTTTGAGGCCACACGGCCCCGGTGTTTACAGTTAGGAGGCGGGGAGCGGCAGGTGGAGGGCGGGGCGCGGGAGGCGTGGGGGCGTGGTTTAGACGTTGTGGGGCGTGGTCTCACGCCATATTTGGCGGAGAAGGCGGGGCCGCACTCCATATTTGGCGGCGGCTGCGGGAGCGCGCCGTGCAGCGCCGAGCACCGCCGAACCGGGTACGGTACCGGTTACCGGAGGAGGGGCTCCTCCGGGCAGCGATGCCCCCGCAGCTCCTGCATCGCCCCGGGAGGGGCGGTCGGTCCCCATCGGGCCCGAACCTCGACCTTCTTTGGTCGGTTCACGCCGCCCGCAGCCCCGGTCCGGTGCTCCCGGGGCTGCGGGCGGCGTGAACCGGCCCCGGGAGCACCGGACTCACCCCCGCCCAGTCGCCCCCGCCGTGACGGACTACCGATCCCGGCGTTCCCGGCGCGCAGGCGCAGTGAGCTCGGAGCGCACGCCGGGCCCGGCATGGCGGAGCCGGAGGCCGCGCAACCCGGTCGACCCCCACCGGGCCCGGGAACGGTGATGGCGGGGAGCGGTGGGGGTGGAAGCGGGGCGGCGGCGACAGGAGGAGGAGGAGGAGCGGGATCTAGCGACCCGGCGCGGCCCGGGTTGAGCCAGCAGCAACGGGCGAGTCAGCGCAAGGCGCAGGTGCGGGGGTTCCCCCGCGGGAAGAAGCTGGAGAAACTGGGGGTCTTCTCGGCCTGCAAGGTGGGCTGCACCGGGAGGAACGGGCCGAGGGGGTGTGGGGGGGTCGGGCATGGGCATGGGCATGGGCAGGGGGTGCGGGAGGGGGGCGCTGGGGAGGGGCGGGAGGGGGCTGGAAGGATGTGCGTGGGCAGGGGGGATGCAGGGGGAGGGTGCTGAGCTGGGCAGAGGGTGCAGGAGGGGGTGCAAGGGCGTGCATGGGCGGGGGATGCAGAAGGGGGGTGCTGGGCCATGCGTGGGTGCAGGAGGGCGTGCATGGGCAGGGCATGCAGGAGAGGGGGTGCTGAGCTGCGCAGGGGGTGCAGGAGGGGGCGCAAGGACGCGCATGGGTGGGGGATGCAGGAGGAGGGTGCAGGAGGGGGATACAAAGACATGCGTGGGTGGGGGGTGCGGAAGGGGGATGCCAAGGATGCACGTGGGACAGGGGATGCAGGAGGGGGGTGCTGAGCCGTGCAAGGGCTGCGTGAGGGGGATGCAAGGACATGTGTGGGTGGGGGATGCAGGAGGGGGGTGCTGGGCTTTGTGTGGGGTGTAGGGACACACATGGGTGGGGGATGCAGGAGGGAGATTGCAGAAGAGGGGTGCTGAGCTGGGCAGGGGGTGCAGGAGGGGATGCAAGGCCACCCGTGGGTGGGGCTGCAGGAGGGGGACGCTGGGCTGTGCGTGGCTGAGGGTGCAGGAGGACGGTGCTGAGCTGTGCCAGGGAGACGCAAAGCCATCCCTGGGCAGGAGGCGCAGGATCCTGGGGCTGCACACCGGGGGAGTGTGGGAGAGCTGTGTGTAGGGTGCTGGGTCACGCTGGGGGGGTGCTGAGGAGAGCTGGGTGCTGGGGTGGGTGGGACAGGCGGGAGAGGCGTTGGTGGTGGGGGTGGTTGTTTGGCAGGAGAAGGCGGCAGCCTGGCACGAGGCAGTGCCTGGGCCGCTGTGTGGCAGCCTCTCCTGTCCCTCGTCCCAGGCCAACGATGCCTGCAAGTGCAATGGCTGGAAGAACCCCAACCCTCCCACCGCTCCCCGCATGGACCTGCAGCAGCCGGTGACCAACCTGAGTGAGCCCTGCCGGAGCTGTGGCCATGCGCTGGGTAACCCCCGCGGGGCGCCCGGGACTCCCCCAGGGAGGGGAAGCAGTGCTGACCCCCCCCCCCCCCCCCCCCCCGGTCTCACTGCGGCTTTCTCTCTGCCACAGCGGACCACGTGTCCCACCTGGAGAACGTCTCAGAGGAGGAGATCAACCGGTTGCTGGGCATGGTGGTGGATGTGGAGAACCTCTTCATGTCGGTGCACAAGGAGGAGGACACGGACACCAAGCAGGTGTATTTCTACCTGTTCAAGGTGCGTCTGGGGCTGGGCACGCTGCGCAGGGGTCCCTCGGCATCGCTGGGGAGTGGGGGCTGCTGTCCCGCTGCTTATCCTCTGCCTGCTCTGCCGGGAGCTGTGGGCTGTGGCTGTGACCTGTCCCACCAGCCCAGCTGGAGACCTGAAATGCCCACCCTGTCCTGGGAGCAACTGCTCTCCTGGCCCTGAATTCCCCCAGGAGGGAGGTTTCCAGGGAAGAAACGTCTGTGCCCCGGGATGGACCCCAGCACTTTCCTGGCTGCGTAAATCGGTGCAGCCCCGCAGCAGCGTTCTGCCGCTTCTGCTGCTCGTGGTGTGCCTGCTTCTTGGGACCGCAGTAACCGTGTCCCACGGTGTCTTCCCAGCTCCTGCGGAAGTGCATCCTGCAGATGAGCCAGCCTGTGGTCGAGGGGTCCTTGGGGAGCCCCCCCTTTGAGAAACCAAACATTGAGCAGGTGAGGCCGCTGTCAGGCTCGCGCGTTGCACTGATGTCTTGTCCTTTTGCTGCTCTTGCTGGGTCCCCCCCTCTTTGGGGGCAGCACGGAAGGGTCTGGCACAGCACCGGCACCCCTCCACCGCCCCTTCCCCTCCCCAGGGAGTCCTGAACTTCGTGCAGTACAAGTTCAGCCACTTGCCGCCCAAGGAGCGGCAGACCATGTATGAGCTCTCCAAGATGTTCCTGCTCTGCCTCAACTACTGGAAGCTGGAGACGCCATCCCAGTTCCGGCAGCGCTCCCAGAACGATGATGTGGCCACCTACAAGGTCAACTACACCAGGTGAGGGTGGGAGAGGGTCTGAGCCAGCCAGTCTGGGGGTCTGCCCACCCCTCTCGCCCCTGTGTGGGGCTGACCCCCGACACCCGGGGTCTTCCCCTCTCCCACATAAGGAGAGCAGGCGTCCAGGGCGGGGACTGCTTCCAAATAACATCGGCTGTGACCCCCCTGGACACCTCCTCCCCGCGTCTGCTCCCAGCAGTGCATTCCCAGGTGGGATGCGGGTGCTCTGGGGTCGCTGGTCCCAGCCCTGTCACTGGAGCGTGTTCATCTCCTAGGTGGCTGTGCTACTGCCACGTGCCGCAGAGCTGCGACAGCCTTCCCCGCTACGAGACCACCCACGTCTTTGGGCGCAGCCTCCTGAAGTCCATCTTCACGGTCACCCGCCGGCAGCTGCTGGAGAAGTTCCGGGTGGAGAAGGACAAGCTGGTGCCGGAGAAGCGGACGCTGATCCTCACCCACTTCCCCAAGTAGGTGCCCGAGGCGGGGGTGGCTGCTGTGCTGCTGAGGGGGTTCTCCTCTCTCGGGGCACTCGCACACCAAGTGTGACCCCCTGTGCTCCCTGTGGCGTGCGGAGCCGTGGGGCTCTGCGTGCCCGGCACCTGCTCGCCAGCCGACGTGCCGCTCCCTGCCAGGTTCCTGTCCATGCTGGAGGAGGAGATCTATGGTGAGAACTCTCCGATCTGGGAGGCGGATTTCACCGTGCCGGCTGCGGAGGGTGCCCAGCTGGTGTCTCGCCCAGGTATCTCGGGGAGCAGCTCCCCCGCCTCAGGGGCTGTAGGATAAAGGACCGAGGTGTGGGTGAGCTGGTGGTGGGGCTGCCATAGCACGGCGACTGCTCTCTGGCAGTCATGGTCATCGTTGGTCTCTTCCAGCCGCAGTCAGCACCGTCGCTGTGCCCACCACTCCGCTCTTCAGCAAGAAGCTCAGCAACAGCAGCTCTGCCACGAGCATGGACACCAGCACACCAGAGCCACTGCCAGGTAGGGCCGGCGTGTGCCCGGTGCCGGGGGGCTGGGACCTTCCTTGGTCCCTCCCGGTGCAGGATGTGCCGCTCTGCTCCACAAACCAGGGGAGAAGCGGAAGCTGCCTGAGAGCCTGACGCTGGAAGACGCCAAGCGGATCCGTGTCATGGGGGACATCCCCATGGAGCTGGTGAACGAGGTCATGCTGACCATCACGGACCCCGCTGCCATGCTGGGCCCTGAGGTACATGGTGGGGGGCACTGGGGTGGCACTGGTGCCCTCCAGGGCCCGCAGAGCTGCTTTCTTGGTGTGCCGGGGCTTGGCTGGCCCCCCTCACCGCGGAGGGTGTGCCGTGGCCAGTGAAACCCCCCGTGCCCCCTCAGACCAGCCTGCTGTCGGCAAACGCGGCGCGGGATGAGACGGCCCGGTTGGAGGAGCGCCGCGGCATCATCGAGTTCCACGTCATTGGCAACTCGCTCTCGCAGAAGTCCAACAAGAAGATCCTGATGTGGCTGGTGGGCTTGCAGAACGTCTTCTCGCACCAGCTGCCCCGCATGCCCAAGGAGTACATCACTCGCCTCGTCTTCGACCCGTGCGTGGCCGGTGGGCTTGGGGGGGGACTGGCGGGGGGTCTCCCCTCTCACCTTCGGCTGTGCTGCTTGCAGGAAGCACAAGACCCTGGCGCTGATCAAGGATGGCCGAGTAATTGGGGGGATCTGCTTCCGCATGTTCCCCACCCAGGGCTTCACGGAGATCGTCTTCTGCGCCGTCACGTCCAACGAGCAAGTGAAGGTGAGAGCAGGGGGGGGGGGGGTGGGCACGGCACGGCGTGGGGTCCCCGGCAGCCCAGTGTGGTGGCTGCAGAGGGGGGAGGAGTGGGGTGATGGGTGGGGGCCATTGGGGGCAGGATGGTCTCACTGGGGGTGTCCCAACCCTTGGGGTAGCCAGACCCGCTCAGCACTGGCCGTCCCTGAGCGACAGCAACTGCTCTGGGCCATCTTCCAGCTGCATATGTCCGCGGGTGGGAGGGGGCCCTGCGTCCTGCCTGGGGGTGTGTGGGGGGTCCCTGTCTCACGGTGGCTCCCACAGGGCTACGGGACGCACCTGATGAACCACCTGAAGGAGTACCACATCAAGCACAACATCCTCTACTTCCTCACCTACGCGGACGAGTATGCCATCGGCTACTTCAAGAAGCAGGTGGGCTCCTTGCCCCGAGCCGGCTCCCTTGGCCGTCCTGCCCCCTGCCCCCTCCCACCTACCCTCTCCCTCCTAGGGCTTCTCCAAGGACATCAAAGTCCCCAAGAGCCGCTACCTGGGCTACATCAAGGACTACGAGGGGGCGACGCTGATGGAGTGTGAGCTGAACCCCCGCATCCCCTACACCGAGCTCTCCCACATCATCAAGAAGCAGAAGGAGGTACGTCCCCGCAGGTCAGCGCTTGGGAACCGTCCTGTGCATCCCCCCTGGGCCCAGGCTCGTGCAGCAGAGAGGGGACACTGCGGACAGCGTTTATGGTGGCCGGGGTTGGCTCTGGCCCTGGGCAGTGGGTGCAGTCGGTGCTCTGGGCCCGTGGGGTCCCGTGTCACAGTTTGTCCCCCTGGAGTGTCCTGCGGTCCCTGCTCACCTCCCACCCCCCCTTCCTGCCACAGATCATCAAGAAGCTGATTGAGAGGAAGCAGGCACAGATCCGCAAGGTCTACCCTGGCCTGACCTGCTTCAAGGAGGGTGTGCGGCAGATCCCCATTGAGAGCGTCCCTGGCATCCGTGAGTCCTCCGGCTTCTGGCGGGGAAGGGCTGTGTGGCAGGAGGGCTCTGTCCTCCCTCGCCTGCGGGCGTGAGGCGGATGTGGTGATGTTGACCCTTGATTTTCAGGAGAAACGGGGTGGAAACCGCTGGGGAAGGAGAAGGGGTGAGTGCTGCATAGGGGGGTGGGTGTCCCGCAGGAGCTGGGCAGCCTGGGCTCGGCTCGGGCTGCTCCTCGCTCCCAGAGGTGGCCCAGTACGGGGATGGGGAGGTGAGAGCGCTGGGATGGGGAGAGGCTGCCCACCCTGGGCTGACGCACTGGTTTTGTCCTGCAGAAAAGAGCTGAAGGATCCGGACCAGCTCTACAACACCCTGAAGAACCTCCTGGCCCAGATCAAGGTGTGGGGAGGAGGGGACCCTCTGCTCTAGGGTGCCTATCACCCCCCCAACCATCCGAACTGCCTCCCCTGGGACAAGGCTGTGCCCCGGGGGGGTGGGTGGGGTGACCCAGGCGGGACCCCATGTGCGGGGTAGGCAGGGGCTACCTGCCCCCTCCCCCCACCGCAACCTGCCCCCCACCCTCTCCCCAGACCCACCCCAGCGCGTGGCCCTTCATGGAACCTGTGAAGAAGTCAGAGGCACCAGACTACTACGAAATCATCCGCTTCCCCATCGGTAGGTGGCTGTGCCTGGGGCAGGATGGGGGAGGGAGGGCTGCAGCCCCCCCCCCCCGGCTCTGGGTGTCGTGGCTGGGGGTGACAGGGTGCTGGGAGCCCTAGGACAGTCCAGGAGAGAGGAACGAGTTGGGAACCTCAGCCGGTGTCCAGCTCCATAGCTGGGGGGTGCAGAGGCGTTGGGGGGAGGGGGCCCTGACCCTTCCCTACCCGCAGACCTGAAGACCATGACCGAGCGCCTGAAGAACCGCTACTACGTCACCAAGAAGCTGTTCATCGCTGACCTGCAGCGCATCATCACCAACTGCCGCGAGTACAACCCCCCTGACAGCGACTACTGCAAGTGTGCCAACACCCTGGAGAAGTTCTTTTACTTCAAGCTCAAAGAGGGGGGGCTCATCGACAAGTAGGGGAGATGGCGTGCCCCCCCTTTGGCCACTGCTCCCCCCCGCACCTTCCCCAGGAGGGACAGGGCTGCCCGTGGGACTTGGCCCCGCTCCGTGGGCAGGGGCTGCTGGAGGGTTTGGTGCTGCTGAGCAGCCTGGGGGAGCTGAGCCTTCTGTCTGGGGGCGCGAGGGGAGAAGGGGGTGGCCAGTGCTTCTATCCCCGAGCTGCTGGCTGCCTCCCCGGGGGAGTGTGAGCAGCGGGGCTGGAGCTGCCCCATCGGGGTCTGCCAGGGGCAGCGCTGAGCTCCTGCCTCTCCCCGGGCTCCGGGAGCCCCCTGGCACCGGCACCGGCACTTCCCTCCTCCCCGGGGTCGTGCCTTCTGCCCCGGCTCTCTGCCGCAGGGCAGGGGCACACAAGTGCTTTGGTTTTCTGCTTCCGTCCGCGTGCGGGCAGCCCCTGCCCCTCTTCTTGAATGTAGGGCAGGGCTCAGCCCTGCCCAGCCCGGGCTCTGGGCAGAGATGCTGCTCGTGGTCCAGGGTCGTGCTGTGAGGGGGGCCTCTGCCCCTGTGCCCCCCAGCTCCTGCTGCCTCTCTCAGCTCTTCCCTCCCCCTGCTGCTGCTCTGGCTCCTCTGGCTGCCCCCGCTGCTCCTCTGGCTCCCGGGGCGGGGGGCGGCCTGTTCCCCCCCTTTGGCCCCAGCTGAGAGCCAACCTCTGCCCCTGGGTCTGGGGTCAGCTCCTGCTCATGCCCCCTCCTTGCTGCCCCTTCCTCGCACCTCGCAGGCCCTGTTCCCCCTGTGCCCGCGTGGGCCCTGGGCTGGGGTGTGCCTGTCCCCAGCACTGACGTGTCCCCCCGTCTCGCTCGGTCGCCTGCTGCCTCCCCCCCGCCCTGCTGTGGCTGTGTGGGTGCTGGTGGTGCTCCGTGGCTCGCTGGCCTTGCTGGGGTGGCACCAGCCCCGTCTGCCCGTTCCCCACCGCCCCTTCCCCTTGACTGTTGTTATGTTTATTGGGGTTTTTTTTTGGTTTGGTTTTGTTTTGTTTTGTTTTTTTTTAAATAAACGTCCTTGTGCAGACCCAGCTGCATCCTCCGCTCTGGCCCCACAGCGTTGGCACCCGTGGGTGCGGGGGGGTAGTTGGGGGCGGGAGGGACGGGAGCAGCTCGGGGGTGTGTGTGTCAGAATGCAGAGAGCCGCTGGGCCGAACTGGGGTGCACAGTGGTGCGCTGGGGGCCCGGCCGGGACCAGCGTGTACGGGGGGTGGGGGGTGTACCGAGGCGGCTGCGGGAGCTCCGTCCGCTTTCGGTTTCGGTTTCTGGCCGGGGCCGGGGCTCCCCGGGGGGGGTCCCGGGCTGCTGCGGGCCGGGCAGGCACCGGGGGGGAATGGCGGGGGGACGGCGGGGTCGCGGGCAGCGCGGCTCAGCCCCGCTCGGTTCGCCCCGGCCCGACCCCGCTGCCCGCCCGCTCCCGCTCCCGGTCCCGCTCCCGCGGCCGGCGGGGCCCCCCCTCGCCGGGGCTCCGTCAGGACGCGCCGCCCCCGGTTTCGTTTCCCGGCCGGGCCCGTCCCCGGCGGCGGCAGCGGAGCGCGATGGAGCTGCGGCGGTACCAGCGGGAGGCGGTGGGTCCGGCGCTGCGCGGCCGCAACAGCATCGTGTGGCTGCCCACGGGCGCCGGCAAGACCCGCGCCGCCGTCCACGTCTGCCGCCAGCACCTGGCGAGCCGGCGGGGCGGCAGGGTGGCCGTGCTGGTCAACAAGGTGCCCCCCCGAGCCCGCTCCCCTGCCCCGGGGGTAACGGGGCGGCAGCGCCCGCCGGTCACCGGCTCCCGGGCGGTGGTCGCGGGCGGTGGTCGCGGGCCGGAGCTGAGCGGGGTCTGCGGGCGCAGGTGCACCTGGTGGACCAGCACGCCAAGAAGGAGTTCAGCGTGCTGCAGAAGGACTTCAGGGTGACAGCCATCAGCGGCGACAGCAGCCACAAGTCCTTCTTCGCCTGCGTGGTGAAGCAGAGCGACATCGTCATCTGCACGGCCCAGATCCTGCAGAACGCGCTGGTCAGCGAGGAGGAGGACACACGTGTGGAGCTGACGGGTGGGTGCGGGACCCCCAGTGCTGCTCTCCCCACAGCCGGGCTGGGGTGGCACTGCCCCGTCCGAGCCCCCGCCGCGGCTCACCCCGCTCCCCTCCCTCGCCTGGCGCAGATTTCTCGCTGCTGGTGATAGATGAGTGCCACCACACGCACAAGGAAGCTGTCTACAACAAAATCATGCTGAATTACCTCCAGCGCAAGCTCAGTGGGCAGCAGGACCTGCCGCAGGTCCTGGGCCTGACGGCGTCCCCCGGTACTGGGGGGGCAACCTCCTTCGAGGGGGCAGTAGAGCACATCCTGCAGGTGGGTCCTGCGCCGAGACAGGGTGCGACGGCCCCGCGCACAGCTTCCCCTGGGGTGTAGCGCGGTGTCCCTTGGGGTGGGCACTGATAACCCGGTGTGCAGGCGCTGGGCAGCTCAGCAGTGCGGGGAGACACCCCCAAACTCGCTGGGGTGCCAGCGAGCACCACGCAACGTGTCGCCCTGTGCTGCTGGGGCTCAGGGCTGGAAGCGGGGTCTCGCCCTCTCAGATATGTGCCAACCTGGACACCGAGACAATCACGTCGGCACAGGAGGAGCTGCAGCAACTGCAGAGCCACGTCCCCCAGCCCAGGAAGCAGTATGACCTGTGCCAGGAGAGAGCGCAGGTGAGGTGGGGGGGGGGCCGTGTCCCTCCGTCCCCTGAGCACAGGCCAATCTGAGGAATCGCTTCACCCGGAGCTTTGGGGTGGGGGGATCCTGCAACCCTCCGTGTCCTGCTGCGCAAACAGCCCCCAACCCTGGGTGAAGCGCTCTGGGCTGCGCCTCTGAGGCTGTCTGGAGCAGCATCCCCAATTCCTCGGGTCCTGAGCCCCCCTCTGCTCCCAGGACCCCTTTGGCGAGCGGCTGAAGAAGGTGATGGAGCGAATCCACCAGTACATGGAGATGCCCAGCCTGCTGCAGGACTTTGGCACGCAGGTTTATGAGCAGCGTATCGTGGAGCTGGAGAAGACAGGTGAGGAGGTGGCAGTGTGGGTGCGGCGGGGCAGAGCCAGCAGCGGCGGGGCTGGGCTGTGACCGTGGTGCGCCCCATCCTTCGCCAGCGGCGGAGACGTTTTGTCGCAAGACGCGGGTGTGCGCGCTCCACCTGCGCAAGTACAACGATGCTTTGCTGATCAACGACACGGTGCGGATGATCGATGCCTTCCAGTGCCTCCAGCAGTTCTACGCTGCCGAGCGGGACACGAAGGACCCCACCGAACAGTTCCTCACCGCCACATTTGAGGGTAATGGAGGGGTCTGGGGGAGGTTGGTGCCAGCTGCATTTTGGGGGGTAGGGACCCCTTGTGACACCCCACTCGCCCGCACAGAGAACAGGACGAGCCTGCAGGCGCTCGCCCGGGACCGGCGCTACGAGAACCCCAGGCTGGGCAAGCTGGAGGAGATCCTGCGGGAGCACTTCCAGCCCCTGAGTACTTCTCATGGCATTGTCTTCACCAAGACCCGGCAGAGCGCGCACAGCCTGCTCAGCTGGCTGCAGGACACGGCTGCGCTCTGCGGGCAGCACATCAGGGCTGCCGTCCTCACCGGCGCCGGCTACAGCAACCAGACCAGGCACATGACGCAGGTGAGCGGTGGGTGGGAAGGAGCCGGACCCCTCTCTGCACAGTTTGTGGGTGCTGCGGGTGCTGCCAGGGGCTCGGAGCACTACACAGCTGAAACTTCGCCCCCTCTTTCCCCCCAGAAGGAGCAGCAGGACGTGATCAAGCTGTTCCGCGAGGGAGCCCTCAACCTGCTCTTCTCCACCAGCGTGGCCGAGGAGGGCCTGGATATCCCCGAGTGCAACATCGTGGTCCGCTACGGGCTGATGACCAACGAGATCGCCATGATGCAGGTAGCTGTCGGGGCTCCCTCTGGCTGCTCTGCCCGGCCCCATGTAGGGTGCAGCTTGCCAGGATGCCCCAAAGCCAGAGGGGTGGGACACGGGGGGCTCTCGCATGCCCCGTGCCCGCTGGCAGCTCCCTGGGGATGAGCCCAGCCCCCGGCAGAGCGTCTCCTTGGGGAGGCACAGCGGGGTGCAGAGAGTGGATCCATCCTCGCGGGGTGGCACGGAGAGGTGTGTGGGGGGGCGCCATTCCCTCCTGTGCCAACTGCAGCGTTTGGCCCTTCTGCTGCAGGCCCGGGGCCGTGCCCGTGCCGAGAACAGCGTCTACTCGGTCCTCGCCAAAGCCAACAGCAGAGAGGTCTCCCGTGAGCTGCTCAACGAGGACCTCGTGGAGCTCATGGAGAGGGCGATCAGAGTGGTGCAGGCCATGCCCGAGCAGGAGTACCTCCTCAAGGTGAGTGCTGGGCGCTGCCCTGAGCACCAGGAGGGCCAGGCAGCACCTGCCCACGTCTGCTGCGTGGGCACGGCCCTCTGCGCCCTGCATTGGGCCGCCTGCTCTCCCCTCGGGGCACCACCGGCTCCTGGGAGGGGGCAGCAGCAGGTGGATGGGGCAGTGCATGTCCATCCTGTCCTGCCCGTCCCGCTCTGCCCATCCTGCCGTGCGGCTTGCGCTCTGGGACGATGCATCACCCCGTGGCTGTGTGTCTTGCTGTGTCTGCTGTCTGTCTGTACCCGCTGACCCCCATCCTCCCCCCCCACCCCCTGCAGATCAGGGAGCTGCAGCGCGTCGCGGTTGCCAGCTGGCTGATGAAGGAGGCCAGGATCAGCGAGAGGCGGCAGCTGCACGACCCAAACACTGTTTACCTCTATTGTGTCAACTGCAACGTGGCGGTGTGCTGCGGCAGCGACATCCGCACCGTGGAGGGCATGCACCACGTTAACATCAACCCCAACTTCGGGTAGGAGCTGGGGGCTGGCGGGGGCAGGCAGAGCCCGGCTCTCAGGGGATGCTCACAGGAGCTGCCACACTCTCCACCCGGGACAGGCAGGGGGTGGCAGCAGCCTGCTGCCAGCTCTTCCTTGGGGACCCCGGTCCAGGGAGGTCGTGGGGGCTTTGTAGGACTGCGTGAGTTCGGTAGCACACCCGTTTCTCTCTGTCCCCTTCCTTGCAGGTTGTATTACAGAGTTTCCTCTGGGAAACTACAGTTCACGCGGACTTTCAAGGACTGGGAGCCCGGCTGCCGCATCGTGTGCAGTGGGTGCAGCCAGGTGAGCGCAGCACGCGGGGTGCCCCCATGGCTGCAGCCCAGTCCCTGCTGGAGGGGCAGGAGGGGCCCTGCCTTGTGCCCCAGCTCCTGGCTGAGGGATGGAGCACATGCCCGGGAGATGTGTGTGCTGCAGATGTGGGACATGGACATGGGCAGCTGTCTCCAAAGGGGGACGTACCCTGGGAGCAAGGAGCTGGCTCCATCCTGGGTGTGCGTGGTCCTGCAGCCCAGGGATGCTGCGCCGCGGGCTGCATGACTGTCCCCTCTTTGCCCACACAGGATTGGGGAATGGAGATGATTTACCGGCAGGTGAAGCTGCCCATCCTCTGCATCAAAAACTTCGTGGTGGAGACGCCAGCTGAAAAGAGGAGGTACAAGAAGTGGAGCGCCGTGACATTCCCCGTCAAGGAGTTTGACTACCTGGAGTACTGCTCCAGCACCCACGGCCAGTCCTTCTAGCGCAGGCTCTGCTCAGATGATGACTTCCCATGCCACGTCCTGGGACAGTGGGACCCTTCCCATCGCCATGGACCATGCAGACAGAGCCAAGGCTCACTCCTCTTTTCATCACTGCATGGAGCTGCCGCAGCACATCCCTTGCTAGAGACTGTGACTGCAGGAGGAGGCTTTGTTGTGCCCATGCAGAAGGGACGAGACACGGGGATGGGAAAGCACCCGAACCCTTCCCTGCCCACTGGCAACTGCTCCTCGTGCCACTGCCTTCCTCTCCTGCCCCCCAGCGCTGCCGTGCTCCAGGGGGTCTCCACCTCTGGTACGCTGACCTGCCAAGTGAACCATGGGCCCAGTACATGGCCCAATGTTTCTCTATCAGCCTCCCGCCTGCTTTGCGAGTTCGACAGTCCTCCACTAAAAAAGTTTGGGTGTGCTGGGAGCGAGGGAAGTGTTGGCAGTTTCATTCATCACGAGAGCTCACTGGGAACTGGCAGGTTTGATGTGGGACAGCCCTCGCACCAGAGCTGGACCACCCCATCGCCTGCTGGAGAGCCAGATCCCCCCGCGCACCACACTGCCAGCACAGGGCTCCCCAGGGGGGCACCCGCGAGTGCACGTGTGGGGCTGCCCCAGTCCCACCCCTCCCTGCAGGCAGTGTCCTGAGCCACCCACCTCGCCCACCCACCCGAGACCAAACCTTCCCATGGCCCAGAAGGAGCCTCAGCCCCTCGGGGTCGGCTCAGCCCTGCCGGGACGCAGCCTGGCGCTGCCGGAGGGTTTGACCTTCTGGCGGCGATGAGAGCGCTGCTGAGGCTGGAGCGGGGAGTCACCCTGCCCGGGCGCGGGGACGGGGTCCTGTGCCCCTTCCCCGGGAGCTCCGGGTGGCCCCGCGGGGCTCTGTGGGCTCAGCGGGGGGGACGGGGCTCGCCGGTCCCCTTGCTCCAAGCCGGGGGGGCTGAGGGAGCCGCAGGGCTCGCGGCAGGACCCCGGGCCGGCCTCGGGCGGGGGGGTTCGGTGGCGGGGGGGGTTCGGTGGCGGGGGGGGTTCGGTGCCGGGGGCGCGGGCACCCCGCGGCCGGGCCGGACCGGGAAGCTGCGGCCGCGGCTGCCGCGTCCCCCCCGACGTGCTCTCCCGACGACGGTCGCTAGAGGGAAGCCCCGGCCCGGCCCGGCCGCGGGAGGAGGGCGATGCCCGGGGAGGCGGGGGGATGCTCGGCCGGAGCCCGGCCGGCGGCGGGGAGGCTGCGGCGCTCGTCCCCGCCGCTCCGTGCCCGCCGCTGCCCCGCGGGATGCGGCCACGCGTGTCGGTACCGGCCCGGGGACGTCCCGCTCCGGTAAGCGGCGCGGCTGCTCGGCGGGTTCCGGGGTCGCTCCGGGGGGCCCGCGCTGTGTCCGAGCTCCCAGCTCGGTTCCGCGGGGCGCAGGAGCTCCCGCGAAGGGCGAGGGGCGGCTTTTCCACCGGGCACCGGTGGCGGCGGGCGCAGGCGGGGGGACACCGCAGCCCCCGCGTGGTCTCTGCCCCGAACCCGGCCGCTCTCTGGGCAGCCACCCCTGCGACCTGCGCCTGGCGGGGCTCCTCGCCCGTGGGCCGCTGCCGGCGGTGATGCCCGGCGAGGACGAGGCTGGCAGCAAGCGTGCCGCTCCTGCCTGACTTTGAAGGCAGCGGCTCCTGCCGTAATGAGGCATAGCCCAGTTTCAGGTGGAGTTAGCCCCCGGGGAAACACAAAATCAAACTCCTGTTCATCAGAAACTGGGTAACGAGGCCGTTTGAGTTATTTGCAGCTCTCTGTGGGCTGGGATGGCCTCCTCAGCCTCTCCCCAGGCAGAATCCCTCCTGCAGGGACCCCAGATCCTATTGCTAAGCTCAAATTGCCCTGATTTGTGCTCGGAGAATCCAGGCTGTGAGTTAACTTGATGGGTGCCTGCAGCACTGGGTGGTACAGTTCCTTACCAGCCTAGATGGATCCGTTTGTCCACTTTGGTGCCCAAAGCCAGAATTTCTGCAACATTGATCCAAACTTGCTCATTTTTGAGGCTATGCCCCTCACCCCACAGGATATGGGGCCAGGACAGCATCGCTCTGTGGGGCTCTGGGGGTTTTGCAAGTGGCTCTGCACCCAGCCTCTGCTTGTTCCTCCCTGTGCATCTCTGCTTTAACCCCTGCCCCATCTGGCTTCTCCTTCCCGGGGGCTCGGTCACCTTGGGCCTGGCAGCACGGAACAGCTGAGCTGCAGCGATCGGTGCAGCGACCTTGGCTGCTGTCCTTCAGAGCCGGCATCCTTCAGAGCCGGCCTCGCGTGGCTGCGTCCCAGGCTGCCCGTTGCCGGGCCAGCCCGAGTGAGGGTGTGGGGACATGCATCTCTGTGACCCCCGTTAACCCCCCCTGGCTGTCGGGGCAGCCACCTCCGAGTGGAGTGCACTGTCGCTGCATCCCTCAGCGCAGGGCAGGGGCAGTGGCTGCTGCCCTCTCATCAGCCATTCAGGTCGCTCCTGCATCGATCGGGTCCGGAGCGTGCTGATAAACCACCTTTGGAGCCACAGGGACCCGGGGAGGCTGAAAGTCCGTGTCTGACCGGATCCAAGTGCCGCGGGGCTGCCTGAGTGCGTCCCCAGCACGCTCCTGGCAGGCTCTCCCCGTGCACTGGCACTGCATCTTCGCTTTGCACCACTCATCCTCCCCTGTGGTTCTCACCCCTGGCTGGAGGGGGTCCCTCTGCTCCCCCCCCCCCCAAGCCCAGGGATAGACTCCCCTAAGGGGGCTGCCCCCTGCCCTGTGCCACCCCTCTCCCTCCTCTCTGTGCACAGCGTGCCCGTGCCTCCACGGAGAGCGACAGACGTACCCGGCCCTTCGGGCAGCGCCGGGCAGGCTTGTCCTGTGATTAAACCAGCCTGAAGCCCCATTTCATCACTCCAACTGCCCTGTCAATAGCCGGGCATCCGAGAGGGCTGCTGGACTGGTTCTTGAGCACTGATACATCTCCTGTCAATAACCTCTGGATTTAAGTCTGTGGCTCGGAGCATCTTTGCTTATCTCAGCTCCCCGGCTCCCCGAAGCACTTACGTTCCCAGCCATGGTAACTCCCTGCCTGTTAGTGGAGACAGGCACCATTAGCGCCGCAGCAAACAGCTGCTGCAGCGAGTTTTGCTGGCACAAGTGCGGTGAAGGTGTTTTCCACCTGCTCTTGCAGGTGAGCGTCCCGTGGGCTGCCGGGCCGGGGCTTGGCGTGGGGACGGGCATGGCCCCAGGAGCACCACGTCCTCCTTCCCCAGCACCCCTCATGCCTCCGGCAGCCGTGTGTGCTCACAGACCTCTCCAGAGCCAGGGCAATGCGACGATTTATTTTTATACAGCCCATTTCATTTATCATCAGTGCATCAGAAAGCGACAATTCACCTTTCAATGCACCAGCTGAAAAAAACCCGGCTCCACTCCGCTTGGCAGCCCCTCAGGTTGGCCCTTTCCCGAGGCTGGGTGTTTAGCAGAGACTTAGGGCTCAATCTATTCGGCTTATCGAAAAGTAGCCTCAGATGTGACTTGATTACAGTGTGCAAGTACCTTCCCAGGGAGAAAACTGCCGGGTATTAAAGGGCTCTTTAACTTAGCTGAGAGAGGAATAATAAGAACTGAGGGCTTGGAGGTAAAGTCAGACAAATTGAAACTCAAACGCAGGCGCAGGTCTGCGGCAGGGAGGGCGCAGGACCCCTGGGCGCCCTCCTCAAAGCGATGCCCTGGATGGACCGTGGGTGCCCGGGTCTGGGGGTCCTGACCCTGCGGCTCCGGCCCCGCTCGGATGCGGCCTTGGGCAGCAGCAGGATGAGTCAGGAGGCATCGTGGGCGAGGGCGATGGGGGACTGAATTTTGCTTCCCAGGCACATCTGAAAGTCTCGCTGTCGCGTGGTATCTCTGCCGGAGCCTGGGAGCACGTCAGCCCCCGAGGTGACCTTTCCCGGGACAGCTGGAGCCGCCCTCTCTGCACCAGAGGAAATTCCAGCCTGGTGAAAACTGCCCATCGTGGAGGAACTCGATCCTGGAAACCAAAAGCCCTCTCCCCACGCTGCTCCTGCCCCCCCTCCCCTCTCCTCTGCTGCCGCGAGGCTGTGGGAGCCCACAGAGCACGCGGGAACGTCCCCGTCTTGCTCCGCTCCGCTGTCCCCGCGACCAATGGCTGCACGTCTACCGATTCCCCGCCGGGAGTTAATCTCGACTGTTAGCATGTCAGGTTGCCGGCGGATTAAACAAGGGGATTAGCATCAAACAATTTCCCTCCCGCCCCAAGCGGGGAGGCAGGAAATATAATCACTGTGGTTTTATTCTGCTTAGGCTAAAAAAGCTCCCTGGCATGTGGCCGGGCGATGCCAGCCGTGCCGGTGGCACAGGGGGGCACGTGCCCAGGGCGCCGCGGCAGCAGCAGTGCCTCTGTCGCACACAGGTCCCTGCCGGCACCATGACGGGGGTGCCAAGACCAGGGGCTGCTCGTTCCGGGGGGCGCGGGGAGGTGTCCCTGCTGGGTGGCACTGGTGTCACCGCAGCAGCCTGTGCCCAGGGGGTGGGTGCAGTCACAGCTGGGTCAGACCAAGCCGATGCCCAGCCCTGAGGGGTGCGTGTCCTCAGGGGCAGCAATGGCCTCGGCAGGGCACAGCCCGCCCCGAGAAGCTGCCCACCAGCCTGGGGCTGACCTGCCGGGCTCAGAGCAGGGGCTGCAGCCGTTCATTAAATGCCCCCCCCAGGAGGGCACAGAAGCCGGGGCTGAAGCGGGGGGCTCCCAGCCCCCAGGCAGCGACTGAGCCGCCCCAGCCCCTTCCTCCCGGCCTGGCTCAGCCGTGGACGGCAGAGGATGGAACAGCCCTCGCAGGTGCGAAAGCAAATCCATCTTCCCAACAGCTCCCAGACTCCGGAGCCGGGGGACGGTGACGCAGCTCTGCTCCAACGCCTGCGGTGCTGCAGCCTTGCCAGCTTTCATCCCGAGCTTCCTCCCCGCCTGCGATCACAAGATCCACCGTCAGCACCGCGGCGCAGCACTGCCCTCTCAGCCACTATATGAAAAGTGAAATAAACCCTCTAATCCCGAGCGTGCGTTTGATCAAACGGACTCGCGCAGCTCTGGCGGGGGGCAGGGGCAGAGCCGGCCCCGTGCTCGGCGCAGAGACTCGACATCCCTTTGGACCAAAGTGCCGCGGGGAGCAGCCGGCCTCACATCCCCGCGTCCTCTTTGGCCCAAATCTCCTCTGTCCCCGGAGGTTACTCGGCCGCTTTCATCTGAGGAGCATTTCCAGGGCGGCCGTGTCCCCGCTCAGCCGAGGAGGAGGATGGGGCCGTCGCTGAGAGCTGGTGGCGGTGGGCCGCGGGCTGCAGAGGGGCCGGTGCCCGGGGGGCTCCGCACGGCGCTGCCTGGGGGAGCACTGCCCCGGTGGCCCGGCAGCGGCGGGTGGGCTGGTGGGGGGCTGCGAGGAGGGGCAGCGCAGTCGTCCGCTTCCTCATCAGATGGCGGAGAGCAGCAGAAACCCCACAGAGACCTCCCCCCGCGGCCCCCGGGGCTCCAGGTCTGAGGTGGTGCGGGGGGTCCTGCCCCAGAGGGGAGATGCTGCTGGGGGATTGCCTAGGGGGATTTGCCATGTGTCTCCTTCTCCTCCAGCCATGGGCTGCCTGCTTCTCCCTGACTCGAGACAGGACCCGGTGAACCCATGGGCTGCTCCCCCGCAGCAGCACTGGTGAGATGCGCTCCTCTCCCTGCAGCTGCCTCCCCTGTGTACACCCCGGGGCCAAACCGCCCTGTCCCCTGCCAGAGGGACGGCTCTCCCGCCTCTCCGGGCTCGCTGCTTTTAGGGAAACTCATGGGAACCCCCTTGCCCTAAGACCAGCCAACCGCCTGAAATTGTCCAAAAGGTCCTGGGCAGGCGCCAATGCGCGGGCAGATGCTGCTCCTGCACACGCGCCTCGCTTTTCTGCGAAGCCGGGCTAAAAATATTGTCTTGGGGCTGTGCGGCGAAAGACGGGGCAGATCCTCAGCTGCTGGAAGCCCGAGTGATTTACAGCCCGTGGCCCGTGCGGGATCCCAGCCCCGCTGTCCCTGGGGCTGCGCAGGGGCAGGGACGTTCCCGGCACGCGGCACCCGGGGCCGGGGCACGTCTCCGTCAGGCAGAAGAGTGGGGAGGCTGCAGGGACCCCCTCTCCAGCGCTGCCGGCGGGGTTTGCCTCTCTCTTTCTTGCCATTTTTTAGGTGACATTCTGCATTTGGGCCGTGCCTGGGCAGGACGCGGGGAGGGGAGGGGATGCAGTGTGGTGGGGGTGAGACCCGGGGACGGCTCAGCGGGTGTCGGCACAGCCCGCGGGGACCCGCGGCACAAGCTGCAATATCAGAAAATTCCCAAACAAAATTTCACGCACTAAATCTCAGGGCTGCGATTCTGCTGAGACCCGTCTTTATAATTGGATCTGTCAGAAACCGTCACACTTAATGTGCAGCTGCCAACACCCCGCGCGGTTCCTCGCCGCGGTTCCTCGCCACGCTCCCGGCCGGCGCTGGCTCTGCCCCTCTCCCTCCCCAGCCCCACCGCGCTGCCCGGCCCGGAGAGCCTTGTCCTGAGGTGCCCATCGCCCCGAACACTGCTGAGACAGCCCCAACCGCCGCTGGGAACGGCTGCTCATCCCACCCGTTCCAAACACCAACCCCTCGGTGTTCAACCTCCCGACAGCTCTCCCCTCCCAGCTGGAGCAGCGGACTGGGAGTACCGGTCTCCTGCCCCACACCGGCGCTGCCGGCTGCGGTTGTGGCTTCCTGTGTATGGAGTTTTTGCACCTGAGGGCCATGGCCACGCTGTCACTGTTGGCCCGCTGGGTGCTCCCAGTCCATCACGCCTCCTCCTGCAGCCGTGGTTATTTTAGCAGATGGGTTTTGTTTGTCTGTTTGTTTGTCTCCCTCCCACTTTCTCTGCTATTAGCCGAACCGGGGCACGGCGGGACAGCGGCGGTGAGAGAGAGCAAGGAGCTGCTGCTCCTTCCCGTCCCGCGCGAGGGACGGTCCCATCGCAGCGGGGCCATGTGCCCTCTGCAATTTGAGCAAACGCCAGTCATGGTTTTTAAGTCCTTTTCGTGTTTCATGCGAGAAGCCGGCACTGGCCAGCATGCAGGAGAGACGGCACAGGTACCGCGGAGGCTGCCGTGCGCCGGCTGTGCCGTCGGGCCGGTCTGGTTTGTACCTTCTGTCACTGGAGCCCGGGATGCTCAGCAGCTTTGGGGGGAAAAATGCGTATTTGAGCATGTTCCTGGAAAGTCTTCAATGCCGTTTACCCCCCCCGGCACCGTGCAGAGCCTCGGGCTGCGCGGGGGGACACCGCAGCCCCTTGGTCAGGTCGGGCTGTGCCTCCCACCCATCCTCAAAGCCCCCGCGGAGGGGCTGGGGCGTTCAGGGCTTCTGAGGAAACCTCCATGGTTTTCCAGGAGAAGGCCAGGATTCCCGGTCCCTGTCTCTGCCCCGGGGCCAGGCGCTGGCGAAACGTGGCTGGCCACGATTTTCCAGCTGGAGGAAAGACCCAACTTGCACCCGAGCCTCGGGGCAGCGGGGACCGCCCGGCTTTTGCCCCCAGGTGCCTCAGTTTCCCTCTCCACTGTCAGGGACAGCAGTGGGATGGTGCCAGTGCCGGCGAGGCGGCGGCGGTGCCGGCGAGGCGTGGGAGCCCAGCAGCCTGCGGCCACCGAGGAGGAGTGTGCCTGTGTGCTCTTCACCTGAGTAAGCAAACCCTTTATCCAGTGTTTGATTAAAGGCCACAAAACATATTATCTTTGATTCTTTGGCTTTATTTTTGTTCCCTTCACTTGTCCCTTGGAGATGAGGGTTGCTCTGGTACTTATTAGTCACAAAGCCCCAACCTCGCACTGCGTTCCTGCTATCTGAGAAATGAATTATTAATGGTGCATTAAACAGAGACTGGAAAGGGGCCCTGGGACACTGATAATCAGGAGCTAATTGAGGAAGAAATGAGATACCGCTCCCATTGCAGAGTGAGGACTGTGCAGCACTGCGATACCAAAGGTGACCCTGCTGCAACTCCTGGGCCGACTGCGCCAGGGTCTGCCTGCCCAGCCCCCGCCAACGGGTCACACGTGCACACTCTGCCCTGGTCGGGATGTTACCCCATGGCCGGGATGCTCTGCCCTGGTCGGGATGCGCTGTGTGGTCCCCATGCTCTGCTGTGTCCCACGTGTGTCCTACGTGCTGTGGGAGCCCGGAGCAGGCAGCGCACGGGCAGTGCCGTTATCAGTGCCGGCAGGAGGGTTGCAGCAGCCGGTCTGCAGCACGGCCGCTCCTGAAGGGAAGAGGCAGTCGGGCACCGTTTGTCCCAGTGCTTCAGCTAATCCCGGGTGAAACGGCACAACCGGGGATGGCCCTGGGGCTGGAGGGGCCGGGGACCAGTGGCTGTGGCAGCATTTGGCAGGAGGGACGAACGTGGCTGTTGGGGTCAGGGGATTAGCACAGATTTTTTCCAGGCTGCCCGCGAGCCTGCAGAGAGCTCAGACCAGTGCCGTGCCGATACGCCAGTTGGGGCCCGGCAGAGCTCGGCTGTGGGGCGGCACGGGGAGGAGAGGATCTTTCCCAGGAGACCAGAGGTGCCCCACGATGCTCATCCCCCGGCCCCGCGGGCACGGCAGGGATGGGGGATGGAATCCTGCGGTCGGAGGCAGGGGCTGCCCGGGCAGAGCAGTGCGGCGCGGCAGGAGGGCTCATACCCCAACGTGCTGTTCACTTATTTTCGAGCGTGTCGCCTGGCGTCAGCTGTGTCCCCGCTCCCCGCCTTGCTCTCGGGCCGCTGTAGGAAGCTGCCTGGCGCGCCGGCAGCGGGGGAGCAAACAGCAGCGTCAGCGAGCAGGAAGGTGCGTTAATAAAACGCGCCGTCAGCGCGGGCTGTGGCGGGGGCTGCACACGCTGGTGGGGGGCACCGGGCTGGGAGCAGCCGGCGCTCAGGCAGGCAGCAAGAAGAAACTGGGCAAATGCATTTAGGGCCCTGGAAAGCTGCTGCATCCTGGATTTTCGATGGATGAAGCTGCTCCGGGAGGCAGGCCGGGAGCGCCCGGCCACAGGGAGAAGGTTTCATCCTTCGGGCTTCCCATCGGGACCCGGGGCAGCATCCCCGGTGCGCAGGGTGGCACCTGTGCTCACGGCCGGCTGCTGGCACGGGCTGCTCCCCGTGTCCCCGGGGATGATGTCCCACCTCAGCGGCGGCTGCTGAGGATGCTGGATCCCGTCCGGACCTTGGCTGAACTTCTGCCCAAGTGATGGGGGCTGAATGATTGCGGTCATCTTTTATTTATCCTCTTTTGCTGTTTTTCTACACAGCTTTGAGCCATGGGACCGTCAAATTTCTCCTCTTCCACCCTGGCTGCATTAAAGCATAAAAAATGTCTCCTTTTAAGCCTGAGCCAAATGGCAAACCTGTGCGAGCCGTAAAACTTCCTGCAGCAGCTGAGTCGAAGCTGGGGAACTGAAAAGCTCCGAAATGGCCTCTCGCTATCAGGACTGAGGGGTCGGGGTACAGGGGGGGTTGGTCCTGGGGCGGCAGGGAGAGGCCATGATAGAAAACAGCATTTTTTTTCTGCTATAAAACATATTGTCCCTGTTGCTAAAGTGATTGCGGTTAAGACTAGAATGCATAGAGCAAATCAGAGCTTGTCTCTGTGCCTCAGTTTACCTCCTGGAAAAAGGGGTCCTGGCAGCTCCCCTGCAGTGCAGGCAGCAGTGCAGGCAGGGCAGGCAGGGCAGGCAGGGCAGCTGAGCCCCCATGCCCAGGTGGGGCCATTCAGCCTCCCCCACCCTGGGGCTGAGGCTTTAAGGGTGGGTGGTGCCGCTGTGCTGTTGGGAGGGAAAGGAGGATCAGGTTTGTGTTGTGGCTGTGGCTGTGGCTGTGGCTGTGGCTGTGGCTGTGGCTGTGGCTGTGGCTGTGGCTGTGGCTGTGGCTGTGGCTGTGGCTGTGGCTGTGGCTGTGGCTGTGGCTGTGGCTGTGGCGGTGGCGGTGGCGGTGGCGGTGGCGGTGGCGGTGGCTGTGGCTGTGGCGGTGGCGGTGGCGGTGGCGGTGGCGGTGGCGGTGGCGCAAGAGAGCCTTTGGGAACCGGTAGAGGTGTGCGGCTCCGTTGGCAGTGGGGCTGGGGGAGCAGCTGTCCCCCCAGCATGGACTCAGACTTCTTTCTGTGGGCCTGTGCCGGTCCCACCGTGTCCTGTGAAAGCTGCTGTGACCCACCAGTCAGAGACCCGCAGTGCTGCCCAGGTATGGAGCCCCCACCCAGCCTGGCGCTGCCGGGTTACGGTGCCGGTTCCCTGTCACTGTCACCCAAGGTACCGCCTGGGGCTGGGGCTGCTCCCCCCGGGGCTCCGCTGTGTCCCCCTGCCCCGTGGTGTGGGGGCAAAGCTCTCTCGGCTCCGGCACCGTGTGCCTCAGTGGTCCCACTGGGATGTGGCCAGTGGGTCTCGGGGGGGGGGGGGGGGGAGAAAAATGGGGGGAAGCCCTGGCCGCATGCAGGGGATGCCTCTGCTGCTCCGCGTGGCACAGCCCCAGCGTGTCCCACTACCTCCCTGCTCCAAACGCTGGTGGTGGTTTGGGTTTGGGACCTGACTGTCCTGCTCCCCTCCCGGCACTGGTGGGCTCCGCTCCCCCCGAGCGCCCGGCCGGGGGTCCCCGCTCCGGCTGCGACGTCACACCAAAGCAGCCGCAGTTCATCCAGACTCCTCACATAAATATTTATGCACTGATGCAATGCTCTTCTAAATATAAAGCTTTATCTGGAATTTCATTTAAACATTAAGTGTAGATAATTTATTTATAATTAATGTAGACATCAAGTCCCATCTCTGGAATGCCTGTGAGCTTTCATTTATAATTGGGAGGTAAGTCAGAAGCTAGAGGCTGGGCTTCTTATCAGTTTCATTTTAATTTTCCTCCTACAGCAAACGAAGCTGGTGCAATTCATCTCTCATTAGGAGGAAGCACAAAACTCCCCTAAAATAACAGTTTTATAGGAAACGTAATAAACCCATCTTTGTTCCTCTTCTCGCCTTTGATAACGTTACCAGAGCTCACAGCTCCCTTCAAAGCGTTGCTCTTCCTTAAAAATAAGTCTATTAAAAATTTAAACCACTTTTCTATACAATAAAATTTACTCCCCACAATTATGCAGAGGGACTAGTTATCTTCCTTCTGTAGATTTTAATTAAAAGTTACAACAGGAAGGAAAGAACGACTGCCATAAAAATAATAGAAGTCTCTCCACTAACGGTGAGTTATTGGTGCCTCTCGCTCAGGCGGCCTTTTGGGAGGCGATGCTGCGGCCGAGGCCGCGATGTGCGGCACTGGCACTGGCGGCAGGCGCTGGGGCGGGGGCGCGGTTCCCAGGACCCGGTGCCGGGGCTCCATCTGTTCCCCCTGCACCCAGTGAGGGGGTCCTGCACCCACGGGTGCCCCCACGGGAGCTCAGCTTGGCAGAAAGCCCTTCTCGCGCTGCACCCCCGGCAGCGCCGGCTCTGACCCGTGCCTGTGCCCCAGTTAGAGAACGGGGCCCGTTGTGCCTGCGGCACCCATGGGTGCGGGTGTGGGTGCCGGTGTCGGGGGGTGGTGGCTGTGCAGATCCCGGGGTGCCATCCAGGCTGTCCGCACAGCCCGGCTCTGCCGGGGGCACGGGGGCACAGCCGCTCTGTGCGTGTTTCATCTCCCGTGGCAGGTGGGTCCCTGACGCCGGTTCCTCGCCGCGGCCCCGCCGGTGGCACCCAGCGCCCTGAGCCCTTCCTTGGGAAGTGCGCTACAGCAGGGGCTGTGCGACGCGCTCATCTGGCCCGGGTATTTTACAGAGCTAATAGAGGGACGATCAAAGTCAGATCCGCGCTCGTGCTAAAAATAGCGGGTGCCAGGGATGGAGCGGGAGCGCACAGTGCCTCGGTAACCTGTAAACACCGAGTGTCGCCCACAACAGCCCCGCTGGGGCTCGATCGTCCCTGTTGCTGGAAGTCGTGCAACAGCCCCTGGTCCTCCCGGCTGCGGCAGGGCGCTGGGGGCGGGCGCTGGACCGTGCGCATGGCCACCAGCTCTGTCCCGCCATGGGGCTGGAGCATCCCCTGCTGTGGGGCAGCCTCCAGACCGCTCTGCAGGACCAGGGGCCCCACACCGAGCGCGGCTGCACCGCTAGGTCGGCCGGGCTCCCCGCAGGGATAGATCCCGCGTGCCCGGTGCAGGATCGGCAGAGCATCAGCTGCTGCGAACATTCAAAATTCATAAAGCAGCTGCCCCAGATGGGGGGATGGACTCCAACTCCGCAGCGCTTCCCTGACGGACAATGCGCTCCTCTTGCTGCCTTGTGGCTTTGCTAGCGCGCTCTTTGTCTCAAGCGCTTGTAGGCTCAGTTTAGGCATCTCTTGTGGCCAAGGGCTCGGTGGCAGAAGTGCAGCTGTCACCGTGGAGGAGAGGTGTCCGTGGGGTGTGGGGACAGACCCACAGACAGGTCGCTGTCCCAGTGCTCCTGCCCTGTCGTTGAAAGGAACAGGAGGATGCTGCTGGACCATGGGTTGATCATCAAACCACATGCCCTGGAGCGCTGCTGGTAACGGCTGTACCACGTAGAAGAGTGCTGAGATGTAATTAACGAGCTATTTGCTAAGTGCCTGTATGGAAAGGGCTGTATGAATGGAAAAGCTTATCCCATTTCTACAACAACTCTTACAGAGTTCAAACCTTTGCCCCTGAGGACACTGTGGCCCTCTCTGAATCCAAATGCGGGTGTTTGCCGGGCCAGTGCCCTCCGGGTCTGTGCTGCCTGCCGGGTCGACCCCCGCATCGCCAGAGCCAGGTAATTTGCTAATTCAACTAATGGGTGTGGGTGCCAACATGCTGCAATTGCTCGGGCCCTCCCTCGCCCCGCCTTGGCTTCTCGCTCCCCTGGAGGCTGGTGGTGCTGCCGTGCCTGCATCCCGGTGTCCCACCGCCCCCGTGGGCAGCATGCCGCGGGAGTTTAAGGCGAATGACCTGGAGCCCACCAAAGACAGGTCCTCACACCCAGACCACCGACCAGGACCTATCCTGCCCTGTGCTGGGGGCTGGGCAGGGTCGGTGCAGCCTCAGTGCAAAGGCAAGGATGACGTCCCGCGGGCTGGGGCTGCGCATCGGTGGTGTTTCTTTAACCGGTTATGGCTGTTGAGACGTTCTGCTGCCTGTCTCCCCATCGCCTGTCCCCTTCTCCTGGCTGTAAAGACGCTAACCCCCATTGATCGGGATCGGAAACATTTATGAAATTTTTATGGGCTTTTGAAAAGATTTTAATTCCCTGACAGTGCTGCTTTCACCAAAAAAAAAAAAAAAAAAAAAAAAAAAAAAATTATGACTCAATGAGCAATTATAGGCTTAGCAGCTGCTGAACGGCCACGGCAGCTGCCGGAGCAGCTTGGCACGGCTCAGCGCGGTGGCCGAGGAGCCAGCGAGGCTTCCTGGAAAGCGGTGCCGGGACTGAGCCACCCCGCGCCGACCTTCCCGGGCTGCAGGACCCCGGCTTGGTCCCTGTGGCACGAACCCCCTGGCCCACCCCTCTCCCGTGGGCCTCGGTGCCCCCCAGCCTGGGCAGGGAGAGGCTCTGCCTGGCGCTGGTCCCCTGCCGCCCGGAGGCAGCGATGCTGGGGACCGCCAGCCCGCAGCGCCGCAGCCAGCCAGCGCCGGTGGGACCCCGGCGGGTGCTGCAGGACGGGTCCTCCTCCCCCTGGAGGAGGCTGGGGGGTCTCGACCCTGGCTGGGCTCTCTCGGGGGGCACTTTGGCAGCACCTGAGCTGCCCACTTGCATCTCCACGGGGCGCAGCAGACGTGGGGCAGCCGTTTCGGGGGGATCCGTTGCTCACGAACCACGCACAAGTTGCCGCGCTGGCAGCGGCAGCCCGTGATGGCACTGGCTCCACACCCCAGTGTTTGCAGGCGTGTGGGGGGCCGGCACCCCCGGGATGGTTTTCCATGTCCGGAGCTGGCCGGTGCAGGGGGGGCTTTGCAATAATGTGCTTAAAATTGCTGTCAAGGACTCGCTTGCTGTCCCTCCTGGTCCGACACAGGTACTCGCAGTGGTGCCTCGCGGCGGGTGTAGCTGAGGGTCCGGACTGCGATTTTCGGAGCTGGGCTCCTCCTCACCACCCCCCTTCCTGCCTGCTGGTTATTTGGGACCCCGCTGCTGGCAGGAGCCTGGGGCTCTCCGGGCAGGATGCGGGCAGGGTTTGTGGTTCTGTGGCACCACGTCTGGGTTTGCAAATGTCTCGATGGCACCGTGTCCGGGACAGCCTTCGGCTCCTCCGTCACCCCCACCTGGCACCCGGCCCACCCCCCACCGCTGAGGTGCCACCGCGGCGTCCCCGGGCAGCGCCAGCACCTCCCTGTGCGGTGAGACGCTCGGAGCTGCCGGGGGCCGGTAACGCAGCTCCCTCGCTGCCACGAGGATGTAGACCGTTAGGTTAATTGTAAAACTCCCTATTTAGTGAATGCAGAGCTGCTGAACTCCGCAAACACGAGGAGCGGTGAAGCCTCAGCCCTGACGCGTGCCCGTGCGCTCCCTCGTAGGCTGATTTCTTCTTTTCAATGCAAAAAGCTGCTGTAAAGAAATGAGCACGGGGGTGGGGGAAACTTCGTGAGCGACTGCAGCGAGGTGGAGGATTTGGATGTGCTGTTCCTTCTGCTGATCTGTCCCACAGCATTTTGGTGTGGTGCAGCTGGAGATGACCTTCTCTCTGTTTAGAGATTTGTCTTCATTTTCAGAAATATCTGCAGCAAACTAAGAGGTTCAGGGGCGACGAGTCTCCCTTGGCCTTGGCACAAGCGATATCGCGGGGAGAAGCTGAACTAGACGCAAGAAGAGGGGTGTCTCCGGGAGGATCGGCCAGCGTCGCGGGGACGCGTGTGGCAGCGCTTGCCGTGCGTGTCTCCGGGTGGGAAAACGGGTGCACTTGCGGCTGGTTGGAGTCTGTTTCGAGCCAGCTGAGGCTGGGTCTGTGCGGGCGCAGGACAGGGCTGGGCAGGGCTGTATAAATAAAGAACAGATCACAAAATTAGCTGTAGGTAAACATTTTCATGAGGGATTTAATCACCAAAGCCCATTTGCGTGGTGGGGAGGCAGTGCGCGGCAGAGCCGGGCTCCCCTTGGGGGGTCCCGCTGAGGACAGTTTGCATGAGCTGATCGGATCTGATCCTCGGGTGGGAACAGCTCCCTCCTCCCTCCTGCCCGACGTTCCCACTCAACTTTTTGACACAGCAAAGTGTCGCTGGCTCCGTCCCTTAGTAGCGACAGGCTAGAGTGGGCATGAAAGTTCAGTTTAATTAAAAAACTCCCTGCACGCAGGCTGGCTCAATATACTATGAAAGCATCCGGAGATGGGAAAGACGGCAGGAGTGATGTGTTAGTTTGCATTAGACTGCGAATGATGTGAACGGCCGCTGTCGGGAGGGGGAAGCCAGCGGTTACCGTAGAGGGGGAGCGACTCATCCGTGCTGCCCAGTGCTGGAACGCCAGGAGACGTGGGCTGGGTGAGAGACCTCCGCCGGGGTGTCCCTGGCTGGGGGGAGTACGGCCCCCTTCCTCGCAGCGTAGCGGAAGCAGGATGAGGCTGTAAGGGTTAATGTGAATGAAAAAAGTCTGTGGAGGAGCTGCAGCCCTGTCTCTGCTCCTTGGAGAGGAAGGCTACACCGTAATCGTCAAGCTCCTGACAGCTAAGGTAATGCAAGGTTTGAGATCCATTAGAGTGCCTGTAATTATTTATAGGGAGGAAAAAAACACCCTACATTGTGAAAATCAGATGGCACAGCAAATAAATGCACCAAGCTTTGGAGCAAGGGTTCTTAAAAACCAAAGTAATTTATAACGAGCGCCATGCCGAGGCTGGGGGGGTGCTGCACAGCTGATTTTGGGGACCTGACCTTGTTTCTGGTGGCAGCAAGGAAAGGGGGTCTTGGTGCGGGCAGGCGTAACCCAGTGCTGCTGGGCCCTCCGCTTGTATTCCAAGATCTACAGACCTAGAAATGGAATCACAGAACGATTTGGGTTGGAAGGGACCTTAAAGACCATCCAGTGCCACCCCCTGCCCTGGGCAGGGACACCTCCCACCAGGTTGCTCCAAGCCCCGTCCAACCCGGCCTTGAACACCTCCAGGGATGGGGCAGCCACAGCTTCTCTGGGTTGGAGAGGAGCCCAAAGTCCGGTCTCTCTGCTCCTGGTTTCCACCTCCCTGGTAGCTGGGGACCCTCGAGCCCTCCTGCAGCCGCGGTCCTCCATGGGCTCAGAGGAGCTCAGGGCAGCGCACGGTCTGCCCTTGCTTCCAGCAGCCTCCACCCCTCTGCCAGAGACTTCACGGGGCTGATGGGACGTTTTCATCTTGGCATCAATTCCACTTTTTAGTGGAGGCAAAGCAGCAGCGGGCGAGAGCTCTGGAGATGAGAGCCCCTGAGTGCATCTGCTCTGGAGCAGAGTGCTCTTGGCCAGAGAGCCCGGGAGGGCAGAGCGATTCCCTCGCAGCAAGGCCACAAAGCTTAATTAGCAGTTTTGCAGAGTGCTTTGGGATCCGCTGCAAAATGTCCTGGAGGAGGGCAAAATGTGATTGTACAACACGTCTAGACAGAGTATTCCGTGGGGCGGGGAGCGGGTCTTTTTTATATGTGCTCTTCTATATCAACACTGCGTGGCCCCGCTTAAAGGTTCTGGGAGCTGCTAAAATATTAATAACAATGACAACGATAGGAAAACACATGCTTTTGTGCTCAAAAAAATGTTGATCTTAGCACAAGCCAGCTGTATGTCAGCAAAGGAGCCTTTGCCTGGCGGGTGCCCTGTGCTCCAGCAGTGACGCCTTGAGAGCAAACAGCATCTCCCCGCAGGTCCCCCGTCCCCTCCGCCCGGCGCCGCTCCATCCTCCTGGAGCAGTGGGGGCTCCTCCAGCTCCTTCGGAGGGGTCGGGCAGGGCTCTCTTGGGGGGGGACCTGCCCCGTCCCCTCCGGGAGCCCCCGGGGAGCCGGGCTGTCTGCCGCCGCTGGGGGCTACGGGACCGGGGAGCCCCGTCGGAGCACGCAGAGACGAGCGCTGGTGGCCCCGGGCATCTCTGTGCCCCCAAACCGGGGTGCCCCCCCCCCCCCCCAGCCCTGCTGGGTCACCCTTCTCCGTGTGCTCAGCCGCGCACCCTACTGACCCCCCCGACCGCCGGGGAGGGCCCGGGGAGCCCCTGCGCCCCTCCGGGGGTGCCCGGGGGCTGCGGCGGCACAGCCGGGCGGGGGGGCCGGGGGTCCCCCACACCCGCTCAGCCGCCCGCCGCGGCTCTCGGCAGCCCTGTCCCGGCCCGGGGCACCCCCGACCGAGGGGTGCGCGGCGCCTCCCCCCCCCCCATCCCCGGGATGCAGCACCGGGATGCGCCGCTGCGGTTCCCCCCTCCCACCCGGTACGGGCGCACGGCGCCGGGGGGGGGGGGGACACGACAGCGGCGGCGCGCGCGCTGCCTTCATCCCCCCCTTTCCTCCTCCCCGCTTTCCTCCTCCTCCTCTTCCTCCTCCTCCTCCTCCTCCTCCTCCTCCTCCTCCTCCTCCTCCTCCGGGAGCGCGCTCGCCCAGCCGGGAGCGAGCCGCCGGCGGGAGGATGCTGCAAACGGCGGCGGAGGCGGGCGGCTGGGCAGGTAGGGCGGGCGGGGGGCGGCCCGGGCTCCCGCGGCACCGCCGGTCCTCGGTGCCCGCTCGGCCGCCGCGGACACGGGAGAGTTGCGGCCGCAGCAAAGTTGTCGGGGGGGGGGTACGGGGGGACGGGAGGGGGAGCGGGGGGATGCGCTGGGGGGGCACCGCGGGGCCGGGAGGAGGGATGGATGTCCGCCCGGGGGGACGCTCCGGTCCCGTCCCCCCCATCCCGGCTCTGCGGGGAGCCCGGCTGCGCAGCGCCGTGCACCGGGGCGAGGGCGGGGGGGGCGGCAGAGCCCCCGGTCCCGCTGACCTCCCCCGCGGGAGGTGTCAGCTCCGGGGGGAAACTTCTTCTGAGGAACTTTGTCCAGGCCTGGGTTGCAGCCCCTTCCCCCTGTGCAGTGCTGCCTTTCCCACGCCGAGCCGGACCCGCGGGGGGCTGCGGCGGGTGGTGCCCCCCGGCCCGTCTCTGACGGGGTGTCTGCGCCATCGGTGCGCGCGGCGTGCGACCCCCACGGGCGTGCGGTGGGCTGGGGGCTGCCAGCAGCGCCTGGGCCCGGGTGGCGTTGGCCAAGGTGTCGGTGTGCGGCAGCAGCCGGGCTGCGGCCACGGGTGGGCGGTGAGGCCGTGGCCATGGGCCCCGCTGTGCTGCTCAGGGTGTCGGGGTGCGCGGTGCACCCTGCGTGTCCGGCGGCTCGGCCACCGCGCGCCCGGGGCTGCTCACGTCCCTGCTTTTGACTGAGGCACGGAGAGGTTTGCGTTGGAAATGGAGTCGAGGCTTTCTGGCTGTCTCCACAAGGGGTACGCGGCTTTTAAAGAAAAGGACTTTTACCGAAGCCTTACAAAAGCGCTTTCTGTTAGCCGCTGGGGCGGTGAGCGCTGTGTCGCGGGGTGGCTGCAGCCCCGACAGAGCGTGGTCCCCCTGACCAGGCACACGCCGGCAGAGCCGCCGCCGAGTGGGGCTGAACTTGGACACAGGAGCAGCACCCGCATCTGGAAGATCGCCCGCTCTCTCCTCAGCTTTTATCAATACACTTCGCCGTGAACTTGAAGCAGCAGTGAGTTATCGCTGAAGCTTTTGATGAGCGGTGCAGCGGGTGGGTTGGGCTGGAGCTCTCCTCTGCCCGAGAGCGAACCCTGCGGGTGCCGGGGTGCACCGGTGCCTGCCTGTGACCGCACAGCAGCAGGGCTGCCGGCGCCGATCACGCTGGATGTGCGTGTGGGAAAAGAGCTTCTTGCACAGAATCTGAACTCCCAGCTCTCCTCGGCACGTGTGGCTGCTTTTTGTTTTCAGAACGAAGCTTAAAAGTGCATCGTAAATACAGGAGTTGATTGTGCATGAAAGTAAGGGGTCTAGGACTGCGCTTTGTGTTCCTGGAGGGTTAAGGGGCTCCTAGGTTAATTCACCGGGCTGAAGGGCATCAGCACCAGCTCTGTTGCCACCTTGCTGCTCGAGCTGCCTGCTCCTGCGAGGGCTGGACACGTCCGCGGGCCCCGCGCAAGCCGGCAGCACGGCAGCAGTTATCAGTGAAAGTGCAGGCAGGAGCTGGCCTTGCGCCGCACAGCGCCGCGCAGAAATCATCTTCGTCTCCGTCACTATCCGGGGTGTGTGAACGGGGAGCTGAGACGGTCTGTGTAAGCTGCTGTGTCTGCATGTGGGGCACAGTGCCTGAAAATAGCATCAATGGGCAGCGCCGCTGTATGTGACCGTCCGCAAATAAACGAGGCTCTGTCCCCGGCCGCCAGCCTGGCCGGGAGTTTCTGCAGCAGCGCGAGTCAAATCATTGACTTTTTTTTTTTTTTTTTTTTTTTAAGTGGCTGCAGGTGTTTTCTGACGGAGCATCCAGCCCGGCATCGGCTTCTCCGAGTGACGTTTGTCACTTGGCTGAAACGGCTCCGTGGGGATGGGAGGGAACTGCTGCGGTCCCTCGGTAGCTGCCAGCGTGACTCTGCCGGCGAGAAACTCTCCTGCCATGCGTAGAGTTCAGAGTCGGGCTGGTGGTAACGTGTGCTGTGGGGTTTCTTGCTTGTTCTGTAATCTGCCACGTGCATTGAAAAGACTCGTCTAATCCTGAGCGCAGAGCCCGGTATGTAACTGTACAGAGCTCTGCTGTGTGTTATCGGGGTGGTGACGTCACGCTGAGCCGTGACTTCCCGCTGTGCGCCTCGTGCACGAGCATCCCCGAGCTCCGCATGGCGCTGGGCTCGCCTCGGCCTCCAGAGCGGGCTGCTCACGCTGCCGGCCGCTCGGGTGATCTCCTGCCGTGACAAACCAGCCAGCCTGGTTGGTTTAAAGATCCTGAGAAATCGATTTAAATCGGGAGGTTGGTTGAATGATCCCAAGAATAAGAACTGCTTGTTGGGGCTGGCGGCTCGCTGAGCCGGGGGCCTCGTCCCCGTCGCTGGACCGTGCGGGACGTGTGTCGCAGCCGCCGGGGGTGAGGGTCAGGGGCTCGGCTGCTCGGCAAAGCCCCACGGCGAACCCGTGCAAGGAGGTGCCGTGCTGCTCGCGCCGGGGCTGCCGGCTGCACCGGGGCTCCTTTTCCACCCCTCCGCTCCTGCCTGGCTTCTCCCGTCTCTTCCAGCACAGAGAGGCGAGATGCCCAGCTCGGACGCGCGCAGTCTATTTTTGCTGGCAGGAAAGGGTATAAATAGGGCAGAACCTCAGGCGCAAAACTGAAGCGGCTGCACAGCGCCATCGCACCCAAAACTGGGGGGTTCTCCTCCCGCGTGCAGTGCTCCCCGCCGGCTCGTGTTCGGCGGTTGGTTCGCTCTGTGCCGTTTATCTGTGGTTGGCGTCGGCTGCCCGGCGTTCCCGGGAGCAGTGGCATGGGACGAGGCTCCCGTTGATGTGCCGATGGGGAAAGGGACGGGGCAGAGCCGCCCCCGCCTGTCCCACCCGCACCATCCTGATGTCTGTCCCCGCGGGTCAGTGCTGGGGCCGCTGCTCCCGAGCGGAGCCCGGAGCGATGCCATGGCCCCGGCAGAGCGGCACCAGGAGCAAACCCATCTGCGCCCAACCACAGCCATTCCAAACCAAAAATACCCCTCGGGCATTGCCCCGGCGTCCTTCAACGTCGGCTGGTGGCTGGGAGAGGAACCCCGGTCTTGGGACTGGTATTTACTGTATTTATTTCTGGAGATCTTCCCCTGCTTTGGCTTTTATCTGGCATTTCTGGGGAGATCTGCGTATTTCTACAAGTGCACAGTATGTCCGCTATTGAATGAACGGGGCCTTTGCACAGATGCTCTCAGTCGAGTACTGAACACGTTGATCAAGTTGCTTCGTACTGTTGAATTTCCAGGACTGGAAGCAAACTGGTCCTGGGAGCACGGGGCGATCTCCAAAGCGTGCTGGACTTGCGCATCATCGGAACCGAGAGTCCCTCTCTGAGCTCCGCATCCCATCAGACTACTTCTCAGCTGTTCCTCAGCTCAATCGGGGCTGGGCTTTGAATTTCCCGAACCCAGAGCCCACGGTTCTGCAGCCCTTTAATCATTCCTAGGAAAAATAAAAATGCAAAAATGCGCACCTGGGGCAGAGTAATGAAGCCCATGAGGGTCTATTTGTCAATTTAGAAACAATATTGTGATGTACAAAGGCTGTTTCTTAGTCTGACGTTCTGAGATTGCCTCCAAAATAGTGTCATAATTCACGTGCCGGGAAGCCCCTGTCGAGAATGATATCTGTGCTCTCGAGGAAATCCGGTCTGCGGCTGCATGGTAACAGGCGCTCATTTTTTATGAGAACCACAACAATTTACTTGCGAGTCGTCAAAGGGAATCTGCGTATTTAAGGAGGTTTGGGGGGCTCTGCCGGCACGGGACGTACCCCGGGAGGGTCCCGTTCCCTGTGGAGGGCTTCCCGGGACCCCCTGGGCTGCCACGGGTGCAGGGTTCTGTTTTTCGGAGCGGTGGCTGGGGCTGGGCGGGCGCTCTCGCCCCCTGGGGCCGTGGCGGTGGGGCTGGCCGGGCTCTTGCCCCACGGCGTGGGCAGGGGACGGGGGCTGAGGGCAGCGGGGGCTCTGCCCTGCAGAGCCGTGGGGCAGAGGGGGGGGTCCCCTGAGCACCCCCGGCTTCGCAGGGATTGAAGGCGGGGAAGCGCCCCCCTTTCTGTCAGAGGGCCATTTATGGTTGGATTTTTTTTAAAAAAAGACAAAACTATATATTTTTTTTTTTTTCCCCTGCAATGTAAACAGTCTTTTCCCCAGAATGAATACGCGGCTGAGAGCCAGGGCGAGGGGCTGGCGGTGGCACGTGGGGCGCCGGGGGGTGCTGCCCGCACATGTGGGCGCCGTTGGGGAGCAGCGTGGGGACCCCCTCCCCGGGGGGGTTTGACGCTGTGGGGGCTGCAGACCCCCAGCGGGGTGAGGGTTGGCTGAGCCCCGGCGTGGATGGGGGGGGGTGACCCGGCTCCAGCGGGGGCTCCGAGCCCTCAGCACGGAACAGATCTGTGCTGCTTTGAAACGGGAACGTTCCTGAGTCGTGATTTTCCCTGGCCTAATTATGGAAATTTTTTAATTAGCTGATAAGAAAGATCACTTGGAAATTGCAAAGGAAACATTTTGAGGTTAAGTCCTAATCCGTGCCCGTATCTGCCTGAAGACGGGAGCTGCTCCGGCTGCGCCAACCTCTGCGAAGGCTGCGGGTGCCGGGGCGGCAGGGCGCCCGTGCCACCTCCTGCGGCGAGGCGCCGGGCTCCTCCGGCCAACAGCTTTCACCCTGGAGGAGCTGAACCAGTCTGGGTTTGGCTCTGAGGCCGGGCTGTGGTTTCGGCCACCAGCGGCTCTGGGCTCGACCGCGGGGATGGTTTTTCCCCATGGAGGGGAGGTGCCCGTGGGATGGGGGCTGCCGGGCTCCGCTCGGCCGTGAGGAGGGTCCTTTGCCAACGTCCTTTGTTGTTCCCACTGCCATCTTGCTCCAGGCACTCTCTTCTCCATCCAAACTGACCCCCTGCTCCCGGCCGGTTTTCCTCCCCTCCTGGACCAGGTGGACCTGGTGGTCCAGTGGGAGCCCACATGGTGCCGGCTTCGGTCTGTGCGTGTCAGCGTGGCACGCACGCCCCGCCGGCCCCCAGACCCGCTCGGTGCGGGCTGGTCCTCCTGCTCCCAGCCCAACACATCTCCACGGACGTGGGGGTCACCCGGTACCCACAGGTCAAGGAGCACTGGGGCGCTGGGAGGGGTGAGGGACGATACCTGTGGGGTTTGTCGCTTTGCCGCGGCTCAGCCTGGGCTGGCGGAGAGGGCTCTGCCCCCGACCCCCGGGCAGGGGGTGGGCTGGGGCACCCCCGGGGGGATGCGGGCTGATGCCGCACTGCGGGGCAGATGCCACTGGCCACCCGCCTGGCAGGACTGGGCTCAGCGCCGTATTTCCAGTTTGGGTATTTCTGGCTCTGAGGTCTGGTCGCTCATGCTGCGCCGTCCGGTGGGGGACGAAGGAGCTGTCGAAGGTGGGGCGCGTTTCACCAGCGTAACATCAGAGGCCACTTCGCACCTTCCTCTCACCTCCCTCTTTGCGACCTCCGCTGCCCCTGAACCGGGCGCAGCACCGCAGCCGCTGCAGCGGGGAGCAGCAGGTCACCCCCTTTGGAGAAGTGCGTGGCAAAGGGCCAAGAGCTTTTTTTGGGTGGGTTTTTATTTTTTTTTCCCTTTATCTGCTGGAGCAGGAGAGATGTAGGACCTGCGCCTCACGGGTGTCGCTGCCCTGGCCGTCCGCCTGCTGCCCCCACCCCGCCGAGCCCAGGACTGGGGTGGCAGAGCTGCGAATGGCCACCAGTGGTGGTTACTGGAAACGTGTGTGGCCTTTGCTTCCCACGGGGACACGGCTGCAGCCCCGCCGATGGAGCACACGAGTGACCTGTCCCTGCCCCGCGCGGCCGTCCCCGAGGCACGGTGACACCGAACAGCCCCTCTGCTCCGCAGCGCCTGGGGACGGGGTCGGAGCTCTGCATGGCGGCGTTTCTCGGTGGCCCTGACCAAGCAGCTCCCGGCGGGGCTTTGTGGATGTGGGTAATTTCTGGCACCCGGCGTTGCGCAGAGCTGTGGCATTTGGTTCCCCACACAACTCTGCCCCAGCAATTCCGGGTGAGCCCGGGCAGTAATTCCTGGGTACGGACCTTCAGGGAGAATTCCCGCCGTGTTACTGGAGGAATAATCAAAGGGTTTGTGCCGCTCCCCCATCCAGCACCAACACCATCTGCTGCGCTCTCCTCTAACCTGCAAGTCACAAAGATATACAGAAGAAGAACGGTGACTGAAAATTAATATTTTTAAAACCACGACCCCCACTGAGGGACAGATAGAGGTGTCAGGGCTGTCCTGGAGGACACGACGTCCTGTCCCCGCCGGGGGCGATGCCGGCCCCTGCCGATCGCCGTGCCTCCAGCAGGGCTGGCCCGGCACAACCGCTGCTCGTCGCCGAAGAGGATGGTGAGAGCCCACATCCCCCAGCAGGATCTAACCCACCTCCGCAGGGCAATCGGTTCTCCCGCACCTTTACGGCTCTTCGTCCTCCTGCCGAGCCTGGCGGAGGAGACGCTGATGGGGGCCGGGGATGGTCCCGGGGGGGAACCTCATGTCCTGTTCCTCCCCCGGGGGGGGTCGGTTGTTTATTGGGAAGAGAAACAAGGGCACCCCCGGTGGGTCTGGGCTCCTCCAGGCTGTAGTTGGTTAGTTATTTCTGAGGTGTCACTTTTCCTGTTGCTGTTTGTCATCTGCTCCCCTCGCCCTGCCCTCGTCCTCCCCGGGAACACGTGCTGCAGGGACGCCGGCACCGCTGCTGTTTATCTTGGTCGGCAGCGCCGCTGCTTTGCATTCGTTTCAAGTGCCGGAGGCGTCTCAGCACAGAGCCTGACTGTGCGCTGGGCGCTGGACTTTCTTCTGAGGAGCCCTGAAATGTTTTTAGGAAAAAAAAAAAAAAATCCCAAACAAGGGACGCTTGTTACCGAGCCGTCAGGAGATGAGGGAGCGGCACAGGACGGGCTCCTGGCAGGATTTGGGGGGGACCCCGGGGGCCTGGCAGCGGGTCCCCCCCCGCAGCAGAGCCCTCCCGCCCATCGCCGGGTGCGCTTCGTCGCACGCAAGGGCAGAGCCTATAAATATCCCGACTCCAAATTTTCAAGAAGTATTAGGAACTCTCCGGGCTTATTTTTGAGCGCTGTTATGAAAAGGGCTTTAGAGGATTAAAGCGCGCCCAGATTAATCCGTGCTCCGGCAGCGCGGGGTGCGGGAAGGGCAGCTCCGATGCCCCGGGGATGCGGTGCGGGGGTTCACCGGGGCTCCTGGGGTCACCGCTCCCCGTCCCAGCGCGGTGCGGGGCAGCAGCCGCGGTCGGGCCGTGGGGCCGCGGGGCCGCGTCTGGTGGGGCAGGGAGGGATGCGTCAGCGGCCGCCGCGGTTCCAGCGCCCCACTCGCCCTCCGGCCCCGCTGCGCACCCCAGACCCCGCCAGCAGCGGGGTTGGAGATTTTCACAGCTCAATGTCAAATTTCTGTCCTCTCCAGTTTCCAGAGGAGGTAATTAGCAAACAGGCATAATAGCAATTTAATAAGTGTGTCAAATGAGTGAGCCAGCCGTGGTGGAGAGTGCACTGTGCCTTCGGAGGAGTCTTCCGCGGGGTGGGGACAGGGCAAGAGGGCTTTAAATGGGAACCCCCATCCAAGCGGGACTTTGGGGTGCTGGTGGGTGAAAAGCTGGGCATGAGCCCCCGGCACCCCGGGCTGCACCCCCAGCAGCGTGGCCAGTGGGGCGAGGGGGGGACTGTGCCCTCTGCTGCGCTCTGCTCTGGAGAGACCCCCCCACAGTGCTGTCTCCAGCTCAGGGGGGTCCCAACAGCAGAAGGACACGGAGCTGTTGGAGCGGGGCCGGAGGAGGCCCTGGAGATGCTGGGAGGGCTGGAGCCCCTCTGCTGGGAGGACAGGCTGGGAGAGGTGGGGGGGTCAGCCTGGAGAGACCTTAGAGCTCCTTCCAGTGCCTAAAGGGGCTCCAGGAAAGATGGGGACAAACTTTGTAGCAGGGCCTGTTGTGATAGGACAAGGGCTAATGGCTTTAAACTGAAAGAGGGAAAATTTAGATGCAATCTAACGAATAAATATTTTATGCTGAGGGTGGCAAAACACTGGCCCGGGTTGCCCAGAGGTGGGAGATGCCCCATCCCTGGAAACATCCCAGTTCAGGTTGGACAGGGCTTGGAGCAACCTGGTCTGGTCAGAGGTGTCCCTGCCCATGGCAGGGGGTTGGACTGGGTGGCCTTTAATGGGCCCTTCCCGCCCAAACCAGTCGGCGATTCCATGATTCTGTGGGATCCGGCCCCAGCACCCGTCTGGGTTTGGCCCTCAGCAGTGGGAAAGCTTTTCAGTTCTCCTTGGGAACGGTTCCCCTCCGGAGGACTCGGGCAAATCCTCTCCTTGGCGAGGAAGGCGGTGGCACGCGCTGGTGAGATGCCGGCAGGCGGCGGAATCCCCCCGAGTGCCCCGGGGGGGGCAATTCCCCACCGCCCACCCGCACCCGGCTGACGGAGGAGCTTTTTCTTCTTGTGCCGGCGTCGAGGGGCACAACTCCGGCCGGGGGTCCGCCTGGCTGTGCCGTGACAGGGAGAACAGCTGGCAGGGGAGGATGGCAGTGTCAGGGCCGGCGTGACGCCGCTGTCCTGAGCTGGGGGTCCCCACTCGGCGCGTCACCTGCGCCGGGAGGGCGATGGGGAGAGGCGCTGGATGGTGGCAAAGTGCCCACTGCATCGCTAATAAAGAGCCGGACCATGGGAATACTAATTAGCACGCGACGCATGAATCCCGTTCAGGCTGCGGACGGAGCGAAGGGCGGTCGGTCCCGGGGGACTCGTGGGGACGTGGCTGCGGTATGGTGGTCGCCGGTCCCGGGGGGCTGCAGAGGGTCGTATGTGGGGCCAGGCAGCGGCTGGTGACAAAGATGCCTCTGTGGAGAATTTGGCCCCTCTCTGCCTGCCCCAGCCCCCGGCAGCGCTTCCATGTGGTGTAAATCAGTAATCAAGGGCAGGAACCCCCCGCAGAGCCCAGACCCCACAGCATGGGGGTCTCACCCTTTCCATGGCACCGCCGAGCCCCGTTCCGCTGTGGGGCCGTACACGGGCACCCACGGCTGCGGTACGGAGCCCTCTGCCCATTGCTGAGGCGAGTGCCAAAATTTCTGCCTTTCTTCACCTGCTGACAAGGCGTTGGAAAAGGGAGGATTTTTTAAAACATAAAACAAATAAAATTAGGTCTTCTGGTAAGGGATTAAATCGAGGCCCTCAGCTGTATTTATAGAAGGTTCAAAAGTAAATCTGTTCCCAGACTGAATAAATATTTTGCTCAGGCAGGCGCGATCTTCAGTTCATCTGTCTTGGAAAAACTTGAGTGAGAGGGGAATTGATTTTCTTCAGCTTGAACAAGGCAAGCAACTCTCAAACCCAGATAGATAGTGAAGTCCCATTATCAGCTAAAATGGGGAAGCAGCTGGGAAATCATTAAAGAGAGAGCGAGAACGAAGCCACTTTAGGGAGGCAGCAATTCCCCGTCCCCCCCGACGGCGGGGGCTGCCTCCCCCGGAGCTGCTTTGGGGCTGTGCCGGTCCGGCCCATGAGGGCGTTTGGCGATGTTGGGTGACCATCTGCCATCGGCACCAGCAGCTCCCTGGCGGGGATGGGGGCGGCCAGCACTGGTCTCACTGGTGTAGGGACCACCCGCCAATGGCCCTGTGCCGGGGAGGTGGCACAGGGGACCTGGGGGTGGCTAAGCCGGGATGGAGGGGGATCGGTGCCGGCGCGGTGATGGTGCCAAGGACGTGGACCTCAACCTGTGCTCCTGCCCTGATCACCCAGAGGTCTGGGGACGCCGGGGGCCGGCTTAGCACCGCCGGCACTGAGCCACCCAGGGCTGGACCTGGCTCTCGCCGTGCCCGGCTTCAGCGCTCAGACGGCTGATGTGCTGCGGCTGCCCTGTCTGCAGACATGGGAAGGCATTCGTGACACGTCCCTGTCACTGTCCCCAGCCGTTCGCGCGGTCCTGGGGCTGCCGGTGCAGTCTGGGCAGGGCCGGTGCCCCGGTGCTGCTGGTGCAGATGGCGCGGGCAGAGGGTCTCTCCGGCAGCGCTCACCCCGGCGTTGGCTTGTTTGGCAGCAGAATTCCAGCTCAGAGAGCTGGTTAGTTCAAGCCGGTGCCTGGTGTTTCCAGACATCGGCTCCCGCTAAGACGAGAGCTTAGTGCTTTGCTCTTGACAAAGGCCGCTGCCGGGTCAGCTCCAGCGTGGCATGAACTGCGCAGCGAGCGCTGCCGGGGCTGCCCGCGCCTCCCCGCTAACTGGGGCTCCAGCACTCCCCTTTCCTTTTCCCAGGTCATAAAGGAAAAAAGGAAAGGCAGAATTAAGAAAAAGCCAAAGCCCTCGGCAGCGATGTCTGATCTCTTCTGGCAAAGCCCGTTTTCGGGAGGAGAACCGTGTCTGCAAAAGCTCGGCAGCCCCAGGTGGGCAGCGCGGCGCTGGGACGCCCGGGGGGGTGGGAGCGGTGGCGGTGCCGGGCGAGGGTTTGCCGTGTGAGCTCTGTCCGCCCCGTGCTAAAAAAAGCCACGAGATGAACAAAATTATCCGCTGAGTCACTAATCATTCACCCGCTGCTTTAGTCACCAGCCTTCCCACGCCGGGGGGACGTTTGCTGCTGAGGGGGCATAAACTGAAGTGTAATCACATCAAATAGATGTGGCCGACAGAAATAAAGCGCTGCTGCTGCACGCGCAGCTTCTGACACCAGATGGGTCATGGGGCTCTACAGCCACCAGAGGTGCTCAATTAGTGACGACTCCCTAACGAAACCATTGATTAATAGTGCCTGCGTGCTGCGGCGCCGAGGTGTGCTCCATGCGGAGGTGGTGGCAGCGGAGCAGCTGCATCCCGTGTCCCATGACAGCACCGGTCGCTGCGTCCTGGTCCCTGCCCCTCTCCAGGGGCACCACAGCTCCCGTTTGGGGAGATGAGCTGCTTTTCCATGGGGTGTTGGTGCGGCGGGAGCACCCCCTGCTCGGGAAGGGGTGCCGGGGGTTGGAACTGTGGTTGGGTGACCGTGGTGGAGGCAGGTCCGAGATCCCGGGACTTGGGAAGGCAAAGCTGCCTCCTGCCCCCACCGCCTGGGCTGGAGGCTCTTGTCCTTCAAGCAGAAAATCCTGCTGGAGAGCCGGGGTTTGCCACGCCGCGTTCTCAAGTGTGTGACCTGGAAATACTGAGAAAGGACCGACTCAGGGCTGCAAACCCGCCTGCGGAGGCGTACGGGGTGAGCCAGGGCTGCGGGCTCCCCCCATAGCACAGTGTGCCCCTCTGGCCCGGGCAAGCCCCGCTCCCCTCCTGCTTGCCCTCCTCCTGCCTGGGTGCCAGCGGGCACCTTCCCCTGGGGACCGCAGTGCGCTTTGTTCCGCCGTTTGCCCCACAGCATCTCGGGTGAAGAAAGTGTGATTACTGCTCAGGTGTCGATGCGTTTGCAGCTGCGGGCGCAGCGGGACGGGTGCTGGCAGGGCTGCGGGGGCTGCGGGGGTGTCCCTGTGCTGGAGCCTCCAGGCAGAAATCGCTCCTGGCGCAGCCCCGTTTCCAGCGATGCTGCTGCGGGGAGACGGGAGCTGCGGGGGAGCCCTGAGGCTGCAGGTCGTGTCTGCGTGCACGGAGCAGGGGCCTCTCTGGGTTTGGTGCGAAACAGCGTGGGGTTGGGCTATGGATGGGCCATAATCTCCCAGTCCCGTGCCGCCTGGGCTAGAGGGGACCGGCTGGCGTAGGGGGTGTCCGGTCCTGTAGCCCATCCTCGCCGCGAGAGATGCCCCGGGGCAGGCATGGAGTGCTCCTGGCCGGGCACCGCCTGGCACCTCCGATGCCCATCTGGCTCGCTCAGTGCTGGACCCGTCCGTCCCCATCGCTGCTGCCCTCTGACCTGCCCCAAACCAGCTTTCCTCCCGTCCCGGGCGGGTGCCAGCGTGGTGGGGCTCGGCCGGTCTGTTCTGCGGCACCACGGCTCAGCCCCCCCCGGCTGCCGGTGCCTCCCTGTCCCCCCCGCGCCCAACACGAAAAGCTCTTTTAGCGGTGTAACCCCGCCGTGCCGGAGCCAAGCGCATGTGAAAGAGCCTGTCTTAGAGCGAGGAAGAGCCATAAAGGGCCTATTTATGTAGCTGCCTCCTCGCAATGTTTTCAGACACAGCCCTCGCATGTTTTCATAACAGCAACGCCTCCACCGCTCGCCAGCTGCCAGCAGCGAGGAGCCTTTCGCCGCTGTCCTGCGCTCACATCCCCGCGCGCCCGGGGCCCTGGGCGGCCGCGGTCGGTGCCGGGGCAGTGATGGGCAAGCGTGGGATGAGCGCGGGGCACGGGCGCTGCGGGGCGTGCTGCCTGGCGCAGGGCTGGCACGCTGCGCGCCTCCGCTCGGCCGTGCTCCAGCCGCCCTCCCCGGGCTGAGGCCGGCGTGGGGGCGCGCGGGCTGGGGGTGAAAGAAGGAGCCCCTCTCCCACCCTCCTGCGTGTCCCTGTTCGGAGCACACGCGCTGCCCCTTCGGCTCTCCCATCCGCCCGGGAGCAGCGGTGAGCTCCGACCACGGGCTGGCTGCCGGGGTTCCCGTCCCCCGAGGCAGCCGCAGTACCGTGCCTTGGCTGCCTCCCCCGAGCCCGCCTGCGAGGGTGGCACCGTGCCCACTCATGAACACGCTCGGACCCTTGGCACGGAGGGGCTGCGTTGTCTGGCGGCCGTGCGTCCCGGCAGGCGGACTTGCCAGCACCTCTGCCCCGGGCCACCGCGCCACCCTGTTTCCCATCGCCTGGAATTCGCTGGCGGCAGTGCCGAGCACAGGGCTGCGTCTCGCGCCCGGCTGGAGGAACGAGCTTCGTCCTGGGAATGCCCCTTATGGAAGAACCGGCCACGGCTCCCGTGCCGCTCACCGGCCGTGCACGGGGGGGGTCGATGTGAGCTGCCCCGTCTGTCCCCAGCCCTGCCCTCCCCTGTGTCAGGCACCACCCGGTGACAGCACGGCAGCCCCGCGGTGGCAGCGCTGCAGCGATGGCAGCGTCACGCGTGGCGGGCGGTGTGGGAGGCAGGCGCGCAGCAGAGGCGGGAGGAGGGGGATCCCCCCCGTTCAGCGCGGATGTGCAGGCGGGAGGGAGGCAGGCGGCGGGTGCCTGGGCTGAGCGAGGCACCTGCGGGCACCACAGCACCCTGTGGGGACCCCGTAGCCGCTCCAGCTCTCTCCTGGCCGCGGGGCAGTGATGGGCCCCCTGTCCCCTGTGGCGCGGTGTTGCAGCGCTGCGGCAGCCGGGGCTGGAGTGGGAAAGAGAACTGGCAAAATTTCACTGCGTGGTGCGGTGAGTCCCAGTCCCATCAGCGGTCCCTTCTGCGCCAGCCGAGCCTGAGAGGGGACCGGAGCGCGGAGCTGTTACCAACCTGCCTGGAGCCTCCCCGGCCCCGTGCAGCGAGCCGACTGCGGCACGTACTGTGCACGGCGCTGCGTGCCCGTGGCCGGCTGCTCGCAGCCCGTGTCCACGTGTTTTCCATGGCAGGGAGACAAGTAACTTTTCATGAGTCCATTTACGAATTCCTTTCAAACAGGAAAGCTGACCCACTAGAGCTCATTAAATAACGTTAATGGTGCTGCCCAAATAAATATTAGAGCCGCCACCTGCGCTGCCCGCCAACACTTGCTGCCTTCTGGCCTTCTCGGAGCAAAGGTTCCTCGGTTTAATTGGGCACACGTGCTTCTCTCCTGACACCGCCGACCTCCGCTGCAGCAAAGGATGCTCACGCCGCAGCGAGCGGCTTCCTGCAACTTCATCCTGGCGCTGCAGCAGCAGGGCAGTGCGTCCAGCTGGCGCGCGGGAGCCACAGGCTGCCCGGCTTGGAGATCACCGAAGAAACCGAAACAGCGTGCGCAGAGGAGGTGACTAGTTCAGGCCACGCTTATCACTGAACTGATTAAACCCGGGCTGTAAAACTCTTTTTTCCCTCTTCCTTCTGTCCTCTGGCCAGCGAGTAATGTATAACTTCATTAGTCCATATCCAGGAGACACTGGAAGACACGGACAATTAATTATCATCTGTCCCGTTTAATTTCACTGCCCGTCAGTGATGGCTTCGCAGCGGTTCACAGACAAGTCAGCGTCTCGAGAGGTGAGCGGAGGCCGAAGGCTGCCGCCGGCACAGCTCCGGGACGGGGCCCTTCTGCCCCACCGCTCTCGGGGAACCCCTCGGCGGCACCTCCTGCTCCTCGCTCCCGCCGGGCTCGGGGGGCTCGGGGGGCTCAGGCTTCCGCGTCAAAGGGCAGTGGCAGAGCCCCCCCCCTGCACAGCGGCTCAGGTCCAGGGTGCGCCGGCGGAGGTGGCACCGGCCGGGCGGTCTCAGCCTGGTCCCGCGGCCGCGGCGGCCGGAAGGAGTTCTGGTGAACACCTCGGAATTTCTACAAACAAATAAAAGGCGGCAAAAATAGTATGCAGATGGCGGCATTGCCCTGACTAATCTGAAGGCGGCAACGGACTGCGGTCCCTCTCTCGCCCGGGTGTGAGACCGGGGCGGGTGCAGAAGCGCTGCGAGGGATGGTTTCGGACCCCACTTTCTGGCTCCTCTCCTCCCCGCGGCCCCGGTGCCTTCGCGCTTTGCCTTCCTCAGACCCGTCCTTCCCGCTGGCACTGCCGGCTCGCCCGTGCCCCCTCCGTGCTGCCCTGCGCGGGGACCGAAGGCCCGTGCAGGCGCCGGTGCTGCCGCAGCCCCGAGGATGGCGGCAGTGGCTGCCGCGGGGTCCTGCCCGCCCGGCACTCCCCTCACGTCCCGGTGACTAATTGCTCTGCAGAAAGCATTTCTCACAAGTTTCTTCCGTAAGAAATGGTAAGCACAGGCTTTGATTTAGCTCTCCTTTTCCTTTCTTCCTTTCTTTTTCTTTTTTTCCCTTCCTACCCCGCATGAAGGAGCCCTTTTGATCGTGCCGGGTTCAGACTCTGTAACAAGCATCTCTGTTTGTATTGTGGGGTTGTCAGCGAGATAACACGACAACGCGTCTCCTCGTCGTCTCACGCACAATGAATTATTTCTTCCGCTCCTTCTTTGTACCATCTCTGGGATAAATTGCCGCTTCCAGTATTAGCAGATGGGCTTGTCAGCCAGTGAAGCATCCTTAAACTCTTAGATTATACGCTGCCCAGCACAGAGCACCGGCCACCGCGGCTCAGCCAAGGCTGCACTGAAGTGTTTGTGTGGGGATTGTCAGGCTGGCTTGAAAGCAAATTGCTTTGCCAATTTATTTTCTTTCCTGCGTATGAACATATTTTTCTTAAAGGGATGCTGTCACATTAAATATGGAACTGCCAACTGCAGGCATTAAAAAATCATGGGTCGTCCCATTTTCCTTCCTCCCACTCTAAATTCTAAGAAAACAATAAATTCGGGGTTCTTTTAACTTGTCATCTGCCTTTCAGCTAGAGATGCTTTTTCAAGCTCTTCCCGGCAGTCGGGAGGTTCGGGAACTTCAGAGCCGTGACAAGCGCTGCAGATCTGGGGCAGACCGTGCCAGGGCGGATCGGCGGAGGGGCGGCCCCTTTTGCTGCGTTTGCGGCGGAGTCGGGTTTTTCTCTCGTGGTCCCTTCTCTCAAAGCTCAGGGCTTGGTAGCCAGTGGCCAGAGGGCAGACCGGAGAGCGGTCCAGTGGTCCAGTGACAAAGCACCCGGCAGCCTTTCGTTCCCACTGAAGCTGATGGGACTGAACCGTGTGCTGGTAAGCAAATTGTCCCCAAATTTGTCCTTGAACAAAACGACGATGACATGTTCATCATCATCAAGCCCGATCCTGCTGCCTGGCCTCTGTGTCTGACCGATGCAGAAAGTCCTACTCCAGCCTGTACCTTTCCAAGCACTTCTTCAGGGAAGGTAGTGAAGTTGTTTTGTTATATTTTGACAAAGTTTCATTTGTAAAGTGTGTTTTTATCAGCAAACATATTGCTTGACTGGGGAGGTAAGTCAGGCATTTGCCAGAACCGAACCATCTCGCGGTAATTCCTGTAACACAGAGATCTGAGAGCGCCGTCTGAACACAGGTTTCATTTTGGGCGAGGGGCTTTGCCTTCTCTCCGCTGTGGTGAACCCCCTTACCACCGGCTGCCGGCGGTGGGTCGCAGCCAGCCCAAGGGCAGCCCCCGCTGGGCTGAGTTTGGGAGGGTGATAAGGAGGGGAGGGGAGCAGCTCCCGCGCCCTGGCACCCCTGCTCCCTGGCATCCCTGGGCAGGGATCGCTTCGCCCTCTGCCAGCCCGCCCCCCGCGATGCTCCGGTGGGTCCTGATGTGCTGTTTCTCTTGGAGGGTCTTCCCTGCCCTGGGAAGAACTTGCTTTGGCTTCGGTGCTGTTTGGTGCAGCTCCCTCGGGAGTTTGGGCTCTTCTGAGCGTGACCCTGAGCCGTGGGGAGCGCCTCTGCCGAGACACAGTCCCGGTGCTTAAAAAATATGCAACGTATGGTCATGGAAGGTTCAGAAATGGGAAGGCAGAAGTAATGCAAAGTCTCTTGTCAGTCTTAACTTTTTAACGAGAATATGTTTCAAAGCTGGACGTTATCGGCAGGCTCGGGGGTCAGCAGGGCTCCGCTTATTTACTGTCCCCCCCCCCCCCCGACCCGCTGAGCCCCACTGCGTGGGCTCCGCAGCCTCCGCCAGGAGATCGGGTGTTTGATAACTTTTATTTTAATAAAGCAATGGGCTTGTTTTGATGGACCGATCCAAAGCACTGCATGGATTTAAGCAGCTCCTGTTGCAAATATCTTTATTTGATACCCCTGCGATGGCTGGATTTCAAATGTCACTTGCTTAGCACTATGAAATATTTAATTTAAGTTGTAATACAGTAGCCTGCAAGAGCGCCGACTTAAATTGGAGGTCTCCTGTGTTAGTCAGCAGCTATTCACAAACACGCTTAAAAGCCACTTTCTGCCCCAAAAAGCTCCTGATCCAGATGTGGGAGTGAGGGGAGCCGGGAGAGGAGACCCTGCCCGCCTTCGCTGCGGCTCTGCGCTGGGACCCCCCCCCGTGAGCCACCCCCGTAAGTCGTTGCGGTGGGTGTCCCCCCCCACCCTCCCGGGGCGCGTGTGGGTGGGGGAATGCCACCGCCGCCACCGCGCTGCTGGTGGCTTTGTGCTTCCAGCGGTGGCCGCTGCCGGCCCAGCCTTCGGTGCCCGCGGTGGGGGCGGCTCGCCGGGGGCTGGCAGCTGGTACCGGGCGCCACGTTAGGAGCGCGCTGCCTCGGGCACGGCGCGTGGGCCGGGCAGGCAGAGCCGGAGCCTGGCGGGCGCCGGGCTGTGGCCACGTCATGGCCGGGCGGGCTGGCCGGGGTGCCGGCCCGGGGAAGGGTCTCGCCTCACCTGGGGGTGAAAGCTTCGAGCGGTGCTGTCCTGGCGAAGGCTCCAGCTTTGCTCTCTCCTTACCCGGCTCCAGCCCGAGCCCCGCTGTAAGGAAATTTGGTTTGGCTTTGCAGAGGGAGCGGCACTGGCCAACGCTCTCCGAATTGGCACTTTTAATGTATAATGTGATAATCTCATTCTGAGTCCTGTGCACGTGGACAATCGTCTTCTCCAGGAACTGGCTCGCGGCAGCTGCCGCGGTGGGCACGAGGTGCTGCCGGCGCTCAGCCCCCTCCCCGTGGCATTTCTCCGTATTTTATTTTCCCAGAGAAAATAATTGTGGCAAGTTCAGTGGGGAGAGCGGCGAGGGTCCCCGCCAGGGCAGGGTGACCTCCGGCAGCACGGGCGGGACGGTGCATTCGGGGAGCTCCAGCACCAGCGAACCGCCCCGCGTGTGGCATCACCGCGTTGTTTGTGGGTCTGCGAGTTGCCACGAGGGCCGGGGCTCCGCGGGGGTGATGGAGCCAGCCCTGTGCCCGTCTCACAAGCAGTGTCTGCATTTGATTTCAGGGGGGGTTGGAAAAAAACCCCCACCCTGTTTGTAGCGACTAGGGAGAGGCAGTGAGGAGCAGCTCGGCCAAGACTTGCCCCGCGGCTGCATCGGGTTGCACTCCTCCGTCTATTTTGAGAGGTGGGGGAGCAGCCAGAGCCTCGTCTGCCAGATCCCTTCGGCGGGCAGCGCTCCTCCGGCAGCCGCCCCGTGGCGCTCGGTGTGCCGGGGTGACATCCGCGCCTTCTCCCCACGGCCCAGCTGCGCCGCCTGTTGTATTCCTCTCCTGCCGGGACCCTTCAGACCCCCACCTCGCCGGCTCCTCCCTGCCCCGGGTGATGCCAGCCCAGCCGGCTGCGCTGCCCGCCTGCCTCCCCCGGCGGCGTTGTGCCCTCCCCGTGTTTGGCACCCTGCGAGGGCTCGGCGGCGCGGGAGCGAGGGCTCGGTGCCGGGCGGGTGCGCCAAGGGCAGGCGCAGCCTCAGCTCGCTGCGGGCTCGGACACGGTGCCGCTGCCCTCGTCTTTGTGCTGATCATAAGAAACCTGAAGGATTTTGTGATCTTGCAAGCCCCGTGCCGGGCGTTCCTCAGCTGGCGGCGTGCGGAGCGGCCGGGGGAACAGCGGCCGGTCAGGATGATGAATCTCTGGCGCCTCAGTCTTTCCTCTCCTGCTGCTCCCTTACGCTGCGCTAACATTTACAGCTGAGCCCCCGGGGACACAGCGTCAGACTCCCTGCCCGTGTTTGCTTTGATTTTTTTGTTTTTTTCCTTTTTTTTTTTACCTCCGCTGGTGGGAGAGCGGGTGGGTCGCTGCCGGGGGAGCCCACCCAGCCCACCCTCACCCGCCCCGGGGAGGAAGGGGACCGGCCGCGGCACGTGGCCGGCACAGCGTGCTCGCCAGACGCAGCACCATCTCATTTATCATTCTCAAACGCCACAGCCTGCGCGCCGTGCCTGCCCCGCCACCGCCGCCCTCTCTTTCCCCCCACACACTCCCCGTTCAGTCCCCGCTGAAGCTGATTAATCAACTCGTTACCACCGCGGCGTTAGAAGCTGAGGCACTGCGGGACCCTGGGGTGGGACCCGAGTGGCGCTCCCCAGGTTTTGGCTCCTGGGGCAGACGGGCACGTTCTCTGCCCCGCTGCAGAACAGCAGCGTCGTCCCCTCCACAGCGTCTCCTTCGGTTCGGGTTTTAGCCATCCTCGCCGTTCGGGAGCGGGGCTGGAGATGTGCTGATTCAGGGGACACGCAGCCCTGCGGTGTTAATGATCTCTGATGCGCGAGCGAGAGGACGGGCGCAGCGGCACCGGCAATGCCCTCTGCGTGCCCGGGGGGCTGCAGGGTGTCCCGCTGCCCTTCAGTGCGTGACAGCGGGGCTGAGGGGGACCCCGGGGGGCACCCGAGGGTAAGAGCCAGCCTGGGTGTTTGGGGGGGGCTCCGACCCGGGGTCTGAGGATGGCCTGAGCCCCCCCGCGTGCCCTGTCCCCGTGCCAGGAGCCAGCCTGCAGCCCTGGGAGGACGGGCTGACACTAATCCTCGCTCTGACAGCGGGTGGTTTATGGACTGATCCTAAAACGTGCCGTGCTCTGGCGTTAGCAGAGCATATGGTGGGGCTGGGGAGATGGGGGGGGCACAGAAGGGGGCTGGTTGGATGCTGTGTTATGAAATGCCGAAAGTGCTGTGGGCATGGCCAGGGCCCGCTGAAACCTGTGGTCTGCCCCCGTCTGCTCAGCTCTTAGTCCGGGACATCGGAGCATCTCCTGATGCCGTAGCAGGTCCCCAGGGCCACCTCCGCCCCAGGGGACAGAGCGCCCGGGCGCTGGCTGCGGCCGAGGCCGGTTGCCTTCGCACCCCTCTGCCAGCGGCCGGTGCCCCTTTACGAAGCTGCACAGGGAGTTTTCTGGGTCCGACCGCAGAGGCAGCCCGGGAAGCTCCCTCGTCTCCCCGCTCCCCGGCAGAGCCGACGTCAGGTGCCTTCGCCCGCTCCTGGCTCACGGCAGCTCCCCCGGAGCGGGCTCCTGCCAGCTGGCGCCGGCCGCCCCGCGTGACGCTCGGGGCTTTTTGGAAACTTGCTGAGCTGCAGGCACCCAGCTCCTGCTCGCCGCGGCTGGAGGCTGCTGATGAGGGCTGATTTAGTGGCGATCGAACTGCACTTGAAGCGCTCCGTGAAATATGAGACAAGTGTCGGAAACTCTCCGGGCGTAGGGGTGTCTGCGGTGCCCTGACGGCCGCGGCACACGGGCAGGAGCCGGCTCGGCGGCTGCGACGGGCAGGGTTCCGCGCTCCCTTTGACGGCGACCAGGTAGGAGCCCCCCCGCGCTGGGCTGGGGGCACCCGGCGCTGCCTCTTGGGCGTCGCTTTGTCCCAAACCCCAAAGGGTGGGTGGGCTGGAAAGCGGCTGCGCCGGCGGTGAGGGGTCTGTACGAAGGCAGGACGGTGCGGTGCCGCCCCCCAGCCGGGCTCCTCCGCGGCTCCCGGGGGGCGCCGGGGGGTGGGCGCGGGAGGGGGGTCCCGGTGCAAATACCCCCCTGGCCTCTGTGCACGGCAGCGGCGGGATCACGGAGCTGCTCCCCGACTCCAGCGGCCCTTCTGCTGAGACTGACACCTCCCAGCGCGGGGTGGCTGTCGGCTGATTGACTCATCCAAGTCGGTTTTAATGGGGACGTGCCGTCAGCTCTGATGGCAAATTTCAGTAGAAAAGTACAAACTGAGCCAGCAGTGAGGTGCAGTGATTCGAGTAAGGGTTCGTGGTGTTTTCTGGCTTTCCTGCGGATCCTTGCGAATGCGAAGAGGGCCGCTGCAAATAAGGTCATCGCTCGAGGGGTTAAAGTGAGTTTTGTGACAGCTGTTGGTGGCGACTTTCATACTAATTCTTATACTTCCATTGCTTTTATTTACTATTATGCGCACTCAACAGAGATAAGGAGAGCGGATTCAGTGTCATGGAATCATGTGAACTCAATTCAGATTTTCTGGTTTTAGCTTTTTTCTCTCTTAGCGAGTTCATCCAGACTTTAGGTCCGGGTGGCAGTTTCCCTCATTCCACGTGGCTGAATGGGACAGACCTTCAGATCAGCAATTTTGATGCCACTTCAGCTCCGTGGCAAAGGCAGTTTTACTTGGGTGGAGGTTCTGGCCCCGTGTGCTGAGTCTGTTGCGTTCAGGCCCAGGAAAAGACCCAGGGGACACAAATCGCTGCCGATGGCAGGAGGGAGCCCGGGGGTCCCTGCTGGGGTGGGACTGGGAGAACGGCCGCAGGCGATGCTCGGGCTGCATCAGCATGGAAACCTCTGGCCGGGCGGCGTTTGGCCGCGCTCCCTGCGCGCCGGGACGGCCTCGCTGGGTCTGTCCTCGGCTTATCCAGAGTGTCAGAATTGAGGCAAAGGACCCGGCATGCATCAAACCCGCTTTCTCATCAGGGTTTCGTAGCTTGGCCAGACCCGTACAGTCCCTGTGCCTAAGCTCATGCCCAGGCAGCCGCTTTTCTGGGTGCAAACCTATTCCCCTGCTAAAAAGCAGCTATTTGGAGATTTGGGGGGCCCCCAGTATGGAGGGTGAGTGGCTGCAAGATCTCTGCGACATGTACTGATCTCCGGCTCCTCCTTTGCCGTCTGAGGGTACGTAAATGTGTCATCACGCTGCAGGTGTCTGCTGGCATCGCCTCCGCTAATCCCCCTCGCTCCTCCCTGCGGGCCTCGGGGGCTGCTGTCACCCACAAGGCTCCTGGCAGAGCCACCAGGGCAGGAGGTGGCCAACTGTGGCGCAGGGCACTGCTTGGTCCACCTGCGCAGCCCAGGGGCTCACCGGGACTTGACCCTCCCGGCGGCGCCGGTGGGGGATGCTGCGTCCCCGTGCTCGCGGGGCGCGTGGGCAGCTGCGGCAGTGTCGGCACGCGGCCGCTCTCTCCTCCGCCTGTGCGGGGGAAGCTGTAGTTTCTGAAGGGTTTGGTTCACAGACAGGAGGTGAAGTAAAGGATGTCCCAGCACGGGGCGTCTTCAAAAACTCGTCCACTGACTGCCCAGAGCATCCTCCGGGATGTCCCCTGCGGAGGGGACCGCAGGGCCCGTGGAGCCTGAAGGTGCCGGAGTCTTGGGAAATGGGATGTCACTGCGCTGTGCGCGGCAAGACCGTGCCCGGTGTGCTCAGGGGAGCGGTCAGGGTTCTCCAGGGGCTGACGTTAATGTGGGCTGTGGCATCAGCTCAGCGCTTACCCCGGCGCCCAGCGATGCGGCGCCCCGGGGCCAGTGCCAGCGCTGGGACGGAGTCTGCTGCCTGGTTCCCTGCTGCAGGCGCACCCGGGCTGGCTCCTGGGAGGAGAAATCGCTGCTGGTGGGGAATGGTCTGTCAGGGGCTGAACTGGGGCGCTCGGGGAGCGGAGCGGCTGCTGCAGAGGTGCTGGGGCAGCCGAAGCGGCGTGTCTGTGCCCAGCAGAGCCGCGCTGCGCCGCTTCCCTCCCACCCGCGAGGATGCCCTCTGGAAAGGAGGCGACTTCTGCTGTCGCACCCCCTCTATGAACCAGAGTGTTTCTTATTTCAGACATTTAATGCCGGGATTTTAAATTCTCTCTAACGTTTGTCAGCACTTTACAGCCTTCTGCAACATGTTTATGGCGTTATTAAAAAAAGAAAGAGAGGGACAGACCTGAGGTTATGGGCTTCTGTACAGGAGGATAAAACTGACCTTAAAAATATGAGCTCGCTGTGCAGACCCGCCTGCCCCACAGCACGCCGTGCCGCTCCACTGGGGAGACCGACTCCGGCTGCTGGGAGTGACGGGGGACGAGGGGACAGCCAAGCCCAGAACCAGTTTGTTATTCCAAGTGGTGGTGAATGATAAAAGCAGTGAGGACCAGAGGGGGCAAAGCTCCCCTGGCCTTGGCGGTCGGAGCCGCAGTCCTGGGGCGGCGTGTCTGCAGGGAGCCGGGGGCTGAGGACCGGTGTCCGGCGGGGGCCGTGCCGGGGGCTTGCCGTGCCGGGTGGGCACCGCATCCCGGGAACGCCCCGCGGCGGGAGGATGGGTGCTCTGACACAGCACTCGCCGCTGCCGTGACACCCAAGCTGCTCTGACCTTCTTTTATTTCAGAGAGATTTGGACATCTGTCGGGGAGCTTTTCGCACCCGGCAGGAGCCGCGGCCCCGCTCGGCCGGCCAGAGCAGCCCTCGGTGGCTCCGAGCAAAGGGCAGCGAGAAGCGCAGGTAGCGGTGGGGGCATCACGGGCCCGGGGAGGTGTCGTTGGTGCTCATCACCCCGGTGAAATCCGGGCAGAGGCGGGTGAGCGGCGGCTCAGCACCCCTGTCCCAGCGGAGCTCTGCAGCCCTTGGGGAGAGCCACCCAAAAGATGAGGTTGCGCATGGTCCTCCATGGAGAAGACAAAAGCTCGGCCTCGTCGGCCCCGGGGCGGGACGGGGCGGTGGAGGTGGGATGCCCCGAGTCGCCCTGGGGGGTGGGGGGCGGCACTTAACCGACACTGTGCCTCAGTTTCCCCTCCTTCCTGTGTCTGGGCACCACGGGTACAACCACGATGGAGACAGGGCGAGGGCTGGGCTGGCCAAGGAGGGGACCTCTTGGGGACCTCAGCCCAGGTAAGGGGCCCAGATTGGGGTGCTGGGTGCTGAATAAGCCCCCCAAAGATGTTCAGTGCTTTGCTGAAAAGGTGAAATCTGCCCCAAAGTAGCCGTCAGTCAGGGAGCTGCGGGTCCTCACGCGTGCAGTGACCTGTCCCAGCCACAAATCACCAAATTCATGGGCCTGACACCTGAGAAGCAGAACAGGAGCAGCAGAAATCAAGTGAACGAGACAAGTGTGTGCGCAATTAGGACAGACCTTTTAAACACTGCAAGGAGGGCCGGGACAGGGAGCCTCAGCCTAATCGAGGCAACGGCAGTTCCTTTTTTTAAGACAAGGGAGACTTTTGGGATACTTTGTCCACATAATGTTCCAATTTTAGCTCTGCATCCCGGGATGCAATTGCATTAAAAATACCCGGGGAGGGGGAGGATGCCAAGGGCACCCGGGGACCTGCCTCTGCTGCCGTGTCCCCGCCAGCGCTCCGCGTGTCCCGCTGCGTCCCCGGGGCCCCGTTTCACATTCCCGGTGCTGATCGTCTCCCAGATCTGCTTTCCGGCTGCTCCGCTAATGGTTATTCTGGTAAAGGCCCTCTCCTTGGGGTCCCGCGGGGCTCTCTGCCCGTCCGAGTGCAATTGGGCATCGATCGCTGCGAGTTTTGGGGAATGACCACAAATGACGCGGTGGGGTCGGTCGGGGCAGCTCTGCTGCTGCGCTCCTGCGCGCGGTGCGGGGCGGCTGCCGCTGCGACTGCCCCGGCGGGCCAAGGCCGCGGGTCGCGCTTGGAAAAGATCCGTCTGGGTTTTGTTTTGTGTAAAGAAAATGTAGGGGGTGTTTTTGGAACCTTTTGGGGCTGGGCCACGCTTGTTTCACTGGTCGCAAGCACAAGGGCTGTGCAATTTCTTTTGTTGTCATCGGGAGGTGAAGCTGGAGCTTCAGGGAGAATCCGGAGGTCTTTAGAGCGATTCCAGGGCTAACAGGTGCCGGAGGGCTGCCTGTGGACTTCGGGCTCCGAAATCCTTCTGCCATACAGCAGATTTATTTATTTTTAGTGTAAAGTTCATTTTAGGTACGCTGCGTAGTATTTTAACTGGTGAAGTGGCAGTTTAAGGATCTCATTGCCGACACTTTTGGCAAATCGTGCGGTGCTTTAGGCTGGAAGGGCCTGTCGGCGGCCGGCCCAACCGCCTGCCCGCGCACAGGTTGCTCCCAGGTTGGATTTTGTCACGCAGGTCCCGGTCCGTCCCCCTCCCTGAGCTGAAATGACGGTAACTCCTTCAGGAGAGGGTGACAAGCGCTGCAGTGGCCGTGGGGCGGTGACATCCCCTGGGGTGACACCGGTTTGGCTCCGCTGGGTCACCTCCATCCCGGCCGGTCCCGGCTTTTGCCTCCGGCTCAATTAACAGCTCGTGGGAAAAAAACCTTCCGTTGCTTTTTGCTAAATATAACTTTTAAGGGGGATGCTTCCCGGCACCGCCAGGCACCTGGGGACACCAAGACGTGACACCGTGGAAATGCCAAAACCCGCCGAGGACCGCGGTGTTCGCCGCAGGAGTGGGTGGGAGCGCACCGCGGTGGGGGGTCCCCGCTGCTGCCCCCCCCCCCCCCCCCCCCGTCTCCCCCATTTCCCCTCTCGCAGAGCCGCCCCCTCCCGCCCCGCGGGCCCGGGCAGGGCTTTTCGGGACCCCCCCCCATCCCGCATGGAGCTTTTCGGGACCACCTCCCCCCGACTCATCCACGCCCCCCCCGGCGCTCCGGGGACCGGCGCGGAGCGTCTGCGCCACCGCGGGGCCGCGGACGGGGCTGCAGCGCCCGGACCCGCCCGGACCCCCCGACCCCCCCTCGGCTGCTTAAATTTTGCTTATCTGCTGTGAATGAATCAAAAGCCGCTTTATCTGCGCGGCCCCGCGGGGTGCTGGGGGGGGGGGGGGGGGGGGGGGGGGGGGGGGCTGCCCCCCCTCCCGAAACCACCTCCCCCATCCCCCCCACCCCCGGGGTGGCTGCCGGGGAACGGGGGGCACTCCTTGGGGTGCTCAGGCTGCGATGTGCTGTCTTTGGGGAGAAATGACAGGGTTTGTGGCGGAGAAGAGCTGCGGCACTGTCTGGGGGTGTGCAGCGCATCCCACCCTGCGGGGGGGGGGGCTCTGCAGGATGCTCAGGCCGCCCATTGCATGAACCGAAGGCTCTGGGCTGGTCCCCGATGCCGGGGGAGCGCAGCGATGCCGCCCCGCGCAGCCCTTCCCCAAGAAGCCAGGGACACCTCTGCAGCGCATCGCTGGGGCCCGGCCGGCCACCCACAGACACCCCGTCCCTGCGCGTGGCCCCCCGGGGTGTCTCGGCGCAGCGTGCCTCGGGTGTCCGTAACCGGCAGCTGCCACCTCCGAGGTGGTAACTGGATCACAGCGCTCGGGTGACCTTCGCGCCTCTCCGAGGCTCAGTTCTGGATGTCCCACCAGCTCCTGCTCCGGGGTCGCTCCCCTGGAGCGGCGGAGCGGGGACAGTGTGTCTGCGAGGCGCAGGCTGCAGGACGGCCGTCCCCAGCTGACCCCAACCCCTTCCCTCGGCAGCTCTCCCATGCGGTGCCCCTGCGCGGGACTGGGACTCGAGCTGCCCGTGTGGGTCGGTCCCGCAGAGCCCTGCGGTCGGGACAGGCGCCCGCTTAACGTGGGCAGGAAAGTGCTCGTGGCTCGGGGTGCCGGTCCTCCTCCTGCTGCGGTGGGGACGGGCTGCGGGTCACCAGAGCAGCACACGAGTCCTTCCAGCTGAATTTCTTGCCTGCAGAGCGTTGGGTACCGTCCCAGCTCTGCCTTGGGCCAACTACGGTCCCGTCCGGGAGCGAACAGAAAGGCTTCAACTGGCACGAGGAGTGTCGCCTGGTGCTAGAGACTTGGAAGAAGTGGGTTCTTCCCTGCTCCAGCACTAACCTCCTGGGAACGCTGCTGCCGCTCGTGTCGCCGTGCCTAATGCAACTCCTTGCCGAGATGCGAACGGGGTTGTTCTGGCTCGGGGAGCCCCCCCACACCCAGGCAGTCCGGGCACCCCACAGGTGCAGGACCTACGCTGGGTTTTCCCAATTCACCTGGCCCGCCCGTTCTGGTCCCTCTGTCCTCACGGCGGGTCTGTCCTTCCTCCCGCAGGCATGAAGCGACCCCTGAGCCCGTCCCACAACCCCGAGAACGGGGTACGGCTGGTGGAGGCGGCCGGCTGCCCGCCGGGGCAGCCCGAGCAGCGCATGAAGCGGGAGAAGAAGCACCAGTCGTTCACGCTCTGCGAGGTCTGCAACATCCAGCTCAACTCGGCGGCGCAGGCGCAGATCCACTACAACGGCAAGTCCCACCAGAAGCGCCTCAAGCAGCTCAACAAGGGGAAGATGCCGGCAGCCCAAGGTAGGAGCCCGTCCAGCAGGTCGGGGTTGCCCAAAGGCTGCCCTTGCTCTGGGACAGCGGCTCTGCCGTGTCGCGTCCTCGGCGTCTGTCCCTCGCTGGTCTGCCTGAACTCCGGGGGCTTCCCCACCCCACTGTCACTGCTGGTTCCTCAAGTGGTTTTGGGCCCTGAGAGCCCGCGGTGCTGTGCCACGGATGGGACACGTGTGGGTCCTGTCCCTGTGCAAGTGCAGTTGCCGGTACTCTGTGTCTTCTTCATCAGCATCCTCTTGGGTTTCCGTAGATGACTTGTGCAGGTGGGATGAGCGCATCCAAGGGTGGAGCGGCTGTTGGCTTCTGGGTGAGTGGCTCTCCAGGTGCTGTCCTGACCCTGTCCCTCGTGCCAGGCACGTCTCCTGTACCTGTGCTGAGTTTGGCTGCTGTTGACTCAAAATGCTGCTTAGATTTTGGTGCTGAGGGTTGAGGGTGGACTTCTCAAAAGCTCTGAAGTGACATTTTCAAATACGGTTGGAGGTTTTGTCGGAAACTATGATCTTCTGAGGCTTCGCCTGGATTTTTCTGCTGGGGTGCTCTGCCCTGGCAACCCGCGGTGACCCGCTGTGCCCTGTGCTCAGACGCTCTGGCAGCGTGCGGCTGCCTTGATCTCACCGTCCCTTTGACACGTGATGTACTTGGCCAATTGTCCCGTTGTGCTGGGTTGTGGTGGGGGATCTCGCTGCTTTCTCGCTGCCCGGGGAGGGCTCCCGTGGTGTGTGTGCAGAGGGGGTCACTGGCCCCAGTCCCTCATGTGAGTGGAGCTGTTACCCACCATCAGCAAAGTGGGGCCCCACCGAGCGCTGGGACATCATCTGCTGCGACACCAACGCTTGACAGGCCCTACAGCAAACCAGACAAGCGGAGCCCTCTGGGGTCGATGTGTTCAGCGGGGTCGGTCTGTTCCAGTGAGAAGGAAGCACTGGCGTTGCAGCAAGGGCGGGTTTGTTTTCCACTTAGAGACCAATGTCTGTCACAAAAGCCACTTAGCTGAAGCGGCAGCCAAGACAGCTCCGCGCTTGCCCTTGACGGGAGGTTTAAAGATCCATGGTTTTGTTTTGCCGAGCGTTTAGTGATGGGTGGAGCGCATGGGACCGCGGGCACTGCAGCATTAGGAGGTGGAGGTGGAGGTGTCTTTCCCGGGATGCCCCTGAGCGCCCGTACCTGCCCTCCTGGGGGTGATGTGCTCGGTGCCCCGTCTTACTCGCCGGCCGTCCATGCGACGCGCTGCTGGGGGCCAAGCGGCCCCAGGCTGCTGTGAGTTGGGGACTGTTTCTCCCCATGGAGCTACTGTTAATTGCCTAATTATTGTAAAACACCTCCGTTGTGTTGTGGTTGGCAAGAGAGGACTCCGGCGTCATCCCTCCAGGCGGGCTCGACGGCCACTCGATGTTGTTGGCAACTCCGGGAGGTGCGGTGGCGTGTTAAGGAGTTGTCCGGCTGCAGCGGGCGGACGGGGTATGTCCTCTGATGGCCGGACAAAGCCCCCGCTAAAGAGCAGCGCGGTGGATCCCATCACGCTGGGCCTGACGAACCGAGTCCCTGCCCGTTTTTCCCCAAACGTCTCCTCTAAGCCCCTCTTGCTGGCTCTCGGGGGCACTTTCTGAGCCTCGGGGGAGGGCTGGTGCTTGCCTCGGGGGGCTGGCGGGGGGTCCCGGCCCCTCGCCCCGCAGCGCGGCAGGGATGCTGGCACACGGCGGGCGCTGGTGCGAGGGCGAGGACCAGTTTGTCCTCTGCGCCGTCTGTTGGCATGTACCTGGCCCGGGCCCGTACAGCCGAGTGCTGCGGATTTTCTCCCGCAGAAAGGCCGGGCAGCGCGCCCCCGCGTGTCACCCTGCCATGGCTGACGGGCTCTGCCGGGGCTTGCCTGGCGTTAAGCAGCAAACCGAGGGAATTTGTCCTTCCTGGGGCTGGCACGGGTACCTGTGCCCAGGGCAGTGCCCGCAGCCCTGTGTCCCCAGCGTGGGGACAGGGCGTCCCCCGGGGACCCCGCTGCCGTTGGAGGAGGGTGCCGCTGGCTGCGCACCCTGCGGCCGCTCCATGGGGGGCAGCGGTGGGGGGGGTCCGGGCGCAGCCCCCTGAGAGCTGCCCAGACTTGGCAACTGCCCTCCTCCCCTTACAGACTAATTACAAGTCGGATTAGTGAGCTGAGGTCTCCAAAGCGCTTTGTAGCTAATTGATGCCTTTACCGGGTGGGAGGGTGAGGAGAAGCTGAGGGGAGGGGGGACGGGCAGGAACATGCTGGAGTGCTGTAGACCGGCGTTTTGGGTGCCAGCCCCTCGCTCCCAGGCACCCTGCGCCCCCGCTGCCCTTCGGCGCCCCACAGCGTGCTGTGCCCCGGGGAGCCGCTCTGCCGGGGGGCGCTGAGGGGTTGGAGTCCACTCCCGCTTTTGCCAGGAAATGTTTGTTTAATAACATCTGAAGGGTCAGCAAACAGTTCTGCAATGCTTTTGCAAACAGCGAACGTCCGTGGTCGCAGGGAGGTGGAACCTGCCGCCTCCGGCCCCGTTATAGCGGGGTGGGCGGTCACGGCAGCGTCCCGCGCGCGCACAACGTGATGCTCTCCGGGTACCGAGGTGGCCGTGCTCAGTGCCGGTGCCTTTGCTGCTGTGCTCACCAGTGGCTCCTGGCACATCTGCGCTGGGGGGTCCTGGGCGCGAGCCTGGACCCGTGCTCCCCTCCAGCACCTTCCGCCCCGCTGAGCACCAAATTTCCTCAACAGCAGGAAAGTGCTGACGGGACCAGGCTCACCGCTGGGCTGGGAGGATGCTCGTCCCCAGCAGAGCATCCCTCGTGCCCTGGGTGGGCAGCCGGGCGCTGCGGTCTGTGCCAGAGCCCTGGCGGCGGTGCCCGGCCCTTGGCAGACCCCTGGGGATCAGCCCGCTCCTGCTAAAGGCTGGGCAGGCCGGAGCCATAAATTCCTAGCATGGCAGTGGTCATCTGTGTGCCAAATCCTGCCCTCCCCGGTGGTGGTTTTGTTTGAGCAAGGTCTGGGGTGTGCAAAGGAGCCGGTCTGTTTATCGTCGTTTACTGACAGATGGAAATATCGCCTGCTATTTTAATGGGAACGGGGCTCATAAATTCCAGCCCGCAGCTTCCAGATTCTCCCCCTGGTCCCGGTCGTGGCTCGGCGGGAGGCTGTCCAGGGATGCGTTTTCCCACTGAGCCAAAGAATCCCGGAACGTGCGAGTATGCTCTTGGTACCTCTGCATCATCCCTGACCTCCGCCAGCAGCCCCGGCTCCGGCAGACCGTCGCAGCCCTCGGGGCTCCGCTGCGCTGTCAGCCTGGCGCACGCTTTGCTCTGCCGTTCAAGGTGAAGTTCTGCTTGCGCAGGGCTGCGATTTGCTTATGTGGGGAAATTGCGGGCGGCATCTGCTCCCCTCGCCCCCCCGTCCCTCCTGCCCCCCCCGCGGCGGCGGCGGAGCGGTGCCCGTGCAGGACGCTGCTCCCGCCGCAGCGCGCTCCGCTCGTCCGGGGCCGACCTTCTCCCCCACGCTTCTGTTCAAAAATGTCATTTCCAGCTTTGTCACCGGCAACCTTTCTCAGCCTCCCGAGGCGTGAGCGCGGGGGATGGGGGGGCACATGGCGGCGAATCACAAATTAGAGCTGGGAACTGGCTGATGCGATGCCCATGTCCCCACCACACAGGTCGCCGAGCGTGCCGCTGGCACTGCGGGTGCTCGGTGCCACCCGGCCCCGCGTCACCTGCGCTGGGAGAGGGGCTGATCCCCCCCAAAGCCAACCCTCTGCCGCGGCAGAAGAGAGGGGATCAGCCCTGTCTGCCCGAGCGAGCTGAGGACAAGCGCTGGAAGAGCTGTGGGCACTGCAGCGCACGGGCAGGAGGGCGCAGGCAGGAGGGCGCAGGCAGGGCTGAGCGCAGCCATCGCGCTGCTCCTGGAGCCCGTCACTGCCAAACCAGCACCTCTGGGCGCTGAGAAAATGCAGCCGCCCGCGGTCACGGGAGCAGTGCCCCCGTCTCGGGCAGCCCCACGTGTGCCCGGCCATTGCTCGGGCCGGTCCCGGCCGAGCCGCTGCTCCGGCGATGGGCTCAGCCCGGCCCAACCCCCGGAGAGGGGCAGCTACCGCCGGTCTCTGATAACGTGCCAGCACTGGGGGAGCCTTGGGAGGAGAGGGGGCGTTTATTAAAGACAACGGATTTAAATGAAATAATTGAGTTAGACAAAGATGGGATATTCCTCTGAGCCGGAATCTCTGTCTCGCACTGACATCTACAGCTACATCAAAGGCAGCTTTCGCAGGCGCTGCTCGATCTTCCCCGTTTCCCCTCTGGCTTCTCTGATCTGTTATTTCTGCAAAGGCTGTAATCGCTCGCGTTTTGTGGAGCAAAGCTGCGGAGGAGCTTAGCTGGCAAACAGATGCGATAATCAGTATCATTACAATTTATTATCTCTATGCCAGAAAGACCCCCAACTTAAAAACAAATTATTGTTCATTAGGCATTTTCTTGCAAGGCAAATCATAGATTTCTGTTGTCTTGTGTTGAATTGCAGTGCAGCAGCAATTAGATACGGGATGTCCGCAGATGAAAGATGTTTTCGTGTTGCAGATGCCAGTTCAAATCCAACTGGGTCAAGAGTGATTTAATTACTGCCTGTGATTTTCAAGGGTGCCCAAGCGAGCTCGGTTTGCTCCCGGTGTCCTCGTGCTGCCGCAACCGGGCGCGGACCCCCGTTCTGGTGCCAAATGAGCAGAAAGAGCTGTGCCCCCCCAGAGCAGGGGACGGTGGCTGCAGGGACAGCCTCCAGCGGGGCTTTCGTGCTGGTGCAAACTGCGGGGTGAGGACAGGGGACAGGAGACAGGGGACCAGGGTTTGCTGCCTTCCCTTCTTCCTCCTGCACGGCCCCAGGGGCTGCCCGCGGAAGGACGGGCTGAGCTGGAGCATTTCAGGAGTTTACTCTCTTGCTGCCCACCGCTCCCAAAAGAGGCCCTTCTGCCAGCACCCCAAAAAAGTCACGGGGTGTGAGGAGTGGCTCGAGCTCCTTTGCTGCCGGAGCCGGAGCCGGTGTCCCCAGGCGCTGTCAGCTCACACCTCGCAGAACCCCGGCGGGGAAGTGCTCTCCTGCCCGGGCAGATGCGCGGTGGCAGCAGCTCAGAATCACTCAATCCCAGACAGGACAGGGCTGGAAGGGCCCTCTGGAGCTCCCCCATCCCACCCCCCGCCAGAGCAGGGGCACCTCCAGCAGTGGCACAGGACACCTCCAGGCGGGTTTGGAATGGCTCCAGAGGGGGAGACTCCCCCCCTCTCTGGGCAGCTGTGCCAGTGCTCTGCCGCCCGCACAGGAGAGAAGTCCCTCCTCAGGTTGAGATGGGACTGCCCATGGTCACGTTTGTGCCCGTTCCCTCTTGTCCTGTCACCGGGCACCACTGGAAACAGACTGTTCCCATCCCCCGGCACCCCCCCTTGAAGGACTGATAAGCGTTGATAAGATCCCCCTCAGTCTTCTCCAGACTGAACAGCCCCACGGCCCTCAGCCCCTCCTCAGCAGAGAGATGCTCCAGTCCCCTCAGCATCTCCGCAGCCCTTTGCTGGGCCCTCTCCAGCAGTTCCCTGTTCTTCTTGACCCGGGGAGCCCCGAACTGGACACAGTGCTCCAGATGTGGCCTCCCCGGGGCAGAGCAGAGGGGGAGGATGACCTCCCTCCACCCGCTGGCCACACTCTGCTTGATGCCCCCCAGGGTGCCATTGGCCTTCTTGGCCACCGGGGCACATCGCTGGCTCATACCCCCTTTGGCCGGGGGTGGTGGGAAGGACACCCTGCCCGGGCATCTCCCATGCCAGGAGGGTCTGTGAGCGCCCCGAGCCCACCTCAAACCGCCTCCCGGCTGTGGGGGCTGCTCCCCCCAAACCCAGTGCTGAGGCCGGCTGGGCAGGGCTGGGCCAAAACGCCCGGAGCCAACTGTGCCCCGGTGCCAACCCGTGTCACGGGCTCATCCTCCGCTCCATGTGCCCCCGTGGCGTTACGTACCCAGACCCTCTCTGGGGCTGTCCGGTGCCATCCCCCAGCGCTCGCCCTGAGCCCCCTGCGCTGCCATCCCCCCCCCCGGCACCACTGCACCGAGACAGCGGCTCCTTGCACCGGGGCAGATCCCGGTTTCCCCAATTAGCCGCTGAAATGTCTGTCTGTGCGCGTTTGCGGAGCAGAAAGGTTTGAGATGAGCAGAGAAATCGGTGTGACAGCTTCAGCATCGCTGGGTCTGCAGCCGAGGGGACGGGCCCCCGGGAGGGGACGTGGGGACCCCGTGGGAGCCGGTGCCGCGCCGGGAGATGGGGGGGGCTGGCGGCTGCCGGCGGGAGTTCTCTTGTGCTGCACAGGGGGTGCCCACTGAACCCCCCCATTCTGGCAGCAGACGGGGCCACTTGTGTGTGCTGAGGGGGGAACCCGCTCCCCTCAAACAGCTCCGCCGTCGCAGCCCCCGGGGCCGCAGCACGCGAGGGTTGGTCTTCCCAGGAAAGCGAAAAGCCACGAAAGCGATGGGCTGCGGCGGTAAACCACAGCAGACCCCGGACAGGTCGCGGGGTGCTCTGGTGCCGGACGGAGCCCGGTGTCCCCCGGGCATCACCCGCGCAGTCGCCGCCCCGGGCGGGCTGCCCTCGGCCAGCACAGCGGGGGTCCGGCAGCCCAGCGCTGGCCAAGGGGCACGGGCTCACGGGATGACCCTCCGGCGGGCGAGTCCTGCCGACCGCCCGGAGCACGGCCTGGGGAAGCAGAGCCCTGGCGGGCAGAGGGAGGGGGCTGGTGGGTCTCCCACCATGAACGCGCTCCGTGATCCGGCTCCGTGCGCCCGCATCCCCGAGCTCAGCTGCAGGGAGGGTTTCCTCCTGCCTCCCCCACCCCACCCCCCCCCCGGCAGTTCTCTGCTGCTGGAGCTCGTCAGCTGTTAATTACCAAGGAAAAGAGTGCCAATCTAATTTCTTTCAATTTCACGTTATGCACAGAATCCTTCAATTGTCTTTAATAAATGGGGCGATGCTCAGCGGTGCTTTGTCTGCTATAAAATCTAATGTATTGATTTAAACAACATGCAAACACGCAGAATTACAGTCTAATTGGGGACTAATCAGGGTGCAACACTGGGCCGGGGCTGGGACGCCCTCGAAGCCGGGGCAGGCGGTGGGAAGGTGCCCGGCTCCTCCGGCCGCGCCGGGCCGGGTCGCCGTGCCGTGCCCAGCCTCGGCAGCCCGCCAGGAGCCACACCGGCCGTGCCGCAGGGGGAGAGTCGGCTTTTCTGCCCTCCTCCTTAATTCTCGCGGTGGTTTGCTGCTCTCCTGCTTTTGGGTCCGTTTTTGAGAAATTTGGCAGGGAAAGCAAAGGGCGCGGGAGCGGCATTCGCGGCGCTCCCTCGCCTGGCACGGCCCAGCGGGCCCCCGAGCGTCACGTCGGCTGATGGGATTTGTTATAATTGGGAACGTAACGGGGCGATGGGCGGGTGGGGACGGGCCTGCGCGGGACCCGCAGGGGCTGGGGGGGAGCGGAGCCCGCACCTCCCGGGGACGTGGAAGCGGCGCATCGGGCTCTCCTGCGCTTCTGAAGCGCCGGTCCGCGCCCACCCCGGGTGTTAAAGGGTCCTTAATATTCAGCGGTGACAGGCGCTGCATCTGCCCGTGTGGCGATCGATAACCTTGTGGCCAAACAGTAGCGGGGTTCGTATTTTAAGCTTCTGTGCGTTTAGCGAAGGGCGAGCATACGGAGTCCTCCTGCTCGGTTGGCCTCGGCTGCTCCCTTCAGCTGCGAGCAAAGATGATTAAAAATAGCTTTTCAGATCAGATTTGAATAACCTGGAATCTCAGTGGGGGGAATTTAATGCTTTTTCGTGTCTTAAAGATGTTTGCTGGGATCAGGTGTCGCTGGAAGAAGCGCAGTTGTGCAATGGTACATTTTCCTTCCCTCTGCTTATTCCCCGGCGTCCCCCTTCCCCGTCGGGGTGCGGGTTCGTCCCTCGGGGCTCGGGGGGCAGTGACTGGGGGGGAGCAGCCGCCATGGGGGGACGGGCAGAGATTTACCCCCCTCACCGGGGATGGGCAGAAAAGCCCCGTTCCGCTAAATGAGCCTATTACACCGACAAAGCCATTTCGCGCGGGGAAAAGGGCCCGTGGGCTCCGTGCGAGCCCAAACCCTCCGTGCGGCGCGTCAGCCTCGTGCCAGCCCATTAATCTGGCGGAAACTGTCCCTTTTTAAATCCTCTGAAAATACCCCATTAGCTTCCTCTCCCTCTGAAAAGCCCAGCTATTCAGCTTATCGTGGATTAATAACTGTATCATAATTAATCTCTGATTTTATTGAGTCGGTAACTTCAAATAAAAAGGAAATTGATTAGCTGTTAACTTTTGCTAGAAGGATTTTCTCGGTGCAGTGCCGTCCCCACCAGGGCGCTGCCCCTCCGCTCTGCGCCCTCGTTGCTGCCCAGAGGCTTCAGGGATTTATTTTTTTTCCTGACACACTTATTCTAAAAAGAACCTTAAATTTTAAACTCTCGGCCAAAAAAAATGACGCAGAGGAGCTACTGGGCTCCGCTTGTGCAGGCTGTTAGGTGATGCTCAGAGCGAGGAGGAGGTTGGAGCCCCCGCGGTGGGCGCTCGGGGCCGATGCTCCACCTGCATCCGTGGGAGGGGTTTGCCTTAAAACATCAAATTAGAGACCAAGCCAAAAGATAACAACCTAAAAGGATATATATCGAGTATAATCTTGGGTGGGCTGGCGGCCTGGCGCCCGGGCCGTGGGGGTCAGTGACCACGGGGGTGTTGGGGGGGGGGAGCAGAGCTGCGCTGTCCTATGCCCTGGGGGGGCCGGGGGGTCTCGCGGGGACCAGGCGTTGGGCTTACATCCCAGCTTGGGGCGCCCGGGGGCTCTGGCCCTCGGCGGAACCTCCCGGGGGGGGTTGGTTTGTTGCCGTGGGACGGTGCGTGGGTGCTGTGGCGGTCGGAGCGGTGAGGGGAGAGGCAGAGCTGCGCTGTGCACCGGCGCTGCCGGGACGCGCTGCTGCCAGAGCCAGGGGAGCGCAGGCTGAGCACAGGGGATGCTGCCGGCGGTGGTGATTTTTCCCCAAATCAGGAGGAAATTGCCTCGTGTTATTTTCGAGCACCGCATTTTGTGAGCCAGTTATCCTTAATCTTGGATTTTGCTGTAATTTCCTTCCATTTGGTTTGCTATCAAGTTGCAACAATAGCATTTTATGGCCACTTAGCTCGGGGATGCGTCACACATGACCTTAATTAGAAGTGGATTAAGAGCACCAGGGAACACACAGCCATGGGATATTTCACAGTTTCCCGTGTAGCATCAGCTCAGCAGCTTTGGAAGGGGAAGGCCTGGGATTTATTTTAAGTGGGGAAAAGAGTGGTAAAAGCGGCAGCTACCCGTGAGCGTGCCTCAGCTCGTTAGCGGCCACTGATCCCCGTCCCGAGGGAGCACCGAGCCCGGAGGGGCCCTTCCCGGGGGGGCTCCAGCAGCAGCTTTGAGCGGGGTCGAGGTCCCCTGGGAAGGGACGAGGTTTTTGGTCCGTGCCGGGTCGGGCAGCTCCCGGCTCTCACGGCCGCCCCGGGCATCGGCGCTGGCGGTGTGCTGGTGGAGGGGGCTCGGTGCCCTGCCCCGCTGCGCCAGCCAGCGCCCTGCCACACAGGTACGGTTTGCTCCTTAAATGTCCCCAGGGAGAGGTGAGGACATGCGGGATCTCGGTGGTCCTGTGGGACGTGTCTGCGGGGGGGCTCTGCTGTTCTTGGGGACAGAGGTAGCCGCTGGCCCGCTCCAGCGTGGGAGGGGGACAAAGCATCCCTCTGCATCCCACTGCGTCCCTCTGCATCCCACTGCGTCCCTCTGCGTCCCTCTGCGTCCCTCTGCGTCCCTCTGCATCCCACTGCATCCCACTGCGTCCCTCTGCATCCCACTGCATCCCTCTGCATCCCACTGCATCCCACTGCGTCCCTCTGCATCCCACTGCATCCCACTGCGTCCCTCTGCGTCCCTCTGCATCCCTCTGCATCCCTCTGCATCCCACTGCGTCCCTCTGCATCCCACTGCATCCCTCTGCATCCCACTGCGTCCCTCTGCATCCCTCTGCATCCCACTGCGTCCCTCTGCATCCCACTGCGTCCCTCTGCGTCCCACTCCGTCCCTCTGCGTCCCACTGCATCCCTCTGCGTCCCTCTGCATCCCTCTGCGTCCCTCTGCATCCCACTGCGTCCCTCTGCGTCCCTCTGCATCCCACTGCGTCCCTCTGCATCCCACTGCGTCCCTCTGCATCCCACTGCGTCCCTCTGCGTCCCTCTGCGTCCCTCTGCGTCCCTCTGCATCCCACTGCATCCCACTGCGTCCCTCTGCATCCCACTGCATCCCTCTGCATCCCACTGCATCCCACTGCGTCCCTCTGCATCCCACTGCATCCCACTGCGTCCCTCTGCGTCCCTCTGCATCCCTCTGCATCCCTCTGCATCCCTCTGCATCCCACTGCGTCCCTCTGCATCCCACTGCATCCCTCTGCATCCCACTGCGTCCCTCTGCATCCCTCTGCATCCCACTGCGTCCCTCTGCATCCCACTGCGTCCCTCTGCGTCCCACTCCGTCCCTCTGCGTCCCACTGCATCCCTCTGCGTCCCTCTGCATCCCTCTGCGTCCCTCTGCATCCCACTGCGTCCCTCTGCGTCCCTCTGCATCCCACTGCGTCCCTCTGCATCCCACTGCGTCCCTCTGCATCCCACTGCATCCCACTGCGTCCCTCTGCGTCCCACTGCGTCCCTCTGCATCCCACTGCGTCCCTCTGCGTCCCACTCCGTCCCTCTGCGTCCCACTGCATCCCACTGCATCCCTCTGCGTCCCTCTGCATCCCTCTGCGTCCCTCTGCGTCCCTCTGCATCCCACTGCATCCCTCTGCGTCCCTCTGCATCCCACTGCATCCCTCTGCGTCCCTCTGCGTCCCTCTGCATCCCACTGCATCCCTCTGCATCCCACTGCGTCCCTCTGCATCCCTCTGCATCCCACTGCGTCCCTCTGCATCCCACTGCGTCCCTCTGCGTCCCACTCCGTCCCTCTGCGTCCCACTGCATCCCTCTGCGTCCCTCTGCATCCCTCTGCGTCCCTCTGCATCCCACTGCGTCCCTCTGCGTCCCTCTGCATCCCACTGCGTCCCTCTGCATCCCACTGCGTCCCTCTGCATCCCACTGCATCCCACTGCGTCCCTCTGCGTCCCACTGCGTCCCTCTGCATCCCACTGCGTCCCTCTGCGTCCCACTCCGTCCCTCTGCGTCCCACTGCATCCCACTGCGTCCCTCTGCATCCCACTGCATCCCTCTGCATCCCACTGCGTCCCTCTGCATCCCTCTGCATCCCACTGCGTCCCTCTGCATCCCACTGCGTCCCTCTGCGTCCCACTCCGTCCCTCTGCGTCCCACTGCATCCCTCTGCGTCCCTCTGCATCCCTCTGCGTCCCTCTGCATCCCACTGCGTCCCTCTGCGTCCCTCTGCATCCCACTGCGTCCCTCTGCATCCCACTGCGTCCCTCTGCATCCCACTGCATCCCACTGCGTCCCTCTGCGTCCCACTGCGTCCCTCTGCATCCCACTGCGTCCCTCTGCGTCCCACTCCGTCCCTCTGCGTCCCACTGCATCCCACTGCATCCCTCTGCGTCCCTCTGCATCCCTCTGCGTCCCTCTGCGTCCCTCTGCGTCCCTCTGCATCCCACTGCATCCCTCTGCGTCCCTCTGCGTCCCTCTGCATCCCACTGCGTCCCTCTGCATCCCACTGCGTCCCTCTGCATCCCACCGCATCCCTCTGCATCCCACTGCATCCCATCAGCTGCTGTCATCAGGGACCAGAGGTTCTGGGTAAAACAGGTCGCACTGGGCCATGCGTGCGAGGGCTGCGCGGCTGCCCTGTGCCGAGGCACTGTCCCAAAGAGCACCAGGGCTGAACAGGGGTGGGGGACACCGGGGTGGGGTGACAGCGACGGGGAAGTGACTTGTCCGGGGTCTCGATGACCAGCGAGGCTGGGAACGCGGCTCGTCCCCCGCGGTGCGCCCTGCGCCTCGGCTGCATCTCTGCATGCGCGGGCACACGCGTGTGCTGCTCTCCCGGAGAAAAGGAGGGGGGAGCGGGCGTTTAAAGAAAAAAAAAATCAAATGGGGAGGGGAGGTAGGTAGGAGTGAGCTGGATAAGCGCGAGCAAAGGTTTGTGGGTAGTGTAAAGCTGTCACTGTGATTTAGGGTCGGCTGGTTAAACTGTTTTATGTTCACAGACAGTAAGTCGTAAGCAATATAAAATTTTCTATGAAGAGATGATCTTCCCTCGTCATGCTTTATGCCGTCCTTCCCAGATTGATCTCTCCTTTTTATAACCCCACAGTGTCACGGAGCGGTTGTGCCGGAGGAGAAAACCGGATTGTGGTCATTTGAGAAATGGCAACGAGTGCCGGAGGTGGGGTCTGTGCCCGGGAGGGGAGCGGGGGGCCGGGGGGGCTTAGCCGTGGTCGGGGTGCTCCGCTCCCTCAGCCTCACCCTGACGGCTGCACCCCCATTTTGGCAGCGTGAGGCCACGCGGTGCCGCTGCGGCACAGGGCCGAGGGGATGGGGGGTCCGTGATGCCCCGTGGCCACGCAGGGAACCCGCAGCCCGGCCAGGCACCGCTCTGCCCCGCTGCCGGGGACTGTCCTCTCGCTGTGCCCCGGTGCTGATGGCTGATACCGCTGAGCCCGCGCGTGCCGGGAGGGTTGGCCACGAGTGACCGGTGTGTGCCCCGGCACGGCCGTGTCTCCCTCCAGCAGAAGCGCCGGTGCCCTTTGCCCCGCGGCTGCAGCCACCTCTCTGCTTTTAGTGCCGGAGAGGCGGTTGCGGTCTGTTGGAGCAGCACCGCGTTTAGCTGCAGCCGTTGCATGATCACCTTAAATCAGGTTCCCTTCCTGTTTCCTGCCTCCGAGTTGTCGCTGCTTTTTGAAAACTCGCACACAACGCTGCTCCAGTTCACCTTTGATATTTCCTACAGCCATAGATTTATGAGTAATAGTTTCATTTATTTTACCGTTGCGGTGTCAGCGGGAGCGTCTCGGCGTGCTCCGTGCCGTGGCACTGGAGTGTGTGCCCGTGCCCGCGGTGCTGCCCTGAGGGGCACGGAGCTGAGCGGGGACCTCGCGGGCAACACCGGGGCCAGCGTCACCCCCTGGCTGATTAAGCATCAAGAAGATTTTGGGTAGCTGGTTGCCATGCCAACCCCCAGCTGAGCTGACAGGGGGGCTCAGGAGCGCTGTGACCCCCCCTGGAAATCCGTGCAGGGCCGGGGGGAACTGGCGCGGCAAACGCTTTTCACCCTCCAGCCCTGAGGATGAGGAGGGAGGAGGAAGGCAGCTGCGCTGGGTGCTGCGTGGGGCAGCCCTCGGCCACGGGAAGGGGGTAAGGATGCTGGGCCATGTCGGATGCCGCGTGGCCGGAGCTGCCGAGGCTCTGCCCACGGCGTCGGCCGTGCCGGGTGGGTTGGGGCTGGAGACCCGGCAGAGGGGGATGGCGGCAGATGTGCCCGTAGCACGTCAGGCGGGAGCTGACGGCGGCTTTGGGAAGGTGTGGGGTTCCACGTGGCTCCACCGGCTGCTCCCAGTCAGCACCCCTCAGACCCTCTGCCATTTCCGAGCTGTTGTGCCGCTGTTGATGCCGGCTGTCGGAGGTGGGGAGCCGGGTGGGCTCCGCGCTGGCGGCCCTGGGCGCCTTCGTGCCGGGGTGGGCTCCCGGCGGTGCCCCCGGCAGCACTGGGCGAGTTGGGGGTTTCGAACACAGCGCGGGGTTTGTGCGCGGTGCGTGCGTGCCGCGGGCTCGGCCGGGGCGATGGGTTTCATGGTGCGCTGGAGTGTGGCTGCAGGTGGAATGGAATGAAATGGAATGGAATGGAATGGAATCCTCTGCCCCGTTTCTTCCAGGAGGGCCCTCCTCAATTAGGTGGAAAATGTTACACTCTCTCTCTGAAACTATTCACAGGTGTAATTTCCATCCCTTTTCCTGATAATTAAATATTTTTAGGTCATCCAGTTTCCCCACCCTATTTGCAGACCCGTCCTGGATGCCTTCGTAATTAGACATCTCCCTGGGAAAGATGATTAACGCGGGAGGCGGCCGCCCTGCCCGCGGCGGTTCCTGCGTTCAAGCTGTTGCTCGTCCTTGAGGCTCCGCGCGGGCGTCCGCCTGGGGCGCGCCGGAGCCCCGGCCCCTCGGAGGGGGGCGGTGGATGGAGCAGCCCCCACTTAACGTCCCCAGCCCTGGGGACGGGGTGGCCGTCCTCCGCGGTGCCACCGCGGCAGCCGTCACCATGGCCTTGTTGCTAAAGGGTGAGAACTTTGAGAATACGCATTGAGGCAGTTTTAAGCTGATTTTTTTTTTTTTGAGGTGGATCCTTGCTAGAATGAGGGGAAAATAATGCTTTAACTCCTTGCCCCGCAACGAGAGGGCTTCAACGGCGTAGTTTCCATCACACTTTAAAGCTGAGCCTTCGCAGAGGAGCTGGGATTAATGAAAGGGCGATATTGTTCTCTGCTCCCGAAACGGGGAAGATTAAAGCAGCACAGAGAAGAAAAGCCGAGGCGTTTGGCTGTTACCGTGGTTCTTAGCGACACGATGAGACCGGACCTTCCCTTCCTGGGGAAAATTGGGGTTAAACCCCAGTGCCCCGGACGCAGCCTCCTGCGGCGCGGGGGCTCCTGGCAGCGGTGGGCAGCGTGTCCCCCCCGGGGACGGCCAGCACTGCGGGTCACCCTCCACACAGACAAATGCATCGTTACCTCCCCTGGTTTCCTTTGCTCTCTTTAGATGTGTAAAAGCAGAAATCTTCAGGAAGAATTAATTAAAAAATCCGGATGCCCCGATGCGATGGGGGTGGGCACCTGCCCGGGGGCTCGGCGGTTTAACCGGGTCCCTGTTTATTTGCGGGGGGGGGGGGGGGGGGGGGGGGGCGCAAGCCACAACCCCCATCCTCTTTGTGTGGGAACCCCCCGGGGGGAGGATTCGGCCCTTAAAATGTTATCTTAATCCTGAGCAAACTCGGAGTGGGAAAGGTCAGCGCCCGCCTTCCTGCCCTGGCGGGGTGGAACGCCGCTGCAGGGCTGCGCCTCCTGCTCCTGCCGCGGCTCGAGTTACAGAGCGGGAGAAAACCGATACGCGTCCTCCAGGTGTATCGGTCCTGATCCTATCTGGCATCTTTCACCCCCAAATTATACCCTAAATCCTCGGTGAACAAAGTCAGCTGGGAAGGCTCAGCAGTCCCGGGGGGAGGGGGGGGAAGGGGGTTCCTGCTGGGTTTTCATCCCTCTGTTTCCCTTCTCGTTTATTGATGTGTTCGTTGCCCAATTCTGGTCGCTATTTGCCAGGCTGCTTTTGGAGTCTGAGGCTAGGGAGAGCCTGTCCCGGCCGCCTCTCAGCCAGCGAGGAGTTTAACACTGCCCTCAGTAGGTTTCAGAGTAATCACCCTGGTGTGGTTCCTGGAGTCTGCCCTCACAAAGAGCCCAGGGAATCGGTGGCGTTAGGGACAGCCCGTGCCCAAACGGGGCCCGATGGGTCAAGCCGGACCCCTTCTGCTTCCCGAGCACCCTCCCCACCCCCCTGCCCTCCCTCCCCTTCCAGCCGCTGCTGCCGGGGCTGCGGGCACGGCTTGGGCAGACTCGCCCCAGCAAGCCCGGCTCTGCGGCGGGTGCGGGCGCAGGCTCCCGCTCTGCCTGCGTGTTCGGGATGTGCCTCTCCCGGGACGCGCGCGACGAGCTGCCGGCGGAGGACTGCTGGGGGCTGCGGCCGTGCCGGGGCAGGCAGCCTTCCCTCTCCGCAGAGAAACCTCTGGGTTCATCACCGCTCTCGCTGCCGCGCCGCCGTCGGGGCCCCGAGTTTGGCTAACGACCTGTGTGGAAAAGCAGTGGCATCTGACGCGATGATGCCCGTTGGCTTTGATTTCTTTTTTTTTAGTGCCTCCCACGGTGTTGCGCGGGGATGGAAACGGCGGCTGTCACAGCCCCCGGGCGCCCTCGGCAGCGGCAGGCGCCGGTGAAGATGCTCGGCAGCGGCAGCTCGGTCCCGCGGAGGACATTGTGGGAAGAAGCGGCCATGGGCTCCGCTCCCCCGGGTGCGGGGCGGCTGGTGGTGCCCCCGGGAGGGTGGGGGGGTTGTGCCGTCACCGTGGGGCAGCGTGGGGGTCCGTGTACAGATATAGCAAGTTATGCACCAGCCGGACCCACGCTGCGTCGCTGGGAAATTCCAGCGATCGGCTGCGGCAGGGGAGCGCGGGAGGCAGTAATGGCAGGGGTCTGTAATCAGTGCCCGCAATTAGCCTCTGCTCCAGATGGCCTCAAAGGCTCGGCCATAAAACACCGTCCCACGCTGCCGTTCCTCTCCCGCCCCTCCGTGTCGCACCACCTCGACCCCTTTCGGCTGCGGCGATGGCAGTCGGGACCCGCTGCCCCGCGGGGATAAACCCGGCAGCGGCCGGAGCAGAGGGACGATTTATTGGTGCCATTGCGGGGGTGGACACGAGGGGCTCGTCAGGGCTGGGGGTGAGGGTGGGCGGAGGATGGAGTGGGGGGCTCAGGGCTGTACGTTGGCCTGGCCGGTCCCTGCCAGCGGGGCTGGAAGTCAGGAGATGCCGAACTGGAGATGCCGAACTTGCCCGCGGCTTGTGGTCGTCCCGGGGGACAGGGGAACAGCCCCCCGACGGTTGTCAGCCCCCCGCTCCTCCTGGTCTTTACACCTCCGCGCTCCCCTCTCTCGGCGCTCGCCTGCAGTAACACCAAACTGCTGATGACATTAAACAAATTAATATGGGGTTTAAATAGCCTGCCGGGAGGCTGGGAACAGGCGGCGCGGGCCCAGCTGTCAATCCCGGATTAGCGAGTGCCGGGGCTAAACTTACTGCTGCTGCTGCTAACGACCCCGAACGCAACACCCCGTGGCGGGGGCGCCTGTGCCCTGTGCATCAGCCCCACCGGGGGCTTTGCCGGCGCTGCCCCGGTGCCAGCCGAGCCCGGGGGGGTGATGGGAGAAGGACCCGCGGGATGCCCTGGCCCGGCAGCAGCACGCCGGGGGGCCCTGACAACTTTGGACGCTTTTCAGAGCACCAAAGTGCCAGAATTTACCTGGAAAGTGCCTGTTCTGGCTGCAGCCCCGGGAAGGGAGTTTGCATCTCGTGGTTTTACATCTTCATTTTGGCTCTGCCCGAGGTCGAAGGAGAGGGGTTCCTGCCCAACTCTTTGAATTGTTTGCCCTGAGGGAGTATTTAAATCTCTCCCTGCTCTCATCTCCCTTTTGGGGGGGGGGAGACAATTGTTTCCTCTTTTCACAAGTGGGTTTTTCATAATTTCCCTCTTTAAAAGGCACAGTGCAACCAAGTCGTGACCGTCCCCTCCCAAGAAGCTCTGGGGCCCAAAAATTCAGCACAGAGAAGGTGCTGCCATCGGGGAGTCCCACTGCCTCAGCCTTTGCTAACGAAAATGATGGGGAGGGCAGCAGGGCCCGGGCTCCAGGGCTTACACAAAACCCCAATTGGGGGGGCTGGGCCAAGCCCCCCGCCTGGGGCGCGCTGCCCACATCCACCCGTGTCGCCCCACGAGGCGATGCCGCGGCTGGACCGGACCCTGAGCACTTCCAGCACTCGGGGACACGCGGCTGCTCCTTTCTCCGTGGGGCCGCACCGACGGGTGCTCCGGGGCTGGCTGGGAGGTTCGGAGCTCTCTCATGGAAACGGATGAGTTCGTGCTGCTGCTCTCGGGCAAGTGCCGGTGTCTCGGCTGTGAACCCCGAAAGCCGAGGGACGCGCCGGTGAGCGGAGGGGGATGCACGCCGGTGTGTGCGGGACGTGCTCGGCTTCCCGGGCTCACGCAGTTCAGGGGGATGGGGGGCTCAGCCGCATCCCGCCAGCGCGTGCGTGCGACCCTGCCCACGGGAGGGGGGTTGGGGGGGGAGCCCTCCGTGTCGGGGGGCTGGGGGGGGCTGCTGTGGCTCGCTCCCCTCCCTGAGCAAACCCCGCGGTGGACACCCAGCCCGGGGACATCTCTGCGGGTGCCTGCCCGGCCACGGCCACCCCAAAACAGCCCCCTCGGAGCGGGGGGGGGTGCCGAGGGCTCCGCTCTTGGGGGGGCAGACGGAGCCGGTTGGGGGTTCCCTCCGCCCCGCTCAAACTTTCTCTGCTCGGGCAGCCCCCACTCCGCGCCGCCGCGGGGACAAAGGGGCGTTGGTGCTGTGCCGGGGGGGGACACCGGGCCCCCCGCTCCCCCCATTCCCACGGTCATACCCGGTACCCGCGGGCGGGGCGGGGGGGGAGGAGTCGCACCTCCCGGCGGCATCAGGCGGCGCGTCGGGGGGCGCCGGGCTGAGCGGGGGCTGCGGGCGGGCCCGCCCTCCCCCCGCCCTCCCCTCCCTCCCCCCGCCCTCCCCCCCATCCCCCCCGCAGCCCAGCCGGGCGAGCGGGAGGCACAGCAGCGCCGAGCCGAGACAGCCGCATCCAAAATGCTTCTAGGTGGGTGAAACGCAACTTTCCTCCGCCCCCGCGGGAGCTGCCGGCCGGGGGCTGCTCAGCCCCACCGCCCCCCGTTGTCCCCCATCGCCTTAACCCTCCCCCCCCCCCCCCCTCCCCCTTACCGCTCCGCACCGAACCCCTCCGCGGAGGTCTCCGCCCGCGCCGCGTTCGCGGGAGCCGCCGGTGCGCTCCGGGGCTCGGCCGGCGGTGGCGGTGGCGGTGACAATGGCAATGGCGATGGGAAGGGGGTCCGGCGCGGGGAGAGGTGCGGGGCGCTCACCCCGCTGCCGTCCCGGGGGCGGTCCCGCCCGCCCGGACCTCACCGGAGCCTCCCGGCGGGCGGCGGCTTCGCCCCGGTTCCGTGAGCTCGGGAAAAGGGGAAGCAAGCAAAGGACGCCGTGGCTCTTGACAGGAAAAAAATGTATCCGGTCGGTTCTTATTTTCTGGGTCGCTCCGCTAAGGGTATGGGGAGGGGGCGTCTTTTCTCCCCTTTGCGATTTTGACTGCAGACTTAACTCTTTAACAGTGAAAAACTGAGGTGGATTGTTCGCTGCCAGCAAAGAGCTCCAGAAACACGCGGTGTTTGAGGCTCGGGAGCGAGGGGCCGGTAACAGACTCGGCATCAAACGCGAATATTGATTCACCTGTGGGGTCCCCGTCCTGCTCCCCGCTGGGCTTCGGCGCCCTAAATTGCCCTCGTTTGATTTTCTTCTTTCCAAGCAAATGGGGTCGTTTCCATTCCCTATTGTCATCCCGCCCGAAAACCCATTTAAAGCGCCGTTCTTTTTATTTGCATCAGCTAAACCCCGTACCGTACACCCACAAAATGGTCCCTCCCAGCCCCGCCGCACGTGCAGCCCGTTTCTTCGGCTCCCAGCCGGCTAATCCTAATTACTTACGGGATTCAAGCTGAGTTTGATTCACCGCATCTTATTGATTTTTCCCAGGGCTGCCAAAAGAGGAAGAAACAGGTCGTGCGCTGACACGGCCGTATTTTGCCCTTGCTCTTCGTTTGGGGGTCGGTCCCAGCTTGTCTTTCTGCTGCACCCGCAACGCGGATGTTCGATGCTTCTGGTGCGAAATGAGGCTGGGGGCAGCGACCGGCAGCGCCTTTGCTGAAAAGGCCGGGAAAAGCCGGCGGGGGGGTGGCGGTGGTGCTTTGCTCCGGCTTTGGCGCTCTCGGGCTCGCGGAGTGGAGCTGCGGCGGCAAATGGAGCGTAACGCTGCGCTTGGACCCGTTGCACGCGCAGATTCGGCGCTGGTAATTTCGGTGCTTTTGTTATTATTGGCATTAGCTTTCCATGAGGCTGCGGGGGACGGAGCATCCCCCCGGCTCTGCCTGCGCTGGGCAGGGAGAGGGGTCCAGCGGGTCCCGGCGGGCAGCGGTGCTGATTCTCTCCATGCGTGTACACACGTGTGCAGTGAGCACATACGTGTGCGTGCATGTCTACATGGTTCGCAGGCGCGTGCTTGTTGCTGCCCGAGCAGCCGGGCCGGGGCTCCGCGGATGTGGCGGGACTGGCACGGCTGAGCGGGCTCCCGCGAGGCGCTGCCGGCGCTGGCGCTGCAGCGTTGCCCATCAGCCGCCGCCTCGGGGCCACTGCGATTTTTCTAATAGTTTGAAATACAGTCTTTTCTCCGTGATCTGTCTTTCCCTCTATCTCTGGAACGCGTAATGCTACTCGGGATATTTATCTGGAATACTTGTGAGGCGAAGCAGGTTTTTTATTAAACGTGAACAAAGAGAACACCCCCCTCTCCCCCCCCCCCCCCAAAGCTTGCTTTTAGCCTTGTGGTCTCAGATATGTAGGAAATGTTGTAAAGCCACTAAAGATCCCATTTTGAGCCCGTGGTGGCAAGCGCTCGCTGGCAATCTCCGTGCCAGGGCCGGAGGAGATGCAGGATGGTGGTGCTCGGGGGAGGGCAACGCGGGGGCTGCTCCCGGCCAGCGTTAAACGTCCTCTGCCCCCCGTGTTGTAAACACCCCTTCAAAAAAAGTGGGAACTCGGCGTCACCCGGCTTCACTCCGTTTCACAGCACAGCGTGGGACGGCGCGTGGGTCCTGATGCTGCTGGGAGTTTGCTATTGTTAATTGGCTGCTTAATGAGGCTTCCTGTCCTCGCCGTCCCGCGGGGGCTGAGGGCGAAGGCAGCCCTGGCCCCACGCAAACCTGGGTCTGGCTTTGGGGCTCCCCCCCCAGATGGTGGGACTGAGCTTTCCCTAAGGTTGTTTTGGGCGAATTTCCCTGTAAATGCAGCAGTTGTTTTTATTGCCGGGGGCTCGCTCTGAGAAGTGTCCTGGGGAGAACATCTGTCCCCTGGTTTCAACTGTGAGCGACACCCGGGGGGGGCACTGGGGGCTCTGAGCTCCTCCGACAGCCTCAGCCTTCCCTTCGGAGTATTTTTAGACCAAACTGTCATTTAATCTTGACCTCCAGTCTGATGAGGGCTAGAAAATATCACTGCCTTTCCAGCATCAAGCCGAGGGTATAATTCACAAATTTTTGGAGACCATTTTTAATTCCACCCCCCCTCGCTGGATCGATGGGTTGCTAAGAGGTATTTTGAGCAAACGTGAACTTTTTTGAAGCTTCTGTGGGGCCGATGCTCCCAGCAGGCTGCTGGCGGCTGCGCTGCGGCACCGGCGCTTTGATGGTCCATTCCAGCACCCGCCTCATGTCCCTAAACTGGTAGTGACCGCAGGGGCTGGGTATTTAACAGATTGCTTTTTTTCCCTTTTCTGAGCGGGACGGTCGAGCGAGTAGGCTGGCTGTTCCCACTCTTCTCCGAAGTGATTACATGAGCGTGGCCCTGGGTAGGAGTGGCGGAAATTACAGTGAAATACTAGCGGTAGGAAATAAAAATCTAATTAAAAAATAATGACAGATGCGTGTCTGCTTCCAAACCCTGGGTATGACCAGCCTGGCCCCAGGGCAGCCGCGGCGGGGGGTTACGCTGCTGCCAGCGTGATGGGCGCTGTGCTGGGGGCTCCCGGAGAGCGGCGTTGGGAGCAGAAAGCGGGTGGGGGGAGGCAAAGGGCTCTGAGCTTTCTGAAGCTTGCGGGGGGATACTTTGGTGGATTGGGGTTTGAAGGTCCTCTCAGCCCCCTGCGATTTGCGCCCCTGCACTCCGAGCTGGTGGGACCCCCTGCAAGTGGGGTGATTCCCCTTCACCCCCCGTCAGCACTGGGGGGGACTGGCTGAAGCCCGCGCGGTTTCACTGCTGGTGGGCGTCGGGGACAGCCATGATGCTGTCACGTGTGGTGGTTTGGGTGGTTTGGGCTCCACCGCAGTGGTCTGCGTGCATCGTGCTGGCACGTCTGGGATGGCACCGCTGAGAGGGGACCGCCACTGGCCCGGAGCCTGGCTCTGCCACTGACCTGCCGGGTGGCCCTGGCCATGTCACTTATCCTTTCGGAGCCCCTCTGTCCCCTCCCGGCCGTGTGCTGCTCGCGGGGGCTCGGTGCCGCGGGGAAGGGCCAGCCCAGCCCGGCGTGTGAGGGAGGCACCTGCCTTCGCCTGCTCCAATAATAGAAATCATTAATTTTCACTGCTAATGGAGGAAACGCTGCACTGTGAAAAATGTGCGTTGGCTTAGAGGCAATTGTAAAGGCTGGTGGAGACAGGAGCCCCTTAATTTGTTCCAAATTGGTTATTTCACTGGAACGGTGAGGAAGCATCAATTTGAGTGTCTTTTTTCCCTTTTCATTTCTGTCACTTGCTCTCTGGCCGTAATGAATTGGACTTGGCTGTAATTTTTATGATTGAAATGATGCCCAGAATAAAGGCTGAGCTAATCTGGGGCTCCCCCCCCTCCCCCCCCTCCCTGAGCTCTCCGTGTTTTGGAAGGACCCTGACCTGTCCCCCCTCCCCCAGCCCCCGGGGAGAAGGCAGTGGGGGGGTCGGGCAGGGTTTGGGGAGCGGAGCCCGGATCAGTATTTAACACTCACCGCCTCCTCTCTGCCGCCGCCCCGGGTCAGGATTAGCGCAGCTCCTTCCCGCCCTCCTCGGTACCTGTCACGGGGATCAGTGAGCTCTGGGCTGCGATGCTGAGCCGGACGGGGGCTCTGCAAGGGGGGTATCGCCAAATGCTCATTTTCAGATAATTGGCTGATGCGCGGGGAGAGTTGGCAATTAAAATCCAAGGGGAGGTGGGCTCGATGCTTGTGGACACGGGGAGGAAAAGAGGCTCAATAGAGCAAGACCTGCGTCCAGTTTTGCTCCTCAGAAGTAATTTATCGTATCAGTTGTGCGGAGTTACGGCTCCGGGCAGGTCCCGGGGAGCGTGATGCGGCCGAGCTGCCGTTTGGGGACCAAGCGCATCCGTTGGGAGGGGCCGGGGCGGGAGGTTACCCCGTCTCCGCGTCTCTCGTGCTCTTCCGCAAAAGGGCTTTGCCCTTCCCGGCTGCGGCGTGGCGGAGGGCGAACGGGCCCCGTCTCTGATGGGGGCGTTAGCGTGGAGCTGGGGTCGCTGGCGGGGGAGAAAAGAGCGGTGCCCCCCCCCTTCCCCAGCCCAGACAAATACTGCTGTTTGTGCCGTGCCCGGGAGTTTGCGGGGACGTCATCTGGCTTTATCTCAAGGCTCTCTCCCTGCCGGCTCAAGTCACGCAGCAAAAGGTGGTGACGGGGCTGCGGAGGGGAAGGGGGTGCGAGGCAGCGCCCTGCAGGCTGGTGGTGGCTGGGGGGAGTGGGGGGGTCCTTCTCCAGCAGCACCCCACGGTGCCCACCCGGGCTCCTTCGCAGGGAGCTGAGCGTGCCCGAGCCCCTGCGCCCGCGGCGGTGCTGGCAGGGCCCCGGCAGATGAGGAACAAACCCCCCAGCACCCGGGAGATGCGCGGGAGAGCTGGGACGCAGCGGGGAAATATTGGGGTCCCCCAGGATGTGCCCCACCCCCTTCCCTGAGGCGGGGTACCCGCTCCCCCCTGTGACCCTCCCGCCTCACGGCAGCGATGCTGCGGACCGGCAGATCCCGCGGGAGGAGCCAGCGCTGCCAGATCTGCCCGGCCAAGCACCGGCCCCAGGGGGGGCCGCAGAAGGATTTTTAATTTGTCTGAGCTGACGCGGTGCTGAGCGCCGTCTCCCGCGCGGAGGGACGGCTCTCGCCTACGCCAGACAGCGGCTGCTCTCCGCCTGCCTTCCTCCGCCATGCGTAGCGGAGACTGCGCGCAACGCTCACCACCTTCGGGTGCGAGGGATGCTGCGGCGGTGGCGGCTGGCAAAGCGCGGCGGTGGGGCTGGGGCTGCCCCCGTGCGTGTCCCATCCCCCCCCCCGTGCATCCCCCCCACCCCGTGCATCCCCCTCCGTGCATCCCCCGTGTGCCCCTGCTGATCCCGGCCCCCGGTTTGTTTTGGGGCCTTTTGCCGATGGGGCTTTGGGCGCAGGGGGGAGCGGGGACCTGCAGGGCAGTGTGCGCCTTCCCGGCCCCCAAACCCCCCCTGTGTAGAGCTGACGCCACAGCCCCCTTCAGGCAGCGTGCCGGGGCTTTCCCACCCTGTCCCCGCGGCAGGGACGGGGGAGCCGGGCACCGCAGGGTGGGCTGCCCGGGGATGGGGGTAGCCGGGGCTCGCCGCTCGGGGAGCACCAGTAGCGCCACTTCCCTGCTGGAAAAGCACGAGTCGTTCCCCAGGGACGGAGAGAGCGGCTTAAAGCAGAGGAGGAAAACAAAATCTCATAAACACGTTTGGACTCGGGGATTTGATATCTTTTGGGGTAACGTGGCTGCGTCTGCGGTCTCTTCAGCTTCTGATGTTCAGCAGTGAAAAACCCTCGGGGGAACCCAGTCCTCGGGCGTGGGGCTGAAGTGCCGGCGGGGGGTGGCGGGGTCTGGCCCCGCGGCATCCCCGAGGGTTTGGTTCGGCCGTCGAAGGTGCGGGGCTCAAATGGAAACTGTGGCTCATCGGGCAGCGGCCGCCCTCGTGCCACGCTGATGATGAATGTGCTCGTGCGGACGGGGCACCTGCCCGCCGGGCGCTCCAGGCATGTCACGGGGCAGAAAAATAGCGATGATCGAATCAAACCAAGACTGCTGCTGCTGCACGGGAGTCAACAGAAATATTTCCATTTCAGTTCCTTTAGGAAGGACGTCTGACATCCTGCAGGGACGCAAAGGTGCTGGCGAGGGTCAGGGACATCCTGCAAACGCTGCCCAAAATCGGCGTTACAGCTGGAGGCTTCCAACTGAAATGTGAATTTATGGAGGAAAGAAAAAAAGAGGCGATTAAAAGACTGTTTCAGACAAAGTGTTTCAGCTGTTTCCCATAGTCCCCCCACCGCAGGACCCCAGGCAGAGGCAGAAGAGACCAGTGGGTCCGGCCGTGCCGCGTCCCGGCACGACGCAGGCAGAGCCCCCCACTTACCCCGGAGCCCGTGGGGTGCCCCCAGCGCACACTGGTTCCCCAGCCCTCTCCCTGGGCCCGGTGCGCCCCGGCAGCCACCCGGTGTCTCTGCGCAATGCAGGTGCCTGCGTGTCTGTCCCCACCCCCCTTTGCTGCCACGAGGCCGCCGCCGTTTGGCGTTACCGTGGTTTGGCGTTACCGCCGTTTGGCGTTACCACGGGCGAGGATGCTCGCTGGGCGCTGAGCTGGGCGCTGACGGGGCTGGAGCTGCTCCTGTGGGTCACCGACCCCTCCGGAGCCGGGGCCCTTCGCAAAGCAAAAGGGTACAATAATTACGGTTCCCCACCCCCCGGCTGGTGCCTGTCCCCCCGCGGGGCTGTGGGGGGCCGGGGGCTCTGCAGCAGCTCCTCGCCCGTGGGTGAAACGCCCCGCGGAGCCGCCGACCTGCCCCGTGCCCCTGGTTTTCTGGCCGTGCTGAGAGAGGAGCCCGGGCCCCGCGGCGATGCCGTGTGCTGCCGCCGATGGTTTGCCCAGCGGGATTTTGGTGTCCTGCCCGGTCCCCGCTGCTTCTTTCCTTGAGCAGTTCTGTTTCCCGCTGCGGATTTCTCCTGCCTGGCTCCCTTTGGCTCACGATAATTACAAGCGACTGCGTTCGTATCTGGTGCTGGTGGAAGCGGAGGGGAGGATGGGCAGTCAGTGCTTTTGCCAAATCCACCTATTTTCCAAGACTTTGCGTGGGGCTCCGCGGTGCTCCCTGTCCCTCTGCTCCTTCGGTGCCCGTCCCGACGGTGCGGGACAGGAGCAGCCTGCGGGATCAGACCCGGCTGCTCCCTTTGGGAACTGGGGGGAAACACAAGATTGTTCCTGGCTGGAGTCCCCCAGTCCTGCCAGGGGGTCCTGGAGCTGTGGGGAACGGGGTTGGCCCCCAGCCTGCGGGGGCCACCGGCACCGCTGACCTTTGCCATCCTGCTCGGGATGCTGCGACCCCGGGGATGCGGCAGCCTCCTGCCGGAAAACTGATGGGAAAGGCTAAGTCCTCTTTTCTCGCCTGCATTAGCACAAGAATAAATAGTGCATATTTTCGCCCCTGGGAGCCCATCTCTGGTTTCACCCAGCTCCTGTTCGCATTAGCCCTGGGCTGAGGTGGCCGAGCAGGAATGTCCCGAGCGCAGGAAGAGCCTCCTGCCGCGGGACATGTGGAGGAGCCGAAAGAGAGGAATTCACTGGGGGGCCCGTCCCCTCCCTGGTGCGGAGCCAGCGGGAGCCAGGTACAATGCAGCCCCTAATCCGGGCGCATACCGCGGGGCCGCGGCCCTTGGCGGGAGCAGGGGGGCCGGGGCCGAGAGCATCCTCCAGCGCCCGGGCACCCTGTCGGCACCGGGGGGCCGGGGAGCGGGTGGGGTGTGCCCATGGGGGCTCCCGCGGGACCCCGGTGCTCTTCGGGAGTTTGGTGTCCTCGGGAGCCTCGTTTGGGGGAAAGCAAAAGTGGCATAAAATGCTGGTTTTGGAAGAAGTTGAGGGGCTCTAAATTTCCCCTGTGTTTAGCGCTTAAAAGAAGGGTTTTTTTGGCACAAGTGGAGCCCCCGCACTCCTCAGGGAGCCCCAGCACGAGGGGGTGGGTGCCGGTGCCGGTGCCAGTGCCGCTGCCAGCACCAGTGCCGCAGTACAGACCAGCAGTGCAGCTGAGTGGGGTTTGGGCAGGAGCCGGTCCCACTCCAGCGGAGGGTCTCGGACACGGACTGTGCAGCCGCTCCGTGCCCGTGGGCAGCGCTGGAGACCCGCTTCGCCCACCGCTGCCCGCTCGCGGGGCGCTCGGGTCCTGGCCCTGCCCGAATCCCGGGACACCCGTCCTGGCTGGACACACACGCTTTTGCAGCCGGGGGTCCCGGGGGGGTGTCCCGGGGAGGGGGCAGGAGTCCAGCACCTGGTGCCCATCGCCTCTGCCCTCCGTGCATCCTGGGGGAAGGTGCCCTGGCGGGGCAGGAGCTTGGACGGGGCGCAGCCCCACGTGCAGCGCTTCCGCGGGGACCAGAGCCCATCGCCCAGCCACCGTGGCCACCATCCCCACCGTCCCCGTGGCCAGGCCACCGCCACGCGGCCTTCCCCATTCCTGGCCACCGCTAGTGGCCACTGCCGCCGTGGGCTGCCGGGAGCATCCGCGGAGCCAGACAGTCCTCGCAGCAAGATGGCTGCTCCCGTGCTCCCGTGAGCGCGGGCGGCAGCCGCAGGCTTTGTTCCCGCAGCCGCTGCGCTCGGGGCCGGTGGGACGCTGAGCGGGGCCACCGGGGCGGGGGGTGCCCGCTGCTCCTGCCTCCCCACTGCCACCTTTTGTTTGGGTTTTTTTTGGTTTTTTTTTGGTTTTTTTTTTTTTCTGGCTTTGCATTGTTTGGCAGGGTTTGGTTTTTTAATTAGATTTTTTTTTTTTTTCGTTTTCCTATTTAAAAACCAAAATCTGGGAAGTTTGCAAGCCCCCTCACCCCAAAGCTTATGGCGGCCTTTACATGGTACGTATGTAGGGGGAGGGCGGGCGGGCGGTGGGGCAGGCAGGGCTGGGTGCTGGGGTCGCATGCTGCCCCGCTCTGCGCCGGGCGGGCGTTAGGTGACCGGCAGCCAGGGCTGAGGCGCCCGGGCGCGAGGCTCAGAGCAGCGGCTCATCCTCTTGCGAGTAAACCCTGCCCAAACTTCCCCGCAGAGAGCGCTCCTGCCCTGGCCGGGGGGGGCAGCAGGCTGGTGGGGGTACGGCGCTGTCACCCCCACTCCTGAGCCGGTCCCCGAGGAAACACAGCACCGCTTTTCCCAGGGAGGGATGTGCACGGTGAAGGGTGCCCGGGGCGGGTGCCGGTGCGCGGCAGGCGCTGCGGGAAGTGCAGGACACGGTGTTGTGGTGCCCCACTCCATCCCGAGCTCTCCCGGCCCCGTGTGCCCCAGACACTAAATGCTGCTTTTTTTTTTTTTTTTTGCTTTTTTTTTTTTTTCTTTCCAAGGAAGCAGTTTTTGCTGGAGCGAGTGCCGGGGCTGTGTGTAGATGGGGACGGGTTTGGGAGCAAATGGGGTCGGTGACAGGGAGGGAACGGAGAAATCCACCCCCGGGGGCCGTGCACCGTCCCGGGTGCAGCCAGGACACGCCGAGCTCGACGCCTGCCCGGCGCAGGGATCGGGGCGGTGGGTCTGGGGCAGGTTGGGCACGTGACCCATTTGCGAGGCTGTCGAAGATGGCAGAGCTGTCCCTGCCGCCACGGGCACCTTTTCCCGCTTCAGGGGCGAGCCCTGAGCCTCGCCGGGGCAGGGCAGGGGCACCGGCGCGATCCCGGCCCCGGCAGAGCCTGTCCCCGGGGAACATCTGACGGGTGCTGGCAACTGCAGAGGAAACATTCAGCAAGACGCGTCCGGGCTTTGACTTTCACGTGGCAAGTCCGTCGCAGTTCCCTAATTAACGTGCTGCGAAGAGATGCCGCTCTGGCCGGCACCCGGCGGCTGCCGAGCGGCTCTTGGCATGGCCCGAGGAAGTGGCTGCAGCTTTTTTGGGACTCCCCCCGGCCGTGGGAATCGTTCCCTGGGTGCTCTGGGCTGCACTGAGCCGAGGTGTGGGCCCAGGCGGGAGACCCGGCTCTGGGACGCAAACCAAACCGCGGTGACTCAGCTGAGGGTGAGACGCAGAGGGAATCCGGGTGCTCCTGCGGGCGGGAGGAGCACTCCCAGCAGGGCCGTGTCCTGGGGTTTCTCTCTCCTTCCTTGGAAACGTTTGATGCTGACGGTGGTTAGAGCCCAGTTTCGGACGAGCAAAGCCCTACTCTGACCTGTCCTGGCAGTGCTGGTCCTTCTGTCCCTGTCCCCCCGCCCTCGCCGAGCTGGCTCGCGGCTCCCGTTTGCTGGGCGAGCGCAGGGTGAGGGCTCCCGGGGCTGGAAGCGGAAGGGCAGCGCTCGGAAGATGCGCCCGTGCCCGGTGAACTGGGAGAGGGCAGCGCAGGGGACCGTGACGCGCCTGGAGGGCAGCATTGGGGGATACGGGCTCCGAGGGTCCGCGCCGTGCCGGGGGTCCGCAGTGCCCGTCTCTGCTGGGCGAGGTGCGCGGTGCCCGGCCGGCACACGGGCTGTGGCCGGGATTGGAGATGCCGGTGCCGCCCGCTCCTCCGCTGGCTCCTGCCGGGGGGCTGAGATTGTCCTCTCTGGACAGAGAGGGGGTTTCCTGCCCTCCGGTGCCTTTGTACCGGGTTATTCTGGTTTCCCTGATGGAGGAGCAAAGCGGGAGTGCTGCTCCTGTCTGGCGTGGCAGGGGGCTTTGGTACGTCCACCCTCCGTCAGGAGGGATCCCTGAAAAACCAGGCACAGCCAGAAGAAACTCCCAGAGCCAGGGGAATACTCGGGGCTGGAGCCGGGGGGACCAGCAAGGCGGCGAGTGAGGATGGGTGACGGCTCCTGGGCACCCCGGGGAGAGCGCAGGGGCTGAGGACGGTCACCCCTTCCCCTCTGCTGTCGGTACAGGATGTTCCTCTGCCCCGGGGAGGGTGACAGGGCACAGGGAGCCCTGGGGCTGCGATGCCGGGCAGCTCCACCGCCACGCAGCCAGCGTGGCCCAGCGCACGCCGCGGGAAGCCCTGCTCCGCGGGAGCACGTGTTCGCAGCTCTGGGAGTCGGGGCACTGCCCTGATGCCTCAGTCAGGAGGTTTCCCACTTCTTCCCGCGGGCTGTGGTGACGGCTCTGGTGCCTGTGGGTTTTGTTCTTTAGAAAAACCCCGAGTTCCTCCTGGGTTTCTCAGCAAGTTGCACAGACCGAAAGCATTCTCTGGCGTGTGCTGCTGCTAAATATCTGTTTTCTTTCCTCTCCCCTCCGTGTTTTGGTTCCCCTCCCAACTTCCCCACCCTGCACTGGGGTCCTCCTCCTCTTCCTCCTCCCACCGCCTTTATCAAGGCTCAGTTTGGGGTTTCAATCCAGTTCATGGAAGAATGTGAGGATCGGACTGAGTGGGGCTTCGGTATAGGGAGGGAGTTAAGTGGATGCTTAAGTGCTTCAGCTGCCCCCGGGTAAACGTGTGCGCGAGTGCTTTGCAGCCCTCGGGGCTGCAGCCGATGTGCGCCCCGTCTGCAGCGGGTCCTGCGCCCCAACCGCCCCGGGGAGGGATGCCGGGCTGGGGCGCCGGCTGCAGAGCACGGTCCCGCTGCCGCGGGACGCAGCGTGGCTTTGGCGCTTCCCTGGGATAGAGGCAAGCGAGGGAGGAGTGAAAACACACGCGTGTGCATGCGCACCCCCCCCGGCGCGTTTCTGAGCTGTGCTCCCAGTCATCCTCGTTCAGCGCCGGGGCTCTGGCACTCGCCGTCAGCAGCGGGTGCTGCCGCGCCGGGGGCTGAACTCTCCCTTTCAGAGGTTGGGTTCCATGGTGGTTCCACACCTTCCCGGCACCAGCCGCAGCACGGAGGTCTGGTGTGACGGGAAGCACGTTTGGGTGTCCCCGTGATCACGAGGAGGACCGCGCGCATGTGCCAGTCCCACCGCTGACACCCAGAGCTGCCGGTGGCACCAGTGAGGCGCTCGGCAGGATCCCCCCGCGCGGTGCCGGGGCTGTCGCACAGCCCTGCCTGCCCCGGGCGCTGCCGCCGTGCTGCCGCAGCTCTTCGTTAGCAGGCAAGGCTAAACGATGAGCACAGGCTGAGGTTTGCAGGGCCCTAATCCCTTTCCCTTGTGTCTCTTTCATCTCCAGTCGAACCAGGAGAGTTGTAATAGACCTTCTTACTAAATTAAATGTAGAGGCTGCTCCTCCAAGGCACGTTTCAGTTCAGCCGTAGTGTTTGATTTCCCAGCCACAGCAATATGGTGCCTCCAGGGAAAAAGCCAGCTGGGGAAACTTCCAATTCCAATAAAAAGTGTAAGCGCTATTTCAATGAGCACTGGAAGGAAGAATTTACTTGGCTGGAGTTTGACTATGAGAGGAAACTCATGTTTTGCATAGAGTGTCGGCAGGCGCTGGTGAAGAACAAGCACGGTAAAGCGGAGAACGCCTTTACCGTGGGCACGGACAACTTCCAGCGCCATGCCCTGCTGCGGCACGTCACCTCCGGCGCGCACCGCCAGGCGCTGGCGGTGAACCGGGAGCAGCTGGCATTCGAGACCCGCGTCCATGGCCACCCGGAGCTGCGCTCGGTCATCAAGGTGGAGGTGAACCCGGCGAAGGTGGCCATCCTCACCACCGTCTACTGGATGGCGAAGGAGGAGATCCCGGACGAGAAGTGCTCCTCCTTGCTTGACTTCCAGAAGTTCAACCTGTGCCAGGCGCTGCTGGCCTCCGAGCACAGCGAGTACTACCACCCCAGCAGCGTCAGGGAGATGCAGGTGTGTATGCCGGGCTGGGGGCTCTGCACCCGCGTCGGACGGCCGCGTCGGGGCCGGACGGTGCCGCGCAGCCGCCTGCCTGCACAGCTGCCTGCGCCCGCCGCGTTCAGCGGGGCAGGTTGGGCGCCCGCGCCGACCGGCTGCGGCGGGGAGCTCCGCGCTTCCCAGCACCGCCTCCAGCATCGCCAGCGCCCGCTTGGCTTTGTCTCGGGTGCTGTGTGCGTGACCGGGAGCCTTAAGCACAAGCTGCCATCCCACGAGCCCCGGTGAAACGCAGCAGGGTGGGTGCGCGCTCTGCCTCACCGGGGCCAGAGTCGTCTTCGCAGCGGGGATCACTGGGTCCTCCCGGCAGCGCGAGCCCGGGAGAGCTGGAGCTGGGTGCCATGGGGACAGGCGGGAGGCCGGCAGGGAGCTGGTGTCCCTGGCGCGCAGGCAGAGCGGGGGCTGTGGCCGTTGGCTGCTCAGGAGCACCGGCATTGCTGATGGGCAGACCTGTCCCCGTCCCCGGGCAGGTAAACGCACCCCGTGGCACCAGGGCACATCCACGATGTGCTGGCGACCACCAGCCCGGTCTGCACAACCGAGCTGCGCCGGGGTGCGCTCTAGTCCCACGGAGGAGCCGGTGGAGCCAGGCGATGTGCCCGTTCTCCAGGAGTTCCAGTGGAGACTGAAGATTCCTCCCATTAAACGTCAACGTGGCGCTTTCTTGGTGTCATTCCCTGATTTGGCAGACCAGGAGAAGGCGATGGGCTCCATCGAAGGAGCCTCGGGCTCGTGGTCACACGTGTGCTTCCAGACTCGCAGGGAGACCAGGAGCATCGCTCCCGTCGGAGCCTGCCGGGCTGCTTGGAGGAAAAAAGCTCAGGAGTTCAATTAGCACACGAGCACTGTGGGTTTTTCCTCTTTTGGCTAAAACTGAGTGATCGGAAAGATCAAGTAGAGGGAGAGTTTAGAAAGGATTTTCTTAATTTTACGAATGCTTCATGCCTGTTAAAATCAAATTAAATTTTTAGTGAGTCTTGGCCATTTGCCAGGCTTTTTAGATCTCTAAAGAGCCTTATTTTGCTGCAGATAGGCTAAATCCGCTAATTAGATTTCTCAGCCTGAAGTGCTACTTACAGCGTTCACACACACCGAGGAAGTTTTCCCTTCAAACCGGGGCGTTTGCCTGAAACGGGGAAAACTGAGTAAAGAAGAAAAAGCCGCCAGGCAGTGTCGGTGCCGCTCCTGCCCGAGCGTGGCCGGTAAAGCACGGAAGCAATTGCCGAAGTCTGAACCAAGGCCGCGGGTTGTCGGCACCTTGCCTCGCGCCCGGCACGGGCAGGCTCCCGGGGGACGGGGGCTCGGGGCTGCCCCGGCGGTGCTCGCTCCTGCTGAAGCGCGGTGGGGCTCCGACCCCCGGCTCAGGGCAGGGACCCCCGAGCCCTCTGCAGCTTCACTGGGTGCTTGGGCTGCAGGCCAGGAGCGGGAGGAGATGGTATATTGGGCAAAAAGAAGGCGATTTCTGGCTTGTATAGGTACTTGTATATACAGCTTGTTTAAGGGCTTCTCTCCGCCTCGGGACCTCGCGCCGCTTTCGGGGAGATCCGAGGGCAGGAGCCTCGCCGCTCGCTGGGCGCTGGGTGCTGTGCGTCTCCCGCCTGCTTTTGAAGTTCATTTGTGTTTCTCTTTCCCTCCCGCCTGCCCTGCGCACCTCCTTTAACTGGCTCAGGCGGCGATCGCCAAAGTCCTGCACAACGAGGACAGGCACAGGATAAAAGCCTCGCCATTTGTTGGGCTGGTGGTGGACGAGACGGTGGACGTCCTGGAGCACCGCAGCCTCGCCATGTTCACCACCACCGTCTCCCCCTGCAACGGGCAGACTTCTGCCACCTTCCTGGGGAGCTTCGAGCTGCCCGCCGGCGAGGCCTCCACGGTGGCAGGCAAGGTGGGCGAGGTGATGCGCTCCTTCGGCATCCCCACCATGAAGATCACCTGGCTCAGCGCTGACAGCGCCTCGCTGGTGGCCGAGCGGCTGAGCGGGGTGGGGACCGCGCTCACCTCCCTCTGCCCACTCCTCATGGAGATGCGCTGCCTGTCCCACGGGAGCTCCCTGCTGCCGGCTGAGAGCATCGTCAGCGTCGAGTACCTCCAGAAGTACGAGACCACTGTGGACGCTGTGTACAGACTCTACTCCAGCTTCAGGGGGGAAAGCAATGGCCTACAGGAGCTGCGGAGCGTCCTGGACCTCTGTGAGATAGACCTTGGGAGCCCCAAAGCCATCCACTGGACTTCTATTTTCCCAGCTGTGGAAGCCATCGATTCCTCGTGGCCCACGCTGGTGCTGCTGCTGGAGAGCGAGGCAGAGCGGTCACCTGTGGCCCACGGCCTCTGCGAAGAGCTCAAGAAGTTCCAGTTTGTTGCTTTCACCAAGATCCTCCTGGATGTCCTCCCCATCTTCCAGAAACTCAGCCGCTTCTTCCAGATCGAGGACTTTGACCTCTCCATCCTGAAGCCCATCGTCTCTGCCACGGCTACCACCCTGCAGGCCCAGAAGAGCACCAGTGGCCAGAACCTCCAGGAGTTCCTCAACGAGATGAACGAGCACCCGCAGGATGACCGGGAGGGTGAGAGCCGCCTCTACTACAAGGGTGTCGAGTTGGCCAACTGCTCCAAGGTGCACCTGAAGCATTTTGAGCGGCTGAAGGAGAACTACCTGGAGAGCGTGCGGGGCAACCTGCTGGACAGGTTCCCCAGTAGCGTCCTGGAGGCTATCAGCTCCTTCTCAGCCATCTTCAACCCCAAGTGCTACCCCCAGTCTTTGGAGGACATTGGTAGCTATGGGGTCAGCGAGCTGAATTTCCTCCTGCAGGCTTACTCCCGGGTGGTGGTAAGCGAGAGGGCCCTCAGCGATTTCCCCCTCTTCAAGCGGATCGTCTTCAGCCTCAGCCAGCTCTCCTTCAAGGACCTCTGCATCAAGCTGGTCTACAGCAACTCTGAGATGCACGAGCTCTTCCCGGACTTTGCCGTCCTTGCGGCCATTGCCCTGGCCTTGCCGCTGGGCTCGGTCCTCACTGAGAAGATCAGCCGGGGCCGGGAGCTGCTGAAGCGTGGACGCTCGCGCTGTGCAAAGGACGAGGGGCTCTCCGACCTCATGAAGATCGCCATCGACGGGCCGGCCATCAACGAGTTTGACTTTGCGTTGGCCATCGAGTACTACGAGAGCATGAGGGAGTCCGGCTTCATCGTGGCGCAGGTGAAGTGAGCAGAAGTGGCCGTGAGCAGAAGTGGCCGGCGAAGGCAGAGCCCTGCGGGCAGGGACACAGGTCCTGCGGGCAGCCCCGAGCGCCGGCTCGCCGCCGCCTTTCCCCGTCGCTGGTCACCGCTGAGGCCGGGTGGCCGCTGGTGGATGCTGACCTGCTCCACGCTGGGAGGAGGAAACGGGATCCTTCACCAAGGCATGCCAGTCCCACCACTGTCCCTCCCTCATCCCCCAAACATCCGTCTGAATTGGCCGGAGTTTAAAATCTTGGGGCCGCCTGAAATCCCAAATTGCGTTGAGGTTTTCTCCAAGGTTTTGTTATTCTTTTGTTTTAGGGAGATGAAGGCAAATCTTCTCTTGAGCTCGAATGTCACATCGCCTTTGCACAATGATACCCAGCAGCTTTTACTGAATACTCTGCAAAAATAGCTGATTTTTGTTGTTTTGGAGCCTTGAGAATGAATGCAGGAGAGGCGGTACGTCTTTCTAGCTCCGTGGCAAACCCCGAAATGCCTGGCGGTGTCTTGTTGGTATTCCTTGCGCACAGCACAAAATATTTTTAGCAGTGGCATCAAGTCATGATCATTTCAAGAGCAAGAGATTTAGAGAATGATACTGTAATCACTGAGGAAATAGTAACTTTTAAATGCATCATTGTGTATATATGTGTATGTGTGTATATATATAAATATATATATAACTATATATATATTAAAAAGGTCTATCTTAATTTTCCTAGTGTTTAAAGTACAAAGATATCTAAAAGGACTTTTTTTTTTGCAATGACAGAATAAATTATAAGCAGGGGTCCAAAAATAATAGATAGCGAATTCCTGGTGTTTTCAAAACGGCATCGCATACCTTCGTTCCCTTTGCACTCTGAGCTCTCTGCAACCTTGCAACCAAAGAAAGGGTTTTCTGACATCTATTTTGGGACAAACTTGAGTTGTTTACCGTATGTTTTTCCTTTTAAGCAACGCCTGGGCGGGATGGGGGGGCTGCGCTCGGCCAAGGGCGGTGCTGCTGCGGGGGACTGCTGGGACCACGGAGCGAGCCCCCCGTGCCAGGGCAGCCGCAGCGTCGCCGTCTCCAGGGCCGGTGGATCTGCTGCCCGGTGGCCCAGGTGGGGTTTGGTGGGTCTGGTCGCTCTGGGAGTCCAGCGCGGTGCGATCTGTTCGTTACTGGTCCGGACCCTGAGCAGTGCTGGGGCTGCTCCGGCGCCGCCGCCGCCGCCGTGCTCCAGCGTTGTGACCGGGCGTTGCTCCGCTTCTCCTGCCAGCAGCCTTTGGCATCGGGGACCGCGCACGCGTTTCCCAGAGACTCCTGGAAAGAGCTGGAGTGAGTTCAGCCCGTGCTTGGCCAGAGGCAAAAGCTTTGAAGCCCTGGGTAAGGAATTTGAGACACCACCAAAATTTGCTGAGAACACCTACCAAATGGGAGGGAGCCAGACTGCTTCTGTGTGAGTAAACAGCTCCCGTCTCCATCTGTCCTGTGCAGACTCTGCGCCAGATGCTCTTGCGAAGCAGCCGGCGTCTGCGGAGACGGGTCCTTGGCAGATTCTCCTGTCGGTATGAAAACCCACAGCGTTGTCCCTGCCGCTTCCAAAGGCGTTTCTTGGAGGTGCGCACATACGCAGCGTTAGAGCACAACGGTTGCTCTCATCTGCCTCGCGGGGGACCCGGGAGGAAACCCACTGCGGACGTGTGCGTAGTCGCTGTGCGGAGCGAGGAGGTGGGGGGGACGGTCCTGGGTGGCCTTGGTTAAATGAAGGGCTGAAACACGTCTTCCAACTCCAGAGGACCCCTCGGAGAGTCGCGTGCCTGCGGGACCGGAGCTGGGCTGAGCTTCGGAGTGCCGGGAAGGGGCTGAGCTGATGGCTCCGGGCTGAGCCCCGGGCAGGGGATGTGCGGCACCGCAGCGGCGATGCCGTGTGGCGTGGCGTCTCTCAGCCAGGCCTGGCTGCCCAGTTAGGAACGGCCGTGCACCCTCGCTGCGGAGCTGGGGGGGCGAAGGGACCCCCCCAGGCTGCAGCGGCTCAGACCTGCCCATCGCTCGGGGACTAACTCGGCGGCTGGGCAGGGGGGTGTCCCCGCGCTGCGGGGACGGACGGGCACAGCGACCCACCTCCGCGGCTGCGGCCGGCTGGCACGTGCCGAGAACATGGCGGGGGCATGGGGCAGCGCCGGCGGTGCCCTTGGCGCTTGTGCCGGGAGCACGGGGCTCCTGCCCTGCCCGCCTTGCGCCAGCCCTTCACAATGCTCCGTGGAGCCCCGAGCACGTCCCGTCCCGTCCAGACCTGGGGACTGATGGCGCAGTGCTGGAGCGGCCGTGTTTGCCGCAGAGGTGGGGGTCCTTCTGCCAAAATGGAGGGAGAGACAAAGAGAGCACCGCGGTGGGCGACGTTCCTGCTCCGGAGCCGCAGACCGAGCATCTGGGGATGCCATTCACCGGCGCAGCCCACCCTGCCGCCGGCCCTGCCCGTCACCTCGGGTAAGGTCGTGTCATTCTATACAGACCCGGGGGCACTGCCACTCTCCCCACAGCAAATCCCCTTAATTGAGTGTCTAATTAATACCTAAAAATACAGCCCGCAGCTGCTGCCGGAATCTGCCCCGCAGCAAAGGTAAGGCAGGAGCCGCAGCGTCACGGCCCCATAACCTTGGGAAGGTGCCCCCGAGAGCATCGTGCGGGTGCCCCGTGCCCCGGCGGGCAGCTGCGGCGTGCCGGGGCGGCTCGCTCCTCACCGGGGAGCTCCGTGGCTGCGGCTGTGCCGCTGCTCTGCCCTTCCCTGTACGCGGCGCTTACGCTTTTGTGATCTTCTGAGGTTCAGGTAAACTGAAGCTGACGGTGGCTTTGTCCCTGTGCCGCGTGGCTGCTCTCCTCTGCAGCCCGGTGGACGCTGAGCCGCGGGGGCTGCCACCCGTCCCTGCCGCAGCGAGCGCTGCCTTTCCTCCTTTGCCGGCGACGGGCACGCAGCCGCTCCTCGCAGGGTGCCCGGGCAGGGCTGATGCTGCTGGAGGCTTCCGGCCCTCCTCCTGCTCACGGGGGTCTTGTCCAGTTCAGCGGCAGAACCAGGACGAAAAGGTCCTGTCCCCTCCGTGGTGTCCCCTCGCAGCCGGGGTCTCTGCGCCCTCTCCCGTCTGAGCCTGTTTTACCCCTGCCCCGAATACACGTTTAATCCATAAATTTGGGCTGAGAGTGGCTCGGCGCATCGCGTCCTTGGTGTGTCAGTGGGCAGCAGCCGCCGCGGGCAGAGGCCGTCCCCGGGAGCCCGTGTCCCCCCCAGCACCCCCGGGCAGCAAACCCCTCGGCCGTGGGGCCCGGCAGCAGCCGCCGGGCTTCGTCGCTGAGCAAACCCCCTTTATTCGGCTACCGATGATGGGGGCAGAGGGCTTCCCCCGCCCTCTTGTTCCTCCCAGCGGTAAATGTGAGAGAGAGATATATTTTTAAGGCCAGTGCAAACCGCACTGACAAAGGCAAGTGGAAACTCTCGCAACCCGGCCCCAAATGCCTTTGTTGTCACCGCGGCGCTCCGCAGGGTCGCGGCTGCGTGTGCGGGCTGGGGGTCCCCGGGGGGCGGCTCCCCGGGCGCCAGCCCTGCCGTCTCAGATGATTTGATGCACAAATACTGTTTCACGCCTCAGAAGGTTAATTACGCATCCTTCACCCATTTCTGCTTGCTTCTGCTCCCATACTCGTCGCTGTTGCTATAATTTTATTTATTTATTTTTAAACAGTTTCACAGATTTCCCTTCTGGGCGACTCTGGAATTAACTCGATCAATGCACGCCTGATGAAGCAAAACATAATTTTTCCCCGGAGTCAGGCCTGACTCAGGGACGGCTCCGGTGCCGCTGAAGAGCCGCCCGTGTGCGCTCTCCCAGAAAGAGGTCGTTGATGCCCGCAGGGCCAGCGCTCGCTGCTCAAATTCAACAAATCTTTCGAACTTTGCATTTCGGATCTGTATCTCGGCTCCCGCGCCCGCCCGCCTGCTGCCGGCGGAGGGGCGGCTGCGCAGCAAACGGCAAAGCGCAGCGGGAGAGCAGCACCGGCCGCGCTGCGCGTCCTGCCCAGCTGGTGTGGGGCGAGCGCCTCGGCACGGTCCCAAAGCGGGACTGGGGATTACGGGTCCTGGTCGGTGTTTCTGACCCTCTCCGGGCACTGGCCGCTTCCGTCCCCCCACGAGGGACTGTGGCTCGTCTCAGCAGTGGGGCAGTGGGCTGGGGGTGATGCTGCACCGCGGCAGCGCGGCCCCACGGCGGCCTTCGAGGCGCAAAAGAACCCGGGGATCAAAACCAAAAAAGGGAACATTGGCCTTGTCCTTGTTCCCGGTGGCAGGACAGGGCTGGAGGAGGTGTGAAGCCGCACGAGATGCGAATGGGCTTTTCTGGCTCAAAGCGTTTTGAAACCTTTTCTTCTTTATTGTGTTTTATTCATTTGTTTGTTTATTTTAACTTTCCCCCTCCCTCGCTCCCAGAGCTGTGCACGGCTGCGGGCGCCCAGCCCGGGCACTCCGCGGGTCGGAGGGGGGGATGGATGAGTCCCGGCGGGAAACCGTCGTGCTGGGGCTGGAGGGGGAGCGAGCTGGGGACAGAGCCTTCCCTCCTTCCCAGGGGTGTTTTCTGTTTAAACGGAAAATTATTAATAACTCCAGGCTATTTTTAAATCGCACGCCGGAGCTCGCGATTAGTTTGCGGGGGACGATGCGAGGCGGGCGGCAGCGGGGGCTGCAGTGCCGGAGGCAGCAGGTCGGTGCGAGGGGAGCCCGTTCCCGGGGGTTTTCACCCAAAATTGCCATGGAGGGGCAAAGCTGGGGCACCCACATGGCTTGGATGGGGCCGGGGGCACCCAAAATTCAAGACTGCTGGAGCAGTGCTGTGGCCAGGGCTACTCAGCCCGGCACTCGCGGGGGCGCTTTGGCTGCTGCCGGCAGCCAAAATGCGCCGTCCCCGGTAGGGAGGAGCCCCCGCGGTGCCGGGGCGGGAGAGCCCGGGGGAAGGGGCTGTTTTCCCCGGGGGGGGCCCCACGGTTTGACGCCTTTCAGAGGGTTCAAAGTGAACTCCTGTGCATGTCGATGCTCTGACGCGAAGATGGCTTTGAACCAGGATGCAGTTTTTGAGCCCAAAAGGCAGAGGGGTGCCCGGGGCCACCCCGGGCTGGGAGCTTTTGCCAAGGAGGTCTAGAGCCTGTGTGCCATGTCCCTACGTGCCGTGTCCCCACGTGCCGTGTCCCCCCGCTGCAAGCAGGGGCCACCAACGCTAACGCTGCTCTCTCCCCTCTGCCTGCCCAGGTCCCTCCGGACACAGCAGCCCCCTCTTAGCATCGTTGCCTATCCCCGGTCGTCCCCTTCATCCCCCCCTGGACATCAAGCACTTTCTGACCTTCAGGCTCAACGGGACGTCACCGCTCAACCTCTTCCCCAACTTCAACACGGTGAGTCCCCGGGGGCGGGTGGGCATCGGCTGCCGGACCCCTCCTCCCCCGCAGCACTCCCTCTTCTACATGGCACCTCTCCTCGAACCCTGCCAGATAATTTCTAGCTTAATTACCGGGGTCTTTGGCTGCTGGACACTGGTGCAACGCGCCTGCCCTGCCCTCCGCGCAGAGCGGTTCCTGCCCAGCCATCGCCCGTATGTACCAGAATTAAAAAGGTGGTTCATTTTAACCAAGATCAATCGGATTTTGTTCCTGGAATCAATAGTAATAAAGTAGCTCTGGAGAGCAGTTCATTAGTTGAAAAATAAATAAAGAAAAGGAGTGAGAGAGAGAGAAGGCATATAATGGTCCGAGGGAAGTGGCTGGTGCCGCGTGGCTGCGGGTGTCAGGCGAGCCTGGTCGCTGCCGGACTTCTCCCACCGCCCGGTTGGGCTCAGGGTCCCCTTGAACCACCGGGCCAAGGGTTTGGGTCACACAGTCAGATGTGTCCTGTAGAGACGCTCTGTTACGCGCCTCAGTGGACACGGATGTGGCCAAAGACATACGACAGCGTTGCGGGTGTGCCGTGCCATTTTCCCCGCTCCGTGCCGCTCTGCCCGGGCTGGTCGCGGCCCCGCTGGCGTCCCCAGCCGCCGGCTCGCGGGAGGGCCGGGGGCCGCTCCGGGAGCCCCTCTCTTGCCTTGCTTTGCGCCCCTGCCCTGGTGTTTCAGGACGCGGCTCCCGGCACCGCCGAGGAGCGGGTTGAGCTCTGCCGAGGGGCAGCGGCGGTGCGGCGCGGGACGCGGGGCTGCTCCCCCCGCAGAGGCAGGGCGGATGTTTCTGGGTTTGGGAAATGCCCGTTATTTTTCCCTCCTGAGCCTGGGAAGGGGACTTTCCTGAGCTCCCTCCCTGCTCGCTGGCCGGCCTCTTGTAAGTGGCTTTGCGACTGAATGTGCTCGGAAGGTGCAAATTATCGCTGAGATCTTCAAAGAGGGCAGCAGAAGTTAAGTACCGGACTCCTGTTGCTGTTGAATGGGATTCAGCCGTCTAACTCCTTTAAGCTCTGTTGAAATCCGGCTCTAGCCTGTCTCTGCCCTGTGCTAACAAGCAGAAACACAGGAGAGGAGGATTTTTTCGATGCCATTAAGGTGGCTGCTCTTTGTCTGGGCTCCCTTTTTTAGTCGCTGGAGTCGGTAGCTGAGTTGAAGCAGACCCTGTTGTTTGTTCCGCGTGGCTCCCGCCTGCCCTGCCTTGGCGCGCGTTCCCCAGGCCTCTGCTGCTCTAAAAAATAATAATAATAAATTGGGGAAATGCATCGCTTGCACTTGCCAGAGCCGCACAGTCCTGTCGCGCTGCTTCTGGGCTCGGCGGGGACTCCTCTGCCCCGGAGGGTGCGTCGGGGATGGGATGGCGATGCTGGGGGGGCTGTCCCGGCTCCACGGGCACCTTGAATTAATTGCTCGGAGCTCAGCCCCGAGTCCGGCGTGTGATGTTCGCTGAGCGAAGCCCGGCCGGCTCCTCCAGGAGTGGGAGCTGCCCCTTCGGGGTGCGTTTGTGCTGGCGGCGGAGGGCGGGGGCGCGAGGGCTCGGCGGCTTCGCGGGGAGCCCGAGCAGAGCCCCCGTCCTCGCCGGACGCAGAGCTGGAGCGTGGCTGTGCCCCGCAGCCGGGCTGGCGGCTCCTCCCGTCTCTGCCCAAGTGACGGTGATGCCAGGTCAGCGCCTCAGGGGGAATTTGGGAGGGCGGGAGGGGGCATCCCTCAGGGTATTTTGCTTTCTGAGAGAGCGGCCGTGTGTGAGTTGCTGCACGAAGAGATTGGGGGGGGGGGGGCGTTTGCCTTTGCTTCCTGGTGGTGCTGTGCGGGATTCGGCGCCGCCCTGCAGAGCAGGAGCTGTTTGCCACCGCTCGGCAGAACGCTTTGCACTTCGAGCAGGTCACAAGGCTCTCATGAACCCGGCAGATGTTTTCCTCTGGAGCGAGCGAAACCTTCCCAAGCGGAGCTCTCCTGCCACTTAAAGCGAGCGCAGCGGGGAATCAATCCTAACGCAGCACAGAAGGCGCCTTTCGTGCCCGAAGGGCCCTTTGCAGCTCCGGGGGTGTTGTGCATCCCCAGCGCGCAGCAGCGCCTGGTGAAACCGTGGCGGGAGACACAGTCCCAACTGATGCTGCGTCCCTGTGAATTCCCGCTGCCGACGCGGCGGCCGGCAGGGAGCTCAGCGCAGGGACCTCTCTTTACATTGGTGGGGACATCCAGGGGTAAATAGAGTAATGTGAGTCAACAAGAATTGACTACCAAAGCTGAGATCTTTATTCTTTGGGGCCCAAAGCCTCCCTCTGCCGTCGGGTCGGTCCCGCTGGGAACCGCCAGGAAGAGCCTCAACGCGCCGGGCTGCGGGTGCCGCTGCGGCACAGACCCTCACTGGTCCGGGGGAGAGCCGGGGGGTCTTTCTCATGTCTGAAATAGCAGCGAGTGCATACGTTAGGGAGAAGTTGAGGGTGTGTTTGTGTTTTCCTTCGGAGAGCAGCAGGAGGGCTCTCAGGTGGCGTGCAGGCTTTGGCCGCGCTCCACGCGGGGCGCTGGGTGGAGCCGGGCTGCGCTTCCCGCAGAGCGCCCTGCACGCTGCACGCGCGCTGGCGGGGCTGCGAAGGTTGGAGCCGTTTTTCTTTTCTTTGTGTGGAAAAGGTGGGTGTATCTCTTGAAAACAAGCGCCGGCCCCGGTTCTGCCCGCAGACGGCAGCGCGGGGATGCCGCCCGCAGCGCGCTGCCGTGTTTGTCGTCAGGGGTGGAGCAGCATCTCTGCCATCTGTAGCTTCCTCCGGGCCTGTGCCGAACCCCAAATGCCTCTTCATTTATATGCCAGATAAGTGAGTAAAATTTCATGGCAAACAGGCACTTCATTAATCACCTGCTTTTACCATTCTGCTCACTCCTGGAAAGGAATTTGGGGTCTTGATAATGGCTCCGTTGTCCAGGCATGTGCCGGGAAGACTGATGCACCTGTCTCGGCAACGAAATAGCTTTGCAGAGAAATACGATCGCCTGAAAACCCAAGGCTCTACTGACAGCAGGACTCAGATAAGATAATCTTCCTATGCCACAGGGTAGGGGAACAATACTTGCATTATAGATTATAGCCACGCTCAAACAAAGAGGTTATTCTTTTTTTTCCCCCCCCTTAATAAATGCATTTTGTTTAAAACAATTATGGCTTTCCGAGCGAGTTTGCTGCCTGGGCTGAGGAGTGACGCCGAGCCCTGGGGAGAGACAGAAGCGCCAGGGGCTGTCATCAGCCCGCACGCATCTGCCTCGCCGGCAGCCCCGCGCGCTGCCGCGGCGTCCACGGGCGCGGGGAGGGACGCGGCTCACGGCACATCACAGGGGCTGTTCTGTCTCTGCTCGTCCCCGCCGAGATACCAGGGGCTGCGCAGGACCGCAATTCGTCGGTCCCGTAATCCGATTAGAGCGGGCAAAGCGCACGCCTGACCGGGAGCGGGGCAGCCCGGGGTGGCTTCGCAGGGGCACCGTGCCTCGGGCGAGCTGCACCCATGGCTGCGGGCACCGTTGTCCCTCCTGCCCCGGCCCCTGCCTGGGCTGTGCAGTGTGCCGGGGGCGAGCAGCGGGCACGCGCGGCTCCGCTCACACCCCCGGCTTTGCACAGGGACCTTTCAGTTCCCTGACCAAGGGCACGGGGAGGATTAATGGCCGATTGCTCGTTTTTATCGCCTCTGCCCCCTGTTTTGGTGGTTTCTGCTCCTGCTCAGTGTCTTGGAATGCTGCCCCGGCACTGGGAGGTCGAAGGCAGCAACTGGGAGCTCAAACAGAAACTGGTAATTTGCCACCCGTGACACCGGTGGTGGTGGTGGTGGGAGAGAGGACGGGGGGACACGCCGGGGAGCACGGCGGGGTCTGCAGTCTGTGCCCCCGCAGCGTCCTCGTCCCCTCTGCCAGAACACAGCCGGCGTTGGGGCGCTGCCCGTTGGGCTTCTCAGGGATGGTTTAAAGAGGACAAGAACAGGCGTCGACGCGGCGCGCGTTGCCCCGTGCGGGGGGTCCCTCCGGGGCAGACGGGGCAGCTCTGCCGCCGCAGCCGCCCGCTGCTGGAGACACCGGGCGTGAGCAGCTTGAGCGGCTCCTCGGCGAGCGTGGCGGGCGCGGGGCATGGCCGGGGCGCGGTGCCGTGCCGGGGCGGCTGTCGCGGCCTGGCACCCAGCCGCCCTCTGCCTTCCCTCCCCTTCCAGATGGACCCGGTGCAGAAGGCGGTGATCAGCCACACTTTCGGCGTGCCGGCCCCGCTCAAGAAGAAGCAGTTCATCTCCTGCAACATCTGCCACCTGCGCTTCAACTCTGCGGTAAGCTGGGCCGGGCGGGCGCGCAGGATGCACGGGGCTGGTGCCGGTGCCGCTGCCGCTGCCAGCGCCTGGGGCTGAGCAGGAGCGCGCCGGGTTGGGGACACCGCGCGGGCACCCACGGCACAGGCAGCAGCTCCTCGGGGCTCTGCCCTCCCTCGCTCCGCGGCTGCCCCGGCTGACGTCTCCACCGACATCTCCCTGCCCGCGGGCCCCGGTGTTTGCCACGCTGGCTCTTTCTGCTCCTCCTCGTTTTGTTCAGGTCTGTTCCCTGCTGCCGCGGTCTCGGTGTTTGCGCTTAAGCGGCTTTATCAGCCCGTGCAATTCACATCTGGTCCTTGGGAGCTGAATATAATCTTCCCTGCCTTGGCTGCCCGGAGCGCTGGTGTGGCAGGTGGGGTTCTTTTTTCCTGCCTTTTATTCTAAGTAAACCAACCGCCTCGTAGAGGGGAGGAAGGAAACATGCATTGATCCCTGCGGTGATGAATTGCACACGGCCGATCGTTTGTGGGGAAAACTGATAAAAAGGTTTGAAAGGGAGTCCTCGCTCTGAGCCGGCAGGAGAGGGACTGGGAGCGGGCAGCCGGGCTGGGAGCGGAGCGGCCAGAGCCTCCTCTGCACAGGCAACCGCTCGGAGCCCTCCGTTTCACCGTGCCGCTGCGGGGCATGGCGTGTGGGGCAGGCGCACACGTCACCTATGGCGCTGCCGAACTGGCAGCATCCCCCGGCCTCGGCGTCCCTTCCTGGGGGAGTGGGGCAGCGCTGACCCCCTGTGCCCACGGGACGACGGCCCCGAGCGCAGTCTCGTCCGCCGGAGCTGCCGGCGCGCTCGGGGTCTGGCAGCGCCGGCTGCCGGGAGCTGCTCTCGCCTCCCCCGTGCCGCTGCGCCCGTCCCTGCCCGCGTCCCCCCCGAGGTGATGGCTGCGGGAGAGCGCGTACTGGCGCAGACCCTCGCACGGCACTTGTCTTCCTGCGCAGAGCGGTGGCGGTGACGGGTGACCTACTTAGGCGGCAGCGCAGCCCCGTCCCAGCCCCGTTATCTGGGGAAGTTTATTGTATTTGCTAATGAGGCCCCGCGCTCCGACCGGCCCTTCGCTTTCCCACGTACCCGCCCGCCGCTGCCCGGCCCCGGACACCGCTCCCAGCCCTTGGGCCGCCGCGGGGGGAGGGAAGGGATGCTTCGTCCTACCGAGCGCGGGAAGCCTCAGCCGGCCTCTGAGAGCGCCGTGCAAATTACTCCGTGCTGCACAGCGGTACAGTGTCTTAATTCATATTGGATTTAGTTTCCATAAATTGCCAAACTGTAGTTGTTTTGGGGGACAATGTGGCTTTGTCCCCGACTGAGGAGTACACAAATGTTCGGGTGATTTTCTTTTGTGTACATTTTTATCAGTTCGGTGCAGGCATGAACCCATCAATGTGCGCTTCATTATTCAGCATTCGCTGGGAGAAAGGAGCCCGTGAATGTAAATTGCGTGTTAGAAACCCGTTAGGTTACAATGGGAGATGTGTCCTCCCCACCAACGTTAGTTTTTTATTTTATTTTTACAGCTAGCAATTCCTTGTATGTTTCTGAAGTCATAAATTTCGCCCGAAAGCTTCTTTTAAAAGTGACTCAATGCATTTAATCAGAGCAGGGTCCTTATCTCGGCCGCGCAGTGCGGTGATGTCTTAGCGAAGTGATACCTCGGCTGAATACACTGGTGTGCAGAGCACTCTGGCAGGAGGAGGAAAGCAGCTTTGCGCTGCACCCGGCCAAAAATACCCCCTCCGAGGTGTCCCCGGGGATGAATGTCACCGGGGGAGGTGGCTGCACTGGAAACGTGTCCGAGCAGCCGTGGCTCGGGGCTGACCCCATCGCCCGTCCTCTCTGTGTCCGTCCGTCTGTCCGGCCACAGCACCGACGCAGCCGTCCCCGTCTCTCCCTCCCCAGAACCAGGCGGAAGCGCACTACAAGGGCCACAAGCACGCGCGGAGGCTGAAAGCCATCGAGGCCATGAAGAGCAAGCAGAAGGCTGCGGGGGCTGCGGCGGTGGCCACCGGCCGGGACGGCGCAGCCGACTTTGCCCCCAGCCCCGAGGGCAGCGGGGAGCCCGGCGGTACAGGTACGCGGGCAGGGGGCAGGAGGGTCCCGCGCCGGCAGCCCGTGACGCCGGGGTGAGCGAGCTGGCCGGTTCCCGGGGGTGCAGCGGCGTTTGCGTCCGCGTCCCGAGGAGCCCCATTCAATCTTGAAGCGCAGCAGCCTCGTGTCTGAGCATCCCGCCACGGGCAGCTGCTGGTCGGGCTGGGGAGGGCTGCGATTAGTGCGGCATAAATGCGACAGCGAGTGTTAATAAATGAGCTTTTGTGCTCCGCTGGTGTCCCCGGTGTGCCCGGCTGGGGCAGCGGCGCGGGGAAGGGGTGGCAATCCAGCCCAGGAGCTCGTGGCTCCTACGCCTCCCTGCCGCCGCGTGGGGAAACGGCGGCTGTTTCCCCCGTGATTCGGTGTCTCTGGGAGGTCAGGGCTGCAGGAGAGGCAGCGTGTCCTGCCCGTGCCCCGGTGAGGGCTCGCGCATCCCCAGGGCTCTGCCCTGCGCTGGGACGGGGCTGGAAGGGGACAGAACCCCCTGAGCCGAGGCAGCGCCAGAGCTCACCGGGGCTTTTGTGCTGCGCCGGGCTGCCACGAGCCGCAGACAAAAGCGGTAACAGGAGAGACCTTGGGAAGAGCCGTCCTCCGCAGGGATGAGCGTGAGCAGACAGTGCCCGAGATGGTCTCGGGGGTGACGAGGGTGATCTCTAAAATCCAGAAAACCCATTCCAGCACAGAGAACTCTCTCTTTCTGCCCATTTCTTTCTTTCCCCCCCCCTTTCCCCCTTTCCTTTCCCTGCCGCCAGCTCAAGCCGACGGCCTGCAGGAGCCGGAGGGTGAGCGCAGCAGCCTGGGGCTGACGCCCGGCGCCGAGGAGTCGCCCGCGGAGCTGTCGGGCAGCGTGGCCCCGCTGGGCTCCCCGCCGGCCTCGGAGCTGTCGGAGGGCACCTCGGACGCCACCAGCGTGGCCTCCTCCGCCGCGCAGGCTGCCGAGGCGCAGGCGGCGGAGTCGGGCAGCAGCGTCAGCTCGGCCCCCGAGAGCGAGAAGGAGGGGAAGAAGAGCAAACAGCACCTGTACTGTCCCACCTGCAAAGTGACCGTCAACTCCCTCTCCCAGCTGGAGGCTCACAACACCGGTAAGGGCATCGCCCGCGCTGGGGACGGGGGGACGGGCCCCTCGCAGCTCTGTCCTGCGCTCCGTGCAAAGCCCCGCCGTGCCCCGTCAGCAGCCTCGCAGGGCTCGCGTTAACGGCCAGCGTTAATGAGTGTTGCTTTAATCAAAAAGGGTTAATTAAGGCGGCTTGCAAAGATGCGCGGCAGTGTTTTACCTGTGCTGCGGCTTATGGAGTGAATTTTAGCAAGGTCAGAGGCTCTCTCATTGTTCATGTCTCTTAATTAAAGACGTTTTCAGATACATTTAATCAAGTGATTGGAGGCTGCTTTACATTCCGTTGCAGTTTGGCTCTAAGCGGATGGCACCTGAGTGGCAGTGCCAGTGCAGACCAGGATAATCCCTCCCAAAGCAGCTCAGTGCTTCGGGCTCCGGGTCGTTTTGAGACGCCCCTTGGGAATTTAACGGGCTTCAGGACCCAGCAGCAAGCCGCGGCTGACGGGCTGTGCCTGGCAGCCTCCTCGGGTGGGCGAGCGTCTGGGGCTGGCGAGGGTCCCCCCGCAGCCGGGGGTGGCCGGTGGGGAGCAGGGGGTGCCCGGACACCGCAGGATGGCGGCAGGGGGGCGGCTGCTGCAGTGCGGGGGGGTCTGTGAGCCCTGCAGCGCCAGCTCCCGGCTCACCCCCTTCTCCGGGGGATGCTAAACAAGGACGGGCACCCCGGTTTTAAAGGGAAGGGCCTCCTCTCCCCCAGTTCAGCACAAACTGGGAACCAGTTCCCCCAGCCCCGAGCACCCGCCGGGCAGCAGCAGCAGCCGTGCGCAGGGGTCGGCTCAGGACACCGCCGCGGCTTAGCTGCAAACGTGTCCTTTTGCTTTTGTCAGCTCCGGTTACAAATTTAGGAGCTGATTTGGGGAAATGGAACAAACAAACAAACAAACAAAATGTTTGCAGGCTTGTGCTCCTCCGTGGCTGTCACACGGACGCGGGCTCCTTGCTTAACGCCTTAAAAAATAGAATGAATTAGTGGTGGCTTGAATTACTTGCCCCCCGCCCCCCTGCCGTCCCCGGGCTGGCAAGGTCAGGACAGAGCGCCCCGTCCCCAGGTGTGCCGGGATTTCGGGTGCCTCCTTCCCCGCCTCCTCTAACCCCGCCGAGCTATTCCTGGCGCTGCGGCCGGATCCTCGCTGACCTTGGGCACGGCTCAGATGCTGCAGCACGGCGGGCGACGCGTGCCCCGTGCTGCGGACTGCGCTAACGCCCGGGGACAGGCGACAGGCTCCAGCACACGCTTAAAATAGCAGTTTCTCCGACGGTCTGGCACATGGAGAGAGAAGGGGGGGGTCTCTGGGCAGCCGAGCATTTCTGGTCCGCCTGTGAAGCACAGCTGGCCACGAGAGCTTGGCAGGGTTGGGAACGGGCTGCCGCAGCCCCGGCAAGAGTCTGGGCTGCCGGGCAGCTCCCTGTCCCCTCCGGCTGCGAGTGCCGCCGGGCACGGGGAGAGGGGGGCAGCGGGGTCCCGCGGGAGGGGGGGACGCAGAGCGCCATCGGGCAGGTTGCTCGGAGGGCATCCCTTCCCGCTGCCGCGGCACTCGGCACGGCGCGGGGTTCGTTTGCAAAGTGCGCGTTCACTGAGCGTCCCCTCTGCCGCGCAGGCGCCAAGCACAAGTCGATGCTGGAGGGTCACAGCACCCAGATGCGGCGAGGCCGCGGCAAGCTCCTCTCCCGGGCAGGGCACAAGTCCAAGCGCATCGGCAACAAGGGCAGCATCAACATCCAGAACAAGGCGTTTCACTGCCAAGTGTGCGAGATCTACGTGAACTCGGAGACCCAGCTCAAACAGGTGACGAAGCCAGGCCTGCCACGTGCCTTTCCCCCGGGGGGGGTGCGGGGACACCGGGCACGCGGACCCCTCTGTACCGGCACCGGGGGCTCGGGGGTGGGTACCTGGCGGTCTCCTGCGCGGAGGTGATGGGCGTCCCCCGTGGACCCGAGCCACGCGGTGCGGTGGGTCTGCCCTCGCTGTCCTGGCTCCGGGTGATGGGGCTGTTTTGCTCTCCCAGCACATGAACAGCCGGCGGCACAAAGACCGGCTGGCGGGGAAGCCGCCCAAGCCCAAGTACAGCCCCTATAACAAGCTGCAGAAGAACGCTGCCCTCGCAGTGAGTATTCTCAAGGTACCTGTCTGCCTGTGAATTACCCACCCGGTTTGCTCTCCGAGACCTCGTTCGCCACCTTAGCCGTCTCCTGCAGGGAGGCAGCGCCTTCCTTAACGCTTCCGCTCTCACGGTCACATCTAAGCCGGTCCCCCTGGGGAGGGCGGGCTGTAGTGCTGAGAGGAGTTCCGCGGCTGTAAGGGTGGGAAGGAAAGCACGGGAAAGAGTTGCGAGTCCTCCGGCAGCAGCGTTCGCCACGGCAGCAGTTGTGATTCTTCCACCTGTCCCGCGATTCCCGAGCGGGAGAGCAGCGGTGGGTGGATGCTCGGGGCTGGCACGGCTCACTTGAACCGAGCCCAAGCGTCCGCTTGCGGACACGTAACTTAGCAGAGAGTTGGGCAGCAAACGTCATCCCGGGGCACCACGGGGAAAGCACTGCTGCGGGGAGCAGCCCGGCGGGCGCGAAGGCCAGGGCAGGTCTCTGGGTCGGGGTGGTGGGGCCGAGGACCTCTCCGGGAGAACATCGCGACGGGGACATCCCTGTGTGCTCTGAGCTGGGGGCGGCCCAGCGGGGACCGGCTGTGGGATGGGGGGCATGGTGTGCCGGGGCCGGGGGCTGCGTTCAGTGCAGGAGGTGCTGAGAGCTCAGCTGGAGGCGAGCGTGGGCAGGGGCTGATGGGGGAGCTGGGGCTGGGGGCTCTCCTGCCGCCGGGCGCCTCACAGTGTCTCTCCTCCTCCTCCTCCCCGCAGTCCAAGCTGGCTTTGCAGAAGCATCTCACCAAAACCCTGGCGACACGCTTCCTGCCGAGCCCGCTCACCACGGCCGCCATCTGCGCCATGCCTGGCCCCCTCGCCCTGCGACCAGCCGCTGCCACCACCCTCTTCCAAGCCCCGATCCTCGGACCAGCCCTTTTCCGAACGCCGCCAGCCCACGTCCGCACCACGCCGGGCCCCATCGTCTTCGCACCCTACTAGAGCCGCTCACCCGCCGAGGGTCCATCCGCCGCGGACCGGGCTGTGCCGCGGGGGCTGCGCGGTGCGGAGCGGCGCTCCCGGGCAGACTGCTCTTCCGGCTGGTGGGAAACCATAGTCGTAGACATCAACCTCGGCTTCTCCTTTGCTTCCAGCGGGCTCCTGCTGGAGCCAGACACCCCGGCAGAGCCCGGCCAGCCCCGCCGTCCATCCCCGTGTCCCTCAGCACCCGCGCCAGCCCCGCGCCCAGCACAGGAGAGGATGGTGCCCGAGTCACCAGGACCCTCTTGTGTCCCATGGACAGGGGCTGCCTGTCCTCGGCCCGCTGGTTTCTTGTTCATTGCCCTCCCAGTTACCAGACTGGAAGAAGAAGAGCCGGCTGCTCCCCGGGGAAAGGAGCATCCCCCTGGCCGGCCAGACCCTGCCAGCCCAGTGGGAAGGGAACTGCGAGGGGAGCCTCAGCCCAGCGCATACTGGGAGAAACGACCCCGCCACAAGTGGAAAGTTGGCAGTTCCCTCTCAGCCCGGGCTGGCTGTGCCTTCGCCAGCCCTGCACTTGCCCGTGCTGGCTGGGGGCTTCCGTGCTGCCCACCAGCCCCCCTCTGCCCCACAACTCCTTACGTCCCACCAGCCAAAGAGCCCCCGCCACGGTGGGCACCCGCCACACTGACCGTATCTTCACTCCGAGAGCAATAGCTGAAGCCCAGGGCCGGCGCCTCCTCCCTCCAAAGCACACCGCCCCTGCCCTGGACCCCGAGAAGCACACAACGCGGGCGTGTGGCCGGAGACGGGCTCCCCTCCAGCCCAGCGAGGACGGGAGAGCCGGGCTGCCCGGTGCGGGCTCCCCGAGGAGGTGAGCCCATGCTCGGTGCCAGCTGTTTGCCTCTGTCCCGCCGGCGGGGGACGGCCCTGCCCCTACCTCCCGGGAGATGCTGTGAGGCTGAGTGAATGTCCCTAAAGCACTTTCGGTTCTCCGGTGAAAGGCAATGCTGCTGCTCGCCCGCCAGCAGCCGCCGTGCCCGGCCGTCCAACCCCATCCCCATTCGGAGCTTCCAGGGAGTTACCGATGACTCCCAAAAACAAAGGCGTCCCCGGCAGCCTGGACAATCAGGTACGAAGGAGCAGGCGGCGCCCACAGCCTGCGCCCGGCGCTCTCCCTGTGATGCTCTCATCACAGCCTGCGGAAAACCAGGCTCCGAAGGGACCCTGAAGCCGTAGCTCTGCTTTTCACTGTGCTCAGAAAGCCCAGCAATGACCTGGTCTGAAAACTGTAACCACGGCGCTCCGGGTTCCCAGCGCGCTGCTGTAAATAGAGATATGCAGGAAAGTTGCAACCCAATGGAACCTTTCGCTGGAGTGACAGCCCACCCCGATCTATGCAATCCAGGGGGAGCAGCTCGCCCGCCGCATTTGCCGTCTGCGATTTCCTTTGGTGCTCATGCTGTCTGTACAGCCAAGAGTGGTGGTCGGAGCAGAAAAAAACAACGCAACGCTTCGTTCTGTGCAGACGATCCCCTTCCCGTCCCCCGGCCCGGGGTGCCGGCTCAGAGACCTCAGCTGCGGCCCACGCTCCCTCCCGGCCCTGGGGAAGAGGCAGGTCGGTTTGTGCACCTGGGAATCCACACGCACAAGCACACGTAGCCGACATGTTGGCCGTAAGCAACGCCTGGATTTCAGGAGGACTTTTGCCCGGCACGCTCCACCGATGCTCAGGACGAGGTCCTGGCAGTGGGAGGTGAATGGGAACCAGCCAGCGGGTAACTCACACGGCTAACGTGCTGCTGCTTCCCAGAGCTGGAGCCTCGGGCGAGGGCAGGGAACCTGCACAGAGGAGCAGGACAGTTCGGAGCCGTACGCCTGCGTCTGCAGGGCCTGTTTCTCACACCGTGGGCAGCGCCGACCTGCAGTGCCACTGCTGCACTCCTGCCACAGAGGACAGGAGTGCAGGGGAGCCCTGGGGTATGGATTCTGCTCAGGGCATCTCCTCTCCACCCCAAGGGAGGAGGGAAGCGGAGAAGAGGGCACTAGGAGAAGAAGAGTGAGCTTGTATGGATGGCTGGGGCTAGAGAGAACTGAAGGGTTTTCAGTGGTGGTGGGGAGACCTGGCTCGGAGAGCAGCCGAGGGAAGGAAGGGTCCCAGCAGCAATGGATTTGCCAGGGACAGGGAGATGATCCTGCAGCCCAGGGGACAGTGCAGCCCGGACCCCACATCCCAGAGGACAGGAGCCATTGCTGGCTGGGGCCCGCGGGCAGCAGGAAGGACACGGCTCCGACAGCGTCGCAGTGCCAAGCAGCCCCTCTCCAGCCCTCCCCCTGCTCATCTCACTGTGCCCTTCCCCAGGCCGCCTCGCCGGTCACTCCCAGCCCTGGCCGCAGCAGAGAAGGGCAGCGCATCCCCTCCTGCGACGAGCCCACCAGCCTCAGGAGCGCGGGGAGCCGGGAGCAGCCAGTTGCGGCTGTGCTCCAGCCTGCAGGAGCCGCTTAGCACTGGTGGGTCCTTCCCCTGCATTTTGTTCTAAAAAGCCTGTGCTGGAGCCAGCAGTGGCTGCTCCCATCACCCCGACACCAGTGGAGTCCGAATACACTCCTACACTTGGCACTTTAACCCCTTGAAAGCCATTCCTTCTAATAACAATAATACTGCAACGAGCTGCGTAAGAACACACTCCCTCTATCGCATCCCCCCGCCTCCACAAATCCTCCCTGCTCCTGTGCTATCCAAAGCATTTACTGCCTTTGACTTTAGCATATGCTGTACTAGGTAGTAGGGCATAGTCCATAGCGCTCAATAACGTGTGCCCCTCTGTAAATAACCTTGGAGTGATGTGAACAGTTTGATTCAAAAAAAAAACAAAAACAAAAACAAAACCCCTGCAAAAATGGAATAAACAGACTCTAGGGACTTGGCCAGTACTCCTCCTGTAATGTTCATTGTATATTTTTTTGATGTACTATAACTGTTGGGAAAAAAAAAAGGAAAATATTTTGATAATCGAATCTCATCGCTTTATTGTGTTACTCAGTAAATAAAAGGAACAAGTATAAACAAGCCAGGGCTTTCTCATTTGTTTTTTTTATTTCCTAGATCCAGACTAGCTGAAGGGAACACGTGTTGCTGGGCAGGACCGAGAGACCTTTCCCTTGTCTTGTGGTGGTTCTGAGAGGAAAGCCAGCACTGTGCCAGATGGGCAGGGAGAGCCGCAACAGCTCTAGGCAGCAGGGTGTGCAGGCTAAGCACAGTCCCAGCTTCTCCAAGGTCATGGCTGAGCATGTACTCGGGAAGAGGGCTGCAGCATGGTAGATGTGGGCACCGTGCCCCTGATAACAGCATCTTGCCCTGCTCTGCACTATGCATTCACTGGGGCAGGATGACTGAGTATTTCTGCACATAAAGGAGCAGCGAGCACAGCCAGGTAAGGGGCAATCTGCTGGAGAACACTGCAGCACCGCAGAGCCAGCTGGGGTCAGACAAGGGAGAGCTGCTCTGAGAATAGCTGGGCTGGAAGTAGCGCCAGCAACTGGGCTCTTCTCACATGGCATCAATAAACATAAACCAGAGCAGCTCGAGAGCGAGAGAATTGTTTCCTGGGGCCCTGCTGTGCTCAGCCGTGGAGCTGATCCCCACCTGCTGGCCACCCCCGGGCTGTGCCTCCCCTCCAGCAGCCCACGGGCCCGGAGAGCAGAGGGGCATCACTGGGTGAATCCTGGCTTCCCTGTAGCACCTCCAACATCTGCAGGGGCTGGGCAGTGAGAAGAGCAGTCCCTGTCCCAGTGTAGGGAGATGGATCACCTCTCTCGTCCTCAAAGACCATCCCCAGCCCTGGGACGCCCGTGCCTCCTGCCACCATGCTTCCCACAGGCCCCACGACACCAAACAGGCTCAGCAGGCGGTATGTGCAAGGGAAGTAGGGAGGTGAGGGAGAAGAGGTGGCAACGGAAGGGAAAGGAAAACAAGGCTCAGCCATCCATGGATCCGCTGCCTTTGTTCTTGCGGCTCAGGGGAAAAGCGGACTTGCTTTGGGGCTGTGTCATCTTACTGGCCAGGTAGATGAAGGGCTCAATCAGCGTACGCCGGTCAGCTACCGACACCTCCCACAGCTTCACCTTCTCACCCTTGGCCCAGTGCTGGGCTGCATCGTGGTCCACTCGGCGCTGCTCCTGCAGGTCACACTTGTTGCCCAAAACCACGATGGTGACCTGTTCGAAAAAGGGTGACAATAATCTCTGAAGGTACCAAATGCAGAGCTTAACAGCGCTGCCCGCCTCTGCCTTGAAGACCCTCAGCACCAGGCCCGGTCCTGCAGCCGATTCCCCCTCCACGCTAAGGCCTTTTAAAACACCGCATTTCCCAGCGCTCCCTTCTGGCAGCTTCCCCTCCTGTTCAGGTTTGCGTGGCTCAAACAAGCCCCGAAGTGGGAGGGTCTGTTGAGCACCTGCACACTCACAAAGCATCCCAGGACAGCAGCCAGGTACACTGAGAGTCTCACAGAACGGGGACCCCTGTCACCGCCTTGTGACAAGCTAGAGAAAAGGAGAGTCTTTGGGCGAGAACTTGAAGAAGGGGAGCAGATCCCACTCTGCAGCCCCTTTCCCTCGGAGTACTCACCTCTTTCTTGTCTTTGGACTTGTCGATCTCTTTCTTGAGGAGCTCCACCCGCTTGAAGGACTCCTTGCTGTCAGTGCTATAGACCAGCACGTAGCCATCCGTGCAGGAGAAGCAGTGCTTGGGAAGCTCCAGGCCATCCCGCAGCCCCCGCGTGTCGTAGAAGCGCACCTGCTCCCGCACCCCCCGGTCTGTCTCGATGGAGCCCACGTAAATGTCCTCCTGGGTCTCGATCATCTCGGAACCTGCCAGAGAGGCGGGCAGAGGAGACATGGGGGCCCCTGGCCAGGGAGCTGGCACAACCCCAACCGCCCTGCCGGCTGGCCCAGGGCGGCACAGCGGGTCTGGCCTCCTCCCCCCCTCCCCCAGCCTGTGTGTTTAGGGGGTCTCCGGGGACAGCCGTGCCCACCGGGACCAGGCCCCTGCCGGGCTCCCCTCCCCCGTCCCCCGCACTCACCAACCACGTGGTTCCCGTACAGAAGCTGCTCCAGGATGGACGTCTTCCCGACGGAGGCCTGCCCGCACACAACCACCTTGCAGCTCTTCCCCATGCTGCCTTCACCGCGGGCCGCCGCAGGAACCCGCCTGCGAGGCGCGGCTGCCCGGGGCGGGGCGGGGCGGGGCGGGGGTGGGCCGAGCTCTGCGCGGTGCGTGCGCCCAGGGCCGGCCGGGGGAGAAAGGCCTGAGGGGGCGCCGGAGGCCCGGCCCGGCCCAGCCCGCAGCCGCCGAGCGGGGAACGCGACCCTGCCCACACACCGGCCCGGGCCTCAGGGGCGAAGCGGCGCGGAGGGACCAGAGGGGCGCCGGAAGGGGCGGGGCGAGACGGGGCGGGGCCCGGCGCGCCCACAGCGCCCTCTGGCGGGCGGGCGGACTGGGGCCTGCGGGGAGCCTCACGCGAGAGGCCTCACCCCGGTACGCGGTGCCTCGCCGGCTGCCCGGGACCGTCGCCGTGAGGCGGGGCGGAGCGGGGCGGGGCGGAGCGGGTTTCCCTGCCCCGCCCCGCTCCGTCCCGCCCGCGCGCCGCCGTCGTTGTCAGGGGAAGCCCTGCCCCTTCCGGCGTCGCGCCCGCCCCGCCGCCCGTCCCCATCCCGGCCCGGCGGTAAGATGGCGGCGGCGGCAGCCGAGTGCGATGTGATCATGGCGGCGCCCGAGGGACCCGGCGAGCCCGAGAGCGAGGAGGAGACGCGGAGGTAGAGCGGCCGCTGCCGGCAGGCCTCCCCCCGCCGGGAGCGGGAGGGGGCGGCCGGTGTTCCTCCCGCCGGGCGGGGCGGGGCCGGGGCCGGGGCCGGGGCCCGGCGGGTGGGTAAGGCCGGGGGAGCCGGGGAGCGGGAGGCGGCCGGAGCCGGGCCGGCAGGTCCCAGGGCCTCGGTGCGTGACCGGCGGGGGGACAGGACCTCTCCCGCCTCCCCCGGTGGGGGGCGACGGGCAGCGGGTGCCCGGCAGGGCCCTGGGGGCAAAGGCCTTTCCCGGCCGGGCCCTGTCCCGCAGGGAGGCGCGGGCTGTGCCCGGCCGGGCCCTGCAGCCCCGCTGGGCCGGTGACGTGCCGGGGCTGCGCTCGCTGCCGGTTCAGGCTTTATTTGGAGGTGTCGTGGCTGCGCGTCCCACATGAGATCCCACGGCCTCCGTGGGGACCCGGATTAGAACGTGGACGCTGTGGTGGAGTCGGGCTGTCTCTTGTCAACCAGTGTTTGAGTGTCCTAGAAATATAATTAACGTCCTTTCTGTCCAGAGGCCACGCGGGCCGGTGTCTGAGGAGAGCTTCCTCCCGTTGCTGAGGACAGGATGAAACTGTGGCGTGGAAGGGAAGCTTCCAGCTCGTAGATTTGAGTGCCCTTCGCTGCTTCGCCATACCCAATTCCCTTCTCCCTGGCACCATTTGAAATCCGCGTGCAGTAATTTTGACTCTGTCCTGCCTTGCTGTGGATAATGGGGAAAGAAATGTCAGTTGCGGGCGAATGTTTGGGCAGACTCCTGTTCTGGAAAGGTTATCCTAATGAAAGAGCTCCTTCAGGTTCCAGTAACTGGTTTAGTTCTGAAGTGGTCTGGTGCACCTCGTCCAGGGGAGCAGACAGTGTCGTCCAAGGCTGGGGGTGGTGGGAATCCCAACCTTGCTTGCACGTTTTTCTTCTCAAGAGCGAGCGAGCTGGTTCCCAGCAGCAGCAGAGCGTCGCAGGCTCTGCAGGCAGTGAGGTGGGAAGGTCCGATGTCTAGGAAACTCCGCTGGCTCTGCAGTATCGAACGCCAGCGGTCGCTTATCTCCTGGGGAACTGGGGAGGAGAGAACCATTTCTGTAGAAAGTGAGGCAATTGCTCTAGAAAATTATTCAGCGGATGGAATTAAAAGGAGGAAACAAAACTGAAAGTGGCCTCTGAGGGATACTGTTTTCAAAATAATATTGATGGCCTGAGGTGTTTTGTGCTGCTTGTTTACTGTCAGAAATTGAAGGCTTCAGGAGCCACGCTGGGAAGGAGCTGCCTTCCTGGTGATGTCATTCTGAGGAGTTAAATTAGATGGTGCTGAAGAGGCACCTGGATGTTGTGCATAGAATACCGACAAATTGCATGGCCTGTAAAGTTGGGAAAGCCGTGGTAGCGGGTAAGTCACTCCTTGCCCTGGGCTAGTTAAATGTGGTGTTTGAAATGTTAAAAATATCCAAACGTAAAAACCATGCTGAAGGCACAGTCATCTGCTGATAGTGACCTCTAACGTTACCCTTCTGTCCTCCTTCCCAAGTTCCATTGCAGAAGCGAAGGGCGCAGGGAACCAGTCATGAATAGGATGATCTTCTTGGGAAAGGCTGATGAGGTGCAGCAACGGAAGAATTCCTGGGCAGTGCTCGGTCCTTGCCCTGCTCGGCAGGGAAGGCTCAGCTGTGAAGAGCTGGCAGTCTCACCATCTGGGCTTTTCTTGGTGTCATAAGGCCGGTGCCATAGTTCGGGGTCATTACCATTGAGTGCTTTTATTAGGTACTTTCACGATGTTTTCTTTTTTGTTGTTGTTGGGGTATTGCTCCTTTATCTTGCTAAAAGAGAAATGTGTGGGCAGGAGATGATTATTCTACTTCCAGTTATTCTTTTTGGTTGCTCAGAAAGTGCGAACCTTCCGCAGTCATGCCTTGCTGCCGCGGGGGTAGATTTCCTCCGGGTCCTGTGCATTCACCTCTTCTCTGCTAACCTTTCCTGCCTGACATCAATTGCTTAACTTCTGTGGCTCAATTGATCCAATGTAAATTAGGGCGATAGTCACTGTATTAGGGAGAGTAGTTGGAGGCTTAATTAGGTGTCTAATGTTTGTAAAACATCTTGAACAGTGTAAGGGCTATGCGGGCACTCTGCATTAATGGGCATGCACAGACATACACTTGAATCTGATTTAGTACAGTCTCTATGACGTGTCTGGGCTAGCTTCTGTAAAAACCAGCAAGAATAAGTGAAAACCTTTTCTGAACGATTGCTGTAAGTTGGCATCAAGGGTTCCATGTTCTGTACTTTTAGGAATTACAATATGACAAGATACAGATACTTCGTGTAAGGACTCACCTTTGTCTAAGCGCATGATTCTGTTCTCTGTGGCTTAATAAAAATTAGGCAATTAGCAAAAGTGGAGATCTGTATTTCAGAATGATTGTAACTAATGCACTGAAACAGCTGAAAACATGCCAAACGGCTCACTCACGGGTTGTTTAAGGCACAGGAATAGAGTGTGGTCACAGGATAATTATTGTCTGCTACTGCATAAATTGTGGGGGTCCTTATGGAAGAGGGTTGATGTAATTGTGTTAATTTTATCTGCCAGGCAGTGGTGCTGTTAGTGCCGGCTCCACGGCTGGGGAGCAGCTCATGAGCAGGGGCTGGTCCACCCCTAAAAAGTAACTTTTTTTATTATTATTATTTTTAAAGGTTTTTAAGCCAAGGGGACAATTTTTCCCTTTGCCCAGCTGGTCTGCGAGCTCGGGGTCACTGGAGTTTTACCAGGGAGAATTTCCTTGTCATCTTCCTGGCAACTCGCGATTCTGTCCGATGTGCATGCTGAAGGCTGGATCTTCCTCCTCGTTCTTCAGCACTGGAGGATGTGGAAGCCTCTTAGAAAAACTTATCTCAAGTAATTTGGAAAATGTCATTATGAAATGATCTGCCCAGACTGTTGCTTTTACAGTGCTTTTGCTGCAGCCTTCGGATGCGTTGATGCCTCAGTAGGAAGTCGCAGTTAGCCTTAGCGAAGCAATGAATGTGAAATTTGCCACACAAAGTAAATTGTGCAGAAGTCAAGAAGGTTTCACACCTTACCTGTCTTTGGGTCACTAATTAGTTTGACAGATGTTGCCTGGAGCTTGTCAGGTGTTGGTGAGTAGCAAGAGTCTTTCCACTGCTATTTTGGGTGAAATGAGTTGCGTCTTGGTCAGTCTCCTCGTGAATAAATGCTGTTACTTGACTGCTCTCACGGGGAGTGCTGGCAGGAGTCGGGGGGGGGGTGGAAGTGGGCTGTGGGGGTACCACTGGTGGGTCACGTTGTTACGGGACAGCCTGAAGAAGGTTCTGCTGCTCCTGTTCTGCTTGTAAATAGGCACCTGAGTTTCCCAGGCTGTGAATCCAGCCTATTTTACTAATGCGTAATTACTTTATGATCTTATGATAATATGAGGAGCAGCAGAAGCTGCTCACATAGTTGTTTATTCTCCCATAAATTTGAATACACTGAATTAGGTAGTCACTTCATACAGTGTGAAAAGATGGTCAGTACCTACAATTCCAGCCTTTTTCTGTCACACGAGACATGCTTTTCCAGGGTGAATCATGCTGTAGCCACAGTTGTTTTCCCATGTCATTCTTGCAGCTGGCTGGCTTCCTCCATTTAGGCTGCTGTGGAAAAACCCGATCTCTAGCTGGTTCTAGGCCCTTCGGTGGGTTCTCCCGAAAGCAATGGTGTGACCCTGCCAGCGACGATGGCACCATCGCTGTGAATGGGGTTAACAGGGAGCTCTGCCAGAGAGGTGTGTTACATAACTGCGCAATTAAAGTTCGGGGCTCGTCAGGCTGTTTTCACTTGCAGCCGCAGGGAGAAGTTTGCTTCACTTCTTTGATTTCTTGTGGCATATTTTGGCTCCCGCAGCTTTTGGTCTTCCATGTTTGAGTTTGTCCTCAGGTACTGGGAACGTTCTGGGGTGTGTAGAGGATGGCGTGGGGTTTTTGTACGCCTTCTGGATTAAATGTCAGTTATGTCGCTGTTGTCTGCTCTTGTGAGAGCCTTTCGGCAGACCTTTGCTTTTATGTTTGGTTTGGTGAGTCTTTAGACTATCCATGCAGGTATTTGCGTGTACAGACTCAAGGTTTCCCTGGTTTGGGGCAAGCTGTGAGTAAATGTCCTCATTTTCGTTTCTATATTGCAGCCAGTAGTAAACCCACTCCTTGTTCAGTGGGGGGTGCTGATGTGCAGAGAAATGTGTTGCGTGGTGTGCTGTGCTGCTCCGTGTTCTGCAGTAGGGTCAGCATGATGCTGTCTAGCTGCAGAAAATCATCACGGTGTTTGTTATATATCAATGTGGGAGAGAGATATAAAATATCTCTATAAAAGCATAGACTGGTTTGGGTGGGAAGGCACCGTTAAAGGCCACCCAGTCCAAACCCCTGCCATGGGCAGGGACATCTCCAACCAGACCAGGTCGCTCTGAGCCCTGTCCAACCTGAACCAGGATGTTTCCGGGGATGGCGCATCTCCCACCTCTCTGGGCAACCTGGCCCGGTGTCTTGCCACCCTCAGCTTAAAGCACTTCTTCCTTATATCTAAATCTACCCACTTTTTTTTTTTTTTAAATATATATATATAAGATAGTGAATATATATATATATATATTCTCTTCACTCTAAATCCTCACTCAGAGTGTAAAACCTCACCTGGGGGAAGGATCTTTAAAGTGTATGGGGAAGTATACCCTGTATATAGCTCTGTGGCCCACGTAGCGTTTGGCTTCTCTTCCGAGTCCTGAAAGAAGGGAGAAGAGAGTATCGTATGTCCAGTGGCAAATATGACAGCTAATTTTAAGCTCTAGACATCTGCCTGCTGTAAACTGTGTTGAGATCACCAAACTTATTTTACCCAAGCAGCTGAATAACATCTGACAGCTGAGAATCTGGACTGGATTTCAACCAAAAAAAGTGCCGGATAAAAGCACTGTATCCTGTTAAAGAAAAAGTCTCTGCAAGAATTGCTTAGTAAAGGCAGGCGTGTTCCTCTTGTCAGAGCATCCCCCGAAAAGATTACTTGGCCAGGACAGGATTTTGGAGCCTTCCTTAAATCCTAGATATTTTAGGTTTTTTGACACCGTTTCGTAACGGAGGCAGGAAATGAAGTGGGAGTGAGGGTCAGGAGAGCTGGGAGAGAGCACGTCTGCCACCTGCTCAATGCTGAGTTTCTGTAGCTGGGTAGGACTGCTTGGAGTGCCCGTACCTGCGTGCACGGGGTCTGTGCCAGCACGGCTAGACCCAGGAGGTGCTGTGTGTACAGATCCCCAAAGTTTCTGACGACTTAGAAAATCAGGTGTGTTGGGAGGTGGGTCTGCATGTGTCTCGTCAGGAGCTGGAGTAGGAGGGGTGGAAGCCACGATCGGCGCTCGAGTGGGGGCAGCGTGTGGAAGCTCTGAGGAGGCGGCAGAAGTTGTTAGGCAAACGTGGGATTGTGTCACTGGTGCGCGGGATGGCTGCTTCTCATAGCTCTTCTGTTCTGGAACGAGCAGGGGCTGAGCGTTCAGCAGGGCATGGGGAATAGAAGGAGCCTTGTGCTGGTTCCTGCTCCCACCAGGCAGGCAGCGAGCTCCTCGCACTGCGTCCTCTGAGCCCCTGGGTGTGCAAGGGCAGCATCGGAACACGAGGCTGCTGCTTGTCTTGATAGCAGGTCCTCTAGGGTGACAGGGGCTGGAGCACTTGAAGAATTAGGGGTACTGACAAATGTTATAAAAGAGAAAAAAAAATTGACTAGCTTGCAGGGAGAGAGTCACTCCAAACAGTGCCCTCCTTGTGAGCCCATGGTGCATGCAAGCAATGAAAGACAAGCTTCTTCCCGAGATCCTTGGTGCGACTCTTCCCTGTCCTCTGCGTCCAGCATGGAGAAGCCCTGAGAAGACACTAACCTCCCCTCACAAAGCAATCCATTCAGCTGGGATCGTATTTTTAGCAAAGCACGATTCTTCTTCAGTTTCAAAAGTAGCAAGTGGGGAATGCAGCCTACATCAGTGCGAGATGCAGAATGATCTCATTCAGGCTGCAGCATCTGTTTGGATTGAAACAATTACCAGTGATATCAGGAGATCTGCATTTTTTCTTGTTATAGCCAGAGACCGTGGTAAACAAGGACTGTTGTCTCTGTGTGCTTTCTATGTCGGTGGAGCGCAACTGGGGAGAGATGCTTCTGTTCTGCGTCGGGGATCGCAGACCGCAAGCCTGGCGTCTCCAGCAACTGTCTTTGCCTTTGTGCTTTGGGGGCAATTTGGTCTTTCTTTCACTATCTTTTTTCATCGTTAAGCTTTAAGCCACGTGAGCGGTAGAAATACCTGTGTACTTCCTTCCTGCTAGTGTTATCTGAGGTGCTATGACATGGTGGTATATCACTCTGTGTTAAAGTAAATGCTTAAAAGGAAATAGACCAATAAAAAAGGGTAGAAAACAGTAATTGTTGTGATTGTGTGCTTTCTCTTGCATCTCAGAATGCTAGTGCTTTGTGAAAGTTGATTTTGCCATGTATCTGTTTTCTTTCTCCCGTTTTCCCAGCTCTTCCCGGCAGCTTGTTGGCAGACAGGGTGTTCTGGCACCCAGCCCTTTAGCTGTATCTATTAGATGATGCTTCCTCATAACATGACAGGTAAAATTGCTAAAAGACTTGTGAATCAGGGACTGGTATGCTAAGCAGGTTACAGTGGTGGCTCCAAGAGATGAGTTCTGCCATTAATACTGTTCATCCTTTTCTTTAGGCTATGCAACAGAGAGCTGCTGAGGCAAGGAACTTCAATAGGACCTGTGATTTTTCCTTTCTGTTTATGATTACAGAAACAAGAGAATAGTGTTGGTTAAACTACTTACTGCCGAGGTTCCAGAAGTGCAGAATTGCTGATTATTTTTTCCACTGTATTTTGAATGTTTGACCTGTAATACCCATGCAAAGTATGAGTCCTGCTGCGTTCAAAACAGCTCCATCCAACAGGCACATAGTGGTTTCTCGAGCTTGTGGCCCGAGGGAGGGAGCACGGAGCTGTGCTGCTGTTGGGGGTCCGGCAGGGCGCCGGCTGCGCAGGAAGAGCAAGGCTGCAGAACAAGCGCCCGCCGTGGGCTGTGGGGAGGCTGGGGCACAGGAGGTACGGCAGTTTCCCATCTCAGGCGGGCAAGTTCATCGTTTGCTGGGACGGGAGTGGGTGCAGCGGGGATGAACTGGACCCGGGAGTCGTGACAAGACTCTTATGAGGCAGTGGGGTGCGTGCGCTAAACCGTGTCTTGCCACCCTGTTACTTACTCGTCTTATTTCAAACCAACACAGCAATGTGGTTGTATGTTCTTTCCGTTGCTTGACTTCAGCAGCATTACAGCAGGGGTGCCTCTGCTCCGTTGCCGGAGCGTAGCTGATAGCAAAAGTTAAAAATGAAAGTGAAGAGCAGGCACTTCAGCTGTGGCCCGCGGGCCCTCGGCGTGGCAGCGCCCTGTGTCTATTGTTTTGCCAGCTGGCAAAACTGGGATGGTTCCGTGAAAACAACCCCTTGCATGAGGCGGTTGTGTGGGAATGGCCAATGGCAAGCCTGAATGAGGTTAAAAACATGTGAACTTGTTTCAACACAATTCCCTTTGTTCTTTCTCTAGTAGGCTCACTGAACATTGCTCCCGTTCACTGGTGGGGTCCCTCCTCCCCGCTTTGGCTCCTGCGTTGCCTTTGCCGAGGTGTGCCCTGGGAGCGCCGGGGGGCTCTGGCAGCGCTCCCCCCTCGATGAGGACACTGTGGCTTGAGTTCAGTCTGCCCTGGGGTGGCAGCTTCATAGCAAGGGCAGCTTCCCATAGATAAATGCATTTCTCACATAAGGGTCTGATCTGTAGGTACTTCCAAAATAAAAATGGGAAGTGGTGGTTGACTCATACCAAATCTGCTCTGCACACTCAGGTCTTGGATTTGGCAGCTTACGAAAATGCAGGACTAGTCAGCGTCTTCCCTTCGTTTTTTATTTTGTATATTGAAAGAGGCATCTCGCTATGGTACACTCTAACAGTACATCTTTTATAGTAAGCCCCTTTCCACTCTTTGAATGTGTTGTAGCTACAGCCTTCAGTGAAGACAGTCAACTTCTATCCTGGTAGGTTTATTAAGAACGTGATTCACGACAGACAAAAGTCTTTGCCTCCTCTGGGCAAAACCCAGTCCTTAAATGTGCCCAAAGCTGCATCTCATTTTTGAGAATTTTGTAAAGGTGGGCAGAAATTTAGAAGTCGATCATTTGCATTATACTGTCCACGATAGATGAGCCTAAATTTTTGAAGTTAGAGTTTATCTCGGTGTTTGTAGTACCTGGTAGACTGAAGAGTGGCTCTGACTCAGGCCGTCGACTGTTACAGTAGTGTGGCCAGCTATGGAAATAAAGCTCCTCAGCCCTGAGAGCGACTGAACAGCTGGTGCTTGCTCTGGAGTTGGATGGAGGGATTTGTATGTAAGAAGTCCTGTGACTCTTCACTCTCTCGTCCTGTGTTCTCTGATTTGGTTTGCTTTTCTTTACCTGGGGTTTCCCTGTAAATAGCTTTCCTGCAGCAAATGGTGCAGAGAGACACCTTTGCTTCTGGATCCTTCTTTCAAGAAAATGCTGAAGCTGAACATTTCAGCCCAGCCTGGAACCGACCTGTGTTCGAGCCCGCAAGTGCAGCTCTGCTCTGGCAGACTGGGGGTCACCCAGCTATTTTAGCTTCCTTGGCTTCTGCTTCACTGCTTCAGCAAAGGCTGTGTTCAGACCAGTTGGCAGTCACCCAAGAGGAATACGGTGACCTGTCATAATCAACTTCAACTGTACTACTTGTGATACACTCATTTCCCTTGCACAGGTGACCCCCACGGCTGGGCTGCTCTCCCAGAAGGTTGCTAGTTGTTGGAGGAGAGAGTAGCTGAGACTTGTAGATATGATGGCCACTTCCTTGGTGGGACGTGAAGGATGGAGTCTGAGATGGTCTTTGTTCTGGTGGTTAGAATTTGTCTTTGTCTGGGCCAGAGTTCTCGTTGTGTCAGTGCTTTGGAGAGTGGACAAACAGCGTCTGTCACTCTGGCTACAGCAGTGAAGTCCCAAAAGCCTGAGGCAGGTCTTGACTGCTGTATCTTAGAGTGGGGTGATGCTTCTTCTGAGCTGGCCTCATAGTTTTTACATGTTAAACAGTCTAGAAGAGGAAGCAAGTGAATTAAATCACTGAATTTAATTAAATGAAGCTGAATTAGACTTCAACACCATGCTACAAGTTCCCTCTCAGACTGCTTATCTAAAATGGTGAATGTAGATGGGAGAAGAGAAGGAAAGGTTTAATTTCCTTCAGGGGAAACTTTGCTTTCAGGAGTTTAAGGGATGCTGCTTTAAACCATATGTTGTGTGTTTTAAAATGTCCTAAACTGTCTCTGCAAATGCTTGCTCTTGAGTGTGAGGACTATTTCTAGACCTGTTGCCAAGGCAGTGCCAAGCTTCTACTTGAGGCTTGCACCCTTATTTCTCCTCGATTTAGCTGTCTTTTGAATGTAGAAATTGTTCTTGGCCCTGTTTCTTAAGTATGTGGGACTAGTTCTGAAAGATAGGCAGCACTCTGTTTCTTGACTTCCATGACTGCTGAGGTTATGCAGCACCTTGCAGGCTGGCTCGATTAACCATGTGCAGCTGAGTTTTGCTGGACTGCAGGAGCCGGTTCCTCTGAGACAGAAGGGAGGATGGCTTTAGTCTGCTATTGCATTCCTGTAATATTCAGCTAGTTGATATCCCTGAGTGTCCCTGTTCATGGCCCTAGTAAAGCGATGAAGTGTCTGAGAGCCAGCGGACATGAGGTGTGCTGTGTTCTCGTGAGCAGTGTATACAGAGGAAATCTCGCAGCAACCGGCTGCAGGACTTTTGGAGCACTGAAGAGTTACACTGAGATTGTGTGGGGATCAAATACTTGGTCACGGTCGGAATCTGTTCTGATGTTCAATTCCTCTTAAATTGTGGTGTTTTGCTTCCTTTCAGAGAAGCAGAATCATTCAAGGAACAAGGAAACGCATACTACGCCAAGAAAGATTACAATGAAGCGTACAACTATTACACAAAAGCCATAGGTGAGAAAAGTTGCTAATAATATTAATATTTGCTGAATACTCTGTCTAAAAAATCAGAACTGGTTATTGATTTAAAATACACCAGCAGGGTTTCTAACAGCACACACGGGATGAAAACTTTTTGCCTGCTTTAATTACCTTAAGAAATTTCACCAGATTGATAAGGCAAGTCAGTGCCAACACGGGGGATTGCAGCAGTTCTTTGTTGCTCCTCCAGCCAAGATATTCTTAAGAGGAAACCAGTCCAGCTTTCCCTGTAATGCCAGGTCAGCAGTGCTGCCAGACCGAACACTGCCAACGTTTGTTCTATATGGTTTATTCCCGCGTATAGTATGGGGAGCCATAGCTTTATGACTTGCTGTTCAAAAGAGCTGCTTGACCATCATGCATCATCTTAAGCCATTCAGATGATGATGTAAATTGGGAGGGAATGTGAGTTTTTAATCCAACCACGGCTTTTTAATATGTTGTACAAGTTGTATAGCTGCTTGCAGTACAGTAACAGCGAGTGCTCTTACACCTTCTCCAGATACCTGTCCTAATAATGCCAGTTATTATGGTAACAGAGCTGCCACACTCATGATGTTGGGGAGATTCCGAGAAGCCCTTGGAGATGCTCAACAGTCTGTCAGATTGGATGATAGCTTTGTAAGGGTACGTGGAAAACTTCGTACTTCTCATTCGTATCTCAGTACCCTTGTCTCCACACATTGCAGCTCTTGCAACTCCCTTTTAACTCTCTTCTCAGGGCCATCTACGGGAAGGGAAGTGCCATCTTTCCCTAGGGAATGCCATGGCTGCCAGCCGCTGCTTTCAACGAGTTTTAGAACTGGATCATAAGAATACCCAGGCACAGCAAGAGGTAAGAGGTTCTTAAAATTTAAATATTCCCAGTAGATGGGGCTGTTAAAGGGGATCAATTGAACCGGTAAGCCTTTCACTTCAAATTTGCAAAGTGGAGTTGCAGTCATCATTAGCAATGACTGTTTGCATGCTGTGAGGTAGTGGGAAAAAGTGAGATGCTGTCAAAGTCTCTAGATCTGGTTTTCAGTAGACCACAAGGTCACATAGTTACTTTTCTGTGTGATTGTCTCTTCTTAGCAGAAGAGCATGGAGAATAAGCTGGTCCTTCACCCAGCACTCCGGAGAAGAAACGGAGAATGGTGGTAAGGGAGTACGGGAATGGGTGATGCAGTGTGTAGGACGCTGCTCCCACTTTTGTATCTCATTCTCAGGGGTACGTTTTCCGGGGCTACCAGATAGGTCTCTTGATTTCAAAATTATTTTAATGCTGGCAAAAGCATTTGTGTAATCTGCGTTATTGTTCCACAGTCTGCAATAGGTCTTTGCTCTGATACTTTAGGGATTGGCTGCTTAAATGCTGCTTGATGGTGTTTCAGACTAGTGACTGTCCTGCAACACTTGCTGTGTTCTGTCTTTCAGCTGAAGAATGCCAGTACTGTGCTTGAGTATGAAAAAATAGCTGAAGTGGATTTTGAGAAACGGGATTTCCGGAAGGTAAGATGAACTTGATTGTTTCCTGTAGCATTATCAACAGACATATTTTACCCGACCAGTTCAGCCAGATGCATGTCTAATTTCCCTGCCTAACATTAGCTGGGTCTTAATGGGAGGTGCTGTACACGTAGTTGTGCTGTTGAAGCAGGGCTGTCATGTGAACTGTAACAGTTGTGAAAATGGCAGAGCTCATGTTCTCTTAGCCCTGAACGAATGAAGAGTGAAGAGGGTGACTGGCTCGGGCTGAATGTCCTCTATTACTGTTTGCTTTGCAGGGTGAGTGGAACCATGAATGAGCTGTTTGTTACAGGTTTTGTCAGCAGCAGCATTCAATCATGCTTTGCTCCTAAAATGCATACCCAAGATTCTTCAACTCTTTAATTAAAAAAAAAAAAAAAAAAGTCTGTCTGCCAGTATTCTAGTGAGGGTCATTGAAGGAGGAATGCAGATCTGTGTGGGGCATTCTCCGTTCCTCTTTCCAAATCTTTCTTCCCAAGGGCAGTAACAGGATGCAGCTGGTACTGACCGACCTGATATAACAAGAAATGACAGCATGAAATCTGAAAGGCACCAAACACTTCTCATGCAACTGGTTCTGTTAAGTGGATGCATGTAAGGCCCAAGTTTGGCCCAGGAAGGAGATTGTCCTCACTCTTAGGCTAAGCTCAAGATTTTGGAAGGTTTAATCCCAGCTTTGTATCACCTGGTTATGAGGAGCAAATGTGATGTGTGGTCAATCTAGATTCCGTGTGAAGGAATTACCCTGCCTGTATTGCATGTTCTGGGCTTTCGCATCTGTCCCTTCACTCTTCCCATCTCACTTCACCGGGGAGGCTTGCATGAAATGTGATCTTTGTTTCTGGAGAGCTGCTCTGGCTCCTTCCTTACCCAGAAGCCATTGGCTTCTCAGTCTGGAGCACAGTGCTTCCCACAGTGGGCAATCGTGATGTCACGGGCTGGGGAAGCAGATGAACCTTGGTGGAACAATGACCCTGTTCTCATGCAGATGTCCCCACCAGAGAGACAGAGATGGAGAGGACCTATTAGATCACCCTGCCTATTGCAGTCAGAGCAGTGTAAGATCAGTCCCTGCACTGTACTTTGTGTTTTGTCCAGTCCAAACTGTCTCACTCTATTGAATTTCTGTCCTGCCAAAGTGTCTTATAATGCAGGGAACAGGGGCAGAATTGTCTTCCTGGGCTTTTTCTTTAGGGCCAACAATTTCAGAAGAGCTAAAGGGATGGACCTTCTACAGGTGTCCCTTGAATCTTCTGGGTAGTGCTGGGTCGTAGTAACATAGCGGGTGTCACAGACCTTTGTACACAAAGCCCTTTAAAAGACAAAACAAAAAACCTGCACGTGAGGAAAATTTTCTAATGAAATACGTTTCTAGCAACAGAGGAAATCTCAAGTGTGGTAATGGTGCAGCCTTTCAAATTAGGCCTTTGGCTATTTGCTTTGCTCACATTTGTGTTTTTTCTCACACCAGGTTGTATTTTGCATGGATCGTGCTTTGGAGTTTGCTCCTGCATGTCACCGATTCAAAATCCTCAAGGCGGAATGTTTAGCATTACTGGGTCGCTACCCAGAAGCACAGTCTGTAGCCAGGTGAGCCTCTTAACGTCTAGAGTTTGACTAACAGCTGGTGGTGCGTCCTGGCTGCTGCTTGGTTTCCACAGCCTGAAATGAATGAGGGAATCTAAAAAAGAAATAGTCCTTAATGCAAATTGTGATGATGAATTCATCTCCTTTAAAGTTAGTCTTACTGGGAGCCTGTATTTGGACTCAGTTAATAACCAGCAGTCTTGCTTGAGCAAGCCCCGTACGTTTTGCACATCTGTACCACGGACTTGATAAAATAACTAAATATCTCAGTGGAGGAGATATTTTGGAGATTAGAAGGAAACTGGAATAGGGAAACACTTAATTTTTTTTTTAATATGTCTGTTACAGTGACATCTTACGAATGGACTCAACAAATGCAGACGCTCTGTATGTCCGTGGTCTCTGCCTTTACTATGAGGACTGTATTGAGAAGGCAGTGCAGTTCTTTGTCCAAGCACTCAGAATGGCTCCTGATCACGAGAAAGCGTGTCTCGCCTGCCGTGTAAGTTGTGGATACTGGGGATGGGACTGCAAAATTACCAGGATTGGGGTGGATTTTTAACCAAACACCCACCTTGGTTCTGCTGGATCAGTGCCTTCTCCCTCGCTCAATGTTATTGTTCCCCGGATCTCCAGTAGCGAGTGGTGTGTGCAGCCCTTCCCAAAAACAACCGGCTGCTGCGTTAGGTAAAACTGAGTTGCTAGAAGCATTTTCTCAGAAGGCTGATACTTTGAAGACTGCCTCCCTTTCATTCTTCTTTGTTCCTTGATCAGATACAGAAGCAATAAAACTAGGTCTATCAGTTCTAAACGAACTTCTGACTGTCAGATTCAATATTAGTGCCTACAGGTTGACTTGCATTTAAATACTCCTTTCATGTTGCTCCTTCCCTCATTTCATCTGTTGCAGTTCTTAAACAGATTTGAAAAGTCAGTCAACTTGTATAAGCTCTCAAAAAGTGAGGTCCCATTCTTTTTTTTTTTTTTTTTTTTAAATCCATAAATTTACTTCACTGTCATGTTCTTATCTTAAATATTAGGCAACGGTTGTTCCTGTGGAGAATGCCCGGAACTGGCACTGGCTGTTCCTTAGCACTTCTCTTCAGGGAAAGGCAAAATGCTTATGGCTCATTTCAGCTGCTGTAGTGAGGCTGTGACTTCTGTATCCTGTAATGGTGTCTGAAACCAAATTATAACAGTTAAGTTTGAGGACCCTGACCAGCAAAATAAGGTGCTTGGTGTCCCTGAGCCACTTACATAACGTCCTTATCCAGGGTATATTTTCTTCCAGAATGCCAAAGCACTTAAAGCAAAGAAAGAAGATGGGAATAAAGCCTTCAAAGAAGGAAACTACAAACTAGCATATGAACTATACACAGAGGCGCTAGGAATAGATCCAAATAACATAAAAACAAATGCCAAACTCTACTGCAACCGAGGAACAGTTAATTCAAAGGTAAGAAGTGGTCACCTGGCGGGTGGTGTCTCATCATATTCCTCCACATAGCCTATAAATTGCACATCACTTACTCTGGAAGGCAGAGGCTTCTCTGGCTGCTGGCGCAGCTGGATCTTTCTAGTGCTGTAGGCAGTGTTTCAGGTTTTTGTAGTTGCACAGTGATTGGGTCTGTTCCAAACAGCCAACAAAGTTGCCTCCTGAAGAAACAAACTCAAATACTTGGGCTGCGCAGAGTGGGAGGGAGAGGAGGAATGTAGTTTGGCCTTATCCTTATCAGCATAAAGGCATCCTTATTTGTTTCCTTCCCGGTAATGAGGAGATATTTTTTCTTATTCTTCTTGTAGATCATCTGTGTTTGTTTTCTGATCTGAAAAAATATGATCTAATTTAAAACCCAGGGACAATTTTCCAGGTTTGCTGTTGTGTTTTGGTCATGAGCTATCCAGAGGAATGGTCAGTCGTGTGATAGTGCTTCCAGTTTCCACCCTGCGCTGCCTCCTCAGCCGCCTCTGCGTCTTATTGCCCTCTCTGCCCGCAGTGGGGCTTTTCACCACCCCTGCTTGGTCAAGAGACAGAGGCTGTTCTCAAAACCTGGAAAATGGGATGAGCTGGAGGCAGCAATAATGGATATTTTATGTGGCTGTTCGTGTCTGGAAACAATGCTTTTTTAAAAAACAAATTCTTCTAAATATTTTTAAGTTTATTTTCCTGCCTGGGAGTTAGTTTGGACACAGAATAAGTTGGTTTTCAGATCATTCCCAGGAAGAGCCTTGTTTCCAAGTGCATTTCTTAAAGAGAAGCACCGCGTAGTTCTACCATTCCGCTAGCCAAGCTTCTAATTTTTCCCTCCGGAACAAAAGCTCTGTGTTTTTGAGGGATTGGAAAAAAAAAAAAGTCCTAAATGGAGACACACAAACCAGTGAGATTTTCCAAGATTCTTTACGCCTTTCAGTTGCCTAAAATCATAATGCTACTTAGCAGAATTTGTTCTCTGATTGGGATTCACTTAACTTCTGTCTGCCATTGTAGCTTAGGAAACTTGAAGAAGCAATAGATGACTGCACGAATGCGGTAAAACTGGATGACACATATATCAAAGCGTACTTGAGGAGAGCACAATGGTAAGTAGAGCTTTATAATGGACATGCTGAGCAGGTTTGCGTGAAGGAACTTCCTCCCTTACAGCACTGAGTGACAGGGATAACAAACCTGAAACTTAGTTCTGTCTGAAGGGGCCTCTTCCGTATGCTGACAAGGAGACGGGGGAGGCTCTGTGTAGCCTGTCCTGCCTGCGTGGGTCTGGGACAGCCTATGATTGTTGTGTTGAGGCAGGATTTGTTCTAAAGCTTGACTTACTATGTTTATAGCCTAACGTAAGACGTTCTGTCCCAGAGAGCCCCTCTCTAATGCTTTTGCAGAAGCTGTGGGTAAGAGATCTTACCCTGGCAGCACTGTTCATGCTTCCAACAAACTATATCTTGAAATGGGATGCCCTGCTTTCCATAAAGGAGAAATCAGCTGAGACCGTACCTGTCTCAGCCACAGATAATACCGCAGTGTAGCACAGTGAGGTTGAGCGACTTGTACAAAGGATGTTCAAGTGTGTTTCTCCTTTGTAACTTGGCACCAACCAGGGAAACGGTCAAAGCTCTCTTCTGATTACGAATTTATTTGCTACTTTCCTCCATACTGATTTTTCCCCAGTTTGTGGCAAAGCTGCCTGGCTTATAGATGAACCAAAACCGTTATTGCAGCCTTCCTGTTGTGCATTCATTTTAATTTACAACCTTCAGTGTTCTTGTCTCCATCTCGGTAATTGCTAAATTCCAGTAAGCAGTTAATATGTGAGTAAGGCTGAAATGCCAATAGATGGGCACACGTCCCTCTCTGAGGTGCCAAGATTGTCACTTCTACCCAGCGTTGCTGGTGTCCAACTCTGCACCACCTTCCTTGAAATCCTGCTGGCTGGTATTAGTTCCTGCAGCTGGATAAAGTAATTATCAGATCGTTAAAGGAGAACTTGTGCTGCCAAATGAGACTGCAGTCTCCACTTGGAGTCCAAAGTACAGGCTCCTGTGCCAGGATTTCCTACAAATAGCAGGTGTCCGGGCTTCCAGTCAGTCTAGCAGTGACCCTTGGTGGGTTCCTCTAATGATTGCTCTTTCTGCGGTCCAGTGCACATCTTTTCCGTAGTTCATATCCATCCAGACAGCTTGTACCTGAACCCCCTTTTGATATTTCCTGTGAAATACACCTTGGCCACTAGTGTTTCTTTCCACAGTTACATGGACACAGAACAATATGAAGATGCTGTAAGAGACTATGAAAAGGTTTATCAGACAGAAAAAACGAAAGGTGAGCGTATTGGCATTTTTTTTGTTGTTGCTTTTGTTTCCTTTTTTTCCCCACAATATGCTCTGATTTGCAGCCTTTTGCCCCAGCAGGACAATACCTGAAAGGCCCTCAGAAGCGCTCTGAAATGCCTGTCTCAGAATTTCTCTCCCAGCATGGAGTGCTGAGAAGATAATTTCGCTTGTAGTTGAAGTAGTGCACTAGATTCAGAATATCTGATTATGGTTCTCATTCTTAACTGTTGTCTTGCTCTTTAGTAGCCTGAAACAAAACGGGCAGAGTAACCTTAGTCTGTGTGGTTTAATACTGGTTTAATAGTGCTGAGATATTTACCTACACTAGGAAACAGCCTTAGGTGGACAGTGAGGCTTTAATTAGCTGCCTGACTGTAAATCAAAGTGGATTGGTTACTTGTGGCACTTGAGTCCTTCACCCCAGGTCATCTCAACGCGTTGGTCGTCAGCCTCTTTTAAAGCAGGGGGCTGTACCTGACGCTAAAGCTGCTTTCCTTTGGCATTGCACTTCTTTTTAGAACACAAGCAACTTCTAAAGAACGCACAGGTGGAACTGAAGAAGAGCAAACGGAAAGACTACTATAAAATCCTTGGGGTTGACAAAAATGCCTCTGAAGATGAGATCAAGAAGGCTTACAGGAAAAGAGCACTAATGCATCATCCAGGTACCCACAAAGAGTCTGCTATTAGAGCACGTACTGTTGCTTTGATCCCCTCGCTCTGTGCCTGTGCCCAGTGCAACCATCACTCAGAGTCGGGAATGAATATGAGAGGGGGAATTTCTGGACAAATAGCATTTCTGACCCCACAAATCTAAAATACGTGCTGGGACAGTAGCTGGACATGTGTAGCATATTCCATTTACACTAGAAACAAAAAGCTTCTTTCCTGATTGTTTTTGTATCCCTAGACCGACACAGTGGGGCAAGTGCAGAAGTACAGAAGGAAGAGGAGAAGAAATTTAAGGAGGTTGGTGAAGCCTTTACCATCCTGTCAGATCCCAAGAAGAAGGCCCGCTATGACAGCGGGCAGGATCTAGAAGAGGATGGGTTGAACATGGGAGGTGAGTGTTCCTTACGATATTCTACCATGGCAGCCTTTAGAAAGATTAGACCATTTAAAGTCTGCCTTCTCCTCTAAAGCAGCCTAGCTGGTCTTCACCTCCCGTTTGTAATAATCATATGGATTGACTCGGTTTGGTCTCTGAAAGATTTGAGTGGCACATCTGCACTGAATGTTTCAGATTGCAAACAGTCTAGGTTACGTGGTGGATGCTGTCCTTGAGTAGCTGGTAAGTAGCAGCTGTCACTAGGCAGAAGTCTTTCTTAGGAGCTGTAAAATCACATCATAGACAGATTTTGGGTCCCTAAATGCTGCTTATCCAAAATTCTTAGGTTGCCCCTGTGACTGAAATTGTCTCTCTGACAGCTGGTGCTTTTACCCGGTTATGCCGCTGTCGGTGGCTGTGCACTCTGCTGTTGCGTAGCAGTCTCAGACAGAGCAAGCTGTTTGTTTACAGCTTTTTGTCCATTTGTGAAATGCTTTATGGGCCCTCAATTTAATGACAATTTCTAAATGGTGAAAAATGTAACTGTCTGTTTCGCTTGGGCTCACAACTTCCTTTTCTTCCCTGTAGACTTTGATGCAAATAACATCTTCAAGGCCTTCTTTGGAGGGCCGGGCGGCTTCAGTTTTGAAGGTAGGTGGAAGTGTTCTCCTGGAAGTGTTTTCCTTTGGAAACGTAAGTACACAGATCACTTGAAGGACAGCTCAGCTTCCTGGAATGGATGTGGTGTTCGAGGAGAGTATTTGACTTTTCCACATAAAAGTATCTAAGCTCTTGGGAAGTTCTGTCTGCCCGGTATCCCAGCTGATGGCTGGTTCTGGTTCTTCTGGGTCCAAAAGCAACAAAAGCCAGGGGTTTCCTTTCCCAGAAGAGTGTGTAGGCTTTGGCCATCTAAGTGGAGCTTTGCTGCTTGGGAATAGTTGGCTGTGACTTGGACACAGCTGCTGGTGCTAAAGCCACAACAGGCGGTTCTTGGTCAGAAGTCTTGTGCGTATGTGCTGCACAGCGCTCTCCGCTCCTGTCACAACGCTGTGAATCCTCCCCAGGGCCTCTGCCCACAGACGGTTTGAGGTGACTGGAGGCAATGAAGAAGCTATTACTCGGTGTCCCTTCAAACCTCACGTGTGGTCAGGCTTTCTTCACCCCCCTTGGGGCAGGGTGGCTTTATACAGCACTGCGCGAGCTCTCGGTATCAGCCTTAGGGAAGTGTGTGTTCCTTAAGGTCTTTTGTTAAGTGAATTTTGGGAAGTCTTGCGCACTTCGTGTACTGTTTACCTTCATCCTTGTAAATCTGCCTCCTTCCCCCACGTTATCGGTCGTCCACTCTTGTACTTGTTGGGAGTCAGCTGCTGGAGAGGCATGGCAAAGGTCGCCTCTCTCCTGCCCGTGCAGATGCTTGTTTGAGTTACGTCCTGGCGTGGCACCGAGCTACGGCAGGGCAGCGGTTAACCGGATTGTCTTTGAATTTTCAAAGTGCTAATATCTTTCATTTTCTTTTTCAGCTTCTGGGCCTGGAAATTTCTTTTTCCAGTTTGGCTAAAAAAACAAAACAAAACAAAACAAAACAAACAAACCCAACAAAACAAACCACACGTACCTGATCTGCTTATTTTAACCTTGAATACGGACATACGTAGACTCCTTCCTTCATCATGTCTCATTGTACTTAGAGCAGTTTCATTTTTCTCGGTTGGAGACCTCTGTTTTGTGTGCTCTTGTGTGTGAAGAGGAAACCAGCTCGGGGAGGGGAAGGCTTGTGAATTTTGTTTTACTGTTAACTTTATTAAAAAAAAAAAAAAATAAAGCTTTGAATCTTTTGGTCCCTCCATGCTGGCCCGTACTTTCAGACTGTTCCTGCTCCTCGGCAGAGAGGATTTCCCCGAAGTCCTCCTGGAATCTCGACTTGTGAGAGGGTGAAGTAATCTCCCGTTTTGTTTTGGTTGGCTCCAGAGCGCAGCATGGCAGCACGTCTGGGGGTTGTAGTAACTTGTAAGATACCTTCATCTACTGAAAATATTGCCAAGATTCAATCAAGTTTCACACAATTGCATTTTACCTGCCAGCTGTCTTTTTTTTGTCTTTTTTTTTTTTCCCCATGGTTCTGCCAGAACGGTACACTTGGGCATTAACTTAAATGCTAACATGTGAGCTTAACAATCTTGTGTCAGAGAAACACTTCTTTGGATTTAAAAGAGCAGCTTATGTGAGAATTCCCTGTGATGCAGCTAGAATTAAGGGCTTTGTGTTTCCACTCCAAGAATTGACCTGTTTAAGGGAATATTGAATTTGCTCTGGGCTGAATTTCTCATCGTACGTTTTTTTAATTAATCCACTTGAACTTTTAATATTTGTGCTAAAACTTGATTTTGTTGAGCTTGATGTTTGATTTCGTGTTACTGATCCATAATGTGGATGAGCTCTTTCTGGCTCTGAAGAAATGCAAAGTCAAATTCAGGTTAATAACTGCAAACGGTTACCGTGTGCGCGCAGCGGTGTGCTCTCAATGTTTACAGGAACTGTACAAATTTGTTAAACTAGTCAAGTAGTTTTCAACTAGCGGTAATTTACTAGTCCAAAGAAGCAAGAAAATGCAAAGTCGAGCTCTGACCTGACAGTTTGTCGCTTGCTTCTCTTGCGCGAGTCGGGACACGTGCTGGGATGGGCTCGGAGCCTCCAGCCGCCGATGGGCTCGGGTCAGTGCTGCCGCCGGTTAACGTGGACGCCGGTTTATTTTTCTTTGTAAATGTAGTGTTGCAGTGAGCTCTCCACTGGGAGACTGCTCTGCTTCCAGAATTCTTCCCTTTTCTCTAGCGAGTGAGGAGCCTTTTTGTCTCGGTGCTCCGTTCACATCGAACGCAGCCTGTGTGCGGTGCCGGGGCGCCGCGTGGGCGCTGGCGGCCGCCTTCGGGCAGCCTCGCTCGGAACTGGGGTTTGAGAGAGTGTTGGCGCTCGGCAGCGCCCGCGAGAGGGGCAGAGCCTCGCCAGCGAGGCTCCTCCAGAGTGCTTTGAACTGACCGGTGGTAGCGGAGGGACCTGTGGAGGGCTGAATTTTGCTTGGCTGAGGACACGGGTGTTCGTGCAAAGACCTGCAAGACTCTCCTAGAGAAACCTGAGATAACTTTTGTATAATACCTGATTTAACTTCTTACTGCAGGAACAAAAATTGCAATGAATTCATTGCATGAGATGATTACTCTGAATGCTGACATCTTTGTCTTCCTTCCCTTTGAGGGCTGCACGTGTCCCGCTCAGTGGGACAGAGTTGCCGGACCGCAGTGCGAGTTAACGTCATTTCCAAAGCTGCAATAGTGTCGTGGTGCTGCCGCCGCCACGTGCCACAGCCCCGGGGTTGTGTTCTGTCAGAAATTTTGACAATCTGCTTTCATAGAGGGAAGATTTAAGGGCTTAAATTCTAGTACTGCAGAATAAAGAAAGTATTTTATAACTCGCTCGAAAGTCAGCTTTTAAAATGAGCCAATGTTGAGTAATATTTCCAAACATAGACTCTACATTTGTTTTAACTTCCTTCACACCAGTGTAATGTGATGGACTTATCCGGATTGCACTGAGAGCAGAATAAGGTCCCAGCGTCTTTCAGACTCTGAAGCAGTAAATACCCGGGGAACTGAAGCCCTGGTCTATGCACATCGGTACTTCTCCCCTTCTCATGGCACTTGTAAATCAGAGTTTATGGGACTTGTTTTAGTGTGGCATTCTGGACTCATAATGTCTTGTCCTGCGTGTCTCGGTATGACTGTACAGATTGCACTTCTCTGTCTTTTCCCGCCATGCAGAGACGTGTCCTGCATTTCTCAGTGGGTTTTGTTATTCCCCCCCGGTTAAGCGCGACAGGCTGCCTTCTCCCCGGACTGGCTGAGACCATTCCTGGGAGGACAGGAGTGGAACGGCTTTTCTTCTGGGAGAGAAAATGTATACAGCAGATATTTATAAAACTGTACATGAATGCATGATTTAATGTAGTTAAATATTAATATGGTGTGTGCCAAGACTTTTCTAAGGGGCGTTATGATGTGATTCAAAGTGAAGGCGAACACGTGTTCCCTTTTGCGTGGAGCACGGGGGGTTGAGCGGCGTTGGTGACTCCCATTACCTCAGGACAGCGCCTGGAGACAGAGACGTGGTGGCATTGTCACCTCGGTTGTGTCCTAGCACGGCTCGGAGACACAGGACTGTTTCTTTTGGAAAAATCTGCTTAGACGCGCATTGCTTGAAGCGTTGCCGTTCACACTTGGTAGTTACGGAACGTGATTCGTGGGTTGTGTTTTGTGCAGGGCACTGCAGTGCCGTTTCCCCTCTGCTGCCCCTCTGCAGACCCCTCCGGTTTCCTTCGGCTCCGCAGGAGCTGCCAGAGGCAGGAGTTCGGCACAGAGATAAGGAATAACTGTCTGGAAGAGGTATAATGCCGGTGCTTTTTCTCGACTGATAAGGAGCTGGTGAGGGTGACAGGAGGCGGTTGCTGTAGGGAGGCACAAGCACAGCGGGGTGTGCGTGCACAGTGGGGTGCACGTGCGTTGAGCCTTACGCAGAAGTGTGCAGCTCCCTTTGGCGTGACTCGAGGCCACCGCAGGAACTTGGCAGGTGGGAGAAACCGATGGTGAAGCCCGTCCTTCTAATGGGAAGAATTACCTTGCTGGAAGTCAGTCCTTGTAATTACTGAAAGGTTTATTTTTTGGCGTAACAGCAAGAGCCTTAATACTTGACCCTGAGGTGTACCTGAGCCTGTTCCGTGCCCCCGTTCCATCCCTTGTGCCCCCTCCGCTCAGGGAGCAGCCCGAAATGCAGACGTTGAGCAGCTTTTGCTGCGCGGGGCACGTTTGCCCCTCGGCCTGCCGGCCCCTGCCCCGTGTTTCCCACGGGGAGTGTTTGTTGGTGCCAATGGGAAGGACCCAGAGGTGTCAGAGCAGACATGGCTGGAAGCCGGACCGGGTGGTGTCCGCGGGAGGGGTCTTTTAGCAGACGTGGTGGAAATAATTGCTGCCGAACTGCTCGATAACTGAGGCAGAGCTGTCGGCTTCCTCCAAGAGGGTTGTCAAGCAGAGGGAAAATGGTGTGCGTGTGGGGAGCGTGGGTCTCGGCAGACCAAGCGAGGCTCTGTTGTCCCGACTCTGCAGCGTTTACAAGGAGATAAGGAGTTGTTTGACTATTGTGCTTTCCCCCTCATGTTTTTTTTGCCTAATCATGATATCGTGGTGTCTGAGCTGCTGTAGGGATAGTTTCAAATAGTGAAATGCAGTTGCATTCAAATTAAAATGGAAGCAATTTCATGCTTTAAAAATGAAAACATGCATCAGTAATGTCAGTGTGTGGGAGATACTTGCATGTGCAATGGTCCGACCTCTGGACCACAAAGCCTGGTGTGTTTTTTCTTGTGTGGATTTACTTTACGAATCTGATGCTGTGTCAGCTCCGCCTTTTGCGGGGGAGTATTGAGAGAGTCCTTTGCAGATACGCTGAACCTGCTCTGGAAATCAGCTGCAAAGACCATTCCGATGCTTCTGGCTTGCCCACCTTGACAGGCTCTTCTGTTTCTGCCGCACGTGCTACATGGGAAAGTACGTGGTTTTGTTGGTGAACTTGGAAGTGTTGCTGTGAAGCTGCATCCTTAGTGCTAAAGGCTTCTGACTGTTTTGTAAATACATTAATACAGATTGGAAAAAAAAAAAAAAAAAGAAGAAAGAAAAATAAAAAGTTTAGGGACAACAGTATTATTGTCTGTGGAATATTGCAAGTCCCTCAGCTTTCTGTATCTGACGGGATACAGAGTGGAAGCTGCTGCGCTGTTGTTTCGTTTCCAATAGGGAAACTGGCTCAGCTCCTGCACCCGCCAGTGCCGGAGGCTGCGCTCGGCTGAGTCGCTCTTCAACCCATTGAACGACCAAAGCGTTTGGACCACGCAGTGGTTTGCTCTTCTTTCAAAATTACTTCCTCAGTTTCAGTAATAACTAAAGATATTCACTTATCTTCAAGTGGATGGTTTTCATCCCGTTTAAATTTGTGCCTTGTACCTTCCCCTCCCCTTCCTTAGGGAAAAAGGAGAGCTCGTGTGTTGCTCCGAGTAGTGCTGGGGTCCGGCTCGGGCAGCTGCAGCAGTGCTGTAACTGAGGCTGAGGGGCGGCAGACCCAATCGCAGCAGTTCTGTGACCCCCCAGTTCCACTGACGGCTGCTCAGGTGCAGCCCTACTGTGGTCTGGAGATGTCCCTATTGTCCACCGGGGCGGCAGGACCTGTGCTTGGCTTTGAGAGATGATGCGGAATGCTTTGGCCTCCCTCGACGTGCCCTGGCTTTCCCCACTCCTGCAGAGTCAGGGACAGGGTTATCCCTCCTCTGGGCAGGTTTTCACCTTAGCGCAGATCCGACCTGTGAAGGAGAGCTCCGGTGTGAGGTGCCGTGAGCAGCGTGCCGAGGCGCGGCGTGGTCTGTAACGCAGTGCTACTGAGCTCCAGCTCCGGCACGATGGGGGTGTTGGGGAAGGCAGGAGTTTGGTGGGAGAACTGGGATGCTGCCACTGGCGGGGTGTGCAGCTCGGCGGCAGTTCTGGCAGAGCCAACCTGTCCTCCGTTTCCCCATCTCCCTCCCCGCCGTCGCTCATGCTTCACAAGAGGAAATCGTGCGAAGCCGTGTTGGAGGGGTTGAGTGTGAAACAGCAAACCGAGCACCTTCATTGCATGCGTATCTGCTTTGTGTAACGACGTTAAGGAGTAGTCAAGGCAAAACCAGACACCAATGTGAAGCCAACTTGGAGAGGACGCGAACCCCTGTGCTGCAGTATTTATCTGAATCGAAATTCTGAATGTTTACCTCAGTGTAAATATCTTAACCTTTCCTGTGGGAGGAAAGGAGTATTGCATGGAGCAATCGCTGTCCCCATCGCTTTGCCAAACACGTCATCCTCTCGGAGACGGGCTTCACATCGGTATGAACACTGTCCCTCTTTGGACCCTTACCTTTCTAGGATGTGAATGGTAAAAATGTGAATATTTGTTGTTTACTTCATTAGGCATAATTCATAATGATGTGTTTATATGAAGAATATCACAGACAGAAGCAAAACCATATGCAATTGGTTTACTTTATTATAAACTGTATATGATGTACAAACTAATAAAAACTTAAATGACGACAGTCTCACTGTTGTTCTTGAACAGGTGAATAAACAAGAGATTCCAGCTGTGCATTTCGGTGCCGGATGTGATCCGGAGCATTGGGTGGTTCCTGGGGCGCTGGAGAGAGAGGGCCGAGCATGCTTGTGCGCTCCCACAGGAGCTGCCCTGGGCTGGTAAACGCGCTTTTAAAGTTTTGATGGAACAAACCCGTGTGAGATTTCTGTTAGGAAAGGCCTGAGCAGACTGTCAGGCGCTCACCCCTCTGCCAGCGCAGAAGCTCACAAGGGTTTCTGTGTTGAAGGTAGGGGAGGATTACAGGTGCTAGCGGGGCGTATATATAGAATTTTTTAATGTTATAATGAGAATTTATTGCCATACATCTTTTTGGAACAGCAGGAAGTATTTTGCTTTATCGGTAAACGTGCAGAGTGTTCACCAGATTGGCCCCAAAGCACTCCTTGCTTTTGTTTTAAGCATTTGGAGAAATGCTTCTGGCACAGGCAGCGTTGGGCTTCCCAAGCAACGGTTTCTACAGGTGAGTGGTGCCCACCCGACAGCTCCTTTACAGGTAACGAGCCCAGCACACGCTTCTCAAACACAGTAAGTATTTACATGTATTAATACAGGATTAATTTCACTACACAGTTCACCAAACAGAGCCATAGCGTGAGTTTAAACTGTTGTCCTGACCTGAATCTGTTAGTTGAGCTTTGCGTTACAGTAAAGCTGTGGCCACATATCCACTGACCAACTGGCAAACCATCTGGCTAATAGCAAAAACATGAGTTTCAATAAAACAGATTTGACAACAGAAGTGCTTCATCACTAACTTTTTTCCAGCCAGAGGTTTAGGTTTGAGCAGACTTAAGTTACGCAGTTACGATACCTCCACTTACGTCCTACATTACAGTGTTACTGCCAGCCTAACTTAACATTCAAGTGCATTAGAGGAAAGTAGTAAAATCTTGCATGAAGTACAGTTCTATACTTCAGACATGATTTTAGTTTGTATAAAATAAGATGGAAAAGACATTAATCCATCTCTTCCACTCCCTGCCAAGGCAGGATCGTTCCCTACAGGACAAGGACACTGAACAGGCCTTGGCCCAGCGGGTGAAGTGAAATGGCTGGAGCCATGCGAGAGGGACTGAATGCCGCTCCTCTATCTCACTTGTTTCCCTTTCTCTGATTATTATTTTTTTTTAACCTGTGATAGCTCTTTAAGACATCACCTGGCAATGTGCTGTCTCCTGTGCACTCACCAATGCACGCAGCGGACACGAGCTGGTGGAGCACGGCTGCAGGAGTGAGCTCTGAGCAGGGCTGTTGGCCGCCTGCTCCCTCTGCACCGCTCTCCTTAGGGCTGGACCGGTAGTGACTGCCACGCTTGACAGAGGTGATCCACAACTGGGTCTTGCTGGTTTTTACCCAGTAATTTAGTCTGTCCCTCGGGTGGGGGAGAAGGGGGAGATGTTTCGCAGTTCACTTCACTCTGCTTCAGACCAGTTATGTACATACGGGTTTGGTCTGCCACTGCTCGTAGTGCTGACATGTAAAGATCTAACGATTGTGGTTCATAGGGACGTTATAAAAGACCATAGTTGATCGTCCTCCGAGGAAGAAAACAAGCAGAACACCGTGGCTGCTTCTCTCCAAAACTCTTCCTTTAAAACACACTCAGCAGCACATTGGTTACGTGGCAGTTTTCCTTTGTCAGTCAAGAGTTGCTTGTTTTCTTCCTTGTTCTGAGGCCGATAAACTCTCTCCGCAGAGAGGCTTCACACTGGGCTTGGCAAAAGGGCTTACTTTAGTAAAGGGAGAATTATTTCTCTTTACAATTTTAAAGGTTACAGGAGTTACTTGCCTTTTAAAACAAACAAACAAACAAACAAGCTACCCTGCCTGTGCTCCTAGATGATGGTGCAGGAACTAAAAGCAGAGCCCCGTTTGTTGGTGCTCTGTGTTGGCACAAGTTTTCCTTTTCCATAGTAACCTGAGAATATAGCCTTCACATCCATCTTTTTAGAAAGGGTGAGCATCCACATACCGTTATCAAAATACAGCAGTTTCCCTCCTCCAATTTCCCCCACTTGATCCCCTTTGTTCCCTGCCTTTTCCAGTTTCACAAACTCCAGCAGATCAAGCCCAGTCTGGACCGCTTCGACGTTGTTGGCGCAGCCGAGGGTGATGTGGGCCCGGCTGCCTTTCGGGAGGTTGTCAGTGGGGAGGATCTTGTCAGCATCTCCGGGCCACAGCAGCAGCTGCTGTTCGCTCAGGTCTACACGAGCACCCACAGTTTTTGTTGTGATGAACAGGGCCGAAATGGACAAGGTGAAGCCTTTGCCGTAGGAAGCCTTTGCAGCCTGGGAGAAGAGGGAGACAAGGCCGGACAGAGCTTTAACTGCTGCAGGCCGCTGCGGTACAGCGCTGCGGTGACTCCTGCCCACAAGCTCGGGGTCCCGGTTGAGCATGGCAGCTCTTGCTTTGCCGTGTTTGAAACGCCGTGTATGATGGGAACGCCATGGCCTGAAGTTTCCGCTCTGTGAATTCAGAGCTGGTTACATCTTTTCCCTTCACAAATTCCAATATTTAACTTGGGGTTATCTGTTTTGAAATAGTTTAACTGGAAGTGCAAATACCATAATTTATCATTGTTCCAATGGAGATGGTGCTGGAGGTCAGGGGATGGGGGGGGGGGGGGGGGGGCAGGAGTATTTTGTTTGGAAACTACCAGGAAATAGTCACCATCTCTCCCACAATTGTGACTTTTCTATTATAGAGGCCACGTGGATGCAGTTCCTGTCCCTACAGTCACCCTCTCGGCTCTGGGCGAAGCCGTGGCCCCGGCCCACCCCAAGGGTCTCGTGGGTGCCGGCTGAGGGAGGGGTCAGGGTCGCAGCCCCGTACTCACCTCTTGCTGCGCATATTCCTCAGCTCCAGCTGCTTTTCCGAAGTCGGTGTATTTTGTGGTGCAGTGTAAGACCCCGGGCGGCCTCTTCACAAAGTAGCTGGTGAGATCTATTTTTATTTTGGGGTCTTCAATAGCAGAAACAACTGCAAATGCAGGTAAACAATATTACTATCAAAAAAATGATCCCCTGATGTCACCCCATGAGCCAAGTCCCATCGTAGCTTTCTTCGCCAACCTGTCCCTCATGTTTCCTCTTTGTTACTGCTCAGAAGGATTAGATGGGTAAATAAAATTCCTCCTTCCACTGAGGCCAACAGTGGATGTCACTAGAGAACAGCAGCTTCTGCGCATCATCGTGGCTCATCTTAAACTCGCCACTGTACAAATCCCTCAAGGGAGGAGTCTTCAGTCTGTCCCTTTGCTCTTTGACTCCCTGCAGCAACCAGGGGATGCCCAGGCACCCATGTAGCACGGCTGCCACCCCCACCCAGCTCCCTACGTTGTCACAGCTAAAGAGGAAAAGCGGTTTCATTTATTTTTACATACAGCAGCAACTTTGTCACCTATGTGAAACATTAATATCTTTAAACAGTTTTTCTCGTTGCTAACTTTAACTAGAAATTCACTTTAGAATCTGACCAAACTCGTTCCACTGGCTGCGTGTTAACATTTCATCAACACAGTAAGAACTTGGTAAGATACTTCTATACATACAGTATTTACTCTCCTTTTTGAAGGCTTTGAGGCTTCCAAGCTCATCTAAGAAGGCCTGGCCGGCCTTCCTCAGGATCTCAGAGCTTCTTTTGCTCAAAAACCACCCAAAATACATGGGTAGGAATTCCTTCTCCAAGCTCGGCTTCATCTTCTTCAGGTCTTCCACTGACAGTTTCCATTGATTCTTCTCCTTCAGCTGCAAGCAATCCATCCGCCACTGAGTTTTGGGCTCAGCAAAGATGACTTTGTACCGGTATTTGTCAGCAATATCAAAGAGTTGGTCCAGTCGTTCCCTCTCGTGGTGAGTGTCATCCAAAACGATAACGCTGATGTCTCGTTTGCAATAGTCAACTAGATCCTCATCCACCTTTGAATATTCTTCAGGAATGGTGCTTCTTATTAAAGGTGTAATTTTATAGTTATCAACAGAGATGACCTTGCAGGCATCTTTATACCTCTCTTGAATCGCCTGAGCAAGAGTGGACTTCCCGCTGCCAGGGAGACCTCTCAAAATAAAAAAGGTTTTCGATTCTTTGAGTGTGGAGATCGTATCTTCATCGTCAAGGAAAGGGAAGTGCAAGCTTTCGGGTCTTTCTTTCGCTGACTGAGTAGACATTTTTCTAAATATTTTAGGCAGGAATGTGTGACTCTTCTTTGAGAAGCCTCTGTTCTGAAATGCAAGACGACAATATTTTGCAGGCCGGCAGCCCCAGGAGCCACACAGTCCCACCACACCACCACCTGCCACCGCGTGCGCCTTGGCCAGGAGGAGGGGGCACAGGACACCTCGGCCACCCCACATGGCTTAAACCACCTCTCCCTGCTGTGCCAGCCCGTCCCGCCGCAGGGACTGGCCCAGTCCCACCACCCCTGGCACCAGTGATCTCACGTGAGGAGCTGAGGGTGCAGCTCCGCTCCCCGCTCCGGCTGTGTCGCTGCAGTCCTGCCTGACCAGGAAGGGGAAGTTTTACCCGTCACGTGGCAGCAGCTACAGTTTCACAGGCACCACGAGCTGCCACAAAGCTGCAGCCCGAGCAGAGCGCTTCAATAGTCAAATTTGTGTCTGAATGCTTCAATAAACACCTGTGGCCACCAGACAGCAGGGCTGCAGTGTGCTGTGGGGCACCCCACCGGGAAATGAAAGTCACAGCAGGTCGTGACAGCTGCTGCCTCTCATGGCTTCATCTGAACAAAAGAGGCTGCAAAGGGATTGAAGTCTGTTCCGGGGTTCTCTGTCCCCACAGGAGAGGCTGTTTCTAAGCAAAGTCTGCAGAGAGACCATGTCTCCCATTAAGAATGGCCATTTCTTCATGCTGTACTGACCATCAGCACTCCCAACGTCTCCGAGGAGCAAATTTGGGCTCCTCTTGTGATGAAATTGCTTCCCACAAAGCCAAACCCCCTCCCGGCAGCTGCGTTTCCCAGAACAGGAAAGTGAAACCAGTGCTCCCAGCACCCAAACCAATGCTCACCTTTGGCAGCAGCGAGTGAGCAGGGGAAGCACTGCTGGTGCTGGCTCTCCCCCCCATCCTGCCAGCACCTCCGGTAACTGGGATCCCAGATTAATTCCCGGCAGTGCCTGGGAAAACACGGGACTGGACGGATACGAGGGATTTTCCCAACTGTGCGAGTTTTCAACAGCACCAACGGGGCAGCCACTGGGGTTTGTGTCCATGTGTGACCTCCCCACCTCCCCACAGCCACCTCCTCGCCCGCCCTGGCGGTGACCGGCCCAATGCTGTGCCAGCAGCCCTGTGAGCGATGCTGAAGGAGTAAGTTTTGCTTTTGATGCAAAAATTGAGGGGGGTTTGCATACTACATAGATGCTCTGCCCATGGCAAAAAAAAAAATGGTTTTCCTTGTTTGCAGAGTAAAGACACTGTTTAAAAAACAACATTCAGTTGATTCGGAGGTGGGTTTTGGGTCTGAGGCAACCTGGGACCAGGACCCCCCCACTGCTTCAAGGGACCGCTGCCTGCCCTGGGCTCAGCTCCAGCACAGCACACCGGGACGGCCATGCCCAGCCCTGAAACAGGTGCAGTGTTCCTGCCGCAGGAACGAATGGGGCCTCCGAGAAGAGTGAGGACCAGATGGCTCTCCTGGGACCCCTATGTCGGCCTCCCCGAGGATTCGGGGCTCCACGGTGGTGGTACAAGAGGAAGCAGATGGTGTGAGCCACCTCCGGGACCTGCTTCTCTTCGCAGCGTAAGTGTCCTGTCTGCCATGGGTGTCATTCGGGAGCGGGGTCGGGCAGTGGCTCTGCGCAGAGCTGGGCCAGGCTGGTCTTGCTGCCCCTGTGGCCGGCCCGGTGCCCCGCGAGGGCTGAGGCTGGGGCTGGGCCAGCCCGGCTATTTTGCTGAAGGCAGCTGGTGGCAGTGGCAATGACTGAGGCTGCTTTTCAGACCCGCAAACAAAAGAACAATAATAGAAAACACTCTCCAGCCCCATTGTTTCGCAGCCAGCTCGGAGGATAATAGTTGCCTTCATGGGATGGGGCCACGCAGGGCCCGGCCGGACAATGGCCCCACAGAACGGGCCTCGGTGGAGCGGGGGGCTCCCGGGCGCACAATCCCCCATTGAACCCGCGCCCCGTCCCATCCCTCCCCACCGGCCCCACAAAGCATCTGCTTGTCTGGGTGCCCCATGGGACAGGGCCTCTCGCAGCGGGAGCGATGCTCCAGCTATCGGGGTGTCGGAGATGCTCATGCCCCGGCTGTCCTCAGGGACCACCGAGGGGGTCCCGCTGCGCCCTGGCTCTACCGTGGGGATCCGGGGGACAGGGGCTGTGCCCCGACCCAGCGCCCACGTGTCAGCGACGTCGCCGGCCCTCCCTCCCCTGCGGGAACCGAACCCTGGGCCCGGGGGGGTGGGGGTGAGGGCGGGGGCGGGGGGCGGCTGCCCCGGCCCCGCACTTACCATGGTGAGGGCAGCGGCTCTGGGGCGGCCGCCGGTGCGGAGCGGCGCGGCGGGGAAGCGGCTCTAGGGCGGCCGCGGCCGCGGCCCCTTTCATAGCGCCGGGTGTCCCCCGCCCCCGCCGGCCCCGCCCGTGGCCGTGGCCGTGGCCGTGGGGGAGCGGGGGGAGGGGGGCGGGGGCCGGGCCGGGCCCGCCCCGGGGGCGGAGAGGGGTGTCCCGGGGGGCAAAAGGGGGGGGGGGGGGAGTGGCGCCGGTCCCACGCGTGGGCAGGTACGAGACGAGGACTGCGGGAAGGGATCGTGTTCGCCCCCCGGTGCGGCCGCTCCTCCGCCCCTACGTCCTGCGGCCGTCCCCGCTCCTCCGCTCCCCTTTGCTCGCCTCCTCTTCGCTCTCCTGCTCCTTTCTCTCTTCTTTATTGTTTCCGAGCTCTTCCTGGCGCTTCCTGGCACCTTCTGGGCGCTTTTTGCCTGCTGGAGTCTCCGCGCTCTGTTCGCTTTCTGCCCTCTCCCCGTACCTCTCCAGGCTGTTGTTTCCTGCGTTTTCACTGCTGAAATCATAATCTTAAAAAGAAAAGGCCATCTTAAACCAAGTGTCGGCACTGAGCAATCGGTAGGGCATGAGAAAAGCAGCCCTGACCTCCACCACCACGGTCAGGAACCGCTCCTTTGGTTTCTGTCTCACGGGACTAGGATTGGTGACAGTGCCGGGTGCTGAGCTCCATCACACCCCCCCATCCCCCACGCACCACTCACCCACCGACCCACCACCCACCAACCCATCACAGGTCACCCACCGCTCACCACCCACCCATCACCCCCAGGTCACCCCCCCAGGCCGTCCGTGGGCAGCAGGGACGCCGGGGACGTGCTGCCACCTCCTGCCCAGGCGCGACACAGCCCGAGACGGACATGGCCGGGCCTGGGAGCAGCTGGCAGAATTCAGTACTTCTCAGATTTTAACTCAGTACTTGTTAGGAAGTCGCTACTTTGACGCCGTGTGGGTGCTGAGGCAGGTGATGACAAACAGCCTCAGCCCCAGGGACCTCCGTTAGTTACAGCCACTTTCTGCTTCTGCCTGCGCCCACCCTTCTGCGCTCTGGGCGCTGGAGCTGCTTTCAGTGTTACTAAAAGCAACATTTTGACTGGATGGCACTGAAGAGCAAAACCGGGCTCCTTCGCTGGTATCAAGGCTTCGTTGTCATCGCTCGCTCTGGTTTATACCAGCTCCGGAGTAAACCTTCACTGCCAAAAACTGAACCCCCAAATTCTAATGACACTGTGGCTTCACATATAAATTAATTCCTGCAACTGTTTGCTAGTTGCAATAGGGGCCAGAAATTTGGGTGCTTCTACCTGGGAATAAGGCGCTTTGTTCCCACACCTTGGTCTGTGCTCCAGAAAAGGAAAGTGGGGAATTTTATATATATGGGGTGCAGAGGTCTAAATGAGCACTACCTTTAAGACAGCAAACTGTCGTTTCTTCTCTTCTTTCACTCAGCTCTTCGATGAAGCTTTTGCTCACATAATCCAAAGCCTGAAAGGGATATGGCTTATTAATAAAAGCTCTAGAAATGCTGTTACATACATAAGTTTTTCCTGTTTTCTTTCGATCTCTGCTATCATTACCTGGTCCCTTCCTACCATAAAACCCTCTGCAACAATATACTTCATTTCTCCCCACAGTGGTTACTACTTGTTAGTATCCCTTATCAAATGTCTCCTCCCCTGAAGATTCCATCTCTCTTACACTATTATTTTTCTTCTGACAGGAGGACGGGCTCTGCCTGCATCTGGATACCAGTGAGGGATCACCAGACGGGTAGGTGTGCTGTAAGTTGTGCCCGGCAAGCCCACCCACAACCCGCTGTGGGGGCAGTGAAGGGTGGCTCCCAAAACACGTTGACAGCGTTACCTGGGTCACGGGCCATGCCCAGATGTTCTGCCACCATCTCATGCAAAGTGGTTTCTCTGGGATGTTTTGGAAAGGCCAGAAAAAGGTGTGCTGTGACCGGCGCTGACAGCGACTGAGCACAGAGGAGGCACCGCTGTGTTCTCTGAGTGAAATCCTTGCCCCAGGGAGGGCAAAAGAAAATTTCCTCCCAACCTGAGCAGGGCTAGGGCTTCACCCTTCTATGTGTTGTACTGGCTCATAAACTGGGGTAAGTTTTCTGAGCCAGGAGGTTTCATAACTTTCAACATATAAACTGCTTCAGAAGCTGCATTTCTCCCTCCTCACACACCAGCGATGCAGTGCCATTTTCTCAGTTCCCAGGACACTAGACAACAGTTACTGCTGACGTACTGACGCTGCCCCAAGCTTCTGTCTTTGCAACAACCCACTTACAATAACGATGGCCTTTTGAGCAGCTTCATTGTGGATAAGCTTTGCCTTCTCAAGTGCTTTTTCAAAGTTCAAGATTGCACACCGGTAATCCTTTAGTTTTACTGTAACAGACAAAAGAAAACATCTATTTTAACCCAAGATGAAGAGAACAACAATAGTTAATCAAGCAAGTCTCTGATGAGAGGTCTTGATCTGAACAGTTACTTTGGCTGTTAAATCACAGGGATGCTCTCACTAAGATGCTGTACAGACAGGCTGTCCCTGTCCTTAGAGCAAAACTTCTACCAATGCCTCTACCTTGTGCTTGTGCCACCAGTACAGTAGCGTGGAGTTGCCACTCAACATCTCCCTCTTCATCTGCTGACTGCAGGGACTTCTGTCCGTAATTTTGGGCTGTTTCAGCTTTATTCAGCTCGAGGTAACATTGGCCAATTTCATGGAACAGCCAGGTCTTCTCCAGGCTGGATTTTGCCATTGGAATCTTTTCCTCCCAACTACAAGCAGAGAGTAAGAAAGACAGCGGTTTACTGGATCTCACTACGCGGTTACAATTTCAACTACTGATGCTATAAACAAAGGGTTCCAGATACTGTTGGTATGAAAAATTTCACAGCCCCTCTCGCTAGCAGTGTGAATAAACAAACTGAAAAGACACAATCTATTTAATTCAAAATACAACCTTATGCCTTTACTGTTACTGATTTTACATACGTTTCAATGGCTTGCTGGAGTTTGCCCATTCTGGCATAAACTCTGCCAATGTTATCAAGCGCTCTGGATACGGCATCTGGCAGATCACTGCATTGAAAAGAGAAAGAAGTTGTAGTAGCTGAAATAGTCCTGTTCCTGGTACAACCTCTGCTTTCCTCAGCCTGCGTGTTTGGTGCTCAGCGTGACTTCAGGCTGTGTTGAGAATCAGAGGTAAAGGACCAATGTCAGACTGAAAGTCTTAAAAATCAAGAAAGATTTTGGGGTTTATCTACAGCTGTTGCAGCTGACACCCCATAAGACACAGGGGAAAATGGTTTAGTTTTGTCTCTGATTTTTTTTTTCTTGGTGCCAATCTGGCAGTCCCTGTGAAAGTCCTACCTCTTGTCTTTGCCTCAATTTCCCTTTGTTGCCCTGTGGGTCCCACGGGATTCCCCCGCCAGCTCCCAGGTCCCTCACACTAACAGAGGATTTCTGTCCAAGAGAAAAGGTAAGACCCCAAACCGCATCTGCGATGTGTCTGCAGGCTCCTACACCAGTCTCCTGCTAACAGGCCCCACTCCCAGTGCTGGGCAGGAGCCTTTGCCCGCGCTCGAGGCAGGTCCTTCTGCAATAATACAGCCTGTAGACTTTAGATTTTCCTCCTTAATTAGGCCTCACTCCCGTCTTGGGAAGTGGCCTGCTTTGACTGCCCTCGCCTTACAAATGAAAAAGCTGATGAAACGAGAGGTTGACTGCTTCGCTGGGGGCGATGCGAGCCACAGCCCCGTCTCCTCCGGCGCCGCCGCACTCCGCCAGCAGAGGGCGACCCCCGCCACCGCCGCCCCTCCGGCCTCTGAGCCAACTCCGCAGCGCTCCCCCAAACTTGTAGGTACGTACCTCATTCCTGCCTCCCTACTGCTAATTGTTAACTTCATTTGGCATAACTGGGGAGTGGAGATCACGCGGAGAGAGGCAGACATTTCTTAAACCAATATTAATTTTTAAAAGTGATTTGTGAAAATTATAAACGATGTCAATTATGTTTTAAACACCCCATGCAGTATGGGCAAAAAAGAAAGAAAAATAACTTCAATTCAAGCAATGATTCAGTGTTTTCTCATATGCTTTTCAAAGCTCTTACTAAATCTTAAGACTACATTTTGCTTCATTCTGTTTTAGCTGGAAGAGATGCAGAAGGCGTTCTATATGGGCAGGTAACTGTAGCCTTAGACAAATATTTCAAGGCTGCTATCATGGCTTGAATGCAAATGATTTTATGAGAAAACATAGCAGGAAACTTGTGGAATTTAGAGCCTGACCTTCCTCAGAAGGAAGTGCATAGTAGAGGCTAAAGTGCTGAGACTGGGACTTTTGTTCCCTTTGCCTTGCTTCAGCAGAGACTTAGATGTGCCATGTGGTCTAGATCCTTTAAATATCTGCTTCGGGCTCCTTATTTTTGAAAAAGTGAAAATAATAAGTCACTAGAGACCATGACACTTGGGCAGAGTCTAAATGCATTGCCCTGTTAAACCTCCAGGTGAGAATTACAACATTACCCAATGCTAAAACATCTTAACAGAGGTACTTTCCTCTTTTCCCCATCCATCTGAACTTCTCACCACTTACTTCTGCCTGGCAAATTCCAGATCCATTTCGTGGCTTTTCAGAGCTGCCTCCATCCGGCCCATCTCTAGCTGAGCATTCCCAATGCAGCTGTAGAGGTTTCCAATCAGTTCATTCTTGTTGGGAACTTCAGCCTCTGACCACCCTTGTATTGTTTTTAGCACGCGCTCAGCTTTCCTGCAGCTTTCTTCAGGGCAGTTGCCAGTCAGCACTAGAGACAAAGAGGAAAGTTTAATGTTAGTGTGTGGACATGGCAGTATCGGGGAAGTGAGACTCAGTGCAGTTGCGCAAGCCTCAGACAAAGCTCGGAAAAGGTTAGAGTGCTTAACTCTTCATGCATCTCCCACACTCCTCCCTCCAGTCTCCAAGAAATCTGCCCCTGGGAGATGGTGCTTCTGATCCTCCCCCTGGCACTGCTGGAAATCACTTTCATCACAGCAAGCAAGGGGAACTGACGGCTAACACTTCACACTAGCTGAAGAAAAATAAAGGAGAATGATGCTTGTTGTCTGAAGGGTTTGAAAGCTCGTAGCTATTGCAGCAGGGCAGCCTGGTCTTGGAGATTAAGTTCTAGCTACAGTACTTAGGTTTTTCTCTCCTAAATTAGCCTCTGGCACTTTCCTAGTGAGGTGTGTTCATTGCGCCCAGCGGGGCTGCAGTGCCGTGAGAATGAGACTGTAGGGTGTTTCTGACACTACCTTCACCAAGCTGTTGTAGCTTAAAAGAACTGAATTGCAGAAGACTGAATTCTTCCAAATTATTTTGGACTAAATTATTTTCCCTGGGTTGTAAAATATGTAGCACAGGAAGGGAGAAAGAGACCAGAAGTGGCTGAATTACTCCTTCCCTTCCAGACCACTGTTTTTCAGCTTCTTCATCTCTCTACAATGGTATTTTTGAACTATAGAAATTATTAACTCCAGGGGCTTGTATTCTCTCAATAAAACAACTCCCAATTACCAGCCCAGCCAGAGGCATTTGCTAAGCACGCAGCAGTGGCCTACCTGGCTTTGATATCTAAGTGGTGTCCTGAAAAACAATCAGCAAGACCTCAGGTACAGAAAAAGCTGACAAAAAAGTATGTTGGATTCTGTATCTAAGAAACTGTTGGGAAAGGCGAAGAATACAAAAGCAAATACTTCCCCAAAACTGACCCTACTGTTTGTTAATACTTGCAATGCTTCTGTTGTTCTGGTCTGTAATTACTACAGCAAATAATTTCCTTACTGCTTCCAGCCAGGACACCTACACATATCGATGTCCTCCATACTCTTCACAATGTATCTGCCAACTTCAGCTGGTTTTTGCTTCTTGTCCCGGATCCACCTTTGCTGCCGGAGCTTGCGCTCTCTCACACGGGCATAAATAGGCTTCTGCTGCTGCCAGAATTCACTGCGTGTGTTCAGGTAGGAAATGCCACTCAAAACCAGGTCCGCTACTTTGATCCCCTGCTTTGTGCTGCTCTCCATCAAATCTGAAAGTAAGATGGTAGAACCAAGGGGAGTATTGATATATATGATGGATGAATTTGCTCTTCAGTGAGGGACTGCTTGTGAATGTTTTTCTGCTCTGATAGAGAGATAGTGCTAGAAATTTAAGTCTTCAGCGCTTCTCAGAACTGATGCGTTTAGGAGGGAGGTTGCTGTACCCATTCTGTGTGTTCTAGTGAGCTAGAGCTGCTGTTCCCAGCCCCTGTAGTTGGTGCTTTCTCTGCTGATAAGAGCCAAGAAGGGGCCCAATTAACGGGGGCCAGCTGTGATGACCGAGCACCCGTCCTCCTGGACAGAACAACTGTATGGGCCGTTTGTACTGAAATGGCACTTTGGAAAGTGTTGTGGATTAGATTGCAAGATGGAAATTGAGAAGGCTTTTACATGCCTGGCAACCAGGTAGCCCACATGTATTATTAATGCTAGTAATACCATAAAACCTATGAGTAGACTAAATTCTTAATTACTTTTCTATTACTGGGTAAAGAGTTCTCTAGAAAAATTACTAAAGGAGAATCACCTTTCTGCCTAGTTCTAAAATAAGACACTTCTCTGAATCCTGCACCTTGATCTTAACAGCATTTACAACGAAACCACAAATGAGTTACAGTCTTATGAGCAACACTTTGCACTTAATGCAAGTGTTAGTGGAATTTATCATTATGACAGAAGCTAACTAATTTGTAATGATATTGCTTCTGCTTTTGATTTCATCAGCAGATTGCTTTGAGTTGATTTATTGTTCATTATAAAACCTGACATTTAATAGGGAAGGAAATATGCTCATAGTTATGATTATTGGATCTGGCTTCAAAAATACCTGTACTCTCCAGACTCCTGCCTCGCTCACGACTACTGCAATCACTGTGTGCCATGTGAGCTCTAATATAAATAAGGAAGAATAGGCATAGGGATATAAAAGAAGAAGAAGAAGAAGAAAGAACCTGCTTAGAAGGAACATTTAGTTAAATACAATGGAGAAAGACCTTTATCCTTGAGCAACTTTTCTAGGTAGGCCTTGTCAGCATAAAGCTCTCCAAGAAGCTGTCGCTCTATTTTTGGATTCCTCACAGGCTCCTGTTTCCTTGTCCATTTTTGATCCTTAGTCAGTTTGATTTGGAGTTTCTGATTTACTTTTTTGCTCTACAGCAAGAAAAAATAAAGGAAGTTGGGGGAGATTAGTGGGGAGCACAAGTATTAGCAGAATTCTGTTTACATTCCATATAAGCCAACTTATTTTTTAAATAAAAGCAAGAAGCCAGTGTCTCTCCAATTGCTCCGGTCACGAGCAACTGAAATTTTGCACCCAATTATGCTCTCTCACTACCAAGAACAGGAGGGGGCATTATAGTAAGAGCAAGAAATAGTTCTGCCCCAGTGTCACAGTTCTGGAGGGCCTCCTGGTCAACGTTGTGGGAGAGGCAGGTCTAGCTGTCCACGGTCAAAGAAACAGAGACTGTAACAGCCAGGGCTTCTGAAACACCAGGAGGGTATTTCTAAAGTTTCACATCCAAAATCCCAACTACAGTGCTAATCTTTTGTCCAAATTATTTTTACCACTGACTACCTGTAATTCCAGCTGAAAGAAGCAATGACCACTCACTGCACCAACTTCAAAGGGAAGCGTGGCTTGGCATCTCGGAGGAACGAGGCACTACTTCAATGGACCACCCCAAAATTAAGCAATCGAGAAAGTGTCCATTATCAAAAATGTGAACCTTAAACATCAGGTAAAACCAAAGTAAATATTGTAGATAAATGTACCCTGGCTCCGACCTCAGTGCTGTTACTTATTAGCCTCTGATGGGTGATCAGTAACACCCAGCAGAAACAGTCAGGCTGGTAGAGAAATTTCAGACTGGGTTTTGTTTCTCCTTGGTTGCTCTTCCCTGCCTCTCCTTTAAATTCTGTGTACCTTGAGTCAGAACCACATTAAAAGCAGATGCGTAAATACTCTCAAATGGATCGGTGTGCTTCCTGCGCCGAGAAGCTGCTTCACTAGACCAGCCGAATCCCCATCCATGTTGCTGCAGAAACTATGAATCCTCTAATGCCTATTTCAGAAAGTATTAGCATTATAATAACTCGTTAGCTTCTAAAGCAAGAGCTCTTCAGACTGTACCTCTGCCTGCCTGCTTATAAAGCATAGATCCTCTTTATTCTCCAGTTTAACTGAGGATGGACCTGCAAATACAGATAAAACATTTGTTAGTGGTCAAGAATAGCAGTGCAGAGGCTTTAGAAATTGAAATGAGCATAAACATGCCAAGCCTATAATGTCCAGTTTGAAATAAAGCTTTCTACTAAATCTTTCATATGTGGATGTGGGTATGTTCTGTAAGCAGGGAATACAGCTCATAGATGAAGCTCAGTATTTTAATTACTATTTTCTCATGGCATCAGGGGGCTCCCATCACAGTGCAGATTTCCTACAGAGCCATACTACATCCTGCATGGAAACAGAGGAAGAAAAAGGATGGCAGGTTCTTCTGAGGGATCACAGCTGAAGTTTAAGATGGAAGGAAAGCTCTCAGCACAGGGATATCCAGCAATCCAGAGAACTATTTTGAAGTTTTTGTGCACTGACATGAGGGCAAAACTCACATTTTATTTTCACTCTGACACCCAGTTCAGATTGCACTCTGGCAGCGGAGGTAAGAGTGAAAACCAGCTCTTTGTTCTGGCCTGTTCGAGAGGAAGGAAAGGGCTTCACATGCTGTAGGAAAGAGCTTTGCAGGCTGTTGTAGAAGGATTTCCTTTAGCAAGGCAGCTGGGCCAAGATCAGCACTGGGAGAACATGTGTATCATGGAAGGCAGGTGCTTCTGAATCTGCCAAGCAAAGCAGATTCAGTAAAGCAGTTTTGGGGATGTGCCCCGTTAATGTGTATGCATTTCCCAACTATTTAAACATCTAGATCAAATGCTAACGTTTCCTTGCTTCTTTCCCCCTGCATTTAGGAGCTATCACTTCATTAAAAAAATGTCATCTCGTTTTTTATCTGTTCATTTGCCTACAGCCCAGATGCTTGAAGGCATTTAAAGCCCTTAGCTCAGTATGTCAAGCATGGCAAGCATTTCAACTGAGAGTTGCAAAGATATCTAGGCATTTGTATTAAGCTAAGACAGCAGCGGTAACAGAGGAAAGCAAGCCACATCTAGAATCTTTCGCTGTTTTTTTTAAAGAAATATCATGTATGAAAGAGCTTCAGGCTTTTGCACAGCTGGGGCATGAAGTTAACCAGTGGCGCTGGAGGTGGGCTGAAATTTTGAAACTGATTTCAGGGAGAGTGAGGCATTTAAATATCTGGAGGATCAGGGCCCTGGGTATGGGTGTGCAGCAGGGTGTGTCCTGGTGCTGCGCAGGCACCGGCTCCGGGCACCCACCTGAGCAGCCTCTAACAAGCCAGGCGGGTTTGGCAGCAGCCTTGCTGGCTACACACCGGTCGCTCTGTGCACGTCTGTGTGCCCAAGAGCGGGTGCACGTCCTGTCCACGCTTGTCTGCGTGTGACAGCGTTGCTAAGAGAAAAACTGAGGGAAAAAGGACAAGTTTTCCGTTTGCTTTGAACATCGCTGGGTCCTTGGCCTTTCTTGCCTCCTGCAGGACTCTGTTCTATGATTTAAGCCAGCAATTATGAAAGCAGTGCTCCATTGCAAGAGTCAACAGTTTCACTGCTCTTATGCAATATAAATTGGAGGAAAATCAGGATCTCGGGAAGGCCAGTCTCAGGTAGCAAGGCAAATTTCATTACGAACTTTGAATATTAGGATAAAGATCTCAAAATGGATTCTGTAATCTGTAGGGCTGTAAGTAGATGAGCTGCTTTGTTCTGTATTACCTAGAATATTTTCATGGTGACTTTGGAAATCTAAGTTAGTGTCATAATTTACTTATAAAACTGAAGTTGTAAGACACTGTACATGAATAGGCATTCAGCCAAAAAGAAGAAGAAAAAAGGAAGAGGGCTGCACTCTTTTTGGTGCTTCCTGGTTTCATCTGAGAATGGCCACTGAGCACATGAATCCAGAAGCAAAGAGACTCTTGTAGCGGGGTCCGTGGGTTACTTGCAGAGATAATTTGCCATCAGCTGTCCACTGAACAGCTTCTGGCTGTGCTTGTAGGGGTCATGAAATGAAACATCTTACTTCCAATGCAGTTGACAATTGCCTCCTGGGACTTCTCGATACCCAGCCTGAACTTCTCTAGTTCTGGACGTAGTCTGCAGCCTCGATGATAAAACACTAATGCAAATTCAAAATCACCCATGGTATATAATGTCTCAGCTTTCTGGTAAAGCCCCTAAAATGACATTTGGGAAAAAAAAAAAAAAAAAGAAAGAATAAAAAAGAGGGAAAAAAACACTTCAGCAATGTCAATTACCTCCCCGCTAGGCAGAAGTGAGAGCCCTATGCTTTCACAACCTGCAGACAATAAAATCCAATCCTGAAACTCTTTCTCAATTGTTGACTAAGCACCTCCACTTCTCTCAAAGCAATAAAAATGTCAAGGGTGTGTTTAGAGTTAGCTGTTTCTACACAGTCCTGTCCCCCAGACCCTTCAGAGTTTCACAGATAAAAGACCAGTCCTTGGCCACCCCAGACTCTTGGCACTTCATGCCATTTACCTTGGAGAATGTTTTGTCATTTTGGAGGGAAGCTTCAGCATCTTTCAGGGAATTTTCTGTGTCTCCAAGTTTCAGGTAACATTTTGAGCGGGCAACTAGGCAGTGCTTGTCTCCTGCTCTCAGCTTCAGCGCCTGGAAAGCAGCAGACACAGACAGGTCGTCAGTGCTGGGCTCAGCAGCACAAATGCATGCAAGCACATATATTTGATGCAACCTGCTCTCTCCCAACAGGGATCTTGATGATGGATGAGGATAAAACCACAACATCTTTACTGAAAAAAAAAAAAAATACTCTATTGATGTTCACGCATGCCCTGTGCTGCAGCTACACCATCTCCGTGCCGCGGGCGCTGCAGCCCCTCTCTCAGCGCACCAGACAGGAGCTGTGCCTGCTGGCGCTGCCCGCCGTGTGCCGCCCCCCCTCGCACACCACCCCTGCGTGTCACCTCCCTTCGCCCAGTGACCTCCAGGCGCCCTTGCGGACGTCTCCCTTCGTGCCACCACCTCGGCGGGCCTCTCCTCACGCTGCCACCTCCCCTTGCACCGGGTGCCACGTTCCTCCGCAGCCCCCTTCCCTTCGTGCTGCCACCTCTGCCAGCCGCCCCCACGTGGACCGGGTGCCGCCGCCACCCACGTCCCTTCGCGGTCGCCACCTCCGAGTGCCACCTCAGGCCTCCGGGCCCGATCCCGCCGCCCTCACACATCCCCCCCCGGCCCCGGCCCGCCGCCCCGCCCGGCCCCCTCACGTTGCTGAAGCAGGCCAGGGCCTTGTCGTACTCGCCCCGCCTGAACAGCAGCGTCCCCTCGGCCATGAAGCCGAGGAACGTGCCGGCCGGCACAGGCTCCGCTGCCGCCGCCGCCATGGCCGGCCCGCCGCCGCCGCCGTCGCCTTGGCAACCGGTGCCTGGCAACCGCTCGACTTCCGGCGCGAAGCCCCGCCCAGGCGGTGACGTCGTGGTGGCGCGCGCAGGAGGTTTCCCGCGCCCCGACAGCGCTTCCCGCGCCGCCGTTTCCTCCTCGGTGCCCCCGAGCGCGGCTTCCCCGGGCCCCCCGCGGCGCGGCAGGGGAGCTCGCTGCTTCGGGGAGAAGGGGGGCGCGTCCCTCCGGCCGTGCGGACCCGCGGGCGCGGCTGCGCCACGCGTGGGCCGGGTGCCGAAAACGGACGGCCGCCCGCTCGCCGTGTTTGCGCGGCGGGGCGGCGGGGGAGGCCCGGCCGGGCCGGTCACGGCGAGTCCGCACAAGCACGGCGGCGCGGGGAGGGCGGGAGAGGTGCGGTGTAAGTAGGGCAGGCGTGGGAGGCTACGGAGAGGTGCGTGGGGAGGGGCTGCGCTGCTTGGAGGGGAAGGAAATGCAGGTTTTCCGCCCAAATGCGTGCGGGCTCTGACAGAGGGGGCTGCACGCTGGGTGCTGGCGGTGCTTTGTCTCTCCTGGCTCAACCTGTCTGACCGACCAACAGAGCATCCGGTGCCCATGGAGGGTTTGTTCTCACACCTGCGTTCCCAAAGCCCTGCACTGGAGGCACGGCCAGGAAGAAAGATGGGGTGGGAGCGCTTGGTACAACGGCTCTGCAAGACCAGCCGTGTGCATGCCTGGGTTACTGCTGAACCTCGGGCTGACCAGGTTCTTCTGCTCAGCCATGTCATCAGCCACTGCCCGTCATAGGGTTTTGGCCAGGGCAGCCCCCACCTTTCTCTGGAATAAGCGTGTCCAGTACTCGTTGGTATTTGCTGGTCACCCCTGGGACAGGTTTCATCACTGCAGTGTCCAATCCTGGACAAACAAATGATGAATGAGAGATGCTGCTGATTCTCTCCTCCTATCAGCAACTTTAGTCTTGACGTGATTTTGGCCTTGGGTAAGACCCTGCCAAGACTGATGTCTGAAGCAGTTTGTTCTGCCCAGTGACTCAGAGTGGGTGTGGTGTGTCTGTCCTGCCCAGAAATAACTCAGAGTCTGCTCGGGGCCTGTCAGATTTAACTTCACCATGGGAAAATCAGGGCTGCTGCTGGGTTCCACATGCAGCTCGGGAATGGCAGGGCCCGTCCTCGCTCCCCTGATTCCTGGGATGGAGCTGGAGTGGCTGTGCAGCACCGCAGTGTGGGAGGGAGGCAGGATGGGAGAGTGTCTCATGCGTGGGTGGAGAGACAAACACCAGTTGAGCCCTGGAGTGGGAGGCTGGTGTGACACACCCCTGTCCCCAGGGAGACAGGCAGAGAATCTCGGACACTTCAAGCCTTGGTAACTGTTTTCCACAGACTTTCCCCACTGGCACTGCTGACACACTTTTCCCAAGAAGATGGTCCCCCTCTGTGCGGTGGCTGTTTCAGGCCTGTGCTCCACCCTGGTGACAATGTCTTATGGGCCACAGCAGACCTCACCTCTGGAGCAAAGCCATCCGCTCTCATCAGAGACCACCCCAAAGTGCTTCCCTTTAGCATTGCTGATGTGTGCTTTAGTCACAGGTTGGAAATACCAGGGAAAAAATGAATGTGCAATGACTATTTCTGGCAAGCAGAAGAGCTGTGATGTCCACTGTTAGAAGCTGGTTAGAAAACGGGGGAGTTGGGAGCAGGGAGGCGGCATGGTGGCGTCCCGCCTGAGGCCTCACACCACCTCAAAAATGTCTCTTTTTCCCGTCTGCGTGGTCCGATCTGTGTTACGCTGCCCTGCGCAAGCGAGAAGCACCTGCTGGCTGTATCCCTGGGGATTGCGCTCCGGTGCCGGTGATGTAGGCCGGTGATCCTCCGTTCCTGCGCAGGCCTGTCTGCCGCTCCCCACCGTGGGGACCACCGGGCCCCTCCTGCCCCTGCAGTAACAGCACCCCCGCGGGAGGTTTCTCAGCCTGCCCCAGCGCGGGGGGAGGAACGCCCGGCTCCTCCCGGCGGCTGCAGGTGCGGGGAGGGCAGTGGGGTGGGAAGGGGCGGACGGGCTGCCCGGGGCCCCGCCGGTGCAGGTGGGGGGAGGGTTTGGGGGCCGCTCCGGTGCGAAGCTCCCCAAGGGGGCCCGGAGCCAGGTAAGGGAAGGCCTCTCCTCTCTTCTCCTCGCCGGCGGGCGACGCAGAGCGTGACGGGGGCCCTTTGCTCCGGCCTGACGTCAGCGGTGTTGGCCCCACCAGGGCCCCGGGGGTTCACGGCCGGCGGGGGGGAAGGGACCGCGGAACTACGACTCCCACAATGCCCCGCGGCCGCGCCCCACTAATATCGGCCAATAGGCGTGCGCCCGCCCGCTCAGGCAAGCCACACGTGACGCCGGCGGCAGCCAATAGGAAGGCGCCGGCGCCCGTAGCCCGATGGGCCGGGGGGGAGGTCGCGCCGCGCCGTAGCGAACAAAAGGCGACGGCGGGGGGCGGGGAGGGTGCGAGACGGCGGAACGGGCGTTCAGGTGAGTTGTACCCGGTTATACCCGGGTCGGTCTGGCAGGTGGTGGGGCGGCCGGGTTGGGGGGAGCGCATGGGGCCACCGAGCCGGGCGCACGGCCCCCGCTTGCCCGACGGTCGGGGCCGTCGGGCAAGCGGAGGCCGTGCGCCCGGCTCGGTGGCCCGAACGGCAAGCTGGTAGCCCGCTGTAGAGCGGGAGTAGAGTCGAGAGGATCCCGGTGCGGGACAGAACCGGAGCTCCCTCCTGGCACCGCCGCCCCTGACTTTGAGGGAGGGGCGAAGTTTCTATCGCTATCCGAAGAATTAAGGAGGGGGGAAAAACCCTCAAAAAATTAAAAAAATTCGAGTCTGGGGAGCGGGAGGTTTTTGAGGGAACGGTCTGTTTGGCGTGGGCACGGCAGAAGTGTTTAAGGAGGGGCTGGGGGGGGAAAGGGGCTCTTGGCTGTGCCGGCTTCGTCGCTGCGTGTTCGTTCCGTTCATCTGTCATCCGTAAAGGCCTTTTCCAGAAGGAAAATCCCCTCTCTGGTGGTTGTGGAGGCAGCAGCCCCCCGGGTGGGGATCTCTTTGCGTCCTGGCTCTCCTACTAGCAGGAGGGTGAATAGCCTCCCGTGTCTCTCTTGCTTCCCGTGGATGGATCCGACAGTTCCAGGAGCTGCGAAATGGCAGTTTTCCAGCACTTTTGTTTGCTACCTGCAAACACCTGCTGTTTGTCTTGCTGCTTTGGAAATCCTCTTCCGTAAGGATTTGTCTTTTCTCTCTGTTAAGACTATGTTTGTTATTTGCCATACTGTCTAAAGACTGAAAACTTACATGCATCCTGAATATATTATTTGTAGATCTCTGTTTCATTTCCTTAATTGCGTTTGGAGCTCAGAATATCAGTTCCACTGGCTATCGCTGTCATTCAAGCCCTGTAGAGTTTTCTGCACACGAGACTTCTGTCCGCACACACGGACAGCATGCTCTCCATCCTCCAGCCAGCAGTGCGCTTCCTACCGTCACCAGCGCTGCTTGAAGTGGGACCTGCTAGGAAGGACAGCCACGGCGGGGACCCCTGCCCTGCCACATGGGCCGGAGCATGCGTGTCTGCTGTCCGCTCTGCAGGTGATGTGGGGAAGGATTTAAGGAAGACACTTGTTAAGGACTTTCCCCAAGGCTGCAGAATAAGATGGCCTTTAAAGACAGGGTTCCAAAGACCCCGCTTCTGGCTCTAGATGCTTACCAGGGCATTTGGAGCCTGTCTGCTGCTCTCCGTTAGCCAGACTTCACTCGGTTCGTAGTCTGTTCCCCTCCCTGGCTGCTGTTTTGTTCTCAAAGGCTCCATGTCTGCAGGGAAGCTCCTCCAGAGCTGGGCATTCAATGCGCTCACCGCTATGGCAAGCACACCTGTTTGCATCACACCAGCATGGTGCCAGGCGTTTCATAACGCGCAGCGCTGAGGTATCTTGACCCGTGAAGTTGGCCGGCTGCTGCAGGGCCCCTTCCCTCAAGCGCTTTCTCTCTGTCCTCTGATGAAGGCATGTGTGTTTGCCAGGTAGGAGCTGACGTAACTCTTGGTGCTGCTGAAAATACTGAAAATACTGGCTGATCTTGAACTGTGTTAATAAATGACCTGGGATGGAGGGGGAAGGTTGATTTACAGTGTGGTTTTGTTGACATAATTCTCGAGAGAGGGCATGAAGTCTTTACTGGAGAGGGAGTCCTTTTCTTGCAGCAAAAGCATTGCTCAGGAGTGATTGGAGTACAGTACTGATCTGCATTGAAGTAAATTGCGTGCATGAGGGCCATGTTCTGTATGAACACAAACTGGTGAAGCTCAGTTATACCTCTGAGACCAGAAAGGGTTTAAAGAAAAATAAACTAAATCAATGTCTTCATTTCTTTTTTTTCTCTCTTGCAGAGGAGACTGTTGTGCTGAGTAGTGTCACATCATCTGATCTCTTTGGGAGTCAAGGAGACTTTACCTGGGTTCTGTTGTCAAGAATGCCTCTTCTTGTTTCCCCATCTTTTTTTTTTCTTTGGTCTGTATTGTGTTTTCCCTTCAGCTAGTCACTAGTGTATTGGGGCAGTTGTGTCACAGCAAATACTTTTTCAGTTGGTGGTGATGGATGATGGTATAAGGTCTCTGATGTGTTGTAGGGAAGCTGTTTGTTTTACAGCTTCACAAACACACTCATCAAACCAAGGCATCCATTCAACAGAGCTCTTTGACTCTGCGTAAGAAGTAAAGGTCAGTGTACTTCAAATGCCAGAATGGTCCTTCTAACCCAGGCTGACTCCAGAGCTGACCCTGCTTTGAGCTGTAGGTTGGACTTGGTCCTCCTGAGGCCTCTTCTCACCTGAGCTATCCTGGGATCCTATGATCTGCTGCGTTTTAACTGAGAAGTTCATGGCAGCTACTGTGGAAAATGCTTTGAAGTGGCAGTAGATTGTCCTTCACTTGACAAGTTTGGCCAGGAACCAACTGTGTTTCCATCCTACAGCCTTCAAAGGAAGGGGCAAGGCAGTTTATACTGACTGGATCTGAAGGGTTGTGATAGTGCGGGGACAGTATGGAACTCGCAGAATGACCAACAGATCATCACAGGCAGGTTAGAAACTGTTAATTCTGTCTGCCCTTATCCTAAATCTTGTGCAGCAGTGGATACACATTAAGAGCAGACTGGAAAAGGCATTTTGTGCTGCTGATGTGAATCTACCATTGTGTGTGGTGGCTGCAAGATTTGGGGCCTGAAGTCATAAGAAAATTGCAGTTCAGTCTTACCTAATGAATCATGAACAGAGAGAGCAGTGTCTGGAGTGAATCAGTAGAAGGGAACGTTATCCTATAGCTTGTATTTGGTACAGAGAAAGGGACTTGGTGTTTTGCCTGCACCCCCTCTGTTTTTCTTCAGGGTGCATCTGTTACTCTCATCAGCCCTGGTTGGTACTGCAGGTGCTAAGCATGACTGAAAATAAGATTATCCATGACAGATGAAAGTCCTAACCTGCCTTATTCTTAGGAAATGGCAAGGATTCTGCTCCTCTAGTTCTGTGGTGACCTGCGGTCTGTGCTCCTGCTCAGTGTTTGCAGAACAGATGCAAACAGTTACTGGAGTCTGCTCTGATTATGTCTCTGGTTGATGAGGGACCTGCATGAGCACATACAGTTCGGAATTGCTGATGCCCTATGGATTTTTTTTCCTGCTGATCTTTTAGCTTAACAGTTCAGCAGACTGAAGCAATTGTTTTGTGCTGCCTATCCCATGAGAAAGGCAGGGTTGGAGCAGCGGAAAAACTGAGTGAGGGGCATGATTAAAGACTCACTAATGATTAGGAAATGTCTCAGTGAACCATGGGCAGATAAGGGCAGAACAGCCTCATTCCTGCTGTTTTGTTGCCATGACACAAGGATTTTGTCGTTTTTCATCTACTGCTATTGTAATAATCCTTTAGGTTTTCTCTCTTTACCCCAGTAGTGTTATTGCAAAAATGAGGTTATGAAATTGGGAGAGAAACTAGGGGAGCAGCAGAATGTACTGGCACAAAGGCGGCCAGTAAAGTTTCTGAGAGATGAGCAACTTAGCAGTGCTGCACCTTGTGGGAATGCCCTTGAGATTTGTGTCCCTCAGGTTTAAGCGATCCCATGTACGTCACCATTATTCCCATGTTTGTTTTTTTTCTTCCCAGGACTCTTTTTAATAAGACCTGAGGGATGTCCTGGGTCCAGTTTCCTGCAATTGCAGACAATTACCTCTTGGTCATTGGTATAACTAGCATCAGCTTTATTGTTTTAATTTGTTCATGTGGACTGAAGATCTGTAATATCGTTCAGGGGCTCTGTGTCACCCTGGAGAAATGAAAAACACTTAAATGTGGGTCGTGGTTTTTTTTTTTTTACATTAAGAAATACATTTGCTGTTTTCTTTTATCCATTTGCTTGTACCGCAGTGAAATGTGACACTTTTTCTCTGGGACTGGCCTTTAGCAATTATAGAGTAGGCAGTTGATGGATTTCTAAGAGGTTTGAAAGTAAGGGCATGGCGGCTTCCTACCAGGCAAAATAAATAGCTGCACGTAACTTGGGAGCAGGATTTTCTCTCAGAAATAGCACTGCTTTAAAGAAAAAATCGTAATGGAAAGTTTTCAGCACTACAGTACAGATGACTTATTGTAGCATGTGTGCACGCAGCTGTGAAGACAAGGTAGCAGAGTGGTGTTTGTGGGAACTGAGTATGTCTGCGTGTGCTTGCAGAATAAGGTTGGGGTTTTGTTTGTTTGGGGTTTTTCTCCCCTTACAGCACTGCCAACTACTAGCCCAATGAACAGCCTCTTCTATAGGTTTGGAAACTTGTCCCGTGTAGCTAGTCTGTGGCTGGTTGACTGTATTTTAAAGCTGTAAGCTTTTGGTCAGAGAAGCTGGCGTACTCTTTTTTTTGACAATACTTATCTGATGCACAGACAGTGCCTCGTAATAAGGAAAAAAGCTGCCTCAGAATGATACTGTGAAACTTGTCCACAGTTAGCAGAGGATAGATGCAAACCAGTTCTGCAAACCCGCTTGAGATTGTTCTTAGTCTGATGTGGCAAACTTTAGTTGGTTTCTAGTAGTTAAACCATTCTGTCTCTGGCAGCTTCCTTTTGCTAATAAAGATTAAGCAGTCAAAGCAACTCTGCTAATCTTTGAATTTTTAATGCAGATTACAACACTGCTTACACTCCTACAGTTTTGTGGCATTTGCAGGCAAAGATGGGCAGAGAGTTGCAGTCGGCAAATACCCAGCAAGAAGCACAAGAAGCCGTGTCTGCATCCCATTGACCACACAGTTCCTCTGCCAGCCCCCTTACGATGTGCTTGGCCACTGCTGCGTACCTGTTGCAGATTGCTTCCCCTTGAGACTGTTACACGCTTTGCCCCCCTTTGCCTGCCTTTACTTCCAATCAAAATTCCTACCCTTCTAGAAAGCTATGGTGGCTTAACACCAAGAAGAGATGACCACTTGCCCAACTTCAGTGTCCATGCTTAGCTTGCAGCCAGAATTGCAGCCTACTGAGAAGGTTATGCAGTGAGCCTTCCAACTCCTAACATGTTTGAGGTTAATCCACTGGTCCCCAGCGTTTCCCCTTCACTGACTCTGCTTCCTCTTCCAATACATGCTGCTGTTATTTGTTTCCTGATGGTTGTGTATAAATCATCGCCTTGAGATAAAGACATTATCTCAATGTCACTCCATCTTTTGTAATTAGCAGCACCCAATGGAAGTTCTAGATTGCTTCTAAAGTTACTGCAGAACGGCTGCTTGTAGCGGCTGCTTGTAGCCCCAGGACTTGACACAATTCAATGGCTCTCTGTTTTTCTGAGCCAACTCTATTCCCACAGCATCTCTGAATACTTATTTTTAGGAATGCCTCTTGGACAGCAAATGACACTAACACAGCCACCTCAGCGTAGCGTTTGTGTGGGCTGTTGTGTTAAAGGGGGCTGGAAGGGGGGTTGGAATGGTAGGATGTGTGTCTTGCTTCACAGGGCCAGACAAACAAAATGTGCTTGGTCTCCTTTGGCTTGTTCACAAGAGCTCCCCTCTCCTGAGGCTGTGGTGACTTCAGCACTGGGGTAATAAAAACAAAGCAGGGTTATTTTTAGCAGACTAAATATGAGGTGCAAGTGTTTATGGTGACAAGAATAGGTTTTTGATTCTATGAAGAAAGATAGGGTGCTTCAGAAACATTGCCTGATGCTGTTTTGAAATGGGATTAAATTGGAAGCCGCACTGCAATCATGTTGGAGTTTTACATGATAGTGTTCCTGCTTTCAGAGAATTATTTTTTTTTAACGTTTTTTGTCCTTTCTGTAGCTTCTCCTTTTCTATTTTAACACTTGAATTGCATTTGAAAAGATGTTAGCAGTGGATTTGACTGCCAGTTCTTAAGTCTAGTTAACAGCTTTCAATTGTGATACATACTTAGTCCAACCTGTTTCACTCTAGAGACACACAGAGGATGCAACCTGCCTCCTACTACTTTTTTCTGTAGAATAAATGTTTGGTCTATTTGGGGGGAGGTGGGGCATGACAGGACAACACCAAACCTCTTTCTTCCTGCTCTAGGGAAAAAGGTCTTTATTTCTAATGATGGCTAATTATTCCCTGGCATGTTCTGTGCTTGCTTATAGGATGAATAACCCAGTTGATTTCTAACAGTTATTACCCAGAAGGTAGCACAAGAAGTTAACTGTGGAATTTAAAACTGTTTCCCTCTGTGGGTCTTAAGCAGGGCATCTATTTTGTGTTGGCAGGGGTGGTCAGTCAGTCTTACCGAGTTGTTCAAACACTTCACTGTCCAGATACTCAGATGCAATTGGAGCTCTCTTCTGTGTTGGTGCCTTTCTGCTTTGCAGCTCTCCCAGAAACCATCCTAAGTGTGCTTTTTGTGTTTTCTGCCACACTGGCTGTGCTTGGGGAAGGGTGACGCGACCTCCAGTCACTCAGAATGCAGCATGAGCCACTGCCTGAGCTTCTCTGTCAGCAGTCTGACCCCTCACAAAAATCAAAACCGCTTGTTGACCTCTGGCTGATCACAAGACTCAGTTCTGATGTTTGACACATGGAGACAGGTTAACTGGGATGAAGTATTCTTTTAAATAAATGTTTACTGCAGCTACAAATAAATGCATCTTTGACACCTATGACTTTGATGCATATCAGAAAGAAAAGTTACAGCCTTGAGATCAGAAATCACTTACTTGTGTCAGTTTAGAGTATACTCTTTAAAAGAAAAAGCCTTCTTCAGGAAAGATGTGAAATTAGGAATTATATTTTTTTATTTTTCTCAAAAATACCCCAAAGTGTCTTACCTTAATCTTCTTTGTTGTCTTGAGCATCTTATTCTGTAGGGTGTGAGCCTGTTTCCAAGACATCTAGGTTCTGAAACAAAAAAATAAAATAAAACAAGGATGTAAGTGTGTTCTCATTCTGATAATGCTGGCAACTTTCTTTTCCCTTTAGAAAAAGGTATGGGGGATTGCTAATTTGCCTGCAGTCAAGCTCAGACTGGAAATGTGGCATGCCATAAGAAAACAAGTGGGAGGGAGGGTTTTCCTCTCCTGTTGCCTTGACAGTCCCTGGTACTGAACAAGAAGAAATGGTAGGTGCATTATGTAGATCCCACAACAGCAAACCTGGGCTGCTGTGTAGTTTGAGACAAGTTGCCCTATCTGAACGCTCCCCTAGGTGGGGATGTGTGTGCTCAGAGCTGGCAGGTTTGGTAAAGGCACAGTCCTTTGGTAAAGGACAAGCCACGAAGATTACGCCCTTCCCTGCAGGCAAGTCTGGACCCAAATAGTGTTCAGGGCAGTGGAATGGGGTAGAAGTTTTGAGTAACCTGAATAGTTCTTATCAGGTGAGTTTTATAGCCTTATTCATAATAGGGAAACACATCCCCAGCTCTGTATTTGCTTTGCTTTTGCATTGAGCTAGGTGATTGGGAGTTTTCTGTGAGAACTGGACTCTGTTCCTGACTGCTTGCTTTTTTTTCTTGCTTTTTTTTTTAATTCAGATTAGGTAGCCATGTCAGCCAAAGCCATCTCTGAGCAGACGGGGAAGGAGCTCTTATATAAGTATATCTGTACATCCTCTGCCATCCAGAACCGTTTCAAGTATGCCCGAGTCACCCCAGACACTGACTGGGCACGACTCACCCAGGACCACCCTTGGCTTCTGAGCGAGGTAAGGAGAGTGACTTGCCTTCCTGTGGTGGCTGAGCCTGGACAAACCTCTGCCCACCCAAGTGGCTCTCGGTGGGGCACGGCACATCATGCTGTGGCAGGTTGCAAGCAGAACTGTGCTCCGGATCTTTCCTGAAGGACCGGTCGCTGCTGCTGCTCTGCAACATTCATTTGCAATACTGATGAAGAAACAAGCCTTGCTTCAAGGCTGTTGTATCACCTTGCAGGGGGCCTGATTATAAAATTCCTTTAAGGACTGTGTAATATATGAGCAGAGATATCTGCAAACCAGAAGCTTCTAATAACCACACAGAAGGTAAACAAGGCTAATTCAGACGAAGCAAGACTCTCTTGAGATGTCAGTCCCTGTTCTCAAACCCATACTTTCTGAAATCATGGAGCTCTTTCTCCATGGCTAGCTTTTACGTTCTGTTAGGATGCTGCTTAGGCGGCTTGTATCCAAGCAAAATGTCAGAGAAAACTTCTGTTTGTTTTTTTTTTTTCTCTTGTGCAACATCTTTTATGTCTCTGTTTCATAGCCATGCACTTTCTGTAGAGAAAACATATCCAGAGCTCTTTTTATTAGTTGTCCAAGCTGGCTCCTTTCCAGTGGTTAATTATATTAAGTTACTGGTTGGTAGAACATGAATGTTTCACAGTCCTTTACGGACTGACTGATAGAAGCCCTACACCAAGTAATTAAATGTTCCGTACTCAAGTGCATGAGTGAATTGCTGGAAGATATCAGCAGTCCTTCTAAAAAGACTTGCAGAAAGCCAGAAGGGAGCACAAATGATATGTCCTTTAAGGCAGAGCTCTGTAATGCTCAAAAGGGCTACATGTTCTAGCAGAAAGACCACGATCAGTGTTCTGTACTGCAGCATGTTACATTCTGACATTCCAGGACATATCAACTGTATAGGAAAATGGCACCTATTTCTTATTTAAAAAAAAAAAAAAATTGCACGCTAGAGAATAAGTGTGTTACCTAGGAACAGCTTTCCATAGGTACGTTATAGAGAGGCACTCTCAGTTGACTACAGCGTGCAGGACCCCTGTCCCCAGCCAGTCTTGTGTCGGTATGCAGGGACAGCAGGAGCTTGCTTTGTAAGCAGTTGACTGCTTGCTGTGTCTCTGATAGTTTCTCCTTATGAGCCTCTACTTGCAGAGAAATATTAATTTCATGATGCATCTTACAAAGAGTTTGCAAAACGGATGTGATGCTGTATGCTTTTTCAGTGTGGTGTGGCTTGTTGGTTTGTTTTTTTTTTTGTTTTAAAGTGAGTACATATAACCCATCCTAACAGCTGCTTTGAAAGAGTTATCAAAAAAAGCCAAAACAAACCATCACCTCAGTCTCTGATGTATACTCATATCTGAGTCAAAATAGAGCAGCTCTTCTCAAAGTACGGTGTAAAAAAAAATAAAAAGAAGAAAAAAACCAAACTTAAAAAAAAAACCCACCAACCTGCAGGCATGTTGTACCAGGAGATGGATTTGTCAAGAGATTAAAGAAATTCTGCGAGAACATTTGCTGTACAGAATATGTTTAAGTTTTTGTTTCACTATTTGCAGAGAATCACTCGACCAAAATCACTTTCTGATGCTTCTTTCTTTTCATCTCTCTTGCACAATCTTGTAGCGTTTAGTGGTGAAGCCAGATCAGCTAATAAAGAGACGTGGGAAGCTTGGACTGGTTGGAATTAACCTCACTCTGGATCAGGTGAAGGTTTGGCTCAAACAGCGTCTGGGCCAGGAAACCACGGTGAGTGCCACCTTAGCAACAGGGTCTTTTTATTTGGTCTTTTCTACCTGCTTGCATGATAGGAGCTGGTGTGCAGGTATTTTTCTTGCTTACGGTGGTTTAAAATGCGTGTTATGCTGATGCCAAAGCAAGCAAGAAACTGTCCCATGTGTAAGCTTTCTGCTGGTAAATGAGCACTGATAAAGACACCTCTTGGTAGGGAGCAGAGGTCAGTGGTCCCTATTGCCATCGGCTGTCCAGGTCTGCCGTGCAGCACCTATGTGGCAGGAGCTCAGTGGGAATTAGTGCCACTTCGAAAATCCTTTCCACCTGGGAGTCAGCAGTTGATAGCTCTAATGCTGTCTCTAGTTGGCATAGCTGCTTCACTTTAATACACAAGGAAGATTTAACTAGACAAGTATAAAAGCTGTCATAAAATTGTCCTCTTATTGTAGCCAGCCAGTGTGTTTTGGCTGACAACTGAGTGTTACTTCAAGTCCTTATTTTAACTCAGTGCTGGCTTGTAATATTTATTCTCCTGGGAATGACACCACAATGCTAATGATAAAGAAATGCCTGCCATCCCAGCTGCTGTGTTGCGGGAGCTGATAGAGTTCTGCTGCCTCAAGGAAACTGATGCCTTGGCCCTGCTGTGATTGATTTGCTGCTGACTCCAGCGCCAAGCTGTGCAGCCGAGCCAGCGAGGTTTGCCTGAAGGCCATTATGAAACAGCAGGCAACTGCATCTTGTGTGCCTGCCCATCAGGAAAACGATGGATGTTGAAATCTCTTCTTTAGCACAATACAACAACCACATGTAAAGGAAGGACCATGTCAAGGACTTGCAACCAATGATGTTTGCTCCTGAAGCAGTGTCCTCAGGAGCAGGGGGTATCTCCCATGGCCTGTGTGGGAGTGTCCCTTGAGCCAGGAAACTCGGGTTTTGGATAGCAGGAAAGTGCCTACACAGGACATTTCTGGCGCGTTGCTGTAGCTGCCTGTCCCTGTAGGAAGAGGTTAAAGGGTTCTCCTACTCTTCCATGCTCACTGACACCACTTCCAGGGCTAGTGCTCCTGCCGCTCACTGTCTAGCTCAGGAGTTCCCTCACTTCTGATTTTTTCAAAGCACTGAGAAGCAGCTCAAGCATCGCCATTTCACACTGCACTAAGCCGTGCTTTGTAAAGGTGCTCTCTCTGGGACAGGAGATGAAGAGCGGCCATTCTGGTGCAATTCTGATAGACATCTGTCCTGTTAGGAAAGGGGAAGGTGACTGACTCCTGTAACCTATGAAGTTCAGATATCCTGGAGTGGTACAGCAGTGTGTCTGGCAGTGACAGTACTTGATGCTGTGCTGGAGAGGAAGGAGTATGGTTCCCCAGGGAACACAGTGGAGAGGTGCTTGGGAGGAAGTGATTTTAGAGTAGTGTTGATTAATTCTCAAAGCTTGCCTTATGCTGTTATAAATGTGGATATTGGACAAATGTTTATTGGTGTTTGTCTTGTCTTCTGCCTACAGATTGCTAATGCTAAGGGAATCCTAAAGAATTTTCTGATTGAACCCTTTGTCCCTCACAAACAGGTTAGTATACCAAATAAAGCATTAATAAGTGCTTTTAAACCTCTTTTGAGTTGCATGCAGCTTAGATGGATTGATATAATGGAGAAACCAGAATTTGGGAGTGTGCTGTTAAGCTGACAGTGTTGATGCATGTGGCTGGAGCTGTGTGCAGGCACAGCATTAGCCCATGCAAAGAGCTGTTAATAATAATGGACGCTTGTTTACACGTCAGTTGTGTAAGACCAGAGCAATTTTCTCTAGAAATGGAAAGTGTTGTCCCTGTCACGATTCATCGGGATGAAGCCCTCCAGGCCCTGCCACTCTCCCTCCCAGGCCAGCACAGCCCGTACAACCTGGGGGGTGTCTGGGCCGCTCAAATGCTGCTGCTCCTTGGAAAGCTTAGCAGTGTGCTGAGTTGTCCCTTCCTTGACACAAGAGCCTCTTCTTCAAGGTCTTCCCTGGGTGTGACTTGCTAATGCTTGTGCCTGGGTCTGTGGTGCAGGAGGAAGAGTTCTATGTGTGCATATACGCTGCCCGTGAGGGAGACTACGTACTCTTCCACCATGAAGGGGGTGTGGATGTGGGAGATGTTGATGCCAAAGCTCAGAAGTTGCTTGTGGCAGTGGATGAAAAGCTCAGTGAATCGGATGTAAAGAAACATCTTCTAAAGCATGCACCGGCAAATAAAAAGGAGTAAGTACAGATGCCCCGTTCCGGGCATGGCCAGCCACCCAGAAGCTCCTTTGCTTTATTTCAGTGCAACATCCCTTCGTTCTGTTTCACCTTAAAGCTTGCTCTCCTGCCTTCTTGCTGCTCTTAAGAATATGCCATGCATCCTAAATCCAAGTTCTTTGACCTTATCCAAGCCTCTTGTAGAACTCAAAATAAGCGTTCATAGTGCTTTGAGCCTTTACTTGACAGGAGCACTTCTCAGTCTACTGAAGTCTTGACCTCTGAGATGTTTGAGACATGCATTGAATTTTGATTCTTCGTGCCAGCATAGGAGAGTTTCTTTTATTTAGTAGAAACGGTGATAAGATGTGAATCTGATTGCTAACTCAGAAATGTACTCTGGCCTAGTCTAAGATGGTATTCTGCTGCTATTCCTAGGCTTAGTGCAGGCTTATCGGTAGATCTCAAAGCTGATTCTGCCTCTCCTTTAATTAGATGCCTGTAGCTAGTTATCTTAATGCGAGTCGTGATTTTTCCAAACATAACGTAATCACTGATGGCACTGTTCACCACTGAAAGGCTGAAGAAGGCTGTCACTAATACAGTTTACTGCAGTCTCCTTCCCCATCACAGCTATAGAAGCTTAGTTCTAACAAAGATGCATATCTGACAGAGACAACGATGTATTTCTGTCTATCAGTGAGATTAAACAGACTGAACATCTATATGACAGTTGTGAGCAACTATGCTCTCAGCAGAGTTTGGTGGAGTGTAATTAAGATGAGTCATCAAGGTCTTGCTTTCCTTGAGCCATCGCCTAGGCTTCTTCCGGAGAAGATGAATGAGAGTGAAAGAAATTGATACAGAGTAGATTTGCAGATTGCCACTAATAAAAATGAAGCAAAGCAGGCTGTGCTTTATATTTGGTTGCTTTAATGAACTTGTGTTAAATTTGTTTTACAGCATCTTGGCTAGCTTCATCTGTGGCCTCTTCAACTTTTATGAAGATCTATATTTCACATACCTTGAGATCAATCCAATAGGTAACAGATATTTTTGGGAGCAGGATTTTCTGTTCTAAAACATTAAAATGTGTACTTTATCCCTCTCTGTTTTATGTAGTTTGCAACAATTGTAGGTGGCATATGCAAAAGAAGTACAAAAGTGACTATGATGTGTCCTGGAGGTATTACTTGAATGAATCAAAAATGAGGACTGCTTACAGGTGTTCTCTGTTATCTAATTTCCTGTTGGGAATGAAAAATTCCATTGAAAGGGATGTTAAGTCAGAACTAAAGAATATAAAAATTGCTCTGTTGAATCAGAACAAAACAGCACCTGAGCCAGGGCCTGCTCCATGACCATGGTCACAAGTTAATTCTTAAAGGAACTTGCTGGGTTTGCTAAATACAACTAACTGACTGATGGGGAGGAAGGAGAACAAAGGTGACCCAGCTTTTGTAATGATCTCTGTACGGTATCAAATTTTATAAGTAAATCTGTAACACGTGTCTTTGTACAGAGCTAATTCTGATATTTTTTCAAATGCAGTGGTGCATAACGATGGTGTCTACATCCTTGATTTGGCCGCAAAGATTGATGCGACTGCTGACTACATCTGCAAAGTGAAATGGGGGGATGTGGAGTTCCCCCCTCCCTTTGGCAGGGAAGCTTACCCAGAGGCAAGTACAACCCCTTCTGCCCCAAATCCCTCTATTGTGGGCTATAAGATGAATTCCTCATTGCTTGTCCTTGTATGTCCTTGAGGTTTTCCTCCCCTCTGGGTTTTGTTGCTGTGTTCCAAGTACCTTGACGTTGTCATCCATGATAAGAGCTTGTGCAGGTTGCTGTAGTACTAGGGCTTCTCCTCATTGCACTCTGAACTACAATTGCATTCCCTCTTTGCTTGGATATTGTTTCAGTTTTTTTCTTTAATTCAGAATTTACTTTTTAAAATGGAGGCTTATATTTAACTTCATTTAGCTATGTGCCAAACCTCTGCAGTTGTATAGTCTTCCTTATGTGGTTCTTGTCTGCTCACTCCCCTGTCAGTGTCTTTATTTTTTGTTGGAGCACTGGTTATTGACAGCCTTGTGGCAGCTGATGCTGCCTCAGTGTTTCAGTTAGTTTCTGAGAGCAGAGTAGCAGTTGTGCACAAAACCTGCCTGTGAGTATGAATCCAGGGAAAATAATTGCCATCTCTGAAACTTCAAAGTGAAGTTAAGCTGTTCATACACCTGTTTTCCTGAAAAGTGATGACCAAGAAAAGGCCTGCAGGCAGACTATTTGTGTTGAAGTTAGAAATCCCGATTTCCTCTCGGAATTCCCTGGGTTTGTACTGCTGGTTGTGTAAACACTGCTTCATACAGCAGCTTTGAAAACTTTTGAAGTAGAATTCTCTCCTTCATTGTGCTGTTACTTATTTCAGGTGACCGTTCTGCTGTCTCTAAAAGGATTTATGTCCTGACTTTTTCATTTTAATAATTATGCTTCAATTGGGGAAGGGTTTTGTAACATGGCCAGGAAATCCATTTAGCTATTTCCCTCCATCTAGCTTGCTGGATGCCAACACTTAACTCAATTTGCTCTTAAAAGAATTAGTTCAGTTTTTGTCTCTCTGAATCATCCCTCTGCAAGTCGCTCTGAAGGTTATTATGGCAGTGTGTTTGCTGAGAATTTTAATGAACTCCCAATGAAGTGCTTCTCAACAGGCAAGCACACTGTGATACAGGAACACCATGTTGAGCCAAATTACAGCTCTCTTGGTGATTACGCTCTTGGCTGCGGCACAGCAAGAGTGTGTAGCCATGGGTGTGTTGATTTTTAAATTTCTTGTCTCGGTCTCCAGACAAGGTCAGAACAAGACTTTTCGTTCAAGAGCATTTGATTCTGTGACTGTTGCATGTGGAACCATGAAACCCAGGAGCTTCCATGGGCTGGCTGAGCAGCGGAGGAAAAGACCAGTGTTCAGTGTAGTACAGCTTAGTGAAACACAACCAACAGTCAGCTGCATTGCCAAAGTTTTTCATATGCAAACAGGACAAAAATTCTTCTGGATCTGCACTCTACAAATGAAGTAATATCAAATTTATTTACAGCAATTGCTTGTGACTTCACTTGGGACAAGAAAAAGACAAGCCAGCAGACCTTATAAAGATGGTGTATTCTTTGGCTATGATTTTTCTTTTTTTTACCCAAGCAAGAATCAAAATTTGAGCATATGCTCAGGTTGATCTCCTTTTGAATTTGTTACACAGAATGGCACAAGCTGTCTATATCCAGTCCAATTTCAGTGCTCTGTCTTGGAGAACACATAACACGAATCGGTCCTGGCCCTGAGAGATGAAGCTGGTTCTCTGCCCCTTACAAAAATAGCGTCTGTAGTTCTGCTGTCCCCTCAACTGCAGTTGAGAAGGAGATGTGGGAGCTCTGCATGTCCAATTGGGCCCAGCACTATGAACCCTCTGGTTTGGAAAAGAAGGATGCAGAAGGAAGTTTAACTTGTGTGCTGCTTTGTCTGCAGGAAGCCTACATTGCTGATCTGGATGCAAAGAGCGGAGCCAGCTTGAAACTTACTATTCTCAACCCCAAAGGCAGGATTTGGACCATGGTGGCTGGTGGTGGTGCCTCTGTGGTTTACAGGTAACAGGAACAAGGCTTTCAGAGAGGGGGGTGGATTTGCAGTCCTTTAAGAAAATAATTGATGCAGGCTCTGGAAAGGAAATTCCTCTAAAGCAATCTTTCCCATGCTGTGACCGCTTGAGATCTCTTCAGAATGAAGATGCTGTGCAGGTTTCTGACCAAGATGTGGAACATAGTGCATAGTGTCCCTTAGAGATAACTTAATTCTGGGAGGTTGAGATACAGTTTCTTTTTGACTTGGGAAGGTGTTTATGGTAACATAGTTGCTGTGGTAGTCACTGAGTTCCCGTCATATCTGGAAAGTATGACAAGATTAATCATGACTGGCACCGAGAGGAGAGCAGCTTTGTTTTCAGCAGGCAGCATGATCTCTGTTACAAGTCCCACTTCCACAGGAATTTGGGATGCTTTATTAAGACCTTTATAGTGATCAAACACTATAACTAATCTCTTAAATAATGTTTGGGTTTGTGGTTTGTTTTTTTTTTTTTTAACAGTGACACCATTTGTGACCTAGGGGGTGTGAACGAACTGGCTAACTATGGGGAATACTCCGGAGCCCCAAGTGAGCAACAGACCTATGACTATGCTAAGACTATTCTCTCCCTCATGACACGAGAGAAGCACCCTGAAGGTATGGGCACAAGTTAGAACATAGGAAGTTCCGTTCAAATACACGGAAAAACTTCTTTACGGTGAGGGTGACAGAGCACTGGCACAGGCTGCCCGGGGAGGTTGTGGAGTCCCCTTCTCTAGAGATTTTCAAGACCCGCCTGGATGCAGTCCTGAGTAATGTGCTCTGGGCAATCCTGCTTTAGCAGGGGAGTTGGACTAGATGATCTCTAGAGGTCCTGTCCAACTCTGAAAATTCCGTGATTCCGTAAGGGAGCTGCTGCAGTTTCAAAGCTGCTCAGCTGTGAAGCTGCATGCAGGGCAAAACATGAAAAAATCTGGGCTGTTACTATGCTTAGACCTCCCTGATGGAGTATTTAATGTACTGCTGCCTTCCAAATGAAATAGTGATGGATTTCTGTCAGCTGTTGCTTCAGAGACAGGAGCAAATGTGGTTTGAGAGATTCTTATCAGAAAAATTCTTGCTTCATACAAAGCTCTTATCTTCCAGGCTCTGCTAAACACAACTTATTGCAAACTACTGGCTAATCTGAACTGCAGCACTGTTCTGCTTTATGTCCTAAAATACTTCATGATCTTACAGGACGCCGTTCTTATAACAGTTTTATTTGTGTGTTTCTTCCTTCAGGTAAAATCCTGATCATTGGAGGCAGCATTGCTAACTTTACCAATGTAGCAGCCACTTTTAAAGTAAGTGACTATTGAGAAGCATCCGCAAATTCCCACAGTCATCAACCCCAAGCCGTTCTCCCAGTTCAGTGTTGTGCTGAGGCTGACGGTGCATCTCTTCCAGGAGTTCCTGAGATGATGGGACAGGGTAAACATGGGGCTGCCCAGCTCACCTGTCCTTGTGTTTCTTCTTCTAGGGCATTGTGAGAGCAATTAAGGATTACCAAGGCCCTCTGAAAGAGCATGAGGTGAGGATCTTTGTGCGAAGAGGAGGCCCGAACTACCAGGAAGGATTACGTGTCATGGGGGAAGTTGGTAAGGACCAACCATTTCCTTAAGTTTTGTTCTCACATCTTGTTCCTTCCACCTGCTTTCTGCTGAGCTTTTTCAAGGTTAAATGCTTCACTTTGGCAGAAGCTCAGCTTGTTCCTTTCCCCCCTCAAGGCTGACTGTTCTTATATGCATACACAGGGAAGACCACTGGGATCCCCATCCATGTCTTTGGCACGGAGACTCACATGACAGCGATCGTGGGCATGGCGCTCGGCCATCGGCCTATCCCCAACCAACCACCTGCTGCAGCCCACACTGCCAACTTTCTCCTCAATGCCAGCGGCAGCCCTTCGGTGAGTCCCTTCCCCTCCATGAAAGGGGAACGCTTGTGAGGAGCCTCCTGAAGGCAGCTTCCTCTGTCTGCACAGGTCAAAAATAGATCTTGGCCACCACTGTGTTTCTGCAAAGCTCTAGGAAAACTAAAGTGACTCTGCCTGAATGGTTTGTCAGGAGGGGCCCTCCCAACGTCCACCTCACTCATGCAAAAAATCTGATCACTCAAAACCAACAATGTCACTCTTGCATCTACTGAGAACTTGGTCATTTAGGAGTTTCCCCTCGCTTGACAGAAATGGTTCTGTCTCAAAACTAACTTTCTTTGGTCATCTTTGTTAGACTAGTATAGCCAAAGTGGCTATCTCCTCCTACGTGCTCCAGGCCTTATCTGGCACACTGACCCTTACTGACTTGGCTTCTGAATCTTTCAGACTCCAGCACCAAGCAGAACAGCTTCCTTCTCAGAGTCCAAAACAGATGATATTGCTCCAGCCAAGAAGGCAAAACCAACAGCACCTCTTGGTAAGTCCAGCATTGGAAATGATTGCTAGCAGATTTCTTTTGCTCCAAAAGACAGAATGTGGAGTGGACTTTCTGGATATAAAGGGAAGCAATTTTGTGGTACCTGTCCATCTTAGTTCTGAATTTAGTTAAGTGCTTTTAGAATGTTGTCACTTGTGCTATTGGCTCATATGCAAGGTGAGTCAGAGTTGCCTTGATCTGGGATGTTCTTTTGAAGGGAACAGCGCAGCTAGAGAACTCCAGCTTTCCCATGTCCCCTTATATAAGGCCAGCAGACAACAGGTTAGAGTGTCTGTGCTGTGGTTGGTGAACGGAGGCCTGCTTTCCAGTTAAGTACTTGAGGGTTGTTCCCATGGGATGCAGCTGGAACATCGTAGGTATTCACAAAGTCCTCCTTGATATATGCTGCAGCTTCCTGGATGAACACTCTACAGTCAGTCAGTTCAGCAGTTGCAACATACTCCTCACATTTAGGGTCAGAGGTTACTGTGTAGTGTTTCATGTGGTGTTCTTGGGTTTTTTTTATCTTGTTTTAGTTTCTGGTTGGTTTTGGTTGGTGGCTTTTTTTTTTTTTACTGAAGTCTGTAGGAAGCTTCTTTAGCATGGTGATATGCAAGAGCTTTAGCAGCCTTTTGCTCATATTTGTTGGAAAACTTATTGGGTAAGAGCATGTTGTATGGGATAAAACAACAGCAGAATTGGGCAGGGACGGAATGTGATAATGGCCTGGTCCTGTTCCCTTGAATGTGAGGAGATACTGGTCTCGTTTACAACAGTATGACATGATGACAGCAAGATTCAGAATCGATTCCAGTGAAATGCATCACAAAACCCACTACTGCTCTCTTAATCATTGCACATAGAATTTTGCATGAGCAGTGCTTCAAAAAGACATTGAAAATGTGTGTGCCATGGAGCTTGCAGTGCAAGGACTGGCCACCTGAACCTGAAATGTATTTGTGCTGGGATAAGCAAAAAGTACCTAGACAGCAAAATGCAAAATTTGATATCCAGATATTTGGAGAGGCAGTACAGTGGAGAGTGCTCCAGTCTGCGTGTTTTTAACAAAAGCAAAACCCGAAGGGCCGGAGTGCTGCGGGGAGGAGGAAAGCTGGAGCACCCCACTGCAGGTGCCCTGCTGTTGGGATGACAGCAGCCGACTGTCATATTGTTGCATGAGTGATTCTCTCTTTAACAGATTCAATCCCAGCTTCAAGACCTGGTTCAGGTAGGACATGTGTGACTAGCTGAGTGTGCCTGGCCTTGCTGGCAGCTGACTTTTTTAGTTCTTGGTTTTGTTGCTGTTTTTTCTCTCCGAAAGTTTGCAGTGTTGTCTGGTCCTTCCCTCCTGCCCAGCGTATTTAGCTATCACCACATGAACTCTTCATCTGTCTTTTCAAGTACAGATCACATACTCCTTTGCACAAAAGCTTACTATTTCTGAGGGATAGAGGGACAGGTCTCAAACAGACTTTAGTTTTTCTTCCCTTCTCCCCCACAATTGTTCCAGAGAAAAACAGACCTAGGCATATTGTGAAAAGCTCTGTTTTCTTTGCTTTCAAAAAGAAGGAATCGCAAACCATGCCTAATAACTGGCATTTTGTTTCAAAGGGAAACAAAACAGCACAAGTGCCCTGCTTATAAGCCTTGAAGGGCACAGAAAAGTCACTGAATGAACTAAATGTTCTTGTTGCCTTATCAGTTCAGCAAACCATTAAAGCTAATGTTCAGTGAAGTTATGGGGACTTTAAGCACTCTCTTGAGCTCTGTGCTGGAGGAGAATAAACTGCTGAATCGGGGTTAGAGTAATGTTTCAAGCCATCTCCTGTATCCTAAGTCGAGGGACAGTGGAAGGGGAACTCTCATTCTTCCTCGTGTGGTCTCAGACAAATAGCATCACCTTTCTGGGCCTGCATTTTCCTGTTTCCGTGCATGCTAATATTACCTCCTTGCAGGCACCTGCAAGATAAACGGAATTTTTCAGGGTAGGCAGTTTCCTAATAACCAGTCATGTGGCAGTGCATCTAAATTGTGAACGTGTAGGGGGTTGGAGCACAGTGACTGATTTCTTGTTAAAGCCAAAAGAACAGTATCCTGTTTAATCCCTAATACTGTTTATCTTTGTTTCAAAGCCAAAAAGGAATTAGTGGTAGATCGAGTTGGCATCAGCAGTTGGATCAGCTCTGAGTTCTGAAGAGTTTTAAAATGAACTCTGCCTGGAGTCAGGGAGGAACTCAATGTTTTGCTGTGACAAGTGGTGCAAATATACTTTAAGCAAAGAGTCCATCCTCACTATCTGAAGTGTTGACTTTCCTGTGACTCTGTCCCCTGAAGCCAAGTTTTGGGCCATATATAAATTCTTGGAACCATCAGGTTTGTGTTGGATTCTGGTCATCAAAAAAAAACCTGAAAACAAAAGCTGAGTATGTAGAGCTAACTTGCTTTCTTTGTCCCCTCCATTTCCTGCTTTTCTTTTGATTTCCTATCATCCTACTGTGGTGCCCTGACAAACATAGGAAGCAAACCTCCTGTGGTTCTCCCAGACTTTAGGCCATACACAAATAAATAAAATTCAAAGTTCCTTTCCTCTTCAGCTTTGTAGAATAAAATTATCTGGGAGGAATGTGTGGAAAACTATCTGGAATGGCCCATGTGAGAAGAGGAAGAGGCAGTCTTCACTTATCTCTCCCATCCTACACAGCTCCCTGCCATGGTTAATCACTTGCTCATTTAGTGAAACGCAAAACCTGGCTGTTATGTTCAGAATCCAGGAAGGGGAATGCTGCTTTATCTACAGTTTCTTTCTTAATTTGGACAGTGTGGCTACTACATCCTGCAGTTCACCTGTTGGGCTGTTTGGAGGGAGGGCAATATGCTGGTCTGGGAGACTTTCAGCAGACATTTGGCAAAGTTGGAGCTTTTGTCTTGCACAGATGTGCATTTTGAATGTTTTGGTTTTTTCCACTTCTCTGAGCAGGTAAAGCTACAACTCTGTTCAGCCGTCACACCAAAGCTATCATTTGGGGGATGCAGACACGGGCTGTGCAAGGAATGCTGGACTTTGACTACATTTGCTCCCGGGATGAACCTTCAGTAGCTGCCATGGTTTATCCATTCACGTAAGTAGCCTGTGTTGACAGCATTATTTTTCTGACTGCTTCCCTCAAATTCTTCTGTTAGCTTCCTCCTCTTCCAGTCCCTGCTGTTCTTTAGTGTAGCTCTGCCCTAGTCTACATCTCTGCTTTAACACCTTTTCCTATGCTCCCTTCCACCATCAGGTTGGCTTTGCAGACTGTTTCCTGTTTCCCTCAACCATTGATTTTTTTGGGCTGCTCTGTTGAAACAGCTTAATGTTAACCACATAATTTAAGTCCCACTTCATGACCTTTCAGGGTGTCCAAATCCTGTTCTTTCATTTGGCAAGTAAGGAAGACGTGACTAGTTGGGCTCTCTTGAACAGCCCACTAGCTCAGCAGAGGCAGTAAGGCTATGTAAGGTTTCTTCTACTCATCTGCTGTTTGCTGCATGCTTGTCTGAAACATCTTGATTTGTGCCTGCAGCAGCTGGAATTTTCACCTCCAAATATTATCCAGAATCAGAGCAGCTCTGCTAATGGACTAAAGCAGTCTGTCTGTCATGTAGCCAAACAAAATTTAAAAAAAAAAAAAAAAAAAAATCCTGTTCACCTTGTTCATATTCTTTCCTATAGTTGGAGTTGTTTCTTAGCAGGCAGGAAGTGTGCGGATCCTTTGGTGGGATGGAGAGTTCTCTTGTGGTATTCTCCCCCTCTTACCTTATCCTCACAGCTAACGGGGATGTGAGAGAGGCTGTTGGGTGTTTCAGATTGCCCTCAGGAGGAACCTCTAGAGCACAGCTGTGCGTAAACTGCTTTGTTATTGTACCTCATGAGTGGGGGGGTTCTCCCTGTCAAACAGGGCAAGTAGTGAGAAGGAAAGGAGTGGCTGTCTGGCCTGCTGCTGAGACAGTGAGATGGGAGCCGATACAAAGGTAGGAGGCTTGTTTCATTTCTGTGGTATTTACAGACATCCAGGATAGCTGATGTCTAATCAACCTCTGTCCCGCAGAGAATTTTGCCTCTCGACAATTAAGTACCTTGTGCTGTTAGTCTGCAGCTCTGATGATAATTGCAGCTCTGTAATACCTTCTCAGCAAGTACAAACCTCAGGGAACTAAAACTGAGTGCAGGCATAGTCACATCTATAGATGAGTGGCAGCCCCTTGCAGTGTCATAGTTGTTCAATGAAGAAAAAGCAACAGGGATTAAAAGTTTACCTATAACTATCTGATTCTGCTCGACCTTTAGGAGGAAGCCAGGCTGGCAAAACATGGAATGTTCTCTTACAAATGTACCTGTATGGGAACACAGCCAGTATATCTAGACTCTCAAATGACTGAACAGTGTAGACTTCAATGAAGTTCCAGTTGGAGTATCTACCATATGTTAAAGACAACACCTATGGTGAAACTTTCCCAGGCCCTTCTCCTTCAGCGTGTGTGGGGCAGGGTGGGTAGAGTCTCACTGTAGCAGGGTTGGAAAGTTGACTGCCCCTCACATTGCTGTCCCGGCTGTTCACTGCAGATACTGGTTTCCTGTTCCCCCAGTCTGGTATTTGTTCCAGCCCAGTAATGCAGCTTTGCATGCATCTCATTCATTACTCTTTCTGTGCCTCATTCTGTCTTCCAGCTTGGAGTAGAATTGAGGCTCTGGTAACTTCACTGTGGGAGAGCTTATTCATCTTGCTGGATGCCTCTGTCCCCATTAGCCCGTCTCCTTCCATATGCTGCTCTGTTCTATACTCTGAAGAACCTTCTGCTGTTAGTATGGTCCCTTCCCATGTATGCTCACTTGCTAGTGAGTCTCACAGTCAGTCTTGGTGTCTGAGAATTGGGGTTTGTAAACTCCTCTATCTGCATGCACTGTATCCCTTTGTCTTTCCAGTAGCCTTAAGAGTCAGGGCTCTCTCATCTTGTCCTCCATAGTGGTGACCACAGGCAGAAGTTCTATTGGGGCCACAAAGAAATCCTGATCCCAGTCTACAAGAACATGTCAGATGCCATGAGGAAGCACCCAGAGGTGGATGTTCTCATCAACTTCGCATCTCTGCGTTCTGCTTATGACAGCACTGTTGAAACCATGAATTATCCACAGGTGAGCAAAGGATCTAGAAGAAGCCCGAGATAAGAAGGAAGATCTTGTCAGCAGGGTACCAGTGTTTCTTAAACCATGATGGCATTAGCAAATTGGCTTGGTCTTCCAACTTAGGAGATAAATACCTCGATTCTAAATCCTTAGCCTCTAAGGAGGATACTGGAGTTGCATAGCAAATTCTAATGCTGGACTTGCAATTTGTGTAAGAGGAACTTGGCCCCTCTTTGTTAGGAGTGATTACTTTGGGTTGGTTAAAATACAGGGCTGTTCTAATATGCAAGGGGGGCAAAAAAATTCTGAGCAGTGCATTGAGACTGCTGTGAAGATCAGAGTAGACTGTGGATCCATGCACTGGGTCTTCCTGGATGAGTGCACAGCATGACCTCCCAGAGGCCTGGCAAGAGGCAGATCGTGCCCTCTGAGCAGCTGTTGGCCTTCTCCATCCTGCAGAGTTCATTGGGGGGCAACACCGAGGGTTACTAATGGTTTGCTCTATCTTGATGCAGATCCGCACCATTGCTATTATTGCCGAGGGAATTCCAGAGGCACTGACACGCAAACTGATCAAGGCAGCTGATAAAAAAGGAGTGACTATCATTGGGCCTGCAACTGTAAGAACTGGTGACCTTTTCCTCCTCTTGTCCATCTGTCTTTAATCTTCAGATCGACTTTATCCTTCAGAGAAAGCCAATCTGAAGATTGTCCTACAGGCTGTTTTGTCTTTAGTCATATAAAGTACACCTTAGTTTCTCACTTTAAGGTCATGTTACTGTCTTCCATGGCTTGTATGAATATTGACAAGACTACCTTACAGAAATGTTCCTCAGTTTCACATACACTTTAAAGGGTGTTACATCTTTAATTTTCTTGTAGGTTGGTGGGATCAAACCAGGTTGCTTTAAAATAGGCAACACAGGAGGCATGCTGGATAATATCTTAGCATCAAAACTGTACCGTCCTGGCAGTGTGGCTTATGTTTCACGGTCTGGAGGAATGTCCAATGAGCTCAACAACATCATTTCCCGAACTACTGATGGGGTCTATGAAGGAGTGGCCATTGGAGGAGACAGGTAGGAGTCTTCATCTTCAAAAAAGACATGTGTTTTTAAGTTAGTCAGCAGAAGAATTGTTAGTAATTTGGAGGAAGATGGGCAGGTCGGCTGTTAATTTTTCTTCTTTCAGGAAAGTTTATGGAACTAATTCAACTTCTACCATTTTCCCTGTATTCTACCCAGATATCCTGGTTCCACTTTTATGGATCATGTCTTGCGTTATCAGGATACTCCAGGAGTGAAGATGATTGTAGTACTTGGAGAGGTGAGTGAGACCAGTTCACTCCTATCTGAGAAATACCCAAGTGTTTTGTTTTGGGATTATCTGACCTGGCTGCAAGGATGTTAAATAACAGCTACAGATAAGTGTCAGATACTCATACTATTCTTGAATGTCTGAATTTTTATTTCATGCTGCTTTAATAAAAAAAAAAATAAATAAAATTGTGTGTATTCCACAGATAAGCATAGTCTCCCCTACCTTAACAAAAAAAAAAGGAGGCTTTGTTCTGAGCCTTCAGCTGTTACTCAATGAAAAGGGAGGAAAAAAAATAATCCAAGTAATGCTTCCATGTGCATCTCGGAGCTGATTTCTACAAAAGTGAAAAGTTTTGAACCAGCTCAGCGCTCTTTCTTTCTGCAGATTGGAGGCACGGAAGAGTATAAGATCTGCAGGGGTATTAAAGAAGGTTGTATCACCAAGCCAGTGGTGTGCTGGTGCATTGGTACTTGTGCCACCATGTTCTCTTCAGAGGTATGTGCAAAAATGGGGACAAATACACAAAATAAGTATATATCCATGACAGGAAAAAGGCAACTTCTTCCTCTGTGCCTAAAGCTTCCAGAATTGTCAGTAGCAACTTAACATGCAGAAGTTAATAAATACCATTTAATGGTATAAGCCTTTTGTGCTTATGTAGTCTGCTACTGGAGATTTCCAAGGGATTCTGCCTCCTTATAAAGGGAGCCCAAAGATACCAGGGAATGCAACAGATTCTAACAGCCACCTGCTTCTGGAGTGGGAATAGGGACAATGCATGTTAAGCAGCTCTGGAGAATGGGGGAATTTAGGGAGGCAGAATGTCAATAGAAGAACCTGGAGCGATTCCAGATCAGCAAATGCCCTGCATATTGCAGTACTACCTGCAGTTGCAACCAAGAGTTCTGTTAGCCCAAATAAGAAGGCAGATGTGCAGTCACTGGTATTCCTGTCACCAGTTTCCTAGTCAGTTGTTTATTCCGTTTTACTCTCTGCAGGTAAGCAAGTTGTATTTCTTACTGCTGTCTCTTCTCTCATCTGTAGGTGCAGTTTGGCCATGCAGGAGCTTGTGCCAACCAGGCTTCTGAAACTGCTGTTGCAAAGAATCAAGCCTTGAAGGAAGCTGGTGTGTTTGTTCCACGGAGTTTTGATGAGCTGGGAGAGGTCATTCAGTAAGTCATGTTATCAGGGCACCTTCAGTAGGGGACAAAACCTGTTAGGGCACTGGCTCTAGCCTGATAAAGGAATATATTCCTGCTTAAGTAAAGCAACTTCTATTCGTTCTCTGTTTTTAAGGTCTTGATTAAGACTGCCTCACTTAGCTTAAGTCCTTTTAAGAAATATAATAAATGGATTCTCTTCCTAGGTCTGTCTACCAGGATCTTGTGGCCAAAAGAGTGATTGAACCAGCTGAGGAAGTGCCTCCTCCAACTGTGCCAATGGATTACTCCTGGGCAAGGGTGAGCTGTGCCGTTTCACCTGCTTTTTGGTTCCTTAGAAACGAGACAGGATGTTTGCTGTGATTCTGAATGATTATGGTGATAATGGTGTTGCCTTGGGGTTTTATGTCACACTATAAAGCGTTATCTGTGAGCTCACTGGCTATGCTGGTTCTCAGCTGTGGAAGCTGCTCTGAGGGCAAGCTTAAGGCATTGTTGTTTGACCGCTCTGCCTCCTACTGCCCCTTGCTTCTACTGTGGAATGTTTAAAATCCCATCTTTATGCTGTGATTTCAGGAGCTGGGTCTGATCCGCAAACCAGCTTCCTTTATGACAAGCATCTGTGACGAGAGAGGTCAGGAACTGATATATGCTGGGATGCCAATCACTGAGGTCTTCAAAGAAGAGATGGGAATTGGAGGGGTTCTGGGCCTGCTCTGGTTTCAAAGGCGGTGAGGCAGCTTTTTGTGAAAGCTTCTGAATTCTTTGGCTTGAAGTTCTTCTTCTTGTTTATTAATAGACTTCTAAGCATAAAAGTAACTCTAGGATTCCTTTGTGAATGTAGCCTCATTGGAAAGGTGATCTTTGTATCCCCTCCTCTGAGAGCACATCAGCATTTCAAGGCTTCATACAGTATAGTTTAGTCTTGGGATGAAGTTTTCCACAAATTTTTGTGGTGCATTGAGGAAATTTCTCTATTCTAGGCCTGTTTTCACATTCTGTGACTACTTGCTTATTGTAATTGTCACCTCGACTCTGGAGAGATTGGGGAATTCACAAACACTTGCTAAGCAGCCTATAGGGAACCTTCTGAATGGCAGAGCCTTCATCTGCTCATGCTTCCATTAGAGACAGTCTTGGCACTAGCTGCAATCTCTGGCTCAGCAGAACACAGTGAACGGAACTGTAGCAGACCCTCATGTCTCCCCTTAAGGGGACCCACAGAGCTCACTGACCAGTCAGCTGAGTGTGTGCAGACTCAGCCTACCAAACCAACCCTCAGCTCTGAGCTAAACAGCTCCTGTAGAAACTGAATAAAAAAATCTGATCTCTGACAAGGGTGTTTAAGATGCACTGATGGGTATTGTGACCCTACAGCTCCCTTTCTCTGTCCTACTTCTTTCAAGCATATACCTAAAACAAAAGTCACTGTCCAGTATAACACCAACTGTCTTGTTATTCAGTTTTCTTTACAGTAAATGACTTCAGTCTCTTCCTGGTGCAGGTTACCAAAGTATGCCTGCCAGTTCATTGAGATGTGCTTGATGGTAACAGCAGATCATGGGCCTGCTGTATCGGGAGCCCACAACACCATTGTCTGTGCAAGAGCTGGAAAAGATCTTGTCTCAAGTCTCACTTCAGGCCTTCTTACTATTGTAAGTACTTAATCTCCAGAAGATCTAGCTTTGCTATTCATTACTCTGTCCAGGTTTTACTGCTATTAATTTTTTAGATTGTCTACAGAGCAATAGACGGGTTGTGTGTGTTCACTCACACTTTGAATTTCTGTTGAATTCAACTCTTAATAGCTTGATGCTCTGGGTTTAAAACCTAGTCCATTTTTCTGGTAAGCAAGACTATGTCTGATGTCTCATTTGAGTCTAGAAATACTCTGTAGAGGCCAAATTGGTTTCAGTATTGTCCCTATATGGTTGCCTAGTCTCTTCCAACACCAAAAAGTTAAAATATGAATAAAACAGACTTTAGATTGCATTTTCCTCCAGATTCTGTCTCTAGTGGAGATGTGTTGGCTGCGTATTGACATTTGTGTTGAGTTACAAACAGATGCTTTATCTCCAGTGCCTGCCTGACTTTAATTTCATGAATGCCACATTGATAGGAAGGGTGGATGGATAGGATAATCTTGAGCTTGTTTTGTACCTTAACTTTGGAGTCCTTTATTATAATTCCCTTTGTGTATTGCACGCAGGGTGACCGGTTTGGTGGAGCACTGGATGCTGCAGCTAAAATGTTCAGCAAAGCCTTTGACAGTGGGATTATCCCTATGGAGTTTGTGAATAAGATGAAGAAAGAAGGGAAACTGATCATGGGCATTGGACACAGAGTCAAATCAGTAAGAAAAATATATTAGTACAAACTGGAGGTTTGGGGTTTTTTTAGAGGAGTGGGGAAGATTTTAAAAAAAAAAAAAAAAAAAAAAAAAAAAAAAAACAAAGGAAAGAAAACTAGCCACTTTCAGAGGTGGCTATTGACCAAACTCTCAGGACTTGTAAATCCTAAACCTACAAATAGTGAAGCTTCTGGCAAGTACCTATGCAAGAGGCAACGTCAGTGACTGTACTGTGTTCTTAACCTGCAGATAAATAACCCAGACATGAGAGTTCAGATTCTCAAAGACTACGTGAAGCAGCATTTCCCTGCCACCCCTCTGTTGGACTATGCACTTGAAGTAGAAAAAATTACAACTTCCAAGGTGAAATGCACTAGTATTTATCTCCTCTTGAGCACTTTTTCTTGCTGGGGGACAAGTGACATAGGGTTAATACTGTAATTTATGAAGCACAGCAATTAAAATGTTCCTGGGATTTTTTTCTATGGTAGACTTTGGGCCAAGTACAACTACAGTTTGGTAAGGCTGAAGACACTTGTTGGACACCGGGAAAACACTGAACAAACCAAACCCCATTATCTGTATTGTCCACAGTATATCTGGAACTGCTGTATTCTTTAAATCTGAGGCAGAGCTAGCGCACGTGATGTACTATGACAGATAATCTCTGGTTTGAACCAAATGCAGGCCCATTGTTTGGGGCTGTTTTTCCATCACTTGCATTAAGCATGGCTCTTGCTCATGTTGCTGAACAGCATTCTCTATCGCTAGGCTTGTGTGCCCACAATTATGGGCAACCTTCAAATTACCCTTGAGGATGGAAGTTGCCAGGTGAACGTAATTTGCCGCTGTTAACATCTTTATTGGGGTGTGTTTTCATTTCCTGCAGAAACCAAATCTTATCCTGAATGTAGATGGCTTTATTGGAGTTGCCTTTGTTGACGTACTCAGGAATTGTGGTTCTTTCACACGGTAAGTAGGTAGTGGGCTCTTTCTCTTAGGTTGTGGTTCTGTAAAAATAATGAGACCCATATTGGCAGCTCATGTGGGGCCAGGATTTCAAAAGGACCTTGTGAAGGAAATGTAGCCTGGACTTGGGGGGGAAGGAAGCTTTCATTTGAGTTTGGTGTTGCTACTGACACTAGAGCAGACTCATGTCCTGTCTAAGGTTGGTTCCTTAAACAGATCACTGTGAGGAACAATTTAATTTCTTTTCTCTTGCAGGGAAGAAGCAGATGAATACATTGATATAGGAGCTCTTAATGGCATCTTTGTACTAGGCAGAAGTATGGGATTCATTGGTAAGTTTGCCATGATTCTGCCCCTTCCTTCCTGCTAGGGGATGCCCTGCCTTCACGAACATGAGACACATGAACCTCTGGGGACTGTCTAAAATCCTATTTGTAGGAATACAGAAATTAAAGTTGTTTCAAGGCAAAATAAGACTAGGAGCAGAAATTTTGTAACATAAACTCCTTTTGTTTTAGGACACTACCTAGATCAGAAGAGATTGAAGCAAGGTCTGTACCGTCACCCGTGGGATGACATATCCTATGTTTTACCAGAGCACATGACTATGTGAGAACCTGCAGTATTGCCTCGGAATGTTACTTCAAGGAGACAGAAGCCTGCACAGAGATGGCCACAAATGGGACTTTGTATAAAGGCCATTGGTACATAGACATTGAGCTGCCTCATCAAACTGTGCAAAGCAACTGTCTTATAAGAATAGAAACTTACTCTAATAAAAACCAAAACTTGTGATATTCTGTATGTTACCTGCTGTATTTAATACTGTCTCTCACACTTTTATTTTTTCTACTCTTGTTTCATTTTCTTTCCAGAAAAGATTAAGGGTTCTGGGACAGGAGTTTTGCTCATAGGTGCAGTCTTAGTGAGCTTGCAGAAGATTGATTTGTCTGGTAACAAGCTGTAACTTTTCCTGATAGAGGGGAAAGTACCCGTTGTTCATTGGGCTTTTTTTGTTGTTGGTTGTTTTTCAGTTTGTTTACTGTGTTCTTATCTTCAGTCTGATTGTATCCTGAATAGTGGGACCACTGCTTACGTATAACCAACGTTACTCAAATGCTGGTGTAGTAATTTAAAGTGTAAAGTTGTAACATAATGCTGTTAAAACTGTGAAACTACATGTATTCCAGTGTCTGTATTTATGCAAACAACTTCTCATTTACTATTGGATTGCTGGTATATGGAATGTCACTCATGTTACCTACACATGCAAAAATAATCTCAGTAATAACTTCAGTGTCCTACTTGTCTGTGTATTGTTATCTAACTCAAATAAATGATACACTACTAATTTTTTTTTTCACTTCTGGCTTCTAAAAGTTGCCCCCAAACTGTGTCTAATGGAATGTGTGACAAGCTGGGAAGCAGTTGTTTAACAAAATACCAAACCTCAGAGCAGTTATTCCACTCATGGTGTGTGTTCTGGTGGATTTAAGAGAGGGGAAAAAAACACCCCAAAATACAGCTTTACCTATCATCTTTCAGTGTGTGTTGAGATGAAATTTAGCAAATTGCAGAAGAAAAAGGATGAAAGTGATTATTGATAAAGCATTATACAAGAATTAGGGAACTGTATTGTGTTGTATAGTAAATGTTGAAACAATAGCTACGCCTTTAATGAAAAAAGTGTACCTTTGTTGGAGTGAATGAATTCCTCATGTAAAGTCCCTTCCCTGCAGGCTTGCCTGAGACACTGATGTTAAGGAGAAAAAGAATCAAAAGGATAGCTCAAGGCTCTGAATAAAACTTCATGTATTTCTGGTCTGTGGTACCTCTGCAGCTCACAATCTACCTTTGTGCTAACTCACAAGGACCGCTGCCAGGGGCTCTGGCTGTCACACCAACCAACCCCGCTGTTGCCTCCAGCACCACAGCCACCCCAGAACGGAGACGCCTCAGGGGGCAGGCCAGGCTTCAACCCCTGCGTGGGACAGCCCACCACCGCCCTCCTGATGGGCTTTTCGCCCTTGCCGGGCAGCGGTGACCCGGGGAGCTGGAACCTGCTGCCCCTGTCCCGCCTTTGGCCTGAGGCGGGCAGGCTGGGGCGGGGGGGCCTGGTGCCCCTGCCGCCGTGCTGGCCCAAACGCCCGCTCTGCTCACTGGGGAGCGAGAGGGGGCACTCACCTCGCTCGCATCCCTGATCCCCAGGTGACGGCGGCCCGGCCCGAGGGGACGGGGCGGCCCGGGCGCCGCGCTTGTATCAGCTGCTCCTCAGCGCCCCGGCCGCCATTTCGCCTGCGGCGGCGGCGCCGTCTCCCCGCCAGGGGGCAGCGCGGCGCGCGGCACTCGCGCCTCAGCGCCCCGCGCGCAGGCGCACTGGCCGCAACCCGCCATGTCGGACAAGATGGCGGCGGCCGCGGCCTCCCCTCAGCCGCAGCCGGGGCCTGGCCCGCCGGCGGCGGAGGCGGAGGGCGGAGGCCCGCGCGGCGGCGGGGCGGATGGGGAGGCGGAGGCGGAGGAGTTCGGGTGCCCGGCGCACTGCTCCGACCTGGCCTGGCGGCAAAACGAGCAGCGCCGCCACGGCCTCTACTGCGACATCACTCTGGCCTTCGGCGGGGGGCGGCCCGGGGCGGCCCGCGAGTACCGGGCGCACCGCTCCGTCCTGGCGGCCGCCACCGAGTACTTCACGCCGCTGCTCTCGGGGGGCTTCGCGGAGTCGCGCTCGGGCCGCGTGGAGCTGCAGAAATGGAACTCGGAGGGCGGCCCCGACCCCGACACGGTGGAGGCCGTCATCGGCTTCATGTACACCGGCACCATCCGCGTCAGCCCCGGCAACGTCCACGAGGTGCTGGAGATGGCCGACAGGTGAGCGGGGCCCGGCCCCGGGGGGGTTGGCCGCAACCGGACCGGCGGCAACCGGGCCGCAACATCACCCCTGTTCGTTTGTTCCGCAGGTTTCTGCTGACCCGGTTAAAAGAGTTCTGTGGAGAGTTTCTGAAGAAAAAGCTCAATCTCTCCAACTGCGTTGCGGTGCACAGCTTAGCCCACATGTATTCCTTGAATCAGCTGGCTCTCAAAGCTCAGGATATGATCAGGAGAAACTTCCACAAAGTTATCCAAGATGAGGAGTTCTATACTTTGCCCTTTCACCTCATCAGAGGCTGGCTGTCAGACTCGGAGATCACAGTGGACTCTGAAGAAATCCTCTTTGAGACTGTTTTGAAGTGGGTTCAGAAAAAACCCGAGGAAAGAGAAAGGTACTTTGAAGATCTCTTTAAACTGCTTAGATTGTCTCAGATGAAACCCACTTACCTTACTCGCCACGTCAAATCAGAAAGGCTGGTATCGAGTAATGAAGCCTGTGTTAAATTAGTGTCTGAAGCTGTGGAGAGTCATGCCTTGCGGTCTGAGAACTTGCAGTCTGGTAATCTACAACATTCCGCTTGTCCAGTAGCGTCGTTGCCGCGTTTTGGACAAAATATGGACGTCATTATGGTGATTGGTGGTGTGTCGGAGGGAGGAGATTACTTAAGTGAGTGCGTAGGGTATTTCATCGATGAAGATAGGTGGGTAAACTTACCACACATACATAATCATCTCGATGGGCATGCTGTTGCTGTGACAGAATCTTATGTTTATGTGGCTGGGTCCATGGAACCAGGGTTTGCCAAGACTGTAGAAAGGTACAATCCAAACAGAAATATTTGGGAACAAGTCTCAAATCTAATAACCAGAAAGCATTCTTTTGGCCTTACTGAAGTTAAAGGAAACTTGTACAGTATTGGTGGACATGGCAATTTCAGTCCTGGCTTTAAAGATGTGGCCATTTATAATCCTGAGCAAGACAAATGGCTTAACTTGGAGTCAGCACCAAAGATTCTTCGTGATGTCAAAGCTGTTTCTGTTGAAGACCGGTTTGTTTATGTTGCTGCTCGTACCCCAGTTGACAGTGATAGTGAAGATGGCTTGAGGGCGGTTATTATCAGATACGATGCTGAAACAAGGCAGTGGCAGGATGTGGAGTCTCTGCCGCTCATTGATAATTATTGCTCTTTTCAGATGTCTGTCGCTAACACAAACTTTTACCATACAGCATCGTGCTGCCCCAAGAGTTACCCTATAGATAATGAGGAAGCTAAGGTAAAAATCTCTGGCAGGGCCTCCGATGAAATACTGGAAAGTTTGCCCCCAGAAGTTCTTAGTATCGAAGGAGCAGCTATTTGTTATTATAAAGATGATGTTTTTATCATTGGGGGGTGGAAGAACAGTGATGATATTGACAAGCAATACAGGAAAGAGGCCTATCGTTACTGTGCTGAGAGAAAGCGCTGGATGCTTTTGCCTCCTATGCCTCAGCCTCGCTGCAGAGCAACAGCCTGCCATGTGAGAATTCCCTTCAGGTGCTTGCAGGGGACACAAAGATACCCTATGCCACAAAATTTGATGTGGCAAAAAGATAGAATAAGGCAAATGCAGGAAAGGCAGATGCAGGAAATACACCGACACTCCCTGAGCTTACGGAGAATGCCACGCTCACAGATTGAGTGCTAATTTCTGGAATATCACTCCTCCTGAGGAATCTAGGAAATACTGTGCTAAACCATTTTGTTAGGCTTAATATGTCTTTATAAGACATGAGGGTGTTGATTGGATTTGGTGTGTAAAACCAGCATCTTTTCTGTATTGAAAATTGAGAAGCTCAGAAATTGAGCGTGGATGGGAATTGAGAAGCTATGTGAATCCAACAATATTATTTAATGGTGCCCAGGGAAAACCTGTAGCCTGTAACGGGCTGTGAAGTATCTCCGGGAACATTTAAGTCTGTTACTTCTCTCTTCAGATCTTTGTTTTCAAGGATTTCTGTAGAGTTAGCCTCTAACAGTTCTATTTTGAAAATCAAAGATCTCTATCTTAATAGTTTAGTGGTTACATTTGTGTGTGCTTGAAAGCACCTGTTTTATTTGCACTTATATATTGACATTCCTTTGATGCTCTACTTCTCAGTGACTAAACTTCACATATTTGTTGTTAGTATACTTAGCTTTCCCAAGTTGGAGGCAAGTGCACTAGTTACAAATATATCTGAAAAAAAAAGCACAATCTTTCTTTATAAAATTACTTCAGGATGTTTCTATGTGGATTAAATATTTTGTATCTGTATGGTCTAGAAAGGCTGCAGAGTTTATTTATAAATGGATGATCAGACACTCGCTAAAACAGAGAGCTTGAGGCAGTAGATTTTTTTCAGGTATGTCTGAAGATGCTTTGAGTTGTCTTTGACAGCTTCATGAGAAACTTGAGTCAACAATCCGCTTGATAAAAGGAGTGAAAACCAGCAAAGTAGGCACCCACCAATATTGACTATTCATTTATATCAGTGTGGATTATAAGAATGAGATTTTTTCACGATAATAGATTGAAACCTGAGCTACTTGAAGATCCTTTCTCAAATGTTGTGTGCATTTTAATTCTAATGAAAAAGCGATGAGAAGAACCCCCGTGAGCCTGTTTCCAGCCTGTCTTTGACAATCAGTACCCTTTGCCTTCAGTATTCTTTCCCTAGAAACTTAAAGAAGCTGTGCTCCAGTGCTCCTTAACAAATCAGCACTTGGTGTTTCTCTTGAAGTGAAGTAGTTGAGTTTTCATAGTCTCTGAATACTTTAATTTCCCCACGTACTGTGGCAGTAAGACTGAAGCTGATTTAAATACCTTTTGGCATTTTGAGGTGGTTTTACATAAATCAGTGCCCTGGTTGGCTCTGGTTTGCTTACTGCTATACTCCCAAGTAACAGAATGTGGAATATTTCTTTTGGAGGCTCGCTGCCTCTAAAGATAACTGTAACTGAACACTCCTCCTCCCTGAACTGAAGAGCCCCAGGTCGGTTTAAGTCACTAGTGGATTCAGTGCATCCTTCCTACCTCCTTTTCTTCCCCATCCTTCCCTTCAGTGGAATGTTTCAGGTTTTCATGTGCAACCTAACTCAGGATCACAGGGAAGGGAAAGGGAGGAGCAACTAGGGTGTTCCAAAATTGGTGTGGACAAACGTTGGAGAATCTGTTGACTGTCTTTGCCTCATATGATGATTTGCTGGTGGTTTTGATGTGTGCAACTTCTTTGCAAAAAAAACCTTCTAAACAGTTTGGTTTTGTTTTGTTTTTTAATTGTTTAGCTTACTGAGCTGATACTTCTCATTTTCCAATCCAGCAGGCAACCTAGATCATATCTGAAACACTGGGTAAGTCTTTCAAGCGTGTAAAGGTTTCTCTGATGTGTACATCCCTTAACACTCCACTTTGCAGTTCACTTGCCACTTCTGATATCAATAAGTTTTCTTTGTGTAATAGAGTAATCTAGCCATAATTCAAAACAAACACACACCTTGAAAATCTGACCAGTTTAGCCTCAATTTGCTCACCTACAGTAACCATGTTGTGTTTTATTTGCCTATTGGATTGTTAGGGCAGATTACATTGTAAGATGCTGGCCTAATGCAAGAGAGGAAATAGGTAAGCTTGTTCAGGGTTAAGGCTGATGTCCAGAAGGGACTGTTACCAAATCAGCTCCTGCAGGCCTGTCAGCAAGGGGTTAATCGGTGAAGTTGGGCCAATGAAGTCTTGCAGATTTGGCTGGAGTAGTTTGAGAATGACTGCCCTTACAGCAGGGTTTGTGAATGGAAGTGTGAAAATGCCTCACAGCTTTAGTACTAAATCCATTGATATAACTTATATTTGTGGGAGCTTTGCACAGAAGTGTCGTGGTTTAGTAACTGAGAGGGGTTTATGTGCTCCATCCCTCTGACTTTCCTGTAGACATTTAACAGGCTCTGTCAAAGCCCTCTTGTAGTCTGTCAACAAATATGGACCATTTGTAGGGAGAAATACCAAGATTATTATTTCAGTTGGAATATGAACAAAATAGTTTGATGTGTGGCAATATGCAACAAAGTTAGATGCAAGACCAAACTTCTTGCAGTCTGTCTTTTTGAAGCAAAATTGATATTTACCATGGGAACTTTTGGCTGACATAGAAGCTGTATAATTTACTGAAAACATTCCACTCGCAGACAGTGTCAAAACAGCTAAGCGTGTAGAGAACATAACCTGTGAATGCCAGCCATGATTCTGTATGTGATGCACGCTGTCTCTGTGTGCGCTGTTTGCATGGTGAGCGATGGGCACTGTGAACAGCACTGGTTTGCTCTAACATTTGCTATGCCAGTTCTATCGAATTTTTAAGTAGTTGGGGTTATTTTAGCCTTGACTCGAAGTGGACCAATTGCATTGCACATGGTTTTTAACTGATAACTCTAACTATCCATTGTGTCACCTCTAGGTGTTTGGAAGAATTGCATTAATGACTGGCTATAATTTAGCCCGTGAACCTGTGAATCGCATACCAAATCCCTTGTCACCCTTGACTGCCATAGCTTGCTGGGTGTTTACAAAGCGATGCTATAAACAAAAGCCTGAGAATTCTTTCAGTGTGTTTGTAGTGGCTCGTTAAATGTCAATTAGGTCCTCATGTATATTCAGTTAAGTATTAGAAGGCTGACTTCTGGCCTTCCTCATGTAAAAGAACATCAGGTGCAGTTTCTCCTCCTCCTGATGACAATCATACCTCTATACTGGTACTGAACGCGTGCCACAAAATGCATGTTTCATGCCCTGTCTTTCTGCTCAGTGTATTGATGGAGTAGGACACATCCTGCCTAGCACTCGGCAGTCATTGTAGTAATTTCTAGGTGCCATATGTGGACATAGTATTTTATAACTACCTGAATACTCTGTTGGTATGCTGGGTTTGTATGTCTTTTTAAGAAGACTTTCTCTTGCACAAGTAGGATACCACTCCAGAAATGAAGAAAACATGCCAGCTTTTTAGCATGCATCAAGAATAACTATGCCAAGCATTCTGCTGTACTAGTTCAATGTAATTTTTCCCCATTACAGTAAATGTTAAAACTGTTGGCTCAACTGGTCTGGCACAGAACAGACTGATGGCTACTGACAAACTGAGTCACAAAAAATTGCAACTTTTTCGGTTCTTTTTAAAAGAACCTTGTAACAGTATGTTGTAACATTCAGTGGGGATAAACAAGCAAGCTTAAAGTAAGTGGTTTGTGGCTTAGATTTCTTTTCGGCTATGTCCACATTATGTTGGGGTATAAATCCTATCTCAAATTTGACAGCCCTGAGCGGAATTCTGATCAAACAGGTGCTCCTGGGAATCTAGTCCTATTTCTAGGATTCTTTGCATTCTAATATGAATGCAAAGAGTGGAACTAACGAGATGTTTGAAGACCATTAGAGTCAGATACTCATAGGTCCCTGTCACTGCGGGTGATGGCAGCTGGACTCTCCTGTTGCTACTAACGTAGACTTCAGCACATTGCTTGGGGAAGCAGCACTCCTGGTCTTATTTCCAGTAAGGTCAAATACTATGTGTGTAGAGGCCGTTGGAGACAAATCCTACTGTAATGTTCTTTACCTTCAATACACTGTACTAAAGTTTACGGTAATAAGTGAATGACTGCAAATAAACCTTTTATTTCTCTAGCATTCTGTTGTACCTTTGATTTTTGAAGTTGCTCTGTAGGCTGTGGCTGATGGGCACCTTTTGTGGTACCATAGAATGCAAGTTTTCAATGACTCTTGAAAATGACTCTTGGTCTGTATGAATTGTTTTTCTGTTTGAATAAGTGCCTACGTTCCCTTGCTGCTCAAAAGGCTTTATTGGCTAAGCAGAGCTGTTTATACAGGCAGGCTACCTGTTGAAGAAATGATGCCCACTTCCCTCGAAGAGTTGTCTGCGTAGTGGTCTCGTCTGGCCACGTACTCCCTGATGTTGGGTAGAGCAGGCACCACACAGCAGCTCAGAGCACTACGGTTTATGCCCATGTCCTGAACATCGTACCACTCATTAGTGTTTTCATCGTAACACTCCACATGGAAAGTAGTAGTAAACCCGTTAAAGCCGCCAGCCACAACCAGAAGATCGTCCACCACTTCAATGCCAAAGTTGCTGCGAGGACTGAACATGTTGGGGACTGTGCGCCACATGTTGGCAGCAGGGTTGTAAGCTTCCGCACTGCGGAGGCGGTTGACTCCGTCGAATCCTCCAACCTGGGAATGCCAAAGGTACAGAGTTGAAATGGGCCTTTCCTCACCCGCTGAGGTGGCCAAACCGTTCCACGCGCAAGTCGCATGCTGACTGCTTATAAGCAATTTCTTTGCTGCAGCCACTGCAAAGTGATGCGCGTGTTTGCCGTAACCAAAAGTGTGCAGGTGGGAATATTCTCGGGAGGCACAGCAACCGTTCTGGCTCTGACTTCCCTAAATCGCCCTTACAAGCAAATGGCCAGCCTGAAAATCCAGGAGATGCCGCTGAGCAAAAAGAAGGACTCCAAGTGCTGGGTGGTGTCACGGCAGAGGTGCCGCTGCTCCCTTACCGCATACACTTGGTTTCCGTACGCAATGACTCCTACTCCGCTTCTCCTGCTGCTCATGGGGGCTATCAGGGTCCATTGCTGTGTTGTGGGATCATACGCTTCAGCTGTGATCAAGCATTCAGTTCCGTTGAACCCTCCACATATATACACCTGTTCACAGGAGGAAAAAAGGGTGAGCAGGGCAGTGAGAGCCTTGGAGGGAGAACACCTCGAGGAGAAAATGAATGGCATGGCTGGATTTTGGGGGTGTGTTTTGGGGGGGGTTTACCGCCCTGGTCTGCGTCTCCACCGCGCCAGTCAGTTGCTGGCTCTTAGAGAGCCTTCTATCGGGAGCTCCAGGATTTAATGCATGAGGTTTACGTGAACTTTCCTCCTCTTTGTTAACAGGAGCATTTGTTACCTTTTCCTGCTCCCGCAGCTCCTCTTTTCTTTCTGGGTGACAAACTGGGAGCAGTAGCTGTGTGTCTCACTGGCTGAGCTCCGTGAGGGTCCCTGCCTGGGTCTGTGCCGTAGGAAGGGACAGGCACGTGCTGACTGGGTAGTGCTGCGCACTGGGGCTTGGTTGGTTTCTGGTCCTGCTCACCAGACTTCAGCCTTAACAGGGTTCTGCGGTCTCGCAGCCAGTTTACCTTCTCATGCAGTGTGGTCGCACTCGCGTCGCTTCTCCGCTCGTGCATGGGGGCAATCAGAGCCCACTGGTTCGTCTCTGGCTCGTAGCGTTCTGCTGTGCTGAGGCGCATGTGTCCGTCAAAGCCTCCCATGGCATAGAGGAGGTTGTTGAGAACAGTGACACTCACGTAGCAGCGCCGCGAGTGCATGGGCGCAACCTGCTGCCACGTTTTTGTCAGTGGGTCAAACCGCTTGACGCTGCTGAAATAATCTGTGCTGTCAAATCCTCCGACGACATAGACAAAGCCATTAAAATAAGCCGTGCCATGGTAGGCGAGGGGGCTTTCTTGCTCACACGTGACGTTCACCCACTGGTCTGCACGGGAGTCATAGGTCTCAATGGCGTTGGTTGGGCTCCCCCCGCTCCAGCCTCCGATAGCAAACAGGACAGCGTAGGGCAGGCGAGGCCGTGTGAGCCGCTGGGTGAAGTCAGAAGAGGATGGGCCGTACATGTTGAGGTTGTACATTTCTGTCAGTGTGTTTATGATGAGAACTTTGCATTCCTCGTGGTCCTTCACATAACGGTGCGTTTTGACGTTGTTTATGAAGTAGTCTGCTTGCATCAGTGCCAGTCGAACCTGAGAAAGGCAAAAAGGAGGTTAGAACATTAATGCAGATGCTTTACACCCTGGTATCCTTTGTGGAAGGCTCTGATGCCCAGTGGCTTTGCTTTCAGGCCACACCGTTGTCCAAAGCTTAGTAGGGAGCCCAAGGGCCGAAGAGCACCCACCTGGCCCAGCAAGACTGCCATGTGCTGCCTCCTGTCCTGTGGGGCATGATCGATCCATTTCAGGATGGCCTCGAACACGGCCTCTTCTCGTTTCACATTGAGCTCGTCCTTCTCCAGGATGTACATGACCTCATCGACAGAGATGTCTAGAAACTCTGTAGACAGCCTGCTCATCTCCTCAAAGTGGTGGAGGATGAAGACACAGGCTGCTTCTCGCAGGTCAGGGCAGTAGCAATAATTGGCAAATCTCCAGATGCCAATGCAATTTTCGGAGCAGAGCTGGGATTTTAAGAACTCACTGCACAGTCCAACGATGCCCATGACGTTGAACTGGTCAGCTGCAGTCAGCAAACTCTGGACGTTGTCCACCGTGACTGGTACTGTCCTGGTGTAGGCATACTCGATAATGAGCCGCATCATTTCAGGCGAAGTGCCCTTGATCTTATAGACTCTCTTCTCGGCGTTGCTCCAGTTGCTGGCAAACAAAGCCCTGAAAAACCCAAGCAGTGCTGGGGGGAAAAGGTGGCTTTGCTGTGTTAAACCCTGACCCCATTGTCCCTGTGTCTCCTCCTTCCCCGGGCACGGAGTTGGACACTTGCCATAGCCACACCAGGAGGCTGTGCAGGTTATTAATTACTGTTGCTTGTTTGAACAAGGAGTCACCGCCACCAGCTGTGCACAGAGAGCCATGGGGAGAGTGGCCACCTGGCTTCAACAAGAACACCAGCGAGTGGTGGTGTGTGGGGAAGGAAAACGTCCTGCCCCGTGGCAGACAGGCCTGGGTGACATGCTCCAGCCCCGCACCACATCTGGGGCTTCGACAGACGCCGCTTCTAGTGCTGCTGTTTACTACCAGGTTGTGGATGAATTCCGGTGCCCAGGCAGGGACTGGGACTGTAGGAATGGCTGGAGGAGAGTTTTAGTGCCCATGGAAGTGCTGGAGATACTCTAAGGCAGCATGACACAGCCTGGGAAATGCTTTGTCCCCATCCCCTCTTGTTTCGAGCACCGACCGACCTGAAATAGTGGCTGCAGCTACAGAGGATGTTCTTGTGAGCGTTGAACTCAACACCGTCCACGCTGATGGTCACATCACAGAGTTTCCCTTCCAGGCGAAGCTCATTGAAGACGGCACAAGCCATAGCACTCATCTTCCTCTCCATGGCGCCGGATGACTATCCCGGTGGGGATAACCGAGCTCTCACCTGTGTGGAGGCTGATGGCAGCAGAAGATGCTTCTCTCTGGGGTGCTTACAGGGCTTTGTCTTTGCCCTCCAACACCATCGCGGGAAGCCTGCCTGTCTGGTGGTTCTGGAATATGCCCCATAATGACCTCACAGATGTGGGGGGACGCAGAACTGGCTGCGAGCCCCTAACAGGCAGTGAGGTCCCGCTCCTCCAGCCTCTGTTGCTCCACGGCTGCCCTCAGCCCTCGCTGTGCCACAGCCCGTAGTCCGGTGTCCCCTGTAGCCACGGTGGTGGCGGCTGCCCGGAGCACACCCCACCGTGTCATTCCCCAGCAGCTCTTTCGTGTCCTTTAGCCCGGGTGGAACGGTCCCCAGCGGAGGCAGTGGCTGTGCTGCAGTGCCCTCGTAGCAGCTGCCGCAGGAGGAGGGTGGGACACGGGCCGGCTGATGGCCGGGCTGAGCCCGCGGTGCTCTGTCGCTGCCGTATGTGCTCCCCGTGGGGAGGGCTGGAGGTAGTGGCTGGGGGCTGGAGGGGAGAGTGGAGCTGGGGAGCCCCGGCCCGGCTCCTCGCTGGCCTCACTCGTGCCCGGCTGCTCTTTCCTGGGCGTCCTCAGGCCCGGAGGTCGCAGGAGTGCCGAGCAGCCCCGGGCGGGCTCAGCACCGCCGGGAGAGCGCCGGGACGTTTCCGTGTCGCCGCGGCGCGTTGTTTCGCGCTGGGCGGGTTTGGGGTAACCCCGGGGGGGGCGGGGGGAGGAAGGGGGATGGCGGCGGAGACACAGCCCTTGCGCTGGATTTGGGGTTGGTTGTTTTTTTTTTTTTCTGACTCTTTCTCTTTCGCCTTCCCGGCTCGGGGCGTGTTGCAAAGGAAACGCAACCGCCAGCGCCGGTACCGGGAGCGCTTCGGGCGCGGGGCGGAGGCGCAGCCCCGGGCGGAGAGCAGCGGGGTGCCCCGGGCACCGCCGGACACCCCCGGCCCCCCCTCGGCTCCCCCGGCCCCGCTCCAGCCCCGGCACCGCCCCCGCCTCGGCTCCTCCCCGCGGCTGCGCGGCCCCGGCGCGGCTCGGCCCTGCGCGGCGGGAGCGGAGCGGAGCGGAGCGCGATGGTGAGCGCGGGGCTGCGGCGCTGGGGCCGGGGGCGCCGGGCTGGGCCGGGAGCGGCGCCGGGAGCGGGGCGGCGGGAGCCCCGGCGCGGGGAGCAGCGGGCGGAAGCGGTGAGGCCGGTCCCGAGCGAGCAGCGTCCCCGGGGAGCGGGACCGGGAGCGGGGCCGGGGGGACATGGCAGATGGGAGATGGGAGATGATGGGAGATGGGGGCGGGCCGGGCTACGGAGCCCAGCGAGGGCCGGGGGTCTCGGTCCCCCAGAGCTGCCGGGTATCCTGGGGCGGCACTGAGGGGGGCTCTGCCCGCAGGTGCCTGAGCTGGAGAACGCCACGGTCCGCATGGAGCAGCCCGAGCGTGTGATGGGGCTGATCCGGTCCATCAAGGAGCAGGGGATGAAGAAGCTGCAGGTACTGTGCAGTCATTTGCGCGAAACATTTGACGCTGTCCTGCATGACATCTGTGTCTCTAAATTGGAGAGACGTGGATTTGACACATGGACCACTCAGTGGACAAGGTCACATTCAAAGAGTTGCAGTCAATGGCCCAATGTCCAAGTGGTGACCCAAGAAAGCCACCTGCACCCTGGGCTGCACCCCCAGCAGCATGGCCAGCAGGGCAAGGGGTGGCATTCTGCCCCTCTGCTGCGCTCTGCTCTGGGGAGACCCCCCCACAGTGCTGTCTCCAGCTCGGGAGGTCCTCACAGCAGAAGGACACGGAGCTGTTGGAGCGGGGCCGGAGGAGGCCCTGGAGATGCTGGGAGGGCTGGAGCCCCTCTGTTGGGAGGACAGGCTGGGAGAGTTGAGGGGGTTCAGCCTGGAGAGACCTTAGAGCTCCTTCCAGTGCCTAAAGGGGCTCCAGGAAAGATGGGGACAAACTTTGTAGCAGGGCCTATTGTGATAGGACAAGGGCTAATGGCTTTAAACTGAAAGAGGGAAAATTTAGATGCAATCTAACGAATAAATATTTTATGCTGAGGGTGGCAAAACACTGGCCCGGGTTGCCCAGAGGTGGGAGATGCCCCATCCCTGGAAACATCCCAGTTCAGGTTGGACAGGGCTTGGAGCAACCTGGTCTGGTCAGAGGTGTCCCTGCCCATGGCAGGGGGTTGGACTGGGTGGCCTTTAACGGTGCCTTCCCACCCAAACCAGTCGGCGATTAGATGATTCTATAAGACCGAGATGACAGGAAGGACCAGGCTATTTTTCCTGTCGAGGCCCAGGCTGTTGACTCTCTTTGGATGGGCCTTTTTCTTCTCTGTTGTACAAGCTATAAATATGCACCAGTCCCCAAACACCCTCCTCCACCCACGGCGGTACGTCAGCAGGATTAAGCCATTTGGTGCTGATAAGAGTGGTGGGGTGGGAGGGGTGCTGGCTCTCTCAGATGAGGACATCTGGTTCATGGCTGGCGGCGGCGTCAGGGTGCGCTGTGCACCCTCACGTGAGACCCGCAGGCACTGGATGTGCGCCCGTGAGGCAGCAGCACCCTTGCCTGGCTGTGGCAAAGGCAGAGCGCTGCGTCACGCAGATTTGGTCTTCTCTCACCTTCCAGGTCATTTCTGACTTCGACATGACACTGAGCAGGTTTGGGTGCAATGGCAGACGCTGCCCCACTTCGCACAGTGAGTTCAAGCCCTCTTTTTTAACTGTTGCAAATTCTGTGTGTTTTCCGTGTTTGTGTTCTGTCCCCGCGGCTCCTCTCATCCTCCCTCCCCCTCCTGTGCCAAGCCTCACCGCCCCGTCTTGTTTGCTCTCGGTGCAGCTCCGGGCCTCGGCCTCTTGCAGCAGCAGCAGCGGACCCCCGGGCAGCCCACAGCCGCTGCAGACACTGTCTCCTGGTGTTGCTGCTTCTCCTTCGAATACTTGCATCCTGCAGCTTGCCAGCATTGCCGCTGGTCTCTCCCAGCGGAGCAGTGCCCTGCAATCAGTGCGTGCTGCAGGTTGGCAGTGGGAGCTGCCACGTTGAGCCCCCGCAGTGAGCCCATGCTTGGGGCGATGTGCCTCACACGGCTCGGTTTTGGGCAGAGCTGGCACTGGAGATGCAGGACAGCTGCCTTTTAGAAAGCCTTTGTATGTTTCTGGGCTGCAACACTGGCATCTTATTGTCTTTACAGACATCCTGGATAACAGTCGCGTTATCAGTGAGGACGGCAAGAAGAAGGTAGGTGCTGGTTTATGAGGCACTGCTTCTTGGCTCTGTGATTTCGCCCCTCTCACCCATCATCAGGAGGTCGTAGCGGCTCGTGTGACTGCTCTCCCAGCTGTGCCCCGCTGCCCGGACAGAGAGTGGGGCCAGCGTCCAGGCTGCGTTTCAGCTGATGGTGATGGATGAAGTCAAAAAGGGAAATTTAATTTGCATGCTCAGCTGTGGGCATTTTCGGTGTGCTAAGAGGCGGAAGGGGGTGTGAGTGCTCATCCGTACCTGCAGTATTTGAAGCACAGTGAGAGTCCGCCGGGCTGCCAGAGGGTTAACGCTTCCTCCGTGGTCTCCAGATTTCCTCTGAGCGCAGTTGCTCAGTGAAACGGGTTTGGTTGTGCTTTTCCTTAGGAAGTGTGATGCCTTGGTGGAACTTAGAAATGCTCTTTTTGTTGTTTACAGTCTCTTTAGACCTGATGTTCACTCTATTCTTTTTCCATCCGCACAACGCTCCAGCTCAAAGATCTGCTGCACTATTACTATCCCATTGAAATCGATCCCAACCGGACCCTGGAAGAGAAACGTCCCCTCATGGTGGAGTGGTGAGTGGTTGTATGTGATGAGTTTGGCCTTGCCCTGGCAACTCCTTGCCCCCAGGGGCTACAAGGCACAAGGCTTGAACTGTCTCTCGCCTTGGTGGCGATACCGGGAAGTTGTGGTTGTTCTTTTTCTGACTGCCTTAAGTCGCTGCCGGGAGGCTCACTCCCTGCCTTTCCCTAGGTGGACCAGGGCCCACGAGCTGCTGTCGCAGCAGAAGATCCAGAGGGGTGACATAGCCCAGATCGTGAGAGAGTCGGACGTGATGCTGAGGTACGGGCCCAGGGTTCGCTGTGCTGCCTGCGGCCCTTTCCCTCCTGCCGCTGTGCAAGCAGGTCTTGCTTTCACCCTGCTCCGTGCGCAGTCCCCGCAGCGTGGCAGATGCAAATCTCCCTTCCTTCCTGAGGCCGAGCTCTAACCATGAAAGAGCCAAAAGTCAGCGCCACAACCACAGCCTGAGCTCTCTCCCTGGCAGCGAGCAGCTCTCCTCTTCCAGGAGAGATCCTCTCTCCGCTCACTGTAACTGCTGAACCTTGTCCAGGCCCTTGGCTTGGCATCAAACTCCACCCACAGCACAAAAATACTGCGCTAAAACTTGCAGTTAAAGCTGGCCTTGGCGGCGACGGTCCCAAAACTGCCTCGGGGAGCCTTGGTTTGAATTAGCCGCCACTCTCCGAGAAGAGGTGGTGCCGTCTGTCTGGGTTTTCAAATGGTGTCCTGGCAGAGCGAGACCATTACACGTTGGTCTGATCGTCCTCACAACCAGTCCAACCTATTGCGTGTCTCTATCGGGGTGTCTGAGCGGGCTGGTGGCACCTGCTCTCGCGGGTGCGTGTGCAGGCACGCTGTGCCTTGTGCTCCCGGTGGGAAGCTGGGTGCGTTCGGGACCTGCTGGGCAAATCGCTCCTGTGCTGCGTGGTCCTGTGCAGCTCCCCGCTGGTCGCTGCTCCAGGAGCGGTCTGGGGTTCTGCTGCAGACCCCGGGCATGCACAGTCACCTCCACAGAAATGCCAGGGCCACAAAAAGCTCATGGTTTTCGCAGAGCTCACGCGTGCATTTCTGTTTGGGAAGTCCCAGGCAGAAATAGGAGTGGCATAGCTGGGCTGAGAGCGCTCCCCGCCCACGGTACAGCGGGCACCTCGCTGCGAGCTGGGAGGTGGTAATGCAATACTGTGTAACGGACACTTCTGCTCTAGGGACGGATTCACTGAGTTATTTAATCAGCTGCATAAGTACAACATCCCCCTGTTCATCTTCTCTGCTGGTGTCGGTGACATCCTTGAAGAGATTATCCGTCAGGCCAATGTCTTCTACTCAAATGTCAACGTGGTGTCCAACTACATGGACTTCGACGACAATGTGAGTTTCTGCATCCCGTATGCATGGTGGGCTTGCAGAGAGGAGAGCTGTTCGACTGGAATTGAGGGCTGCGATCTGTTTGAGAGACACCACTAGGTTAAAAGCTGTCCATGAACATTTTGAAGTATTTGATCCCTGTGGATGGAGCTGACCCGTTGCTGGGTGCCGGGGGAGGCGTTGAGGCTGGTCGGGTTCTCCTGCCCTGTGTGCTCTGCTTCAGGGACCGTGACCTGCTGCCAGCGTAGCAGCCCTCTGGCCATCAGCACTGGGGCTGTTAGAGGTTCACCTGCCCGCAGCGGGAGCTGGACCAGTGGTGAGGGAGAGCAGAGGGGTGTAAGGTGGGCACATGGAGCGCCGGAACAGCTGAGCATCTGCTCACGATCTCAGGATCTCAGGGACTCCTCACCTTCCAAACTTGCTTTTTGGTGGCCGAAGTGCACTGCTGTCTCTGTGTCCAGTGCCGTGCACTCCGTCCTGGTGCGGGGGGAGGATGGAGTTAACACAGAGGTCTCTTGATGTGAAGGCCAGATGTCCTTTACAGCGGCGTGGAAGGCCTTTGTTGATGTGCTAAAGCCTGAGAAGTCCCAGTGCACATTAGAAAATTGCATAGCTCTTACAATGAAGCCCTCTGTTCCCACGGGTGGTGTGTCGGGACAGGCTGTCCTCGGGGGCGCATGGGACAGTGTGACAGTCCTGCCCTCTGCAAGGGCCCCGCTCTGCCCTGGGGCTGCCCTGACTGCCGCTTTCCACGGCCCCTGACCAGCTCCAGGGCAGCGCAGGGCCCCACCGAGGTCTGTAGGATCTCCATCCTCTGGGTTTGTTCTCACCTTTGGGAAGGGCTTGCCCTGCAAAAGGGGACTCCTGGGGACTGTCTGCAGGTGTTTCGTGGCGGCTGTGTTTCCAGACTCCTCGAGGGTGTCTCTGAGATGAGAGCTGGTGCCCTGTGAGCATCCCCCTATTTGCCCACTCCAGAAAGGGCACTGAGGCTGCGGCACAGCGGAGGGGATCAACGTGTCTGTCCTGTTTGCGCAGGGAGTCCTCAAGCGTTTCAAGGGACCTCTCATCCACACCTACAACAAGAACAACAGTGTCCTGCAGGGTACGGAGTACTTCCAGCAGCTGAGCACTAGGACGAGCATCATCTTGCTGGGGGACTCCATGGGTGACCTGACAATGGCAGATGGCGTTCCCAGTGTGGAGAACATCCTCAAGATCGGCTTTCTCAACGACAAGGTGGGTGTGAGAAGCAGTTGTCTTGCTTCCCTGCCAGCCGTCCCCTGGTGCACAGCCTGAGGGGCAGCAGAGAGGGGTGGCAGTTGCCTGAGTGAGAGATTCTCAGGGGCTGTGAGAGATTCGTATGAGCTCCCGTGGGGTGTGCGGAGGGAGCTGGGGGGTGTCTGCTGAGCTCCCGGTGCACCTGGGGCATCGTCAGGGTGGTTATTGACCCCTCTTTTCAGTAGCATCAGGAGATGCAAGGGCTCTGGGTGTCATTCTTGGCTGCTGGTGCTTACAGTCCTCTCCTCTCTCTGTGGCCCTCTCCCCTCCACGCCATCCCGGCGACTGCGCTGCAGGTGGAAGAGCAGAGGGTGAAGTACCTGGATGCCTACGACATCGTGCTGGAGCGCGATGAGACGCTGGATGTGGTGAATGGGATTCTCCGGTTCATTCTTACGGAAACATGAGCTGGGAAGGCACTGTCCCAGCTCCGGCCCCTCAGCAAGGCACCTGGGCAGCGAACGTCCTTCCCTCCACAAAGCTGGAGTGGATCTTCTGGTACCTGCTGGGCTCCATCCCGACGCTGGGCGGGCTCCCTGCCCTGGCTCTCGTGTGCTCTGCACATCCCGACCTCGCTAACCCCCTTCGGTCAGCCCTGCAGCGGGAGGCGGAAGAAGCTTCTCCACTCCCTTTGCCCCAACTGCGCCTGACTCCGCTGCTTCCCGCTGGGACTCCATCCCGCTGGGACTCCCTCCCCTCCACCGCCTGAGGCCGCAACGAACTGTTTCATGTTTCGGGTAGAGACGTTCTGCGCTCGCTTCAGTGGCCGAGCACAGGAATGGAGATCGTTTGCTGTGGCTTGAGGACAGACCCGTTTTAGATGGAAGCTGTGTCGTTTTACTGTGTTCCTGTCTAAGAAAACAAATATCTCTCTCTCTGCCTGTTTTCTGTTGGCTTCAAAGTGCCAGGGCTGAGCTGCGGCGGTGCCACTGGCCGAGGGGCTGTCGTGGCCCTTTCAGGTGCAGCATCGCTCGTCTCCACGTCCCCCGCAGAAACCCTGTGGCTCCCGGGTCCCGCACCCCTGCCCTGCGCTCCCTCTTGCTCTGTTACCGCTTGTGCTGTAATAAAAAGACTTTTCCAGTTGTCCCCGCGGGCCCGCGGAGCTGCCCTGCGGCTGCTGCACAAAGCGAGCAGCGAGTTTGGCGAGGGCCGGGCTGGCGCTTCGGGTGGCAGCGGCAGAGCAGTGCGTTTGCAGCCCACGGTGCAGATCGGGGAGGAGAGGCCAATGGCAGCATTTTGGGTTTTAAGGAAAATTTTAGCTAACTGTGTTTCTGTCTTAAACTGCTGGGCTCATCCTGAGCTCTCAGGGCAGCACTAGAAAAAACCCTCTTATTTCTGCGTAACCTCTGGTAATGTAAAGAGTAAAGCTCTGACAGCCCCGATTCAGCAAGGGGCAAATTCAGACCCTTACGTGGGAAACTGCTTTCACATCCCGTCCTGCTGCCTGCTCTGATGGGGGCCGGAGCCGTGCTGGCGCAGGGTGAGCCCCGATACGGCTCTTCGGGGCCATTACTGTCACAGTGTGGCCCAGCACAGGTCGGCAGCTCTGCCCTGCCTCTGTGGCACGGGGCAGCACGGCTGGTGAGCTCCGGGCTGCACTGGGTTCAGTCCTCACTGCCCTCCACGTGATGGGTGAGTGAATGCGACTTCTGAAAGTGCCGGCTCCACTCTCCGTGTTGAAATAAGAACGTTGGCTGAAGCGGTGCGTACCCAGCGCTGGAGCCGCTCTCCTCCCCGGTGCTGGCGCTGGCGGCTGCATCTCCGCTCCCCGGCTCTGGGTCGTCCCCATCCCTGCCAGAGCCCACTGGCTCCCACCGGGCGCTCTGTGCTGGAGCTGGAGCACTGTCTGTCTTTGCTGGAGGATCGCGGGGGCGGAGGTTTGGGTTCTCTCTCTCTCAGCCCACCCAGCAGCTGCTGCAGCCTGAAATCCCCCCGGGCACTGCGCTGCCAGCGACGGGTGAGGATTGTCTCTGTGCCGCTGCCCGGTCACGCAGGAACGTTCCACAGCACAGTAACCTGACACAAGGGCAGACTCCGTGGAAACCAGTAGAAATGATTTATTTGGTGCAAGGTAGAAGTCGTGGTTTGAGGGGTTCGCTCTGACCCTTCGCAGTGTTCTGTTCTCGCGTTTCTTTTATCTCCGCCTGCGAGACTCACTGTGCAAAAGTGAGCTGGTGGGAGGTGACGGAGCTGTGCTGGTCACAACTGGCAAACCTGAGAGCACCCAGCTAATTAGCTGCATTTAGGCATCAAAATCAAATTGGGCTGATTTTTCTCAGCGACTGAGCGCTGTCGCTGGGGGGGGAGGGTGTGGATGGGGACGATGCTGCTCCCTGAGCGCCTGGGTGGGGGAGACTCTCTGTTTTCCTTCTCCTGCTGACACAGGGTTTGCCAGGTCCCATCCCCGCTGTCTCGGGGGGGTGTCAGGCTTTCTGGAACGGCCGATCCATGTGGGGCACCTGGGATTTGCCCTGGGAACCTTGAGCCCCCTCCAGCCTCTCATTGCGGGGAGGACGGCAGCGGGGAGCAGAGGCTGGGCCAGCAGCAGGGACTGGCACAAAAAGCTTCTCTTTATTTCTCCTCTCTAAAGAATTTCGTATGCGTATATAAAAAAAAAACCCAAACCCTAACCCTAAACTACAAAACGCTGCGGTAGAAGTGGGGGGACACCCCCCTCCTGCCTGCCTGCCCCAGGAGGCAGCACGGGCGGCGAGGGGGCTGGAGCGGGATGTGCAGTCGCTGGCGGAGGATGAAGGGGCTCGGGGGGGGGATGCCACTGCCCCAGCCCGTGCGTGGGGAGCTGAGAGCAGGGGACAAAGTGGGGTTTGGCAGCAGAGCGAGGCAGGGCAGGGCTCCAGGGTCGCCCGGGCATCCTCAGTCCTGCTCCATGGCAGAGGTATCGTCTGCAGGGCCGGGGAGCAGGAGGGGATGGGCAGTGCGAGGAAACGTGGGTGCTGCCGTCCCCGTGGGGTATCGAGACTCCCAAGAACGTGGGTGTTTCCCACCTTCTTGCCTGGGTCTGTTCGCTGGGGGTCGGTGAGCTTTCCTGCTTAGCTGGAACACATCAAAAAAACCCTCTGTTAAATAATGGCGGGGGGGGGGGGGGGGGAAGACAAAATACGCCCCCACTGCAGGGCTGGGGAGGGGCAGGGGCAGATTCCCAGGGCAGCCGGGGGGGAGACCGGCTGTGGCACAGCAGGGACAAGTCCTGTCTCCAGGGAAAAGTGAGGTCTGATCCTCAGAGCTCCTCATGGATCTTCTCCTGGTCCTCATCCGACTTCAGCTTCAGCTCCTCGGAGGTGATCTTCCCGTCCTGGTTGCGGTCCTGGTTCCTGAACATGTCAGCAATGACTTTCTCCGGGTCGGAGCTGGGCATGAGGCGGCCTTTCCCTTCTGCCACCTGGGTCTTGATGAAGGTGGAGAACTGCAGCGGGGAGAGGGGAGAGATGCCGCTTTGCTCCGCGCAGCTGGCACCAGGCATGGCAGGGAGCACCACGCCAGTGCCAAGGGTGGCAGCGGGGACAGGGCAGAGACATGAGCACGGGCTGCCATCGGTGTCCCTGCCCCGGCACAGCCCTGCCCACATCCAGCAGCGATGCTCTGGGCCGGGGTGCTTTTCCTGCACCGCTCTTCAGGCTCCCGAGTGCCCGTGGACAGCAGTGACCTTTGGGTGCTGCTCCCCAGGGGGTTTCCTCTCACCCCCGTTTCCTCCTGCACCCCATAAGCCCACAGTCCGGCGGCACTTGGGACCCTCACTCACCTCATCACTGGGGATCTCCCCGTCCTTGTTGAGGTCCATTTGCTCGTAGAGGTTCGCTGGTGGTTCCCCGTGCCAGATGAAGAGGTAGCCCTCAGGAACCCCCTCCTCCATGGAGATCAGCTCCACCTCGAAGCGCAGCACAGCGCTGCCGGGCACCCCGCGGGCTGCAAAGCAAGCCAAGGCTGCTGCACGGCAGGGAGCCCAGCAAAGCGTGGCCCCCGATGGGTGAAAGCCTCCCAGCCCCAGCCGGGGCGAGGGCTCGAAGGAGCCCAGCGGCGGTTCGGCCAGGCAGAACCCCCCGTTTGCATCGCCGGGCGGCCGCATGCCGCTCCCCTACCTCCGCTCTCCCCGTGGCCCAGGTGGGGGGGGATGATGAGCACCCGCCTCTCCCCCGCGCACATGTTGAGGAGACCACTGTTCAGGCCCTCGATCACCTTGTTGGTCCCCAGAGTCACCTCCTGGGGCTTCTCGTAGTCGTGGCTGCAGGGGGCACAGGGAAAGCGGCTAAGAAAGCCCCTCAGACCCAGTGGGTAGCCCCGCCGTGCCCCAAAATCCCATGCTTCCATCCTGCCGTACCCAAAATCCTGTGCCTTCTGTCCCACCATGTCCTGAAGTCCCACACCCTCCACTTGACCACCCCAAACCCTGCACCCTCCGTCCCGCTGTGCCCCCACACCCCGTGCCCTGCTGCACCATCCCTGCGGCCCCGCGGGTGATACTCCGGTGCTGCCCGTTGCAAAGAGCTGATGCTCCCAGTGCTGCTCCGGTGCCCGGGCACCCCCAGCCCTGCCCGGCTCAGCGCCTGCGGGGGTTTGGCCCTGTGAAGGAAAGGTGCACGAGCGAGCGACCGAGCACGCACGAGGAGAAGAGCTTGGTGCCATCCAGCAAGGAGCAGTTGTAGTGGTAGCGGACAAAGTCTCTGTCGCGGGTGGTGACGTTGCAGCCCTCGGGCCGGTACACGGTCTCGATCTCCACTGGGTCTGCAGGGTTGTGGAAGTCGATGATGTGGACGTCGAAGATGAGAACGGCTGAGCCAGGAATTTTGTTCCCTGGAGGAGGAGCAGAAGGAGAGGTGCTGTGAGCGCAGCTGGGAGTGCTGCGGGGCCGGTAAAGCCTTTCCCTGCTTTTTCCCATGCCCCTGTGGTGTGTCCCTCCCTCGGAGCTCTGGCTCTGCATATGTCGGCATCGGCCTTTCCCCTGCCCACAACACCCCCTCCCAACGCCCAGAGCCCTGGGGATGGTGGTGGCCCGTGAGATGAGGAGTTGGCCCCACCTGGCCAACGCTTTCCCCATGTCAGCCCCGCGGTGTGCCGGTGCGCAGGGCTGGAGGGGGGGATGCCGCAGCCTGGGGCTGCAGTGCGCAGGCACGCCGGAGCCCACGGGGCTGCCCTTTACCTGCTCCATTCTCCCCGTAGGCCAGGTGTGGGGGGACGACCACCCGCCGCCTCTCTCCCACGCAGACCCCTTGCAGGCCCTGGTCCATGCCGGGGATGATGTAGCCCTTCCCGATGTAGGTGTTGTAGGTGTTATTGCGGGAGTAGCTGCAGCGAGAGAAGCCCCCGGCACCGTTGTGCGGGAGAGTCTGACCCCATCAATCCCCCCCAGCCCCCGCACCCCAACCCGCGCCCCTTCTCCCAGCCTCTGCTCCCCCCGGAGCCAAACCTTGCTCCTGGAGATGCAGCAAACGGGTATTGTCTTTTTTAGCCTTTTTCATGCCTGTTACCACCCTCCCCTCCGCCTTCCTCCCCAGTTCTCCAGCCTCCCCTTGCAGCCGGCTGCTGAGCGCGGGGCAGGAGAGGACACGGGGGGATCTCCTCGCTCGGCCGCTTCCCTCCCTGCACCTGGAGTCGAAGAGCGTCCCGTCCATGAGCGTGCCGTTGTAGTGGTAGCGGACAAAGTCCCCGGTCACAGCCCTGCGTTTGCAGGACTCCGGCACCTCCAGGTGCTCCAGGAAGACTCCGTCCTTGGGGTTGTGGAAGTCCACCAGCAGCACGCTGAACACCAGCGAGGCCTGCGGTGGGATCACGGTCCCTGGGGAGAGGACACGGGTCAGCCCGGACACGGGTCCTGAGGCACTGCGGGCGGCTCTGCGCGGAGCCGGGAGGGAAGGGGCCGGGCACGACGGGGTGATGCTCAACTCACCGTAGCCCTTCTCCCCGTAGGCAAGGAACGGGGGGATGATGATGCTCCTCTTCTCCCCAGCACACATGCCCAGCAGCCCCTGGTCCATGCCCTTGATGAGCCAGCCGGTGCCCACGTAGGTGTCATAGGTGCTGTCCTTGCTGTAGCTGGTGGGGAGGAAGGGGGGGGGGGAGATGGCTCCAGGCCATGCCAGCCCCGCTAGCCCGGCTGGTTTGGGGGTCACGGGGCTGCACCAGCCCTGCCGGGGTGCGGGGAGGGAGAGCACAAGGGAGTCTGCCCTGACGGGGGTGCAGCGTGGGCCCCCGTGCCCCACCCCAGGCCAGTGTCTCCTGGTCCCTGCCACCCCCAGTGCCCCCAGCGCCGAGGCAGAGGGTGCACCCCAGTGCCTGTGCCCCGTACCTGGAGTCGAAGGGGGTGCCATCCAGCAGCGTGCCGTTGTAGTGGTACCGCACAAAGTCCGAGTTCTCCACTGTGCGGTTGCAGTGCTCTGGTTTGGAGAGGGTGGTGATCTGCAGCTTGTCGTCCTTGTTCCAGATGTCCAGCATGACGACGTCAAAGTACAACGTGGCATCCGGGGGGATCAGCCCCGCTAAAGGGGTGGCAGTGAGGACAGAGCACCTTAGGTGGGAGCAGTGCCGAGCCCAGGCAAGCCAAGGGCTCTGTCCCCTGAGCCCCCCCCGAGCCACGGCTGCTTGGGGCTGCTGGCCACATGTGCCAGCCCCCAGGAATGCAACAGAGCCTGGGGGGGGGAAGACCCCTCATTCCTGGGGGACCCCTGCTTAGGCACCCCGGTAATGGAGCCACCCTTCGCCAGCGCCTGCCAGCTGGGCACCGGAGCTCTGTCCCCACTGACGCTGGCCCGGGGGTTTGCTCCCTCCACCCCCCGCCGTGCCGCAGCCCCTTACCCACGCCGATGCTGCCGTAGCCCAGGTGAGGGGGCACGATGAGGTGACGCCGCTCGTTCACGCACATGCCCTGCAGCCCCCGGTCCATGCCGGTGATCAGCCGCCCGACGCCCACCACGCCGGCCACCGTGGCCCCTCGGTCGTAGCTGGGGCGAAGGGACAGACCCGTCGGCGAAGCACAGGCAAAGGGCATCCCCTAAAGCCGCTGGCACTGGGGTGCTCAATGCCAGTGCTGAGGGCTCGGGGCGAACCCAGAACCAAACCACGAACACCGAGGGATGGCGTGGGGCTCCCGGGTGCCTGCTGCCATGGGGGCAGAGTGGGGGGACGGGGCTGTCCCCTCCCCAAGGGTGCGGGGAACCCACTGCAGCCAGCAGGATCCTGCGCTCACCCCCGCAGCAAATAGACATCGATCCTGACAGGCTCAGTCCTGCGCTGCCCGGGGTGGAGCTGTGCCCTGCGGTACTGGTCAGTGCTCTGGCCTGACCCTGAACGCTCTGCGCCCTCGGACGCAGGGGAACACGGATCGGGCCCTCTGGCTGATTCTGTCAGTTGGGACCAAACCCATCAACACCCTCCCCAGATTTCACCCGGCGGTCTGGGCTGGCGGCCGGCAGCTCCTGGGCTTTCTGCTGCTTCCAAATCATTTTGCATATGGCACATTTGGAGCTTTACGCAGCGAGGAGGAAAGAAGACATCCCATTTTTAAACTGCAAATTTGTTTTTATTTTTATATCTTAAAATACTCCACGAAGCAACTGGGGCCATTTCAGATAAATTGAAATCCATTATCCCTTCTAATGTGCAGCTGATGCTTTCTCCTGGCAGCACGCTGCAGTCGCCAGGACAAGGAATTATTTTAGCAGCGAATGTCCCCGGGCTCCCACTGTGTCCGGGGTGCGCAGGAGCAGCAGCAGCACACGCCTCAGTTACTTTCTCCCCCATTCACGCTCACAAGAAAGATAAGACACATTTAACCAGAGCGAAATCCCTTTGCTTTCCAGGGCTCTGAAAAACTCCCATCTGGAAAGTTTTTGTTCCTGCGGGGGGCTGGGGCGGAACTCCAGCACAACCCAGCTTATTTCTGTTCTTCCACTGTGTCCCCGATTCTCCCCTGCTCATGGTGGTGCAAATCAGGGACTGCACCAACGTAAACACTGATTTACAGCCAGCGTGAGCAGGGCAGGATCGATGCATGGGCCGAGGAAAACCAAGACCAGTGAGAGCGAAGCCTCTTAGGTAATGAACGGTTTTCGCCACTGCCACGTTTCAAAGCGCTTTAAGCGTTTTCCCCGCCTGTGCAGCGCATGCAAGTACATGTCCGGAGAGCACAGTGTCTCAGCGAGGGCCAAATCCTGCCCATGCCCGAGACAGGCTTCCCTGTGGAGCCGAGGGCGTGCAGGGCTCTGCAGGCTCCCGGCCCGGGCAGGGGCTGCTGGAAACGTGGCGGGAAGGGGCTGCAGCCCGGGCGGGGGGCTGTGCTCGGGGACACACTCAGGGACATGCTTGGGGACACGCGTACAGGGCTGCCCATGCTCCCCGTCCTCCCCCAGCGCCCACCGCGGGCACCCGCCAAAAGCCCTCCTTGGGGTCAAAGCCGCGGGGCCCGGGGCTGGCCCGAGCAGGCAGCTGCCCGCTGCTGCCCTCGCTGCCCGCTGGCCCTGGGGACGCGGGGGGCGACAGGCGGGCTGGGGAGGGGGCATGCAGGGATCCCCCCGCAGCACATGGCCGGGGCCGCATGCAGGGGGCAGAGAGCCGAGGGCGATACCTGGAGTCAAACTTTTTGCCATCTTTAAAGGTCCCATTGTAGTGGTAGCGAATGAAGTCCCCCATCTGGACTTCCCGCAGGCAGATTTTGGGGATATAGTATCTGTCTATCACCACGTCTTCCAGGGGGCCGGGGTCGGCCAGCCCCGGGGCCCCCAGGACGCGGAGCAGGAGGAGGAGGAGGATGCCCGGGGCCATGGCGGCGGGAGCCTGCGGCGGGGCCGAGCGGCGGGACGGGCCGGGACGGGCCGGGACGGGACTGGCCGGGACGGGGCGGGACGGACGGGGCGGGAGGAGGCGGAGCGGCGGGGCCGGACCGGCCGCCCCTTCCCGGGGCCGCCCAGCGCCGAGCCCGGCCCCGCCGCCGCTGGAATGTGTGTACACGTGTCCCGTGTCCCGGGGGCCGCGCCGGCCCCGCTCCCACGCGAGTCGCCCCACGGCCCCGCCGGGGCAGTTCCCCGCCGGCGGCGGAGCGCGTACGGCCGCAGCAGCGCAGCTCCGCCTCGGGGGGCTGCTGCCCTTGGGCTCCGTTTGGGTTTTTTTCCTCTTTCTTTCTTTCTTTCTTTTTTTTTTTTCCCCTTCCCCCCCCCTCAGGCCGGGCGGCCCTCCCGCGCCGGGAAACGCCGCCCGCAGCCGTTGGAAGCGCGTCGGTGCGGGCGGAGGTCCCCTCCCGCCCCCCGGCGGGTCCCAGCGCCGCCCGCGCCCCACTGCCACAGCGGGGGCACCGCGCCGCGGCCCGGGGCGCTGCCCAGCGGACGGGCAGAGCCCACACGAGGAAGTAACTCCATAACATCTACTGCTCCTCCATCTGCTGCTGACAGATCTTTTGCTGCGTGGCGACGACTAACAACGTGAAACGACCCCTCTAACAGTCTTACACAAACAGGGGCAGCGCTAAATGCACACGTAGGTGTTGCCCACACATCCCCGCTCCCCAAAACCTGTCGGTAAGAGACAGGCGCCGTGGTAAGCGCCCTCGGCCAGTCCCATGTGGGAAATACGACAGCCCATAACCCCGAACTGAAGCCCGGTTTCTCCAAGGCACAGCGTGACTGGCGACAGCAAAAGCTTAAGGACCCTCTAGCCCGGCCCCGGGTGCTCTGCAGCTCTCCAGTGCACCACCAGTAGCTTGGGGGGACTAGGGGCTCTCCCCATGGCCCAGTGGGGTCAGGGCCTGACTCTGGGCCAAGTGAGTGTGTACTTAGGGGCGATGGCAGCCCGGCCCGCACGCTGTCAAGCTGCTCGTTTGCGGAGAGGTGCTGGACACTGCTGACGGCCTCTGCTGCACTGGAAGAAACCTCAGCAGCGTCCTGGCTGCTGCCCTGCACTGGGACATCCCTCAGCGCCACTGGCCAGCGGGCAACAAAGCGCTGGGCTTGGGCTGGGGCCAGTGTGGCCGTGCCGAGGCCTGGCCTGGGATCTGGCACGGCACAGGGTGTGTGGCCTCCGGCTTGGCACCAGCCAGCAGCGCAACCTGCTCTGGGCACAGCCGGGCTGGGGGGTCCGGCCCCGGGCAGCGCAGTGTGGCAGTGAGCGCAACCCGCGGTGCCATGGGGCTGCGGCACAGGGTGCACCCCAGCACCCAGTGCCCCCCGCTCTGCGGCGCGCAGCCCCCCGCGCATCCTCCGGAGCCGCAGCGTGGGGCGCACCCCGAGAGCGCGGGGCCTGGGGTGACTGCCCGCGGCGTGGGGCAGCGAGCCCGCCGCGGGGAGAGCGCAGCACTGCGCACCCCCCAACCAACCCCCCCCCCCCCGGGGGAGCGCACCGCGGAGCGCGCAGCACCGCGCCCCCGCTGCGCGCACCCCGCGGGCACTGCGCCAGCCGCGCAGAGACGCACTAAGACCCTGCGCGCACCGCCGCGCACCGCCCCTTCCCCGCCGCCCGCCCGCCCCCTGCGCGGAGCGCTGCGCGGCGCTGCGCGGGCAGTGCGCGGCGGCGGCGGGGATGGGCGGCGCGGCGCTGGCGCTGCTGCTGGCGGCGGCGGGGCTGTGCGCGGCGCAGTACGAGGAGTACAGCGTGCGCGGATTCCCCGCGGCCGCGCTGGAGCCGCTGCAGCGCGCCTACGCGCGGGCGCTGGAGCAGTACGCGGGGGCGCAGTGGGCGGAGAGCGCCCGGGCGCTGGAGGCCAGTCTGCGCCTCCACCGCCTGCTGCGGGACAGCGAGGCGCACTGCCACCGCCGCTGCGCCGCGCCCGCCGAGGGGGACCCCGCGGAGGAGCGCCCCGCGGGAGGGGCCCCCGCGGCGTGGGAGTGGGAGCGGGAGATGCAGCTCTTCGGGCGGCTGCTGCGCCGCGCCGGCTGCCTGCGCGCCTGCAAGCGCGACCTGCCCGTCTTCCAGCTGCGCTACCCCCCCGCGCAGACGCTGCGCGACTTCCAGCGCCGCCTGCCCTACCAGTACCTGCACTACGCGCTCTTCAAGGTGAGGCGGGCAACGCGCAAATGCCGCGCAACGTGGCTCGGGGGCGGGGGACGGGAGCGGGGGGCACCCTGTGCCTCCGTCCTGCACCGCTCTGGGCTGCGCCTCCTCTCCTACCATCCATCCCGCACCTCTCCATCCTGCTCCCCCCATCGGGCACACCCCTGTCCTGTGCCCCTCATCCTATACTTCCTCTTTGGCACCCCCATCCTGCACCCCCATCCTGTGCCCCCACCCTGCACCACCTGCACCCCCTCAACGCTGCTTCTCTCTATCCTGCACCCCGCTGTCATGGGCTTTCCTGTCCTGCGCCCTCCATCCATCTGGCATCCCCCCCGCCCCCCGGCTCCTCCATCCTGCCCCTGCACCATGGCACGTCAGCATCATCTGGGATGCATCAGGCAGGACGTGAGGAGTGCACCCGGGACTGGGGGGTCATTGTGGTTGTGTCCCCCCACACCACCTTGTGTTGCCCCCTGGCGCGGCAGCGTGTTGCCTGGGGAGGGGGAGGCAGGGGCTGCCCCAGCTGAGGGGCCTGCGCTGGCGGGTCCAGTGCCACCGTGATTGCTGTGGGACACGTGTCTGGCTGCTCCACCAGGGACAATCGCTTGCTGGGGCTCACGGTGCAGACGTGGAGGGAGGTTTCATAAGAGATCGCCCCGGGGTGACCCTCCTTTGGCCAGAGCTGCTCTGGCAGGGGACGCTCCCCTCCCCAGGCATCCGTGCTGGTGTGGGTCCCGAGCGTTGCTGCTGGCCGGCCGCCCGTGCGGATGCTGCTGTAGTGCTTAGCGCTGCTGCCCCGCTCACCTGGCAGCGGCAAGGAACAGCCTGGCCTCCATCCTTAATGCCTTTTCCTCTTGCGTGCTCTGGCCAAAACCCATTCCATGGGCAGTTCGTTCAACCCCCCCCAATCTCGCTCCCCTGAAGCTGCAACCTGAGAGCCCATAAAGCAGCAGGGAGTGAGTGCCCGAGGAGAGCAGATGTGTGGGTCAAACCTGTGCCACACAGCTGGACATGGGGGTCCACGAGAGGCTGAGCCGCCTCCACTCCCACCATGGGCACAGAGGCAGAGGTTTGTGCAGCTCAGCACATGCGACCACCGTGCGTCATCTGGATTTAGCTGTGTTGTCCATGGTCCCAGATCCTGTCTTTCCATCGCTGCCAGTGGATGATTGGGCTCAGGGCTGTTGCTGTGGGTGCTGGGCTCTCCCCCCCTGAGGACCAGCCTACTGCCCTGCAGCTCCCAGGGCCGGCTGGGCGCTGAGCCCCCAGCAGCCGCAGCGTCGGCTCCAGCAGCCTGCTGCACCGCCTCCTTCTCCCTCCCCAGTCAAATAAGATCGAGAAAGCTGTGTCCGCTGCCCACACCTTCCTGCAGAAGAACCCCAAGCACGAGATGACCTTGAAGTACCTGAACTATTACAAGACGATGCTGGATGTGGATGAATACCTGGTCGACCTGGAGGCTCAGCCCTACGAGGTGAGGAGGGGATGGGGCTGGGGTGGGAGAGGGGCTCCCCGGGGCTCAGTGTGCGCCTGGTCCTGCTGAACCCCAAGGGACGCAGCTCTCCCTCGCTGAGCCCTGGTCACCCGCCTCCTGCCCCCAAAAAGGCATCTCTGTGGGGCCCGTGCTGGGGACGGAGCCGCCTCGGGGGGAGCACGGCAGGTCGGTGCTGCTGGTGGGCAGAGCGGGCTGCGGCACCCAGCAGGGAGGTGAGCGGCACCCGCTTGGTCCCTGGCAGCCGATATTCGTGCGGTCGGTGAAGCTGTACAACAACGGGGATTTCCGGAGCAGCGCGGCCGACATGGAGCAGGCGCTGGCCGAGTACTACAAGGCGTACGAGGACTGCCTGGCCGGCTGCGAGGGCGCCTACGAGCTGCAGGAGTTCAAGGATTTCTACCCCGCCATCGCAGGTGACCGGGCGGGGGGCCGGGGGCCAGCAGGCTCGCGGTGGGGTGCCGGGGGCACAGTGCCTGACGCCTCTCCCCAGACCACTTCGTGAGCGTGCTGCAGTGCAAGGTGGACTGCGAGACCGAGCTCACCCCCAACGTGGGTGGCTACTTCGTGGACAAGTTTGTGGCTACCATGTACCACTACCTGCAGTTCGCCTACTACAAGCGTGAGTGCCGGCGGGAGCAGGGGACTGTGCCTCCGGGGTGCTGCTGGCCCCTGGGCAGCCTGTCACCCCCCGCGTCACCCCGTGCTGCCGCCCGCAGTGAACGACGTGCGGGACGCGGTGCGGAGCGTCTCCAGCTACATGCTCTTTGACCCGGGCGACGCTGTGATGCAGCAGAACCTGGTCTACTACCGCTTCCACCGCGAGCGCTGGCGCCTGCAGGACGAGGACTTCGAGCCCCGGCCGGTGAGGACCCCTCCAGCCCCCCCAGTCCCATGGCTCCACTGGTGGTGGAGGGGCTGACGTGGCCCCCGCTCCCTCCCCATGCCCAGGAAGCCGTGCGCTACCACAACCGGACGGCCACCCAGAAGAAGATGCTGGAGTTCGCCAGGCAGTACCTGCAGGCGGACGATGAGGTAAACGGTGGCCCTGGTGTGGGTGCAGCCGGGTGCTTTTAGGGGTGCCGGGTGGTGCGGGTGGGTGCTGTGGGTAATTTGGGACAGGGCCCTTCCTCGGGCAGGGGGGGACAACCCCCAAACCAGCCCTGGAGAAGAGGCTGCAGACGGGGCCGCTGAGCCCCACAGCCTCCTCCTGCCCATCCCGTGCCGCAGATGGAGGTGGACGGCGGTGAGGGGCCGGAGGCACAGGATCTGCCCTCCGACGGCGAGTTTGAGGGCGAAGGCGACTACGAGGAGGGATTCTTCGCAGAGTGGTGGCAGGAGCCCAAGACCAAGGGGGACAAAGCCGACCAAGGTTCCTGACACCGGGGCTGGGGGCTGTGCCATGGGGCGGGGGGTGGCTGCTGCCCGTGCCCTGGTGCCACCAAGCCCTCCTTGTTTGCAGAGACCCTGCGATGAGCCAGGCGAAGGGGCGCCTGGCCACGACCGAGCTGGAAGGCGGTGGCCTTGCGATGCCATCCTGGGGACACCGGGCTTCCGACTCCTGCTAGCCACCGTGCAGAAACTTGGGCTCATGGGGAAGGGCTGATCCTGCCCGGTGCCCTGCGGCAGCGCTGCCTTTGCCATCTGGACATCTCCTGCCCTGAGCACAGCCTGAATCCTGTTGGCGCAGCGCCAGCACCGCCGAACCTCCCTCCCTGCCCAGGAGCTCCCCCCGGGCCACCCCTGTCCCCGATGTCCCCAGGAGCCCTGGCCAGCGGCAGTGCCCTGCAGCACTGGGATTTGCTGTGTCCCTCAGCTCTTCCCCAGCACCTGGGGATACTGCGCCAGGATCGACCCCTGTGTTGTCTCGAGGGATTCGGGGGGCTGCCCCTGCTCTGGGAGCAATGCATGATGCTGCTGGAGCCGGGCATGCGTACCGGTCCTGCCACTGCTCGGGGCTCCCCAGGGCTCCTGCCCCGGTTCCCCCAGCATCCCAGCCCACCTGCCAGCCCCCAGGGCCCCGGGGTCCCTTTGGAGCCCACGGCCTGGTGCTACAGCGGGGCTCCCGGTGTGCCGGTGTCCCCATGCTGCCGCGTGGCTGCAGCCTGGTGAGGCTGCGTCGTCACTCATGCCCTGCGTGTGCCTTGAATTTTCGCCACACCAGCCCTCCGTAGCCTTAAGCTCCGTTAATTTAATACTTCCCGACTGGCACAGTTGCTTTTTTTTATTGTATTTACTGGTGCTGAACTTTTAATAAAATCCGGACGGGTCTTTTCCCGGCTGCCTCTGCCTCGGGGCTCCCTGGGGCTGGGGTGCGCTGCCGCTGCGGGAGCTGGGGGCTCGGGGTGCGGGAGGGGCTGCCGTGGGAGGGGGAGGGATGGGTTGGGGGGCTGGATGCCCCCCCACAGTGGGGGAGACTCCACAGGGAGCTGCAGGGAGGCTTGTGGGGCTTGGGAACCATGGGGACCATGAGAGCAGCCAGGCTCTTGTGGGGCTGGGGTGTCCCTGAGGGGACCACGACCACACTGGGACACTTATGGGGATGTGTGACCCCCCCATTGTGCAGGGGGGGCTGCCAGGTGGCCTGGGGGGGGTGGGGGGCAGCGTGTCTCACCCCGATACAGGTGTTTGGGGTGTGATGTGCATCACCTGCTGGTTGTTTGTGGGGGGTGCGTCACCCTGATGCTGCTCCTTGGGGGGTGCATCGTCCTGCTGCTGGTCCGGAGGGCGCAGCCTGTGTCCCCCGATGCTGGTCCAGGGCGGTGGTGTGGGACGAGCCCCCTCTTGCTGGCGTTGGGGCATTTTGGAGGCTGCCATCGCTGCCGACGAGCCTGCCCTGGGCACGGGGCGTCGGGCGGCGTGCGGCCTCATCACTCCTCCCTGCCGCGCTGCCGCATTCCCGCTCCCCATCGAAGTTGGCTGCGAGGACTGAAACCGAGAGGCTGAATCACCGCGTTCACCCCGGGGGAGGGAAGGGAAGGAGGGGAAGGAAGGGGGCGGCGGGGAGGCCGCCAGCACCCCACCCTGCCCTGCCCCGGAGCTCCCCTTCACCAGGGCTTTCCCAGCTCTGCCCTCCCGGCGTGGGGCTGCGCACTGGGGCGGGGGACGGGGCTGAGCCCCCAGGCCCATGGGCAGGGCTCGGGGCTCGGGGCTCGGGGCTCAGGGCTCAGGGCTCGGCTGAGTGGAGGCAGCGCCGGCAGCGGGAGGCGCCCGTTGTGCCCCTGCGCAGGGCTGGGCTGTCCTGTCCCCCGGGAGGAGCGGGGTTTGTCACCGATGGGTCACGGCCACCCTCGGGAGGGGAGGACAGCCCGGCGGGGCGCGGCCGGCGGCACTCGCGCCCGGATCCGCGGGAAGCGCTCAGCCCAGCACGCTGGCGTCGCGGCCCGGGGGGCAAAGGCTTGTTTATCTTCCCAACAAGCCGGGCGAGGGTGGCACAGGGCCTCCGCCCCGCTCTGACGCGCACCCGGGCATGGCGTCCCCTCGCCAGCACCAAACCCACGTTGGGGCACACGGCTCCTTGCTCCCTCTCCTCTGCCAGCATTGGGCCGGGGTCCCCGGGGTCCCCTCCCTGCTCCCACCGCAGCTGCCGGCTGGGTCCAGCGCTCCTGCAGCACCGAGGACGAGCAGCAGCTCTGCGAGTGGTGGTGTGACCCCAACAGGGGCTGCGAGCACGGCCACCGTCCCCCCTGGCGTGCAGGGCCAGCAGAGCCGGGCTGCGGGGCAGTGCCGGGGTGCAGAGGTGGGATGAAGGAGCTTGAGCCGGGGACATGGAGGTGGCATGCGCGGGGGTGAGCCTGCAGGACTCTGTGGGTTAACTCCATGAAGACAGCACCGCGCTTCCCTGACTCCCATGACCTTGACCAAGAAGGAACATAAATGAGGTTTTTGGCTGTCATCTCAGCTGTGCTGTGCCCTGCCGAGCCCTGCCGTGCCATGCCATACTGTGCCATGTGCCCCTTTCCTCCTCGTGCTGGGAGGGCGCTCTCTGTGCTTTGGATCCCCCGCCCTGCGCACAGCGACGAAATCCCAGTTCCTTGCAGGGGCGTTTGACGCGCTGTCTCTCGCCTCCCTCCCGAGCTGTGATTTCCCGACTGAGCGGCAGCAGCCAGACGTGGCAGAGAACTGCGCAGGGGCCGATGGCAGTGGGTGTGGGATGCATCCCCTCAGCCCTATCCCCAAATCCAGGGAACAGGAGGCCCGGGGATCCCCACCATGGGCTGGGACGTGCCTGGGCCTTCCTTGGTGACTCGGGCGCTGGGTGACGGATGCTTCACCGTAGCGGGTGAGCTGGGCCGCAGCGGCAGCACCCGGCTGGACCAGTCTGGCCAGGGGTGAGGCCGGCTGCCGGCAGCCGCCCCAGCCCTTCCCTGCTCCTCTTGCTGCCACTGCCGGGCTGCTGCCTCAGTTTCCCCACCCAGGCGGTGCGGAGCCCCTTCCCGGGGCCGGGTGATGCTCCAGGGCCGCACCGAAGCAGCGACTGATGCAAACACCGTGGATGATGCGGGGGGGCCCACGCAGCGCCCACGGCGCGGCTGTACGGGGGCTCTACCCGCGGCCCGGGCCGGCCGGGGCGGGGGGGACCACCGGGGAGCGGCAGGGCGGGGCGGGGGGGGCAGCCCCGAACCCCCCACCCACGGCCCCGCGCTCCGCTCCCCTCCGGCCCCTCCTGCCCGAGGGCTGCCCGCAGCGCGGCGCCGCAGCCCCCGCGGGACCGTCGTGTCTGCAGCCCACGGGCGGCGCCGGCGGGGTGTGGGGAGGGGGACGCGCAGGGGCGAGGCCGAGGGGGTGGGGGGCGGCACCCCACGCCTGCCCTGGGGGGGGAACTCTGCCCCCCCCCCCCCCCGGCGTGGGAGGGGTCCCCGCACCCCACGCACCCGCGGGGTCGCAGCGGCCCCACAGCCCTCGGGGGTCCCGCACCCCCCGCGCCCCCGGGGCTGACCCCGCCCTGCCCAGGTACGTCCCGGCCCCGCCCCCTGCCAGGAGGAGGGTCTCTGGCTCCGCCCCGGCCCCGCCCCGGCCCCACCTCGCCCCGCCCAGTGACGTCACCCAGGTGGTCCCCCTCGCGGCCGCGCCCCGCCCACCCCACCCCGCTGTCCAATCGCCTGCCGGCAAAGGGCGGGGCGGCCGCGCTCCCGCCAATGGAGAGCGGATAAACACGTCCGGCGGGGGCGGTGCCCGGCGCGCCGCGCGGCTGACGGACGTGCCGGCGGCCCAATAGCGATCCGGCGGCGCGGGGACGGGGCGGGGCGCGTGGCGGGGGCGTGGCGGGGCAGGGCGGGGCGGAGGCGGGGCGGCGCGCGGGGCGCTGCTCGCCTTTTGTTCGGGCAGGAGCGGGGCGGCCGCCAGTCTCCGCGCAGGGGGAGCCGCGGCAGGTGAGCGGCGGCGGGCCGGGCCGGGCCGCCGCCCCCCGGGGGGGGGGATCGGGCTGCGCCGGGCGTGGGGGGCTGCAGCGGGGCCGGGCGTCCCGGGCTGGGGGTGCGCCGGGTCTGGGCGGGCTCCGCCGTACGGGGCTGGGGAGCGGCCGCGCTCGGGGCTGGGAGGAACCGGGGGGCCGGGCCGGGCAGCGCCGGTGGCCCCGGCCGGGTCCCGCCGCCGCGGGCGGGGCTCCCCGCAGGCGGCAGGGCGGGCGCGGAGCCGTGTGCTGCCCGGGAGCGCCTCTCGTCCCGCGGCTGTGGGCGGCCGAGCGCAGACCGCGCCGATCCGGTCGGGCGGGTCCCCGCGGGCCGCCGGGCTGTCCCGGCCCCCGCTCCCCACCCGCTGCTGCGGGAGCCAGTTTGCAAGTTGCGAGCCCGCGGCCCGGTGCCAGGCGGCGGCGGCGGAGGCTTCGTCCCGGTCCCCGTCCCCGCCCGGGCGCGCTCGGCGCGGCGGCTCCGCGGGCGAGGCGGTGGCGGGGCGGCGGGCGAGGCCTTGGCACGCTGCTCGCCCAGGTGGCCGTGGGGCTCTGACGTAACCCGTGGCTGCCGAGTGCCGCGGCCGGCCAGCCCTGAGCCGCACCTGGTGGCCGCACGCTGCCGTCGGGGCCCCTCGGCGCTGCCTCCAGCCGCCGTTGCCGAGGGCTTTCCCGGGCTGGGGGGGGTCCGGGGCGGGCTCGGGGGGCGCGGGGGGGCTGGTGTGCCCCCGGCGGCCCCGCCGTGGGCTGGAGGAGCGTTGGGCACCGCTCCGCTCGGTGGGGGGCTCCCGGCTGACAGCGGGTGTCCACACTGGGAAACACGGGGGAGCGAAACTCGGCTGGCTTCTTGTCTGGTGTTTGGAGAGGAGAGAGCACTCTAATTGTGTTAGCTGAGTGATTAGCTTAATTAATCAGGTTTACAGCACAGATGAAAGGATAATGCTGAAAGGTTGCTGGGAGTTGCCCGGAGAAGGAAAACGTAGGCTGTCGTATGAACAACTTGGAGAGGTATTTGTGCTGCGAGAGGAACGTGAACGCTGGCCAGGATGGCGTGGCCGCTTGCCGGGGGCTGTCCCAGGTGACCCACACCACTGTTGTGCCCACGCGGGTGTGATGGCAGCAGCCGACACCCGCTCTCACCAGGCAGCGGCGTCCCTGCGCCCTGGCTTCCCTGTGATGCCGTCGGGGTGCCTGGGCGAGCCCTGTGTCTGGGGTGATGTTCCCTGTTGGCTTCCCTGTGCCGGAAGGGTGGAGGGGGCCAGGGACACCCCGTGACCCAGCTGGATCTGGCCCCTGCAGTCACTACACCTCCTGCTCCAGCCCATGTCATTCTGGTTTTGGCGCTGGTGCCACTTGCCAGCCCCGGCACTGTTGTGTCTCTCTGCCATGGGGCTGGCGGGGAGCCGGGGGTGAAGCGTCTCAGTGCCAACTGCCGCGGGGCTGAGGCTGGAGGGGTGCCGGGGGCGTTCGCTCAGGGCTGTCATCCACATCCCGGGTGGGCACAGTGCCCGCGGGGTCTGCTCCTGGCCCCACTCTTGGGGGGGAGCGGGTGTCTGGCCCAGCCATGCTGTCTGGTAACGGGGCTGGGAAGATTTTAAGGTCTGTTTCTGTGTCTGTGTCAAGTGTTTTATCAGGAGTCAGCTGGAAGGGCGCAGGGTACCCAGGGAAACAGTCTTTGCCCGTCTGAAGCCTGTAATCGCTCATCCCTTTGGAGGGTTTCCATAAAGTGTCATGAAAAACCCATTTTACTGCTAATTTGGCCTAAAGAAGTTGGCCACCAGGACAGGGCTGCCCAGAGCTGCTGGCATCAGTGGCCGAGGGGTGTTTCCCCTCCAGGGCCGGCTCCTGCGCGGGTGCTGGGGCAGAGGTGGGTCCCCGATGCTCAGATGGTGTGTGGGGCGTGGGGGGAAGGTGGGGCGGCCGCGCAGGGCCCTCGCTTCCAGACAATGGTGTTTACGGTCTATTGTCTGGGCGATGTGGCACGTCCTCGCCGGCACCAGGAAGCGTGCGCGTCCCTGGCGGGGCTGAGCCGGGCTGCCGGGGGGGTCTGTCGGGACTGGGTGTGCGAGCGAGCCGCGACCACCTCAGCAGCGCGGACGGGACGGCTCATGGCTCGGCTGCAGCCAGGGCCCTCGGAGAATTTCCCCTCTGGTCCCAGTGCTGTATTTCAGTGTAATGTTCAGTGCTGTCCTAATCCCATTAACTCTCCCCTTTGTTTCCCCCACCTGAAATCCTTAATCGGCTCGAGCTGCTAGGGCAGGCGACTGCGGGGCAGCTGTGTGGCGCTTTCAGCCGGGGCTGTTCCTGTGACGATGGCGTCCCTTCAGGGCTGTGGTTTGGTGTGGGAGCACTTGATGGGATTTGGCTTTTTATCGCACTTCCAGATCTCCGGGGTTGAAGACGCGCTTCTGCCGGGCGCGCTGCCGCTCGCAGATGGCGGAGCCCCCGGGAGCGGCGCTGCCCTTGGCCCCCGCTTTGCAAACTGGGGAAGCGGAGGCTCTCTGCAGAGAACTTGCAAGACTTTAATTGCAGCATCTGTACTGAGGCTTGCGCTAGTCTTGAAGGTTTAAATTAGACTGGCTTCTAATTAGCACAAGTTAAAAAGAAATTTAATTTCTATTAAAACAGTGCGAGTCTACCCTGGACTTCAGCTTCTACCTTGATTTCAGCGGGTGCTTTCCCACCTGGACAGGCCCCACCACAGGCTGCGCCGGGCACCCGCTGTCACCCAGAGCCAGCGCTTGGGTGGTGGCTCTCAGCCCCGTGAGACCGTGGGGTGTCCCAGGTTGGTCTGTGCGGGTGGAAGCGGCAGGGACGGCAGCTTGGGAGGTCACCAGGGCTGCAGCGGTGCCTTGAATCCACGCGTTGAATCGCTGCAGCGCTCTCTGCTTCAGGAGGGCTGTTTTACCCTGTGCTTCCCCGCAGACATTGTCCGGTGGGGGACAGCGAGGGTATGAAGGCACAGGTACTCCCACTGCAAAGAAGTCTTAAAACTTGACCTGAGCAGCTAAAAACCATGTCTGTGCTTAAACCAGGTTGGCTTCGGAGCCACACAGGTGCCTCGATGGGCAGAGCTCCTCTCCCCTCCCACCTCTGGCGCGGGAATGCTGCACGGCTCGTCAATGGCTGCGGGGGGAGATGAAGATGTTTCTAATTAGGCAGAGGTTTGAAATACCCTTCTAAATATGCCAGTCCTGATGGGTTTTGTTGCGGCTGCTGACAGGCCCGGAGGCATTTCGACACACCGTGGTCGCTCGGCTCCGAAATCGCTTTGCAGGCGGGGCAGGAGCCTCGTGCTGCGGGTGCCGGGGCTCGCCGGGCAGCCCTGCGACGTCTGCGCTCCTTCCGAGACCCCGAGCGGGAGCCGGAGCTGGCAGCTGGGTGGAGGCGGAACGCCCGGTGTTTTCCAGCTATCCCACGCCTGGGTGATCAAACCCGCGGGAGGCGGTGAAGGCGAGTGAGCAGCAGTGCCCTCCCGGGGGGAACCCGCTCCGGGGCGGGGGGGATGCTCGGACCCCACGGTGTGGGGTACGCCGCGGTCCTGCATGGCTCCTGGGGGTGGATGGACGGATAAAGTGTGTGTGCTTCGCTGGTGGGGGAGAGACCTTTGGCTGCTGTAAGGAGCCCTGCCGTAATCGCTGTGACGCGCAGGCAGAGCCCTGGTGACAAATCATTAACTTGCTCCGACAGGCCGGGTGCTGACGGGTGTTGGTGATAATTTCTTGTGAAGCGTCTGAACTTTACAGATGTAATGCAATTGGATGGAGAAATTAAGCCGGGGCTCAGCAGCTCTGCGTCCCTCCCTGCTGCATCAGGGCCAGGTGGCAAAATCCCGCGTTTCTGGACACCGTGACTGGAGCTGGGAACAGCCTGCAAGCTCAAAGCCTAAATTTAAATCCCGCAATTATGTTCTTAAAGGACAACTTGTTCTTTGTACTCTTTAAAACAAAATAATGATTATTTTTTTTTTCTTATCCAGATGGAGTTATTGTGATTAATTGCACCATGCCAGTTCTCCTTTCCATGGACGAGTGGCGAGTTCCCATCTTTCCCAGCAGTGTTTCTAATGAGATCAGCAAACTTTAATTGAGGAGGGGATGTGCCCGCATGGGTCCTCCCGATCCCGGTGTCTCCGTGGATGGCGGTTTGTGTGGCAGCAGGCAGGGATGTGGGGAGGGGAGATGTGCTGCCAGAGACCCCACGATGGGACTTTGGCATGTGAATGTCCCTGGGGTCCTGCTGGCGTCCTGCCGTGGGGTTTGCCCCATGCGGGCAGAGCCGGCCGGGCATGGCGCAAGAGCTGTGAGAGGGGACCTGATCCCAAATCAAAGCTGCTGGATGGGTGCCGGTGCCCAGCAGTGCCATGCACACAGGGCAGGGAGATAACGCCGAGCGAGCCGGGGCTGCGGCAGGGCACGGTGTGGGCAGCGGGGCTCCCCGGGGGACCTGAGCCGTGGTGCAGTAGACGGTGTTTTGGCACAGCTCTTGCACGAGCCCCCGGTGCCTGGCGGTTCCTGGGCTGCGGTGCCCCGTGCGAGGCCTCGGCTGCCGCGCAGAGTGCTGCGGGTGTCGTGCCCGGCATCGCGCGTGCTCTCGGAACAGGAGAGCACTTGATGGATAATACCTTGTCATTTTGTGATGTGAAGTGCCAAAATATTACAGCCCAGACTTGGCGTGTGCTGGAGCTGTCAGTAGCTGTTAATTCAGGCGAAGGCAGGGCTTGGGGAACGTGCTCTGCTTTGGAGAGCATCAGCTGAGCAGAGCGGGTCGTGGCGGAGACGCCGCGCTGCCGGGGCCGGCTCTGCTGCCGGGAGCCTGGTCTCGCCACGCTCGGGGGATGCAGCACCCCCTGAACAGCAGGAGCACGGGCTTTGCACGGGGCTTTCGGCCACTCAAACTTAACTTTGTCGGGAGCAGCTGAAAGATAAACAGGGTTTTGGAGCCGCCTCTGGTGAGCGAGCCCAGGTCTGAAGAGTGGCTCTTGCACCCGTTGCTGCCCTCCCCGAGTGACCTGCGGTTGTCGGAGCTGGTGGGGTGGCCAGGAGCGCACCGGATGTGCGAGCGCTGACAAACAAAGGCCATCGGATCCTTTGTGTGCAGGGCCGGGGCGGCCTCGTGCCATTAGAGCCCGCTTGCTAACGAGAAGCCTGTTGCCAGTCTCCTCATTAAACTTCAAGCTGCTCTCGTTCCCCTTTGAATTCTTCCACTCATTTTCGCTGTAAAGCCCCATTGAAAGGGCTCGTGGTAGCCGGGACCTGACTCTAACGCTTCCCATTGATGCTGGTGAGGTCTTGAAAAGCTCCTTTCTCTGCCTCCTCCTGCTGCGTGTTCCTGCGAGAGATCCTCTTCAAAACCATTGAAGCTTTTGTACAGCGCTGGGTCTGTGGCAGCGTCTGCGGGAGCTTCGTTAGCTGCTGCCCCGGCTTCGTTAGCTGTCAGTGCCATGGTGTCACTTCTGGGTGCCTCTGGGCAGGGCCGTGCGGGTGTGGGGACCTCGGAGCCCTGGGTGCCTCTGCCCCTCGGAGGGCTCCGTCTGTCGAGGCTGCTCTCCCCCAACCTCTCCGAGCAGCGGCCACTAATCGCGGGCCGCTCCAGGCGGATGGGGAGGACTGAAGATGGCTTGCGTGTGGCCTGAGTGCTTCTAAAATAAGAGTCTTTTCTTGCATTGCGTTTGTTGAATTGCCTTAACCGCCTCTTTCCGTCTGGTAAAAGCCTGAGTGACTGTAATTGCAGCGGCTCGCACGCTCCCCGCGGCCGAGCTCACCCCCGCGCGCCATGCGGCGCCGGAGCGGGGGCACCTCCAGCCCTGCCGCGCTGGGCTCCCCGCGGGGATGGGGCTCTGGGAGGGCTCCGGCAGCCCCTCGCGGTGTCCCACGCTGCCCGGGCCGCCTCTCGCACCCGCCAGCCCCCAGGTCCTGCTGCCCCATCCTGTGCAGCCCCTGGTGGGGGGGTGGGAGTGCTTTGAGCCCCCTGCCCGCTCACCGAGGGGTGACCCCCTTTTGGGAGTCTCAGCTTCTCACCCCAGAGACTGTTTCCCGCCCCCGAGAAGTCCCGGAGCAATGAGTATCTTTGCATGGAGCAGCGTTCATGGTTTCCCGGCTGCTGTTTTGGGCAGCTCAGCCGGGCATCAGCGGGAGCACCGGGCTCTGCCGGCCGGGTCCCCCCGGTGCGAGGCCGAAGGCTTCTCCCGGCAGCCGGAGGGAAGGGCTGGTCAGGCCCAGGGCTGCGTGTTTGCTGGAGACTTCCTCCGCAGACAGTGTCTCGGGGGGTGCGATGCCGCCTGGACACTGATCAAATGGCTCTGGGGGCGGATGAGCCGCTGGCCGGTGCCTTACAGCTGCGGGAGCTTCCTCTGCCTTCCCCGGCGCTCCTGGCCGCGGGAAGCGGTGGGAGAGGGATTAACCTTCTCCTGGCTCTCCCCTGTGCTGGGGGTGGCGGAAGCCCCTGCCAGCCCCACCTCCCGGGGATGTAACCCCCCCTGCGGCTCGGCCTGTTCCCCATGGTGGTGCTGGGGACAGGCTGGAGGTGCTCCCCCAAACCTGCTCTCCTCTTGGTGGGGTCCCCCACATCTGCCTCGCTGTTTCCCAGGGGGGTCTCTGGCTGTTCCCGGGAGTGAGCCCTGTTTCCCGGGGGTCCTGGCTCTGTGCGGGCAGTGGGGCTCAGCCGGGGCTTGGTGGTACTGTTCCGCCCTTGCAGTGCTCCGCTTCCCACTCGGGTTAATAACAGCCCCGTGGGAGGGCGATAAGGGTCAGGCTCAGCAGCAGTCGTCCTACCGACGGGTCTGGTCATGGAGGGGGCTGGAGCCCACCCAAGCCTCCCCCACACTCATGGCTGACCCCGCCAGGGCAGGGATTTTCACATCTGCCCCACGTACCCTCTGCTTCTCCCTCCTGCGTGAACGCCTGCCCTCCCCTTTGCCATTGGCGGGGGTCCTGCCCCACTGCAGCCACCCGCCATGAAAAGCATCACCGGTGAATGGCTCCTGCTGAAGGTGAACCCCGCTGGAACCAGCAGCCCCCGCCTGGGAGACCCCCCGTTTGCCTCCAGTCCCGCTGAGGAGGAGGGAGGACATCCGAGGTCGGAGCCCGGCTGTGGAGGACGGGGGAGAAGGTTGTGTCAGGCGTCCGGCCCTCGCTGAGTGACGAGCAGAGGACACTTGACACAGGGTCCAGAAAATGTCACTGCTCCCTGCTGGAGCGGCTGACATTTGCTCCACTGGCCCCGTCACCTCGGGTGCCGCCGGCCTCGCTGGCTGCCCGCGGCGGTGAGCAAACCCTCCGGGGGCTGCTGGTGGGGTGATGCTGCAGGGGAAGGATGGGTGCTGCATTTAATGAGCCTGTGGTCCCTTCTGGGGAGGGAGAGTCCCCCGAGCTGTGTGACACCCGTCCCCGCTGCCCCCTCTCCCCGCTGCCCCAGGGCGCTGTGCTTGGTCAGTCCGGCACAGCGCTCGTTAGTTTGGACCCGCTCTCCTGCTTGAGCGGCTCTGGGGCCCATCACCTCCGCTTGTGTCTGGGTCTGAGGAGCTTTGCTGGCGCTCGGTGTCCCTGGGGTGCCGGCGGCGCAGACGGAGGGGGCGGCAGGGGGTGGCTCATGCATAATGCAGGGCTGCGTACGAAGCCAGCGGCTGAGCTGAACTCGGGGAGGTTTGAAAAATTAAGTGCCTGTCAAACGCCTGTGAATTGCAGCGCGGCCGTTACCCGTCCGCCGACGGTGCACCCTTCCTGCCAGCTCCAGCCCGCGGGTCCCTGCCCTGCCCGGGGGGGTCGGGTCCTTACACCCCCCGGGCTGGTGCAGGGAGCTCTCCTGCCCTCGGCTGTGCTCTCCCCTTGTCCGTCCCTGTCCGGGTGCCGTCTGTCCCTCCGGCCGCAGCCCCGCTGCTCCTGGCTGGGTGGTGGGATGGCTCACGCCAGCGCCTGCCCCAGCAGTGCCGGCAGAGCGCTGTCCTGCCCGCCGTGCTTCCTCAGGCATGGTTTGTCCTTGCTTTTCTCAGGCTTTCCAGCACAATTTGGAGCCTCTGCCACCATGGCCAGCGTGACCCAGCTGGCAGGGCTTGTTTGCCCAAACACTGATGCTGCAGCTCCTGCACACACACATGGGGGTGTGTGGCACTGTGGCACGCCCGGCTCGGCACAGGGGCTCTCCCGGCCGAACCCCGCTCTGGAGCGGGGTGAGGAGTGGAACCGGGCTCGCCCCTCGCCCCCGGTGCCATGCGTCACGCACCGCCCTGCTGCGCCAACCGGCGGCTCCGGCCCGCACCCTGCTGTGGGAACGATCTGCCCCCGCTGCCCTCCATTAGCGGGTCCCTCTCTCGCTGCCTCATAAACATGCATTATGCACAACCCATTAAAGCCGGAGCGGTGCTCAGTCTGCAGATTGCCGCTTGACAGCTCAAAAAATATTTAATTGACAGGAGCAGCGCCCTGCAGTGGCTCCGGGAAGGTGGCTGGGGGGGGTGGACAGGGTGGGATGCGGGATGCATCCAGCTGCGGGAACGGGAGGGTGATGGGGCTCCCACCTCCCTCCCACCTACCCGCTGCTCCCCGGGAATGGGTGTTTGTGCCCGGGCTGGGATTCTTCCCTGTGAGCGTGGGTCTGTGCCGCTCGCGAGGGCTCGGCCGCTCCTTGGGAGCAGCCGGCAGCGTGGGGCGAGCCGTGCCAAGCCTGTGCGCGCCGTGCCCTGCCAGGCCGCCCTGCGCAAGCCGCGTCCTCGGCCACCACCCGACGCCCTGACTCAGCCGCCGGCGTGGCGGGGGGCTGGCGGGGGGCTCGTCCCCGGCTCCCCTTGCTCCCCGAGGAGGGGGCCGGGGCCAGGGGCTGCCGCACCAGCCTGGCCGCTCCCTGTGAGCCCTGAGCTGTGCCGGCCGCTGGAGCGGAGCCAGGGGCGCGCGGCCACCCTGGTCCGGCTTGTTGCATGAATCAGTGCTGCTGGAGGTGGTAATCACCCCCCTGTTTGGAAGTGCGGTTGCTGCTGCGCCCAGCTATGCCGAGCGGCGGCTGCTCCCTTCGCCTCTTATCACCTCTGAAACTCTGACTCACCCCCACCCTGCGCGGCTGCAGGAAGGGGCAGAAATCCTGGTGGGTGCCCGGGCGGTGGCGGTAGGGGTGCCTGGGCACTGTCTGCGTCCCTCCCGGCCTCCCTCCATCCCTCCCCTCCTGGCTGTGCCCGGGGACTGGATGTGGGGCTGGTGACTCACAGCCCTGCAGCATCCGCCTGCCCCGATGAGCTCAGGGGTTAGTCCCTGAGCCATCCTCCCTCCCCAAATTACAGACGAGGGAAACCCAGCCCTGCTCCAAAGCAACCTTGGCTGGTTTGTCTTGAGTTTTGGGATGTGCCGGGCTGCCCTGTCCTGGCACCGTGCAGCCACGGCGTGGTGCTCGGCACAGCGTGGGGAGCGCCCAGCCCCAGACTGTGCCATGGGTGCTTGTGGTGCTGAGCACCCGTGGGACAGCCGAGCCAGTGGCTTTGCCTGGTTATTTTTAGGTGCTTTAGGAGTGTCCTAGAGGGCTTCTAAAGAGGTTTGTTGTGTTCTTGGAGCTCCAGCCTTGTGGCTGTCCCCAGCTCTCTGCCAGGTCCCGTCTCTGGAAACTGGTCTTTGAAGAGCCCGTGGGAGCCTGGAGTGGGGGTCCCCTGGCTGCGGGGTCCCCCCGTGCCGGGCAGAGCCTGCTCACGCCTTTGCTGCCGAGGCGGTGAGACACGGCGTTGCGTGGCAGGCGCTGGCTGACGGCTCAGCCAGCCTCGCGCGGTCTGCGCCAGTTGCAGCCGCGGTTCCTGTCTGAACACGAGCAGCAAAGTGCTGAGCTGTGGGTTCGTCATCCCGGTGCCGCCTTTCATCTCGCGTGGGGGAGGAGGGCAGATAGCGATCTGCTCGTGGGCTGCGCAGGGGCCGGCTGCCACGCCGGGGTCTGCCGTGCTGTTCGGGGCAGGAGGGAGCTGCGGCGACCTGGGCTCTGCCAGAGGTGTAACTTCTCCCCTCCCTGCCCCGCAGAGCAGCCATGGAGGTGATGAACATGATGGAGCAGCCGATCAAGGTGACGGAGTGGCAGCAGACCTACACCTACGACTCAGGCATCCACTCCGGCGTCAACACCCAGGTGCCCTCCGTCAGCAGCAAGTGCCTCGGGGACGATGATGAGGTCTACGGGAAGCAGTACACCATCAAGAAGACGACCACCACGAGTTACTGCCAGGGAGGCGGCCAGGGCCAGAGCCAAGCGCAAGGTAGGGGCTGTGGGGCCGGGCACATCCGTGAGCTCGCCTGCTTGGCTCCTGCCTTCCTCCACCTCCCCCGAGAGCTGCGCTCCTTCTGGGCACTCCTCCACGCTGCCTTCCACACCCCGGGAGTTGTTGCTGCCTAAAATATGCTCCCTCCTGTCCTCCTTCCCCACGCCAAGAGGCTCTTGCGTAGGGGCGGCGCGCAGCCAGCCCGCACTAGTGCTGAGCTGTGCACACACATCCGAGCGCGCCGGTGGGTTGGCTCGCGATGGGAACAGCTGATCCCGGCCCACGGGGCGGCCGTCTGCTCTGCTGCCTGTCTGCCTGCTCGGCAGGCCCGTCTCAGCGCGGCTGGCAGAGCTGCCAGCGTGTGCCGTAAAGCCCCGCCGGCCGCCCCGGCTTCTCCCGCTGCTGCGGGGGCGAAGTGGAGAGAGACACAGCCCCAAAGCCAGAGGCGATGCTTCCCCCAACTTCAGCCCTTAAAAGAGGGCTGGTTTGCTCCGCTCGCCCCTGCGGCTCCCCTGACAGCGATGGGCCCTGGAAAGTTTAATCGCCCACTCCCCCCGGGGGGGGCAGAGCCCTGTGGGGGGGGCAGAGCCCTGCGGGGGGGGGGTGAGCCCTCACCAGCGGTCCCTGTGCCACAGAGGTGGGGACCACGGGTGGCTGCTGCCGCATCTCTGCGTCCCGGGCTGCGCTTGTCCTGGCATCCTCGACGGGGAAGGCCTCCGTGTCCTTCTCCTAATCCCCTGTGCCGGCTGGTCCCAAGTTGCAAAAATCCTTATTTTTTAATTAATGGGCCTTGTGTGACAACTGCTTAATCATGCCGCCTAATTGAGCGTTGTCTTATCTCTGTGCTGCTGTATCTGTTTACACTTTGAAGCACCGGCTCCTCGCAGAGCGTGCTGAGCGTCCAGCACTGCTGACGTTGCTGGTGGTGTCGCTCTAAGCTCTTGCTCAGCTAATTGAAATTGGAAAGCAGGGCTGGGAGCGCTCCTCGGAGACAGCCCGAGTCTAAGGCTGTCTCCCCGTCTACTCCTGCAGCGGACATGGAGGCTCAGCTGGCCATGACCCGGGCCCAGCGCGTCCGGGCTGCCATGTACCCCGAGACGGTGGAGGACCGCTCCCTGCTCATCACCACCCAGCTGGAGGGGCAGCAGACCAACGTGCAGCGCCTGGCAGAGCCCTCGCAGATGCTGAAGTCGGCCATCGTGCACCTCATCAACTACCAGGACGACGCCGAGCTGGCCACCCGCGCCATCCCGGAGCTCACCAAGCTGCTCAACGATGAGGACCCGGTAAGGAACCGTGGTTTGCCTGTGCGTGTCTCTGGGCTCTCGGCTTGCGGGGCGCACTTCCCCAGCTGCGGCAGCGCAGCCGGGCTCCCATCCTCGCGGGGCTCCGTGGCCGCCGTCCAGATCCTTCCTCTTGCCAGAGCTCTGCGCGTGCCTCTGCCCCACAACAGGGCTGAGCCCACCTCTGCCCACCCGTGTCTCCCCGCAGCCTGTCCTTGCTGCTCGGATGCAGCTCTCCTGCCCTGGCCCTGCACAGGCACTGAGCGCTTCTTGCCGGCTCTGGGTGCCCCCCTGCCCTCCCCCTGCCCGTCCCTGCAGCGCGTCTGTGCTCCGTGGACCCAACCGCGTGCTGCCTGTGGCTGCAACCTGCAGCATCGCTGCTGGAGCGTCGTGGATGAGGATTGTTAAAAATAGCAATCCCTGCCTGTGCCGCTGTGCCGGCTCTGCCGCTCCAGCGCCGCCCTGCCCGGCACGGTGCGCGGCAGCCCCGGGCCGGCTCTCACCCGGCAGAGCGGGATCCCGCCTGTCCCTGCTGTGATGGGCACCAGCGGGACCTCCTCCCACCCGCCGGGTTCTCTCCCCCCCAGGTGGTTGTCAGCAAAGCGGCCATGATCGTCAACCAGCTCTCCAAGAAGGAGGCGTCGCGCCGTGCCCTGATGCAGTCGCCGCAGATCGTGGCGGCCGTGGTCCGTACCATGCAGAGCACCAGCGACCTGGACACGGCCCGCTGCACCACCAGCATCCTGCACAACCTCTCGCACCACCGCGAGGGCCTGCTCTCCATCTTCAAGTCCGGCGGCATCCCGGCCCTCGTCAGGATGCTGAGGTACGAGGGTGCTGGCGGGGGGTCCCGAGAGGGCGGCGGAGCCGAGGGGTCCCTCCCGGGCTGGTGAGCGCCTGGGCTGGGGACAGAGGAGGGGAGGGCTCGTGCTGCCCCTGGATGGGGATCCTCCTTCTGCTCGCACCAAAACAAGGGAGTGGGAGACCTTTCAGCCTGCGGAAGCCCCAGGGGTTTGCTGCATTTGGAGCCATTGTGGTGGCAGGAGGAGGGGAGCGGTCCCCCACGCTGCCTTGTCCATGGAGATGGGGCTCAGTCTCTGCCCCGAGGAGGTGTCCCTTCCCCGAGGGCCGCCCCGGAGCCACGTGGCGCGGTGGCCTCACGGCGGGTCCTGCAGAAGGGCGCTGGGTGGGAGTCGGGGCGGCCCTGCGGGCCCCGCTGGCAGCCTGGTGAGCGCTGACGTGGCTCTGTGCCGCCTGCCTGCAGCTCGCCGGTCGAGTCGGTCCTCTTCTACGCCATCACCACCCTGCACAACCTGCTGCTCTACCAGGAAGGGGCCAAGATGGCTGTGCGCCTGGCCGACGGCCTGCAGAAGATGGTTCCTCTGCTGAACAAGAACAACCCCAAGTTCCTGGCTATCACCACCGACTGCCTTCAGCTCCTCGCCTACGGCAACCAGGAGAGCAAGGTGGGCCCGGGGGGGCCTGGGCAGCCCCGTGGCGTGGGGTCCTGCCGGAGGGGGGGCAGGAGGGGGCTGGCGGCCCGTCCTTGCTCCCGGCAGACGGCAGCCCAGCAGGCAGCGCTGGGAGCTCCCACCCTCTCAGCCCGTGTGCCCCCGGCCGCCGCCGGCAGCGGAGCAGTTGTGCTGTCTGTAGTGCTGCCGCGTCCGACCTCTCGCAGGTGGAGCGCACCCGACAGCGCAGACTGTCCCAGTCTGGCCGGTAGATCGGCTCGGCTGGGTTTCTCCCCCACTGCTGCTCTGGGCAATGCCTCTGTCTTTGTTCTTTGGCTGCTCCTCTCCTCCTACGCACGCGTTGTCCCGGCCTCGCGCAGAGGTTGGGTCCCTGGACCTGCTCCGACGCTGGCGGGGCGGGGGGCTGCTGCCCGTCCTGCCTGCGGCGGGGGGCGAGGGACCCCGGTGCGCAGGGCTGGGGTGGGTGGGGGCGGTGGCAGTGCACGGCCCCCGCGGGGGTGACCCCGAGCCCTCCGGCGTGCCGAGGGTTGTACCTCCTGCCTGACTGGTGTCCTGGCATGAGCTGGGGAGTCCAGAGTGGTGGTCCCAGCAGCCCAGAGCTGCCGCACGCCCCAACCCTGTCCCTTCGGTCTTGCAGCTAATTATTTTGGCCAATGGAGGACCCCAGGCCCTGGTGCAGATCATGCGCAGCTACAACTACGAGAAGCTGCTCTGGACCACGAGCCGGGTGCTCAAGGTGCTGTCGGTGTGTCCCAGCAACAAGCCCGCTATCGTTGAGGCTGGTAAGAGGGGCTGGGGGGCAGAGCTGGTGTCGAACGGGAGGGAGATGGTGGTGTCAGGATGATGCCGGGTGAAACCACCTGCCTGCAGCATGGTTTCTTGTTCTGAGAGGCTGCTGAGGTGCTTTCCTGTGACCGTGCGTGGGCAGGATCTGGCCTGGCTGGGGAGCTGCCTTCCCACACCGCATGTAGCCTCTGCTAAGCCATGAGGCTGCACCGTGCGCTGGGGGCATCGGTCGCGTGGTGCGCAGCCCACGCTCGCCCTCCAGACCCGCCGTCTCTCCCTTCTCCTCTCCGCTGGGGCAGCTTTGGGTATTCACAGATGTGCTGGTGTCTCCTTCCCCGGCAGGCGGCATGCAGGCCCTGGGCAAGCACCTGACCAGCTCCAGCCCCAGGCTGGTCCAGAACTGCCTCTGGACCCTGCGAAACCTCTCTGATGTGGCCACCAAACAGGTGAGTCTGCGGGACCCTGAGCTGTGCTTCAATGCAGCGTTTCGGAGGCTGCTCCGCACAGGCTGCTGGGCTGCCCCGCGCCCTCTGCTTGTGCCGGACTGAGTCCCCAGCGATGCCCTCGTGCCATTTCCAGCCCCGGGGAGCTGCGGCTGTGGCAGCACGTGTGCGAGGGGATGCCCCGCTGTGCCCGAGCCCCGATGCAGCAGGGGGTTTGCGCGGCGTCGCGGGAGGCTGCCTGCTGCCCGCGGCCCTTCCCGTGCCAGCCGGCGGCCAGCGCTCCTGCCGTGTCCCCAGCAAGGGACCAAGGCCACCAGCAGTTGCTCACACGCTGTGTGGCATCACCGGGGCTGATCTGGCTCCGGCAGCCCCCGGCAGCCTGCCCTGGCGCTGGCCGCCTGCTCGGCTCCTTCCCCGGCGAGGGAGCTGCCGTCAGCGCTGCTGTCGAGGCAGTTGTGCCCATGGGGCTGAGTGGCCGCCGGTGCGAGGGTGACCCCGAGTTCTGCTCCGGGGTTGCTCTCCCCAGACTTTTGCTGCCTCCTGATGCGTTCCCCATCTGCTGGGGCCGCCTCTCGGTGCAGATTAGCGCCTGATGCAGCCTGGAAACTATTTGGGCTGGCGTGTAACCATCCCTGGCTCTGCGGGCTGAGGGGGGGACGTGGCCACGGCGCCTTTAACTCCTTCCTGCCGCGCTGCTGGCCGCCTGCCGGCACGGCTGGGACCACGCTCACCCCGGGGACTGCTCGGGGAGCACTGGCGGGTGCATTGTTTGCGCTTCCCAGCAGAGAAAAGCTGCCCGAGACATTAAATTCTTAAGTAAAGCCGCACATGTCGGGAGCGCCTGTTGCTGCCGCCGTGCCGGCATCGCGGAGGAGCAGCTCTGGCTGCAGGGGGACGGGGAAAGGCGCAGCGTGGGAGGTGCAAACGCTGCCTCTCTGTGCAGAGCCGGGGGGGTCACAGGGTGCTGGGGGGCCCGGGGTCGCAGCGAGGGGTGTGCGAGCTCCAGCGAGGGCAGCCACACGAGCCTGGGTCTCGAGGGGAGAGGGTGGCCGGTCTGGGAGGAAGAGCGCAGCTGGGGGCCGGATCCTGTCTGCGATGGCAGGAGCCCCGGTGTCCATCCCGTCCCAGGGGAGCAGCTCAGGCTCCCTGTGCCTGGGCAAGAGACACGGGATGGGCGCGGGGCTGCAGCCCAGATCCCGCTGTGGGGCGGCTGACCCGACCTCCCGTCCCCACTCCCTCAGGAGGGCCTGGACGGCGTCCTCAAGATCCTGGTGAACCAGCTGAGCTCCGACGACGTGAACGTGCTGACCTGTGCCACCGGCACCCTCTCCAACCTGACTTGCAACAACAGCAAGAACAAGACCCTGGTGACACAGTCGAACGGGGTGGAGGCCCTGATCCACACCATCCTGCGGGCGGGCGACAAGGAGGACATCACCGAGCCGGCTGTCTGCGCTCTCCGGCACCTCACCAGCCGGCATCCCGAGGCCGAGATGGCGCAGAACTCGGTGCGGCTCAACTACGGCATCCCCGCTATCGTCAAGCTCCTCAACCAGCCCAACCAGTGGCCACTGGTCAAGGTAAGGGGCCGGGGGGATGTTGGGGGTCAGATGAAGCTCAAGCTGGGCTCGAGCGAGCCCCTGGCTGCTGGCCCGTGGTGGGAGGCATTGCTGGGGCGGTCTGCAGCCGGTGCGGCGCACAGAGCCATGGCGGGCCGCTGCTGCTGCAGCCCTGGTCCCGCTGGGCTGCGTCCTTGATGGTGGCTAATGGAGGAAATGGCTCCTGCCGGCTGCTCGGCTGGAATCAATACTGGCCGCGGCCTCCCCCGCGGGGACGGGGCCGGATCCGGTGCGGGAGGAAGCTGAAGTCAGCCTGCGCCATGGAGGGGGATGGGGTGGGACAGGCAGGGGGAGGGGGCCCGGCTGGCGGGGCCCGTGGGGAGCACATGCTGCTCTGCTCCGTGGTCGAGACGAATCTCTCCCCTTACCCCCCTTCCTCTCCTCCAGGCTACCATAGGCCTGATCCGCAACCTGGCCCTGTGCCCGGCCAACCATGCCCCGCTCCAGGAGGCCGCTGTCATCCCCCGCCTGGTCCAGCTGCTGGTCAAGGCTCACCAGGACGCCCAGCGGCACGTAGCAGCCGGCACACAGCAGCCCTACACGGTGAGTCCCCACAGCGGTGTCGGCCGGGACTGTCTCTGCCTGCTCCTGGCACAGCCTGGCACCCCAAAACCCCACCTCTCCCGGGGGGGTACCTGTGCCCACGCTCAGGGTGGTCGTGCCTTGGCGTGGGACGTGCCGGCTGCTCGGGGGCCCCGGCTGAGCGCTTGTCCCCTGGCAGGACGGAGTGAAGATGGAGGAGATCGTGGAGGGGTGCACGGGGGCACTGCACATCCTGGCCCGGGACCCCATGAACCGCATGGAGATCTTCCGCCTCAACACCATCCCTCTCTTTGTGCAGGTCAGGGGCTGGGGGGGACGTGGGGGCTCTGCCACCTCCTGGCTGGTTGGCACAGCCCCGTGGCGGCAAGGCCGGGGAGCCACGGTGCTTGGCTGGTGGCATCTGTGCGTGTCAGACCGCGTCAGGAGCACGACAGCTCCTCGCTGGCTGCTTCACGTTGCCGCTAATCTCTCCTGACAGCTCCTCTACTCGCCGGTGGAGAACATCCAGCGCGTCGCGGCTGGTGTCCTGTGCGAGCTGGCCCAGGACAAGGAGGCGGCAGATGCCATTGATGCCGAGGGGGCCTCAGCTCCCCTGATGGAGCTGCTGCACTCCAGGAACGAGGGGACGGGTGAGTGCCGCCGTGCTGGGCCCTGTGCTGGGGGCTCTCTGCCACCTGGCACCGCCCCAGCCGGTCTGCGGCTTCTGGCGCTTCGGTGCTGCACGGCACCGGGAGCTGAGGCTGCTGCCCTTCCCCTGCAGCCACCTACGCAGCCGCCGTGCTCTTCCGAATCTCAGAGGACAAGAACCCCGACTACAGGAAGCGTGTCTCCGTGGAGCTCACCAACTCCCTCTTCAAGCACGACCCGGCAGCCTGGGAGGCGGTGAGCATCCCGCTGCGTGCAGAGACGAGCCCTTTTCCCGGGGAAACCGGGGTCTCTTGGGGTGGCCCCATCCTACCCCCAAAAAGCTGTTGCCACCGCTTCCGACCAGAGCTCGGACAAGAGCGACTGGCAAATGGGGGGAGGCAGGGGGTGGACGGGCTGTGCCCTCCGCTCTCCAGCAGCTCTGCGTCGCGGTACACACTATGCGGGATGGGGCTGGGCACCACGTAGCCCCTGAGCATCATGCACACGTGAGGATGAATCCCCTCTTCAATCGTGTCACCTTCTTTCGTAGGCTCAGAGCATGATCCCCATCAACGAGCCCTACGCAGATGGTGAGTACGGCACCAGCTCTTCCTGCGGGGTCCCCTATGGGCTGTGCTCTGGTGGGGCAGTTGCCATATCTCACCAAACCAGGCTGGTTTTAAAACCTTTCTTGGGTGGCTGCTTGCAAAGTGCCGGCCTGGCCTGCCTGGGGATGCTCAGCGGGATGCTCAGCTCCACGGGGAGCACGTGCGGCCGCTCCCCGGTGTGCCTGGGCCGGCCCGGAGCCTTGGGGCAGGTGGGTGGCGGGTGGCCCTTCTGTCCTTTGCAGCACTGTGTGCCACACGCTGCCCCAGGCGGAGGGCACCAGGGGGGTGGCTGAGATCTGGAGAGGTGTCACCAGCAGGAGCTGAGGTCGCCTTGTCCCTTCCCTGCAGACCTGGACCCCGGCTACCGCCCCATGTACTCGGGTGACATCCCCCTGGACCCCATCGACATGCACATGGACATGGACGGGGACTACCCCATGGACGCCTACAGCGACGGCGTCCGAGCGCCCTTCGCTGACCACATGCTCGCCTAACCCGCCCCGCAGCCCCCGCACCAGGTACGCTGCAGCATCTACCCGGGGTGCGGGCACTTACGGAGGGCGCGCTCGGCCCCGGAGCGGGGCGGGTGGCCGAGGGAGGCAGGGCTGGCTGCTGGTGTGCGGCGTGCCGCGGGGTCCCTGGTGCTGCCCTGGGGTCCCCAGCGCTGCCGCGGGTCGGCATCCCCGTTGCCCCATGGGCCTGGGGGGCCTGGGCTCTGGTCTCCTCCAGTTTCCCCCCTGGGTCGAGTGACGGGAGCTCTCTCCTGCCGCACGCAGGTGTTTTCTCCATGCAGAAGAGGGTGGCCCCAGAGCTGAGCATTCGCAAGAAGGACTTGGGAGACAGAAGTGCCTGAGAAGACAAACTTTTCCATTCCCACGAGAGGTTTTATTTTTCGATTTTTTTTCTTCGCTGTGGGTCTGTGGAGAAGGTCCTTCCTCCTGGGACTGCTTCGAGCACCTACTGCCGCATGCAGCATCCAAGATACTGTTTCTGAAGCTTTAAAATACACAAACCCTGCACCGTTAGCAACTTTTCATTGGCAAAATAGTCTTTTCTATGAATATATATTTCTTTTTTATTTTTAATATGGTGCCAACGGCTTTTGCCGTCTTTAAGTTTGTGCTTTCCAACTTCCCCACTATTTGTTCTGCGTGTTAGTGTTCTAGGAAAGGAATCTAACATGGGAAAACCCTTTGCTTTCTGCGAACTCTAACTTAATCAGGCCAATCCAGAGTCTGCCGAAACCAAAGGGTGCCGTGTCCCAGGACCTTCGTTTTAGCCATCGGGATGTCTGCGGTTTAATTCTTTCCGATCAGCCGTTGGGGAGCTGACTTTGTGTCCCTGCCTATCCTACCAGTACCCATAGAGGAGTCACTCCAGCATTAGGAACCGTGTCCTTGTACCGATCTCTGTTGCACATTTTAACCCGTTTCCCTTCTTTTTGGTGAGTGGTGTGTTTCCGTCCCCTCCTCCCTTATCTAACACATTTTTAAAGAGGCTCTAGATCTGATGGTGGTTTAACGCTTCCACCGGAAAGGGATGGATAGTTACTGGAGTGTGGTTCAGGAATGGAAGATTTTATTATTTCTGTAAGTTGTTTTTGTATAGACCAAAGCAAAGAATAAAATAACCCCCCCGGCCCCGCGTTGCCCTGAGCCTGTTCTTCTGTCGGCTGGGGAAGGTCGGTGTGTCCCCGTGGGGCAGCGGGGGTGAAGGTGGCCATCGCCCTCCTCGGGCCAGGCGTCGCTGGTTCCCTCCCATGGGGCTGGACGCCCTCGGTGAGCTCCTTCCCATGCTCTGCGCCCGCAATGCCTGGCGCAGGGCTCAGGTGGCGGCCGGGGGGACAAGCATGCTGCGCCCCTCCCTGTGCCTCGGGGACAATGCTCGGCATGGCACAGGCTGCCCGCTCGCAGCCCCACAGCACCGGCAGCAGCTCCCGCTGTCAGCCGCGCACCCGGACTTGCTGCCAGCCCTTCCCTCGCCTGTCGCCGCGCTGGGTCCTTAGCATGCCGGGCCCGTCCGGGCGTCTGTCTGCTCCGTCAGGAGGTAAAAACTCCCAGTAATTAAGATGTTTGTTCATTAGGCAGCATTACCGGCATCTCCTCTCTGCTGCTGCGCAGAGCTGACTTTAACGAGCTCGGGAGGATAAATGTGCCGGTCGGGAGCGAGCCGTGCTGATTGATGGAGCGAAGCCTGGATGGAGCCGCAAGAGGCCAGGTTAAAAAAGTGATTTACTCAGACAAACCTGGTTGCCTCCTTCCGCAGCCCGGCTTCACGGCGGGAGCAGATGGCGGGAGGGGATATTCTCAGCTGAAACGCTGCCTCTGACAGCTGCGCCCCGGGAGGGCGGTGGGGAAGCGGCGCCGGGCAGGCAGCGTGCTGGGGGGTGGGAACTGCCTGTTCACAAAGTTACCCACCAACTTCAGGGCTGCCCATCTGCTCGGGGGCCTCCTCGGCACGGGGACGGGGCCAGGGACAGACGCTGCCGGCTGCCCTGTGCTCTCCCACGGCGCCTATCTGGGCAAGGCTGAGCCCGGAGGCAGGAGGTCACCCGCAGCAGCTCCCTGCGAGGCTGCCGGCAGCGCTGTGGGTTTGCCTGCTGGGCTGTACGTGCCGGGGGATGGAAGGGTGAAACGCGGGCGGCCGCGAGATGCTCGTGTTCCTGTCCCTGGTGGGTTTGTACCTCTGCCCCGTGCATCCATCCTGCGGGGGACAGCGCAGGGGCTCCCTGGGCGGAGGTGGGGGACCTGAGAGGGGAGTTGGGTCACGCAGCGATGTCTGCACTGCGCCGGTGGCTCGAGGTGCTGCGACTGCTGCATCAGTTCGGTGAGATACCCACCACCGTGACACAGGGAGACATCGTCCCTGACCCCCCGGCTCTGAGCTCTGCCGGCTGCAGCACAGCTCGTTCTGTGCAGCCACTGGCGAGACTAATCAGCCCGACACGGCTGCTGCCAGCGCGGGGACATGGGGGGACGCGATCAAAGGGAGCTGGGAACGAAGTCGCAGCCGTTCCCGCTCGCTGTCAGCATCGACTCCTCTGTCCTCACGCATTCGCTCAGCTCCACCGCTGTGCCCAGCCTGGGGGATGGGGAGGTGGGTGCCCCCCATGCACAGGCCCCGGGCTGCTGCAGAGCGCGGCACGACATGAAGGTTTACACATCCATTGTGGCGTGCCGTGGTCGGTCCCGCTAGCGGCTGGGGCTGGGGCAGGAGTGAGCTGGGGACAAAGGCGACAGGAGCCAGTCTGGGAAGTGGAACTGGCTCCAGCGCTGTCCCACCGCTGGCTCGGGGGGACATCCTGCGCTGAGCTCAGCCCTGCGGCTGCAGCCAAGCCCCAGTGCGGCAGGGACGCGGCCATTCTTCCTGCCGCAGCCCGTGCCAGCACCGGGGATGAGCAAAACAACAGCTGCTTTCCGGGCAGCCCCAGCAGGGCCGAGCGCGCTTCCGAAGGGCAGCGGGACCGGGGCGGCTCGGTGGCTCACGCGACGAGGCTGGGAGCCCAGGCAGCCCTCTGCCTGCTGCAACCGCTGCCAGAACAAGAGACGGATCTGTGACAGGCAATGGGGATAAGGCCCCTGTGCAGTGGCGGGGGTGGCGATTCAGCCGGGCTGTGCAGTGTGGGAGAGTGTTGGTGCACCCAAATCTGCGTCTCCATGGGTGCAGGCTCCACTGCCCTGCCAGGTAGGTCCCCAGGGTGACATGCAGAAGCTCCTGTTCCCAGCCTGCACCACCTCTCCCCCACCCCTGTCCCCAGGGACCCCAGTAGAGCACCTCCCGGGGCCATGGGCAGGGACATGCCGCTTGCCCACCCTGGGGTCCCCTCGCTGGGGCAGGACTGTACACCCCAAGACCCCCAGCCTCGCTGCAATGGGGCTGCTGGGGGGCACCACCGGGATTTTGGGGGGGAAATGGAGCCAGAGGAGACCTGTACTGGGGGGTCCCTCAGGGAGCTGCGTCCCCCGGGGTGGCGATGGCTGGGGGGGAGCCCCAGGAGGACTACAGGTTCCAGCATGCCCGGCCGAGCTCCGCACCTGCCCGGGGAGCGGCTTTTGTTATTGGTGGGAATGATGTACGAGGGCCCCATTGCTGCCTCCACGCTGGGAGCAGCGCCAGCAGTGAGTGCGCCCCGGCATCCCCCCTGCACCAGGACCCACCGACCCCCGGCACCCCCCCTGCACCGAGCCCCATCACTCCCTGTTCATCCCCCCCCGGTGCACCGAGCTCCGGCAGCCCCCGCACCCCCGGCTGCACCGGGTCCCCACTGTCACGGGGTGCGCTGTGCTCCCCCTGGGATCCCAGTTTCCCCCCATGCGTACCACGCCCCGGTGCCTCCGGGCACCCCGAGTCCCTGGGCAGCCCTGGCAAGCGCACCCTGGGCCATGCTGGTCCTCGCTGGTCCCCGGAGGGGGGGGAGGTCACAGGCTGCTGGAGCCCCCCGGAGAATTTGCCTTGTCTCGCCTCTTCTCCCGGCGCTTGGCTCCCCCCGCGGCCCCACTCCCGCTGGCGGGCTCTGCCACCCATAACACATTTCTGAAGGCTGCTGAAGCCCTTGCCCCTCGCCCGGCTGGCATCTCCCACTCCCTCGGTGTCAGCAGCCGGGGGCCTGCGGCAGGGACGGGGTCCCGCGGCAGAGATGGGGTCCCGGGGGTCGGTTTGGTGGCAGTAGCAGCCGGCTGGGAGGGCGCTCGGTGGTGGCCGGGGCCTGGCTGTGTTAGGTGGTCCTCGCTGACCCAAGAAGCCTGCGCGGGAGCGGGGAGGGCGTTCCTGCTCCGCGGGAAGAGGCTGATGCTGCGGAGGCTATTTCTGCAGGGAGAAGGGAAGGGAGGGCTCGGCCCCTCGGGCGCGTGAGACCCACGGCCCGGGCAGTCGCGGCGGGGCGGGCGGCGGGGCCGCGGGGTCACCCAGAGCGAAGGCGACGGGGCTGCCCTCTGGGCTGGGGAGCCGGGCAGCGCCCAGGAGGGACTGCTGGGGCCCGAGTCCACCCCCCGGGTGGCCGCGGGTAAAGGCAGAGACCCATTTCTGAAGGATACTTCAGGCCGATGCTGCCTCCCGGGGTGGCCCGAGCATCGGGATGGGACAGAACGGGCCGTGGGAGCCGCAGCCGGGCCGTGCCTGTACCCTCCCCTGCACCACAGCAGGGATGTTCCCAGCCCGGGGGGCTCTGCGGGGACCCCTCTGCGGACATCCCCCGGGCTGGGGCAGGACAGGACTGCAGCTACCCCCAGCCCAGCAGTGGGGCTGAGCCACCACCTCGCCCCCACCCGGCCCGTTGGCCTTGCTGCTCTGCAGCCCCCCGGCCCGCACGCTTGCGGAGGCTCCACCTTGAGCAGCCGCCCCTCGCCAGCCCCGAGCTCCTGCCACAGCAGCTGAGGGCAAAAAATAGCCCGGAGCACGGCCGGCCGCCCCAGCGCCGCTCAGCTGCTGCCGCGCATCGGCACCGGGCGCGGGGCGGGAAGGGGCTGCGGGTCGAGCCCAGCCCACCGCCCCGCGAGGCCGCGCAGGCCGGGAGGTGCCCGGGCAGGACCTGCGTGACGGCATCGGCGCAGGGCAGAGAGCAGTGAGCGCAGGTCTGCACATGCACCCGGGTGTGGGCTGAGCCGGGGCCCTGCTTCTCCCGGGCCACCACCACCACCGGCCGGTGGCCCGGGTCCACCGTCCCCCTGCTCCCGCCCAGCTCCCCGCCAGCCCCCGCGGGGCAGGTCCCCGGGTCATCCGGCGGCCGAACGCGGGGCGTACAGCGGGGTCTGGGGTGATGGCAGCTGCTCACACATGTCTGAACAAGGTCCTCCCGTGGGGAGAGTTAATGTATGTGCAGGAGTGGGGCCAAAAGGAGACGCAGGGCTCTGGCAGCCCCGGCCGAGTGCTGACTCACCGGCCGGGCTCCCTCCCCAGAGCCGGCGGCAGCGCGGGGAGCGGGGCAGCGGCAGCCCGGCACCTCGGCACGGTGGGTCCCCTTCCTTCTCAGGGGAGAAGCGGGGTGGGAGAGGGTCTGGGGGTTTGGGGCTGGCGAGCTGTTCTCAGGGTGGCACAGCAGCGCAGGATCGGGCCACCTAGGTCTGGTGGTCCCAGTGCCAGGGGGCAACAGAGCTGTGGGGCTGTGGGTGTGCTTCGGGGTGTCCCTGCAGCCTCCCGCCTGTCCCGTGTGCTGGGGAGGATCCGGCCTCGCTGGAGGGACGTGCAGGGTGGCCTGGCCTGGGTGCTGCAGACGTGACGGCAGCCGTGAGCACGTGCCGGGAGGGAGCGCAGCGATGCCCTGGCATGAACCTGGCATGAACCTGCTCCCGGGGACGAGGGGCTGCTGGTGCCGCAGCCCCCACTGCAGCGGAGGTGGGAGCAGGGGCAGAGGTGGGGGCATGGGGCTCATGCAGGAGGCTCCCGCCCCCTAGGGCAGAGGGGCAGCAGTGCCAGCGGTGGCTGCAGCCTGAGCCAGTGCCACCGGAGGTGGCAGGAGAGCAGGAACGTGCTGGTTTTATGGCCTGTCTCGTGATGTGTTTATGGCTGGGATGGGATGGCCGTGGATGCTGCCCAGCCCTGCCCCGGGCAACGCAGCAGGTCCCTGCTCCGCATCCTGGTGCTGATGGGGTGGAGGATCGCAGCTGAACTTTGCTCTCCAAGGTGGGGCTCCCGAGGGCTCCCGCGAGAGCTGCTGGCACCACAGCCGTGTCCACCCACTGCCGAGCAGCTGTACGGCTCCTTCTGCCCGCTCCTGCCGGCAGGGACCCGGCTGCCAGCCTGGGGGGAGCGGGGTCCTGCCTGGTCCCTTTGGAGCATCCTCTCCCTTCTGGTCCTGATCCGGACATCACCAAGTCTTTGCTTTGGTGCTGAGCCCCGCTGTGTCACACAGCGGCTGCTGCAGAGGCAGCGCTGAGCAGGTACGCTGACCCGGTGCCATCCCCAAAACGGCTCCACGTCCAGCAGCAGGCGCAGGCTGAGCTGGGGCCTGCCTGGGCGCTGGCCATACCTGCGGTCCCCCTGTCCCCACAGCAGCCCATGGGCTGGCCGGGGAGTGGGGACGCCTGAGCCCTGGCCGTGCTGTCCGGGTCTCCGCAGCCCCCAGGCCTGGCAGATGCTGGCCCGGGGAGGGGATTTGGCAGCCGGCAGGATGCTAGGGGACACGCGGATGCTTGAGCATGTGGCCGGGGTGCAGGATGTTCCTCAGTCCCCAGAGCATCACCCTAACAGCTCCTTCTCCCCAGGCAGGGGCCAGAGAAGGGACTTTGCCGCCCGCCAGCGCCACTCCAGGGAGCCGGGGAGGAAGGGGCTTCTCCCCATGGCAGCAGCACCTCCCACGTAACACCAGCCAAACTGGACGCCGCGGTCCCACAAGAGACCCCCCCCGGCCAGTGCCCGCCCGCTTGCCACCTCCAGCCCGGCCCGGACTCTCCCACTGCTGCCCTGCCCCACGGCAGCCCTGCGCCTCACGGGTTGGCCACGGGTGGACACCGCGATGTCGCGACCATAACTGGTGGGTAGAGCTGGGTGGTGCCGGTGGGTGGCCCTTGGGACCGGGGTGAGGGGGGTGAGGAGCTGGGGCAGGTCCGGGCTGGTCCTTCGTCCTGTCCCCATGGCATGGCTGGAGCTGAGCCACCGTCCCGGCATCCCTCGCCCCACGCCGGCTGTCCCTGGCTCGCTGTCCCCAGCGCCGCTCGGGTGGGCAGAGCGTGGCCAGGAGATGGCAGCAGGACCCTGCCCGCAGAAAGCGGGGGCTGAGGGGGGAGCAGGGGAGAGCTGGGGCGGGGGGTCCCTGTGTGCCACCATGTGGGGGGACCCATAGTCCCCACACGAGTGGCTGTGGGGACAGACCCACTGGTGGCACCAGCCCCAAACCCCGAGGGGATGAACTGGGCTGAGGGGTGCTGGAAGCGGTCACCTGCCATCGCCCCCCTTCGCCCACCCTTCGTCCCCTTCCTCCCGGGTGCCCCCCACCCTGGGGTGATGCCGTGCCCCTCTGTCCCCAGACTTGTGCAGCAGCGATGTCCCCGAGGTGGAGATCATCAGCCTACTGGGCGAGCAGCTGCCCCGCTACACGCTGCGGGCTGACACCGTCTTCGGCTACGACCACGACGACTGGCTGCGTGCCCCCCGCGGCCCGCCGGAGCCCCCCGCCCCCCTCACCCCCCAGCAGATCGAGGAGACTCTGCAGTACTTCCGTGAGTGCCTCGTCCCGTGGGGACGCAGGGCTGGTGAAGGCAGCGGCGCAGGCAGTGGCTCAGGCAGCGGTGCAGGCAGCGGTGGCCGGGCTGGGTCAAGGCGGCGAGGGCAGCGCAGGAGCTAATCGCCGCTAACAGGATTGAGGGGCTGGATTTCCTCACCCGGAACATCCCGGGCTAATTCTGGGAGCAGCTTCTGCTGAGCCGAGCCGGACATTTGGAGAGAGCCATTGTCATCCGCAGGGACCCCCCGCACCCCCCTGCTCCCCCTGCACTGTGCCGTGCTCCCCAGCGTGGGACACCGGCAGGGGGATGGTGGCGGGTGTGCTGGTGGTCCCCAGTGCTGCTGCCCCACCAAACATGAGAGCCCAGAGCGGCCGCGGGGGGTGTGGGGCTGCTGCTGCCGGTGAGGTCCCCTGGAGCCATGGGGTGCAGGTGCCCGGGGGGAGACACCCGTAGCCCCCGTGGCCGGGCAGGGGCGATGCCTGACGCTCGTGCAGTGAGACCCATTCCGTGCATGGGGTCGGGGTTCAGCGGGGGGCACGGATTATCTCTGCTTTGCTTCTGCCTCTGGCCCACGTGTGGCGGGGGCAGGATTAGAGCGAGGGGCTGGGGGATGGATGTGGGGCAGTACGAGACAGATGGGGCTGAGGGCCCGGCCCCGCTGCCGGCCCCGCTCCCACCCCCCTGCCTGCGACAGGCTGGGCTGGGGACAAACCCCCCGTCGCGCCCTGCCGCGCTTGCAGCCTTCCCATCCATCCGCTCCCCCCGGTGCAGCCGGCAGTGGGGTGAGCAGCACCCCCAACCCGCAGTGACAGCAGCAGGGACTGAGCCCCAGTGCCGGTTGCGTGCTGCGGGGCAGGGAGCACCCGGCTGAGCCGGACCCCGGGCACCCCCATCCCCTCGCTGTGGGGACAGCCGTGCCGGGCCCGGGAGCCCCACGGGTCACGTTTCTCTGTGCCTCCGGTGCCGCTTGTGTGTGCGGCGTGGAGGGGGCCCACGCCGCCTCATCCCTTCACCCAAACCTTTAAGCTGCCGTCAGAAATAGCCCCCCGTAATCTGCTTGCACAGAGACGCAGGGGACCTGCCCGGAGGAGCAAATCCCTGGGCAGGGGATTAGGAAGAAGCGGCTCCTGCCTGTCCATGGGGAGACGGACGCTTGTCTCCTTGGGGTGCCCGGGGGCGGGTGCCCAGGCGAGCTGCAGGGTCCCTGCCCTCACGCTCTGCCACCCCCAGGAGAGTCACCAGTGCAAGCAGGAGGGAGAGGCAGAGGTGAAGGGTGCCCGGCTCCGGCCCCAGCTCCAGGAGGGTCCCTGTGGTTACAGCAGGACGTGGTTTGGGGTCAGGACTCCGGCGGGAGTCCAGCAGGCAAATAAAGGCACTGTGCGTTGCTGAGGGGCAGCTCCGGCCCCAGCCTCGTCAATTCATCAATTAGTTTGGTACTGATGAGGAACAGCACTGGGGCGGGCAGTGTGTATGTTGGCATTACCAGCACCTCACCCAGCGCACCGTGGTGCCGTGGCGTGGGGTCCCCGGCGCAGCCCCGCTGCCCTCCCGCCCGCCCGGCCGGTGCTACGTGCCAGCCAGCTCCTCCATAATTCAGCACAGCGTGATCTATTCAGTTCTCCTGCTCCGACGCTGCCTCTGCACAAGTGTGTCGGGGGGGGAGCTGGGGGTGCCAGCCAGGGGCGTGGGGCAGCCTGGACAGGGCACGGAGGGGCCGGGCTGGTGCCACCCCACGCGCAGAGTAGGGGCCGCTGAGTGGGGCAGGTTGGAGGGGTTTGGAAAAGCCCTTTCCCGGCTCACAGACCTGGCGGGTCCCAGCATCGCACTGGGCACGCGAGCATGCAGGATTTGCAGTGAGCTGTGTTGGTGACGAAGGGGGGAGCCGGGGCTGGGGACAGGCAGGGGTGAAGAGCGAGGCTGGCCAGGCAAAGGGCAGGGAGCTTTAGCAAAGGTCATGCTGTGGCATGACGTGGTGTGACCATCACAGTGTCCCCAGCACTGCACGCAGACTGGGTTTAGGGTGAAGGACCTGAAACTTCTTCCTTGTTCCTCCTAAGGGGCAGAAGGTGTTTGCGCGTGACTCATCTAGGGTCAGCCCTCCAAAGCTGCTGCTCAGGGACCCGTGACCCCTCAGTGTCCCCTTGGCACCATCCATGGGGACCCATGTGTCCCCAGACACCCCTGTGTCCATGGGCCGGGAGGTGGGACACAGCCCAGCTGCACCGGCACCCCAGGGATGAGCAGGACTGTCCTGGTGGGTCCCCCGGGTGCTCCAACAGGGACCCTGGTCCCGGGGTGCCGGACGGGGACCGTATCCCCCCGGTGCCCCGGGGCAGAGTGCAGCCGCACCGAGCCCATCCACGCCGCGGCGCAGCGCAGCGGGGGGAGCGGCAGCCCCGGCCCCGCCGCCCCCGCCCCGCTCCCGCCCGGCGCCGCCCCCGGCCCCGGCCCCGGCCCCGGCCCCGGCCCCGGCCCCGGCTCGGTGGGACGCGCCCGGGCAGGTGCGCGCAGACGGGGCGACCCTATAAATAGGGGCGGGAGCGGGCGGCGGGAGCGGGCGGGCGGCGGTGGGCGCGATGGAGATCTGGAGCAGTCCCGCGGGCTACGACGAGCTGAGCGGGGGCGCGGAGCGGGGCGGCGGCGCCGACCCCAACCCCATCGCCCGGGAGCTGGAGGAAGGTGAGGGGCCGCTCCTGCCCCGGGCCGGGCCCCCCCCCCGCCGGCGGGGTCGGGGGACGCGGAGCGGAGCGGGGCTGGTCCGGCGCGGGGGGTGGGGGGGTCGGGGTGTCTCCCCCCGGTGGGTGCCGTCGCCTTTCCCGTCCGTGCGTTCCCCCCTCCCCGCCGCGCTCCATCCCAGGGCAGCCGCCGCCTGGTCCCTTGGGGGTCCCCCGGGTCACCCTGACCCCGGGGAGGGGCGTCCCCGCTGCGGTGGTGGTGGGGAACAGGCGGAGGGATTGGGGTGAGGGGTCCCGCCAGGACTGTGTGTGCCCGTGGGGATGGGGGTCTGCCCTCCCATGGGGCACAGGTCCCCACACAGTGCGGGTCCCCGCATCGCGCTGGATCAGGCCCGCAGATGGGGCGGGTGTTTACGTGTTTGCCAGCACTGCAGCCCCCAGTGCCTCCCGGGGCCTGCCACTCGCTCAAACCGTAACGATGCTCATGCTCTAATTATTTCCAATTAACGGCTCAGCGGCCTGACGAGGTCCGGTTGGGGACCCCTGCAGGGAGCAGGCCCTGTCGGGACGTGGGGAGGGGCATGAGGCTGGGGCTGGGCTTGGCCCCTCTCCCCATGGATGTGCCCACTGGGGTACGTGCCCGCTGGGGTGCAGGGGCAGCACTCAGGGTGGTGGGGACCAGACGGGGGTGGTGGGTGGGGGCATTGCCTCGACAACACGCGCAGCATTACACAACCCCAGCTGGGGCGGCGTAATGGGATTTGTGTGGCTGAGCCTCTCCCGTTAACCCACTTTGTCTGCCCAGCTGGGGAGCACGGTCACGGCTGGGGGCGCAAGTCGAGGCCCTGAGCGCAGCCAGCACTGCTCTGCCAGGGGAAACTGAGGCACGCACCCTTGAACATCAGAAGGGACCACTGGGAGCGGCTGGGTGGTGCAGGCAGGGACCAGGGTGCAGGCAGGGACCGGGGCTTCATGCTCGCTGCCAGCTCCCTCCCTCCCACCGTGCAGCTCCAGCGCTGCCATCTGGGTGCGTGCCCGGCGCTGTCTGGCAGCTCCTGCAGGCGCAGTTGGCAGGATCGGTGCCGGAGGGACCAACGTCCTCGTGTCCCCTCTCCCTGCCAGAGACCCAGATAGCGGCAGGGGAGGAGGCTGGGCTTTAGCCGGGGCCCGGCGCGATGCAGCAGCGCTGTGTGCTGTTGGCGTGGCAGGCAGCTGCCTGTTACTGAGGCAACCTGCCTGCAGCTGCCTTCGCCCCTGTTGCTCAGAGTGGGGATCGCTGTGGCCGGAGGGGCGTCAGGGTGGGTGCGGGGTGCAGCATCCCCAGAGGATGGGCTTGGCTCTGCCTCGGCCGGCATCTCCAGGGAGAAACTAGGGCAGGGCTGGCTTCTCCAGGGGACATCTGGGGGAGGGGGCTGGGGACAGATTGGAGGGGACGCCGCCTGCGAGCCCGGCTCTGCATGGTGCCACCCATCGCTATTTATACTGGAGCTCCAGCCTGCTTTTCGCTGGAGATGTCACCTCCGATTCTGTCTCTGCTGCCTGCCTTTCCCCGTCCATCCTTCCCGTCCGTGTGTCCTGCGGGGGGCTGGGGTCTTGCTGTCTGGGCGGGGGTGGTGGATGCAGCGAGGGGCGCTCGGTACCTTTCCTGCTGCCCCAAAATGTAGGCAGAGTTGGGGGGTGCGGTGGGAGCCCCCCATTTGCCCTGGTGCTGTCAGGGCTGCGATCGTCCCTGCCCGCCTCCGCCCTGCCCCACGGCTGGCGCTGCCAAGCGGATAAAAGGTCCTTTTTGGTGACCAGCGTGGAGCAGCTTTGTGCCACCTGCAGCAGGTGCCTCCCATTCCCTCTGCCGTGCAGCCCCGGGGCAGCGAGTGCCGACGGGAAGCTGTGGTGTGTGGGGGGAAAGTACTGAGCCCCTGAGCCGGTGCTCCCGCAGTGTGGGGGTTCACCCGTCGCCCTTCTCCCCCAGTCCTGTGTGCTGAGCGGGTGGTCAGGATCACGAAGACCTACCACGACATCGATGCCGTCACCAACCTGCTGGATGAGGTACGGCAGTGCAGCCCCGCGCATGGGCTTGGGCCGGTGCGAGGGCTGGGGGTCGGCGGGACCCCGGGGACACAGAGGTGGGGGAGGGCTGGGGAAGAGGGGGCAGAGTGGGGGACGGGCCCCGGCTGACGCAGACCTGCCCCTTGCAGAAGGAGCGGGACCTGGAGCTGGCGGCGCGCATCGGGCAGTCCCTGCTGAAGCAGAACCGGAGCCTGACCGAGCGCAACGAGCTCCTGGAGGAGCAGCTGGAGTTGGCCAAAGAGGAGGTGACGGCTCCTGGGTGCAGGGTCCTGGCCTCGGCCCCCTGCCTGCCCGGCCCGGGGGCTGTGGGTGGCCATGGTCCCCTATGCCGTGCCCTGATGCCCCTTCCCTTCCCAGATCGCACAGCTGCGCCACGAGGTCTCCATGCGGGATGACCTGCTCCACTTCTACACTACCACGACGGAGGAGAGCGAGCCCACCTCCGCCACCTCCACGCCGTGAGTGAGGGTCCCTGTCCCACAGCTCGCTCCTGGGGGGTCGGGCAGAGGCATTGGGCTATAGCCGTCGCCCTCCCTGGGGCAGTGCCGGGGCTGGTGCTCCCTTCTCTCGCACGGCTTCCGTGGGTCCAGCCCCACCAGCTGGGTCATTGCAGATGCCTGCCTGGGGGCTGGGGGGACGGGGCTGGGGGACGGGGCGGGGTAGGGGACTGGGTAGGGGACTGGGTGGGCAGCCCCATAGCCCCATCTTGCCTGCACTGTGGGTGCTCAGCGCCCTCCCTGCCATCCCCAGGCTGCGCCGGCACGAGTCCTCGCTGTCCCTGCAGCAGTACTTCCAGTACGACACCCTGCAGCAGAAGCTCAAGAGCCTGGAGGAGGAGAACCAGAAGCTTCGCATGGAGGTGAGCAGAGCCGGCTGGTGGGACGCCCCTCGCTGTGCCCCCCTCTGCCCCGCTCGCCGCCGGGGGAGCTGAGGTGGCCCCCAGGGGGCTGGAGGTCCTGCCCGTCGTGCTCAGCCCCTCCGACCCTCTCCTCCAGGCCACCAACATCGCAACCGAGACCTGTCAGTACGAGGACCAGGAGCAGCAGCTGATGATCGACTGTGTGGAGCAGTTCTGTACGTGGGGCTGCGCTCGCGGGGGGCAGCTCCTCTCCCGGCTGGGGTTGGGGGGGTCTGCGGGCACTGCCCAGCATCACTGCATGGGCTGGGGCTGGGGGGCCGTGCCCCCGTGGTGACAGACCCCGGGCCTTCCCCAGCCGAAGCAAGCCGGCAGGTGGTTTACCTCTCCGATGAGCTGGCCCGCAAGGCGGAGGACACGGCGCGGCAGCAGGAGGAGATCAGCCAGCTCCTGGCGCAGGTTGTGGACCTGCAGCGGAAGTGTCGCACAGTGAGTATCCCCTGCCCACGCCGGGGTGCCGGGGGGTGCGGGGCACAGCTCCCTGACCTGCCTGCTCCTGCCCGCAGTACGGCTCGGAGGTGGAGGAGCTCCAGCAGCACCTGGCCCTGGCGAAGGAGGTGCAGCAGCAGCTCCGGACGGAGGTGAGCCCGGGGAGGGCCTGGCCATGTGTGCCCTTGGCCGGTGGGGGGGTCCTGCCCCGCTGCCCCCAGGGACGTGCCCGAGCTGTGCCTGTGCCCACAGCTGCGGGACCTGCAGGAGAAGTACGCCGAGTGCGGCGGGATGCTGCAGGAAGCCCAGGAGGAGGTCAAGAGCCTGCGCAGCCGCAGCCTGCCCAACAGCACCGTCAGCCGCTACGGTGGCCCCAGCCTCCTGCCCGTGGTGAGCGGGGGGCACGGGAGGGGGGAGACAGGAGGGGTGGGGGGCTCTGCTCTCCCCTCTGCTCATACTGGGCCCCCCACATCTCCAGGACTCACTGGCGGCTGAGATCAAGGGGACAATGAGGAAGGGGACAGACAGCTCCTCCTCGGACTACAAGTGGGTGTTGGCATCGGTGGCTGGTGCTGGGCCAGGCCGGGGGGGGGTCCCTGGGGGCTGGCTCGAGGGTCCATCCCTGCCTATTCCCTGCCCGCAGGAGCTACATGCGCGTCTTTGAGACGGTGAAAGCGGTGAACCAGGCAGCTAAAGCCAAGTCTTGCTCTGAGTCTCCCCACCACGTGCCTGGCTCCAAGCAGTTGTCAGCCGCCCCCTCTGGGGGGGCCAACACCCCCCCCACCAGTTGCTCCGACTCAGAGGGCGCCCAGTGAGTGCCGCAGTGGGGGTTCGGGCTGGGTGGGACAGCACCGTGGCTCCTGCGGGTGTTGGCGAGATGTTGATGGCATCAGAGCGTTAGTGCTGCCAGCCTGGGGCAGGGGAGGGCAGGCACAGCCGGAGTGCGCTGCCGGCCGGGGTCTGCCAGCGTGGGGGTGTGGTGCAGGACCATGGCCCCCAGCACCCTAATGCTGTGCCTGCCGGCAGGGGCAAAGTGGCCGGAGAGGAGCCGCAGACGGCCCCGGGCCGGCAGGACCTGGAGGCCGCGGTGCAGCGGCTGTCGGCGCGACAGCAGAGCCATGCCTCGGAGGAGCGCTCCTTCTTCGAGGCGGAGCGGGAGCACAAGCTGTGGCGGCTGAGGGACGGGGAGAGCTCCAGTGGTTTCCTCACCCCCAATGAGAGCATCATCTCCACCGGGACCAACTGCTCGGGGGGCTCGGAGCTCACAGCCGGCTCCGGCTTCTCCCTCGGCTCCCTCACCTACCTGCCCGACAAGCTGCAGATCGTGAAGCCCCTGGAAGGTGAGGGATGGAGGGGGCTTCCTGGGGTGTAGAGCTGGAGGTGCCAGAAGGGTCCCGTGACGCCAGCTGAGTCCCCCCTGGCTGTGTGTCCCCCCCAGGCTCTGTGACGCTCCACCACTGGCAGCAGCTGGCACGGCCCAACCTGGGCGGGATCCTGGTGCCCCGTCCGGGGGTGCTCACCAAAGACTTCAGGCAGCTGGACACTGACCTGGAGGAGGTCTACAGCCTCAATGACCTGGAGGAGGACGAGGTGGACGCCAGCTCCTTCCAGCTGCTCCCTACCTCAACGCCCACCAAAGCCAAGGAGCGCCCTGGGGGTGAGCGCAGGGCAAGGGGGCGGAGGGGATGTTGTGGCCACCAGGATGCCCCCATCCTCCTGCCCAGGCTGCCCCTTGCACCCTTCTGCGCTCTCCCGTCATGTGCTAGTGGCCCGTCCCTGTCACCCGTCCGTCCCCGTGGGGATGCTCTGTCTGCAGCTGCGCGAGGGCTGTCCTGCAGCCGCCCTGCCGGGGTGAGCCCTCGTCGTCACGGTGGTGTGTGCCCTCTGCAGCCCGGGCGCATGGAAGGGACGGGGCTGGTAGGGACGGCAGCTCCTGTTCCCACTCGTGCTCGCAGCCCTCTCCTCTGAGCAAGCGCCGGACCCCAGTGCTGCTGCAGCTGCGGCCCCTCCCTGCAGCTTTCTGCTGGCGGTGGCAGTGCGCAGCCCAGCTTTGGCTCTCCCGTGGTGTGCCCGAGCCCCCCTCTCCGCCTGTGTCCTGTCCCCCCTCCCCATTAACCCCGCGTCTCCTGTCCCTTCCAGTGTTCCTCTCTGTTAACAACCTCCCCCAGACCCCGTCTACCTTCACCATCACCACCTGCCACATCCTCCACCCCACCACCGAGATCACCACGGTGACACCCAGGTAAGGCGTGTGGCCCCCCACCGCCTGCACCGCCAGCGCCCCCCCCCTGCCCCCCCAACCCTCTCCTCCCCCCACGCCTGCCTCCCTGCAGCTCCAGGAAGCAGCAGCCCCGGGGCCACCTGCAGCCCCCCATGTTCTAAGAGACTCCTGGCACTTGAGATGTCCCCAAATCCGGCTGCTCCAGTGGCTGGGGTCCCAGGGCTGTGTTGCCCCCCCCCTCCGGGGGGCTGGGACCAATCCCATCCCCCCCGGCCTCTGTGCTGCAGCACCTTGACGGGCAGAAGAGCCTCCCTGGGGCGCACCGGGCTGGGCTCACCCTGGGGAGCAGTGTCCTGGGGGCAAGAGGGGGGTTTGCTCTGGGGCTGAGGGGCAGTTGCCCTCCCTGGGAGCGGACGTGGATTTCCTCCTCCCCGGACATGTGCATAAACCAGGACTGGGCTGGAGGAGGTGGGGGCAGGAGCCTTCCTGCCCCCTAATTAATGAGCACTGTTGCTTAGCCCTAATGAGCCCCTCCAAGGCTCGTTGGGGGTGGGTGTGAGCAGAGTTCACTGTGCACTCTTAGACAAAGACTGCATGTTGGGAAAACACTCATGAAGCAGTAACCGTGTCCCATCCCCTCCTGGGAGCTGGGGGGGGGCATGGCTGTGGCCCCCCCGGCACAGTGCCATGACCTTCAAGGTGTTTGTGCAGTGCTGCAGTCGGGGGGCGTCTCCCACCCCACAGCCCGAAGCTCAGTAGGTGAATGGGTGTGTAGGAAGGCGGAAAGGGGGCCCTGCTCTGCCTCAGGACCCCCTGGCCCCAGAGCAGCATCCCATGGGGCAGAGACCCCCACTGACCCCCGTCTCTGCTCTCTCTTCCCTTCCAGTCTGTATAACGCCGTTGTGCCTTCTTGTGGGCCCCTTGAGGGGCTGAGCCTCGGCAGCCCTTCGCCAGAGCCATCGTCCCCTGTGCTGGCGCCTGGCCCCGGACCCCCGAGCGCCCCCGTGGGACTTGTCAGGCTTTTGCTGCTGCGGGGCATCTCCGCCTCTGTGCCAGGGACCGGGTCATGGTGGGCCCCCCTGCTCCCCTCCCAGGACCCCCAGCATGCCGACACCCAGCCCTCGCCTGAGGGTGGGGGGCAGGACAGACCCCCACCCAGGAGCAGCATCTTCAGCTTGAACCTGGTAGAGAAGCTGCGGCGCTTGGGGCTGGACAAGGTGGTGGCCAGGGGGGAGATGTCCTATGCGCGGGGAGAGCGTGGGGGAGCCCGGGGCGCGCTGACGTGATGGCACTGCGGAGCCCCTCAGCTCAGGACAAGATGCGTTCTCCGTCCTCTACATCGCCGGTCCGTGGGGGAATGGAGACGGGACAGGCGTTCAGCCTCAGCTCCTGGGGGTGCCCCGGGGCCCCGCAGCTCTCCCTGGCTGCCAGGACACAGCCCTGCGGTGCCGTGTGGCCCCGGGGTGACGCTGCCCCGGCCCCATGTCCCACAGCCGCAGGGGTCCCATGTGCAGGGAGCTGCGTGGGGCGATGCTGGGGGCTGCGGGGGCATCCAGCTGACCCTGTCCCCCGCTGTCAGGGTACGGACCCCGCGCAGGAGCCCGTTGCTGGCAATAAAAACTGTTCCTGTTTCTGCTGAGCCCGTCCGAGAGGCAGCTCAGCCCTGTGGGGCTGCGGCGGCTGTTGCAGCGAAGGGCGATGCTCAGCCCGGGCTCGGGTGGTCCTGGGGGGCTCCCGCCTGTGCTGGGGTGAGTCCTCCCACCCCGGGCTGTGCCCTGGCCGCCACCCGGGCTGACTTTTAAAGGGACTACTGGTTTTGAACTCTTTCCTGCCCACTGAGTAGCAGTAGCAGCAGCACCCACGGCACGGGGGGCGCCTGCAGCGGGTGTTTCTTGGGGTGTAGCTGTTGCTCCCGCCGGCTGCGTCCCTCGCCCTGGGCCGTGCCCTGTCTCCTCATCAAATAAATGTGAAGTCACGAAGCAGCTCGTGTGTGCCATGTCTGTCTGTCACTGCGTGCTGGTGGTGGGTCTCTGTCCTGCGCTTCCCGGTGGGGCTGGGGGCGAATCCCCCCTGCCTGCCCCCCCCAGCTCTTCCCAGCAAAGACGTGAGCGGCGGCAGAGCTGTAGTACCAAAGCTTTATTGCGGGAGGAGACATGCACCGAGCGTGCTGGTGCTCTGCAGCTACTCGGCATCAACTGAGACCTCGGCACTGCGGCGGCCAAAGTCCATCCAGTCGGGGTAGTAGTGGTCGTGCAGGGCCTCCGTCCCCTCCTCCCCGTGCACGTCGCCCTTGGGGTCTCTCAGCTCTGCCGGGGCAAGGGCAGCAGGTTAGAGCTGCCCCGGGCTGGGGGCTGGCGGGGGGGGGCCGGGCTCTGCCCCACGGGGCCCCGAGGGCTGCCCACCCTGCGCCTGTCGGTACCTGTGAAGATGTGGGGCAGGAACCGGGAGATGAGGTGCTTCTGCTCCTGGGACAGGGACTCAGGCCAGTCCCGCCGGACCAGGCTGGCAGGGAGCCGGTGGGGGTCCCCCGCAGTGCCCGGTGCCTCCACCGCGGGCCGACACAGGCAGGTGGTCGCCACAATGGCGAGGATGAGGCCGATGCACACCTTTGCCTTCATGGCTGTGGAGAGACTGGGCGGGGAAGGGGAGCGGAGGGGCTGTGGGCACCGAATGGGGGACACGGGCTCAGCCTGCAGCGAGGGGTGACCCGAGCGGGGAGTGGGGTGCTCGTCCCCAGGGCACGGCCAGTTCGCAAGTCCCCTCTGTCCCTCCCAGTAGGTCCCCAAGTCCCCTCATCCCTCTCATCTGATCCCCAAGTGTTCTCCATCCCGCTCTCCCAGCTGGTCCCCTGCAGTCATGGAGCCTACAACTGGGAGGGAGCCATAAGGACCACCGAGCTCAACTCCCCGCTCCCGGCGGCACTGCCTGAAACCAACCCTGAGCGTCATCTGGGTGCTCCTTGAACGCCGACAGGCATGGCTGGTCCCCAAGTCCCCTCTGTCCCTCCCAGCGGGTCCCCACATCCCCTGCATCCCTCCAGCCTGGTCCCCAAGCGCTCTCCATCCCCCTCTCCCAGTGGGTCCCCACGTCCCCTCCGGCCGGTCCCCGCGGCCACCGGCACTCACCTGCTGGCTCCGGGGCTCGGCGGGTGCTGCCTCCCGGGCACCGGGCTCCGACCCGCTTTTAAAGGCGCTGCCGCGGCTGCCCCACCCCGGGGCGGCTCCACACCCACCCGCAGAGCCCGGGGCAGCCCATGGGCACACGCGTGTGCACGGATGCGCACGGCGGGGTGCAGGGGGTGTACACATCGCTGTGGCTGGAGACTGTATGAGGCAATCGGCCATGGTTGTACGCATGCATATATACATGCAGAGCTATTTATCTATCCATACCTACCCAGCTCTCTGCGTGAGTGTATTTTATACATACACAGCAATATGTATGTGTGTAGATACGTACAAACATATATAGGTATAGCTGTAGATGTAGAGGGCTGTGTGTATATACACGCATATATATATATGTGTATATACACACATCTATGCATAGAGTGCACACACATATAAATACACCCCCCCCCCCCCCCCCCCCCCACACACACAGCTTGACAGAGATACAGCCAGACCCACATATCCATATACATACACAGATATACAGATACTTGTATACATATATGGGCAGGTTCATACATAGCTACGTATGGACATAGGCAAATATCACTCTAGGCAGAGCTGGCTACAGGCTACTTGGCCGTGGTTGCATGTATGTGTCTTGAGCAGTAGAGCTATTTACCGAGGTGACCCCCCCCCCCCATACATACATATCTGTACACCCATGTACATATGCATACATACATACATAGTTAGAAATACTTACATATAGAGTCATATATGTGTGTGTATACACACACACACACACACACACACACACACACACACACACACACACACACACACAGACACACACGCACGTAGATATATACAGGTGCATGTAAGTATATAGGTGCATCTATAAACACAAAGCTAGCTGTCTGCCTGCCTACACACGTACTGGCATAGACGGGTATACGTACATATAGCAGCACTTGGCCCTGGATGTAGCATATACTGTAGCACACACAGAGTCTTATATTTTGTATTTTTTTATATATATATATTACTATATTTTATAATAGCCTATGTATGCCATTACCTTATATGCTACTTTATGTATTCTATAATAAATAGCAACTCTACAGTATAATAAATAACATTCTATGCAATATAAAATATAGATCATCTAAATAATGTATCTACTAGTAATAGCCAACATGATGTATCGTGCTTCTATCTGAACACATACACGTATTCATATGTATACATATGGCTACAGATACATAGACACAGACCCACATGTGCAGACACTTGTGTTTATATGGCTGGAGACTATATGGGCTGATTCGCCCCAGAGAGAGCGTGTGCGCACGTGCATGTGTGTGCGTGTGTACACGTGTGGCACTCTGTGTATATATGGCTGTGGCTGGAGACTATACGGAATTGTCAACGCACACATACATGTGTCGCTCTGTGTGTATGTGGACATAGCGCTGTACGTATGGTGATCTGCGACTGGCACCAGCTGAGACATCTTTGCCCCCACAAATGTGGGTGTCGGGGGCTCCCCACAGCGTCACGGGGGTCCCCGGGGTGCTCAGTGGTGCACACAGCCGGGACGGCCGCGCTGCTGGGGGCTCTGCCCTTTGCCAGGACACCCTCCCTGGAGCAGCCCCTCTCTGCAGCTCTCCCCCACCCCAAAAAGCTCTGGGGTGTCGTGGGACGGGTGGGCACTTGCGTGGTGACAGACCCCGCAGCTCCGGCTGGGGGCACGCGACACCCACCCCAGGGCTCGGTAACGCCGAGCACAGCCTGCCCAGTGCCCCCCAGGTAAATCCCTGTCCGCTGCCACCGGTCTTTCCTTTCAATATTGACGGTTCCTCGTGCCCGTATTTACCCTCATCTCAGTGTATTTGTGGACAACATTTGTCTCCCTCCTTCAATAAAACACGTGTGAGTGCTGTGCCACGGATCGGGTGCACTTCGCTGTCAGCCGGTGCCCCCGGCGCTCGCCGCGTTTGCCGAAAGCAGTACCGGTGCTCCTCAAACAACTCCAAAACAAATGGGCTTTGAATGGGCAGGAAGGCAGCAGCACCCGGGCACCTCCCGCGCTCCACAGCAATCGATCGCTCGCTCTACGGAGTGTTTTTCACAAGGAACAAACAAATTGTTTTGCAATTTCAGGCTTTTAATGGCTCGATCTGGGCCCAATGAGCCGTCAGGGTGATGGGAACACAGCGGCTGTTGCCTCCGGCGCGATGGGCTCCGCAGCCCCTTGACGCAGGTTTGCAGTGCGGCTCGTGGGCGCTGGGGCTGGTCCTTCTCCCAGGACAGCCCGGTGCTGTGCCCACGGCATCCCTCGCCTCTGCCCGGCCCGGCTCTCCTGGCAGAGGGATGCTCAACCTGCCTCTTGCGCCTGAAGGGCTGCGAGCCACCAGGCAAACCCCAGTGGGTCGAAAACCTGCCTGGACGTAGGCAGGGGAAGTTGGATTTTTGGAGCAGAAGCAGACCCGTGATTGGCTGTGTCAGGCCGCAGGCACGTACGCACATCCCCAGCCTCAACGCTGCCTGCGCTCGCTCTCCAGGGAGCAGGCAGGGCTCAGGGTCACCGGCCACCTCACCGCGCTTGCAGGTGCTTTGCATAATTGCGGCAATTTGGTTTCTGAGGGCAAAGTCTCCCAGAAAAGAAAGTAAACGGGAGCAAAGTGAACCGAGTGCTCCTCCGCAGTGCCGGGAAAAGGGGTGGAAAGTCAGGATCTGTGCTGCCGGCGAGTGAACAAACGGCTCTGTTCTTCGAAAGCCGCCAGAAGCGCAAGTGGCTGCCCAGGCAGCTCCCGGCATTTCTGTTCCTGCGGAGGGTGCATCTCCCCCCACAACCCGGCCCTTGCAGCAGACAGGTCACTTCCACAACCACAGCATCACCTGCCACGGGACAGACAGCACGTGGGGGAAATGTACAGACTTTCTGCACTTTCTTACAGATGTTAGTACATTTGGCATTGCTCCTCCGCAGAAGGCACTTGCCAGCCCCCATGGCCAGAGCTGCTCTAAAAGAGCATGTTTTACCCGAGGTGACTTCATTCTTGCTTCTCAGGGGGCTCCCCAGTCCCCCAGCCCACACCCGACCTGCTCAGAGCCTGGACATGGCGACAGCGGCCTCCCCTCCTCGCCACCGTGGTCAGCCTTTGCAGGAAGCAGAAGTGCTGCGCGGCCCGGTCAGGAATGCGACAAGCACAAGTCTGGGTGTGAGGGTTAAAGAACTCAGGCCCAGGAAGGGAATGACTCAAGATGCCCTCCTCATCCCACAGGCTGCTCCCCCTTCCCATTCCTGCGCCCGTACCCCCCCAGCACTGCTTCCACCAAGCTCCTCTCTGCCGGCACCAGCAGCGCTGACCCCGTGTCACTGCTTACCCAAAGCAAAGCACTCTGGTTCCAAAATGCAATTCAATCCACCAAGCAAATGCTTTTGAAAACCGTTTTTATTTAAATAAAACTTTAAATACATTACATAAAACATTAAAAATGAAACCAAAAATCTGTTACTTCACAGGGCATTAGGCAGCAGTTGCTAGTGACACGTAAGCTTGGCCGCTCTATCTACAATGATACTCGTTACATTAGTCCAAAACAGATCCCTTGTCAGAAGTTTAACCCAAGGTAACGGCTCCTCCAGTACGCTAGCCCAGTGGCTTGGGGCTCGCAGGGTCCCAGCACCTGCCAGGCCCGAACTGCAGACATCCAGCCTCCAAGGTGCTCTTCAGTTACTCCTCTTGTTCAAAGTCAAGCTTCCCCAAATCCCTCTGCCACCAGGAGCCAGCACTGCCTAGAGGGAAGGCGCTATCTCCCCGTGCCATGTCACGGCTCGCGCTCGGTGCCTCGCTCCGTGTAGGGCCACAGGAGGCACCGCCAGAATTACCGTCCATGGGGATGGAGGAGCAGCTGGACTGAGGAACGATCTGGACAGTCTCTGGCCTGACAGGCTGAGTCCCTTGGCTTAACTTGGACCATCCGGTTACTCTGAGCTTCAGGCTGGACCATGCCAAACGCCCGATTTACCTCTGTTAAATGAGGGACAGCAAGACGAGATAGCATGGGCTCTTGTCAGTTTATTACATCACTGAATTACACTAGTCCAGACTGAACAGTGGACCCAAGATTGTTACATTACACAAACCGGCTGGTTTTAAACTTATGACAAGGGACAGACGGGAATTTCATGGTAAGGAAATCTTCTTGCATAAAGCTTCAGTGACCCACAGGCACTTAAAACCCATGGACTTTCAGCTGGTCGTCTTTAGCCAGTCCAATCTGCAAGAAAGAAAACGCACTTTACAGCGCACTGAAGCAGAGGCCTCTGCACACACCCGTACACCCTCTACACTGCAGACGCTGTCGAACTGGCAAATTTCTGCTCCCCCCTAGAGCATGGGATGAAGATTAGACTGCAACTGCAAAACTTTGCTGGATGTTATCTGCCTCAAGCAAGAATTTCAAGAACAGAAAGAGCTTCCTCCATCAACCTGCTCTTCTAAAGCTAAGAAAATTAGAACCTGCGTGGTTAGTGAAACAGAGATGCATGTTTAGCTTAGAACGTAGCTGGCACGCGCAGCAGGCTGAAGAAATCCTACCTCTACGAGGAACTGGCATATGTTCTTGCGCTGGTCACCTTGCAACTGGATCACTTCTCCATATTCGGGGTGTTCAATTACAGTACCATTGCAGGCAAATTTCTAGAAGAAAGAGAACAGCCTCCTTAGGGTGACACAAACGCCAAACGCCACTCCAGGCGGCGCTGCAGCCCCTCCCGCCCCCCCCCGGCGCCGCCGCAGCACCACCCACCTTTTTGAAGGCCTTCACCAGTTTCTTTTTATCGTAATCATCCGCGATGCCCTGGACTGTGGTGAGGGTCTTCCTGCCGTTCCGCTGCTGGATCCTTATATGGATGTAGTCCTCAGTGCCGGCAGGGAGCAGGTCATCACCCTTACTTGCATCAGCAAAGGGGTCTGCGGAGAACGCCCGTCAGACCCCGGCCCGCCGCGCTCCCCATTGGCCCGCCCGCCCGCCCGTCACGAACAGGACCCGCCCCCCCCGGTCACTCCCTTCCTCCCCCCACCCCCCCGCGGCTGACGCAACCGGCCCCGGGAATAGCAACTGCGCCACGGGGCGGGGCCGGCAGGGCGGGGCCCACAGGCCGCTCCCCCGCCCGGCCTGGCCCGGCCCGGCCCGGCCGCCGCACAAAGGGCCTCACCGAAGGGTTGGAGGTTCTGGATAGCGGACATACGATACGCTTCCCTTCCCTTCCCTCGGCGGAGGCGACGGCAGAGGCGGCGGGTGCGGCGGGGCGAGCGGCTCTCGGCGGAGGATGCTCTCGCGGCGGCGGCTCGAGACGCTGTCAGGGGGGCGGGACTGGCGCCGCCCGCTTATATACCGCCTCCGTGTGACGCCAGCGCGCACGGGAAGCGAGGGCGGCGATTGGCCGCCGCGAGGGAGCGTCACGCCGCACGGGCGAGCGCGGCCGCGCCCCGGCTGGCGCGAGAGGCGCGGGCGCATGCGCGGTGGAGGCCCGAGCGGGGGGGGGGAACCGGCCTCCCGCGGTGCGGCGCATGCGCGGTGCAGCCGGCGCCTGGCGGGGCCTGGGGCCGCGCCGTGCCCGGGCCTCGGGGGCCCCTCGGGGCCGCGTCCGCCCCGGCCCCGCCGCCCCCGGCCCTCCCCGCCGGCCTCTGCACCCCCCAGCAGCCCGCTGGGCCCGGCTCTGCGGCCGGCTGCGGGGCGGGGGAGCGGTGCGCGGCGCGGTCCCCGCGGTGTGTGACGCAAACCGGGGCGCGGGGCGGGATCGGGGCCTCCGGGCTGAGACGCGGCCCGTGGGTGCGGTGTCCCCGAGGCGGGACCGGACCCCCCTGGGCAGCGCCGTGCCCTGGCTTATCACCCCCTACCCGGCCTGCTCCGGCCCTTCGCCAGCCCCCCGTCCTCCAGCAGCGGTGACCGGCTGCGGCACCCTCCGGATGGACACAGTGGGACCAGTTGGGTCAGCCCTGTCATGGCCATGTTTGTATCCACGTGGCGCAATGGCGCAAAGCTGCTGAGCAGAGGCGTCACCACGGCTGACGGGTGCAGGAGGTGTCTACTTGCGAGCTCGTGTCCTGGGGAGGGGCCTGGGTCCCACCAGTCAGGGGGTTTATCTCCTGATGATCAAAACACACAGTGGTCCCCCCACGCTGCTGGCCTGGTGGGGACACTGCCACATCCCCATTACCCTGTGTGGGCCCTCGCAGCCCAGGTTTGGCCTTGCCAAGCCCAGCACAGGCCCGTTTATCCGCCTTGTGCTCCACAGCTGCACCACTACGGTGCTTTGTGGATGACTTTGCTACCAGCTCCAGCCTGAGAAGTCTCTGACTGGAGAGCCTGGGTGAATGTTTGTCACTCAGCTCTCACCATGATGACAGCCACACTTGAAGCAAGTACAGCGCCATATGCAGATAGAAATCACGCTTCTGTACTCGTTTTGCAAGGCTGCTTGGCAGGGAGATGCTCTGAGGGACACCAGGGTGCTGCAGAACATGATGTTCTTGAGCGAGGGCCTGGGGGCTCTTTGATGCCAAAGGGAAACGCTCAAGGTATCATCTGAATCTGCCTGAAAAGGAAGATTTTTTTTCTCTTTACACACGTGAAACAAGTCCCCTTGCATTTACGATATTTCAACTCGGACAGTCAGACCTTGGCACACTGAAGTCCTCCCTGCAGGGTGAGCTCCATCCCTCTCGCTGTCTGCACGGCCGGTGCAGCGTGGCTGGCGGCGGCTCATCGCCTCCCCGGTTCCCGGCTGCTCTGCACGGTCGGGGGGCGCATTGCGATGGCCTGGCTCAGTTGGGACATCCCAGTAACCCTGGTCACAGCGCTTGGAACGGGGCAGTCTCTGGACTTTTGTAACATGCTGAGACAAAGGTGTTTTCAATAGTTGGCTCATCAGAGCAACGAGCCCAAATGTGACCTGGAGTGGGGGTCCCTTGGGGACCCCGTCAGCTGCTGTCTTATGGCCTGTGCTGCCCAAGAGCTCTGGGACTGCTGGGCAAAGCCACCGTCATTGCCTCAGCGCCCTGGTTGCTGGTCAGTGGGAATTGGCCATCTCAGGTCTGGTCCTTTCCTCAAAGCCCTATGGATGGAGATGTGACTGAGCGTACTTCAAAAACAGTGTGTTTAATTGTGCTTCAGAGTCCTAATTTAGGGGCCAGGAGCCTGGTCTCGGTGTGAGCTGCTAAAGAAAGACAATTTATCACTTTCCTGGGCGCCTGCTGCGTGGCTGAAAACCCTTCGCAAACTGACGAGTGTCTCCCAGCACTGGCTCAGCACAATGCGGAGCGGGGGCTGCTGGCAGATGAACATCACATCCAGCTCAAAGATGTATTACACGTTCTAAAAATACACTTGAAACCCCAGATATGAAGAACAGTAAATCTCCTACACAATTAATGGGGTCAAGAGCCATATAGATCCAGACGGAGCATAAACTCTCCTCTGGGAGCTAGTCAGAGCTGCACACAGAGCGGGAATATTGCCCCCAGGGAGACATGGGTCTGTTGCGTTTCGTCTGTTGGGCTGTGGATCGTTTATCCCAGAGCTCATCAGCTCCTTTTAGATCTCCTGTGGCCTCAGCTCTCACTGTGTAGGTGTTCCTGCCCTGCTTTGGGAGCCATCTCTGAAATACTATGTATTTTTGACACATTATTGGCATCTGGGTGTGCTGCCATCTGTGGATTCTGGCAGCCATTACATCCATCGCTTGATGTTGCATCATTCTTGGGGGTTTTACTTAAGATAAAGGCAAATTGTTTATCTTGCACTAGGTAGAACGAATAATTTGCATTGCTGTATTTCAATGTCTCTCTGGTGTTTCTAAAGCATCTGTCACTTTTGTATGTCCATATGTGACAGATCAGCTGGAGAACTGGCTTAAATTTTCATTAAAATGTGAATTTGCTCCATGACCATCAAGAACAAGCAGATGGCTCTTCTCTCTCTGCTTTTTTGGATCAGCTTCTTCTTTTCTCCCAGAAAAGGAACTGTCTGTAGCAGCCGCATAGTGGTGTGTCCAGACAGCAGAGAAGCAATTAGACATTTACACAGCATCTTTCTGCTGGAGACATTTCAAAGTCCTTACTCCAGCAAAGGGACTGTTTATCGTATTCAATGCCAAACACTTGAACAGAGCCATCGGTACCTCCTGTCTTTTGTCTGCTGGTGGGCAGACTGGTCTCTCGTCTGAGCCAGGACGCCCAGGATGCTCCAGAGAGTCAATTTATCAGCATCGCTGCAGATTCACGGTGTCCATACGATACGTCGGGGTTTGCATCCTCGCCCCTGGACCCCCAGAGCCTTTGGTAAAACACCAAAAGAGGCGAGTGTGTGTCAGACACCTGAGCTAAGCCCATCGCTGGTGATGGGCTGAACGCTACCAGGGAGACGTTAACATCAAATTTTCGTCCTTCGGAGCAGGATTCAGAGCAGGCACCGGCAGTCTCGGGTGGCTCCGGCTGGGCACCGGGGCTGAGCCCCCTGCGCCCTCCTCACCTCTGTCCATCTTCGGGTGCCCGGTCCCGACCGGCTCCGGGAGACGCTTGTCCCGGGCTCCCCACGAGGTGGCAATGCTGATCTCCTTTGCAAGAGCAACTCGGCGGGCAGCACCGACCTGCTGCGGGCTCTTTTATTCCCAGTGCCTGGCAGATAACCATCTCCCTCCGTCCTCTCCGGGCTGACCGCTGGCTCTGTGCAGAGGGAAAGCCCAGTGCGTGGGGCCCTGGCGCTGCCTGGTGAGCTGCCAGCTTCGCTTTAGGCTCAGCAGGAGGAGCAGAGAGAGCCTGGAGCGATCTGTGTCCTTATCATCCCCTCAAAGACATGGCTCTGCAGTCATGCTTTGGGCTGGGGGGGGCTTCTGGGAACCATCTTGCCCCTTAGCGAGTGGTCCATGTGGACTGCAGGGCCCCTGCCATAAGGAAACGCGCTGATGGCGAGTGCAGGGGCTGCCCAGCAGCCGTGCTCCTGCTAGACCCGAGGATTTCAGGGGGAGATGATCCCACATGCACCTGTGTGTGTGCGGCACGACAGGCCCAGCGACACTGCGGCGATGCAGCTCAGCCCTGCACGCAGGGGTCCTGCAACGGTGGTTCTGGGTGCTCACGGGTGCTCTGGGTGGGTGACCAGCCCCGGGTTGCTGCACGTCTCTGACTTTTGAGACCAGCAAAGCCGTTACACCCAGTGCTCTGAGATGGGGGGTCTCGGAACCCCTCCAATACACCTGGGAAGTGGAGCAGAAAGGAAGGAATCATCCCGGCATTTTGCTTTACTGCTTCTGCCGCAGCTCAGAAATGCCCTCCGGGCTGGGACATTCCTAGAAACCTGCTTTTCTCCTCCAACATCCTTCCTGCAGCCTCTGTGTGATTGCACAGACTTGGATTCAGGATGAACTGGATTTTTGATGTACAGTATTTGATTGCATTAATCAGCGCAGGAAGCACTGACAGACATTAGCCCTGGTGATTAACCTGCTCCTGGAAAGAGCTGAGGCATGGCCGGGGTGAGCTGAGTTGTCACGGGGCCAGAGGCAGCACACAGAATCCCAGACTATTTGCTCAAGCACCACATTCCCTTTCCTTACACAGCTATTCCTGGCAATTCACCTCCCAAAGTTTGCAAACCCTGGAAGTGTTTACTTAACGAGAAAGTGAACCAATCTGAGGTGGGGGCTGTGGCCTGCAGGATGCTCCCTGTGATACCCATCTCTCGGATGCTCCTGGGATGGCGGCACTGGACGTGCTGTGACACAGACACTCACAGGAGGGTTCCAAACGCATCCTCCCCAACGCCACAGCGTGTCCCGGCGCAGCCCTCTCGCCTGCGACACACAGCAAGGGCCGTCTGTGGGCACGTCCCTATCCCTGTCTCACCCAGGGACCCCCGCTCACCAGTTTGGCTGCTGGTGTATTACAGTCACGGCTTTCTCATGGTGTTTATTCACTCTCCCTCCCACTGCTCAGTTCCCCCTTCCCCTGGCTGGGGCCATCCTCCCCACTGCTCAGCCTTCGCCTTTCCCCGCGCTGGCTGTGACACCTCTCCTCTCCGCGAGGTGCCAGGAGAGCTCTAAGCACCGGGGCTCAGCCCGGCCCAGCCCAGAGCGTGGCTCTGGCCAGCGGGCACAACCCTGGCTCACGGCCCGGCTCAGCCTCTCCCCGCCTGGGCTTGTGCATGAGCGACGGGGGCGGCGCAGGTTCCCCTCGCCGGGAGGGTCCCAGTGTCCAGCCCCAGGTGCTGCTCTGGGGAGCCCCAGTGGGACAGGGGGACATGGCCTGAGCTGCTCCATCCCTCCAGGCTTGGGCACAGCCCCTGCCTGCCGGTGCAGGGGTGCTGGGGGTTGTCCCAGGGAGGGTTGTCCAGGGGCTGGTGGATCCCATGAGTTTCCTGCAGGGAAGGGGTGCTGCACCCTCTGCTGCAGCCCCGGCCAGTTCCCGTGTCATTCCCATGGGGCCAGGATGGGTCCTGTCCTGCACTCACAGGGAGGTTCAGGCTCCCGTGCACACATTGCTCAGCGCTCTCATTGCAGGGAAGATACTGAATAAATGTCCACCTTGTGGGGGTCACCCCCAGCCCTCGCCTGGGGACTTGGCATCAGCCTGGAGCAAATCTGACACGGGCGTAGCGATCGCGGGGACTGGGAAGGGGGGGAGCAGCTCCCCCTGGCCAGTGCCCTGCCTGCCCTTGTGCGTGCTCCCCGCGCACCGGCAGCCTGGTCGGCTCTGCCCGGCCACGCTCTGCCCACGGGGCTGCAGCAGGTTTGCACCAAAGCAGACGCCTGCTGAGGGCCGGGCTGTTCCCAGGCAGTGCAGACCCTGCCAGGGCTTCCCGGGGTCCCCAGTGGCTCTGCGGGTGTCTGGTAGAGAGCAGAGCCCCTGCTCTGAGACACAGTGACCACTGTGCATGGGCCACACTGGCCCCAGCGACATCTCTGGCCCCCCACGGCTGCTCCCCCCCTGCTTAATGACAGGGACCAAGTCCGAAGGGTTTTCTGCAGTGAAAGGGCCCAGACCAGGTGGCAAGAGCAGCTCGAGGAGCCGGGACAGGGAGACCCATGACAGGCTTTTGCGTTCAGTCTCTCCTGATGGAGGACAGGAGTGTGGTGCAGCCGGCACCAGGCGCAGCCAGCGCTGGGCTGACTCAGAGCCTCAGCATCGGGCTGTGCCGGGGCGGAGGGAGGGATTGCCCTTGCAGAGCAGTTCTGCGTGTCAGCCCCGGCATGGCCTGTTTGCACACGCCGGCAAACGTGCTCTTGCCAGGCACGTCCTGCTTGTCTGCAGTTTATCGCACCTGGGCCATGCTGTTGGGACGGAGAGCTGCTCCCATGGTACCCATGGGAAGGGGTAAAGGCGCTGGTTTGGCTCCTGGCTGGCTCCCTTGCTGGGACGTGGTGGGGCCGGTCAGCGCGGCAGAGGAACAGCCCAGGACATGGGTGTCCAGCCGGGGATGTAACACATCTCCTGCTGCTTCTGCCCTGTACGGCTCCAGCCCTCCCTCCCTCCATTCAGCCGGGCAGGGGCAACGTGGCAGTCGTGCCCTGCAGCCCCCTTGCTCATGTCTTCCCCCTCTGCTCTGGCTGAGCCAGACAGCTTCACCTGAGCCCGGCGGGAGCTCCCCGCTCCATGCCAGGGAGAGGATTTGGGCCACGGAGAGACCCCAGGAAGGGCCTTCGCTGGCAGCCTTGCGTGCCCGGCAAGGCCCTGCTGAGCTGGGCTCCTGGCATGTGGGAGCACACCGCTGGCCCCAGCACCAGCACTGGTGAGATCTGTGCACACTGGGCCCTTTCCCGCCACGCTGGGTGCCCGGGTATGAGGACACCCCGAATGCACTGGGAAGAGCACTGAGACCCTCCTCCCAGGTGCCCCCCCCGTGGCCCTGTGCTGCTGACGCTGCTTTGCACAATGGGGACCAAAGCAGAGTCCCCCTCGTTACGGCCCGGCGAGGGCAGAGGGGAAGAGCCTTGTTGTGCAGCTCTCCCTGCATCTCCGGGGGTCTCCAGTGCCCATGAGAGGAGCAGCCCCTTCCCTCCCCAGCGCAGGTCACTGCTGCCAGCTGTGCACAGCCCAGGCCGGGGGTCGCCCTCCCGGTCCTGCCCGCTCCTGCCAAGGGGGGAACCAGCACTGCCGTGGGACCAGCCCGGCTTGCAAACAGCTCAGGCATCCTACCCTGCCCCGGTGTGCCAGGGAGAGCGCACCGGGCTGAACCCAGGGCTAAAGGGACCAGAGCTTTTTGGGGTAACAGCAGCAGAAATGGAGAGCACAATGCTGAGCCTGGCTGTCCCCACTCTGCTGACTTGAGCAGAGAGAAGGGCAGGTGAGGCCAAACGCCTCGGTCAGCATGTGCCATGTTCCAGTTCCTATTTCACTTACGAGGCAAAACCCGCGCGGAGTGTGAGCACGTCCCCGCGCACCTCCCACCTCCCAGCCCTGCCCCGCAGCCCGGCACACTCATCCCTGCCTACACACAGCAACTCCCCGAGGGCCAAACACTGGCCACCCGCCAGCCCTCCTCCCCGCACGGCTGGCACAGCCCGGCCCTGCCCGCCCCGGCACAGCACGGCACGGCGCCCGGCGTGGCACAGATTTGCCTCTTACAAAACACTTGGCTGTGGCGCCCGCCCTGCCTCGCCGGGATGGAAGCCGGCAGCGGGGCCGGCCATGCACTGGGCTCCCGGTGCCCTGACCCGAATGGGGACAGACTGGCCACGGGGAAGGGGGAGCTTTGGGGCACAGCTGGGCTGCAGAGAGCACAGGTTGCAGTGGCACAGGGACACTTGCAGGGACCTGGGGTGCCTGAGGTCCTTTGGGGCATCGTGGCTGCAAAGGCCGGAGCCACTGCTCATGTTTGCTGCCATGTCCTGCAGCTGCCTGGCCCTCCCGTGCCCACTCGCGCTGCCCGGGGTTCTCCTGGCACCCCAGGGGAGCAGGGGCAGCGTGTTTAGCTTGTCCCATGGCGCCAGGCAGCACACAGCCCCGCTCGGACCTCTCATCTCGGCAGGCCATCGTGTGCTGGTGCAGCATGGGGACAGGGAAGCCGTGGCAGGCTGCGCCTTGGGGTTTCAGCTGGAGAACAGCTTGGCCACAGTCCCTTCTTTTGGCTATGAGACGTCCGGGAGCCAAGCACCCGTCTGCCTGCAGACCTGCTAGCCCTCACCCAGCAGCACCCCAGAGTCAGTGCCAGGGATGTGCCCTCCCCAGGGGACCCTGAACCCCCCCAGCTTCCCCCACTGAGGCCCCTGCAGGCAGCGGTGCTGGCTGGGGCCTCCATCTCTACCTGCCCCCAAAGAGCATTGGCTTTGCCATAATGGTGCTGCTCAGCTGCCATGTGCTCAGCCTTTCTGACAGCCACCATGCTCACCCCGCGGGATGGGGCTTCCCTGGAAAACCTGGTCAAGATGGAGCAGTTGCATTTCCGCAAGCGGCTCTGCTGCAGACGTTGCTGTGCTCATGCCACGGGCTCAGCCTCGCGCTCCCAGGGAGGTATAGCCATGGCAGCTGGGCTGGCATGGGGCAGGAGGGGCTGGCGGATTGAGCAGGTTTTGGGGGCGCAGGGAAGCCCGCGGCTGGTGTTGGCCACGGCACCCTGGCACGGCAGCAGGTTCTCACCAGGCTGGGGCCCGTTCTGGTGAAACCCCGCGGGGCTGAGGTCGGAGGTGGAGATGCTGCCCGGCTACCCGCTCCCCCACCGCCCTCCTGCTCCAGAACAGGCTCCGGCTGAATTTCAGTCTTTGCCTTTGCTCCTTAACCAGGAGCAGGAATAACGTCCCCCCGCAGCCTTCCCCACCCCGGGGCTCTCTCTGAGCCCGTCGGTGTTGCTGGAAGCAAACACAGCCCAGGGGACGGGGGCTGCCCAGTGGTCCCCAGCACACAGCCCCGCAGCGGTAGACCCCCCGGGGCCGGTGGGCGATGGGGTAAATTGCAGACTGCAGGTGCGTCAGCCCAGTGGTGTTTGAGCTGACATGGCCGCCCCCGGCCGCGTCCCTGCCGCGGCTTGTCCCCACGCCCAGCGCTGGGCTGTGATTAGCGAGGTGGGGGCCTGCCTGCGCGTTCCCATCTCCTCTGTCACCGCTGCTGCCGCCGCCCTGGCAGGCGCTGCCAGCCGGGTGTGCCGCCCCACCAACCACTCACCCCGGGGGAGACAACGCTGCTGAGCTGCCTAATAAGGAAACCACCCGCTCCCTCCTGCTTGCAAAACACCTTGGACTTGGTGCTGTGCTGACGCTGCCCGTTCCCAGCAGCTCCCGGGAGGTGGTGGAGGCCAAAATGGCCTCTGTTACCCCAAGCTGGGCTGTGGCCGACAGCCCCGGGCCCCTGCAGAGCCGATGCTCCGAACTCCGGCAGGGTTGGTCATCGGGGTCCCCGCGAGCGAGGGACACGGGGAGGGGACGCAGGCAGGGAACTGCAGTCTGAGCACAGGGCAGCCCTGTGCCATGGGACCCACACGCCGTGCATGGTGTACATGGAGCCCCGACTCCCAGGTCCTGTGCTGCAGGACACGAAGGTCATGCTGCCTGGCTGGCGGTGCCGGCTCTGCGCCGTGTGCCACACTGGCATGAACCATGTTCCTGGTCTTGCCAATGAGCCACAGACCGCTGGGCCTTGCTGCAGCAACACTCCTGTGGCAGCTTTTGCTGGTGCTCAGCGCGTGCTGAGCATGGCCCAGACAGGGCGAGCAGCAGGACAGCAGTCCCGGTGTCCCAGCGATCCCATGGTGGCCTCATTGCTGGGTCACCGGCACAGGCGGGAAACACGGCGGTGTCTGGGGGAGGATGAAGCAGGCGGCGCTGGTGAGGGCTGTGCAGCGAAGCTGGCGCGGGAACCGCCTGCCTGTGTCCCTCCGTGCTCATGGGGGACAGGGAAAGGCACAGGGGACAAGGAGGGATTTGCATCCTTCCCCACCAGTTTACGCCCCAGGAGGATGGGATGTGTCCGAAGGGGCTTGGTGAGTGCTGCCCTGTCCGTACTTTGGGGAACACTGGCTGCCCGCGGCCGCTGGCAGAAGTTGACAGCAGTGCCCTGAGCAGAAGTGGCCCCTTGCCCCAGCGAGTCCCACGAGCCCTCCCGCCCCTCACAATGGCCCGGGCCCAAGCCCTGGGTCCCATGCAGTCACCCGGCTTCATCCCCAGCCGAAGCGAAGGTGAAGGGCCTGGCTGGCCACCAGTGAGGTTCCAATCTCTTGGGGACGCTGGTGCAAACTTCCAGTCACCGAGACCCACAGGCTCTGACCCCCCCGGCAAGCGCGGTCAGACCCTGGCCGCATCGGGGCACTGTGCTGCACCGCACCCACACACGGAATGAAGGCACCAGCCCTGCCCGGAGCCTGCGGGGGCTCTCGGGGCAGCAGGAGAGGGGACAGGGGTGTCTGCAGCACCCAGGACAAACCCAAGATGGGGCTGATGGGACCCCCCCACCCCGTCCCCTGAGCCCGCCAGGCTCCCTGGGCAGGGCAGCGCAGGTGGAAAGTTGTTTCTCAGGAACTGGCTGATGGTGAAAGTTCTTTCCCAGGTGTGGCCCGAGAGGAATGTAAATCCTCTGAAGTCCTCATCTTCCCTGTAATTAGCCAGGCAAGTTTCAGCTTGGAGCTGGGCCGCCCCAGCCCCAGGCGTGGGAGCGAGAGGGGGTGACGCAGCCGGCTTGTCCCTGCAGCGCACATGTCCCCTCCTGCCCCAGGAACGCGCCCGCTGACTCACAGGGACTGCGGGGGCGGCGAGGCTGGGCAGCACGGAGGGGAGCACCTGCAGTCGGGGTGCTGGGTGGGTGCACCCCAGTGGGCTCGTGCAGGTGTGGGGTCTCGTGTCCTCCAGTCTGGACATCCCACAGGGTGACTGAACACCCACACGCTGCCCTCACCCAGGGGACGGAGCCTTCTCCATGCCAGAGCCGGCAGCATCCCAGCCCTGGGGTCTCAGCAGCCCCGGGAGAAAGGCACCTCGCTGGCTCTGTGGGATGGCTCCGGCTGTGCAGGACACCAGCGGGGCTGCAGCCCCTCACCCTGACCAGCTCTGCAGGCACCGTCCCCGGGAAGTTGCCACTGGGCGAGTGGACTTATTTCCAACAGCTGCGAGCCATTGGATGGCAAAGTGCCTCAGCTCGGGGAGCTCTCAAAAACGAGGGCCATTGCATGGGGCTGAGAGAGTCTGGCCCATCTCGGGGGGGGCTGTGCAGCCGTGCAGCCCAAGCAGCGTGCAGAGGCCAGGCTGCCTCAGGCCCCGGGCATGGCGGCTTGGGGCCGGGGACTCAGGGCGAGTACGCCGAGGGCATCCCCAGAGGGGAATCACCTGGAAAGGCGCCCTGCACCGCTCCTGCATGCCACGGCCGTGTCACTGTGTGTTTGTGCCGTGCAACTGGGGGTCAGTAACAGGGGCATGGCTGAGGGCCGTCGGCTGCAGCAGAGCAGGCAGCACCAAAATCGTGTCCTCACGGCAGCGCAGGGGCTGCACACTGCAGCCATGGTGCCAGCGGCACACTTCCCCGGCAGCATCTCGGCGCGGTGAGCAGCAGGTGGTGCCATCTGTGGCACCCAGTCAGAACTACGAAAAGACACGTACGCACACGCGTGTGCACACCCTTACACATGTGTTCACGCTCGCCTCCTCCCCTCTCCAGCCGAGAAGGGCGAGGGCCCAGCTCTGCCTGGCAGGACGCAGGCGCCGGCTCAGTGCCAGATCCAGTGATGCGGTGGCTCGAACCGAGGGCCCGGCCCTGCCTGTGCCGGGGCACAGAGTGAGGACAGGACCCCCGGGGCCAGGCTGCGGCCAGCCCTGGGAGCCGTGGCCAGCCCCGAGAGCCACGTCCAGCCCTGGGAGCCGTGGCCAGCCCCGGTGTGATGTGTGAAGCCTCACCGGTGTGTCGGTGACCCACTCCCCCCGTGCCCTGCCCCTCCGTGGGGTGCTGCCAGCGGGCCCCACACAGTGTGCCCCGTGTCCCCTGCGCCAGAGGAGCCCTTTTTGGGGAGCGGCACTGGGCAGGACGCAGGCAGGGAATGGCTGCCCACACTGGGGCACCCAGTGCACACTCCAGCACCCCCCACACGCCCCGGCACCCCCCTACAACATCCCAACGCACCCCGGCACCTCCAGCAGCCCCCACCTCTCCTGCACCCCCTCTGCACAGCCCTGCACGCCCCCCTGAACACCCCAGAAGCGCCCCCGCACCCTCCTGCCCCCTCTCAGCCCGTCCCGCCGCGCCCCGTCCCGCCGCGCCGCCCGCCGCCAGCAGGGGGCGCCCCTGCGCAGCGCTCCCGCCCTCCGGCACCGCGCGCGCGCCCGCGGCGGGTCCCCAGCGCGAGCCCAGCCCGGTCCCCCCGCCCCCCCGAACCCTGCGCAGACCTGTACCCCCTCCTCCCCCTGCACCCCCTGAGTCCCCTGTTCCCCCCTGCACCCTTTACCCTGTTCCCCCCGCACCCCCCTACTCGCCCCTGCACCTCCCTGCACCCCCTGAGCCCCCTACTCCCCCCCTGCCCCTCCGGTTCCCCCCGCACCCCCTACTCCCCCCTGTACCCACTGCTCCCCCGCCGCCCCTCGGCTCGGGGCGGGGCCCGCCGGGTCACCGACATCGCCGGGCGGGGCGGCGGCGGGTGTGTGTGTGTGTGTGGGGTGGGGGGTGTGTGTGGAGGTGGGTGTGTGTGTGTGTGGGGGGGTGTGGGTCGTCCGGGCCCCGGCAGCGGCCGCAGCCCCCCCGCGCGGTGCGGTGCGGTGAAGGGGCGCGGTGCCCCCCCGGCGTGTGCTCGTCCCCGCGGCGGGGCGCGGCGCGGCTCTTCGCATGGAAAAAAAAACCAAACCAACCCAAAACAAATAAGGCCGGAGGCAGCAGCGGCGGCCCCGGAGGCGCGGCGGGTCATTACCGGCGCGTACCGGAGGATGCGCCGCCCGCTGCCAGCCCGGGCCGCCTCCGCCCCGTGAACCCGCACGGAAAATCATTAGCGCGGCGGCGAACTGCCTGCGAGAGCGGACTAACGAGCGGCCGAGTAATTGCAGTTGTGTGGGATGCGGCAGCGCAGCCGCGTTGCAGGGGCTGCGCTGGGGCTGCACTGGGGCTGCACTGGGGCTGCACTGGGGCATCGCCCCAGCGCCATGGCTCTGCCCGCCGGGCACCCACGTCCCTTCCCGCCCCCGCTCTCCTCCAGCAGCCGCGGTGTCCCCCTGGCAGCACTCCCCCACTGTCCCCCCGGGTGATGGGACCCTCGCTGCCTCCTCACGGGCAACGGCCCCCCCGGCCCTGCAGGAGCCCAGAGAGGGGTGCTGAGAGGGCACCAGTGCACACGGCAAATCCTTCTTGAGGGGCCGCACCAAAGCCCCCCTCCTGCGGGGACCAGGCTGAGAGCCGCGGGCTCACCCGGGGAGAGGGACTTTCACTAGAAAAGCGCAGTCCGTGGGGGCTGTCACCATCACTCGTGCCCATCCGCCTGTGTCACCGGGGCTGCGCGCGTGGGGTGGGTCTGCACAGAGGCCAGGACAAGCCCTGGGAGCGGGAGGGATCTACATCCCGGTAGAGGCTGCCGTGGAGGAGTCACGGGGCTGGTGGAGTCCCTGTCACCAGCAGTGGGTTTGGCATATGCCCCCGAGGTCCTTCGCTGTAACTGGCCGCACCCCAGAGCAGGGAGAAAACGCGATTCCTGCCCTTCTGCGAGCATAAGTGTCTCAGGGCTGATGCAACCACCTGCCTCACCCCACCGCCAGTGTCATGGGTGTCCCCAGGCCAGGGTTCCTGCGTGTGGCATGGAGACCTGGCCTGGAGTCACTGTAGGTGCGACGGGTGTGGGCGCAGAATGAATGGGGGAGTCGCTGTTTGCTGCCTACAGTCAGCATGGGAACGTATGCGTGCAACTCCCTGCTCTGCTGCGCTCAGCGAGGGCCGGGGAATGAACAGACAGGGTGTGAGCCTCTTTCCACACCGGCAGAATGAGACATGAGGAAGTGCGGGAGCTGCTTGCTATCTGGGAGACAGACGCTGAAAAAATAACGTGGGAAACTCCGAAGGTTGGAGTTTGCTGTGGAGATAGAGCTAAAGGAATTCATGATAGCTTGGGAGTTTGGCTCTGCTCAGGCACAAAAAGTATTCTTTTGTCTAGAGTAAAACAAGCGCTGATTTGTTGTCCATCTGTCTTCCCTTCGCCAGCCGAAAGACTCTCTGGTCACGCCTCTACCTCTGCAGCTCGGAGGGGTTCACGGAGAGAGCCTCAGTCCCATACCCGCTGCGGGGTGGCTCTGGACCAGGGAATCCCCATCACCGGCCCATGGCTCCACGTATCGGTGCTGCCCCAAGCCCCGCAGCGTACGAGCCGGGATGTCACCAGCATAGGAGGGAGCTGAGCTGCTGACAGCACTGAGCTCACTGCAACGGGTTCCTCGTCCCCAAGCCGGGGCATAAGGGCCGAGTCAGACCTTGGAGATGAGACTGGTTGTGATCAAACGCAATTCAGTATCTTTATCGCTAAAACATGCCAGCGGAACAGTGGTGCTCAGCCAGCCTTCGGTTGGGTGAGCTGACAGCGCGATGGGTGGTCACAGTGCTTGGGTGGCTGCGAGGAGGAATAACAGCAGCAGGACGGGGGGGAAGAGCTTGAGCGATCAGTTGAAAGACCATCCAGTGCGAGACCGGTCTGTGATCCCTGAAGCAAAGCAGAGACAACCGCATCGCTCTGCGCTGCCCCTTGGCTGAGCTACTGCGGCAGCTGAGCAATGCAGCGTGCAAACTGGCTGTATTCACAGCGCTGATTCACTGGGAATCACTCCCGTAAGGGGATCTCCTTGGCACACGCTGTGCTGAAACGGGCAGAGCGGGTCTCGGGCCCGGGAGCAGCTCTGTGCTCCAGCGAGGTGCTCACTGGTGGGGGTGACTGGTGAAGCACCAAATGATGCAGGGCCAAGACCTCGCCTGATGCTCTGCACACAGCCTGGGGCACGGGCCAACACAGAGGAGCATCACTCTCTCCCACATTCACCGAGAGGGGAAAAAGGGCTGTGGGAAGCCCAGTGTGGCCCTGAGACGGGGCTGGCGGTGGAGGCTGCCTGCAGGGTCCCACGGGCAGAGCAAGGCCTGGCTTTGCCACTGCAGGATGCAGTGTGGAGCCCAGAGAAGGGCAGGATAGAGTCGCCCCCCTTGTCTTCCCTCCCGTCACTCCTTTGCCCTGCTGGCTCCGTTGCTGCCGCCTCCCCTTCTACAGCTACAGGGGCCAAGGCCGTGGTGCCTGTCCCCCCTCCATCCTGCCGGCAGCACCGCGGGCAGCAGGGGACCGAACGGAGCATCACCCATCACCCTGCAGCTCGCTGGCTGGTGGCGCGGTGCCCTGAGCCTGCCCAGGGGGAGTTTCCATTGCACACACACCACAAAGTTTCCTTTCACGGTAACAGATCTCGGATCGCCTTTTTCCAGATAATGGGGGGGCGGGGGCTGCCAGGACATGCCCTAGCAGATGATAAAGAATTAGCACCTGAGATAGAAACAGAGACAGCGTGTTTCACTCCACACCTTGATGTATTTGTTACCCATTTTGGTGTTGTTCAAACTTTCAGAGCAAACCTGTCAGCAAGGGTTTGGCCTGTGCCTGCCGTTCCTTACACACGGGAGGCATCTTTCCCAGGGTTGCGTCCCTCAGCGAGTTTCTACTGAGCTGTGAATTGCTGTGGAAGGCTCTGGGGAGAAGTTGCCCCACAGGGGAAACCCAATGACTCCTAATTAGCTCTTATTCATGGCATTAAAAGCACAATTAAGTGATATTGTTTGAGGCAAAGGCAAGGCACTGACCCTGGCTTTTCACACCAGCCCTCACCACACTGGGTTACTGCGGGCGCCCCTTGTCCACTCCTAACATATAATTTCACCTCCCTTCCTATGCGAACCGGAGGCGTTCAGCCCTTTCTTTCCCCCTGCAGCGGATTGGAGGGAGAGATAGCATCTACGGCGTGCTTCCTGCTGGAGCAGCCTCCGATACCATCTCCTGAATGTTGCCATGTGTTTTTTTACTTTTATCTCAAGGGAATTTATTGTGGGTGAGTGTTTCAGGAGAGCCTGGGAGACTGAATTCTTCTGGTAATAGCTGAAGCGGTGCGTGCGCCTCTGTGGGATGACGCCCCATCGACAGAGCCAGCACAAGGGGAACTTTGCACGAAGGGTTTCTCTTGGAAGAGTGGGGCCAGTTTGGGGATTCCCCTTTAGCGGCTCAGCCAGCGGCCAGGGCAGCACTGAGTGGCAAGAGCAGAAAAGACCAGAAAAAGCTGATCTTGCAGGACAATCTCCAGCTCTCATGTGGGCTCCTGTGCCAGCTGTAATGAAGGAGCTTAAACACGGGCTGTGGCCATGATAATACAGAAAGAGAAGCCCCGGGCCCAAGTGGTCCCTGCCTGTTGGCGGTGGCAGGGTTTGCCTGGGTTTGGGGCACTTGTCACCTTCAGGCTGCCTCGTAACTCGGCGTAAAATGTGGGGGTGACCTGGGCAGGGGGACAGAACTCACAGCACGGTTTTTGGCCCATGTGAGGGGCTCGTGGCCAACATGGGAGTTGCCTGGAGCAGGAGGGTGTTCGCTGGAGAGAACATGAGCAAAGCGAGCGCATCTGGAAGAGCTCAGAGTGAGGGTGGCCAAGGCACCTGAGCGCAGCTCCCACACGACGGCCCTTGGGCAATCCTGTACCCCCCACTACGAGGGAAGCAGGCCAGCAGGAGCACCAATCCTCACCCTGCCAGGTTGCCCCAGGATTTCGCAGCAAGCTGAGCATCGCCATCTGCACGCTCTGCCATTTGCCGGTGGGGGGGGTTCTCCCCGGTCCCCTCCTTCCCCCCAGTTTGCTGAAGGATGGACCACACGTGCATCCCAAACCCCCAGATTTTGCAGTTTGGGGGGTCAGAAATCCCAATCTGAAGCCAATCGGTTCTGGGGCAGTGCTGCCCAGAGAGTAGAGCCCTCGACCAGGAGGATCCAGAGTATGTTTCTGGTTAAGCCGCTTCCTCGGTGGCCGCCCAGAAAAAATCACACCACCTCTCCTGGAGCTGCTGAAGAAAGAGAACGTGACTCCCTATTAAGTCCTTGAGATCTAACAGCGATGCAGATAAAGTGTTGTTATTATTGTGTCCTTCAGGGAACAGATGAAAGAAAGGAAGCACTGTGAATTACCAAGGGTGAGGTTCTGGGAACATCTGAGCACCTCCAAAATCACTTAAGTGCATTAGAATGTGAAAACAGCCAGAGGGGCCCTGGGGAGGAAGGAGATCACCAGAGGAGAGAAAGCACAAAAGGGTTCCTAATCCCTATAACTCTCTTTCACTACCTCACAGGCACCTCTGCTAAAAGAAAAAATAACTTCACTTATCCGAGAATGACATCGCTGGAGCCAGGCAGGCCGGCAGGTTGGGTGTGCGATTTTCCACTGCTCACTGCAAGACCTGGCGCCACATCAGTAAAAGGATTTTTTTTTCCCTGACAAAGAATAAAACAGCACAGTGTCTCCCTGGTTCTCTGCTGCTTTTTTCACGCTAATACCTGTCCAGCTGCATTACTATAATCACTGCGCTCAATCCCTTAATAGCACGGTGCAGGCGTGGCTAGCGGGGAGGCTGCATCGCCTCATCCCTGTACATCTCTGCTGCGTCGTCCTGTTGGAACCCTCTGCTTCGCAGGTGGCCGCGGTGTTCCTGCCCCCCACTGCCGTGTCTCTTGTACTTTGCCCACCAGTACTTTCGGTACAGGTGCTGCTGGTCCTGCTGAGTGATGCTGGCATTGTGCCTCGCAGCTGCAAATGTGCAGCAAAAAGCCCATCTGCATGGAGGCATCAGCACGGAGAAGAGCTGGTCATACCCCTCGTGTCAGGAATTGCACGTCATGTGTCCTGGCAGTGGGGTTCTAATGCAGTTTCAAATACTTTTCCTCTGATTTAGACTATTTAAGCATTAAAACCTGCCTCCGAGATAGAAGATATTGTGGCACAGAAGTTTTTAGCTTCTACAGATCTTTTAGAAGTCATGGACTGCTTCTGTGGAGTTTGTGAAGGGCGACGCAGCAAAGCAGGTGCCACGGGGGAACGCCTTTAAACTGACTGAAAAAGCAGTGCTGTAGGGACTTTCCAGTCTCTGTAGACCAGTACGTGAGCAGAAATTACTGGAGTTTCTTCTCTTTTGAGCTACAAGATTTCTGCCAAATATGGTGTCAGTACACAAATAGGCCAGGTCTGTGCTTGTCCTGCAGTGAGGTCCTGACGGAAAAATTTCCATCTGGCTTTGGGTCGGCCCATGTAAAGATTATGGATGTGCAGAGCTCTTAAGTCAGCAGCTTTTGTTGGCTTTAGACTCGTTAAAAAAGCAAATAAATAGATTTGTAGATTTTGACACTTGTGGGCGACTTGGCATCGCACAGGGGATTCACTTGTGTTCCCTCATGCAGGAGCAGTGGGGGGAGCTGGGACGAGCGCCCCGTGTCTCAGGTGCAGCTGCAAAATGCTAAAGCGTAGCCGTGAGCGAGAAGCCCTCGGTCTGAATCACGCTGGGTGCTGAGAACCAAAGCGGAAGGAGAAGATCCTGCGTGTGCCGTAGCGCTTCCAGCGGGATGTGACAAAACACATGAAATCGGGGAGAGAAAAATGATGATTCTGGAATTTGGCTCTGGCTGTCAGGGGTGACGAAAAGCACCGGCAACGCCTCCCGCCCGGGCTATAAAGGGCTCCAAGGCAGGGGGAGCGAGCACTCGCTGTCTGCGCTGCCGAGCCGGTGTCTCTCCCAGCCCTCCAGCCGCCGCCAGCCTTCGCCATGAGCACCACTGTCAGGCAATACTCCTCCTCCACCTCCCTCAAGGGCTTCGGTGGCCTGGGTGGAGGCTCCAGCAGGCTCTCCTCCGTGCGTGTCGGGGGCGGCGGGTACAGAGCCCCCAGCGTCCACGGAGGCTCCGGCAGCTACTCGGTCTCTTCCCGTGTTGTCTCGGGGCTGGGAAGCGGCTACGGAGGCAGCTACTGCAGCAGCGTAGGAGGGGGCCTCGGTGCTGGCTTTGGGGGCAGCTATGGCTCTGGCTTTGGGGCTGGCTTTGGGGGTAACTTTGGTGCCTGCTTTGGAGGCGGTGATGGCATCTTCCTTGCTGGCGAAAAGGAGACGATGCAGAACCTCAATGACCGCCTGGCTGCCTACCTGGACAAAGTGCGTGCCCTGGAGGAGGCCAACACTGACCTGGAGATCAAGATCAGGGAGTGGTACAAGAAGCAGGGACCTGGTCCAGACCGCGACTACAGCCCCTACTACAGGACTATCGAGGAGCTCAGGAACAAGGTAGGATGCTGTGAGTAACACAGTGGGATGTCTCGTTGTCAGAGGACGCAGAGACACTGACTACTCCCTCTGTAATTAGCGTCTCAGTTGCACATCCAGAGCACCAGGCTGGAAAATCTGAGATTTCTGCATGTCAGCTTTTGATAACATCCCTCTAGGAGGAACAAATGGCAGTTTTCACTGGAAGAAGCAAGTGTAAAAGGACACAGTGCAAAAATGAAGAATAAGAGACAAGTCTGCGTTGATAATGCAGTTTTTTTGAGAGTTTAAAATGAAAGTGCAGGCAAGGTTGTAGGTGTGCGCAAGCTGTGAAACGTTGATGTCACGTCTGTAAACATTCAGTCAAAGAATTTGCAAACTTGTTTCAGCTCCTCCCTATTGATGTGGTTTAGATGCTAAAGGGAAAAAGATGGAACTGACCAAGAATGAGTTTTTCGCCTCCTTTTGGCAGAGCCTGCCCCAGTGCCAGGCTTGCTGCAAACCCACCCAGGCAGCTCGGGGGGATTTCCCTCGGTTCTGATTTGATTCCCACCAGCCCATTTTGGAGGAAATACTCAAGTTGACTTTGTCTTCTCTGTTACTTCTTACGCATGAATTGCCCCCCGTAAACACGAAGGAGGGCAGTGTACAGCTGGAGCTGCAGGAGAGCTGGCAAGTGACGCAGGGGATCCATTTTCCCTCCCTCTCCTTGGCCCCACAACTGATGTCCTCCCAAACTCTGACTTGAGTCTTCTCCCACTGCGGATTATTTGCTCCTGGTTTTGTAATATAAAAATCAGAAGCTGTAGGCACCTGCTCCCTGCATTTTGCTCCATTTTTGCAGTCAGCAAATTCAATCCATCCCTGAACAAATCGGCACAAGGTTTGCCAGGCACAAGCACCCTGCTGGTCCCTCTGTCTTGCCAGAAGAGCCACACGGTGCTGTGGGGGGGGGAGCAGATGATTCCTTCTTGACCCTTACAGAATCAGCACATGCCCTGAAGCATGGAAACAAATGTCCTCATCAGATGTCACACATCTTACATGGCTTCATGTTGCCTTGTGAAATACCAAAGGATTTTTGGAAAGGGAGGTCACAGAGTAATCAGCCCCTTTCTGCAGTCAGTCTCAGCTGTCTCCCCTTTGTTCTGATTTGATACACGCTTCTGCTAAGGAAACCCAAAACTATTCCTGTTGCGACAGTCTGACTTGAGCTCCCATCCCTTGGTCAGCCAGGAGGACTTCCTGACGCTCATTTGGTGCTTTTTCTTTATCCTCTACCCTGCAGGTGCTGGCGGCCACAGTCGACAACGCTAACCTCCTCCTGAAGACCGACAACGCCAGGCTGACAGCCGATGACTTCAGGACCAAGTAAGCCACATTTCCTGGAAAAATGGAACAAAGTCTGCAGAGAAGTTTGATGAAATGGGGAGAAAATCCCATCCAAACCCCAAAAGGGCAATGTGGAAACAAAGCCTTCAAAACGAAGGTGTAATTTCCAAAGCAGTAGGTTATCTAAATCCATGGGCATTTGGGGATTGTTTTGCTTCCACCCAAAACTTCACTGGTTTATTCCCATTTCTTGCTCCCCTGTGGTACGACCTTTCCTGAGCAGAGAACTTGCACTGTGCTTCTGCTGTGCATTTAACGCGTGTGTGTGGCTCAGCAAAGCCCAGACCCAGTAACAAGGCCCAGTGGTATCAGGACTGAGGTGACGTTATGGACTCAGAGGGACATGGTTTTATCAGTTGTTCCCCTGCATTCACTAGCGTTCACCACCAGAAAGTTGTCCATGCACCATCGGGTTCGTGCAGCATTGACCCAATGCTGGCGGCAGCAGTGAGGTGCTCTGTCCTCAGCTGGACAAGATCCTGTGCGACTTTTGTGACTGTTCTTGTGTCCCCAGGTTTGAGACAGAGCAGGCTCTGCGCCTGAGCGTGGAGGCCGACATCAATGGCCTGCGCAGAGTCCTGGACGAGCTGACCCTGGCCAGAGCTGACCTGGAGATGCAGATCGAGAACCTGAAGGAGGAGCTGGCCTACCTCAAGAAGAACCACGAGGAGGTGAGCACAGAGCCAGGCTCAAAAAGGTCTGGCCTGGACCCAGGAATATGAGGTCTGGTCCAAGCTTTTAGACCATGCTGAGGTTTGAACTGCTGGGAGGGAAGATGAGAAGTGCTGGTGAGGGACTAGAGATGATCCATTCTGGATAACAGCACGTCCTCCTCGGAGCCTGTACAAAACCCATCCATCGCTGGTTATTGCAGTATTGTCCACTGTAGCTATTAGAGATTCATTAACAATCCTAGCAGCTTCAGCCCTGGAAGGTCTATCTCCTGAGAAACGAAGCTAACTACAGGCTCTGATTTATTTTCTGAAGAATTACCTCAAATGGAGATTTCTTAAGAATTTAGATTAATTTATTTGTGATTGTGGAGCAAAGGCCCTAGTTTGCTCCCTGTTGATCTGCCTCAGTAATACCTGCCGAAGGATGGTGCCTTTGCTGAAGAGCTCTGTCTTGAGAGGAACATCCTGATACACTGATTGTTGGATTGCATGAAAACGTGTGTCTCTCTTGTGCCAGGAGATGAATGCCCTGCGCGGGCAGGTGGGGGGAGAGATCAGCGTGGAGATGGATGCTGCTCCTGGAATCGACCTCACCAAGATCCTGGCGGAGATGCGGGAGCAGTACGAGAGCCTGGCGGACAAGAACCGCAGGGACGCCGAGCAGTGGTTCTTCAGCAAGGTGAGGTGGCAGCGGCAGCGCCGCGGGGCGCGCAGGACCTGAGGCTGTGCCTGCTCGCCAGTGCCGGAACGGCACCTTACGAGGGTTTTGCCTCGTTGCAGACGGAAGAGCTGAACCGGGAGGTGGCCATCAACACGGAGCAGCTTCAGAGCGGCAAGTCGGAGATCACCGAGCTACGACGCACCATCCAGAGCCTGGAGATCGACCTGCAGTCCCAGCTCAGCACGGTACGAGGGGCTGGCTCCCTGCGGGGTGGGGGGCACGCAGGAGCGCAGGCCAGGGGATGCACGGCTGCTGCTGTCCCTCCCACCCTCTGTGCCCCCTGAACTCGTCCCTCTCCTCTGCACGCAGAAAGCGGCGCTGGAGGGCACCTTGGCCGACACAGAAGCCCGCTACGGCACCCAGCTGGCCCAGCTGCAGGGGCTGATCACCGGCGTGGAGGAGCAGCTGGCCGAGCTGCGGTGCGACATGGAGCGCCAGAACCACGAGTACAGGGTCCTCCTGGACGTCAAATGCCGCCTGGAGCAGGAGATCGCCACGTACCGCCGGCTCCTGGAGGGCGAAGACGCCCAGTACGTAGAGGGGCTTTGCCTGGGACAGTGTGTGGGGAGGACATGGGTAATAGTGAAGGAAATAAAAAACTTAACAACCTGTGTTCCCTGGAGGATCCTGACCCGTGGCACGAAACAGGGTCCCCCTTTTCAGTCCTACTATCCCAGAACAGCCCAGTGGTTACCACGGCGCTGCAGCATCCCTGGGATGCACTTTCCATCCCTCGAGTGTCTGTGTGATGCCGGGGAAGGAGCGGGTACCAGTGCTGCTTGTTGCAGCTGGGATGTGTGCTGCCTCTATGCCCAAATCCCTGTGCTACACATACATCCTTAGCATTTTCTTCCTTTTAGTTTTGACACTAGGCAGTTTCCAGAAGGCATTTTAATCACATACTGGTGCAAGAAGAAATGGCAGGGTTTTAAATAGTGATTTTGTCATAGAGACTACTTACTTTTTTCCCATTTCTGACCATTCTTTCTCTTTTCTCCTCCTGTAGCATGTCTTCCCACTACGTCTCACAGCCTGTGAAAGAAGGTAAGAACATGTCTCAGCTGAAGCACTGATCACACATAGCTCTGTCATATCCTTAGCCACCTTCTTAGCATAGGCCCTTTTTATTAATTTACTAAAATTACTATTTTATTATATTTTCAAAACGTGAATTGACATAAACTACTCTTATGATATGCCAAAAACATGTTTCAGAAAATTATCTGTGCAGACTGAAACTACACGATAAAGTATTCAGGGGTAGGAATGTGGTGGTTATATTGGGTTTCTGAGGCAGTTGGTGGTAATAACAAATCTACCCATGAAAAGCTTTATGACACTTTCTCCTTCCTTCCCTGTAAATAATGGTTCCCTCTTTCTCCATCGTAGCACCTGTTACCACCCGTCAAATCCGCACAATCTTCGAGGAAGTCCAGGACGGGAAGGTGATTTCGTCCCGGGAGCAGATCACGCAGGCTGCCTGCTGAGGCGGCTCCTGTTCGCTGCAAACCTCGCGTGGCAAAGCAAAAGAAGATTCCAGCTTAAGCGCTGTGGCTCTGCAGATCACGGAACGCATCTTCCCTTTTCACCATCCCCTGCTTCCCCCAGCCTTTCTCTAAGCGCTGTGCCGTGCTCAGAAATCAAATAAAGCTTTTCTTCACACTTGTGCAAACCAGGGTCTGGTCTTGATGCTCCGAAGCGCCAGGCTGTCCCCGTCCTGGGGCTGCGGGACAAAGCTCCCCTCTGGAAGAGAAATATTCTCCGTCTTTGGCCCCCAGATGGCGGGGCCAGTACACCCCCCCTTGTACAATAGCGGGGACCTGGCTGCTTCAGTGCAGACAGCTGGTGTGGGTGGACGTCTGGAAAGGAACGGATGACACAGTCGTGGGAGGTAGAACTTGTGAGAGTCTTTGTATTTCAGCTCAGGTTTGGCACTGGGACTTCCAGGTCGGGGCAAAGTGCTGCTTCCCCGGCTGCAGTGCGCAGCAACAGCAGAGCTGAAGCTTCAAACTCTGAATCTGAGCAAGAAAGTGAACAGAAACCGGGTCACGCAGCTGGGGCCCTGCAAACACTTCCCTCCCCGGCTCTGCCGCAGCAGTCGCCAGTCAGTCCGGGTAACACACATCGTGGTAGAATGAAATGAAGCCACACACCACCTCAGCTTTGTTTAATTCTTGCTTCCAAAGGCACCGCTAAAGGGTGAGGAAAACAAGTGATGGGAAGTGGTAGGTATGGTCTATAGAGGCAGAAAGATTCAAACCCTCGTGGGAGTTATTTCTGGCACCGTCTGCCCGTCAGCGGCTGCTCCTGACGCAGCGGTTCACTCTGCCGTCAGCTCGCCCGGCCGTTCCTGGAAAGCCAGTTCAGACACATTCTTGGCTGGATTCTGCCACATTTATTACTTCCTAAATCCAACTTCTAAATCAGTGAGATGATTCAGAGAAGTGCTACTGAATGTAGCAGCATAGAGCTGGCCACACAGTTTTAAGACCCCTTTCCGGAAAATCTGCCTGGATTTTATGGGGAGATAGGTGAGAATTCAGAGTTTTTTTCAAACCGTTGAAGGGATCCCCACAGTGCATCACCCACAGCACAAGCTGAGGCAGCAGGGGCAGGGATGCACACTCGGGAGGCACCCCGTGCTGCGGCCACGCAGCTCTGCCTGGCGTCAGCCGGGGCTGTACCCCGCTGTCCGCGCGGAGCCGACCCTCTGCGACATGGGCAGGCCATCGCCTGCAGCCCTGAGCAAGCTGCCACAAACTCTACCTATGGTAGACACGGCTTTGGTTTTGCAGCTTACTGCTGATGAACAGGGATCCCATTTCCAGGCAGATTCCCCCACAGGACACACAAACACAACCCATCAAAGGAGTGCTGTGGTCAGGAGAGCGGCTCCCACCGCTCTGCTGCTGCTCACCTGCCCGGTGCGTTGCAATGGGCCACGACCAAATAACAGGGCACGATTCCTGACCTGAGGCACTTCCAGTCCCACCACCTCTGCAGCCCCACAGACTGTGCTCTCTCCGCTCCCGCACCCTTGCGCGAGCCCGAGGGGTGTCCCCGAGGGGGTTCCGTGCCCTGGGGATGGATGAGGGATGGCAAAGAGCAGCCCTGGCTCAGGCGCCTGAGCAGGGAGAGACAGAGCCTGCGGGTAATGCTTGGGGCTTCCCAGGTCACCTCTTAGGGACCACCCCGTCCTCCCTGCGGGTGGTGCTGGGACCACCAACGCCTCCTGCAGCTTCTCCGAGCCCTCCACAGTGGTCGTGCCGCCACCCTGCGACACTCGGCGTGGGGATGCTGAAGGTGACTCGCAGGAATCCATCCTTCCTTTACGTTTTTCTCCTGGAAAAGTCTGGGCACACCTGTGTTGCTACAGAAACAACAAATAATATTTTGCTGACAAAATCCCCTGTTTTAATTACTCCTGCTGCTGCAAATTGTGAGGGAGGTGTGGAAAACAGATGTTGATTCTCTCCCGCCTTAAGCATTAATAGTTAGTCCCGACCTTAAGCAACCCGCTGAGGAGGGTGCTGCAGGTGGTGGCTTATGCAGACAGGCAGCAGCGGCTCAAGGCAGGGTTCAGAAAGTGATACTTTATTCCAGAAAGACAGTTTGACTTCTCAGACTACACCAAGTTAATCTGACATTAAAGACCACTGTAGAAAGAGACATTAAAGTGTGGCTTTTCGGCTTATTTTAGGGAACTTTCCTCTGATAATCTGATGCTAGGGCAAACTTTACAAGTGCACTAAAATAAACGGAGAAGTGGTTTTGTCCAGGTAGCTTCATCTACCGGGTCTGCTGTTAGGTGTGTTTGGAGCCAGAACTTCATCTCCGTTTTCCTCCTGAAGTGAGACAGTATTGCACGTTGAAACACCAACATGCCACCATGAGATTCCTCTTATGCCTCAGAACAGGCATTCTGATTTTGAAATGTGTAAAAAATAGGCTCATAGTGTGCATATGCTCATGAGACAGAGGCAGAATCCGATTAATAGTCAGCCTTTTATTTTACAGAGAGTGTGATACAAGCAATATGCAGTCATTTGTGGTTGTGTTCAATGGGAGGTCATGTAAATAACATCTTTGAATTTTTAATATGTTGTTTTAAGTTTTAATTAACACTTCATGATTTTAATTGCTGCCTTGTGGTATTATCAAAATATCACAGATATTTTGAGCAATGTCTATTTTTATGACAGCGGTTAAATAGGAAACAAAAGATGAAAGAAAAGGCAATTTCATGTAAAGAAGGAATATGCTGTTAACCTTGTACGGTTGTGACAGTTATTCATCCTACAGCCGTCTGTGGGAAGGTGATCATTGCTGCTGGCCGACTGGTCCGAAAGGCTTTGCTCCTGCCAAGGCTGAGGGTTTGGACGTGTGCGGGGGTTCTGTCCTGTTTTTGCCACTGGTGGTCCCCCTTTCACCACTGAGTGCGGCAGTGGCAACCCACGAGTTCTGCCCTTTTGCATTAGCCGGGTGAAGGTGAGGAAATGCGGACGGGGAGACATCACGTTCCTTGGAGCTGCGCGTCCCGGCCGCCCCCGCGCCACTGCACCTTTGCCATCCGCACCTGGGGAAGGTGAGCAGAAAGTGGGCGTCCGCTGGCTCGGCGCCCTACTCCGGGCCCTCACGCGACAAGAAGATGCTGCCGCCGAGAGACTGAACCCGTCCTCTGGCCAGAGCAAACACGGTGGAGACACCAGTTCTCCAGTTCTCCAGGTCGTGCAGACTTGTCTCCGTTCACCAGTGGCAGATGGGAATGTTGCTCGCTCTGCTTCTCCGCAGCAGCCAACTCCTCATATCCCAAGGACACATCCCACTCCTGCATCGTTTCCAGCTTTTTTCAGATCGAGGGGAGGGAGTCATGCCCTTTAAAGCTACTCAGACATCTACCTTTGCTGCTTATTTCCATGCTCTTTCCCCCCTCCTTTGGCAAATGATCTAAGGAAAAACTTGGCTGTTGGGAAGGGGTTGTTGAGGCCTGCCTGTGAAGACAGTCAAACAATTCACCGTGCACGCACATGAGAAATATCTTCTCCTCCACACCCTGCATTATTAGCTAGTGACACTCAGATTTGTGGTTTCTGCCCGTGACGCAGGTCAGCACGGAGAGCAGGCAGTGGAGTCTGACCATGCCTTGTGCACTCATTTTTTTGAGCCTTTTTAGTCTTCAGAGGCAATCGGTATCTCTCCTGAGGCTCTGTTTACACAGGAGCCATAAATTCCAAACTCACACTGAAGTTGTCCTCTCTGGTCACAACTGATTGAGATGTTCATCACACAAAACATCGTCAACATGAGCTGCTAAGCCATGTCACTGTCAACTTTGCACTCTTGTTCACGGTGCTTAGAGACCAGGAGCTTCTTTCCTTATGTCCTTCATCTGCTTTATGCTATTCCACATAAATATGGAGCATCTCATAATTTTTCAGTTATGCCAGCTAGTAGCCATACCCTGCCCTTTCTGCATGGTTCGCTAGGCTCTCGTTCACAAAGAGCAACACAAAACATCCAGCGCTTATTGTCTTTTCATATTCCTCCACTCTTGGGTGGTCTCTGAAGCGAAGTGAAGAACTGAATGAGCCCTGAAGCATGAACTCCCTTTTCATTGCTTTTTCAGTACAGAACATCCCTCTCTCTGTCGATAAAAGAGAGGACTGGTATTTCCAGGGTTGGTAGCCAAGTTCCTTCCAGCACCATTGTACTCACGGGACTGTAGAGGTACATTCAGGGCTTCACGACACGGTGGTTGTCCCTGCAGGTGTGTACGACCGAAGTACAGACATGAAACTGTAGTACCCGGGACAAAAAGACACAGCCAAACAGATGCTGACTTACTGCATTGAAACACTGTCTGAATAGCTCCGTTTCAGAGCTAACAGTACAAAGCAGCATTAAAATGTAGCCCTGAGCAAGGAGCCTCCTACTTTGAATCACACCTGACTATTTACTTGGAAACGGAAGAAGCATAAAGACACCCTTTGTAAGATAAAAAGTTTCTAGTGGAATATGACAAAAAGCATGAACAGAACAAAGGCAAAAATGACGATTCTGGAAGTTGGCTCAGATTTTAGGAGTGATGAAAATCATCGGGAATGCAACAGAAAAAAAAAAGCACCGGCAACGCCTCCCGCCCGGGCTATAAAAGGCTCCAAGGCAGGGGGAGCGAGCACTCGCTGTCTGCGCTGCCGAGCCGGGTGTCTCTCCCAGCCCTCCAGCCGCCGCCAGCCTTCGCCATGAGCACCACTGTCAGGCAATACTCCTCCTCCACCTCCCTCAAGGGCTTCGGTGGCCTGGGTGGAGGCTCCAGCAGGCTCTCCTCCGTGCGTGTCGGGGGCGGCGGGTACAGAGCCCCCAGCGTCCACGGAGGCTCCGGCAGCTACTCGGTCTCTTCCCGCGTTGTCTCGGGGCTGGGAAGCGGCTACGGAGGCAGCTACTGCAGCAGCGTAGGAGGGGGCCTCGGTGCTGGCTTTGGGGGCAGCTATGGCTCTGGCTTTGGGGCTGGCTTTGGGGGTAACTTTGGAGGTGGCTTTGGAGGTGGCGATGGCATCCTGCCAGCCGGCGAAAAGGAGACAATGCAGAACCTCAATGACCGCCTGGCTGCCTACCTGGACAAAGTGCGTGCCCTGGAGGAGGCCAACACTGACCTGGAGATCAAGATCAGGGAGTGGTACAAGAAGCAGGGACCTGGTCCAGACCGCGACTACAGCCCCTACTACAGGACTATCGAGGAGCTCAGGAACAAGGTAGGATGCTGTAATTACCAAGGCACCTTCATTAAAGTCACTTTTAAAAAGATTATGCTGCTTCTCAAAGCTGAAGAGTATTACCAAATGATTGGTAATTGGTCTGAGATTGGAAAACAGAAGGAGCATGCTTGCAAATAATACTCATGATTTATGAAGAGCAGTTTCTTGATTGTGTCCTCCACAGGGCACCAAGATGGGTGCTCTATTGACTGTTCCAGCATAGAGAGAAAGATGGGGCAGGAAAGCAGGAGTCAGGGGCTATCAGCCAGCAGTTGAAGGTACCTGATGCTACGGGGGCGTGCTGCCAGGCCGGGCATTGCCTGCCTGGCCTCGATGCTGCTTGTGACCCCTGTATGTGCTCCCTCTGCCAGGCTCCTGATTAAGCACTCTGCAGGCAGGGACACGGTACCTCTTGGGCACTGTTCACTACTGAATGATATGCAAATGGAGATGTTTAGTCGTTCTCATAAATATCCTACAAACCAGACCTTTTCCAGCCTGATAGGAGGCTCAAGGTAGAGGTTAAAAAGACAGAAACTGCCCTGTGGGATCCTGCTTCTTTGGGAGGTGCAAACACAGACACAGATGAAAATCCAGGAGTTGGAACATACTGGGTTGTAGTAGGTGGCTTCGGAGGTGCTGAAGTCAGGTGTGAGCCATGCTCTGAAATGCAGCAGACAAAATCACAGCCAAGCTGTTTCTTTATTCTTAGCAGCTCCCTGGCTGATTTTAGGCAAAGGTCCTTGAACAGAAGCACCAGAATCTGTCCTTCCTCTCCTTCCCTGCCATCGTGGTCCTCCCTCTGCCCACATTACTCATCATGAGCTGACTGCCTGGTCCTCAGCACTGCCTACGCAAGGGGAGGTGACAGCAACCTTCGTCAGCTCCACTGGAGGGGCTGGAGGTGTGGGCGGTGGGGTAATGACAATACCTGGTTTGTGAGAGCAAATGCTGGGAAATGGGGCAGCTGCTGACATGCTCAGGAGTCAGCCCCTGGGGGAGATCACATACCGAGCATTCTTCAGTTCTTTAACCCTTCTCTTGGGCTTCTCCTTGGGGTGAAGGGCTCTTGCCTTGATACACAAAGCTTCTCTTAGAATTTCAGCTTGTCAGGCATGCTCTGATCTGGAGCACAAAACCATGTGGAGGCAGAAGGTGTCTCCAGATCTGAGCAATGAAGTGGTGGGTCTCACAGAAACCCTCTGCTCAAGGCCCAGAGGGAGGCAGACCCTTCCCTCCCCCCCCGCACCGCAGCTGGGAAACTACCACATCAATATTCCGGGATTATTGCTTGGATATCCCCTGAAGCATCAGAGCTCAGTGAGAGCTTTTCATTACCTTGTGGCTACAGAAATTACTGCTCATTAAATGGCCAATAATTTTCAAAATCCCAGAACAAATATTTGCACCTCAGGTGTAATTACGAAAGCAGAATGATTGAGGCACATGGCACTCCTTCCTCAGCCCTTTTTTCCTTCCCCGCCGGGCGGTTCAGTGTTGCAGACAAAGCCCAGCGTGCAGCCAGGACTCAGCGGGGTGGGAGCACTTGGAGGTGCCACTCTGGCGGGGGCCACAGGCTGTGGAATGTGGACACGCCGGTGTCTTCACAAGACCAAACCAGGGCCAGTGGGGAACTGAGCGCGAGTGTACGTCTCTCTCTTAGCAGAGTCCCTGTGGAGGTCCAGCCCAGCGGGCAGGAGGGTCAGTGCTCCTCCAGTCCTTCTTCCGAATGCAAACCCAGGCAGCAGCATGCAATTTTTTGGAACTACTTTTTCACCCTTTTGCTTTCTTTTATCCCCTCCCAGATTCTTGCTGCAACTGTCGAAAATGCCAACATCGTCTTGCAGATTGACAATGCCCGGCTGGCAGCTGATGACTTCAGAACCAAGTAAGTCCAACGCCTTCAAGAGTTATTCTGAGAAGGGAGGGGAAAACCAGTCTGCTTAAGGCTTTTCTTTGCTTGCTGCAACTGAAGTTGCTCCGCCAGGTCACTGCTCACTAAATGTGTGACATTTGGGAATGTACATCTCTGTCTGGACGTTCCCACACTGCGGGGAGTTGTGCATGCACATTTAATAAAAGATGCTTGGCAGAAATGCGCCGAGGTGGGGAAGAAAAGACACGAAAAAACCCGTATCAGCTGGGCTCCACGGTGCAAGTGTGTGTGTGTGTGTGTGTCCCCAGGTTTGAGACGGAGCAGGCTCTGCGCCTGAGTGTGGAGGCCGACATCAATGGCCTGCGCAGAGTCCTGGACGAGCTGACCCTGGCCAGAGCTGACCTGGAGATGCAGATCGAGAACCTGAAGGAGGAGCTGGCCTACCTCAAGAAGAACCACGAGGAGGTGAGCACAGAGCCAGGCTCAAACAGGGACCTACAAAATGTACATTGTGGCCAACGGAAAGGGGTCAGGTCAAACGCGCAAGAGTGTCTCTGCCATTAGGGTGTCAGGAGACACTTGAGTGGATAATGGAGAGGGAAACAACCCCTTCAGACTGAACTTCCAGAAGAAGGTCTGTGGGGTTCATGTGCTGGGCGCAAATAAGAAATTTGTCATGATGGGAATATACTGATTTCTCTCTGACGTGCATCATGTGTCTCTCTTGTGCCAGGAGATGAATGCCCTGCGCGGGCAGGTGGGGGGAGAGATCAGCGTGGAGATGGATGCTGCTCCTGGAATCGACCTCACCAAGATCCTGGCGGAGATGCGGGAGCAGTACGAGAGCCTGGCGGACAAGAACCGCAGGGACGCCGAGCAGTGGTTCTTCAGCAAGGTGAGGTGGCAGCGGCAGCGCCGCGGGGCGCGCAGGACCTGAGGCTGTGCCTGCTCGCCAGTGCCGGAACGGCACCTTACGAGGGTTTTGCCTCGTTGCAGACGGAAGAGCTGAACCGGGAGGTGGCCATCAACACGGAGCAGCTTCAGAGCGGCAAGTCGGAGATCACCGAGCTACGACGCACCATCCAGAGCCTGGAGATCGACCTGCAGTCCCAGCTCAGCACGGTACGAGGGGCTGGCTCCCTGCGGGGTGGGGGGCACGCAGGAGCGCAGGCCAGGGGATGCACGGCTGCTGCTGTCCCTCCCACCCTCTGTGCCCCCTGAACTCGTCCCTCTCCTCTGCACGCAGAAAGCGGCGCTGGAGGGCACCTTGGCCGACACAGAAGCCCGCTACGGCACCCAGCTGGCCCAGCTGCAGGGGCTGATCACCGGCGTGGAGGAGCAGCTGGCCGAGCTGCGGTGCGACATGGAGCGCCAGAACCACGAGTACAGGGTCCTCCTGGACGTCAAATGCCGCCTGGAGCAGGAGATCGCCACGTACCGCCGGCTCCTGGAGGGCGAAGACGCCCAGTACGTAGAGGGGCTTTGCCTGGGACAGTGTGGGGAGGAGATGGGTAATAGGCACAAGATGTGCTTTCTGGGGACTCAGCCCGGTACAGCTTTCAGGGTTCATCTTTACGTTCACACCAGCCACGGGTGCCCAGTGGCTCCATCACTGGTCCCTCTCTGCAGGGAGATGCTGTAATGGGCTCCTTTCACTGCTGGAACAGGCTGTGGTCCCTCTGCCCGTCAGCAGACACTGAGCGGAGCAGTGGTGTTCGCAACTGCTATAAGACACTTCTGTTTTCTTCTTGTCTGGATACAGAGCCCATGGAACAACAAAAAAGGATTTTGTCCCTAACTTCTCTTTGTTTTTCTCCTCTTGCAGCATCTCTTCCCAGTACTCCTCTGCTATGTCCTCACACTCGGGCAGGGATGGTAAGAACCTATCTTGCTATGTACATTTATAACAAACAGCTTTGAGAGCTGCTTTTAGAGCAGCTGCCAAACTGATGGAGTGAAAATCCCTCCTGGGGCGCGCTGTGCTGCCCCGCTGGCTGCAGCAGAGTGGCAGCAGTCAGGAGAGCCTGTGCCCGTCTTACAACTGCTAACCACAGGACAAAGCTGGCAGGAAGGGGAATACCTTGCACTCCTTTAGCACAGGAATGATTTGCCCTAAATGGGCCCTGTGGTTGAGTAGCATTCTGGCTTTACGCAGACTTGAAAAACCAAGCAACGCTGTATATTAGGGACTGTGCCTTTTGCCTTCCTGAGCTTTCCCATCAGCCTGGCTCCATACTCTTCCTAGCCAATGTAGGGTTGTTTAAAATGGCATTTTCCAGTACCTTGTGGAATTTCCCACATCTTCCTTAAGAACATGCAACATCTGAAAGTGTGTTAAGAAATGTCCCTCCTTCCTGCCTCCTGAATAATTGTCCTCCGCTTTCCTTTTGCAGTCATGACATCTTCCCGTCAGGTCCGCACAATCGTTGAGGAGGTGCAGGATGGGAAGGTGGTCTCCTCCCGGGAGCAGGTAGCGCTCACCACTCGCTAGGAGGGCAGGCAGCTCCGTGGACCCCTGACCCCCAACTCAAGAGAGCGGCAAGCTGAACCAAGCCTGTCTAAGGCCGCACGTGATGGGGTTGTGCCACGGAAAGCTGTCAGCTTCGCTCACCTGCTCCTCCTTCCTGTTTTACCCTAACTTCACATGGATGCCACAGTGCACTCTGTACACATTTAATAAAGCTTTTTTTCCTAGTTCACGCAACTGCAGACTTGTCTGTCACTGATACATGATCTCTCAAAGCCTCAGGGTTGTGTGCTCCTGCCAGGGAAAGTCCTAAGAAACCACAAGAAGCAGCTGGCGAGAGGAGGGGAACGGAGGGATATGGGTTCCACCTGAAGCAAAAATAATTTGAGACAGCTTTTTCTGCTGAACTCATTGCTCGTAAACACATGGGACTGGCTGAGACATAAATCAGATAAGTTTATCATATTTGATATGAAATGAAGGGGAGCTAGAGCCATCTCAAAAATGAAGGCAATGACGGAAGGATGGTGTTTGAGGTCAATGTGCCACACAACTGATAATTAAAGCCAACAAGATAAAGCTCAGATCTCTACCTCTTGGTTATCACTTTGTCCTGTAAGTTGAACTTAAATGACTTCAGCAAGACTACTACCACTGTGTGTACCGTTCTGAGACATGAGCACAACATCTGGCTGGTTGGCAAATCTCATACATACGTGCCTCCTGTCTTATTTTACTGTCTTTAAATCCCACTATTAGGCACATTGTTTGAAAACTTTACACAGGTCTTTTCATGCTGCCTGAGGGCTACACTTAACAGCTTCCAAAGTAACCATTGCTTAATCCGCAGAGGGATGAGTAGCAATAACTTTTTATCACTGTGGCATCTTGTAGATCACTGCTGAAATCCTTCTTGAAACACACAAGCTAGTTATCGTATGTCAACAACATCTGCAGGCACGCTGCCGTTCAGGATTAGGTGACGCAACTGCTGCACGGGCAGCCAGGTACCAGATTGGCCTTCGCCACTCACCTCCTAGAGAGTGACACAGGAACCAGAGGATGCTGCGCTGGTCGCACATCCCCCAGACATGTCTTGTGGGCTGCACAGGAGAGGAAATCGTTTTAGACCCAAAAGCCTGATGGAATCACTTAGATCCAACTTTACGCTTTCCAGCCAGCGGTACCTGGGAGCTCTGTCGTGGACCACGGCCTCATGTTCGTCACTTGCCTCAAGAATACAGATTTGGGCCGTAGACAAAAAGAACAGGTAAAAGTTTACAGTAAATCAGCTTCCCTTTGCCCATAATGATGTACAATAGGCTTCTGCGGCTGCAGTTAGGCACGTTTGTCCCTTGGATAATTATTGGTGATTCACCCTCCTTCAGCGTCCCCAAAGGCATTGCGGTCCCTGTTGGAGGATGACAGCAGCATGCCGCCTGGCCCCAGCAGCCTCTTGAGAAGAGCTGATGTTATCACGCTGGGCATGATGAGACAAGCAACGGAGACGGAAGGTGATCGAAGAAGTGGGGAACCTGCCAGGTCTTTCCAGAAACGGGAGTGTGAAGAGATGTTATCGCTCTGTATTAATGCTCAGCAATTACAGAAAAGGGTAGGACGTGGAACACAGACCAGAGTGCAGAGTTCACTGACTGTACAACGCTCTTCTCTTTGCTGGAATGACAGACCTTCCTCGCAGAAATAGGAAGTCTTCCGACCCAGGGGAGCTAGAGCCATCTCAAAAATAAAAACTAGATCACACAATAACGCACTTTAGCATTGCGCTGTCTTAGACTTCATGGCAACAGGCAAGGCTGGAAATGCTGAACAAACTGCAAATGTGCTATTTTTTTGCCATCAGAAGAGATTCGTTTTATTTCAGCTGTAAATGGCAGCTTTTTAACACTTGAGCCATCTGCAGAATGCCCCAAGTGTATGAATACAGAAAGGCTTTCTGAAAACCACAGACATTACAGATCAAATATAAGTAGGAGGCTAAAAGAAGATGTCAGTCCAAGAGTATCTGGCTCGGCTGGCAGCACGGTAAGGCATGGCCGCTTCTGCAGCCAAAAGGACAAAAAGGAGAGATTTATCAAGCAGAACATTTTGTTTCCTTTGAGATCTGCCACCCAGTGCTAAGATAACCATTTACACCTGTCAGCAGGAATGGCCTGAAATGAATACCGGAGGGGGAATAGCTGGGAGAGCTGATGGAAAGCCCGGCTTTGTAATCGGTTAATTCCGTTCCACTGGGAGGATCTCATCAGGAGTTTTCCTTGTTCACCAACATATATTTGCATCAGTGAAAAAGGCTTAAATTCTGCACACAGCTCCACATAACCCTGTTAGCACAAACGAGAGAGAAGTCCAAGCTCAGAACGAGTCATCACTGTGTTACATCACAGAGCTCTGAAGGAGGAAAATACCCTGTAACTATCAGGGAATTTAATTTTTATTATTACTCTTCGCTACACAGAGTTTGTATCTGTGAAACCTGGACAAATTATCACATCCAAGAGATGGACAAACACTGGTTTTGAAGAGCATTTTTCAATTTTTCTGCAAGATGCAAGCACAACAAGAGAAACCTCGTTAGGATTCAGCAAGGAGCTATAGAAGCAAGTCCTCAGTGAATAATGGTTAAACTTCAACTGACAACAAAACAAAAAAGGAAAACCAAGAACTTCCTTGAAAGGTATTTTATCAGCTGAGACACAGAGAGAAATATGGAGGATGTGCCAGTGTCAAATAGCAAGAATACTTACAATGAATAATACTGAAAATGAGTATCATGTTTCCAGTCTTTAAAGGTCATGCTCACATCAGACAGTGTTTTTTACGATGCCCTTAAGAAGGAAGAAGGAGGATTACTGTTATTATTGTTTCTATCCTACTAAGCATAAAATTGAGACTCAGAAAAGCCGAACCATTTGCCCAGAGTGATTTGCAAAGCTGGGATCAGAGCCCTGGAGCGGCCGGTGCCACCAGAGAGATGGGGATCGGTTTCAGTGCAGCCAATAACATGCAGAGGAAAAGTGGAATGATGATTACATCAATAGCTAGATAAGAAAATACTTTGTTAATAGCAAATAGAAGAATTTTCCGTAGGTGAAACTCTGAAATTTAGCCGACAATGAGCAGACCAGAGCTAGGGCTCCTTGCAGTTCTCACTGCTACACCAGGGTCCCCAGACAAGGCTCTCCGAGCCAGGGGCCAGCCCTGGAGGGATGTCCCCAAGCCGGCGCTGGTGTGCTTCGGGTGCCAGACAGTGCCCAGCGCTCAGCTTCTCTGCCCTGGCACTCCCTGGCGGCAGCCTCGAGCCCAAACGCGCGCTGGGGCTGGCAGGAAGGGCGATGGATGGCAGCTTGCACTGCGGCGGGGACTCACGGTTCGGTGCCGTGTCTGAGTCACCCAGTCTCCAGGGAAGTTCTCTTGGACGTGAAAAGAGCGGGTGACTCAGGGAATGTTTGTAATAACGTGAAAAGCTGGACCTCCTTCTTGGGGACACATTATACTTTCTGTACTTCATATGCATTAGCTTAAGAAACAGTGCCGAGACTACCAAAGGACTTTCCTCCGGGAAAATCTAATCTTTTTTTCTCATTTTCATTGCTCTTTTGAACCTGATCATTTTGTGCAGGAGAACAACCCTCGGGAATAACGCCACAGTGCCCATCCTCCACCCCCATCCTGCTCTCCCCTAGAAAGCACAGTACCAGACGCAAATGTAAAGCTGAAGCAGAATTCCTTTCTTTGTACGTTTTGCAAAGCTGATTACATGGGAACAGCGCCTTTGCCTGGGGGAGGCTTTTCTGCTCATTTGTTACTTGAAGTAATAATTTTTCCTTGCCAGGCCAGCACTGCTGTTTCCCAAACGCCTGCTGGGACATCCTCGCAAGCCATCATCTGCCTCCTCCGCTGGTGCCCCAGGGCCAGCGCTGCCTGCGAGGGGCTCCCAAGCCAGCCCGGGACGGCCCGTCAGAGGCACTGCCTGTGGCTGCCTGCGAGGCGGCAGCGAGCAAATTTCCGTCTGTAGACTCCAGTCTGGAAGTCAATGAAAGCTAATTCTGGAAAGAGCCTTCCATTTTGCATGTAGACACCACCATTAACAGATCTCCTCATGACAAAATGGAAATCTCTTTTAATAAAATGAGGACTGTAACTGCTGGCAGGTCTTGAGATGTGCTCTGGTGGAAAAGCAAGAGCTGGTTTTAATAAAAATTTCAAATTTTGGAAAGGAAAAAAGCTACCATGCAGAACACACAAATCCAGTAAAATCAAGAGTGAAATTATTCTCCTTTACAAAAGCTGTAGAAATTCTAATCCCCATGGGCTACAGAGACCTATGGCAAGGTCTGAAGTTCAAAAAGTAAGGAAGAAACGTGGACGTCTCTGCTTAGTTTTCAAAAATGGAAAAAAACCTACAGTCATTAATGTTTCAATTTTTCTTATTGAAAAATGAAGGACTGGACGTTTCTGAATTCAATTAAATGTTAGCTTTGCGTTATTTTTACAGTTCTTCTATGGAAACAAGACAGATTCTGAGCAGTACTGCTCCTCACGCACTGCTGTCCCAGCAGCGAGCACAGCTGCAGGGCTGCCGCTGCCTCCGCACCATGCCACGCAGGACCTCGCCACCGACGAGGCATGCCTGGCACCATGGCACAGGCATCTCGTGCTAATTACGGATGTAACAAAGGATGGACACACACAGGATCCACACCACATTTAAGGTGTTCTGGATTTGCAGTGTCAAGATAAAATCAAGACTAATGAACTTACCCAAATGGCATAAGCAATATTTCTGAGACAGGCTGCGCCTGACGCACCCGGTATGGGATGTGCCTGGGCGACTTGGATGCCAAAACCAATGCCGAACACCTGGGTGAAAGTCAGCCAATATTAGCATGGCTGTATTAATATTATTAATAAAATGAAAGATTCAGATGACAAAATGGCTTAATTATTTCCCTTCTTCTTCAATTCAGCATTCCAAGACTAGAAAATAGGTTTAATATCTTTTTTTAAATGATCTTTTCTAGTGTCTTTTCTAAATTTAACACATTTCCCCTAGACTACATTTGGAGAATTTCTATGGTGCTGGTTGGAACTGGGTCAGACCTACACAGGATCAGGCTGCTTCTGAAATTCTCCATGTTGCCGTTTTAGAAATCTTATGGAACGTCTTATGTGGCTGTCCTCTCTTGGCAGCAAATATTTGTATTTAACTGCAACATCTGCTACTCAGGAAATGTCCTTTTCTTTTTTTATTTTGGATAAATATTTGAATATTTTCTCTACCCTCAAAAGCAGCAAAACAAATTATGGGGGGGGTGGGGGGGTGTCTGCCCTCTGAAAGGGATGTTTATGGTTGGATGTACGTGGGAGAACGAGTAGTAACAGATCATCACTGGTACACTGAAGTGCAGTATTCTTCTGTGCTCTCCAAGAGAAGAGCATCTCGAGGTCTCACGACCAGACCCCGGCAGGTTCTCACCCAACTGACAGCTGCGCGGGAGGTCGCTGCAGTGCACCTGCAGAGAGGCAGCAGGGTCAGGGTGCTCGCCCAGCTGCGGTGCCAGGGACCATGGGGAGCCGAACGGGGGGCACCCCGCTTCTGCTCGCAAAGGGGGTGAACAGGCTCCGTCAGATAGGACGGCTTTCCCACAGCTTTCACTTTCCGGGTAGACTCGCCCACGTCAGGGACGGATAATTGCTATGATGTTTCATTCCCCGGGCGCTCCCGGGTACCATCGTTTTTTGTGTCACTGTTGTTTAGCTGTCATCACAAGTCAGACCTGATGATTCAGGAAGTAACATTTTTGATGTAGTTTTGAAACACGCTTCTGTTAACCAAAGCATCTTTCTGTTGTGGGATTTCTGGAGACAAACGCCTTTGGGGAAATATTTCCGGCTGCAAAAAAAAAACAGTACTAGCCAGGTCACACAGAGGAAGAATAAACAGCCCTTCTCCGGTGGCAACATCCAGGAGGAATGGTATAAATAGAGGACTGCAGGGACAGAGGGATCACAGTCGGATCCCACAGCGACCTGTGCAGCTTGCCCTGGGCTCCGAGTTGGATCCTCGCGCTCTCACCATGAGCTGTGCCGTCAGGCAGGTCGTTACGACCTGTTCCCAGGGCAGGAGCAGCGCGGGCAGCTCTGCCGCTGGTAGTGGAAGAAAGGTTTCCTCTGCCTCCTCAGGAAGACACGCTGCCTATGACTTGGGTGCTGTGGTTGGCAACTTTTCTGGTGGCAGTTTAAGCGAGGGATTCCTTGGGAAGCAGCTAAGCGCTGGCAGTGCTGCCGGTGGGAGCTTTGGAGCTACCCAGAGGGCTTGTTCTACCCTCGGATTCAGCGGTGGAGGCATCTGCACTCGAGGTGTTGGTGGTGGCTTCACCAGGGCCAGCGCTGGCTGCGGTGATGGGATCTTATTTGCTAACAACGAAAAGGCGACGATGCAGAACCTCAACGACCGCTTGGCCTCCTACCTGGACAAGGTGCGACTCCTGGAGGGAGACAACGCTGACCTTGAGTGCAAGATCAGGGAGTGGTATGCCAAGGTGGGACCCAGCTGCGAGCCACGGGACTACAGCTGCTTTCATAAGGAAATCGAAGACCTTCAAAACCAGGTAAATCACTGTTTTTCAAGAAAATTCTAACATTTCTTTGGGCTGTGCTTTCACACGCGGACAGAGCAATGTCAAGTGGCAGAGGCAATAGCTATGTCTCTGGAGGTGCAGATGGAGCAATAGTTTATACGAAACGGACAGTTTGAGGGAGGACGACACTGCATTTATGGAGAACTGAGTCTCAGCACAGCCTGCTCCACCAAGCTGGCAGGCGGGTTTCCCCAGTGTAATGCCACCTAACTGGTTAATAATCCCAACATACGGAATCGTTACAAAATAGGTGGGTTGCATTACCCCGGGTGGATGTTTCCTTCAGGGCCTTCTGTAGCCAGAGGCAGTCACAAGCCTGAATCTCTCTCCTGCATTTTCTTTTCCAGATCCTGTGCGCAGCCATGGAGACGAACAAAATCCTCCTGAATATTGATAACAACAGGATGACTGCTGATGACTTCCGAGTGAAGTGAGTATGGTCCTGCGCTGGACTGAGGGGTTCACACTGCTCAGTGGTGAGCGGTGGTGACGGGGAAATCCTAACACTCTGCGTGTCATGCTGCCGTATTAAAATTTAGATCTCTGAAAGGCACGGACACGACTGACAATGCCCCTAGTGTTGCATGCCCAAAGTGAAAGACCGTGATCCTAATTTTTTTCCCCACAAACTCAACTCAAGGGTTTGCCATGGTTCACTGCCATGCTGACCTTTCTTTGTTGCCTGTGGCTTAAGGTACGAGACTGAATGTGGTCTCCGGCAAAACGTGGACGCGGACATTTGCAACTTACGCCCCGTCCTGGACCAGCTGGCCAGCTGCAAGACCGACCTGCAGCTCCAGTGCGAGGCTTTGACTGAAGAGATGTGTTGTCTCAAGACGAACCATGAGGAGGTTAGATTGCCCCTTACTCTTGGAGAATTAAGAAGAAAGAAGAAGGAAAGTCCCCCCCGAGTGTGAATATTACTGATCCGGTGCCCGTGTTCTCTGCAGGAAATGAACTGTCTGAGGAAACAGGCGACCGGAGATGTGAGTGTGGAGGTCAACGCCTGCCCTGGCCCAGACCTGAGGAAGATCCTGGAGGACCTGAGGTGCCAATATGAAACGCTGATGGAGCGCAACCGCAAAGAGACTGAGCAGTGGTACGCCTGCAAGGTACTGCACACATGCAGAGCTGTGCCCTGCTCTGCCTGTTGGGGGCAAAGGGAAAAATGAGAAAGTAAGAACGCATACTGGAGATGTCTTAATATCAGCAATGCTCCCACGGATGTGCTCAGCACATAATTGTGCTGCTCATTTTCAGTGCTCTTCCGTTCCTGGCAGGGGGGGCACTGCATGGTGTTACAGGGTCCCAACAGAATAAATGGGGGGGTTTAGATTTGGAAAGACTCAGATGCACTGTGGGGCATGCACAAGCAATGCGGTGACAGCCCTGACACAATGAGGTGCTGTGGCGCGATGAGGAAAGGGGTGCTCTGTTCTACCCTTGCAGGTGGAGGAGGTGAACCTGGAGGTCATCACAAGCAGCCAGGAGATTGAGTCGAGCAACAAACAGGTCACTGAGCTGAGGCGCCAGCTGCAGGCCTTGGAAATCAACGTACAAGCCCAGCTCACCATGGTAGGTGATGCCACTACGGTTCACGTTTCAGACTCCCCAGTGCTCTTTAGAAAGCTGCATGACCTCAGTCATACCTGTAACCAGACGGGCTCCGCTTGTGGCACAGCCAGGCACCTTTGTGTTGTTTCCATTCTCAGAAAGAAAACCTGGAATCCTCCTTGGCGGAAACCGAATGTCGCTACAACAAATACCTGGCTGAGCTGCAGAGCCAGATCTCCTGCGTGGAGCAGCGGCTGGCTGAAATACGCGCTGAAATGGAGTGCCAGAACCAGGAATACAAGACCCTCCTGGATGTCAAATGCCGCTTGGAGCAGGAGATTCAGACGTACCACTGCCTGCTGGAGGGCGGACAGCACGACATCATGTACGCAGGCTCCCGAGCGAGCCGGGCACAGTAAAATCGCTATGCTTTCACTTACAGGGATACGACAATTCACGATACCAGTGGTAAAAGCAACGTTGTGGTGAGGAACCAGTACTGACCTGTAACCAGACAGGGCCTATTAGCAAACCACAAGGCGTTTGAGGATTTGGCTCTGATAAATGTCCAGAGTGCAAGGCAGGGACCGTGCCCCCTCCTCGGGCCAGCGAAGGCAGCCGGGAGAGCCCCCGGCGCTGTCCCAGCCTCCTGGGCAAGGCGCAGCACCGCGGCACTGCAGCACCGCGGCATCAGGGCATCGTGGCTCATTAAAGGGCGGTTTTCACTGTGCGCTGGGCAAGGTCTTTTACGAACACTGTCATTTAACTGAGTTTTATCAGCTTTGCCACAGCTAATGTCCCTAAGGATTAGGGACTGCTAAGTCCCTAAGGATTAGGGACTGGCAGTTAAATTAACTGAAACAATAAATTATCTAAACATTTTCAGTTTCACACAACAAGTTTAATTAAAGTTTTGGGAAATTTAATTTGCATGCAAAGCAGTTGGCTCTTCCCTGCCTGCCATCGCCTGAGATTTTGAAACAGGGAGGCGCGCTGTTCATCTCACGAACGGCTGCACACACACCGAACTGGGCCGAGCACCCACCGCCTCCATCAATTTGGGAAAAGTGGTGTTTTACTGGTGGTGCCCTGAGGTGGGCTCTCCTGCGCTCTCCGGCCCTCAATTAGTTACATGGAAAATCAGTTCTTGTTCCAAAATGCCAGTTGCAATGGGTGAAATGGCACTGTCAGAGCACGTCTCAGAGCCCCTGGTGATGCTCAGGCGGAACAGCGATGGCTGCCGACAGCCAGGCAGGCTGGAGGATGCGCTAATTGCTGCTCTTAATGACCCTCAGGGTTGGAAGGGGAAATGGCCAACAGTGACTGAAGAGACACAGTTAAAGCAGTGCCACCAGCAGCTCCAGGTCACGGGGCAGGTCTCCAGGGTGGGAATGTGGGGGCTTTGGTTACCAGAGCTGTCTCCTTTCCACAGAGGGCCGGCGGGAAGAGGAGTCCCTGCAGCACCCACTGGACGAAGCGGTGGGCTCAAAGCCAGCCTGTGCCAGCCCTGCCTGCCCTGAGCCCGCTCCGCGCAGCGGGTGTGAGGTGAGGTGTCCTCCAGAAGCCTCTGAGCGTGAGTTGCTTCTTTAGTCCTGCTGTGTACCCGGGGAAGGGGGGCATGAGGGATCTCCAGGCTTTTCTGGGTGGCGAAGAGGGGCTGGAGGCGGTTTCTCCATCCCAGAGAGCAGCGGCGCGGGCAAACACGTTGGGTGGCGGCAGTGACTGTTGGTGGTGGAGCATGGGGATTAATCGAGCTACAGTAGAAAGGCATGCAGCTATGGGGCATTTATGAACTTATGCATAGAAAATAGGTTTGACACTGGTGGGTTACTGATAGTAAATGTGCTTTAATAAGACTTTCAGCACAACATGAAAATGAGGAACTGGCAGGGGGAATCAGGCAGTCACGAGTCTTTCAACAAGTATCTAAAATTAAGCAAGTTAGGCAGACGAGGGAAAAGAAAGGTCAGTTCAAGAGCCAGGGGAATGGAAGAGAAAGGCACGGTATGCAGCTGAGCCCCTGAAGAAGGAATGCTCCCCGCTGTGCCCTGGCGGGTCACTGCAGGGACGAGAGTTTCCCTGCCAGCCCCACTGCACGGCCTCGGAGGAGGTTTCTCGAAGAACAAACTGTTTGCAAAAAGGAAGGCAAAAATAACCTGACAGTTCTCACTTCTGCTGACAGCACCTTCGGAAGGGACTTTGCAGAGCGGCTGCCTTCCCGCCACCCACGCTGCCTCTGGTCCGCATCCCCGATGCCGCTTTGATCCAGTCACTCGTCTTCACTTGGGCTAAGCTGTTTTGTGGTCAGTTGTCCAACAACTACCAAAGCTCGTCTCTAATAAAACTTTGCTACTACTGACGCAGCCTTGAACCTGACAAATCATTTCCACAAGTAAATTAATATACAAGTATTTAAAAAATTGTTACGCAGATGGTTATATTTGTCACACACCTTTGGTTAGAAAACCACCTTTGATCCATACCCACAAAGCCATCATTACAAAGGAAAAAGAAAAATAAGCCATGTATCCACCTGCGGCACTGCTCCTGCTGAATGCAGTGGCTGCAGGAGGGGGATGGAGGCAGCTACAGAGGAGGGAGGGAAGGGACCGGCTGATGCTGTGGGAAGGGACATTTGCTACTGGAGGAGGAAGCGTAAGCTGAGACATGGAGTAGAAGGTGATGAGGAAAGAAACATTCGGGGAGGCCAAAAAGGGTGCAGGGAAGGGGCTTCAAGGCAGTCTGACTGACCATCCTCTACTGAAAGAGACTTCTGAGCGAAAATCGAGTTTTCATTAAAGTAGGTGTGTGCTAATATAATATAATATAATATAATATAATATAATATAATATAATGTAATATACAACACCTTTGAGTTATTATAAGTGTGCAGTAACAGGATAAAATCAAGAACAACAAGTTTTCCCAAATAATACTGAAGTAGTAATTTTGACAGCAGAGCTCTCCTGGACCTGACACACCCTTCTGGTGGAGGAAAACAATTCCCAGAGAAAATGCTAAATAAAGAACCTCTAAATGGATTTTTAAAAAAAGGCAAACAGGAAGAACCAGCTGGCAACATGTGGGAAGATAAAAGTGTGAGACAAATTAATATGTGGGAGAGAATTTTTTAAAAGTAAGATACAATAAACAGACAGAAAAAAAAAGATGCTGGTATTTTATTACCACAGAGAAAGGAATTGCAAACACACTCAGGAGCACGACTGCGTTTTGCTGCTTGTGCAAGCAAAGACTCAAGATCCAGCCTGTCCCGTCTCCCCGGCGGCAGCAGTACTGGCACACGCCGCAGGCAGACCGCGAGTGCTGCTCACAGCCTCCGCTCCTCACCGTGCAGATCTTTTTCTGTGCTGAACTATGGGATGGGGTTTGACGACTAACCTTACACAGAGGTCTAACATGAAGGCTTCCAACACAAAGACTTCAGGGGATGTGATGAGTCTTAATTAGTGCCCATTTCCAAAGAAAGAAACAGCTGAGACGTTTCAGGAATGACGACATGGGACAAGCCAAAGCCCGACCACACACAGCTATTCTCTAGGCAGAAATCACAGCGAAGGTGGCACTTTTTGGAGCCAGTTTTGTTTCTTGCTCTGAGCCTCTGCTCTGCAGAAAGCCTTGTCTGCTCATGTGTCGCCTCTCGTGCCCTGAGCTGTCAACCCCAAGCCCCACGCCACGTCTGTGTCTGCCCCAGCACTGAGGGCCAGGACCTGGGCAGACCGCGGAACGGCTCCGGTTGTGGCGGCGCGGCCGTCCCGTCGGGGGTGGCTCTCCCACTCTCTGTCTGGTAACAGACACTTATGGGCCCTGTGGGGGCAATTGCTCTAACGAGCTTCTGGACAAGGCTCTGTATTAAGTACTTTCTCTACCAAGCTCCGTATCTCCCATTCCCGCAACAAGAATTACACTGCGCGTTTCAGGATTATTTAAACCCGCCTCAGCGTTTACACAGCAGCTCTAAGGTCACCACATTAAACGCTACGCCAAAATAAAAAGCCGCCTTCCCTGCCCAGTGAGTTGGCAACCTGGACAGCGATGGGAAACAATGACTGTGGAAACAGCATAGGAAGAGACGGGGAAGAGAAGATAAATGGAATGCAGAGGACGCAGTGCATGGGACGACAGGACAAGAAGTGACCTGGGACACGAACTGCCAGCAAACGTCTCCGGTATTGCACACGGGCAGCCGCTCGCACTAGCAGACAGGTCATGCAGCTTGTAAGAGCTCGGTCGCGTTCTCTTTTAATGTGCAAATCTTGTAAAGCAATAATGAGTGAGTATCTCAAAGCCAGACAGAGACTTTGGTTGAAGGTGTAAGATTGGCAGAGGAATCTAAGGCTAAAAAGAGCAGGGGGTGCCCCAGCGAGCGGAGGGGCTGTATCTGCACTCAGAAGCTGTCAGCATCCCGACCAGCGGCCGTGGGTGCAGTGTGCGGTGACTGCTCGAGCAGAAGTGGTCTCTGTCCTACAGAGAGCGCAGACACATGGGAATTACTCCACCATCAGAGAAAGTCCCTGAGGAGTGACCAGAGCAGAGGTTTAAGACACCAGTGAAGAAACAAAGAAAACAACTAGTTTAGCAAATTGCCAATGCAGGAAATCAGCCATGAGTTAAGGACTGTATTGCACAAGCAATTACAGCTGATTACAGGCACCGTGCATTTTTAATAGTAGGCCATATTCTGGTGTGAGGCATAAACTATAATTTCTCTATAAAAGTCTATTTTATAAAGTACGCAGACAGGTACAGTCTCACTCACACCCATAGTAACTATCTGTGGGCTCTGTATTTTTGTTTACTGGTTTGTGTAACATTTATAAAGAATTATATAGATGAGTACTACTATAATCAGCAGGAGATTTCTCAGCTCAGTACACTGAATAACGTAATTTAAACTGCCTGTATGACCCACATATTGAAAGTGTATTGAAATTAAGAGACTTTTTAGGACAAGTATGAAATAAAGATTAAAAGAAGACGCTCTGGGGAGGCTCTGGCTGGCCCACACCTTTGCCTGCCTGTCTCTGTTGTACCTCTGTATGGAACTGGAGCGCAGGGAGCACCTGAATACCCTGGCTCTGCTGGGCAGGTTCTGGTTTGAGCCCCGGCTCCCCCAGTGGGGACCGCAGGCTGAAGCCCTGTTTTTCCTCCTGACCTGAGCCACACTCGGTCGTCCACGCAGGAGTGAAATGGCTGCAGTTCCCCTCACCCATCAGCGCTCCAGTCTGCCCTGATACAAATCTCCTCTTTGCCATGATAACCAGCAGTGCTTCCGGAGATGCAAATGCCGGGCAGTCTGGCTGCACTGTTATCGTCTGTCAGGCGCTGGAAGGAAATTAAAACTCTTTGCAAAATGAATCAGGGAAGATGCTGAGCTTCAGTGGGATGAAACCTCCATGTTCTGCTGAACTTCTCCTTCATCACCAGCAAATGTTCAGAGGCAGTTTGAAGATGTGAACAGTCAGCAAGAAAAAAACTGAAACAGAGTAATCACCTTGGTCTCTCAGGCGTATTTAAGACCAAGGATCACGCTGTTACCAAACTCATTGTGATAATTATTTCAGTTGCCTTACAGGAATTTCACTAAACATGGTGGTATAAACCTATGAGTCATCACCCAGAAAAAAGTCATGGTCTGCATTTGAAAGATGGGAGCATGAGGTCTGGAGCCGGCTCAGTATCACATCAAAGAAGTGTTTAATAAGTGATGCCTAATGGCTATTATGCAAATTATTAATGGTAATTACAAGAGACAAGATAAAATCATATTCCAGGGTGGTTGCACAAACATCACTGAAGCAATGCTTATGAAAGCAAAGTTCTGCCGAATTAGGCACACCCTTCTTGTAGTTGACACAAGAGAACATTATCGACGCTGATAAGCCAAGCGAGCGGAGCGCGGAAGAGCCGGGCTGGCTTTTTGCGAAGAGGTTGTGCGGTGGGACAGTCGCAGCTCCCACGGGACTGACCTCCACTGCCCACAGCATCCCACAGAAACATCACATCTTCCAGCCTCCTCCTGAGCCGCCCATCACTGTGTGTCAATATTTACACTTATTACCTCTTCATTCACTTTCAGCTCTCTCGTCTTTTCCATAGTGCCCACAAGAGTTAACAGCGTTTGCACTGATGTGCTGAGAGCACTGCCAGTCCCGCCGGCTAACAGCCCGTCGTTTCTTCCTCTACTTCCATCTGCACGGACCGGTTTGTTTCCCCCTGTCTTACATTTAGGTTGTAAATCCTTTGGGGACATTTCTCTGTCTTGGACTTGAACAGTCCTTTGCTACACACTGTTCTGCCCCGAGGCAGCACTCCTAGGCCACAGGAATACAAATAATAACAAAAGCAGAGGTAAAGAAATCAGTTCAGTGGGGAAAAAAACTGGTAATGGTGGATGTTTCAGAACCAAACGGTAGCTCACAGCTAGAGAAAGCAGAGGGCCGTGTGGCCAGTAAACACACACACCACACCACACCACCCCCATCTGCCCGACCTGCGGCGAGGTCTCGGTGCGGAGCCCCGGAGCCCTGCCTGGGTCGGAAGGAGCGGGGCAACACGGCAGTGCCTGGGGTGAAGGGCCACGTGGCCAGGCGCGCTGCCCGCCTGCCGGCAAACACGGCTGCAGCTACTCAGCACAGAGCGAGGAGAAAATCAAACTGGGCCATCCGTAGAGAAACGTCCAAGACCTGCAATGCCTCCCCCTATCCCAGAACTCTGCAGGGAGAGAAGGGCAGCCTGGACCCACAGCCCTGCTCCCTCTGCGTGGCTATTAGGCAACTTCTTCTGAAAACCTACCCAGCAGAAGCAAAGCTCCAAGCAATCCAGACATTATATTAACTTCTGTTGGCTCTTACAGCCCCACCCTGTCTTCAATTGTATTCCTCAAAATGACGGATGAAAGGCAGATTCGCTCCCCATCCTCTGTTCTGCCCATGATTTTCAGTATTGCGAGTCTCGGCTGTGTGGGGAGCACAGGGGATGTGTTTCTGGGGGGAGGACAGGCTTCTATTTCAGGCGCTGCGGTCTTAGCGAGGAATCTGAGCTCTGACATACGCCGGCTCTGTCCTTGAGCAAGTTACTTCACTGAACCATCCAAATAATGAATATTCTAGGATGCTGCCAGCCTTGGGTAGGCGTCGTTTTATCATCTCTGATCTAAGTAAAGAAATAAATTATCTCACTGGAGCGTGGAGCCTCCTAACTTATGCTGTTGAGGAGAGGAGCACATCTATATATGCTTGGGGACACTCTCCTACCATGGTGACAGAAGCCACCTGACTGCACACAGAGTCCTCAAGCCCAGCAGTAAACGAGAGGTGGCTGAGCGCACGAGCGCGGGTTTTCTCTGCCCTTCTGCCTGGAGGTGATGGCTGCTCTCAGGGCTCCCTGTCAGGTGTCACACTCACCGCCAACGAGGATTTATCACAACTGCTCCTGTAAATATGGACATACTTGAGTCAAAGGTTACTTGTGAGTAAGAGTTACTCGGAAATTCCACCCTGTAGGGAACAGCAGTCTCCGTCCCCTGGAGAGCAGAATATCCTCTCATTACAGCAGTCTGCAGAGAAAGATACTTGCACCGGCACAGCCAGTTCTCCGAACGCTCCTCTGGCTATTGCTTGCCTAGGTTTGGAGATGGTGCGCCCATGACTAGCTGGGCTGTGCCAATGCCTGCTACTGCTCGGACAAACTCAGTTAAGAAATGCGGAAAGCTCTTTTCCTTCTTATTTTGTGATCAGCAGGATCTCAGTAACGGCAAAGACCCGCAGGATCACATCTGAGTCCATTCAGGGAACTGGATATATCGCCCATGGATATTCCCTTTCCTCTCATCTCTTCCTTTATCTATGATCACCACAAATTGAAGCAGCATGGACAGCAATTAAAGTAATTGAAAAATAACTTCAGAGAGGTACTTCATACACTTCAGCTTCCATCAAGTCTGTGTACCATCTAGACCCAGAGAGAAACAGGGACTTCCAACATGCAGCAGGCCAGATCTTCGCACACCGCGAGCAAGTCGTCTTCTTGTGTTTGCATGACCAGAGAAATATAAGCCACAGATGGGGAACTGAACCCACGGGGGACTCATCTCAGTGATTTCAGAAATCTCGCAGTACAGGACTTACTAAACTGACTGTCTGTCGTGGTGCCAAGTGACAGACATCTGCACCACCATAGCCCTGGTCTTGTCACTACTACGGTCACCATTATTCACGCTTTTCAGAAGTGAGAATTTATATTAACTTCCCATTTTCGTTCCACGAACTTCACCATAGCATGTGATATAAAAATGTTTATTGGACTAAGAATAAAATAAATACAAATTAATAAAAGATAAAAGGCACTTTGATGTTATAAATACCGATGCTCTTCTTTGTACATAATCTAGGGCAAATTTTTTTCTTGACTTGTTGTAAAGTTTGCATCATACAAAAAGCTGATGACTCATAAAACATTATTTTACTTTTTGGAATAAGCTGCTGACATGTAAAGTATCTTCCTTGTGAACTGGGATTTCTAGAGGGAAACTGCCTATGGGCTATTTATTCTTGGCATAAACAGCAAGACTAGCCAGCCCCGTGGGAAGAAGAAACACCCTATAGGTGACACCCCCTTTGGAAGGTATAAATGGAGATCTGCGGCAACAACCACCCTACAGTCTGATTCAATATCAAGCTGTGCATCTTGCTTTGGGCTTTGGGTTGGATCTGCAGCTGTCCTCAAAATGAGTTGTAGTATTAAGCAGACAACTGGCTCTCTCAGGGGCAGGACCAGCGGTGGCAGCTGTGTTATTGGTGGCGGTGGTGGTGGTGGAGGAGCACGGATCTCCTCAGTCTCTTCTGGAAGATACACGACTTGCGGGATAGGCGGTAGCCGAGGGTTTTCTGGTAGAAGCTACTGTGGTGGTGTGAATTACGGAGGAGGACTGAGCACTGGCAGTTTGGTTGGTGGAAACTATGGAGGGGGCTTAGGAGCCGCCGTCCTCGGAGGATGTTCAGGCATTGGATTCAGCGGTGGCAGTGCTCGCTTTGGCGGTGGCATTGGAGGTGGCCTTGGTATTGGTCTTGGTGGAGGGGTAGTTGGAGGTGGTTTTGCTGGTGATGGCATTCTTCTTTCTGGTGACGAAAAGGTCACCATGCAGAACCTTAACGACCGCCTGGCTTCTTACCTGGACAAGGTGAGGTGCCTGGAACAAGAAAATGCTGACCTGGAGTGCAGAATCAGGGAGTGGTATGCCAAGCAGGGCCCTTTTTGTGAGCCACGGGACTACAGCTGCTATTATAAAGAAATAGAAGATCTTCAAAATCAGGTAACATCATTTCTCAGCCGCTTTCTCCCTTGTAAGCTTCTCCCACGGTGTTGGTTCACAACTTACTGCCGTTAATTAGGGGTAACATTTCATTGGTGTAAAATGCTTTCTGTAAACAGCCATTAAGACAACTGCCTGTAGAAAGTCCTTGAGCTCAGAGGCAAAACCTTCAGTGTTTGGACTGTTTTCATTGCTTTTATTCATCAGATATATTTGAAGGGGAAAATGTTATGTTCAGGGAATACATCTGGATTGGCTCAGTAGTCTTTCTGAATTAGGTTTGTGCCAAGGTGGTTAAATGGATATATGCCAAGAAAGCAACTAAAAGAAAACTAAATAATGGATTGCATTAATTTGCCTGAATCTATTTTATTCTGTCATCAGTCAGTCCTGCAAAATTCCCGTTAAACATTATTTTCTTTTTTACAAGTTTACTCTTTCATACAGAATTGTGAAATATAGGACATCTAATTAAAAATGAGAACAAAGAGAGCATTGCCATAACACATTTTGAGTATGCAATTTAAAATTAACATTTGTTTGCAAAGTGTGTTTGGCAAAAATTCTAGGATGTCAATGCACAAAGAAGGGTACAGTGAAAAGAATCCAGGAAACAAGCAGAATGAGGCAGCCTTACAATTAAGTCTTGAAACAAAGCTTTTAAATCTCTCATCCATGAAAGTAAGATTTAGATTTAAAAGGTTAGGTGGATTGTGGCTGCTCCTGGACAACACTAATTATACCTCCCTGGCTGTCTGCATCTGAACCACATTATTTAATATTTTAATGCCTTCACCGTACTTCACTGAACACTCGCCCCCATGACTGCTGCACTCCTCAACCCCCCCATGCCTGCAGGCCAATATTGAAAAAAAAGGAGAGAGACCAAGAGGTTGGGGCAGGTAGCCATGGCCAGAGGGGACACGTGAGCTCGGGGACACAGGGAAGAGACTTCAGGAGTGAATGCTCTTTTTCCAGATTGTCTGTGCAACCATAGACAACAACAAGATCATTCTGAACATCGATAACAGCAGGATGACAGCTGACGACTTCCGAGTGAAGTGAGTAGCCTTTGGCTCACAGCCGTCCCCTACCTCTGTCACTGCGCTCCTGCTCGCGGCGCTGGTGAGAGGAGTTCCCCGAGAGGTCTTCTGGGATCCTCTGGTCTGCCTCTAGAGCCGCCGTCATTAGTGGAAGTTCCGGGATGGAAAGTTTGGGACAATAAAATATGTTTGGGTGGAGATTAGAGATCTTCAGAAAGCAGAAGGGATCCACAGGCAGGGAGCAGTGTGGGTTCACCTGAGCTGCCATTCTGGCACGTGGTGTCTTTGGAAGGGGAAGATTTTCTTTCCCTGTTGGAGTGCAGAAATGCAGTGAGTGACATCTCCGCCCCACTGAAGACGCTCTGGAGAAGGCAGACCGAGGGCAGATTTGATGGAGCAAGCCTCAGACTGCTTTTCTCAGCGTCCCATGAGGCCAGTTAGGAGAACACTGGAAGAACGATGGATGGTCAAATGACAAAAAAAGAGCAAACTGTGGTGTCAGACACTGACTGCTCTTTCTTCCTTTCTTTCTCATCCTCAGGTACGAGACGGAGCTGGCCCTGCGCCAGAGCGTGGAGGCTGACATTAATGGTTTACGCCAAGTCCTGGATCAGCTGACGCTCTGCAGGTCTGACCTGGAGGCACAGCTGGAGTCGCTGCGGGAGGAGCTCTGCTGCCTGAAGAAGAACCATGAGGAGGTAGGGTCCTGCCCCTCAAGTCAAAAGCGGTAATTCACGCAGGATCCACCACCCTCCGTGGTCCCCAGCCCCGGGGTGCCGGCTGCGGCCGGGCAAGTGGTTGGTGGAGACAATTCATGTGAACAAGGAGCTGTGAATGTCCAGCAGAGAGGGTCTCTGCCAGGGCACCTGCTCTTCCCTACGGGGGACCTCAGCTCCCACAGTGTTTTCCTTCTTTTTAAAAAAATGACACAAGCTGGGTGGTGTTTCCAGGAAATGAACTGTCTGAGGAAACAATCGACTGGAGATGTGAGCGTGGAGGTCAACGCCTGCCCTGGCCCAGACCTGAGGAAGATCCTGGAGGAGATGAGGTGCCAGTATGAAACGTTGATTGAACGCAACCGCAAAGAAGTTGAGGATTGGTATGAATGCAAGGTGAGTACACTTACGCGGTTCTGACTTTCCTGGGCTGACACCCAGACAATGGTTCCACGGTGGTTTACTACACGTTAAAACCCCCCAGCGTACGGGAACAGCATTTAGCATTGGTTTAAACTGACCAAGTGACAGAGGGGATGCTGCCACTCTGCACCCCTCTCATGGGGTGACAGGAATTGCTGCCTATTAGTGAGACTTGAGGCAGGAACTCTTTACAAAGCAGCAAGCGGTGAGAAGAACAGGACACCAGTACTATTAGAAGAGCAAGAGGCATGACGAGCACGGTTTACACTCCATTAGGATGAGAGAGGTCACCCAGACCTTTCTCATTTCATGTTTTTGGTAGCTTCTCTGCCCTTTCTTTAATACTTAATCTGACTTACATTAAACATTCCCTGAACATCTTTATTCTGGATTGGTGATTTTCAGATTGAGGAGGTGAATCGGGAGGTTATTACAAGTGGTCAAGAGGTAGAGACGTGCAACAATCAAGTCACCGAACTGAGACGCCAATTACAAGCCCTGGAAATCGATCTCCAGGCTCAGCTCAGCCAGGTGGGTGGTAAGTGGGGGTAAAGCTCAGCTCTCACCGTTCCACCTTGGTGTAAGAATTCATCGTTAAAATGCAGTGTTTCTCATGCCTGTACTTGTACTGTGCCACATGTCACTGCTCAGAGGGACAACCTGGAATCCTCGCTGGCTGAGACGGAGTGTCGCTACAACAACCACCTTGCTGAGCTCCAGAGCCAGATCACATGTGTGGAGCAGCAACTGGCTGACCTGCGTGCGGAGATGGAGTGCCAGAACCAAGAGTACAAGATCCTGCTGGATGTCAAATGCCGTCTGGAGCAGGAGATCCACACGTACCGCTGCCTGCTGGAGGGTGGACAGCAGGACCTTATGTAAGTAGGCTTGAGACGCACAAGACGATACAATAAAATACATGTGTCCTGGGTATTTTAACATAAAAGCAAAGTGAGCAATAGGTAGAGGCACTGCACAGCTCCTTCACCCTCACTGACCTATTTGAGCTGCCTCGCAATCAACAGTGATAGTCTGCTTCTCTACCCTGTGCCAGCCACTGCCACAAGAAGAAAGGTCACTGCAACATTCTGCCAATTTTCTGCCAAAATTTAAAACAGATTGAGAGCAGCAGGGACAACAAGCAAAGTAGTTTTAGTTTATCTGTCATTTCCTTCCCTAAAATGTTATTTTCCTGTTCCCTTAGTCAGCAAGGAGGAATTGGTCAGTCTTCGGGTCTAGGAGGAGGAGTCGCAAGAACAAGCGGAATAGGAGGAGGAGGGATCATTAGAACAAGCCACACTTACACTTCATCTTCCCAGATGCCATCCTGCGCAGCTGCGGAGATACAAGGTAAGAACTCCAACACTCCACAAGATTTCCACAGTCTGTTCGAATGCAACAACCACAGGCACCAATATAGATGCTTCCCACGCAGCTTACAGGGGCTATCTGCAACTTTTATTGTGAGGCTACTGGGAAATACGTGATGGGAGGCCGCAGAGAAGTGGCTACGACGAGTGCTCTCAGGAGGCTGTGACAGCAGTAGCTGCCACTCTGCTGGGAAGGATGAGAACTGCAAAAAGGGAGGAGGGGGAAGAGGGGTAGGAAGGAGAACGAGAGAGTCAGCAGGCAGGCAAGCCATGGAGAACATGGAGAAAGCACTGACGCGAAATCTGGGACAAAGGAAAGAGTAGGAGAAAGCAGGAGTGCCCAGAAATGAAAAAAAAAAAGAGCAGGAATCATGGGAATACTGGCAGAAGACTCCCAGTAATATTTCAGGAGGAAACTTCCAGCCAAATTGAAAAAGAAAGAAAGAAATATGGTGACATTTGGTCCAGGAGAATGAGTGTGAGCTGGAGCATTGTTCTGGCACAGACCCTGGTGCCGTTCCCTCACCCAGATTGCTGCTGGTGCGATGTCTGCAGCTCCCACCATTTGGCATTTTTATGTAAAAGGACAAAGCTACAAACCCCATCTGCCTGACTGGCAGGCAACGATCAGACCTTTCCAGGAAGGGACAGTATTTATCTGAAATTCTAATTGAATTGGCTTGTGAAATGATCCCGTGTATAGAATGACAGTGTGGGAAAGAACCTATTTTTGCTATAAACAAAGTAATGTTTCCTTTGATCTCTCCAGTGCCTTGCAGAAGGATTTGTGATTAAGCAGAGAAATGAGAATATCCAACGAGAGAACCCTGAAGCAGAGCCATGGATGAAGAGAGAGAATATTTACCGTATGCCTCTGCAAAGAGCAAGGAGCTCTTTTGTATTACTCAGCAATGCTAAGCACTGTGTCAGAGGGATAAGCAGAGCGTTGGGCCACATTCTGCTTTGTTTTGCTATTTGCTTTTTCCAGTCTGTATTGCTGCGTGTGCCCAAACACCATGACTATTGCTGGAGTTAACCAGCAGTATGGTCACTAACGTACCTGCTGGTGAAAAAATGTCTCTAATAAAACTTTGCTTTTGCCTGATGCAATCAAGAAACTTGTGTCTGGAAACTGAGTTCCTTTAGAAAACCAGGTGCTGATCCATGCACAAGGGTCAGCTAAACTGGTCAGGGACATACTCCACTGGGAACAAAGCTGCTTTGCCAGCGGGAGCCAGGGAATGGCCTCGCTGACCTCGCAGGTCTTGCCCACCTCCTCCCTGTCGAAGGCTGTAGCATACGTTGCCCATTCCTGCATGGCATCCTCCACGCTGTACCCAGACAGCCCCATCAGGCAGATGCCTGCGTGCTTCCCACGGAGCACTGTGCTAAAACACAGTTTCAGACAAATTGTGAAAGTCAGTGATGGAACATCTGGAGACAGACCGCCTCGGCCCCAGCCTAGCGCTGACACACCAGGGCTGGGCCCTCTCACACCTCATCATCCAGCCTGGGGACTGTGATGAGGTTGAAGAGGAAATCTTGGTCTCCACAACTGATTCCATTTCTGCTGACATGACTTCTATTCTGACCTATCCCTTTCATTTGGTAGGAATCTTCCCATTGGGAAAGGAACTGGAAGCAAAAGGTTTCTTTCCTATCTATTTTCACATAGTGACCGAGTCATTTACTGGTCATCCTTCTGTTTCAAAGAGTTTCAACCTGAACGTCAGGAACTGTCAAAAGATCACCCTTACATTAGACATGCCTTCTCTGGAGAACTGGAGAGGGCAGGATGGGAGCTAAAAAAGTGCAGCTCAACAGGGAATACGATGGAGAAAAAAGCCAGCTGGGGCCTTTGGATACACAGAGCCATTATGTCTTAAATCTCACAAGAAAGGCAAAGATCACTCCCTCCTTTGGGCCTGGAACAGCAGCCATGTAGTGTGCATGCGTCCTGGTACTGACCTGCCTAGAGAAGCGAGGGCAGCAGTTTGGCAACTCAGAGCCCTGGAGCAGTTCTGGTGGGAGCAGCCATGGGAACCGGCCACGGGGAGCTTGCAGAGTCAGTCTGGGTTTGGAGACTTTTCATTTAAAAGTCATTATGAGCTGGAGGGCATTTTGAGAATTAAATTGTCTGTTGGTCCAGAAAAACAAGCAGCAATCGGTTTTACACGTCCACTCCACCCTGCAGGTTCCCAGCTAAACCAGCAGCACTGGATATAGCCACTGTTACTTCTGGTACACTGTGATGGGGCTGTTGCAGAAAGAGTCGTATTCACTTACAAGATGACCTGGCAAAAGAAAACTCTGGGTTATTCCTTTGCCATCGAAAGCTGGAGGTTGTGGAACAGCCAGCCTCAGGGGAGGAGGAGAAAGGGTACAAAGACACTTCAGGACCATCTACACAGTACAGCGTGACACTTTTCTAGCGTCAGTTCTTTTATATAGACACCAATTTCTCTGTTGCTACTGAAATAGACTTAACACAACCTGAAACCTTCCAAGAAAGCAGCATCTCCAGGGCCCGTAGGTAGCAAGTGTCTGAAGAAGCTCAATCATCAGTGTATGAGGGCGCAGGTGAAAGGTGCCCTTCTCCTGCTGGAAAAGGCTATGGAGAGCAGATGTCTCAGTGCTTTTTCTTTTATTTCATCTACCAGACACTACACCCGATAGTATCCAGGGGCCAGAGCACAATAAGAAAATGGAGCACCGGAACAACTGCAACAACGCCTCAGAAGAGCAGGCAGAAGCTTTTAAACCAAGACTCTAGATCAAGTCTTCTTTAAAGATCAGTTCCAGCCCTACAGAAAGTCCCAGACTTGACGCAGAAATCTCTCAGCAGATGTGCAAGGCCAGCACTTCACAAGAGATCAAAAAGAGATACTGATCATGGCTATCATGGCAAATTTCCATTGGTTGGACTCCTCTGTGGGTATCCCCGTTGTTTTCAGAGCTCTGGCTGAGAAGTCAGAAAGCAAATCTTTCCTTTTTCCTTTCCCATTGTCTTCTCCTCCCTTGTTCAGTGCAAAGAAAGGGCACAGCTGCCCTTCCTGGCCTTAATGCTTCCCAATCTACCAGTCCTCACACTCTCATTTCCAAAAATATAAAGATACTCTACTGACGCTCTTCCAGTTTTCAGTTTTCTGGAAACTCCAGGCTACCCACCATATAGAAAATCTTGCCACTTTCTTCTGGGAGCCCCAGCCCGTTCCCACCAGGTCTGGGCTAGTCTCCTTCTCTTGCGAACTGCTACTGACATCTAGCTGCTCCACCTCAGTCCCTGTACCCATATCAAAGGCCTTCCCACCCTTCCCACCGGGTCCGGCAGGTGCAGAGCACGCACTTTCACAGAGGAGCTGTCCTAAATTCCTGAGAGGTGAAAGAGACCTAATGACACGGCCAGAAGGATTCTGATGATCCAGACTTAGTGAAGATGCCTCTGGAAAGCCCCCGGGGGTGTACAGACGCAGCTCCTGAGACACTGTGATGTTGTTTGTGGACCTACAGGTTGGGATGCGTCTGGAAAGCAGCTCATGAGAAGGCAGCTTGTGATAAACAGTTCCCCAACCCATATATTAAAAAGCTGCAAATTATGGAGCTGCAAACCTTGGGCTGGAAACTACATTTCCATGTGATTTCCATATTTCTTTGTGCTAATGAGACAGGCCCAGGAAGCTTACAAGTTCAAATAACTGGATGAAAATAGCACGGAAAGCTTAATTTATTTTTTTAAGGTCTTCAGAACAATTATTTAATTTTATTTCAGCTTAACTAGAGCACCCGTTTCCTGAAGACAAAAAGGAAAAATAGCAAGAAAGAGGGCAAGCATGCGCCATGGACGGATCCCGGGCAAAGGGGCCGCTGACCGTGCGCAGCAGAGAGAGGCCCACAGGGGACCGACCTATCTCAGAAGAGCAGGAGCCATCCTCTCTGCTCTCCGCAACAATTACCGCAATAGGCACGTAGACATCCTCCACTCCCACAAAGGAGTAAGTCATTCCCTGTTTCTGCCTGCATTATTCTGATGTGCTAAAATGATAACTGTGGAGCAGAGGGAGGAATGTGTGCTCACTCAGAAAAGATGCTTGCTGCAGACAGCTCTTGGGAAACTCCTGAGGAATCATACGCGGGACAGGCGAAGCTTCAAGCCATGCGATATTACATCAGTTTCGGTTCATTCTTACCACCACACCCTGACTCCAATTATGTTCTACAGTCCTAATAATGAAATCTGGGTATTCCTTCCTATATGCAATAACTTTATTAGAGTTTTTACTTATTCTGAGCTTTGCTGCTTTGTATTTGAGGACTGCGTAGAGCACAACTGGGAAGGAAGGGCAGGCTCATGTTCAGGCACTGCAGTCTGACACAGGAGCCCTGGGTTCAACTGCAGACTGCCAGAGGCGCACACTTTGTCTTTAGGTAAATCACTTTGAGCAAGTCTCTCCACACCTCTGTCTCCAGCCTGCTGGAGATATCACAGGAATGCCGCTGCCTTTCATTGTACTGGATGAGTAACATCCAAGGATTCAGAGATAAGGGGAGGCATCTTTTCAACAGAAATATGGAGGACAAGAGCAATAAAATGACGGGCAAATCCATGAATACGGGGATAATCCAGTCCTTTACCAAGTGGGATTATTTACTTGCCATAATAATAGCTATTCCAATTTACAATCCTGACACGGAATGAGGGTCTGAGCAAGAGTTTGAGCTCACTTGTTCTCTGGTGAAGCAGGCTCAGAGCATTTCTTACAGTGAACGGTTACTGTCAGAAAGCTGTGGAATGCCTGTCTCTTGCTCGACGGCCGGTAGAAACAGGTTGTCCCAGAGAAGGCCATTGCTCTTGAGTCTCAGCAAAACAGCTCATGAAAATAAGCTTACCCTGAATTTTGATGTCAGAAAAGTGAAAGGATTCTTACCTTTTAATTTCTCTGCCTAGTTAAGATTTGGAGACCTTAGTGATAGAGAAGAACCTCTAGTTTGTACTTAACCCATCTTCTCCAAGCCAGTGTAGAACTGTAGCGGGCAACGATTGCTCTGACAGCTTTATCAGCAACTCTGTCTTTATATTTCCTAGGACAGTAGTCCCAAACCTCCTATTAGAATGCAGCACATATTGACAGAGAAATCGCCCATAGGATGTTTCCACTCCCATTCACTGTTTCAAAACACCCACCCTTCCCCAGCAACAATCACTACCCGTAATGATGAAAACTGCAGAAACATATTTCACTGAACAACAGGAAATATTTAAAGTACTTTTACCTTACTTTACACTCTCCACATAAACAAACAAATCCTTTGTGTATTACTGGAGAGCCACGGTCATACATGAAGAACCTTTCATCCACGTCCATTAAGAGATCACTCCATGGTCTCACCTGTTGCGTAGCAGAGTGCTCTGGAGTTGTCAGTTTGCCAATGGAGAGACTTACAGGTTAATCTCTGTGTCTCTGATCTTTCCACAAAGTTCTTACATCATTCCTCATACATCATTCCAGAGTCAAACTTCGTATTTATTCTTTCTTTTTCATCTTACATATTCCAACATCAGCACCTTGCAGGAAAACTGCTTATTCAACTCAAAATAAAATGAAAATAAATTAATGAGAGATAAAGAGCTCTTTGATGCAATAACCTTTAATGATTTCTTCCTGGTATATAATTTAGGACAGTGTTTTTCCTGGCTTAATGTTGTAAAGTTTGCATCATAAACAAAAAGCTGATGATTCATAAAACATTATTGCTAATGTATTTTTGAAATTAGCAAGAGACATGTAAAGTATCTTCCTTGTCTACCAGGATTCTTGAAAGGAAACTTCCCTTTGAGAAATTATTCTTGGCACCAATGGCTAGAGTAGCCAGCCTTATGGGAAGAAGAAACAGTGGTGACACCCACTGAGGAAGGTATAAATAGAGTTTCGCGGCAACGGACAACTCGCAGTCTGATTTAATATCAAGCTGTGCATCTTGCTTTGGGCTTCTGCTTGCATTTCCAACTGCTGTCGCCATGAGTTGCAACATTAAGGAGACTATTACTGTGTCTAGCAAAGGCAGGAGCAGTGGTGGCAGCTGTATCATTGGTGGTGGTGGTGGAGCACGGATTTCTTCCTATGGGATAGGCAGTGGCAGAGGTTTTTCTGGAAGGAGTTACTGCGGTGGAGTGAATTATGGAGGGGGACTGAGTGTTGGGAGCTTGGCTGGTGGGAGCTATGGAGGTGGCAACTGCTATGGCAATGGCCTCGGTTTTGGCCTTGGAGGCGGTGTGGTTGTTGGTGGTCTTGGTGGCGACTGTTTGCTTTCATCCTGCGATGAGAAGGTCACCATGCAAAATCTCAATGACCGCCTGGCTTCCTATCTGGACAAGGTGAAGTGCTTGGAGAAGGAAAATGCTGAGCTGGAATGCAGAATCAGAGAGTGGTATGCTACACAGGGTCTCTCCTGCGAGCCCCGGGACTACAGCTGCTATTACAAGGAAATCGAAGATCTTCAAAATCAGGTAATCCCCTTTCTCAGTTTGTCCTCTTCTACTTAAAGCTTATTTCTGAATTTGTATTTAGAACCCACTGCAATTCTTAGAGGTAACTTTGGTGCTGTTAGACTTCTTTGCAAACATAAAATTTGGCATGTTCCCCTGTGACATTGTTGAGTGCGGGTGGATAGTAAAGTTGCATGCTGCAAGGTGCTACAGGTGGGATAATACTCTTGAAAAGGAAAAGGATGCTTTGTTACATTGTATTTTGACTATACAATTATAAATAAGACATTACCAAGCGTGCTCTGAGGAAATGTAGTGGTATCAGCCCAGTAGGAAGAGCAAAGCAAAGAGAACTACGGAACAAGAGCAAAACATACAGATCAAATGCTGTATCATCATAAATTCTAGGTGAGAAAAGTTGAGTATTTAAAATTGATTGCTGCAGTGGCACAAAGAGCCTGATACTAATATGCCCACAGTGAAAGTTATGGCTGATCTTAAGGCTTAAAGATACCTTCCAACTATCTTTCCTGAAGATCCTTAACCTTGAAGCCAAGAACACAATGGGCTGAATGTCAGCTGAGAATGTCTCAGGGAAGGTTCTTTAGGTTCACTTCTTTGTGAACTATCTTTAGAACTTGCCTTCTTCAGACCTTGAAACCGGGAAGTCCCAACCTCTTTTCTTTACTGACTGTGAGTTAAGGAGGCAAAGCTACCTCCTGCCACTGCTCTGCTCAAGGAGCAAGGTTACTTCAGAAGGTAACAGAAAAATGAAATTGTGAAGAGTTACTACCTAACTGCAACCTAGATAGACCTATAGAGTATAACAGCAGAGCAAGGTAAGACACCTCTCATGGTCTGCTCTTTTCCAGATTGTCTGCGCAACCATTGATAACAACAAGATCATTCTGGACATCGATAACAGCAGGATGGCTGCCGATGACTTCCGAGTGAAGTGAGTGCCCCTCTGTGTAGATGAACCCTCAGCCTCCTTCCTGCTCCTTTACATCTCACTTGTGGAGTCTCGGTGCGCTAATTACAGAGACTTCAGACAAGCCTCACTACAACACCACCTTAGGCCAGGATGGAGTGATGAAACACGTTTCGCTCTTGGTCACCAGCCCTCCTTTAATTAGTATTCTTGGGTAAAACATTTGGCAAGAGGGTTTGTGGTGAGGGCTGGAGACTGACATCGGAGGGAGTGGTCCTTAGAGGTATAGTTGGCGCATTTCCATCACAGACCACCACAGATTGGGATCAGCAACACAGAAATACAGCTGGAGGAGTGGTATCAAACACACAGTGATCAGGAGCAGGAAAAAGATAGATGGGGAAGAAAAGTTTCACATAACAGCCACCAAGTGCCGTGCAGAAATCTAACACACAGTGCGTTCAGCTCAGCCAACAAAATAGTGCTTAGAGCAGGCAGGTGGGAAAGGAGAGCTTTGCATAAACCGCATGGGAGACATGAGCCTTCTGAGTTTCTGCTTTCTTGCACAAACCAGGTACGAGACAGAGCTGGCCCTGCGCCAGAGCGTGGAGGCTGACATTAATGGTTTACGCCAAGTCCTGGATCAGCTGACGCTCTGCAGGTCTGACCTGGAGGCACAGCTGGAGTCGCTGCGGGAGGAGCTCTGCTGCCTGAAGAAGAACCACGAGGAGGTAGGGTCCTGCCCCTTCCCTAGGAGCACTGTGGCCCTGACATAAAACTTTGCCTACACGAATGGGTTCTAAATTTAAAAGTAAAGACCAAGCAGTTTCTCGCCACAGCTCTCCCAGCAGACACTTCTGGGGTTCAGACCCGTCTGCCCAGGGGTGGTGCGGGAGCTCTGGCAGTGCCGCGGCTGCTGCTCTCGGGGCTGCGCTGGCACTGGGAGAGCAAGAGGGGGGGGAAGTTGCTGCTGACTCCAGCAGATGAGAAAAGAAATTACCCAACAGATTTATTGAGGAAAACACTTGCACCATCTTCCAGGGCTTTACAGCCCCAGCGGGGTGGCAGCCCTGGCGGGCAGGGCTGCTCTCGGCCACCAAGCTCTGCTCTTCTGCGTTGCCTCTCAAAAGCCAGTACGTGTCTGACCTGGGTTATATTTCCAGGAAATGAATTGTCTGAGAAAACAATCGACTGGAGATGTGAGTGTGGAGGTCAATGCCTGCCCTGGACCAGATCTCAGGCAAATCTTGGAGGATTTGAGGTGCCAGTATGAAACACTGATAGCGCGCAACCGCAAGGAAGTTGAGGATTGGTACGAGTGCAAGGTAAGGGGCACACACCTCCTGCGAAACAAACTCACACGCACATTTCAGGGCACAGAAGCCTTTCAGAAAGCAGACATGGAGACTATAAGCAGTTGTTCCTTTACAGTGAAGCCCAAGATCAGCACTCATTATCCCCTGTGTTCCACACCAGACACAGGCCTGTCTGACCAGTTTGTTTTGTCCCATCTGGAACAGCCGCATTTGCCGCAAGGCCTTGTGGTGTGTTGTTGGAACTGACATATTCCACGTTTGGATTAAAGAGACTTAATAGCCACAAGGTTAATGCGATTTGTAAAAAGAGCAAGCAGTTGAAGCTGGCGGTTAACGCCCAGCGCCCAGAGAACTCGCCCTGCTCCCTTCTCTTTTTGCCACTCACTGTATTGTGTTTCTGTAAAAGCAAGCCCAACGTACACAGATATTCTCTGAAGCTTTTTATTCTGGATTGGTGATTTTCAGATTGAGGAGGTGAATCGGGAAGTTATTACAAGCGGTCAGGAGGTAGAGACGTGCAACAACCAGGTTACGGAATTGAGACGCCAATTGCAAGCCCTGGAAATCGATCTCCAGGCTCAGCTCAGCCAGGTGGGTGGTGAGTTTACTTCCTGCTGTGACGCGGTTACTGCTGGGTTTCTTAGCACGAACAGCCAGACCTACCAGTCAGCGTGACGGGGTGAATAGCTCTTTCATGTTTGCATTGGAAATAATAAGCTCCAGGGTGACGCTTAAATTAATGTTGTTTCTTTGTTTGGGTGTCTTGTTTATTAGAGAAATAATCTGGAATCCTCTCTGGCTGAGACTGAGTGTCAGTACAACACGCTCCTTGGAGAGCTACAGAACCAGATCACATGCGTGGAGCAGCAATTGGCTGAAATAAGAGCAGAAATAGAGTGCCAGAACCAAGAATACAAGACCTTACTGGACGTCAAGTGCCGTTTGGAGCAGGAGATTCAGACCTACCGGTGCTTGTTGGAAGGAGGACAGCAGGACCTTATGTACGTAGACATCTAAATCCACTAGAGAATAAATGAAAATACCTAGGATCTGTATTACAGACTGGCAAACCAACATAATCTTTAGTCCATCTTAATGCTCTCTTTGAGTTGAAAAAGTTGCCTTATGAGCAACTATCCTGTGATGAACATTCAAATCTGAACTAAACACTCCTCCAGATCTGCAAAGCAGAGAAACCAAATCTGTTAACTGCTAGTTACGACATCAGAATTACTTGTATGATGTCAGTATTCGTAACAATCTCGTTTCTACAGTAAGAGAACTGTCGTAATAAGAATTAATTGCAACACTCTTCAATGCATTTCCATGCCAAAGGGGGGCACAAATGCAAAGCAACTCTGAAAATGAAAAAAGAACACAATGTAAAATCCCCAAAGCCCTATAAAAGACATAGTTTGAGACTTCATGCCCTCCTTAGTGTCATGTAAAGTTCTAAAGTTCCCTATTCCTTTCACCAAATTTATCCCACTAGTCATGGAGGAGGAATCGGAGTAGGAACTGGAGTAGGAGGAGGAGTCATTAGGACAAGCCACACCTATACTGCAACTGCATCTTCCCATTGCCAGCCCCAAGTCCCACCCTGCAAGACTGGAGATATACAAGGTAAGAGCGGCATTTCCACAAAAAGGGAAACTGCCTTTTTTGGTTTGTTCCTTTGTAATAAGGCCAGGAGACAACTCCCTCTCCCAGGACACGTTACTGGTATCTTCTCAGAGAGTTACTATGCTACAGGCACGATCAGTTATAATGGGTCCAACCGCAGTGTGAAATTGGCTGTATCATGGAGAAATAGGTTCAAGGAGAGCTCTGACTGAATACTGAGCAGCAGAAAGCAAGTGGGAGCAAGAGGGAGCAGGAGGACTAAAAGGAGAAAGCTAGGGAAATAAAGGATAAAGAAAAGATCTGGAAGTAGAAGTAAAGAAAGAGAGAGCCAGAGCTTACCAAAAGAGCCTGGAAGGAGTGAAGAAAAGAGTAAATCTGTAACTTTACAAGTGCAAATTCCCATTAAAACACAATTATTTAGGGAATTTCTGGGGTTTCATGTGTTCTCTGCCAACTGCTCTTGTGTGACCGAGTGTATTCTTGAAATAAGGGCAATACATAGACCAATTTTTTGTTATTGGAACAATTTAATCTCTGTTCCAATCAAATAATGCTTCTACATTTTTTCTCCAGTGACCTGCAGGAGAATTTGTGATTAAGGAGGAATGGACTAGAAAATGACATACAAAGAAACCCACAGATGAAAGAAGAACACTTGATGTTCACTGCACGCCTCTATGCAGAGAAAGTAGAAGTAACTCAGCGACGCTTTGCCATGTATCTAAAGGGGCTGTTGGAGGCCACCTTCTTCTCTGTTCTGCTGCTTCTGTTCTGCAATGCTGTAATCTCTAGAAGTTCCCTGAGTTAGTCAGGGTCACTAACGTACATGCTGGTGAAAACATTTCTCTAATAAAACTTTGCTTCTGCCTGATGCAATCAAGAAATCTGTGTCTGGAAACTGAGTTCCTTCAGAAAACCAGGTGCTGATCCAGGTGCAAACCACAGCCAGGCTAGCGAGCCTGGGCAAGGGCCCCAGCGGGAGAAGCTGGAAACCCATGCACAAGGGTCAGCTAAACTGGTCAGGATCGTACTCCACTGGGAACAAAGCTACTTTGCCAGCGGGAGCCAGGGAATGGCCTCGCTGACCTCGCAGGTCTTGCCCACCTCCTCCCTGTCGAAGGCTGTAGCATACATTGCCCGTTCCTGCATGGCATTCTCCACGCTGTACCCAGACAGCCCCATCAGGCAGATGCCTGTGTGCTTCCCACGGAGCACTTTGCTTAAATTCATTGCAGAACACAGGAGGCAGTAAGTGGAGCAGGAGGTCATCAAGGAAAGGAGAACAGAGAGATCAGTGACAGCAATTTCCATGAGAAAGCAAGCTCAGGGTGGCGTATGTCCATCCATAACAGCTGCTCTCCAGCTGTGTCGGGCATAAAACTGAGAGGTGTGTTGGCTGCTGGGGAGTACGATGTCAGGCACACAGGTCTCAACAGATCTGCGTTGCAGTCATCTGCGGGGAGGGAGGTGTCTTCTGATCTCACCTGTCTTCTGGACTTCTGTAACGTAAGCGTGTCCGAGTGAGTCCACCTCTCCATGGAGCAAACCCTGTCTCTCTGTGGCAGAGACCTGCCTGGGCAGAGGGACTGTGCAACGCCAGCGCCTCTTCTCTGGGGTGGCTGCGAGCGGAGCAGAGAGCGGGTGCTGACACGACCGCGTTCAAGTTTTATCACCTCTTCTCTTGAGACAGCGAAGGCGTGGTTGGACATCCATAGCTGTGCAGAGACACCCACAGGGTGGAAAAAGCAGATGGCCTGAAAGTCCTTTTTATAGCCTGTATAACCTGGCACAGACATTTCTCACACTGAAACGCATGTAAAATACTTTGGAGTCCTTTGCTGAGAAATTAAAAAGTACCTGAAGCATAAAAGCAGCTGCATTTCCCCAATCCTCCCCCGAACACCCCTCACCCCCGGGAGGAGAGCGGTTCTGCCTCCGCTCAGGGTCAGCATGCTGCGGCGGTGAGCGGGGGCCGGGGGGAGCCGGGGAGCGGCGCGGCCGGGCCCGGCGGACCGGGCGGAGGGACGGGACGCGGCGGGAGCAGAGCCGGGGGGGCGCGGGGGGGGGGGGGGGGGGGAGGTGCCCCGCCGGCCATGCCGGGTTGCCGTCCCCGGTCTGTGCTCGCCCCCGCCCCGCAGGAGCCCCCCGCCGGGAGCGCGGAGCCCCGGAACAAAAATCCTGCGAATTTGGCAGCTGAGTTTTCCCTTTCTGACTGCCATCGGCACCGGCGCTTCCCTCTGCCGCCCCAGAAGGAAATAGCAACGTGAAGCACTTGTGAAGATATTTATACTGTTTTCAGTGTTGGTTTTTTGTTGGTTTTTTTTTTTTTTTTCAGAGCAAAGAGAAGTTGAAGCTGTGTGCGGCTGAGGACAGGGGCAGAGCGGGCACTCTGTCCCGCTTCCCCCAAGACCGAAGCAGAAGGTTTTCAGGAGCGCTGTGTCTGAGTGCAGAGAAAAACCGAAGAGGAGTTGGAATCATAAATTACCATCACAGGAACCCGCTGCTTCTGCCAAAGAGCCGGAAGGGAGCGGTGCCGGGTACGCACCGGCGGGGCGGAGCCTCGGTACTTCCCCGGTCCCTCCAGAAGGTGGCAGGTCTCTCCCGGCGGTGAGAGGTCTCTCCGGGCGGCGGCACCGTCCGCTCCCGCGCCCGCCCCGTCCCCCCGAGGGGCCGGGACATGCCGGGGAGTTTGGCTAATGCTGGCTGTGCTAACGGGAAGCTGCTGTTAGACTACACAACCAAAGCGCAATGACATGTAATTAAAATAATATAGAAAAATGTAATGCCGCACAATATACCGTCATTTGGGGCCTGTCCAGGGCCACTGGGCGCACGGGACGATGCGATCCCTGCCCGGCAGTGGGTGGGGGAGCGTTCCCTCCTGCCGTTGCCCATCCCCACTCCCACGGTGCTGCGCATTTTGCCTTTCGGTGCTTGGGATATTTGGCGAGGCGGGAGGAGATGGGCACCACGGGCCCTGCACCGCGGCCGGCAGACCACTCTCCAGAGGACACTGGCTCTCGCCCACACCGCTGCAGGGCGCCCAGGGCGGAGGCGTGCGGCAAACCCAGCTCCCATCGCTTGGCAGAAATACTCAGCTAAACAGATGAGGCAGTGTCTGCGGTATGTGCCGGGGAGATCCTGCTAGCTGAAAACACGGGCACGAGCTGTCAGCCCTGACATCTCGCTCCAGCTCACTCACCCGAATGTAATGGTCACATTCGTAGTGCAGTTGGCATGGCCTGATTCTGGTGCGGGACTATTGCCGGAGGCGGCGCAGGCTCCCTGCCTGCCTCTTCGAAGACCCTGGCTGCCTTCCCCTGCATGTGAGTGCACAGAATGGACGCCAGCCTGAAACTCGCTGCACCAATTTGCCAATACCTCTTCATTGTTTTCAAATGGCACTGGAATATTTTGCACCACGTCGCTAGGCAGGAGCACAGTGAAACCCAGGCTCTCCATAGGGGCAGTAATTGCGTTCCAGTGACCCTTTGCTGATGAAGCAGCATTAGCTGAGACCCCACAGAGTCAGCTGCGCAAGGGGCTGTTTAGACCCAAAATGACAAAGTTCCCCACCAAAGGGTTTGTACTCTGAAAGTCTCTTACAGTTCTGACTCACCTAATTACTGTTCCTATCATAATCACCATCGTTCCGTTGGGTGGTGGATCTTTTGAAGGTGCCCTTTAATGTTGCATCAGTACTAGTCTCTGCAATAACGAATGAGTAATAGATCAAGTATAATGTATGCAAGAATTATCTTTTCCTAAAAGAGAGATGTTTGCTGGATTGGATGCTACTGGCTCCCCTTGTACGGAGGGCAGCGGGCCCCCCAGTGCTGCAGCTGGGTTTTAACTGGCAGGTGGGTGAATGTGCCGTGTTAGGACCGTCAGATGCAAGGAGGAGGGTACGTTCCAGGGATACTCCCTGTGACCACACAGCTCGGGCTGTGGGCAGATGCCAGGACTTACACCCTGTCTGGCAGAAGAGTGCAGGAGAGGTGGGGACTTTCTCACTTCAAAACAGATATTTTAAAAACCTAGGTATGTTTTGGCATGCAGGGAATGTTCACGTGTAGATGGTCTTCATTGAATTTCACTGAGCTCTAGAAAGGCACTGCTTTATTTTATGAGACGTGGCCATAAATACACATAGGAAGAAAGAAACAAAGAGGCTGAACAATACATCCTCTGTACTGTTCCACTAAGTAATGCTCAACGCATTTGAAGATGCTGCCACTGGGCACGGGGGGCTCATGGCTGTTGTACAAACTGCTGCGGGAACAAACCCAAGTCCACTGACTGAGTGTCCCACTGCTAGGAGGAGAATGGGGCACAGCTTTTTGACACAGTTATTTCTAATTACAAAAATGCATTTAGAGAAAATGAAACTTTTCACTGGAAATAGCTGGTATTGACAACATTTTCACACCAAATATTTCTGTATGGAACTGCTGCTAGACATGAACAGCTGAGTTACTGGGAAAAAAAGATTCCAAAGCACAGTGTGCCCTCATCACAGAGTAAACAATTGGGAATCGTTAGGTGGGAATTACTTTTTGTTTAGAACTTTCAATTAATGCACTACTGAAATAATAAACATGATTGAGCTCTAATATGTTTCAACTAATCTGAATCAAATTTTCTAAGATTTTTCAGTTTTCAAATACCTAGCTTTTTATCAGAATAAGGAAAACCCCCCATCATTGACATTTTAGTGGAGAGGAAGCAGTTTCATGCTAAGTGTCGGGCAGCTGACCGGCAGTGTTAGGCAGGAAGAGCAGCACGTGTCCTCAGGATGAGAACAGTGTTCTCCCTCCAACACAGTCATCATACTTCAGGGACAGGGTTTCTTCTTTGCTATGGAGAAATATTGTTCTATGGGATTATCTGGTGTTAGTAAAATTGCTTGCTGATTATATAATGGAAGTTAGTTTATAACATATGATTATGAGGATGAGTCATATTTCCCAGATAGATCTTTCACAGTTTTTCTCTGTGTAGCAAGATAAGCAAATAGAATTTTCCTGACAAGAGCTGAGCAGAGGTAGGAGGATGGAAGAGGGTTCACCACCACTGAAGCACAGAAAAGGGCTGGTCACAGCCCAGCTGTACCCCCACAAATGTGCAGTTCCCCCCAAACACACCAGTCCAAAGGAGGTTATAAATGCAGAGCTCAGGAAAGGTGGTGCCCCGGGAGCTGAGAGGAGTTTGCGTGTGCTCAGCCCACACACCCATCGCCGTGCCATCACCCCAGCCCACCACAAAGGCCATTTCAGCCTCACCCCGTACTGCTGCCGCACACACCCCAAAGCAAAAAACCTCCCTTCTCTCCCAGCCTCTGCTTTCAGCCATGGCATGGCTGCGTTACTGCAGAGCGCATGATAATTCTGCCAGTTAAGCGCACCAGGCGAATTCATGCCCACACTGGGTGAGCCTTTCAGGCTTAAGTAGTCCACTATCCTCTTCTGGGCAGGAGCTCGTAACAGTTTCATCACAGGAAAAGGGAAGAGGCCTCATTGCAAACAACTATGGTGTCATCTGCCCCTGAGGCATCTTCCTCCTCCTCCACCCCCTTGTATCTTGACTCTGACCTGACGCATGTCAATCATGCATGGGCAGGTTTTCCCGAATGCCATCAAACTCTCAGGGTACATCGTGACCATGGGGGAGGAGGATGGAGCCAGGCTCTTTTCAATGGTTCCCAGTGACAGGATGAGGGGTAATGGCACAAGTTAGAACACAGGAAGTTCCGTTCAAATACACGGAAAAACTTCTTTACGGTGAGGGTGGCAGAGCACTGGCACAGGCTGCCCAGGGAGGTGGTGGAGACCCCTTCTCTGGAGATTTTCAAGACCCGCCTGGATGCAGTCCTGAGTAATGTGCTCTGGGCAATCCTGCTTTAGCAGGGGAGTTGGACTAGATGATCTCTAGAGGTCCCTTCCAACTCTGAAAACTCCGTGATTCCGTGCTATGCTCTCTCCATTAGTTATGCCTAGTGCAAAAAAAAAATAATAAATCTATTTCAAAACAAGTCTTGTGTTTTAAATATCACCTTGCAGACCAATTCCCACTTTTTTTTTTTTTAATACCAGTATGAGAGGCACAGATGATCGCAGCTGCTCCAGAGCAGCCTTTCAGAGGTGTCTCAAGCAGAAAAGAATCCAAAAGAGCTCCTTAATACTCATACCCAACATGCCTGAGAAGCCACTTGGATACCCGCGAGCAGCCAGAGTCTGTAAGAGACATTCAGTGGTGACAGATGAAGACTTGTCCCACTGGTCAGCCCGAGCACAGCCGTAGCTGCCTCGCAGCCCCTGCTTGTTGCAACAACTGGAGTTTTCTCAGCATTCTTCATCTGCCCATGACTGGGAACTGTCCTCAGTGCGGTCAGAAGACATGTCGGTGCCGGTTTCCCGCATTGGTAAGCTCACTGGGGCAGGCAAGCAGAGGAAAGTGAGTTCAGATGCTCAGCTGGTTATGAGCATCGCATCCCGGAGCGATGCCAGGCAGTTTTGAGTCAGGGCAATGCCGGAGGAAGCCTTCACGGCTCCTTGTGCTGGACGCGCTGCACCGCAGGGTGTGATAGCAAAGGGCACACCAACTCAGGGTGGACGTGGATGTGTTTGTGGAGCAGCAGCTTGATGCTGCAATAAGCAGCACCAGCCCGAGATTTCATAATGTGTCACTGTCCCATTTTGCGGGTACTACTGGGGTTCCTTGCAGTTTCTGCAGTTTATTGAAATCTCTCTTCTGTTGAGGCTTTCCCAGCCCTCCAGGTTACCTTCTGCGGCATTATCTCTCAGTTTTGTTGGAAACATTATCTGAGATCATCCAGTTAGCGCTTGCAAATGCACAGATAATCCTATGAGACATGACTGCAGAGAAAACTACTATCTTGTAAAACAGCCTCCATCGTACAGCAAACTTCGAAATAACAACATTCCTTTCAGGAGCCATTTGGTCCATAACTTCTATCCCTGATCCTGGACAGTTGTTTCCGGATACACTGAATCCATCAGACTTCTTCAGTTTTATGGAGCTAATCTTCACTCTTGAAGTATGTTGCCTGCATGAATTCTAGGGAAAAAATGGCATTAAATCTTCCTTTCCTGTCTTAAACATGAAGCTGTGAAGTATGTTGCACACAAGCATTCTCACTGATATTCAAACTATCCAAACATGTTCTTTTTGTGAACAGAAGACATGAAGCTTAGTCCACCTGAAAGCAGCAACTCATGCAAAAGCTGTAATAAACATCTTTCCAGAAAAAAAAAACCCAACCCAAACCTTACACTTCTTCAGAACTATACAGAACAACGCAGAAACGCACCCGTGTCCTTAGAACATGGGTGTCAGCAACTGGAAGCCAACAGTTAAACAGCACATAACCCCACGGTTTCATGAGCCAAAGTCGCTGTTGGTATAGAAGAGAATGTCGTGCACTTCAAGGAAAAAGGATTTCTCACTGGAACAAGCTACAATTATGACTTAGACTCCACTAAGTTTTGGAGTGAACCATTTAAATTTCTAGGTGCCTGAGAAGGCCTTTCTTCCTGGGCCATTTCAGAAATGAAGTCAAGCAGCAGAAGAAATTTTAGGTGTGTCGTACTGCGTGGGCAGGGGTGTGCTGGGAGGGGTGTTTATAAAAAGATGTTTCCACAAACACTTGCTATGAGCCATAACAAACAAACCTCTAAATTAGCAACAGCCACCATCCCACAGGCTGAGCCAGAAAAGAACAATACAGCAAATCGATACCAGAAGTTGGGTATCACACAACCACTTCAATCTACAAAGAAAGGCAGCGAACAGACTGTATTTTGCTGAAGATCCCGTGCCTGGGAAGGAGGACAGACGTGAGAGGCAGTCAGGGAAGAAATTTCAACTGATTGAGGCTCAGGTTGCTGTAAGAGCTCGAGATGGACGCTCAGCCAAACTATCCACTGTTACGTATTTGAAAAAGATACAACCTTAGAAGAAGACGCAAGATAGCAAATATTTCCTATTTGGGTCATGCTGTGTCCATGAATGGAAAACAAAACTGAAGGAAAAATGCTATTTTGATGTACAGCTTATTGACTTAATCCCCAAATCAGGAACTTAACCTTTCTCCTCCGAGAAAGTATGTTTGTAGTTGCACTGCGGAAGGAAAACATGCTGACTGAAATTTAGAAATCCCTTCAGGAGTGAGAACATTACCTCTCCCATTCACAGGCATGTCCAGAGCGACTCGCCCAGAGCCAGGACGCTTTCCCCAGTCTCTCGACCGTCTGCTCTGACTGCTCTTTCCCCAGTCTCTCGACTGCATCTGCTCTGAGCACATGAAGAGTTATTCCCCACAAGAACCTGCCACTTCCCTTCCTTACAGTCTGACACGGAGCTATTTTACAGCTGTTGTCATACAATTCTTCATAATTAAATTGTTATTTATAAAACATAATTGTAGATGTACGTTTGGAATAAATTGCTGACACATACGATATTTGCCAATGTTCACCATGTTTTTATGAGAAATTACAAAGATGTCAGAGTGGTTCAGTGTACCTACAAAATACACCTTGTGGTATGTTTTCAAAAGGCATAAAGCAATAAAGGTCTAAAAAATAAGGAGCATGCACCGTAAGATAAGCATAAGCCAGAACCTATTAAAATATCACTTAAGTATAAAAAAATCAGCTGGGATGCCTTGACAAATATCTGAAAGGGGAAAAAGCATGAGGAATGACTACATTAAAAGAGAGACAGTAACATTCATTACTGTCCCATATTGTGACGGTTTATTGTTGTGCTGAAAGAGATGTGAACGGGATGAGGTGAGTGGGATGAGTTTAATTCAGATGACTGTAAATCGGTGGACTAGATCACAGGAAAGGTCTCCCTAATTCAGAGCCACCCAATAGAAATTACATGTTTTGTATCGATAAACAAGTGGTCATGAACACTTTGAGTATGGGTTAAGCTTCCTGACACTGTCAAACATCCCCCTTTGGCAAATTACCCTTGGCGTAAAACCGCAGCTTGCAAATGGCCATAGAAAGAAGGTACTCCCTTTGGTGGTGACACCCACTGTCTCAGCTATAAATGCAGACCAGGCAGGGTGGCAGTTGGAGCTATGATTCCAGACCAACTGTAAGACCAGCTTTGAGTTATAACCTGAATCGTTTGCTGCTGCCACTATGAGCTGTGGCTCCAAGCAGACCTCAAAAAGCTGCCTGCGGGGGAGCAGTGGTGGCAGCGCTAGCAGTGGTGGTGGCGGAGGGGGCAGTAAGTATTCCTCTGCCTCCTCAAGAAGAATCATTTCTAGGACAAGTGGTGGTGGCAGGATGTCTGGCAGCAGTTGTGGCGGAGGAAGTTCCAGGAGCAGCTATGGTGGGGGAGGTAGCAGTGGTAGTTATGGAAAGATCAGGCGCAGCAGTTATGGAGGAGGAATGAGCAGTGGTAGTTGTGGAGGAGGAATGAGCGGTGGTTATTATGGAGGGGGAATGAGCGGTGGTGGTTATGGAGGGGGAATGGGCTGTGGCAGCATGGGAGTAGGCTTTGGGTCAGGCGGGAGTGGGTTTAGTGGTGGCTATAGAGGAAGCTTTGGTGGAGGTGGCGGTGGTTTCAGTGGTGGCAGCTTTGGCAGTGGTGGCAGCTTTGGCAGTGGTGGCTTTCACGGAGGGAATATGGGAATTCTCTCGAACGACGAAAAGCTGACCATGCAGAGCCTCAACGAACGCCTGGCTTCTTACCTGGATACGGTCAGAAATTTGGAAATGGAAAATGCTCAGCTTGAACAATTAATCAGGGAGTGGTACCAGAAGCAAGGTCCTACGGGTACAAAGGACTACAGCCACTATTACGGAAAAATTGAAGACCTTCAAAATCAGGTAGGATGTTCTTTGTTAGAGAAGCGCTAGCATTGACAGACTTTTCGTGATCGGGTAAAATCTCTGAGGCATGCAGCATGGATACTTCTAAACTCACTGCCTCTCTGAAAGTGCCTCTTGCACTTGAAATTCTGCCTTCTGCACGTGCATCCAACTATCTTCAACTAGAGGTGGAGAAATGATGCACATCCCCTATAGCGCACCCCCAGACCGTTTGTTGGCAGTGGCTGCAGCCTCTCAGAATGGCTGTAGTGGATTTTAGAGCACAGGAAAAAGGGTAACAATTACCCTCCGGGATGTGCGCTGACATTTAAGAACAGCCCCTGGCCCGTGGGCAGGGAGGGTGAGGCAGAGCTACGGCGGTGACACCGCCGCTTGACAGCACTCTTGTACTCACAAAACAGTTTTTGTCATTCTGGTGCTATTTTCACACAGGCACCTCTTTGTTTTGCACTGTAGATGACCTTTCCAGGGCTCTGCATGTAGGAAATGCTGGTCCCCTCAGGCACCTGGGGATTCTAACAACAAGATCACATTCGTATTTCTGTCCCTTGTGCAAACCGGAGAGATTCACAGGGAAAATTTTCCTCAGCATATCATCTTCTCTTCTAGCTTGTGACTGCGGCTGTAGAAACCAACAAGGTACTTTTGGACCTGGATAACACAAGGATGACTGCAGAAGACTTCAGGATAAAGTAAATATATATTTCTCTTTTCCAGACACTTACTTCCTCTCTCTTACTTTCCTCAACTTAGTTTCATAAATTCATACACTAGGGCTCCTCCCGGTTCCACAGCAGCACAACTGAAATAATTGTAAGACTTAAAAATTTTCCATTATTTCTATGATGATCTTCAATGGGAATGCTCCCTATATGGCTGTGGAGTCAAAGCTTAAAGAAAGCTTTATTTTTAAGGAAAGAAAAACTGATTTTCTCTCACTGCAAGTCAGAGGAAACAGATAGATGAAAACTGCACAAAGTCTACAGTAAAGAGACACAATGAAAAAGACCACAGAATACATTTTAATATTAAAGTTTAATATTAATATTAAGCTTTAAGCAGTGGCCACTGATTTCATAATCCTGCTGGTTGAGAGATGCTACATCCTACTAAGTACAGACACAAAAGCAGATACTGAGATACCTTTTCATACATAAAGTCAGTAGGAGAAGAACTGGGAACCCAAGACAAGGGCTGACCTTTCTGCACTGTCCTTGGCGCAGGTACGAGACGGAATATGGTCTCCGGCAGAACGTGGAGGCTGACATTAACAGCTTGCGACCCTTGTTGGATAATCTGACTCTGAGCAGGTCTGACCTGGAAATGCAATTTGAGTCTCTAAAGGAGGAGATGATTGACCTCAAGAAGAACCATGAGGAGGTAAGAAACAGCTCCTTGAAATGCAAATTGCAGAGCAACACAAGCACATTTACAGCATCAGAAAGGTGGGCAGGTTTCGCAGGTAACATCCTCTGCACTAAGCAGTCTTCCCCACTCTCCGAACGGGCTCAGCACAGGGCCTCCTGGGACGGGCTGGCTGCCAGGCCCAGGCTCTCCAGGGCATCCCTGAGCCCAGTCCCTCTCCCCAGCAAGGACTGAGGAGTCAAGGCCAAATGATTTTAAAAGAAAAAAACCTCAACATATATTTATATGTTACTGAAAGGATCGAAGATGGTTTATGAAGTCGGAGCAAGTTAACGGACTTCAAAATTCTTCTGCAAAGTAATTTCACCATTTTTGTTCATTTGCCTTGGCCCTGGGTTTTCTCTGCAGGAAATGAAATTGCTGCAAACACAGTCCGGTGGTGATGTGAACGTGGAGGTGAACGCTGCTCCCGGAGAGGATCTGCTGAAAAAACTGAATGATATGAGACAAGAATATGAAACTATTATTCAGAAAAACCGTGAAGAGGTTGAAAGATGGTATGAAAGCAAGGTAAATGGCTACAATTTGAATGTTCACATTACAAAAGCAAAACAATACCAGCTTTTGGTAAGAATTTCCTGTAGATTAATTACACATTGCATGACAACATCCATTGCTTTTAGGATATAATGGTGGAATCCTTTTGATTAAAATAAAGAAAATCACCAGTGGGCTTGAACTGCGTTGGCAGAGCCATATAACCAAGTTTAAACAGCCCCCGTATTACAAGCGGTCCTGCTTTAACCTGTCACCTTGCCAGATGGTCAACTGCCACGCTGACATTGTAACTAAAACTCAAAAACTCCAATTCTGTGTGTTAATTTTTCAGATGGAGGAAGTGAGTCAACAAGTCCACTCAAGTGGCCAGGAAGTGGAATCAAGCAACCAACAGATCTCTGTGCTGCGACGTGACTATCAGGGCCTGGAAATCGAGCTGCAGTCCCAAATCAGCATGGTAGGTAACGACTGCTTCTGATCCTCTGATCTGCAAAGAACACGCGAGTTGCTGGCATGACTGGAGATCAGCTGTAGGTAGCGCTCCGTGTGATGAAGGTGCTTGGCACATCTGACGCCGTGTAACTTTTTTCTCATTTGGGGCATAGGAATGATCTAATCCTGCCACATTCCCATAACGCGCCACACTCCCCCTACACTGTATTATTTCTTATATTCTCAGATACAGTCTTTGCAATCCAACTTGGAAGACACAGAACGTCGCTATAACATGCAGCTGCAGCAGATCCAGGGCATGATCGGCCCCTTGGAGGAGGAGCTGGCCAGCATCCGCTGCGAGATGGAGAGTCAGAACGAAGAGTACAAGATGCTCCTGGGCATCAAGACCCGCCTGGAGCAGGAGATTGCGCAGTACCGGGCACTGCTTGAGGAAGGGCAGCATGATATTAGGTACATACATTCAGATTAATTAACATGCCATCTATGCAAACAGATGAAAGCAGCAATATTTATATTAGGAACTGGTGCGATTGATTTATCAACATATTTACTACAGTCACAGGAATTCATACGGAACGTAAATCTTAGCTGGGAGTGTGCAAAGCTGTATTATTCTATACTTACCATGAACTGGACAAAAACATTTAGGAAAGTATTTAGAATTATAATATGCCATTTCTTCTCCTAAGTACAATCAGACTAGTTATATATGAAAATGAAAGGTAAGCAAGGACATAACTGTCTTTTATAAATACTCAAGGTACATATTTTGACAGGCATCTAAATCCATTCATTATCTTTCTTTTTCTTCTGTGCATATCAGTAATTTGTCCTTAATTAGGATAGTTTAAAAACAGTTTTCTAGAAGGTGTTTCACACAGTAGTACTTTCTCAGTCATAGGAGGGAGTCAGAGAGCGGCCTCGACACAGCCCATAGGGTGCCAGACACCGTCGTGTTGCTCTAGAGCTTACACACGCATATCCTTTCCTCCGTACAGCATCACACAGGGAGGAGCTGGTGGTGGATCCTCAGGAGGAGGAGGTCATGGAGGAACTAGCTGGTCTTCTGGAAGAGGAAGTAGTGGAGGAGGAAGTAGCTGGTCCTCAGGTGGAGGAAGCAGTGGAAGAAGAATTGGAGGATCCTACGGAAGAACTTCCTCTTCTGGAAGCGGAGGAGGAGGGAGCGGAGGAGGAGCGTGTGGTAAAACTTCAGGTGGAGGAGGTGGCAGTGGTGGAGGAGGAGGGGGCAAATCCCACCTCTCCCACTCTTCATCTTCCCAGTCCCTCTCTGGCAAGTCTTGTGAAAGCCAAGGTAAAAATTGGAATAAAAGAGTACATCCTTCCATTAGCTTTTTTCTCTGAATAGCAGGAAAGGATATGACAACTTCCTTCCTTATTTGGAAATCTGGAGATATTTTTGCTATTTTTTCCCAATTGTGTTTTAAGTCCGCTCTGACATTTGTTCATATACAGTAACATACCGACATGGTAGTATTTACACAAGTGACTCAAATGAAGGGGATGTTATGAAGAGTTGTATCAGAGGATGTGTAAAAAGAGGAAATGAAGTGGAAAAGTTAAAAATAACGCCCAATCCAAAGCATACAGGGAACCAGAGAAGTCAGCAGTTTTGCAATGAAGCCAAATGTTAGAAATGTAACTGGTACTAACTGGTACACTGGTTAGAAGTGTACTGGGCAAAATGGTTAAAGCAAGGTAAAACAGTTATGACATTTAGAATATAAAGGGTATTAGCTGCAAAATCCTGAAGCAGTGAAAGGTGGGGAGTGATCAAGAGGTCTTTTTCATGGCTGTGTTTCCAGGAGATGCTGAAAACATGAAGCTCTGCCTGGAAGGGAATAAAACCTTGGAGAGAGGAGCAACAATGGAGGAAGTGTCCGAAGCCATAAAAACAATGAGACTGGGTAAGGTCTCAGGTCCTGACAGCATCTCAGATGCCTGAAAATGTTGAAAATGAACAGGAAGTTATCATTTTTAGAAAGACTCTCTTCCACTTCTGATTAAAAAAAAAAAGATGGAGAATGATCCTGCTTTGAGGCTTCCATTTATTCCTTCTTATCAAGGAAGTAACAGGGTTACTTTTTAATAAAGATTAATAAATCTTTATTAAAAATGTAGTCTGTCTCACAAACATGCTGTTTTCCAGCATGAAAGTATTGGCTATAGACCAAAAGGCCTGAAGCCATTGATACAGAACGTAAGGATACCATACACAGACTCTATTGATGCTGAAAACAAAGGAGAGAATTCAGAAGGCTTTTGTGTAATGAGTAAGATTTTTTGGTAAGATTTGGTGTAGATGAGATCTAGTTTTTAAAAATTAATAGGCTTTGCAAACTCTCCATAAAAATTTACTCTTTTGTTCAAATCTCCTGTCTGACTTGGACCAGTCCTACCTATGGGAATGTTTGGTAGGCAAGATTGAAATATATTATGTGCCATTCTACTTTAACTTTTACTAATTTGTTGTAAATACCACTACACATAAATACAGATTCTAAGTTCATCTGTATTTGATTCATACTGCTACAGTCACTCTACATTTAAAGAGTGATTTACACTTAGTTGAGAATAAAAGCAGGGCCATGTATTTCATATGATAAAGCTGCAAACACACATGCTTGTACAAATATTAAGTCAGAGACTGTTCTAGCCTTTCCAGAATGCTGCGGAAAAAATCTAGTCCACTGAGAACTGCACAGTCTATAGTTATGAAGTCACAAAAAATTAAAACTGCTAAATGAGATGACACTTCTCCAAATAAATTCTTGCTTCCCTTCATCTTTCAACAGGGAGTTTTAGAAAGTCTGAGGACTGATTGGCAAAACCAGCATCTTCCACAGCGGGACCTCACCAGTGGGCCCTTGGACCAAGCAAGACTATACCGAGTGTGTCCGATCATGCCTCTGCGCAGAGCAAGAGCGAACACTTGTTCAAGTTACTCAACACTCTTCACTCCAGGGGCTCATCAGAACTCTCTGGATGGCCTATCTGCTTCTTCCATCTGAATTTCTGTGCCTAATCACTGTTGCCTGACTTAATCTCTACCGTGATTGGTATTCTTGTGGAAAAAAAAAACCCAACCAAAAAAAAATCCCCAAATAAATGCTAATAAATCTTTGTTTCTCTCTGATGCAAGCAGAAAGCTGTGTCTAGGAGAAATTTCCTTTAGCTGACATTTTTGTTTGAATCAGTTACAAATATCAAGCACTACCTGTGGAATACACAATAACCTAAGACCCAACAGTTTGCAGCGACATATTCACCATTTCAGACTAACTGGACAAAACTTTGATGAATACGCTGCCAGGTGCAGTGCTCTGGCGGTCCCTGCCACGGGAACGCCAACAGCCAAAAACCCTACTGCTTCTGCTATTAACGTCCATCAGGGGAAGAGAGGGCGGGTTGAAGGAAGTGACTATTCTGCAGAAAGCTTCTAAAAAAAATATCTTCCTAAGTAGTCACTAAAATGCATTATGAAACTTTTTTATCATGGAATGTAAAGATGGAAATTTTCGGTTCCCAGTGCCAAAACACCCCTGAGTGCAGAACTCAAATCAGGTACAATTAATTATCCAAAATGAACACATTTTGAGTGCTACCTGCTTGGGTACAGATTGGATAACAAGTGGATAAAAGTGCAGTAACAGGATATCCCTACTTTGTGACAGTAGTTATCTGTACTGTAAAACAAATGCATAAAGCTGGAGTATGAACCAGATCGCACAGGAGGAATTCGCAGGCTGGTATTACTGATGCAACCATGCCTTGCTGTCTGGTAGCTGTCCCATATTTTCACTTAAGGGCATTTCTCATGTCTAAATATGGACAGGCACACATTTTACAAAGCAGACTGGCAAATTATTCATGTTTAGGATGTGATTTTACAAAGCCCAGTGGTAGGTTGAGAGAGAGAAAAAAAAAAGGCATCCAAGAGAAAAGATTCCCAAAGCAATTTTAAGGGTTGTCTACCGATCACACAGTAGAGGGGGACTGCTCACAGCAATAAGGACGCAAATGCCATAAAATATAGAGATGGAACTTCTCCTCTTTGTTTTAATTATAGCCATGTTTCCCTCCTCTATGCCCTGGGCAGGTGCTAGTTGGCCAGAGGGTTCCCTCTGCCCGCTCCCCCACTGTACCCCTCACCGCGCTTTTCCCTTCTGTTGAGGCGAGCCAAAGAGAGGGGTCTGCGTAAGCACAACTTCTGTGGGCTGAACTGCTGAAATGAACTGTATAGGGAATTTCACTGGGAAATAATTCAGAGGGGTCCTGACGTGACCCCTATTCACTGATGCATTCTTCATCCCTTGCACTTCTCGACACATCTACTTAAACACAAAGTGAACCAGACAGGAGTACCACTGCAGTAAGTTTTTCTCTCTCTGTTTTACAGTCATGAGTTTTGTTTTTGCACTCCGAGGAAGGCATCACCCACTGGAGAAGGTTGAGAAACACAGACTGAGTGGGAGACCGTGGGAACGGGAATCTTGAATGCCCGAGTTCCAGGCAGATCTGTGCCAGTGATTCACTGCATTGCCTTATGCCAGGCTCTCCGCCAAGGTGATCAGGATTTGAAGAGAAAAAAAGGTCTAGGAAGAATGGTTTTTATCTGACCAGTGTCTCTATGGGGGCCCGAGGAACCGGCTAATCTTCACGAAGGACTACTTCACACAACAGCATGCACTGATTTCCCTGACCTGACATGCAAAGAAGCAGTGTTGATGTTTGCAAGGATACCCCATCTTCCTCCGACTGCAAAATCACCTACTTTTTGTTTTTAAAATCCTTGCAGCATCAAATCATACTTGTCGCTATATCGCCAGCAATCCCCTAACCCTACCCGCCCTGTTTGCTCTGCTAGTTTTGCACCTCTTGCAGGCTGTGACAATTCTTTCTTAGACCTGTCTAATCAGGATACCAAACTAAAAGCCCAAGCTAAAGAACACTCCCACCAGAGCTGCCCTGCTTCTCACACCTCCTCCAAGAGCCTGCCGAGTCTATCCCCAAAATGTCTCCGTGAGTGCACGCTTCCTGGCTTTCACCGGGTGAGTTACAGGCCCTCACCTGTCCTCTGGCTTTCCAGTGGCCCCCGGAAGGCTGTTAAGGAGGTTACATAGAATTTACTTGGAGGAGACGTCTGTGCTGCAGCTCACTGCTCTGCACCATTGTAGCAGCTCTGGGAACCACTTCATCCCGTCCTTCTGTCCAAAAATATAACTCACGTTTAGCATTTTTACTGCCAGTTACCTAATTATCTAGCATCTATACATCCAACTTTGCAGAAGAAGTTCCACCGAAACAAGTCCTTGTGAGAGCAAAGCAGAATGAAACTGGAAGAGTTTAAAATGTGGGAAGGGGAACCCCCACGCACTGAGGCAGTTGGGTACTGAGAAACCCGTCCTGCGGCACACACACGCCGCCGTTAGAATGCAGTGCGCTGGGATACGCTGTGCAAGCCTGCTGCTGATTGAAAGGCTGATGTTGGGACTTGATAATCACGCACAGGAATAAGTAAAACTTTCCGAGCAATTAGGACAAATAATATAACATCACTATTACTACTTTTACTACTCAGCATTGATCGTACTGTCTTCTTCCTGACCTGAAGTCTGTACCTGTCTTAACAAGGTGTTCTTAGAATGTTCCTTGCACATAAGTCTGCATCTATAGTGCAAATAAGCTCCATAATAAAGCTTATTTGCTCCACGTTACAGTATGTGACAAAATACATACAAACCGCGAATAAACTTTTAAAAAATGCCTACTTAATCATGGCATTAGTGGTCATTACAGACAAAAAGAAGAATGAATTTGGAGGGTTTCCGACCATACCCTGGAAGAAAGTGCCACTTTAAGTATTCTTTCCTTTTTCCATTTTGTCTATACAAAATCTGCAGGCAGGTTATCACTGGCATTCGCTCACTGAGAGAGCAGGCTTGTAAGGATAATGTATGTGGAGGAACAGAGCTAGAAATCCAAACCTGTTGCAAAGCAGGAGTAAGAAATACAAATACTGTAGTGTCGGGTGTCAAAGCTTAGGGCATGCCTGAAGTGGGACTCCAGTGATACTGCGAGTAGTGAGAAGAACCTCGCACTTTTTATTTGCGTGCATTTTGTTAGGCATTAATCAGCATAATAAGCTTTAATTTTATGAGCACAAAATGTTGCAATTCGGATACTTATCTGGTGTTCCAATTAGCGCTCTGAGAAGAAAATTGTGGTACGTGTTGGGACAAGACCTCCCGAACCACCTGAGGCAAAAATAAATGTGCACATACAGTACCTGTTCGGTACTCCCACAGCAATTCATTTGTCCATTTGAAGGCATAGGTGTAATTTCAAAATTGCCTGTGCATATATTCTGCTGATCTCTCTTTTGTTTAGCATTAATTGTCAGCCCCATTAATTGTCAAATGCTACGCGGGCTATATTCATGGGCTGCAGAGTCAGTACAGCAAAGCACGCCATTTCACCGCACTGTTGGGGGGAAGGAAGAAACCAAAACTCTTTGTAGAGCCCACCCGTCTCAACGTGAGCGTCCTAGTGGGTCTTCTTCACTTTTATGAGGGGGTAAGACAGGTTGCTTAGGCAGTCATTCGCTTAAAGCGTTGGGGATTTTTGTGATAACAATTCTCTATGGACAGTGAAGCAGGGGCCAGACACTGAAGGCAGGAGGCATAAACAGGATTTAGCTACACGTAGACTGGCTGAAGTCCAAAGCTCCAACTCCCAAATCCTGGCTCAGGGGGTAATTAACCACCTTGAATTATTACATTCACTAAATCTTACGTTTTGACTAGCGAGTTCTCTAGGCTGCTTCTGCGCTTGCCCAGACCAGGCTGAGGCTCAGGGGAGCAAGAATCAGCTCCTTTCCGTGTCCCGCTGGCACGCGGAGCCCACGCAGGTCGCCCCTCGGCATGCCAGTGCTCCGCAGAGCCCAGCGCAGCAGCGTGCCTCCTGCAGGCCAGCGGGACCGTCCTCCCTGTAAAACACTCCCAGCAGAGTGGATGTCCTTCTTTCGTATGGCACATCAGTTGTAGTAATAGTGTACGTAGTACAACATGTAGTACAAATGTAGTACAACATGTGGATTAGTGCCTCTGCAGGCTGGGGCTCAAATCTTGATGTTCCATCGCATGGGATACTGCAGTAATCAAAGCCATTAAGGCAACAGAACAGCTGGAGATGCACATGGCCTGGAGGGGAGCTGGGGCTGCTTATCCCAAAGGGACGGAGGCACCTAAACTCTAGAGAGGCTGGAGACCTTGTTGGCAGATGATCTTCTCGTGCCCTCCAGCTGTTACAGGCAATATGAAAAACGCAGTTCCATTTTGGTACCAGCAAAAAAAAATACTCCAATCAAATTGACTTCACCCTGTAGGAGACTGGGGGAATTGCAGGGGGACAGCGCTCTGATTCTGGCTCAGAAAGCGACAGAAATGGTAACTGGCAACTGACAGGCAGTAATTAGCAGCCTGTAAACTGCCTGTCAGCTGTAGGGCACAGAAGCCTTGACCCATGGCTGTCACATCCAAATGACAAAAATGGTGTGTACATCTTCAGGATCGGAGCAACAGGCATTCTTCCCATCAACAGACTTGCAGGGAAGATCCAAGGTATCTATCGCGCACAAAAGTGGTTGCTTGCAGAGTGCCGGAGGTTTTAAACTTCGCAGGCAACTTCACTGCTGCCTGACTAGTCCTTGTTCCTTTGCTGGGTCTAATCTAAATTTCTTTGGAAAATATTGTGATTTCACAAGAATATTATGAGATGAATTAGGAATGAAGAGTAAGCACAGACTCTGAGGTGAAAACAGAGCCTCTCTTCTTACAAAAATTTCTATTAAGAGTGATGGGAAGAGATTAGTAAATAGATCAAGAGAATAAACCGTAGCACTTGCCTGAGGCAAGGCATCGAGTGACACTGAATTAAGGGGAAATGTTTTAATTTTTCGATGCACAGACACAGAAGTGAGAATACTTTTTCTCCAGCTCTGTTTCGAATGCAGCAGCTCCAGCCTGTTGTCGAAGTCTCCCAAGGTTTGCTAAAATATACAGCAGCGTGGGCCGCCCACAGAGTTTGTCTTCATTCTGATGCTAGGCAGTCACTTCTTTGATATCTATCATGGAGGCCTGATTAAAAGGAAAACAGTAACAGAGAAAGGGTGAAAGAATGTCGGCTGTACTTGACACGTGGCATGTGCTGAGCTTAACAAGAAGCAGTACACCGTGTCAAAACCCTGGGATACTCTGCAGGCTGAGTAATGCAGGGCGCTGGGGCAATAAATGTCCCTATTCTGGTCTGATTTGGAAACAGCAAAGTTATATAGCACACTGGATGCTGTATCAACACAAAACCATTAATGATTAAACTGTATATAATATAGAGGAAAAAAGATGAGAAAAGGTCCTAAAATTGCCAGTTCTCATAGCTCACCTGTATTTTTCAGGTACCCGGGTATTATAGCCCAGAGAGACATACGACATTTTTGAGAACATAGAGATGGTGAAAGAAACAAAATATCACACAGGAAAATTTTCAGCTGTTAAGAATACAACAGATCCAAAGAGCAGCAGGATTTCTATAAAACGCACTATGGTTGAACTAGTAACAAAAATGAAATAATAGCAACACTAAAGACCAAAAAGGAACCTCCTATGACTTAAAAGCTACCAAAGATCTAAAGGTAAAATCTTTTATTTGTGTTCCTCCCTTATATATAAGTGGTGGTAATAACATAGAACTAAAATGAAACGTTGAGGCTATATAACATTCTCCAGCCTCAATAGCTTGACTCTTCTTTCATTGCATTTATTTTTTAAAGTCTTTTCCAAGCATACAATAAGATATGCCCTTATCAGAAGAACCTTCCAGTACAGACAAGTCCCTGCTGTGATTAAGTACCTATAGAAAAAAAAACAACCTATAAATAAAATAGGAAACAATGTAGGTCCTCAGAAAGTAGATAAACAGACTAAGAGACTCTTTTGGCAAATGCTTTTACTCTTGCTTTAATAATTCCAGAGACTCTTTGCTCGTTACCACTAACAAACCCACAGATTGTTGTAGCTTGTCTATGAAAAGCATCTATAAGGAATATCACCAGAGTCACTGATGGAAATTTGAATGTGATAATCAGTGTCACTTACTGTAGCCGAATTTGTGAAAGAGCCCCCATTGACCAGAATGACATTACCCAGACACAAAGGAAAACAAGACTAAAAAGAAAAAACATTTTGCATATAGTAAACTACATCTTTCAACACCGACCACAGAAGGTGCAAAGCCCAGAATGTGTGTTTATGCTGCTGAGGTGACATTACCATCCTCCAGCTGTGAATCAAGGAGAAATTACCCCATCATCAAGCTGCTTGAAATCTTTCATCATCTTTGAGCCATTGAGTATATCAAATAACAAGATAAAATCAGAGAGTTTTTGAAAGTGATTGCATAAGCAGCAATAAAGCAACGCTGGCAAAAGCACAGTGCAAAGGACAGGGCAATGGATTCAGTCAGAAAATGTTAAATAATCCTTAATTAGGCATGAAAAAGACCAGAAGAGGCAGAAATACAGTGTGTGAAAGAATCACGCACATGGAGACTGATAGCAGAGTGTAAAAAAGAGCAGCGACATTCGCCCAGCTTCCAGAAATGGTGAGCTTTGCAAAGCAAGGGCTGCACTGCGTTGCCATCTACCAGAGGTCTTCTTGCAGATGCTGAGGAAAGGGCAGCAGGCAACCCATGGCAGTGCCTCAGATATGCCCCACTTTGTTCCCGGCACCAGAGGTTTAGGGGGAGATTGCTAAATTTCATAGATACCTTACACTCATGAGAGGACCGGCAACCAAACAGAGAGAAAGGAAAGCAATGACGACATTTCAGCAACACAGAACACAACTGTCACTGGAAAAATGTACCCTTTCTTCCAAGGACACTGTGGCAGTCCGGGGTCCGTCTCCAGCAAGACCACAAGGGCTGATGGTTTTGCTGTCGTCTGCAAGTAAGCGCTAGGGACGGGCTGTTTGCATGGATCGAATCTCTGCTGTATCCGAGAATAAGATGTGCACTTCCCATACAAGCTTGCGGTGTGAGAACAGAGCAAAGCTGATGCTGAGGAAATGAGATTCTGCATGTGAACCCAGGGCGAAGGTGAAACGCTATAACACAAGCGTATTTTTGTAGATGACCGTCAGCCGGAGCCAAAGAGTCAGTCAGCACTCTTTGCCCAAACTCGGACTCTTCTTAGAGATTTTTCAGACATGCAATTCCGTCTTCAGATACTCTGCTTTAGCAGCAAGTCTGACACCTGAGGATGGAAGCCATTTACAAGCCCACCTTGGGCAAACTTCTGGGGATAGTGCAAGAGCGAAGTATGCTGTAATTTCTTTTGTGGCCTCAGCGGTCTGATTTCAACGGATTTGTGCAAAAAGCCTTGCAGCTCTTCTCTCAGGATACTATTTTAGCTTGTCAAGGATCTCTGTGTTAAGAGCAGTCTATATAATTACCACCTGTAATATACGACACAGTAACAATAAAGAGAATGAGCAGTTTAATATTATACCATAAAAGGTCTTCCCACACAGTAATTTATAGGTCATTGGCTGCATTAACACAGCTCCTAATTGTGCTACAATTGACTTTATAATACAATTACGTATCCTTAATCTTTCTGCCATTTTAAATCAACCCCTCTTTGGTGAGGAAAATCCATTATGTTTTTTTCTCTTTGATTTTTAGGACTTGGCTATCTAGTGGGCTGTATTATCGCTTTCTTCGCAAAGGAAGGATTTTGTTATTTAAATAAGAATCCCACTGCATTGCTTGAAATAGACTTCTCGGATAAATAAATATGTTCTGGAAGAGCTGGCGGGGATACGCATGTTGGACGATCGAAATAGACAAGCTGTACAGTCCTGTTAATAAAACTCTCGCACTATCATGTGTTGTGAGAAAAAGAATATAAGCAGTGTAGAAGATCTTAAATGCACGAAATATGAAAGAGCAAAAGAAAACTATAGTCTTTGACAACAGCAGCTACAAAAATCTTAGCAAAGAAAGTAGATTAATAATTGAACAAATAAATGCAGTCTAACATGAGGGATTTGGGCCTCATCTTCTTTCTTTTACAGAAGAACTGACAACAAAAATTCTCTCTGTACAGTTCCATCAGGTACACATCATCTCAGCATTAGCTTCAACAGGGTCCTGTGTAAAGTGGCTTTGCCATCGCAAAGCAGATTCAGGCTGCAGGAGGCAAAAGACTACCGAGTCCAGAGAAAGCTAAATGAAAAGAATGCCACCCAAAAGAGATGAAATGTTCGGTCTTAAACAAACAGCATAAACCCAGCGATGGGCTAGATTGCCTGAGATATCAGCACAAAAATATTGTTCAGCAAATTATTCTTGGCACAAACAACAAGGTTGGTAAATGCCCTGGGAGAAGGAAACACCCTGGTGGTGACACCCACTGTCAAAAGTATAAATAGAGAGGGCTGGGGATGAAAATTTGCAGTCCTGAATCCTATCAGGCTGTGCACCTAGATTTGGTTTTGTGGTTAGACTCCTTCCTGCTGTCACTATGAGCTGTGGCACTAAATCTTCGAGTAGTACTATTAGAATTAGCAGTGGAGGTGGTGGCAGTGGTGGTGGAGGATGTAGCGGTGGAGGTGGTGGAGGGGGTAGCAGCAGTGGAGTACGTAAGTCTGGTGGATACTCCTCAGTGTCCACTAGAAAATACACCTCTTCTGGAGGAAGCGGAGGCTTTTCTGGGAGAAGCTTTGGTGGAGGAGTTTCCAGGAACAGCTATGGAGGGGGCTTTAGCAGTGGCAGTTGTGGAAGGATTAGCCGCAGCAGCTATGGTGGGAGAATGAGCGGTGGTGGTTATGGAGGAGGAATGAGCTGTGGAAGCATGGGAGGAGGATTTGGATCAGGTGGGGGTGGTTTTGGGGGAATGGGAGGTGGTTATGGATCTGGCCTCGGTGGAGGTTGTTTTGGAGGTAGTGGATACAGCGGAGGTGGATTTAGTGGCTTTGGGGGTAGTGGTGGCTTTGGTGGTGGCAGCTTTGGTAGTGGTGGCGGCTTTGGCGGCGGTGGCTATGGTGGAGGTAGTTTTGGTGGCATGGGGTTTGGTGAAGATGCCGGCTTGCTCTCCACAAATGAAAAGCTGACCATGCAGAACCTTAATGATCGCCTGGCTACATACTTGGATAAAGTGCGACGCTTGGAGGATGAAAATACTCAACTTGAACAACTGATCAGGGAGTGGTATAAAAATCAAGGTCCCACTTCTACCAGGGACTACAGCCAATATTACAGAACAATTGAAGAACTGCAAAACCAGGTATGATGTAATTTGACTAACTTTGAACTGATTCTCATTAGAACAGCACTCACCTCCTGCAGCACAAGATCCCTGTTTGGGACGATATATTCCCTCCTTGGTTCTAGCCAAGAAGCGGGCTGCGGCGGTGACAAAGCCTGACCACCAGTTTTTCTCTGCTGCGGGTGATATGTGTACTCTGGCACACTTGGTTTTGGCGCAGGTAGCGTCATTTAGCGCAATGGCAGATCATTACTAGTGCGCCCATTGCAGGGCCCGGCCAGTGCTCCCTTCAGCACTGTGCTCTTGCTTGTTAGCTCCTCACTCCCTTGACCGGGAGACATAATCCTTGCTTGCCTGTGGTGTGCTCCTAGTGGCTGCACTAATTGCACTCTTTGTGAAGGATGAGCCAACATGTGTATTTTGTCTAATCTAGCCCTCAGCCATTTCATAGTCCCGTATCTCCTCCATGAATATGGTTGTTGCCAAATGCAATGGTAATTATGTTTTCCCACTGTTTTTGGAATATGAGGAGTTTATTTAGTTATTCTCTCCAACAAGGTATTACATTTTTAATGGATATTTGTAAACCACAATTGAGAGCAAAGGCACTTTCTTCTAACTGGCAGCAATAAACTCTTCTCTCTATACATAGCTCCTGCAGCACTAGTCAGGCTTGACATTACCAGAAAGATATGCTGAAATGAGATTCTGCACAGTATTTCTTCCCCCTGTCTGTGTGTCAGACCAAAAAGACAACTACCCAAATAACATCTGCCCTCTCCCTTTCAGATTGTTGGTGCAAATGTGGACCTTAACAAGATCCTTCTTGACATTGACAACACCAGAATGACTGTGGATGACTTCAGACTGAAGTGAGTCTTTCCCTCCCCGTCTCATTCCACCTTGCCTCCCCTTTCCCCCCAGGAGTTCATATTGCCAGTTAACCGTTGTAGATGCTGGAGCCTCTTGGCTCCAATGACAGAATATAGAATTGTTGGGAAGAGCATTCTGAGAATGGTTTTGTGTTGGTCTTTCATTATTGCTTTTCTCCAGTCAAGTTATTGAAGAAGTTATTTAAAGGACTACATTCTAAGTTTCTCCATCCTTGCATGTAGATTTATAATCCTCATCATATAGATCTCACAGAGAGTAATTCTACTGAAATCAAACAAACCTACTGGACGTGGAAAGAGAATTAGGTCTTTCTTTTAAAAATTGAGCAATGAGATTAAAGATAAAAAATGTACTGATGGGAACTGTTCATAATCAAGATAATAAACAAAGAGATCTGGCAGCACTTTTACTATTTTTTTTGTCTGTTGTTTAGATATGAAACGGAATATACTCTCCACCAGAGTGTGGCAAGTGACATTAATGGATTACGTCCACTTTTGGATCAACTGACTCTAGCCAGATCTGACTTGGAGACACAGTTTGAATCCCTTAAAGAGGAACTGATCTATCTTAAGAAGAACCATGAAGAGGTAAGCGTCTCCACACTTTAAAATAATAACTAATGAAAACTCAACACTCAGAGAATCTCTTGTGGATTTCTGCCGCTAGCAGTAACCAGATTTTGGCCGCTGACATTGATCAAGCGAAGTGCCACAGTCTGGCTTTGATTTCCAGGAGCAAGCAGCACCCACAGCTGCCCGCGGCTGATGCAGTCAGACAACGGGGGCAACATGTGGCAAGACAAGATCAGAGAAATGAATGTCTTTTGGTACAAAGTGCAAGGTTGTTGCTGAACTACAGGAAGGAAAAATGGATAGAATATAGGGAGGAGTCAAAAGAAAATATTTATACTATCTGTAATGATATTTCCCATTGAGAAAAAAAAATACATAAAAGGATTTTCACATTCCTTATGACCCTGAGGAGGAGCTGTCAGGGTCAATGCATATGTGGTGCCTGGCTATTGTTCACTGTAAAGTTTGCCTTAGGAAGGGCAGAACCATTCCCTTTCATGACAAGGGCAGATGAAATCCCCTTTGCAGGAGTGATACGGCTGTGTGAGGACTTCTGTCCCTTTCTTTTCCTTTATTTGAAACTCTGACATGTCTCCTTACCTTCACCTTTTGAGAACCTGGTGGGTTTTGCTGTTTTTTTTTCAGGAAATGAAAGGACTGCAAACACAATCTGGCGGTGATGTCAATGTGGAGGTCAATGCTACTCCTGGCATTAATCTGATGGAAAAATTAAATGAAATGCGTAGTGAATACGAACGGCTTATTGAGAACAACCGGAGAGAGGTGGAAAGCTGGTATGAAACCAAGGTAAAGCACAGGGGGTTTTCAGTTACTAAAGCTTTCACAAAGAACTGGCCCTATTTACATCCAGCAGAGGAAAGGCAACTTAGCATGTATTATTTAAGGGACATTAACTTTAAATGGCTTTAAGCAGTTTATTGTAACAGGCCAGTTCTGAAGTATTAAGGTTACGTGGTAAAGCATGTGGAATCTCTGTATTCCAGCAGCAAGGTGAATTACACCGAGTGGCATGTGGGAAACACACACAGTCAGGCTACCTTACATCTTTCTTTATTCTTATTAGTTGCTTTCTCAATGCTTTTATGATAACCCCAGAATGTTTTCTTATTATCAAAAATACCTCAATTTCGTATGTGAATTTTTCAGATGGAAGAAGTTAATCAACAAGTCCACTCAAGTGGCCAGGAGATACAATCGAGCAACCAACAGATTTCTGAGCTGAGACGTGAATATCAGAGCCTGGAAATTGAGCTGCAGTCACAAATCAGCATGGTAAGGACAGGTATTTGCTTCTGCTTCACCTGTGACACAGGCTGTATGTGCCACTAGAATGAAAGAATAGTCACAGCCAGTAAGTACTCCATCAGCAGAGAATGGGAGACTGGATTACTTATCTTCAGATACGCTTTTCTCTGGTTTGTGAAGATAACCAATTTGTCCACAAAAATGAGTTAAGCTTGCCACATTCCCACAAACACTGTATTGTGTTTTCCATTTGCAGGTAGACTCTTTGCAATCCAACTTGGAAGACACAGAACGTCGCTATAACATGCAGCTGCAGCAGATCCAGGGCATGATCGGCCCCTTGGAGGAGGAGCTGGCCAGCATCCGCTGCGAGATGGAGAGTCAGAACGAAGAGTACAAGATGCTCCTGGGCATCAAGACCCGCCTGGAGCAGGAGATTGCGCAGTACCGGGCACTGCTTGAGGAAGGGCAGCAAGACCTTGTGTATGTAAACTACTAAGAGAACCCAGCATCGTGTGAAACCCGGGGCTGCTAGATTAGTCACAGAGACAGGAATTTAACAGTCTGGATTTGCAAAACAGATTTAGTACTGAAATAAGGGTAATTCAGCTATCTTGACCAATCGTCTCCCAGGTTTGAGGTACCACGCAGTTCTTGGCAAATCTGTTCAGAATACAAATCATGTGAGGAAAAATTAATGCAGAAATTCTGAACTACTGATTTGGGGCTGGACAGGGAACCCATGTACAGAGCCCTACCTTTCCCCTGGCTCCAGAAAAGGCCAGGAACTGCACAGACAGAGGTCACCTTGGAAAAGACTGCAAGCAGAAAAATGACCATAGTTTCCCAAACCTCCATAAAAGTCTCAGTGTGCCGTTCTCTGACAGTTTAAGCTACTTCAGTTTCCCTTATGCAATGAGCCTGCTTCTGCCTGTGAGTGGCACCTGAAAGCACACCTCAAGCTTCATTCTCTGCCTTTGCCATTGGGAGCGCAGTGCCACCGCACACTGACAAAGCAGCAATGCGAAATTGTGCAAGCAACATCTAAGCAGAATGTGGGAAAAGCAAAACCTCAAGCTGAAACTGAAAGAGAGGATGGTTTTTTGGCACCGCATTAGTTGCCTTGCTGATCTGTGCCAGGTTCTAAAAAGGAGAAGTACAGACAAGAGAAGTGTGGGCTTCTGTGCAGTAGCTGTAGACAGATTTCCTCTGAGATCAAAAATGCATTTGATTAACTTTTTTCCTCCTTCTTTCTCTCTCTTTGCAGAATCCCAGCCGGAGGAATGGGAGGAGGAATGGGAGGAAGCATGGGAGGAGGTAGAATAGGAGGCGGTGGCTATTCTTCTGGAGGAGGAGGAAGAGGAGGAGGTGGTAGCATGAGTGGTGGATATGGAGGTGGCAGCATTTCCTCCGGCGGAATGGGAGGAGGAATGGGAGGAGGAAGTGGTGGAGGAGGAATGGGAGGAGGAAGTGGAGGAATAGGAGGGGGAAGCAGCGGTGGATGCAGCAGTATTGTTGGAGGAGGAGGAGGAGGAGGAAGGGTCTCAGGAGGCGTCAGCAGTTCCCACTCCTACTCTTCATCTTCCCAGTCTCAGTCCTGCAGGACTGGTGGTGAAAGCCAAGGTGAGAATTGTTGTATGGTCACACTGTTCTCTCAGTCCCATCCTTACTAATTTATACACTATGTCAACATACTCTTCCAGCGGTAAACAGTACCAAGGATAAACTAAAATTTATGGAAAGTGTTATATTTACTTCTATTAATTTTTTTTCCTATTTGTTTGCAAAGTATCAACTCTGCTTCAGAAATACGCATTCAATTTCTATTCGCGACATCAGCTAATCATGCAGTTAAAACCCAGCTGTTTTTCTCCATCTCTCTCATTCTTTGCAGAACCTCATAAATCCCACTGCTTTTACACCGTGCTGAAGTTTTCCTTTATGCTTTCAGAGTACTTATGGTCACCTAACACATAATCAAGCTTCTTTTCTGTCTGGTAAATACTGGTGCCTCAGAGATTCCATGCCAGTACTGAAGAAATTAATGCTTTATTTATTTCTAACCAGACTATGGAAGAAAATCTTTTGACTAAGAATATACATTGAGGATCCTACAGTGCAAGACCTTTCAAACAGAAGTTGGCCCAAATCCTCTACATTCCCCATGCTCCCGAGGAAAGACAGACGGTCTTAACGGTTCCTCAACGTTGCTGATGCCAGCTATCCCAAACGGCCCACCAGAGCTCCTCTGATGGGCCACCTGCCCACCTGCCATGCATGCTATGCACTTCTTCTGCCCGGAATGCTTTGTGGCTTCAATCATTGGCACTTGAGCTACTTGCTTTACAGATTCAACCTGTTTGTTACTTAGGTTGTTCTGTATCAGGAAAATGCCGCGAATAAAACTTCATTTCTGTCTGATGCAACCAGAATCTCGTGTGTAGCTTTTCTGCCATTCTATAGGTGTAAACACTTAAAAAAGAAAATACAAAGCCATGCCAATCCATGCCTCCAGGTAGAAAAGTTGATGATACATCACAGTGGTTGATAATGAAATTTAGAGTTAAAGCGCAATTTCTGAGCATTCAGGGCAGATCATAATTTTCTTGGAGCCTCCTGGGCTGTGCCTTTGTTTTTCCATATCATGCCAGACACTCTTGGGAAGCTCAGCTCTAGGACTCAACAGCAGTTGAGTATCAGCCCAGAACAGCGCGCAGAATCTGAGCACTATATGAAAGTGAATAAAGTTGGCATCAAATGAGCGTCCCCCAGGCCTCACACAAAGAAACACGAACGATTACAGAACCATGACTGTAAAATGAATGTTTCAGTTTGTGATTCACAAAACCTTAACTGACACACATTGATTTAAAGGGAAACGGACAAACTTGTGATCTGGTTTTGAACAGACAAGAAGGTAAAAGCAAATACAATTTACAGGATGCTTATAAAGTTCTCCTCCATCAAATGTTAATACTAACAGCAATATTTGCCTTCTACCGGTGACAAATGAAGCACACGTGAAAGTACCTGGCATGTTTACTTTTGGACATAGGAGGATCTGTACTGTGAGGAAAATTAACTCTTTCAGCCACATCCAACTGCTACTTAAAAACATTCCAGACTACAGTTTGCAGCCAATTTGATTGCTCGGCTGCTGCAACAGCTCAGGGCAACTCAACAAACAAACAATCAGAAAGTGCTCCCTTGTCATTCACTGTCTTTTGGGAGTTGCATTTGCTTCTGTCCAGCTTTCGCATATGCTTTTTTATAGTCATTATTTCAAAGAAATTATAGTATAGCTTTCTCCATTGATTGGGACAACGTTTTTCATTAAGACAAAGAGTAGCTTGTTTCATTGCAGCCCACCCCATGGGTAAAACCCGATTCCAGAGTTGAAAAAACACCAACTTTGCCTTCTGGAGACTAACAAGTTCAGAGATCAAAGGAAATTAAATGTATTGTCATAGGCCCTTCAAAGCAGTCTCTTGTGCATATTTGAGGAATCTCAGGAATTTCTGCATGATATTTTGGAGAGAGGGCTGGCAAAGTAGGCAGATCGCAAACCACAGCTGTATTAATTTTAATGAGACATTAGCATCTGAATTCCTTGGACTCATCTGGAATTCTCAGTCCATTGTACAAGTGCCACCTAGACACCACAGAACAGAGGTCAGCTCTGGGCTGTGCGGCTGCACAGACAGCCAGCAGCGGAGAGCCAGGAAAGGAACATAAAGACCAGGGCCTGCCCAGCACGGCAGTGCCCCGTAGCCTCCGTGGCAGGTTCCGCTCCCAGCACTGTTTGCAGAAGGCTCAGTCCCCACCCCGGTCGAGCCGGCACCTCTGCTGTGAAGCGAATTTTACAAAAAGGCAGAGCACAGGCAGAGCGCGGGCCGAGCTGCGCGGGGCAGCAGAGGGCTGAGGTGGCCCAAGTGAGGGACATCCTTCCCATGGACTGAACCTGTGGGCTGAGGGCTGGTGCCGGGCTGCGTGCTCAGGCGGTGGCCTCTAGTGGTGAATAACGAGCCCGAGCAGATGCGGTTTGTGAGGAAGAGTGAACACCACCAACTGAAGGCAAAACGGGTTGACGCACAAGGGTGTGGATCGAGAGAACAGATGCAAAATTAATTTCCAGAAATACAGGTCACAACACCATGCAAACCTTCTCAACACTCAGAAACCGTTCAGGGAAATAGAAATACTTGACCTCCACCAAACAGCAGTTGGTATCTGTTGCATTGTACTCGCAAGAACCAGGTTTTGCAGACTTGTTAAACAGACTTTGTGCTACACAAATACTTCCCATGACACACAACAGGAAGGATGAGACTCTAGTAACGCTGATTTCTGTTTCTTTGTTTTAGATACTTGGACTACACACATCATCTAGAAAGAGATGTGATGTCCGTAGTAAATGGCATGGGGATTATTTCAAAGTAATCAACAGAGCCCTCTAGAGGGTACTATCTTCTTACCTCTTGCACCTCGTATGGTACAACTGGCTCCACAGATGTCATTCTACACTTTAAATTAAACTTTAAAGAGTATTTATTTTCCTGTCTCGTAATAACCTTGCTGCCCAACAGGCACTAAGTGCTACACACCGTACGATGAAGTTCACAAGGGGTTAAAATAGGCAGAATGGAGACGGCACCTAGTAAGAGGCCCAGTTTGAGGGAACTAAGGATTTTCAGAAGGTCACTGGTGTGGCTAAGGAAACGAAAAGAGAGAATGAGGGGAATAAGGAATCTCACTGTGTCTTGAACAAAGACTGGGGAAAGCCCTGTGGATCTAGACAGTAAATGGTTGGGGTCTTCCACAGAGAACTATGAAATCTGGGGATATGTCCCCCTGAGGGTTGTGGCCACAGAGATAATTCTCCATTCGATATACAGAAGATCAAAATGAAGAACATCATTAATTCCACTGTATCGGTCTAGGGCACATAGATACCCTGGGCTGTATTTTGAGTGCTGCAACTTTGGTGGCCCTGTGTTAAAAATAACACAATAGAGCTGGAAAAGATTCAGGGAATGGTGGAAAATATATAGAAAAAACTTGTGCGTGTGCACTTGACAGTATCCTAGAGGGTTTCAGCCTCAGAAGGAGGCACATCATGAGCAAGGATACGACAGCACTCTCTCTAGACACAGCAGTATGCAAAATCACGACTGACATGAAGGTGTTTCTAATTAAAGTTAGTTGACAAGAAGTTGATAAGTCATAATTTTGTAGATTTTTTTCATGATTCAGTTTCACTTTACGTTCAAAAATTTGCTTCTCTCTTAATGAGTATTTCCCATATATTGAAGTCCCTTTCCTTCTGGAGTCAGAGCTAACACCTCTAGGTCCTTTGGAAGTCACTGGCAGTACCTACAAGGACATGCCTTCAGGCAGCTGAATTCAAGCGCTGGGATTTGGCACTTCAAGTTTCGTTCTCATCACATATTAAGCCACTACAGACTAAGCGCTTCTACAGATAGCAGATAACATTCTAGTGAGAACAGTTCGCACCCCTTCCTCCCAATTCAACAATATTTTGTTGACAAGCCTTTCTATATCATTCTTATGATAAAAGAAGAAAATTACATATATGGATATACAAAATGCTATTGTAAAATCATAAACCTGTTGAAAAAAACAAGCCCAGAGGACGCTACAAGAATATGGCTTCATGCAGGGTGAAGCTGTAGTATTTTCAGAGAGTTGTCCATCAGTTCTCAGAGGCACAGTGGCAGCAGATATCTTGTTTGTAAGCAGTTTCTTCGGTGCCTGTGCTGCTGTGGGAGACAGGCAGGTAGGAAGCTGCTTCCCCGGGTGTTAGAGAAGCTGCGTGGCAGCAGCTGCCCACCAAGAGCACAGCCCAGGTAAGAGCTGCTCCTGCTCAGGACTTCAGCCCCAGCTCCTTTTACATCCACACAGGTGCACTGTCTTCAGCTTCAAACACTCCTACTCCCTCCTCTGATGCATACCTTCATGTGTAAGGTGACTCAACCCCTCCTCACTCTTCTTTTGTTAATTTTAATGAGTTTATTTCTTCTTCTGTAATATGTGATCTCTTCCTAAAATGCTTCTAGGTTGAATTCATCCTCCCTCACTGTGGATAAGCTGATTTTCAGGTGGTAAGTCACAGCAGGCTCCACCAGCAACTTGTGCTTCCTTTGTACTAGCCAGATGACTCTTCTGTAGGAGTTCGAGTGCCAATACTTAATGCACAGCTGGAAACCCCAGAATTAGCTCCTGTTCAAGGCTGCTCTCAGTTTCACAGAAGCTTGATTAGTAAAGATGGAAAAAGCAACTCACTGAACATCCCACACTGCATAGGCAGTGGAAAAAAACACACAAGTGTTTCTTACTCTGTTTTGTGTTGCAATAAACTCTCTCACCGTTGGCAAACATAGTTCACTGTAATGAGTTCAGATAATTATTATATTTTTTTTTCAGACCTAATCTTTAGCACTGTATCTTTTCATCAAACTTATTTTTTACTGCATTATCTAATTCAAGGACATATTCTGATAAACAACTATTTTTAAGATGACTATGAAAATATGAAACATCAAACATTTCTCAGTTTCTTCTGAGTATATTTAAAAAAGCTAAAATAAAATTAATAGCTGTTTGATAGGCAAAGATTTAATATATTTTCCCTTGCAAAATACTACTTTTGCAGCTGTCACAGTTTCTTCAACAAGAGAAATCACTGAAATCACCATCCTGCATTTCAGAAAAAGTTAAATACCAGCTGGACCTTCCTCAATATAAGCAGTGACAACAAAGTAAAAAATTCAGTGTACAGTTCTCTTCTATAACAGACATGGGAATACAGTTTTAAAAATTAATAATTTATTTCAGTAAATTAAAGTATATTTCTAAATAGCTAATGTAAATTTCAAGTAAATTAATGAGTCCCTTGGCGGCTGCTGGTCTTACAAATCATTATCTGTGATCACAGGAGGAAGACAAAAGCTGAAATGCTGAATTTCACCGCACAGGAGACTGAAGGAGACAGACAACCAAGGCGGAGCCTTCATTAACTCCAATTTCTAGCGATACATTACCAGATTAATAGAGTCTAGAAGATATTATATTATCCAACAAAATATCCAACAAAGAGCCACCCACATAAAATTATAGTGCAAGCTATGTGTGAATCAACACAGACATACTTGAACAGAATGGTAATGTGTTACACTTACCTCAGAAAAAATTCCCTTAGCACATCACTTTTGGCATGAGCACTAAGGCTGGCAAACGCCATGGGAAGCTGCACGGCCTCCCAGGTGACACCCACCCAACAGGGTATAAATAGCCACCAGCGAGGACAGAAGGCTGCAGTCTGATTTTCTGTTTCACGCTGTGCAACGGGCTTCGCATTTGGGGCTGGATATCTGATTACTCCAACCATGAGCTGCAGCATCAAGAGAACATCCAGCACCTCCTACAGGAGCGGTGGAGGTGGAGGTGGCTGTGGTGGCGGTAGTGGCAGGAGTTCCTCTGTCTCCTGCAGGCGATATGCCTCCTCTGTGACAGGTGGTGGCAGCTATGGCGGGGGAGCATGCAGCATGGGCTACGGAGGGGGCATGAGCGCTGGCAGCCTTGCTGGTGGCTTTGGTGGAGGCTTTGGTGGAGGCTATTGTGGTGGCTTTGGTGGAGGCTTTGGTGGAGGCTTTGATGGTGGTTTTGGTGGAGGCTTTGGTGCCGGAGGGGACACCCTTCTGAGTGGCAATGAGAAGGTCACCATGCAGAACCTCAATGACCGCCTGGCTACATACCTGGACAAAGTGCGAAGGCTGGAGGAAGAAAATGCTCAGCTCGAGCACCACATCCGGGAGTGGTACAGGAAACAAGCTCCCAGTGTTTCAAAGGACTACACCTCCTACTACCAGACCATCGAACAACTCCAAAATCAGGTAGGATCGCCCCGACTAACGTGGCTCCATCTCCCACACACCATTCCCCTTTGTAAGGATGTCCTCCTTCCCTCTGGCCCTGGCTCTGATGGGGTGGGAGGGAGCTGCTGGACGGCCTTACTGGTGGTACCGCAGGCAGAAACCTGCTGAGCTGCGCCTCCCACCTCTTGGGTAAGCAAACCCCACACCACCCCACAAGAGAAAGGGGTGTGCTCTGGGGGCACAGCCCGCGGCTTCAAAGGAGTGCTCCACCAGGCCCAAACATGTTGGCGCACGTAACTGAAATCCCACGTTGTACAGGTGGCTCCAAACCAGGCATGTGTGGTCTTTCCCAGTTCAGCTGGATGGAGTGCTAAGCCAAAGCACCTGGACTGCACGATCTGAACTCCCTTTGTCTCTGCACATTCCTACATGTACCAGATGGAAGGACCAAGGCCTTCCCTTACAAGAGCCACCCACATAAAATTATAGTGCAAGCTATGTGTGAATCAACACAGACATACTTGAACAGAGCAGAAACCCGTAGGTGTTGGTGATCTCCCAGCATAAATGTTCTTCTGTGTTTTCCCCAATCGATATAGTCTTTCATCAGAATCTTTGGGGAAGCCAAAATCTGGCACACACCGCTTCTTGTGTCATGGCAGTTCCACAACTTCCTGTGGCCCCCGCATTACTGCAGGAAACAAATCTAAGACCCACAACAGCGTCCTACCAAAGTCTTGGCTCTTCTTTCTTCTTGTCCTGGATGTCCTGAACACAGAAAGACTCCTCTCCAATTTCTCCTTTTGTAGATCATTTCTGCCACTGTGGACAATAACAAACTGCTTCTGGACATCGATAACAGCAAGATGACTGCTGATGACTTCCGAATGAAGTGAGTACCTCTCCATGAACCTTACATGTCTTTCAAGTCCAGTTCATAATCTCAGGAGATGAGGCAGCACTGCCCCACGTGGTGCTACCGAGTCTTCATGTTTTATTGGCATATAGACCTTGGAAAGATGTGTGCTATTGACGGTCATCATCTCATCTCCCCATTTCTCTCTCCCTCTTGTCTGTCGTATAGGTATGAGAACGAGCTGGTCATCCGTCAGACTGTGGAGGCTGATATCAATGGCTTGAGAAATCTCCTGGATGACCTGACTCTGGTTAGGTCTTCACTGGAATCCGAGCTAGAGTCCTTGAAGGATGAGCTGATTGCTCTTAAGAGAAACCATGAGGAGGTACGATCCAACGATAAATGGTGTGGCCAAGACATAGTCCTTTGATTCTTCAGGGTGCCCAAAGTTACATTCAGCCTTATGCCATGTGACTGTCAGTCTTTTGAACCTTGACGCTGCTTCGCCCACTGTCCCCAACACAAGCAATGACCTGTGCTCTTTGTGTCTCTCTTTGGACTCTCTGCAGGAAATGAGACAGCTGCAGTCTCAAACCGGTGGTGACGTGAGCGTGGAGGTCAATGCTGCCCCCGGTGAAGACTTGACAAAGATCCTGAATGACCTGAGAAACGAATACGAGCAGATCATCGAGAAGAACCGCAGAGAGGTTGAGCAGTGGTATGAAGTCAAGGTACGTAGCAACGCACAAAGTGGAGCCTCCTTCTGTGGAAAAAGGCAGATCCCCTGGGACTGGGCCTGCAGCGCCTTTGGCTAAAAGGGGGGGCTGCTCACCGGCACCTCACTTGCACAGCTGGGGAATGGGAGGGAAAGAGCTGCTGGGCAAAGACTGCGGTGGCAGAGCGGGAGCAGGCCAGGTCTGGTGTACCAAGGCGGGTGGAACGTCAGGATCCATGGAGCGATGACTAGGCTGTCCTCCAGGAGGACAGGACAAAAGGGAGAGGCTCCCTGGCTGTTTTAGCTCGCAGTCAGCAAATCTGCTCCCGGAGGGGATCTTCTCACTCAGAAAGTGTGTCTGGGGTTTGTCTCCTGCAGATTGAAGAAGTCAATCGGCAGGTCACTTCCAGCAGCCAGGACATCCAGACGAGCAGCCACCAGCTCACCGAACTGAGGCGCGAAATGCAGAACCTGGAGATCGAACTGCAGGCGCAGCTCAGCACGGTACGTGGGGCAGGATCGCTGAGGGCCCTTCCCTCCTCGGAATGGGCAGGCAGGGGTAGAGCTCTGGTCCTAAACTCCTGCACTTCCACTTCCAGAAAAACTCTCTGGAAAACTCCCTGGCAGAAACCGAATCTCGCTACGGCTGCCTGCTGCAACAAATCCAAGGGCAGATTAACTCCGTAGAGGAGGAGCTGGCCAGCATCCGCTGCGAGATGGAGAGTCAGAACCAGGAGTACAAGATGCTCCTGGGCATCAAGACCCGCCTGGAGCAGGAGATTGCGCAGTACCGGGCACTGCTGCAGGAGGGACAGCAAGACATTGTGTATGTATCCCATACGTACTTCATTGCTAAGATACTTCTTGTCCATGGAGCTGCATCCACATATTTTTGACTGAATATTCAGTGGTTGGCAGTTTTTGGTGAACCAATTATTCTCCTTTTACAGTGCCTCCCAATCTGCTTTCCAAGGAGGTGGAAAATCCTCCCACTCATATTCTTCTACTTCCTTCGCTCATTCCCAGTGTGGTGACATGACAGGTAAGACAACACTTTGCAAGGACTTGTTTATTAGTGGGTTACATCTATCCCAATGAGTACAATATATCTGTCAGAAAAAAAGTTTTGTATTTTGGGCTGGGCAAGATTCCCAGGTCCAGTAGCCCAGGAGTGAGAGAACCCCATTGACACTGTCACAGAAGAATCAGGGGTTGAAATACATTGTCTTGCCCTTCCCTCTACCTAAATATAAAACACAGATTATAAACTTTACAGGATGAGATATACTTTTTTGCTCATTGGAATAAAAGAAATTCAGTTCTGAGAAAGTATTGCTGGCCTTGGAGCCTCTGAGCTTCTCTTGCTAACACCGCACATTAGGGGAAGAATTCAGTTCAGCAGGAAGGATGAGATTTCCCCTTACGGCAATGATTTGCTCCGTCTTTACACAGGACAGTCAAGAGTGTGCTAGAGCAATAGCAGTGATGCTGTCATCCTCCGGCTAAGAGGCACTGAACATGGACAACAAGAGACAGAACCAAGCACTTCTGCAGCATAGCTGATGCCACTGGAACTATTCGGAAGGAGTGCCTGGTCTCCTGCCTCATCACCCCTTCTTCCATTCCGCAAAGCTTCTCTTACTCAACTTGTCTTTGTCAATGGGTTCTTTGTTTAAGGGCTTCAATTCTGCTGATAACACTGCCTCAAATAAAACTTTACTTCTGCAATGCAAATAAAAACAATGTGTCTGAGATTTAATTTAGCAAACTTTGCACGGGTATTTGTCAAGCTAACCAATCAAATACAGATTGTCCTATCATACTTTGTAACAGTCTCATAACAATCTATTTTACATTAAGAAAATGGACAGCATGCTGAGATAACATCCCTGAGTAAAAGGAAATGTCAGTAATTCTGAGCACGGCTGTGTGAAGGCTGTATGAAGTGTGACATCTTCCCAGCTCTGCCTATGGGAACTGTCAGTGAGCTGAGACTGTCAGAACTCTCTGCTCAAAAGCAAGAGCCATAAAGGTGAAAACAGAAATCCATTCTCAACACAATTTTTCTCCTTCCTGTGAAATTAAAAGCCATTTACCATTTTGTTTTCTAATGGCTACTAACAGACTGCTCTCTGCCCCTTTGCCTTGCTGCTTTTTACTAAAGGCGCTCTGAATGATACGAGTGAAAGGAGAAAGGAAATCCCAATGGTGGGTAACTGAAGATTATTTAATGAACTGCTAATGTACTAAACTGTGCTCAAAGCTGCTACTATGACTCATCTGAGTCCATTAACCTTTGGCTTCATTCAGGCCGCCACAGCCACGGTTCCTGTGGGAAGTTGTGACTCAGTATAGGTGTTCCTGTACATACGGGTTTCCTGACATCACGTATTTCTACATCTTTGACTACACCGAGGAGTACGTATTGCTAACTTCTGTTAGGAAACACAGGCAACAGGGCAACATGCCTGTTTCCTTCAGTGTCATGCACCAAAAACATTCCTATGTTTTATGACAGAAATTTCAATTTAAATCCCAGTATAATACCAAGAACCCAGTTTTTGTCAGTACACTCAACTGGCTGATAATATGCCTCAAGAGGAATGAGACACACATTTCATCCACTGAAAGTATTTTCTAGACTCTATTTTTCTGCTTAAGAAGATAAAATATGCATTAAAATGGGAGATGAGAGGGCAACAGTAAATTAGAACAGCTATTTTATACATATTTTGCTTTCTGAAGATGACAGTGAAGCCCCTTTTCAACCTGTAACCATGGGCACCAGATGCACAGGATCAGCCAGGTTCAATTATAGGTGCCTGTTGTCACCCTCTCCACCGACCAAATCTGCTCTCTAGTATTTGCCGTTTCACCTCAGACTGAGGGTATTGTTCTGTTAAGGTAACAAAATTAAAGGTTTTCTCATCATAAACAACTTGCAAGAGTATTATTTAGGTTAGGTGTTCTTTCAGCAATGGTACGGCTTGGCTCTGCCATCACAATACCGTATCTGCAGTCTGCAGCCATTATCCACAAAGCAGAGACACTTTCTAGTCCTGTTGAAAACCCAGGTTTCCAAACTGACCTTTCCAGTCCAGCATCAGGAATTTGTATGAAAACTCCTTCTCCAAAGGAAAAAACAGTTCATTTCAGGTTTCAACAGTATAGAAAGTGATGTAAAGCACATGCAAATGACTTTCATCTCCAAAGGCTGCTGGAATTCCTTCACGTCTCAGCTGTACTTAACAGGCAAAACAGCTAAAGAAGACACCTTTTTTGTGGCAGGATTATGGAAACTCAAACTACAGTTAGTGTATATAAATAAGTGCTGAAAGGTTATTTTGCTTCTTTCTGATCTTCCAGAAGCACAGAGTAGTATCAGAATGACCAAAACCACAGTTTTCCACATCCAGAGAACTCAAGGGAACACCAGAGTTGCAGTATGTCTTTCCCCATTTCTGAACTAATCTGTAAGAGCGTAAGGTCTTTGTGAAACAAGCAGCACTGGGAAGAGTCTTAAGTTAAATCCGCAGAACCAAAGCTATGCGAAATCTTCAGACTGAAAGGAGTGGACGCACTGCAAAACTGCCCGTCACTGCAGCAGGATGAGATCACCGCTGGAGCCCTCCCGCTGCTGGCAGTGCAACGCCCTTTGCACGTCACCACTGATTCATGAGGCACCAACCTCCATCTCAGGACGGGGCACAGGCCGTCCCGGGGAAAACAGAGGGAACACGCCATAGGCACGCCAAAAGCACAGCGTGCCTCACTGCCTCCATCTCAGGCTGGCAGATGCTCCAGAAATCTCGTGATCTGTTCGATCAGGTATCTTGATATCATTGTCTGCTCCTGGCACTCACTTCACTTCACTTCATCCATGGTTCTTATAAAAAGCAATAGTTTCTTATTGTTCTGAGAAGATCTACAGGAATGAAATAAAGGGCTTTGGCAGGGAGGAATTTAGAATTCAATCAGTTAACGTCGTTGATAATAACAGCATATTCTAGCAGGTAGAGAGAAAGAGAACAGGAAAGGATTGCTACACTGAAAGAGCTTAATTTCTCTTGGGAATTACTTTTAAACTTTTCCTTTTTCAGTGGTAGGAAGGGCTATTGAACTCAATTTAGGTAGACTGTAGAATTAAAATAGCTCACATTTAATAGGATTTTCTCTAGATCTACACATGTGCAAAGTATAAAGGTCCATCCCAGGGAGTCACATAAGAGAAAAAGAATAGAATCTGGGGCTATGGAAATTGTTAATCTCTGAACAAACTGGAGAAACGTGCAGGGGAGCGGTGCTGAAGGGTGGTGGGCAATGGATGAGGAATGCACAGATGGAGTTCCTGATGAAACTCATGGGAGTAGCACTCTTCTTACCAAGACCACAGTTGACTCATTTGTTGTAGAACAATTAATTACCACTAATTATTTCTGAGGTTGTCCTCTCCCTCTTGTGTGACTAAAGACATATATCCAGTAATGGCATCATAGCTTTTGTGAAAACCACTGACTGCTTTGGGTTCTTTTGCCAATTCGGAGTATCTGTGTGTGGCTCTGCATCCAATTTCACCAGTGAGCAAACAGCACTTGGAAAGGCTTCATAACACTGTTGCTTCAAACAAACCTCTCTGATTTACAGAGGTCCTTAAGATGCATTATGAGCAACAAGTCTTCCAGGGGAAGATATGATTTCAAAGCTCTAACAGTCTCTTCAAATGGCGGAGGAGCCTCTATACCTTCTACAACAGAAAATGTCCGCCCTTTTTCTGTCACGGCAAGGGTTATGAATGTTAGTGGCACCTTAAGTGACCTGGCTCTTTCAGCTTGTGAAGTAAATAGGTATGTCCAAATTGACCTGCAATGGCCATCTCAGGCCAAAAAGAGCTGTGTCCACAGGATGGTGGACAAAAAATGCACAGGAGACATGGAACTGTCTATGAGTTCCAGAATAGAAAGCCTAAAGAAGTTGCTTTGTGATACAGTTATAGCAGTAAGCGTAGTTAGGTCAGCCATCCAAAAAAAAAAAAAAAAAAGAAGAGAGGGACAGAGAGACAAAGTGTCTGTTGATGGTATGAAATTACAGCATTGGGAAATGTTTGGAATTGTTGGGTCAGATGTTATGATGCAACAATGCCGAGAAGGAGATATAAAATCAACACCTCTGGCATTAATGCCAATCAGCAATAAACATCTCATAGGGAAGAATAAAAGTGCATTTCAACAATCTAATGAAGAAAATATGACTAAGAAATCACACCCTGTGAGAAAATAATTTTTATTTTTTAATAATGATGACTCAGTCTCAATAACATATGCAAAGCAACTAGTCCTGACGTGCAGATAATTAGAGAGCTACCAATAAAAGAACAATCATAATTATGAAGATCAAAGTATTACATTATCTTCAGCGTATCTATGAAAATGTCTGTAGGGGTATCAAGACAGAGGGTAAACGGCTTTCCATGATTCTTCAGTCAGCCATAACACACATTAGGAACTTTTATGGGTCCCGTAATTGTTGTGGCTAAGAGAGAAAATGTTGCTCCAGCACAACTGCAAGCTGTGTATAAGTAAGATCATAAATGAAGGAACCAAGAACAAAATGAACCAGTAATTTTTAACTCCCAAATAGAGATGAATTCCTATCAAAGTTTAACTCTCACATAAAGAGACCCCTTGTCTTTCATGCTTAAAGTTTATGTTTTCCAAAAGTTATGTAAAGGCAAAATTTCATTTCCAAAGAAGGGTCCATCACATCCTGTTCTCTTAGAGAAATGCTGCAATCGTGCAGCGGTGTCAGAGAGACAAAAGATAGAAGGCAAGGAAGATCTAAAGGGTCATCACAGCTGAGTCTCTGCTACACAAGGATAAAAGCCCTACTGGCAGTTGATTGAGGTCAATCTCAAAACTGTGTCTCTTTTCCATTCAAAGCCCCCACAGTGGAAGCACCTTCCAGACCCTTATGGCTCCCATAGATAAAAAGCTCCCCTTAGTTTCCAGCCCAAATACACCCAAAACCAGATTATGTCCTTTCCTATGTGGACAAGAGGACTGTCTTTTATTTTAAATAGCCTGGTACCTCCTTCCTTGAGAGCAACGTGATAATCATCGTAGCCTCCACTTTGCTAAGCTGAAAAGCTGAATGCTTTTGCTCTCCTCTCCCAAGACAGATTCAGTGATGCCTTATAGATTCTACACATCTACTCCAGTCTAAAATAATCTTTGAGTGACAGGAAATTTGAACAGAATTTTAAGAAATCACAACTTTAAAATTACATCATTGCATGTCCACTGCTCTGTGCAAGAAATAGGATTATTTCCTGGAATTGGTACTACCAGAGTTTGGTGAAAAAAGGAAGAGCATTGCTTTTTCAAAGGTTTTTCTATTGAGATTTACCACTAAAGACTCTGAAAGACAGTAACCACGAGGAGCCTTCTTTGTAGAGAAGAACTTAAGTTCTTACAGATTCTGTTTCAAAAGGGTCAGTTGCTGGCAGTTCTGCAGGCAATATGAGACAAGACTCAAGCACGGGGTGCTTGAGTTCACATTTCTCCAACTCCGAAATCAAAATGAAGTAACTGGCTGGTGCTTTCACCACCTGTTTTCAGGACAAAAAATGACTACTAGGAACAAAGAGGAACTATTAAAATGAGTCTCACTCACTAATTCACCAGCAACATGCTATCTGAAACAAAATCTAACACACAGCCACCCACCTGAAATTATAGGGCATGCTTTGTGTGAATCAGCATCCAGACACAATACCTATGGGGAGGGCTGCCCAAGCCCCAAAAGAAATTCCCCTTAGCACATCACTTTTGGCATGAGCACTAAGGCTGGCAAACGCCATGGGAAGCTGCACGGCCTCCCAGGTGACACCCACCCAACAGGGTATAAATAGCCACCAGCGAGGACAGAAGGCTGCAGTCTGATTTTCTGTTTCACGCTGTGCAACGGGCTTCGCATTTGGGGCTGGATATCTGATTACTCCAACCATGAGCTGCAGCATCAAGAGAACATCCAGCACCTCCTACAGGAGCGGTGGAGGTGGAGGTGGCTGTGGTGGCGGTAGTGGCAGGAGTTCCTCTGTCTCCTGCAGGCGATATGCCTCCTCTGTGACAGGTGGTGGCAGCTATGGCGGGGGAGCATGCAGCATGGGCTACGGAGGGGGCATGAGCGCTGGCAGCCTTGCTGGTGGCTTTGGTGGAGGCTTTGGTGGAGGCTATTGTGGTGGCTTTGGTGGAGGCTTTGGTGGAGGCTTTGATGGTGGTTTTGGTGGAGGCTTTGGTGCCGGAGGGGACACCCTTCTGAGTGGCAATGAGAAGGTCACCATGCAGAACCTCAATGACCGCCTGGCTACATACCTGGACAAAGTGCGAAGGCTGGAGGAAGAAAATGCTCAGCTCGAGCACCACATCCGGGAGTGGTACAGGAAACAAGCTCCCAGTGTTTCAAAGGACTACACCTCCTACTACCAGACCATCGAACAACTCCAAAATCAGGTAGGATCGCCCCGACTAACGTGGCTCCATCTCCCACACACCATTCCCCTTTGTAAGGATGTCCTCCTTCCCTCTGGCCCTGGCTCTGATGGGGTGGGAGGGAGCTGCTGGACGGCCTTACTGGTGGTACCGCAGGCAGAAACCTGCTGAGCTGCGCCTCCCACCTCTTGGGTAAGCAAACCCCACACCACCCCACAAGAGAAAGGGGTGTGCTCTGGGGGCACAGCCCGCGGCTTCAAAGGAGTGCTCCACCAGGCCCAAACATGCTGGCGCACGTAACTGAAATCCCACGTTGTACAGGTGGCTCCAAACCAGGCATGTGTGGTCTTTCCCAGTTCAGCTGGATGGAGTGCTAAGCCAAAGCACCTGGACTGCACGATCTGAACTCCCTTTGTCTCTGCACATTCCTACATGTACCAGATGGAAGGACCAAGGCCTTCCCTTACAAGAGCCACCCACATAAAATTATAGTGCAAGCTATGTGTGAATCAACACAGACATACTTGAACAGAGCAGAAACCCGTAGGTGTTGGTGATCTCCCAGCATAAATGTTCTTCTGTGTTTTCCCCAATCGATATAGTCTTTCATCAGAATCTTTGGGGAAGCCAAAATCTGGCACACACCGCTTCTTGTGTCATGGCAGTTCCACAACTTCCTGTGGCCCCCGCATTACTGCAGGAAACAAATCTAAGACCCACAACAGCGCCCTACCAAAGTCTTGGCTCTTCTTTCTTCTTGTCCTGGATGTCCTGAACACAGAAAGACTCCTCTCCAATTTCTCCTTTTGTAGATCATTTCTGCCACTGTGGACAATAACAAACTGCTTCTGGACATCGATAACAGCAAGATGACTGCTGATGACTTCCGAATGAAGTGAGTACCTCTCCATGAACCTTGGATCTTTCATGTCATGAATTTTGTGAGATTCATGAATGCAGGTGATGATACCCTGTCCTGCGTGGTATGACCAAGCCTACGCATTGTAATGAAATTAATGTCTAATGCTTCTTTTTTCTTTGGCACAGGTATGAGAACGAGCTGGTCATCCGTCAGACTGTGGAGGCTGATATCAATGGCTTGAGAAATCTCCTGGATGATCTAACTCGCACTCGGTCTTCACTGGAATCCGAGCTAGAGTCCTTGAAGGATGAGCTGATTGCTCTTAAGAGAAACCATGAGGAGGTACGATCCAACGATAAATGGTGTGGCCAAGACATAGTCCTTTGATTCTTCAGGGTGCCCAAAGTTACATTCAGCCTTATGCCATGTGACTGTCAGTCTTTTGAACCTTGACGCTGCTTCGCCCACTGTCCCCAACACAAGCAATGACCTGTGCTCTTTGTGTCTCTCTTTGGACTCTCTGCAGGAAATGAGACAGCTGCAGTCTCAAACCGGTGGTGACGTGAGCGTGGAGGTCAATGCTGCCCCCGGTGAAGACTTGACAAAGATCCTGAATGACCTGAGAAACGAATACGAGCAGATCATCGAGAAGAACCGCAGAGAGGTTGAGCAGTGGTATGAAGTCAAGGTACGTAGCAACGCACAAAGTGGAGCCTCCTTCTGTGGAAAAAGGCAGATCCCCTGGGACTGGGCCTGCAGCGCCTTTGGCTAAAAGGGGGGGCTGCTCACCGGCACCTCACTTGCACAGCTGGGGAATGGGAGGGAAAGAGCTGCTGGGCAAAGACTGCGGTGGCAGAGCGGGAGCAGGCCAGGTCTGGTGTACCAAGGCGGGTGGAACGTCAGGATCCATGGAGCGATGACTAGGCTGTCCTCCAGGAGGACAGGACAAAAGGGAGAGGCTCCCTGGCTGTTTTAGCTCGCAGTCAGCAAATCTGCTCCCGGAGGGGATCTTCTCACTCAGAAAGTGTGTCTGGGGTTTGTCTCCTGCAGATTGAAGAAGTCAATCGGCAGGTCACTTCCAGCAGCCAGGACATCCAGACGAGCAGCCACCAGCTCACCGAACTGAGGCGCGAAATGCAGAACCTGGAGATCGAACTGCAGGCGCAGCTCAGCACGGTACGTGGGGCAGGATCGCTGAGGGCCCTTCCCTCCTCGGAATGGGCAGGCAGGGGTAGAGCTCTGGTCCTAAACTCCTGCACTTCCACTTCCAGAAAAACTCTCTGGAAAACTCCCTGGCAGAAACCGAATCTCGCTACGGCTGCCTGCTGCAACAAATCCAAGGGCAGATTAACTCCGTAGAGGAGGAGCTGGCCAGCATCCGCTGCGAGATGGAGAGTCAGAACCAGGAGTACAAGATGCTCCTGGGCATCAAGACCCGCCTGGAGCAGGAGATTGCGCAGTACCGGGCACTGCTGCAGGAGGGACAGCAAGACATTGTGTACGTATTCTGCTTGCAAATAAGGGGATAAAATCTATCACAATCTTTTCTCTACTGGGACTCTCAGAAGATGGAGTAGAATGCTTTATCAGTCTGTAGTTGAAATCTAAATACAACAGATATTTTCACAGCATCTGCATTGAAATTTATATATCATAATCCTAACAAGTACGTCAAACACAGAGGGAAACACAGAGCATATAGTTACTGACATATTTTCATTAAATCAGTTCCTCTTGGGCTGCTTATGCAGAGTGAATTCCATGAGAGGAATCACCACGCAAAACCAAACTGTAGTATACTGCCTTCTGTCAGCAGATGATGAGCAAGCACAGCTGGACTGTCAGAGTAGAAGAATTATACTTTTGCAGTCTTTTGTTATTTCTGCTTCTACAACTTTCTATGAAAATAGAGCTGAGGGGAATGAAATAAAAAAGTATACAGAAATATTTTCAAAGTCCAGGAAAAGCCAAACTGTTCCGTCCCCTGCACATTATGGTACAGTATGTCTCTCTATGAATGTATTTATCACTCCCTTCATTAAAACTCCTTTCCTTGCACAGAATGTCTCAAGGAGCTCTCCAAGGAGGAGGAGTATCCTCCCATTCATATTCTTCTACTTCCTACTCTCACGGTCAATCTGGTGACAAGACAGGTAAGAAACATCTTCCAAAGAGGATCCTAATTTATCCTGTCCCCATGCCTTTCATATTTTATGTTTCGTCTCTTTTCCTGTTAATACTATCCCTTTTGTTATGGCTTCTACATTTGCAATTGCAACAGGGATTAAACCATTCACAATCCAATCTCTTAATTTCAAGGTGGTTTAGCTTCAGTTACAGAAACAGGCTAAGCTCCTTTCCCACGCTTTTGCTAACACAGGTGGACATTTGAATAATGGATACATCTGAAATGTCAGTGCTGCAAGAGACACTTGATTTCCCCATCAGAGTAATGGTTTCTTCTTTCATTCCACAGGGCAGTCCAGGGTGTGTTAAGATAGCAGCGATGTGTTGGTCTTCCCTGGTCTACCTGAGCAGCCCGGCCTACAACACGACAACACACACAACACACGCACTGTCTGCCGACCCAACGCACAGATTGCTCCACAAGTGTTATTCATGAAGTCGAGATGAATAATTTCTAGGACTCTCTTAAAATTGTCTGCTTCATCCTTTTTATATTGTTCTTCATCTGCAGTCACTGTATCTACATACATTTATCTGCAGTGCAATTTGTGATCTACTTTCTGCTGATAATGCCTCTAATAAAACTTTACTTTTCTGCAATGCAAAGAAAACTGTGTGTCCAACAATCTATTTGGTATACAAATATTGTATTTAAATTTAGGCAGAACAAATGAGATATAGCTTCACATAGAAATTAAGGTTGTGTGTATTAAGTAATATGGTCCCAAAGAAAATTGTGTATCCTAACTTAATCAGGTGATGTCTGGATAAAATATTGGAGATGAACAAATACTTTCACACTAAACTCAAGAGTGACACCTATAGGGAAGAAAAAAGGATGGGTGAAACCCTTTTTCATAGTGTACATTGCATGGGATGTACAAGTAGTTGATTTGCCAGCTGAACTGAAACAACCAGCATTAATTAACACCCAAATTTCATGTAAATTTTGCCAAATCAAAACCATTTTCCTTTGCGTCACTGAATGAGAAATCAATCACTCAGGCAGCCCTCTCTCCCAACTTTTAGATGAGGGGTCTATCTAATCTCACTCAATAAAACCAAAGGATTAGATCAGGAAATACGTGACGAGTATACAAAGAAGATCTCCTTATAACATGAAGTTCATGTGTTAGGATTATTCCTCCTGACATGTTGCTCAGGTCTTTTCTCTGATAGTCCAAAATAAAGGAAGCATGTTCCCTTATTTCACGTGACAGTATTCCTAGCTCCACGGCTGTACAGCGTTCTGGACGGATGGGTGGAGGACGGTGGGGCAGAACCAAGGTTCAATCTTTCTCACTAAAACTGCTCCACTGGATGTAACAGACTTACATTATTTGGGCTTGACAAAGGGAAAAAAATGGTGAGATATCTCACTCTTTTAAAACTTACAAATCTGTATTTAAGTCTTTGATTTGCAGTGGGCTGAGAAAGCAGCTGAACAGGGTCCACCACATTTCAGGTGAGTGACTCAACTGCCGCCCTGTAACAAGTGAGGGTGGGTCTCACAAGGCTGCTTTGTTCTCTGAACAGCACACAAATCACTAACATTTTTTATCCTGTCAAAGAACTCTGCACTTGCCCTTTGGTTTGCAAACAGATTCGGGTCAGGTAAGATACCACCTTTTTGGATAACCATGTATTATTTAAAAAGGCATCAAATTGTCTACATGTTACAATCCAAAGCTGAATTCTCAGCACAGAAGTAAGAGATGAGTCAGAGAAACTCTTTCCCTAGAAAACAAAGGAGATTTGTAAAGTCAAAGCAAAAATACCTGTCCTTTGAGTCACAACAGGACTCTTGTGCTTCTGCACAAGCTACCAGAGACTCATGTTCTGCCTTATGTTCCACTTTACTTCTCCGATCAACCAGTACTGACTACCTCAAAAAATAAAGGTCTAAATCTCAGTATTAGTCAGCTATAATGGACTTTGCGATGAAATACTTTATTTGACCACAGTTTAAACAGAAGGAATGTTTCTAATCCAACCGCGTTCTAGGTCGGCTGTTAGAAACACGCTGGAGTTTCCGGCTTCCCTACCACTGTCCCTCTGAAGCGGGAAAGGGGAGAAACCGCGGTGCCGGGTGTGCTGCCCTCGGTCTCTGCAGAGCATTCGAAGGGTGATGGAGTAAGGGTGCATCCACCGCTGAGCCGAGCACGCCCGCCTCTGGCTTTCCTCTGACTTGGCTGGCTGGAGTTATTAGGCAGGACTTACTAGAGCACAATTTCCCCATCGTAATATCAAAGCCCATCAAACCAAGATGGACTGAGCTGAAATCAGTCTGCATTTGAGTGTCAATGAAAGGGAACGTTGTACTCTGCCCTTCTGTGTTTCCACACAGCTCTGTTCCTGTGGCTAAGCACGCAGCAGAAGCGCGTCCCCCAGCCTGGAACACGGGAGAGGCTTTGTTGGAAGCTGATGATGCAGCGTGTCAGTCCATACAGCGCATCGTTTTGCACAGCATCCTCTAGTGGCAAATTCATAAAATATACGGTAGGATTTGTGACAAACTGTTCAATACAGTCTCAAATTCAAGCTTCTGACCTCGGAAATGGTCAGGCTAAGAAAAGAATAGCTTAAATAATAATAAAATAGATACGTTTTTCACAGGGGTAACACTGTGATACCAGACGGGGTAATAAACCAAATCAACAGACAGGAAAAAGCTTAGAATTCATGATGAAGGACAGGGAAGAGAAAGAGAGAAAGTATCTGTTTCACATAATTCTGTCGAAAGGTTCTGAGGTAATTCCATATCAAATCAGCAAATTCAGATTAAGTCAAAGCCTCCCGGATTGTTCTTGCATGCGTTAATTAAACACGTTGAAGTTGGTTTGTCTTTGTTTTCAACTCATTTAGTAGAAACAGCGGCTGCCACAGACAGACAGGGCGTCTGGTATTACCAACTGAAGAGGAGAAGAATTTTATTAAGAATGAGGTTCAATTTAATGATGTCGTGTTTTAAAACCAGGCCTGTAGGGGGGACTGTAGAGATACTGACATTCTGTACTGTTACTATTTCCAAAGGCAACCAAAGGTATTGTGCGTTATAATCTTTGGGTGTGTTTGAGTTTATTCTGGAAATGAATCATGTCCACCTGCATAATATAACATTTTCAGGAGGTCAGAGGAAGATGAGAGGGGGAAATCGCTGGACAGAGGAGAATCCAAAACCAGAACCAGAAATTAGTGGACTGAGTCTCTGAGGGGCTTCATGCTGGATCAGGACTACCACCTGCCTGCAGGATCCAGACCGCAGCAAATGGTTTTGCTTGCAAAGGCGGCTGCCAGGCACGGACAGGGACAACAGCCCATCGCTTCTACGTCCTGCGGCTTTGTGCACACACTCCAAAGTCTCTCGGTCTCTTGGCTACGAGGAGACGGCACCACTGCAACAGCGCCCGCAGCCTGGCCAGCCCCTCTCACCCCCGCCAGCCTGAGCGAGGCAGACTTCCCTCTTGGCCCCCTCCACTGCCTCAAGTATCGGAAAAAAGAAAACCTGTGATTCACTGTGCCTCTGATAAAAAATCAGATGAAAGGAAGCTACTTTTGTGATATTTCTCGCATTTACCAGCTTACCATGATAACGAATAGCAGTCAAGATAAGCAAGTACAAAAATTATTGTATGAAAATCCTTTCTTTCTCTATTTCAAGTAACGTATTTCCCTCAAGTTTCATGTAACGCATACCATTTTGGAGTGGTAATCCCAACAAACTCCTGAATTTCTTCAAGTATTTTAACACTATGACAGACACTAAAGGCAAATGCTCTTTCGTGGTTGATACAGCGAACATGCAATTTCAGGGGTGCAGGAGCTGACTTTCCTAACTTATTTAGTACTGCCTAAAGAGAAGTTTATGCACACTGCAATTACTCCTAATAACCCACTATTTATGAGCCCACGCTCAGAGATGCTTTGCAAAGACTGGCTGCAGGGAACACCTTTCCACTGGCATGCACGCCGGTGCTTAACCCGCCCTGGCAGCAGGAGTGCAACTGTGGATCAAAGGCACTTACGGTCTTATTAATCAACATTTTCTTACAACACCTCTAATCTTAGTTCAGTTCTTTCCCACAACCTGATGTCAGACTGTCAAAAATTATGGCAGTACCAAAAAGTTCATAGTGATTACACACACGCAAAGATTTTAAACAAATGCTGATGACTCCTTTCTGCTGAAAATGCTGTTAGAAATCATGTCACAAGAATCTTACAGTTTTTAGCAGTTATTAAAGGTGGATCCATTAGAAAAGAGTGAAAAGGCACTCAGCGAGTATTTCAGTCAGCTTGATTTGGTGGTGGTGCGCTGCCCAAAATATCTAAACAGCCGGTGCAGACCTTATTGTTTAATTAACAGGAGATTTAAAGCTCAATACAAGTGTCAGAGGCCGGCGGAAAACTGCGGTTCTCTGTTACAGTTAATAGCCAGGACTGTCCAGGAAGGTAACCTACCTGATACACGCAAATACTGTGACATTCACCTATAAACTACGATTTTAAAATGGAGCAAACTGTTAGAGTAATTAGAAATACCCTTTTCCTTTCCAAAAGGTATGCAGTCATTCTGGACAGACAAAGCCAGGGCTGCAGAACGTGTTTCGCCTGAGCTGATAGTTGCTATGAGAACAGGCTGTTTCAAAAATGCCTCCCTGGCAGTCGCACTCCAAACTAGTGGCTACAGGACTTGGACTCGTAGAGCAATACAGTGATTTTCTCACTGAGCCTAACAGATCTGGAGACTCTCAGAATTTATCTCAAGCAAAAACCAGTATGAAACCAACCGTTGGATCAGGAGAGCCCAAACCCAGTTGACAGGATCCATCAGCAGGGTACAAAGAGAGCTCCTCGTTTTCCAATTTGATGAAGAACATGTGTTTAATACTTGCACAGTAAAACCTCTGCCCTTACTGGAAGCTGTGGCTTGTCACTATGATCAGAATATAGTCTTATAAAACTAGGAAAAGAAATAATTATATATAAGTATATAAATACAAATATATAAACATATACATAGAAATATATGATCACATAAACCTAAATAGTACCAAATACACATATGGTCTCCAAATGTTTTACAGACATGAACAGAATAAAATAGCTCATCTCTCTCTGCTGTGAAACCCATCTCCTCTGTTTCTACCAGGTGCGGGGGGGAGGGGTGTTGGTGAGTAGGAATTTTCCATGTGGCCTGTGGGAAAATGCCCTCGGAATGGCTCTAGGCCTCCTCCTTCAGCATGAGTCATTGCAGACCTGCAGCTGACATGGCAAGCATTCGACAGGTACGTGGTCCCTCTGAAGCCTGGCACAGGTTTAGTCTATTTGGTTTTGGCAGTAGCCTCTAAGTTGCTTATTGCTGCTGCCTGCAGCAACCTGATTTTTGGAACACATCCTCTCGTCAGTTAGACGTTTGACTCTTAATAATAGTTTTCAGCCCCATCACACCTTGCTGAGATTTACCAACTAGATAACAGGTTAAAGGAAGTGTAAAAATATATCCAGTGACTTGTCTTTCACTCACCAGGGCTTGCTGTCCAAACTGATCCTTTCTTCCCACACAATTTTGAATCATGCTATAAGAAAATCTATTTTATTTTCCAATCTCAGGTACTTTACTCCCTGATGTGCATTATCATTATAGTTCTGGATTGATAGAGAAGTCAAGACTTTAAAGCTATGTATGTTTCTAAGGAAACAGAGACAACAATGAAGTATTTGCAAAAGTACACACCATATCCAGTTTCAAGTATTTGCCAAGTATTTACATTCCTGCGTTATTTAAGTGTTTGAGTGCTTCATGAGCTTTCATGTATTTTCCTCATACTAATCTATTCCAATATTATATAAATGACAAACTTTGAGAAATTAAATTATATGTCCCAATATCACTAAAGAAGCCTGTAGCTGAACTATCTTTCAAGTTCAGCTCAAATGACTGAATCATCGTTTCTTGTCTGCCATGAATGAACAAAACCCCTGAATAAAAATGAGTTGTCCTGCATCTTACTCTCGTAATTTCTTTTAAAACTGAACCCTTACATGACCTTATTTCTCATCTTTTCAATGCAGAAATCAGGGAAGCCATGTGCATTTGTCTTCACCAAATCACATTCCATCTACTTTGCAAAAATAGTAAATTTGAGAAAGTCAACAGTGGTGCTCTCTGCTCTTATCTACCCTCTTTTTGAAGTGTAAACAGCTGTGTGTGCATGTGCTAGGACCTGCCTTTTCAGCACGTAAACATTCTTGTCTTTGAATCTGTTGGCACATCCAGTAACTATGTGGCAATGCAAGGTTTGTGAGAATTAAAAAAAAAGATTAATGATGGGATATAAAAGCAAGAAAGGTAAGAATTGTATCTCAGGCAGACATTCAACACAGTCATTCCAGTACCAGCTGCAGATCAGCTCTTGTTATCACTGGTTCCTCCCAAAAGGAAGTTTAAAGAAAAAATAGAAAATTTTGTGCTTGAATTAAAGAGATTCAAATGTTTCATGCCTATGATCTTCAATAGGAGAGGAAAACATACAAAGTTGTGATTTTAAAAGGGCATATGTCATGATCGGTAGGGTGGGGTGGCCGCAGTTTTGACGAGCAAGAGAAGAGATGAAGACTGGCAATGTGCATACATAAGAGTCAAGAAGCACATTTTCACTGGTGGAAGCAGAGGTAGAAAGGAAGAATTATCAAAAGGGACAAAACACTTAAAGATTTAAAAGGTAAATTCAGAATAATAACCTGACTTTCCTCATTCGTCCACAGAAGCCTCCATGGAATTGCAGACACCGACAATGCGTCTGTGTTTAGCAATTCCTGGAAGCAAATTTAGCACGATGTGAAAAGCGTGAAGTATATGCCAGTGTCACTCCAGGGCAATAAAAAATGGTTTACAGGACAATTAATAAAAATACCCTGAAACAAGATGGACAATTTTATAAAGCAGCAGTGCCTAGTAAAGCAGAGTAGATAAAGGTGAAGCAGTACGAGGTCTCAGCCAGGAGCTCGGGCGTGGGCTGTTTCCACCAGTCTGCTGGATGACTTCACTTCGATAAACGTGTCTCCCTTGCCCTCAGATAAGTTGCAGATAAAGGAAATTCCCTTTGTTGACCATTCTTTATATTTCATTTAGGGAAGAGCTGACCCTACAATAAATGAAGTTTATTGTGGTGGGAGGAAAAAAGACCTATGCAGAATGATAAAGGCACCTTCTTTCTTGAGCAAATACTTTGCCATACCAAAGGCTTTTCCAAGCTTTTAAGTACATGTTATCACCTTAAGGGAGTCCCAACAAAAGCAAACACATGCAGCCATTGAGGTAAGAGAGAGCTGTACAGTTAAAAGAAAACCAAAACCTTTCCAGAAACATAGAACTCAGTTTTAATAAAAATGCTGCACAGGGGACTGATTTGCTACTAGAAGCTTATGATATATTTGGTGGCATAAATAAGATAAAATAGTTATTTCATTTGACAGTGTCTCCCAAGCTTCTCCTCTCCTGACGCTTTCAGACGGCCTTCCAAACAGCCATGAAGAATTGCAGTTCATTCTTTGGGAAATGTTTCCCTGTATGTTGAAGCAAACCTAATCTTCTTGCAGTACATTATCAGTATTCTTACAGTATAATATACAATGATTGCTGCCTGCTTTTACTCAAGGGGCTTCAGAGGGAATGCAGAGGCCTTCCAGACCAATTTTCATGAATTTGATCGTAAAATATTAGGCAGCATCACACATGTGCATTTTATTTTGCAAAACCCCAAAATACACTGCTTTGAGGACCTGACATGAGAGTCTAGGGAATGATGAAGGAATACCTCAGGGGAAGGGCGTTCCTCTCTCCTTGCAGCAGAAGGCAAATCAGATCACTGGCATTTGTTCTCCTTTAAGCTTCTTGTATTTCTGTTCAGTGGAGAAAAGCACGTTGACTTATGTTCTTTATGCCCTAACTGTAGACTTTAATATTTAACCAGAAAATAGCTATTCTTCTGCGGCTTTCTTTTTGTCAGCAGGCAAACTGTAACTTTCTGGTGCTATTGTTTCACAGATGCATCGGCTGGTTACCAAAGGTAACCTGCTGGGCAGGTTTTTCCTACCCAGGGCTGAACAGGACATTCAGCTCTACAGAAGGAATGGCCAGCGTGTCTTTGGCAGACACAGGTGTCCTCTGTACCTCTTAAGAAAGGCTGTACAGTTCTGCTGTGCAAGTTGGAGAGCTGTGTGCGCACAGCAGTCTCTACAGAAAGAGAAGAACTCGGCTGTGGTGGCCCTGGGCTGCAGCAGCACAGCCAGGTAACGCACGGTACCTATATTGTATGTATCAAGGGATATATTCTGTACCTGCCTCACTGCAGAATTCCTCTGATACAGCCTCATCACGAGATGCAGACCAATGGGGCTGTGGCTACAGGTGCCTTGGCCGGCTTCCAGCTTGTGTGTTTGTTCTTTTACCCTCCCCATATTTGCCCTCTAGTTTGCCGTTTCTTCCTGTACAAAGTGAGCACAGCACTAATGTGTGGTCTAAAATACCCGATGCATTTTTATGGGTATAGAAAGACCAGACAGGCCCTCCCACAGAGCATGCATTTCACTTGGCTTATCTTTAATTCTTTATTTTGGTATTAAATGAATTTCTGATTGAAACATCACAGCATGCATCTCGTCCTCCAAAGGTTCTGTTCAGTGGAAACACTTGTAGGTGGCAGAATTTCTGCCCAGGCCTGGGTGCTCCCTGGGAGCTGGCAATGCGGTAGGGCAGCGTACTGCCTCCTTCTTTGAGCCAGCTCTCCTGGGGAGCCCCAGAGGGCTGGAGGGAGGGAGAGCGGGCTGGCGAGCGAAAGAAAGAGAATGGAAAAAAAGATGCGAGTAGCCACTGGTGTGTTAGGGACACTCATGGAGGAGCTGGCAGTAACAAAAGCAACACTGCTTTGGAAAATGCCTCTTGGATAACAGAGGACTCAAGCATTTTAGAAGTAATGTTTTCATGAATCTCAAAGACCAGAAGACTAAGTGACTCTGTTTCTTATGGTTACTTCCCTCTTGCAGTAGCAATGAAGGGACCAAATGTATAATCTTGAGTTTCTGTTGCTGCTCACTCCCCAGGTACTCAGGGAAGATTAATGCTGATCTCTGCTACAAACACAGCTACAGTTCCTTCAGAAGGATTCTTGTTTCTTTAGAAAACCAGACTCTCTCAGGCAAGGCACATTCTCTGTCAGACCCTCTCTTCTACTGACAGCCCAAAAGGAACTGAGAGCAAAGAAAGAAACAGTGAAAATGATACTCCTGAAAGAAGAATTTTTCTCACGGGAAATAGGGAAAACCGAGAGGTGGAAACTTGTTTTGTCAAGGTCCACACGTATTGTTCACCATTTGGGCTCCTTTCAAGCTCTGATCTCAGTCTACCAATTACTAACTTAATCACTCTGCATTAAAATTCTTTCCTGAGACTACGTGAAGAAAGTCACGGTGTGACCGCATGATGGACGCAGCGTTGGCTGCACAGGGCTGTGCACTCCCAGCCCTTTGGCTTCCACGCAGGTAAACTCTAACTAGATTCATGAACGCTCCCCTCAGCACGGCGATGTCTCCGCTGAATCCCACCTTTTGCTTCAAGAGATTGGTGAGGGGGAGGGAATCAGCTCTGGTGCATGAAAGTATTTGGGAAAGAAACACAGACCACTTCATAGCAACTGACCAATAAGAGGAATTGCCGTGTTGGCAGAAGGCTTAAGGCTGATAAATTCCGCAGGTCTCAGATAACACATTCTGGAGACAACTCCCATTGTCACAGGCATAAAAGAGGTGGGGTGAGGGACCGACACACACACTCCTGCCTCAGGATCACAAACCCTGTGAGTTGCCGCTTGGGTTAGGTCCTTGGTATTTCTTACCATGGCCAGTTACAGCTTCAGGCAGACCACCTCTTCTGTGGCAGGGGGACCCGGCGGCTCCTCCGTCCGTTTTGGTGGAGGTTACTTTAGGGCTCCAAGCATCCACGGGGGCTCTGGTGGCAGGGGTGTGTCAGTCTCTTCTGCTAGATTTGTCTCTTCTGGCCTAGGAAGCAGCGTGGGTGGGGGATATGGAAGTAGCTTTAGCAGCAGCTTTAGTGGTGGTTTCGGTGGTGGTTTGGGTAGTGGCAATGGCCTCCTCCAAGGAAACGAAAAGGCAACTATGCAAAGCCTGAACGAACGCCTCGCATCTTACCTGGAGAAAGTGCGTGCGCTGGAAGAGGCCAACTCTGATCTTGAAACTAAAATCCGAGACTGGTACCAAAAACAAGGGCCAGGTCCAGCTCGGGACTACAGTCCTTATTACAAGACTATTGAAGACCTTCGAGACAAGGTAGGTGCTAATATTTATTAAAAATGATCTTAGATTTGCACTTCAGAAGGAAGCATAAAAACCCAAAGAGAGAAACTTCCCTAGGAAAACACCCAGAAGGCATTGCAGTTTATGAAAAGGAGAGGAAGATGAAATGAATATGCAATGATCAGGCAGGGTGGATGATGAAAATGATCCGTACGGAATTCTCCACTTTTGTAAATGTTAGCTAAAAGAATGTACAAAACAGTCACTCTGAGATGCCTTAGTACTTAATTCTCTGATGTTTGCTTTTAACAAAGCATATATATATATATACACACACACAGATATGCACACAGATATATATGGTGTATATATATACACACATGCTGGTCATATACACATATATGGCCAGTTAATATATATATGACCATATATATACTGATAAATAAAAAGAGACAAACAATGACAGCAACTTGTCTACCTCTGTAATCTGTTACCTGCCATGTAGCTTGAAAAACTTCAGAGGCACATACACACCACTTTAACGGTAAAAATAAAAATTGGTTAAGTACAATTTTGTAAATGTGAAGACAGCAGCTCAAGATTCCATCACCAGACATTTATTTTTCTTTCATATTTCACTTACTGAAGCTTGGAATTGAAATAAAGGGTGCTGAAACATTTGGCTTATGGAAAAAAGAAATAGCAGACATGAGGTAATCAATCCCATATATAAATGCAGGATTTGCCCCAATAGCCCATGGGTACCTGATAAGAGATTACTTTGAGATGATACACACCCCGGAAAACATAGGTAGCAGCTGATTAAACTATGTAAATAAATGAAAGAAAACTTGAGGTTTCACTTCCACAGTTCAGCTTGGAGTTCATGACCGCTCCCATGCAGTTTACTTTCTCCTTGCTTCAACCCATCCACATTCTCTATTGATTTCAAACACTGAACTCCAGTAAAGGCAATTAGATTTTCTCCTTTTAGTATTCTTTTCCCTCCTGTCTTTTAATCCCCTTAGTCAGGGGAGAGAAAATGTTGTTCCAGCTGTTTTTGTGGATGACCTTTTCAGTTTTAAAAGTGGCAGCAAAAGAGACATGCTTTCTAGGTAAAAATTAACAGGATTACTTCTAAGTAAACAAAATTTCCTTTAGGGCTTTCCTGATGCATGAGAAGAATCAATAAACACTATCCTGCATACCTGAGGAAACAAAAATGTGTTCAAGGCCTACACAAATGCAATATGAACTCATATTTTTTACGAAACACAGACACGTCTTTTATTTTAAAATCATACAGCCCTTGTAACCACTTCCCACTCTTAAGAAAATGTGTCACGAGGACAAATTCTGCCAGGAGGGGTCTGCAGACTTTGCTTCTTTTGCATCTCTCCAGGAAACAGGTTTCCTGCCTCAGTCCTCAAACATCACCTACCCCCTGGCTCACCAAAGTCCTCTCCCTCCAAGAGAGCACGTAGTTTTGTCTCACTGTGGCAGTTCTAGCTAAAAGCCACTTCATATGCCGGGCAAGAGGAAGAGGACCTGTCCATAACTGACAATCATGGCAAAAGCACTGTGATAGACCTGTGCGACGTATTTGCTATAGATCATTGATGCTTTCCTACTGAGACCAAATGAAATACACTTTTATTTGGTGTAATTACAGATGAAAGAGAATCTTAACTCTTTTAATCTTCAGATCAGGAAAGATAACATAGTTGTTTCAGCCTCAGCAATGAACTCTCATTGTTTGTAGATCCTTGATGCCACTATTGACAACTCGAAGATCGTCTTGCAGATTGACAATGCCAGGCTGGCTGCTGACGACTTCAAAACCAAGTGAGTAATTTCTGAGAGGAAAAAGGTCTTTAACAGGCAAAAATCCTGTTGAGCCAAAGGGCAATGGCTGTGAAAAAAGAAAGGAATGGCTATAGAATCTCTGTATGAACACGAGTTTGATCCTGTCATTGCAGTTCAGCCCTTTATGGATTTGCTGAAAGCACCTTCTGCACTACTGAAAATTTTGTATCACGTAAAATGTGTGGACAAAACTTTAATGCTGGACAACATTTGCTACACCATAAATCCTATAAAACCAGATACATTTATAGCAAATAACGTGTTTTGTGGTGGGCTGTCTTAATCAGCTGAACTGAATAGTTTTGGTTTGCCTTTTTTAAGGTTTGAAACAGAGCAAGCTCTTCGCATGAGCGTGGAGGCTGACATCAATGGCCTGCGCAGGGTCCTGGATGAGCTCACCCTGGCTAGAACGGACCTGGAGCTGCAGATTGAAAACTTAAAGGAGGAGCTGGCTTACCTGAAGAAAAACCATGAGGAGGTAAAAAAACCCAAAAACCCAAGAAACACATTTGAAAGTGACATTAGCAAAAAAGCGTGTGGCAGTGTGAAGTCCATCAGGATTGCCCTGAGCTCTCCAACAGTGAAGAAAAGATTTCTGTGTAGACTGGGAAACTAAAGATACCCCCTGCAAGTATTTAAGGGGAGTCAGTCAGACCTTAGTCCTGGAAGAAAGAACAAGTAGTTCATAATATTTTCGGTTTATGATTGTACCCTCTTTTGTCTCCCTCTGCCATGCCCACATAGGAGATGAGTGCCCTGGGCGGGCAGGTAGCTGGCCAAGTCAGCGTTGAACTGGACTCTGCTCCAGGCATTGACCTCACCAAGATCCTGGCTGATATGAGAGACCAGTACGAACACATGGCTGAGAAGAACCGGAAGGATGCTGAGGCCTGGTTCCACAGCAAGGTAGAAAAAGCTCCATACTATACAAATACTAACAAAAAAAAAAAAAGCATGAAAGAAACAAAGTAATTATTAAACCACACAGAAAACTGCTGTGAAAGCCTTATGACCTCTACTGAGAGGCCCCACATTTCTCATGTAAAGTTTTCCCTCTTTCAGACTGAAGAGCTGAACCGTGAAGTAGCTGTCAATACTGAACAACTGCAGAGCAGCAAGTCAGAAGTCACCGACCTGAGACGCACACTCCAAGGGCTGGAAATAGAACTTCAGTCCCAGCTCAACATGGTACGTTAAAATTTGCACTGAAGTGGGTACATACTCCCCTCCCTGTGCAGAGTTCTGCAACTGGCAGCAACATTCTTGTGGTTTCCCCTCCAACCTCTCTGCTCTCAGAAAGCCGCGCTGGAAGGCACCCTGGCAGACACGGAAGGGCGTTATGGTGCCCAGCTGGCGCAGACCCAGGGCCTCATTGGCAGCATCGAGGCGCAGCTGGCTGAGCTCCGAGCTGATATGGAGCGCCAGAACAGCGAATACAAGATCCTCATGGATATCAAGAGTCGACTGGAGCAAGAGATCGCTACTTACCGACAACTCCTGGAAGGCCAGGAATCCCAGTAAGTAACTCTGCTCACTGCAGGAACTCTTTTTGCTAAGCCTCACAAAGTTTGACCGTGCTATGGGTCTCCTTTGCCACAGCACCACAGTAAACACAGCTTCAAATACTCCAGGCGTTCTAAGATTTTTAACAAATTAATTTTTCTGGACCAGAGTGGAGCTAGAAATGTTACAATTCCCATTTACATTAAGTGAGTACCTCAGAGAGTTTCTAAACAAAAAGGCAAACTGACAAGCAGTACAAGAGATTAAATGCAACTAACAGCTAAAGTGATAACTAATCATTAGCTGCTTGACATTCAGGAAACGCAGCACAGTTATTCACATTTTATAGAATACAAGGATTAATACCAAATTCCCATAAACTTCCTGTTACCAGTTAAACAGCTCTTGCCTCATAGGAATCAGTGTAGGAGAAAACATTCTGAAGAGAAGGCAGCCAGGCTTGCTACTGTCAGCCAGCCATTGAGTGGACCTCCCAGGTGGGAGCACAGCTATCTGTCGTTTCCCATATAGCCTCAAGGAGGAAAGTATCTCATAGCCTGGAACAAAAAGATGAGGTAGAAGTTGAAAGGTTTTGATTTCCTCTGTTCCTTCTTTTTCCATAATTGTCTTTTCCCACTGGAGTTGTTTAAAAATGTATTTCCCACAACAATTCCCTCTCTGAGCTGAGCAAGGAGATGGCCGTCTCTTCTCTGACTACATACAAAATGCCATTTGCTTTCATACATCCTCATCTCACGCAGCATTTGATGTGTTACCTCTCCTTTCAACTGATATCTCTTTCTTCTACAGGATGTTTGGCTCCCTTTCTGGAACTGCCGGTAAGAATTCTTTCTCTTTTGGGAAGCCTTTAGGAATTAAAGTTGTGTTTTCTAAAAGGAAATATACATATATAATGGTAGTTGTGTCCATTCTAGAGACTGGGCTGAGGCACTGATTTGTGTTGCTAATAAGTAACAAATGACAACTCCAGCTAGAATTTAACCAATTTCAGTCATTAACAGATGTTAGACATCAGAAAAAAATCTCAGACTATGCTACAGTAAAGGCTAAGTAAAGCACAAAATGCTTAATCATTCCCCCTGATGAAAGGACATAAGAAATTTAAGCTCGACCAGCTCAGGGAACTGTATGAACACGCAAGTAAAACTTGCCTTGAGCTTTTAAAGGTCAGCTGTATTGTAAAAGTGATGTATGAGTCAAATCAATGCTATGAAGAAAACTTCTGAGAGAAGGGAATGAGAGATGAGAGATAAACGAAGCTCAGGGCCCATTGCAGAGTGGTCTCATGGGTGTTCTGCTTAAGTAATTGCTGTTCTTTCCCTCCATGTTACTGTAGACAAAAGAGACAAGCTGGCAGATGGAAAATAGTACTGAAAGTCCTCCAAACGTCATCTTCAAAATGAGAAAATGGAGACAATACACAGGAATTGAAACAGAGGAATCACTCTAAACTGCTGGAAATTACTATCTTAAAGCACAGAAAGTTCTTGGCCACGCAAAGTTTAGGTAGATTCATCCATTTAGTGGTGATTAATTTGCAAATTGGGTTAGCTTTTCAATTATTTCTAGTTCTTTCATGTACTGAATTGCGTGTCTACTCTAATAAAGATGATCTTCTTCTTGCAATCTTAACTTCTTTTTGTTTATTGGGATATTGTTACTGAAGTCTGGCTTTGACCAGGCAGGAAACAGCCAGCCAGCCTCCCCGAGAGGTTAATGCTGCCAGTGGCTGTGGGCGGGTGGCTTGAGCTCCATCCCTCATTTCTTCTAGCTCCTCTTGCTGGCAGGAGCTCTGAATATGGAGGCGACTGTATCTCCAGTCCCTCAGAGCAGGGAATACGAGTCGCTTATGTTTCTAACTACAGCGACTGTGCACTCTGAAGAGCAGTAGCAGTGAGATGTTACGGGATTCTGGTAAAAAGCAAGAGCTGGGAGATGGTTTGTTAGGGTACAATATAAAGCTGTTTAAACGGCTTGACAATAACTCCTACAGAAGGAAATAGGAGTGAGAAACACTTGTGAGATTTCTTCACTTGCTTTCCCAGCTCATACAGAGGTAACAAACCTTTAGCACCAATTTTGGTCACCTTCATTCTCATGCCATTGAAAGGATATTATCCTAGCTGAATTTCTAAATGTAATCACTTTTAGTTCAGGCTCCCAGAAATCAGTAATTTCATTTCCAACCATCTCTCTGCAAACTTACAGCCACGAAAACTTTTCAGGGTTTGTGCTAAAAGAAACTCACTGCTATAACCGAACTATCCCATTCCCACCTCCCACTATTACAAGAGGCACACAGTCAGCTGAGGGGGAAATTGGAACGACAGTATACACAGACTAACAGTACCCCAGTTCTGCACTCCCGCAGAGTGGGTCATCTTGCAGCCTGCATCAAATCCTTCAGCACTTCTCTCCTTGGACTGGGAGGGAAAAACTACATGTTCCTAACAGATTAATGGAGTGTTTGCATAGCAGGGAGCATCCCAAAGCTATGGACCTCCTCTATCAAGGTTGGGCAATCCTCTTCAATTCAAGAGGTGCTGGTGCTTGGTTTGGTTCAGCAGTGACTCAGGTGAGCTGTCAACATCAGCTATCAAGTATTGACACAGCCAATCCCAGCTTAACCTCTGGAAATCTTGCATGGTGACATTAGGCAGTGGCAGGGAAAAACTGTGACAGGACAGAAAAACAGTCAGGAAAAGTAAGAATCAGCAAAGATATATAGAGAAGAGGCAAGATGGGAAGAACAGGGGGATTAAAGTGCTCTGGTGGAAACAGCAGAATCGAAAGGGAGCCATGGCATGGAAAGTCCTGGCATGCACGAGAGGCAAGTGGCTCTTCAGCAGCTCGCCTGGTGATACAGCGTCTGCTTTTGGAAGAGCAAGGAGAAGAAAGCTCTTGGGCATTCAGCGCTTCAGTACAGACTGTTCTTGAGTGCTGACACACTTTCTAACAAATGCTTTATACCAAATTTACTCCCTACAACAGTTAGACTTCGAATCCCTCCCAGGGGAAAGAACAAAAAACTCCAGGTCTGTTTTTCAACCTTAACAAATCCCATTCCCTGGGAGCAAGTTCTTGTGACAAAACCAGTCAGAGTATGAGATTACTGGTGCAGATTTCTTGTGTTGTATAGCTGCAAACCAGAAAGTCTGACAAGAAATTCTTGTGCTCCAAGAAAGCAAACTCTAAGTTATAAGGACACTTTGTAAATGTGTATTTTGACCAAGAAGTTTTATTTTCAAAGACTGAATTAAATGCATGTTTAGAAAAAAGGTTGTTTAAAGGGTTAACAGTTTAAAAGTCTTTAAGATGTTAAAAGTGCCAAGAACGGAATGAATTCATAAACCCTGCTAAAGAAGTTAGGGGTTTCAGAGACTCCAAAAGGCTAGAATTTTTGTTTTTATAGCCTAATTTGAATTTTAGTTTATAATTTCATTTATTTTGTTCCATATTTGTAGGATAATGAAGGATTTCTGGTGAAATGTTAAATCACTCAGAGACTATAATTTTAGAGTTTGGTTCAGAAAAAAAGTGTTTTCTAAAAGTATGTAATGTCTGAGTGATGGTTGTATCAGCAAAGACTGAGATGAAAAACAAGCTGCTTCTTGAATGGAACTCTCTGTCCTCCTGAAAGGAGTGTGTCAACTCCAGTAATCCTGTAACAAGAGTAATAAAAGAATTTGCAGAGTGTAGACATGTCAGGGAATGTCTTCCAGGAAAGCTCTGGGGAGGCATGACAAAACGAGGAGCTTATGCACCACAAGTACAACGCTGAGCACTGTGCAAAGGATGAAACTGTTTCAAGACATTGAATAAGAAATCTTAGAGTGAAGACAGTGAGAATGGAATAAAGGCATAACCTTGAAATAGCTTTTTTTTTTTCCCATTTCAGCAGGCGATAGGCTTCAATTTCCTGCAGAAAAGAGCTAAATGAAGAATGCACAGAGCAACACAGATCTCTGCCCGTACAGAGACAGCACCTATTTGAGATTTTCCTTTAAACTCCTAAGAGGTTATGAAACTGGAAGCATTCCAAACCTCTTAAATTTAGAGAAATGCAACTGATTTTTCTTTTAAAATGATAGCTAGAACATAGCTAAAATGCAGAATAATTGAAAAGAAGCATGTGACTGTATGTAGAATTATACCTAGTTCTAGAACTGAGCTAAGGACAGCTAATTTTCATGTACTTGTTCAAATTCAGAGCTGATGAAATTAGATTCATCAAAACACTTTTGATTTCTAAACTGTTACTCATGTAAATACCAAAATGTATATAGTTTTTCATCAAAGCAAGCTTTGCCTTACATAGTCTATTATAAAATGACAAAATGCATTTAGGTTTTGATATAGATGTCTGCAACCTGGAGACAACAATATCTATATAAATGAATACTGTGAGTGAGTGAATTCTGAATACACACAAGCTTTGGCCAGCAGTCTCCTCTCACTGTAGAGGTCCAGACATATTTACCATTTTTCTCTCACCAGAAGAGCCAACGTTCATGAGTACGCCCTCCAAAGCGGAGCTTTCTTCTCTTTAGGAAAATACTCATGAAGCACAGCACCCGAAGCAAGCTGCAAATAAATGACCCATAACCGACTCCCTCCAAACTTCACAGTGTTTCACTGAGGGAACTTCCCTTGGATTCTCCTTTGGTTTGAAAGTACTACTGACAATTTCTAGTAAAATATCAGGAACTATTTAGAAGTAGTTGTTTAATATGAAAGAACAAATAGCGAAGACGATAAAGGCAGGGACAAGGCTCAGGTCTGCCAATGCTGCACTCTGCATTTACCGGCTTTCGATCATGGGGGACACACCCTGAGGATCCGAGTTTGGTGGTTAACAGAAAATTGAAAAAGCCTCAGAATCCCCACCACTGCGGTTTTCTGAATTATGTTATAGGATATAACCTGTATTGGCTGCTTAATTTATTTTTCCCAGTGGTAAGTATTCTACTGGAAAGAAACAGTTTTATATCTGCTCCCTGGTTTTTATAAGTGTTCATCTGATAACAATCGAGAGTAACGCACAGGGCACTTGAAAAAGCAGCAGAGTGCTTCACCAGCAATCTTCCAAAGAAGTTACAAAGACTGAGTGAAAAAAGACTTAATGAAAAATCCCCCAAGTTTCCTGTTCAAGTTTATGGTGTTTTCCAGAAGTGATTTTGCTGATTTTTTTTTTAATGGAATTTGATCTTGATTATTGTGGGATCACTCAAGAGTTAACCAGACCCTAGCAGCATGCACGCCTCAGGTTATTTACATTAGAGGGGTCTTAAAGAAACATTTTTATCTTCAGGAGAGTTTGTTTTAACGCGTTTCCTGAGATACTAACTCTTGGAGATACACAGATCTGGCAAGCTATGCAGAACCATTAATCTGCCCGACAGCAGAACTGAACTGCTGTGGCAAAGGTCCAGGTTCAGTTTGAAACATGTTTCCACAGCTGTGAAACACCCTGTCTTCTCTAACCAGCCCAAGAATGAGTGGACGTCCTCAGATCCAGGCTGTTGGGCTCTGTATCACAGCTGGATTCTTGATGTTTCTTTCCTCCCAAGTACACATCTTTCCTAGAAAAAAGGCTGTGCATTTCCCTGAGGCCGCATTAAAGTCTCAACTGTAAATTTCAGAAAACCCCTCAGTTTATTGCAACAACTGGTATGAGCCTCAGTTTATCTGAAATCACCCATCCTGAATTCTAAGGTTATTTTCTAGTGATAGGTATGGTCAAAAACTGTGCTAAAAACAATGCTCTCCTTATTATGTTGTTAGCAAACATACCATTTTTCTTCTTTATTTCAAAGTTTTATTTTAAACTAATTTCAGTGGTTCTGAACTAGAGACCCGGGAAAGCTCCTCCCATCTTCACTTTGTCCCTGCTTTTCTCCCTCCTCTCAACCCTCCATTTCCTTAAACCCTTATGCGCCTCGGTACCAATGTATTATCGTACCATACCCCTACTTCTTCAACTGCATCTTGTGGCTTTCATCTGAAGAATGTCACCTTGCTGTGCAAAGAGAATGGGGCTCTTTCTTCAAACTCCACATTGTTGCCACACTCTCTGCACACTCATTATCCCCAGTGACACACTGCAGCAGGGTAAACAAGCAGTTAATACTTCCTTAAAAATCTCCCAAATCTGGTTTCCCATAATTATGCAGTATTGAACAGAGCTGTATTACTGAATTACTGCCTTTTGAAATTCACTAGCAAATTATTAGATTTGAAAAATACTGGTGTTTCAGACCCCCACTTTAAATGAAGGATGAAGATGATTCTTCTCCTCAAATCTTATTTTCAAGAATTACTTCATTTCACAGAACATATTGGCATCGAGCACATTAATTGCTATCTGAACAGTTTCACCTCAAACCCAATTTGTTTACATTTTCCAAAAGTAACAGGAACTTAGTCCTCCCACATTTCTTCTTTTAATTGAATTATTTCAATCATCTTGACTATTTCACACTAGTAAATAACTATGTTAGTAAATTAACTATGCCCACTCGTCCTTGTACATTGATGGATGCTAATTGCTCCTCACGCAATGCTATCCTGATATGCTCTTTGTACTAAAAACTCAGGCTCCAAAATCTATATATTACTTCCAAGCAAAGAAAGGGAATAAGAACAGATCAAATTAAATTACAAATTTTTAATAGGAAAAAATATAGATAGAGAAGAAGAAATAATGGTGAGATGAGCGGATGATTGCACATTTTTCAATGAAAGGAGTATTTTACTTAAACTTAATTTATAGAAAAAGTTGGTGTTCTTAAAATAACCATGGTGATTGCTATGAGTGGGCAAGTGGGTGTGGTTGAACTCACTTTGTTTTTCCATTCTTAAATGTCAGAGGAGTAAACTCCAAGTTTCAGAACTATAGCCTGAAGAAAAAACACTCATCTGAATCATCTCTTTTGTTTAATTAAAAAAAGAACACCCAAGCCCTAGCCCCTGAGATGCACAGCCAGCTCTCTCTGTGAGGAATGTCATCATAATTGGCCTCACCTCTAGGGAGGAGAATTTTTGGAGGGAGGGCTGCAGGTTGGGTTTGTCTCCGAACACCCTATCTTGAGGATATAAAAGAAGCACCAGGGCAGTGCAGGCACATACTTTCCTCTTCTATACCAAGCTGCATATCTGACCTTAGCGCCTTCTTGTGCTGCAGCTATGGCTACTTTGGCTACTTCCTTCATACGGAGCTCTTCCTCTACCTATGGTGGTGGCTGTGGGGCTGGTGGAAGCGGCAGCTCTCGCCTTTCCTCAGTCCGAACAGGAGGAACCTGCCGAGCTCCAAGCATACATGGAGGATCTGGTGGCAGGGGTGTCTCCATCTCTTCAGCTAGGTATGTCTCCTCTGCAGGAGGGGGATATGGTGGTGGCTTGTGTTCTGGTTTTGGTAGTGGTTATGGAGGAGGCTACAGTGGCTTTGGTGGTGGTGCAGCCTGTGGCTTTGGTGGAGGAGCTGGCTTTGGCGGAGGAGCTGGCTTCGGTGGAGGAGCTGGCTTTGGTGGAGGAGCTGGCTTCAGTGGAGGTTTTGAAGTTGGTGGTGGCTTTGGTGGTGGCGATGGCCTTCTCTCTGGAAATGAAAAGATAACTATGCAGAATCTGAACGACCGTCTGGCTTCGTACCTGGACAAGGTACGGGCACTGGAAGAGGCAAATTCGGATTTAGAAGTTAAAATCCGAGACTGGTATCAGAAGCAAGCTCCCACGAGCCCAGCCCGGGACTACAGTAATTATTACAAGATAATTGAAGATCTCCGAGACAAGGTATGACATTCATATGTAGAGGAGTTATAAGAATGCATCAGAATTGTGGAACTGCAGATTCCACTTCTTCAAAATAAGCTAAAATAATTACAAAATAAACATTGATTTCTCCAGCCCCCAATACATTGTGGTTATGAGTGTTCTAGCAGAAAAGAGTAGCTTTGTCTCAATTTAAAAACCAAATATGTTACCCTGAAAATGTGACATTTGTTGAAATTAAAATGATTGCACTAAAAGTTAGGAAAACATGGCAAAATGTGCTTAGAATTATTGATATATTTATTCAGTAATCAAATAGTAAAGAATGTGACAGGTAGGCCTCAAAGGCTGAAAAGTGATTCTCCTAGTTACAGATAAGATCAGGCGTTGTACAAGCATTTTTTCTAATTATGTTTTTAATTTGTGTTACACAAAGGTATCTCAGCTCTCTGTTTTGCATATGTGGAAAAGAGCTTAGTGGTTTTGGATTTTCTCCATAAAAGCTGTAAGAATTACAGTGTGACCGAAGAGCAACATAATAACTTGAAATGGGTATTGCAATCCAAAAGGCATTTTAACAGTGACATCACAACAGAGGTCCATTTTTTCTACCTTTTTTGATGGTTTGCAGCCTCACTAACTACCTACTATATACTCAGGACCGTGATGTTTCACCATTATTCACAGGAACCTTTTTCTCTGCTTCTTAATCGACAGATCCTTGCAGCTACTGTTGACAATTCCAGAGTAATTTTGGAGATTGACAATGCCAGGCTGGCTGCAGATGACTTCAGACTGAAGTAAGTTTACCCGGAGCACATTTGTCTTCTCTTTCCTTGTCTCAGTTTCTCAAAACAGTTTTCTGAAGTTTAGTATTATTTTTTATCTAGAAAATAAAGTTCTTCAGTCACTAAAGGATACAGTTCAAAAATATGGACAGGTATTTTGCCGTGATAACTTCTGATGGAAAAAACCCTTGGCAAACAGAATCAATGTGATGAAGGATCAATTTGGAATATAAACCTGATAGAACACAGTATCCAGATCACTGAACTGTTTACATAATAAATTATAGTTCATGTCTTAGTTTTTTAGGGATGCTTTTAACTACTTTTACTAGCCTAAATCACAGAGGAAAAGAAGACAGGAATGGGTTGGGACTTTCACTTCAATGGAACAGAGTGGCGTGAAGAGATTGCTGCTCGGTTGCAGTAGATTTCTCTCAGAGAGTCTGAAATTTAGAAAAGAAAGACAAAGAGTAATTTGGGACTTATCCAGCTCATGGATGCAGCAGTACGTCAGACACTGCTGAAAAGATGATAAAGGTACTTGCGCAACTGATTTATCTTGCAGTGATGTACCTGCAGGTTTACATTCTCTCCTCTAGTGTCCTAGGCAGAACGGGGCAACCTGTGCTCTCCTTCACACCAAATCTGAGAGGACGCTGCAAATGGGCTGTCCTGTGTGACAACTTTTCTATTCGTGCTGATAATCGTTATTAGGTTCTGCAAAGTGAAATGTCATGTACTCCTCAAGAATAAAATCAGATGGCAATGCCTGTACTTTCATATGTCATAGTTGGATGTTGGAAAAAAACATCTTTACTCGCTTTACAGTTCTTTTCAATATATATGTTTTCAGCCCACTGTTCCTCTTAGATTCAATATAAAATTTGGCAGTTTTATAGCTCTACTGAATACAAACTCGTACATATTCCAGTGCTTATTTCTTTTTTAAACTGCAGATATGAGAATGAGTTGTTCCTGCGCCAGAGCGTAGAGTCAGACATCAACGGCCTGCGCAGAGTCCTGGATGAGCTGACCCTGTCCAGAGCTGACCTGGAGATGCAGATTGAATCGCTGAAGGAGGAGCTGGCCTACCTCAAGAAGAACCACGAGGAGGTGAGAGTCCATAACAGTGCAGCGAGGGAATCACTTCCCTTTGGAATTTAAGCCTCTCGGGTGGGGAGGGGGAAATCCAAACAAAAAAGCCAGAATTACAGCTTAATATGAAGAAAACTGTTATATCAAAAGAATCCATAGCGTGTCCTGAGAAGCATTTCTCTGATTCCAAACTGTTCCAACCTATTAGTTTCAGTTTGACATCCATAACCACATGACAGGTCACCGAGAGCTGAGTAGAAGAAACATACATATAAGTTACATGTAAATCTGTGTGTTGTGTGTGAGTAGAAAAGCATGTGCAATGAGAGATAAAATTTGATAAATGTTTTTATGTGTCTGCCCGTGCAGGAAATGAAAGAGTATTCAAATCAGCTCAGTGGAACAGTCAACGTGGAAATGGATGCGGCTCCTGGCATCGACCTGACCAGAATTCTCTCTGAGATGAGGGAACAGTATGAAGCTCTGGCTGAGAAGAACCGTAAAGATGCTGAGGCCTGGTTCTTCACTCAGGTATAGTGAGTTTACACCAGTAAACAGCAAACTGGTGCATTGCCTCACTATTACTGCCCCAGCAGATGGGATGGGCCCGCCCTTTCTCAAAATAATTTAAAAGTTTTGTATACAAAAGGTATATGATTTTACAGTCGGGTTTTTTTTTATTTCAGACTGATGAGCTGAACCGCGAAGTAGCCAGCCACACACAAGAGATACAGACCAGCAAATCGGAGATCACAGAACTGAGACGCTCAGTTCAGAGTCTGGAGATTGAGCTCCAGTCGCAGCTCAGCATGGTATGGAGCTGTCCCAGGCACACCACAAGTCACTGCTACTACACTCTCCCCTTTCTCCCCCTCTGTCTCGTCTCTCCTTCGACTCCCCCTCTGTGGGACAAATCTGCGTGCTAACCTGTTCTGACATTATTCCGCTTTAGAAAGCTGGACTGGAAGCCAACTTGCGAGACACAGAAGGACGATACTGCGCACAGCTGGCACAGATCCAGGCCCTCATCACCAGCGTTGAGGAGCAATTGAGCGAACTTCGATGCGACATGGAGCGTCAGAACCAGGAGTACAGGATGCTCATGGACATCAAAAGTCGCCTGGAGCAGGAAATCGCCACATACCGCCAGTTGCTGGAGGGCCAGGACTCTCAGTAAGTTACTATATACGATTCTCTGATGGTTAGATAAGGTTAATAACATGACACATTGTAAAGCAGTAATTTGTGGTTGCTAAACCGACTCCAGATTACTAAAGCGTATGCAGCCTTTAGAGTACTGGCAGAAGAGATGCCCAGCAAAATCCCAGGCATTGCTATAACTCACGCTAAATCTCCAGATCAATTGTGCTGATGATTTGAAAATATAAATGCAACCATTTTACTACGATGAATTATAGAAGGCACCAGGCACCATATGTATGTCTTACATAATCTTCTTGCTGCACTGGAGTAATAGCCTTCAGCCTGAAATAACCTATAAAAACCTGTTCTTAGTATTTCTTTAGCTCTTGGTTTTCTACGCTTGTGCACAGAGGTAAAAATGCTCATCATCATACACCGGTACTCCCAATTAGAAAAGAACTTGGTACAGACCACAGCTTACTTTAGTAAAATCTACATTTTAGTGCCCATTTCTCCTCTCTGATCTACTCATGGAATTATTTTTGATTTCTGAGGAGGAACCTGCTCCCTATATTGTTTCTAGACTATGACATTTTGAGAGGAGAGGTATATAGAGACGTATCAGGACCAAAAACTGGTCTGACTGCTGTTCGTATTTCCTATCCAGTACATAGCAGTGGCCTTCAAAGCAGAAAGCACCTTAACACCACCACTAGTAACAACACACCTGAGAAACAACGCATTGAAAGCCGCAGTGTGAAATCATGGCTGTTCACACACAGCGGTTCCTAAATGGATCAATGGTTTCAGTGGACAGGGTCAGTGATGGTCATTAATCAAATATTTCTTCTTTTCTACAGGATGCCAGGAGTGAACCCTAAGGATGGTAAGAAAAATTTTTATTCAAAGGGGGCTGAAATGAATTGACAAAATAGGATTAAATAAACCTACCTTTTTTGCTTAGGATTTTTTTCTTACTAACACAGATTACATTCTCTCTGCCATGACCACATTCTTTATCATTAAGAGACTTTATTTTATGTGCACTTTTGAAACTAGTAGCTTGCCAAAATGATTGCATGAACTCCTCATGGGACGCTAAAATACTGACATCTCCCAAAGACTCCTAAATTCCTCTGCTGATTCACACAATGTACAAGATACATCCAAATCCGACATGTGATGTGCACTCCTAAGATTTATTGAATGAGGACCATTAGGGAGAGAAGATAAGATGTAAAGGTAGTTCCCCCTTGGATATGTGAAAAAGATCTTGTGAGGAAACAAAAAAAAAACCATCACACGTCTCTTCAGTGTGTTAGCAGTGCATTTTTTTTTTCCCTAGTTGAACTTACTTTTTTTCTCCTACAACAGCATCTCCAATCAGTGGAAGAGCTCGCACAGGCATGGAAGATGATGGAAGAGCTCCTTCTACTCGTGAAAGGAGATTCTAAGAAAGAAATACTGGATCCCCTCCTGCATATGACACTGTATAAGAACAGTGCAGCCTACAAATTGGCTAACGCTAAGAGAAATATCCTTTTACTTTCGCCAAATCACAAGAATGTAATCCAAGAATGTGCAACAGCTTGATGTCTTTCCTCAAATTTGCTCTCCCCTTTCACATGATCATTTGGCTCTATGGGTCAGAGATTACAAGCTTGTTTTCTCTCAGTAGCTATATAGTTTCCTTATGAAAGAACCTACATAATAAAGTTTCTGTTCTGCTTGTGCAAATACATCCAGTCTAATGTTGTTCTTTTGAAGTCAGTATGGCATCGCCATACACATGTCCATACACCCTCCCTAACACAGTGCTTCCTCTAATCCAAAACAAGAGATGCTCGGTGGATAAAAACAACAAAACCAATAATAACTTCAGTAATAATAATAAAGACCATAGATGATGACGAATGAACAGATACAAAGTGCCGTTAGATTCTCTCAGGAATCTGAAGCTACTATCGGTAAAAAACTGAGAAGATAATGCAAAAAATCCTTAAGCTCTTTGTTGTGAATTCAAAGTGCACAACATGACTACAATTTATGCACAAATAAAATGCACCTCTGAAAAAGAATATTTTTCCATATATATATTTAAGGTCATGCACTTTCTTCAGCAAAAAGGCAGATTCCCTTAGCTCTTGAGCAAGCACTAGGCAAGGGCCAGGTGAAATGAACTGTTCAAGCAGTTTGCTGTGACTATTCTGGTTTTCTTACAGTCTGTGTCATCACTGTAGCTGTTGCATTAGCAATACTGCCTTTTCTCTGCAGTAAGTTGGTCTGCAAATCTACAGCGGTGTAATCGAAGAGAGATGCTTATCAAGACTTAAGAGGCTAGTAAATCCCAACTTCAGAAGCATATAAAACATTTACATAAATGCTGTATTCTGCTAACATAACCAGTCTGGCTAATTTGTTGTTAGCCTCATCGCTGGGTATTTCAATCCATGTAATATTATCTACTAAAATGGTATCATTGCTAGAATTATGCATTTTATTTTCCTTTCAACCTCCTTAGAGCCACATTTTTTTTTTCCTTCTGTTTTCTGACATTTAAAAAAGAAATACCTACCCTGCTGGCACCAGCCCCACAGTTCAGCCATGGAGGAGGCTGCCGGATGGCTGGGACACCACAGGTACGAAACCTACTCACTGCTGGTATTCTCACTGGAAAGAGCTGAGAAGAGGTGCTTGCAAACGTCAGCAAAGCAACATCACAATCTACCAGAAAAACCGAACAGTACAAATGATATTTCTTCCTGATCCAGAAATCAGGTGGCTATTATATACATCGCTCTGACAGCGAGAGAGAGGAATTGCACAGCCACCGGCAGCTATCCATCTGTGTTTCAGATGAAGGAGTTGAACCAACAAGCGACGGTCACAGGATATTTACCTGTATAATGCCGGTGTCAAAACAGTCTGCCTATACCTAAGCTGCCGCCCATAAATTCGGTTCAGTTTGCCGTTCGTGTTCCAATTCAGTAAAAGACGTGGGATTCCCAAATAGAGCGGCGCGGCCCGGGCGCTGCCGGGGGCCAGCGGCGGCGGGGCGGCGGGTGTGCCGGGAGCGGCCCCGGCCCGTGGCGCCCCCTGCCGACAGCGACCGCCGCGGCGGGCCACTGCTGGCGGTCCGCTCGCTGCGGACCCAACACCCGCCACAAGCAGGCCCACAGCGCCCGCCTGAGGGAGGCGAGCCGCGCTTGGTTTTGAAGTAAGCTTTTTGGCCTTTTCCATGGATCCTCAGCATGGGGGGATGAAAACTGTGTGGCGTCTTATCCCGTTTGAGAAGGGTGAGCTTCAGAGCCAACACTTCCCACGTGCCGGATCACCTTTGTTCTGCATCGCTTGCCAGCAAAAAGACAATTCTCTTTTTCCTGGTGGCACGCTGTTGCGTGAAGCTATCAGGGAGTAAGACAGAGGCTGTTCTGTCTCACAAACTGTCGGCCTCACTGCCAGACAAGCTGTGAATCTCACTGAGTAATTTCACGTGAAACAAAGGATCCATTTCATTTTACGTAATTTCAGTGTAACAATTCATACGACATTAGCTTGCTGAACTGCCAGGTTAGAAAATTCAGTCTGAAATCAATCTCTGGTGAGATGAACTGAACAGCAGGGTATCATTGGTTCTATTAGAATTTGGGCTTTTTTTCAAGTCAGGCCTTCATATTTTGCTGCTGCTTCGAGCTCTTCTCACTCCCGAGCAGCAGGGCTGACCCCAACCGCAGCTATTATTAGCAGCTGCTATCACAACATTTTGTGACAGCCATACCTTGTACTTACTGGAAAACCATAGGTTCAATGATTAATTTCTGCAAACAATGAAAAATGTTAGCATTTCTATGCAATGAAGTGCACAAGGAATAAGAAGGAATATGTACTCAATGGATATGCAACTGGTGAAAAGGAAATCACCAGGTGCTGAGTAGAGCTGACACCGAGCCACAAGGAGGAGCTCAAAACCTACCCAATTCCGAAAACGAGGGCTGGGAGGCATCCCAGGAGAGGATGAAGTGCGGCAATTCTTTATTACTGAAAAATTTCAAATGATACAAACAAGAGAAAACAAAGATTCCTTCAGGCTCCTTCCAGGAGACTGTAATTCTGGTCTGCACAGTCTCTCTGACCCCACCGTTCTGGAGGAGTAACAGCGCTAAGGAAGATGTGGGTACAGAGCTGAGCCTTCAGCTGCCGTGACGAAAACCAGCTGCCCATTCCCAAGAGCCCACGTCCACTCAGCTTCCCACCTCTTCCCAAATCTTCCTCCATCCTACCCCCGAGTCGTGGTCCAGAACGACTCTGAAAGACAAGGTAAACCCAATAACCCCGGCTGTTGCCATGGGAATGCTTCACTATTTACTACCCACTTATCAGCATTAGGAATAAGAAAGCCTTTGCAGAAGCCGGACTTGCCCGGTCTATATTTGATGGAAGAAGTTGGACAAAAGGTTACTGAAACTTTTGAGAAAAACTATTTTTGCATGATTGCCAGGTCAATGTTTAGGGCTGATAGTTTTAAATAATCACTTGATTTTTTCAAGTGTCGTTACAAACTCATCTTTCTAAATATTTTCTATAGGTAATTATATAAATATCTTAATAGTATTTACACTAAGTGACAGCAAGAAATTCCTGCGCTACTACCTATTTCAACAAGACTTGAAATATGACTGAACCTCGAATCATGAAAAAAGCCACTAGAAAAGATTGTTAAGTACCTAATTGTCATGTATTTCACCTGGAAATGGGCAGCTGAAGGGAATAGCTGGGCCTTACTCAATTTGGACTGGAGTTTTAGTCCAATGACAGAGGTTGGATAACTTCATTAAAACTTCATGTTTCACATAGGCTGACGCTGTTCCGTATGTTAACGACAGCTTGATAGGACATGCTGCACTCAGGATTCACAGGCTGCTGTAATTCTAAAGCCTGAGAATTACACCAGAAAGAAGATACCTTGAGAGCCATCCCTGCCCCAGCTCTCAATTTATTCTGTAATGGACGATACTCGTCCCCTCGTAAGCAGGAAAACATAACATATTCATGACAGGGTTAGAAAAAAGTCTGAGGCAGAGCTGATCCTGTTCCACACCTACTGATTTTAGCCACACCTCACTATTATAATATGAAAAGAGAAAGAAAAAAAAAAAAAAACAAAACCAAAAAAAACCAAAACAACCCAAAGGAAAGCAATCTGGTATGTGGCTGTGATTCCAAATAATAACAACAGTGTGTGCAGGCTCATAAATGCTTCAGAATTGACCAAGAGGAAGCACGTTTCACGATGACACAATCTTGTTGCTGTAGTCATTCATCGAAGGGAAACTCCCACAGGAAAAGGCATAAAGCTGCTTAGGGAAGGCTAAGAAGCTGCTCAGTGCTAGTCAGTCAAACATTGGGTGAGATTCACAACAGAGCTAAACATGGGTACCAGCCAAGGCCCTTTCCAGATTTTTTCTGGGTCCCTCAGGGGTAGTTCAGGGTGTGGTTTGGCCCAGCAAGGAACTTCTTACAGACCTTCAGGTGCAGATGGTGGTGCCAGCAGCACACATACCTCCTTCTCCTCTGCCAGACCCCTCTGGCTGGCTACTGGAGGAGGGGCGTCATGGGGAGGCTTCAGCGAGCACCATGGGGAAAGCATCTTCCTGGGTGGGAATGAGAAACAGACTATGCAAAACCTGAATGACCGTTTGGCTGCCTATCTGGACAAGGTCCGCGCCCTAGAAGCAGCTAACGCTCAGCTGGAAAGCTGCATCCTAGAGTGGCACAAGACAAAGTCTCACGGAAAGAAGCATGACTTCAACCAGTACGAGCAAAACGTCACTGACATGCAAAGACAGGTAAGTCAGAGCTGTAAGTGACTATGTCGTTCTATGCTCTTTTAAGGAATCTGGGTGCTCATTTATGCTGATGGCGTTCCTTTAAAGAAAGTTAAATAAAAGCTTTTAAATGTTAGAGATACTAATGAAAGTGCTTACAGGACCTGGGCATAAACATTCTTTGTGCTCACAAGGAGGAGAATGGGTTACAAGAAAGGAAGGCTGGAAGAAGAAAAGGGGGATTCTGCAAAGACTGGTGGTATAAAGCGATCTGTGTGCTGCCAAGGGTTCGCTTCTGTACGTGAAACTGTGGTTTGAGTAACTATGTCTGGCAGAATTTGGTCTTTTTGACTGCACATGTATTTGTATTACAAAGCCGGCAAACCGAAGCCTTCTTTCACGCATGCTGTCTTTGGACATACTGTTGCATTTCATTTGTTTGATTCCTGCGGTAGCAGACAATGAAACTACAGGAGTTTTGGGTCCAATGAGCTTATGTAATCAGATGGAAAAATACTTCATTGTAATTAAGAAAATAGCAGTGACAAATTCCTTGTGGATGTTTTCACTATAATTAAAAGGAGAATTTCTGGTTCCTGCCAGTAGTTAATATTAACATTCAACAATAACTCTTTCAATCTCCCAAACTCACGTGTCTTCAAATTTAAGCATAATATTAATCTGTATTCATAATGAACATACTTAGCACTGTAACCATCTGTGTGACTAATCAGTGTAATTAACGTTACACAGCCATATGAGGCAAAAAACAAAGCTATTCCAAATGCGACGCTGTAGTTTTCCCTCCAGTTTTTATAATATGATTACTTGGCATACTCAAGACCCAGAGAATTTTTTTTTTCAAAAGGGCTTGGAAATGGTATTATCCCGCCTCTTTGCTGATCGAGGCCGGGGACTTAATCAAACACCCCGCTCACTGTTAAATGCATTGCCTCCAGGCAGAAGATGAGGCACTCCGACCACAGACAAGTGTACGGAGAGCCAGAATTGTCATCACCTATTTCTGTTTTAAGAATAAAGAAAGGTCATCCATCTCCAGAACTATCACTTGAGCACTTTTTTTTTAACTGATCCAGAGATAAAAAACTTGCTCATCAAGAAGATAAATGGGTCCACATTGATTTGGAATGCATAAATCAGAAATATTTAGGAAGACAGTAAGACTAAAAACATAATGCTGATTGAGGCAAAGCCCTCACTTTTGAATAGGTTGTACCCAAACCACTTACTTTTAACACTCACCACTTAAATAGCTTAAATAGATGGGCTAGCGGCCCCTGGCAGCCCAATGGCTGTCTCAGCCAGCCCGTACACAACGTGGTGCTCATATTGGGGAGGAAGGGCTGTTAAAGGATTATTTACAGGTGACGATTCAGTGATTTAACCCAGAATTTTTACTTTCTCTATAAATTATTGCAATTAGCACCATGACTGCCAGTGAAATGAGTGAAAATATAGCATCTAATTATTAACCATAATTAAATTAATTAACCATGAATTTAAAAGATGAAACTAATTTAGCACCTAACATGAAATTTAGAAAAAATGTAGGATCCTATATCCAATAACCCAGAAAGTCTGTGATGAACCGGCTGTCTAAACTTGGAGGTGTATAACCACTTGGGTCCTACCTTTTGGACCAGATGGAGCAGCGAGTTGCCTTGCTCCACCCTGACTCCATTCTAACCCACATACAAAGTAAAATAGCACCAGTTCTTCAGGTAAACATCTCACTCAGACATCTTGTACCGCTAAATAAGCAAACTGATTCACAGAGCATTCAAGCAGACAGGATCGATGCTGTTGGACAAAGGACACAAGACACACGCTGAGGAAGAAGTCAGTGCCGGAAAACTTCATGAAAAAACTCTGTTTTGAGAAGGAATTTGAGTGTATTTCAAATATAATAATGAGGTCTTAATTAAGTTATCTGTATGTTTGTGGATTGATATTAGCAATGCACCCATATTCACGATAGACATAGTAAAGAAATTTGTATAACTAAACAGACAAATGTCCCCTTTTGAAATGCACTGCTAACTGGCACAGCAATCAATATCCTACAGCAGCCGGCAAAACACTGCCAATTGTAACTCCTTTGTTGTATTCTTTGTTCTTTCAGGTTGGACAGAAAGAGTCATAAAGCATTTATATAAACATCTTTCTGTGTTGCAGGATTATGAAGTGGCAAAAGTTGAAGAACTCCTATGTTGCTTTCTCATTGCCTTATTACATTCCATAGTAAAATTTACCATTCTCTAAGGATGGATTCAAGAATTGCCTCTTCTCAGACAACAAATTCCAGGCAGCGACACATTTAGGGTATTGTTATACTTCTTCAGCTGGCCTTGATCATGTCCCAGGGCAGTATCCAAGGTGTGCTGCTAATTGCCCAAGAATGTACAGTCTGTTAACAGATTAAACATTCCACAAACGCCTTCTTTTTTACTACGAGAGGTAAACTTTTGACACTTCAGGACAATTTTGTCATTTCCTCATTTCTTTGTGATTCATTTAGGTGTGGGAAGTTTTACTTCAAGGTGCTGAGAGCTCTGTAAAGGGCTAATGATTTCTGTACAGCCATAATGCCCCTTGTTTTGCTATGTAAGTGTTGAGTGAAGGCAGCTGTTGGAACTGCAACCATGCTTCTCTTTCCTCTTTGTTAGAAAAGGACATGACATCTCACAGTTATTAGCTCCTGCCAATCACATACGAGTTCCTGCCGGAATTGTTTCAAAGATTTTGAATGGAATACTGAGCTTTTCATATTCAGATCTATAGTTCAAAACTATTTCATGTTAACAGGGACTTACAAGTTAACAGGGACTTACAATCACTCCGTGCTGCTGGACGATTCAGTACAGTTATAGGTGAATAACTGAATGGGACATAACAATTAGATGCCAGTGTTATTCTCAAAATGGCAATCCGTGCGACTCCAGACGGAAGCGCATGGCGGACTTGAGGGGTCCTGCTCACGAGTTGCTGCTACCGTCATCATTATGCCTCTGCATCACACAACCAATTCAGCAAGGTCTTTCTGCACATGCTTACTTTTTAGCATATGATTAATTTCAGCATTTTGATTGTACTCAGATGCAGCTTAATGGTTCTTACTGAAATTTGCCCTAAAGATGACTAAGGCTGCTCTTCCAGGAATGCTAATCAGAATCAAAATCAGTTCACAAAAAAAAGGGGAAGACAGTGATTGTTATTCTGTAATATATTGTGAAGTTTGTGTAATATTATTCATATCCTCTACTTGACCAGGAATGAGATGACTCCTCCTGCTTCATATCCAGAAAAGTAAGACAAAGAGAAAAGTAAGATTATGGACAAACCTGCAGAAACATCTAAGTGAATCAGGAAACTAAGCTTTTATTCATGTACTCTCCTTAACATGGGACTTCTACTGTTTAGATGCTTCCTACAAGCAGCAGGGAGTCTAAAACAGCACAGGTTATTCACCATCACCATATGGCAACACTCAGTCTCCTGTTGGATTCTCTGTTTTCCAGATTGAGGATAGCAAGATCACCAATGCCAGTATCCTTTTACAAATTGATAACGCTAACATGGCATCTGAAGACTTCAGGCTCAAGTAAGCTCTTCTTTGCTTTCCTGATTAAGTTTGAAAGAGGATTAAGGAAAATATTACTTTTTCTTGATAATCCAGTATGAAACTGATTTTACTGAGGTTTCCTGGTGGTACTTGACAAATAAAACCAATGTCGAACAGAAAAAAAAAACAAACCACCAAAAAGGACAAAAATGATGTAAAAACCACAAATGATTGCTGAACAATCTTGAGTCACCCTGTTTATGATACTTAGTTCAGGTCCTGAAGAGCAGGTTTTACAGCAGACACTTGATACTTGTGACAAAAGGCATTTAAAACTGTCATCTGGGAACACAAATTAAGCCTTCTCTGCACTATGCTTCCCCAGTCCAGCCCAAATCTATTTCCTGTACTTATCACCTCTGCTGTCCAGCTCCGCAGGAAATACCCGTCCTTCAGTACCTTCTGCTTTGGAGTCTCCTGAGTTTTGCCACAGTAACTGGGCTGGTGCTTCCTTGGCTCCCAGTGCATAGTTTGACTTCTCGCTACAGTGTTGAAAGATAGTTCTCACACCAACTAAAATCCCAAAATGTTGGGACAGACAATTTCCAGCCAGATCTTTGCAAAGGAAAGGAATTTACATTTCTGTAAGTTAGCCTTCTTAGGAATCATGAAGATTTGTCTTATTTTCAACAGATGACGATCAGCCATTAAAAAAATATCTCAGCTTTTGGTAATATTATAACCAACTTAAGGACTCTGAACACTGCAGGCCTTACCCTAGCCTTGCCTTTTTTCTTTATCATTCAGTAGTGTCATAAAAAGGAAAGAGTGGAACTACTTTGAGAGACTGGAATCATAGAATGAGTCTGACGGATTGAATGTAGAAACATAATAGCGCTCACAAAAAATGAAGTAAAGGGAGAGAGTCTGAGGAGCAAAAGTGCTTCATATGCCCAAGGGAAAATATGGCAGTGTCCTTCTGAGCTCACAACAATTGGCAAACTGCAAGAGGCATGTTCATAACTGGCTTCCATGACATTTTTCCTGTTTTCTGAAGGACTGAAAAGTTATCATTTTGGAAAAAAATACAGAAAGCATTGATTGGAGATACTGTGTTGACATATTTACTGGCAATCTTTGAGAATCATTCTCAAAGCTTTCACAACCTGGTGAATATTAAAATGCAAAAAGGAAAATTAAAGAAAGAGCAATTACTTCATACCATATAGGAGGAGTTGTGAGGAAAAACAATAATGAAACCCACCTTAAGACTATTCAAGAATATTCAAATAACGTATTTTAGAAACAGAATTTGTTTCCTTGGTTTTTTTGTTCTCTCTACTTCCCTACATAGAGGGCTTAAGCAAGTCTCCTTTTCTCTGACACCGCTTAGACAAGAGGCTAGCAGCAGCCTGTTCTCAGCAAGCGTGCTTTATCTTCTTTTTCCTGATACAGGTACGAAGCAGAGAAGTCTCGCAGGCAGGGAGTGCAGCTTGATGTTGAGAACCTGCGTAAGGAGCTTGACGGCCTGACCATTATTACAACAGATCTAGAAATGGAAATTGAAGGCTTGAGAGAAGAGCACATCCTCAGGAGGAAAGACCATGAGGAGGTAAAAAAAGTTCCACTTGGTAAAATCCTATCACATAAATCTTCACTACCATGTAATTAACTTTGAGTAAGATCCACAATCTATAAATGGGATTGATGATTCAGAACCTAATCATATTTAAAGCAGCCAAAGAGAGTCAGATGAGGCACAAAGTTTATGTAATGTACTACTTTACCAATTAAATTGGGATTTCAGAAAGGATAGCAAATTGCTGTATTTTCTACCAGATCATTTTCTAGTCACATGCCCATCTGTCATATGTAGCTAGTAATGACTTACATATTCGACAGAAATGTTCTCAGAAATACTTAGATATAAATACACAGAGTTTTCAAGAAAACAGGAAATGCTGCTCTTGAGTTTTACTCTTCACAGACTTTCCCCTCAACCCTGGATATAGCATTTCACAGAAGCACAGAAATACAGAGTGGTTGAGGTTGGAAGGCAGTTCTCGAGGTCACCTTGTCCACCCCCCCAGCTCAAGCTGGGTCACCTAGAGCAGGCTGACCTGAACTACAAAGACCTTGAATTCTTGAAGGATCAAAATTAAAAGGAATGGTTGGTGAAGTCAAGTAAAATTACTTATTCTTGCAAAATCCTAAGCAAAATAATTAGTTAATACTTAATAATTGTCAAAAAAAAAAATGCTGATCTGAATTCTTCCAGAGCTATACCGCAGTGGCCTCTGTAATTCCCACATAGAACCAAACATCCTACTCAGTACCTGTGGATTATTAAAAAGGAGACTAGAAATACAAGGGTTACACAGCAGTAGGTGAAGTTGTCTTTGGCCGGTCCCCTTAGAGCCAAGGATACTCCCGAACAGCTACAATAAAACAGTTCTTGGAAGCAGGACAACCAACAGACACATCAGTATGTCCAGTTGGTCGGCATTTTGGAGGCCATGATGTCATACCCTGAAACGCTGCTTTGCCTGGGCACTTTGGAAAATGGTACCTAGCACATACGATTGTGCTACGCCAAAAGGAATGTTACCATACCTGCTTGACTTGTCCTCTAATTATGTTGTTTACACAGTAATTATATGCTTTAATCCAATTATTCCTTTAACAATTACACAGAACTTTTACATTACTCTCCTGTAAACTTTGTTATAGTTCCATAAATATTAACATACAGGGTAAGAAAGATGAAATTACTGTTAGATTTTCATCAAAGGTTTTGGGTTCCTAATAGATAAATGAATACAAAATGTCAGTGCTTCTTCATTGAGTGTATATCTTCCAGAAACATTATATGGAAAGATCTTCCCACATGGTTGTTTTTTGAGTTCTCTAGCACAGTTCTGCCACAGAAGCAGATATAAGTCACTGGTTTAAGTCACGTCATAGTATTATCCATACATAAATTTTCCAAAGAGTGTTGACTGAATATATATAACAATTAACCTACCATAATGAAAAAAATATTTTGGGTATTGTGAGAAGATGGAGCTGAAGAAGACAAAGACAGGAAGAAAAACTTTCCACTTTCATGAACAAGTTTGCCTGTTTCCTCTGCTAATATATGAACAGGATATGGAAGCAAATCGCTCATCACAAGACTTCAAAGTCAATGTAAAAGTAAATGCAGCACCGCCTGAAGACTTAGCCAAGATTCTAGCAGAAATAAGAGAAGATTATGAAGCCATAATTGAAAAGAATCGTCAAAGCCTGGACAGTTGGTACAAAGAACAGGTAACAGCTGTTTCCTGCTCGTTTCAAAGATCCCTGTCGCTGTCCATGAATGGCCAGAATCAGTACGCTTTCATCTTGCTTTTGCTCCCTAGAGTGCAGCAATGTCCCTGGCAGCAACCCCCAACCCAGAGCAGATACAGCGCAGTGAGAACGAGATCAAGGATCTGACGCGTACTTTACAGTCCCTGGACATCGAGCTGCAGGCACAGATGAGTAAGGTATCTATTGTAGGCATCTCTGGCTGGTCGCTGTTACTTCATGTATTCTCAGAAACTGTCATGGGCCGATTCCATTCCCTAGCATAACTTTATTGTCGTTATCAAAGTATCAGTGAAACTGGCATTTGGACCATGCTTGACTTTGCCAGAATATGCAAAATAGATTCAGCAACCATCACCAAGAAGTGAAAAATTTATGTCTCTCCTTAGAATAAAATATGGGGAGAAGAAAAAGAAGAGATAGGATAGCTGACTCCATGATCTAGAAAGAAAAAATGTGCAAGAAGACAGATAGTAACACAAATTTCATATTTACAGCCACTATTAAATGTATGAGAGATCTGAACTGTGAAAAATGTTGGTGGGAAATCTTGAAAAATATTACTCAGCTCTTGTTCAGGTTAAAGCTCATATACCCATGACTGGAGACTTTGACAGTAAATGTAGAACTGACAAAGGAGTCAACAGTTACAGGAGCACAGCTTTTGAGCAGAAAGAATACGGCAGGGATAAATTACCCGGTGTTTGCCTCTCATCATGCGCACATGACACAGCTTCATGATTCTGATGTCTTCACATGAATAGTCGTGCAAATGCATAAATGTTTAAATTACCACAGTCTTAATTTTGTAATCTTCTTGCTGGCATTTCTGCGTTGTATCTACCACATAAGTACTAATCACAGTATTGGTATTATCTGCTCTGTCAGAAACACATGCTGGAAGACACCTTGGCTGACACTCGGAATTACTATGCTGTTGCACTTCAAAACATGCAGCAGATCATCTCCAAATGTGAGGAAGAGCTAAGCCAGGTTCGTCATGACATTAAGCAGCAAAATAACCAATACAAGATTCTTCTTGGGATCAAAACCCGCCTGGAGAAGGAAATTTCCACTTACCGCCTGCTGCTGGAAGGGAATGTTGACGGGTAAGGCAAAGCCGCCCTGACTGGTATAGATGAGAAGAGAGTTCTCATATTTGGGTTATTTATTGTTTGTTTGTTTATGCTTAATCAAAGCTTGTGAGTTCCATACTACATCAAGGGTTGGTATTTTAATGTGATGCATCATAATAAAAAGCTTGAGCCACTTAGTATACAGAGAAACTTGTATCCATGTAATTTGGACTATCTAAATTAATATAACTATTTATTAAAAAAAAGCAAAACTACATTCCCACAGCATGCCTACATCAGCATAGGAAAAAATGTTAATTTCAGTAAAATTCATAGTCATTTCCTGTCTTCAAATCAAGTTCTAGATCAAAAAGAAGCCTAGAGACAAGTTTAGATCTTTTTTGGTCAGCCATCTGCAGTTACAAATACCAGCACACAAAATCTGTAAAGTGTGCCCCTCTGCTGATGGGTTGTTTGGTTTCCCCATCTCTGCCTTGCCTGAAATCTTCTGAAATCAGAAAAATGAAATAACTGAAAATCTCAGGGAGGTGGGACAGTATGGCACCGAGCACAGGGTATTTGTCAGAAGCCAAAAAGAGATCAACTTGAGCAACTCAGAGCATATGAGAAACAACACAACTGTCCACAGTAGAACCAATAATGAATGTACACAGGAACAGTTTCAGGTGAGAGCATCTGTACCTAAGACCACCGAAGAGAAGTTCTCGTGGTATAAAACCAACTTATTTTATTTTATTTTATCTCTTCTCATAGTGCTATGAGGTCTCCTTAGAATCAGTGAGAAGAAGGGGATGAATGACTTCTTGAAATTAGTATAATCATTATTTTTTCTTTGTTTTATTATCTTTACAGGATAGCAAGAAAATCTGAATCAAAAGCTAAAGGTAAAAGTCCCTTATTTTGTTCTCTATAGTGACCCTTAATTATTGTTATTTCCAAACAAATTTTACTCAGAATAATTTTAACCTTACATGAATGAACTATGAAAGGTTTGCATGGCAGGTACTTCTCATGTAGGCCATATTTGAGAATAATTTCAGTGATTCATCGGTCTTGTGAAGGGCTGCGCTTCAGAGCACGTTCTGCCATGTCTGGCCACTAGCTTCAGACTGACCTCTGTCAGTCAAACCCGTTGTCCAAAGCTCAGACTCGAAACCAAAGCTTTCATGGTATATGAGGAGGCACAGAGACTCCATTTGGTGACTAAAACAGCGTTAGGGCTTGAGAGCAAGCAGAAAATCTGCATGTCTGGAAATTCATATTCTGGCAAGAGCATGACCTACAGACATTTAGGCTAATCTGCTCTGAAGTTGGATTTGCATTGGCTGGGATGGAGCTGTGTTATTCATTTGCTCTGACCTGGGCAAGACTCAGGGTGATGCTCTGGCAGTACATTTCACAGAGAGCAATAATAAGTATCGACTTAAAGGGAAACTTGTAAAGATAAATCAATGGAGTTGGTAGCTGGTAAACTACTGTAAATGAAGCTTTCCCTGCATCTCTTGTCTTGGCACTGCCTCTTGTCCAATTAACTTTTCTTTTCCTTTCAGAACATGCTGGACTGACCAATCGAAAGATCAAAGCAATTGTCCATGACAGTGTGAATGGGCAGGTGGTATCCTCCACCATCAACGAGATCCACCAGCAAGCATGAAGTCAAAAGTTCTGCTAACTCCTAGCTTTCCCAGAGGGCTAAGCCCCTTCTGTGGACCTCCGTGCTGTATGTTGGTCTCCCTGTGTGTAAAATAGGGATACTATAGCGAACTCTCTCCTAAAATGACTTGCAGCCTAATAATGAAAAGTGCCATAAAGAGCTAGGTACAGCTGATATTGTTAGTTTAAAGAGCTTTCAGCCATCAAAACGCTGAAGAAAAGCTATTCAATGAAAATGACTGGCTGAGCTGGTAATATCTGTATTATGCACATCTCACTGGGGCATGAATCTCCATCTGTGATACATTTATTGCTCTGCAAATTAACTATAATTTAAAGTGAATAATCTCTCAACTTTTCTCCTGGTCTTATGTCTCTCATCATATACCTCACTACAGCCAATAAATTCTTTTCCATGACTTCTCCTTGTCATTGGGATTTCCTATTTTGCTTTTTCTCACCTATGCACCAGCCCAAAGCGGCACTGTTATGACATAGGTCAAAACTGCAAAAGCCTCATTGTTTCAGGAGGTATAAAACTGGAAGGACACAAAAAAGAAGAAAAGGGGTGACCCAAGTTACAGGTGTCATTTACGTAAGCAAAACTATTAGACTTCCCTACATACAACTTTTCAATGTCACCATTTGAAACAGCATTATTAGTAGGACTGTTGTAGTACACCTTACTAAAATAGTCGCCCTAGAAACATTTCTTTATTCTTCAGCTTTAGAGAAATTTTCTTTAACTGTCTTTACACACTTTCCTTCAAAGATTATAAGCACTCTTCCAGATACTCTCATTCTTTCTCAGTGACCCGTTTAATTCAAAATACCATTTGAGTTATTTGCTTTCATATTAATGCTCAATGGTTTTGTTGATGGGTTCTGTAGTCAGGATGAACTGCATATGCAATGCATACTAACGTAAGAGCAGAGGCCCAAGTTCTTTAGCCAAATCCAAGCTTCTTCCCCTTTCCCACATCAGCCCAATCATCGACTCAGCAGGAGACCCTAACAGCAATAGGAAAATTTCCAGTGATATGCAAACTAAGCAAGAAAAAGAGAAATATTATTAGGACTGTTTAGATGAGGAAGACTGTAAAGCAGAATGAAGAGAGACAAAATGCAACATAATGAGTGTCTACGGATTTGCATTCCAAAGTCAATGTCTGCATATAAAACAGTGTGTTCAGGGCAGTCTCATATTCATGAGCGAAATTGTCGTTGTACTCTTTCATACCTACTCAGAAGGGACTTTCATAAAGGATTCCTGTTACCTGCTTTGCTTTGAAACAAGGCTCACAAAAGAAAGTGAAAATTTCAAAGAAAATGCAGATTTAAAATAAACAAAGTCCATCTCTATGATACAATGTTTTGTTACTGGCATGTTAGGACCAGTTCATGACTCCCCTTCGCCCCCCCCAACTCTCCACCCTTGTTGCACAAAGAGATCCCAAACGCATTGAATGGATTACCTAATGGTTTCTTTAAATTGGGTAAAACTTGTAATACAGGATTAGTGACTCTTGGCTAATTAACAATGTCCTTCCTTATGGTTTACCAGATCCAACAAGCCAGACCTGGTGTTTGTAGCATCTGGACAAAATGTGCCTAGGTTTTCTTGAACATTTTTCCGTGTTTTTTAAAGCTATATTTATTTATCAAATTTACAAGTGTTGCTGTGATACAAATAATTATAAAAACTTCTAAGTAGCCCCTTATTCCTAAATCAAAGGAAAGTATCTATGCTTTGTGCTAGGTTTTGATTGTGCCAAACTACAAGGAAAGAAGAAGGAAAAGCGAATCATTCAAGTGCTTTATAGAACACACCTGTCCTTATTTCACATTCTTGAGCAATGCATTGGCTTTTGTCACAGTGTCCTCTCATGCAGAGGTGAGAGATGCACTCCCGGCATTCCTGTGTTATGCTCCAAAGGGTGCTGGCTAAGACATAGCAGGATTCCCATTCCACTCCACTGCTCTGATGATTTTAACCTTCTCTCACAACTGTGTCACCGCATTCTGTAATGGTCAGATCGGTGCAGCCACAGTGCTGACCTCATCGTTCACTCCGTTTGCTAGCATCGTCACACACCAATGTCTCTAACACATCCATTCAAGCTGCTGCCTTTTAATAAGTGAAGTAAACCAATTAGTCCTTAAACCTATAAAAATTAGTTGCACTACAGTCTGTTTTCTAAATGAAAGCAAGTATTCTATGGCAAAAATTGCTTATTTCTGGAGAATTTTTCACAGCTTTACAGTGCTATGTATAATTGCAATTTTCTTTTCTGTTGAACAGCTTATGATACTGTGTCACCAGCCATATGTTGCCCTATATCTAGTGGTTATTTATTATTTCTGAATTTGTGTTCTGGTAGATAAGCTATGCATTTCTAAATGTATTTAGGGCAGGTCTGCACCCTAAGTAATAAATAACGATACCAAAATTTATCACTTGCGCACACTATTAACATTATATTCTCACAGCACACTGGGAGATGAAGTTAGGGAGATAATGAACGGGGGTAGTATTACCATTCCCATTTTATTGCTTGAGAAATTGGAAAAAGAGATGACACAACTTGCTCAAGGCTGCAAAGAAAGTCACTGAGAGAAGCTGAATTAGAATTCATCACTTCACAGCTTCTACTTACTCCAGCTATTAGATAATACAACTTCCGCGAAGAGCCATTCTCTAGTTAGAGCAATCCTTTCTGTATCTGATCCCACTGAAGAGATAATTTGATTGATTCATTTCAAGTGTGCACCGTCGGTCAGGACCCTGCACATACTTTGATGATGTTCTTCAATTTACGTGCGCCAACTACAAAATTAGTCCTGTATGGAACACTATGCCTGGGTGTCCTTGGTGATTCTGTAGTATTTGGGAAATTTTAAAAAAAGAGATGGCATACATGCTTCTTTCTCATAGTCTGAGATCAGTGTCTTGAAGGAAAAGGAAATCTTCAGGAGTGTGATACTGTATTACTTGAAAAAATATGTTATTAACTCATTATATTAAAATTGATTGAACTTTGCTAGCTGGTATTAATTCTATTTCCATATTAAATAAACACAGAAGTGCTGTTTCAACATCAAGGAAGTGACTGGCCAAGACCCAAAGAAACTGCAATTTTAAAAATTTGAAGTATGATAGAAAATAACACACTCAAAGTTAATATATTCCATTTCCCATAAATGGAATAGGATAGCAAAAAAATATCAGTAGGAGATAATGTCACTTCTAAGCCTAAATGAATGATGTAACAATACTTTTGCAAACAAACAAGACACAGGAACTCACAGTCTATAAAAGGAGGCTGAAACCATCAGCATTCACAAACCACTTCTTGCAGTTTCACCTGCCATTTAAGGAAGTCCTGCACTAAATAATCCTCCAACGTGATTTATAACAGACTTGAATGCACTCCAGAATGTGTATGAGTCATAGCTCATTTCACTTGTAGAAATGTTAAAACTTATTAAGGTATATTACAATACACGGCTTTGGTAAGTGAATTGTTGATCCTCTGGAAGAAGTTTGCAATGAGGTAATGCAGTGATGGTTTGTGCTATTAATCACACATTCTTTCTGGCGATGTGGTCACACATTGGCAGGTTTCTTTCTTATTTATGACCAAGACGTTTCTGTAGAATGCAAAATTTTTGCTTTCTGCCTGCCTTGTTAATACACATGCAACATTACTGAAGACATTTCAGAAAGAGAAGAAAAGAAAATCTAGCATTTATAACACTGCTAAAAACCCTGTTTGGATGCTATTATTGAAGCAGAGAGAATAGGTAGAAGAGCCGGTAAAACATTTCACAATGTCCACACCCTGACCTATAAAGGTTTCTAAAGTTTTGCTGGGAGATGCCTGTTCCTGCGTATGAATCATTTAGGAAAGGGAAGGATCTATAAGCAGGGAAGCAAGGAAAGAATAACGCTTGAGAGGCCTGCACCCCCCGTCCTCCCCACGTCCGGAATTATTCAGCAAAAGCATCTTAATTATTGACTCTACATGTACATTTGGCTTTGTGAAATCACAAGCAATTTTTTGCTATGTATTGCTTCCTCACAATTCCTTCCTCAGTAATTTTTTTTGTTTCTTTTCAAGTTGTATTTTATGACATTTTTAATTGTACGACTATACTGAAATGACCCACTTGAGCCACGCATCAAGGTGTTGGCATAAAAGAATTGTTTGCAAAAATATCACATTAAACATAAGCATCAGTGTATTACAGTTTGGACTGCCTGTATGAGGGAAGCTCATAGCACGAGACATGACCTGATGGTGAAACAGGTGCATGGCTGCGTCTTCTGGACATATTAATTTGCCTTTTGAAAGTCTGAATATGCATCAGAAGCTTAAAGGCATAAAATCATAACATCAGCTGTGGTAAAGCCTCTTTCAATAACTGTCTAGACTTCAGGGGTAATTTTTTTTGCTTTCCAACATCCTAAGGACATGTCAAAGGGAGTGAATTTGATAGGCTGTTATTAGGCTCTGTAGAACGCAACAAAAATGAGGAATACAATTTGAGAAAAATGTATTTCAACTTAGACAAGTAATTATTTGGAGTAGGCAGAGAAAAGAAGAAGAAACAAGCTGAAGTAGCTGACAAACTATACAGTACTTCTTTAGTATAGAAGTTTATACTCGGCTGCTTTTACAGAAAAAGTACCAGCTTTGGCTCAGACCTACCTCACTGAATCATGCGTACAAGAAATTAAAGCATAAGATGCATAGAACAAGTACGCTGGAAGCAATTCTTGCCAGAGCAATTTCAAAGAAGGAAATAGGTAATGATGCTGCAGATAGACAGAAATTGTGATTTTAAAGTTACCACTGCAGAAAAAAAACATTTCTTCGTTCCTTATTAATGAGACAGATTATCGATTTTTGGAAGCCACTTCAGTGCCCGGGCTCTGCTTCTTAGTTATTCTCACCACAGAACAGTCTCAAGCCGGTTACCAAGACATCTGGGCAACAGATGTGCTCCACTGGAAATAACATTGCTACTATGCAGAAAAAAAACCAACATAAAAACTAAACCAAAGAAACATTTTCTTTGATGTCTAGTGTTTATTGCTGTCTAAAATTAAGATACTTAAGCATCAGTCATAAAGAAAGGGGCATAATTTGAAGGGATAATGAGCATTCCTGTCCTCAAAAACTTAGCTTTCAAGATTTAGAAAGACAGATAATACTTGTTGCTATTGCTTACAAACTCACTGCCATACACAACGCTAAACTCTTGTAATTACAGCTTGTGGCTGTGAAGATAAATATTACTTTAAACATTTGGCCACAAGAGTTATGCAAAAAATTTTTCTTCTGGATATAGGACCAGAAGAGTGGGTAATATGTTGAATTTTGTTATGTAATATGTGACTTTCATTAACCATGTTCAGGTCCCAGCATGGATTCTCCCATCATAGCAAATAACACACAGATTTGTACATGTAACTCTTTTAAGAAGGCATGTGGTGGCCTCTAGTGACAAACAGGCATACAGGCATTATGCCTTCACTCCAAATGGCACAGCACCGCAGTGCTGTGAGTAAGCACTATGGCAGGAACCACTCCTTTCCATACCTGTGCCTTCTGCGAGACTCGTAAGCCTAGTGAACGATTTTTAACTGGAAACTTCTGTCAAAGTATTTGTGTAATGGACATTCCTCAAAATGCACAACTTTCTCCAGGGGAGTACTAAGATGTATTTTTGGCCTGTTTTCTTTTTTTTTTTTTTTTTTTGATACCTGATGGCCTGACAGAAACCCTGAGGCTGGGGTAGTATTTCAGGTTCCTTCTCTTTACAAAGCAAGTACCCCATAGTTTGCTCCTGGTTATACAGACAGTGGGAGAGGGGATGCCATGGGGCATGAGAATGTACTGAAAGAAGGACTTACCAGAGTGGTCCCCAAACAAAAAGCTGCAGTCATGCAACTGCCCAGACAATGCCTGACAGCTGAGTGCAATTATACCCTTGAAAAAAAAAACAACATTTTTCTCTTGGTTTGGGGTTGCAAGTGTGATACAAGTCAGGTCCCTGAAACCACAAGGATTTTTTTTTTAAAAAAGCTAGCAAAAAAAATCTACGCAAATGTGAATACATGCTATGCAGCATGTTTGTACCTATCTTTTATGGCGTACTATCAGTCTGTGCATATATTTGCACAGGGCCATGAAAATTGTATTTGCCTACTGAATCATATATACATGTAATACTTTCTTATGAACTATTCCAGCATCATGGAACTGAGAAAACCAGTAAGCTGAAATATTTTCCGGCTTACTGTTTTTCTCATTCCACTGATATCTCAGTTACACATAACTTTGACAATGGAAATAGATCTGCCTGGTTGTCTTTAAGATTATATTAGAGCTGATATGAATGATACTTTTAGGGAAGAAAAAAGAGCAGGTTCATTTGTATGGCCTGGAGCTGTTATTGTTGGCACTGAAATCTGATTCTATTCGAGGAGAACAGCTAAGACAGGAAAGGCAGCTCCCGACTTTCATTTTCAACCTGTGGTTGGGGAAGGATGTAACCAACACATTGTCTTATGCGCCACTCCAAGATCTGGAACACTTCTTTAAGTATCATCCTATTTAAAGTAATGTTTTAAATTTACCTCTCTGGTCAAAAGCTCAAAGCAGAAAGAAATAAGGTGTAGTGATTTGATAATTAAGGTATTTTCATTGGACAAAAGATAAAAAGGAGAAGGAAATGAGGAAAAAATATATACGTGTGGAAGACTGTAAGATCTTGTGCTGCAAATGTTCAGGGCTTAAGTGAATCCATTTGAGTTAGTGACATCATCTGGAGCTTTCTCTCGTCTGGTCCCATTCAGCAAAACACAAAAATCTTTCTTTACTCTTTGGAGAGAGCAGTCTTCAAGGATGCAGCATTTGCATTAACAAATGGTGAAAAGATAGTTTCTTTTCAGGGTGGAGAATTGTCCTAAGTACTTTTTTCAGAAAAATACTAATTTAAAATCTGCTATTAGCTCACATCTACATTAAAAATTGACTCTGATTTTCCTCTGAAAGCTCATCTCAACTGTTCCTTTGGTTGTAAGCCAGTTGTATGGTATAAATCAGGAAGTAACTTCTTAGGTTAAGAAGAGGAGGGGAATTTCTCAGACACAGAAATACTGGAATATGGCTGGAATATTGAACAAGGAATTCCTCTTCCTTGAATGCACTTTGTACAGTGGAAGTCCTTTCAGGACTTTATTGTAAGAGATCTTTCAGGTTCAAATTCTTATGACACAAAATCCAAACTGAGATCAGCAACGTGTACCGGGACTCATAAACAGGCACTGGATTTCACTCCTAGAATGGATCATCACTAAAGACTGAACTAAAAGAGTCTTCTTCATTTAAATCTTTAAGTCAGCCAAAAGAAAAGCATATGTTCCACCTAAGGGCAGCATAAATGCAGAACCAAAGCTGGGTGTGTCTTTTTTCCTTGAACTCTCAAGACTTGTTACCTATGACTGGCTAGTAAAGGTGAGTAATGGTAATGGCATGCACATGTTATCATAACCCTGCATGACTTATCTTCATACATATCTCTCTGATACACATTAAACTTCTGTCACACTGGTGAGATTTCTCCATAAAATCAAACAATTTATTAGTGTTGCTATGAATGTTTTATGACGATGACACCCAGACCATTCCAACTGAGCACGTCACTGGAAGGAAGTGTTACGCATGAACCCACAGACTGTTCTCTACAGAGTATTCACAACTGAGTCTTGAGTTAGAAACTGCACTGCTGAACTAAAACATCAGCAAGTGTTAACAGCACTTCTTTAATATTGATCAAAACTGCAGATATCAAATAATATATTTTTAAGTTGCTCAACATCTCTTTAGATAACTTAGTTACAACCAATAAAATAAAAAAAAATAAAAAAATAAGGCAGTCCATATTCTTCCAGATAATACCTGGGCATAGTTCAAGAGGCACTGGCGGCTGTTGACCACTCCCAGCTGTACAAAGCTGCACAGCTTCGCAGATGCAAGCCATGACGAGCCACCTGCCCTTCAGCCAGTCTCTGGGCCTTGCCTTTGTTCCATTTACTGGGATAGACATAGTCTTTGGTGTTCACTCTTGCAGTCTCCAGTGATTTATACAACGGTTCAAGATTTATTCCATGAAAAAAGCTGTATTGAGCTAAAAAATAGGAGCAAACCCCATCTCTGGTATGAGTGATGCTTATCCTGATCTTAGTAAATATTCTTACAAATATTCCAGCTTATTTTTTTGGAATAGAAGCACATATAAAATGATAAGACCAGTGAAACTGTCAGTAAACAATTTGGAGAAGAAAAGATAAAGAACACTAAGAAAATTCAGCCCAATGTCTTTTCATTTTAGATCTGCATGGTGCCATTGCTCTGTGCTTCCCATTGCATACGCCTTGAATACTTTTGTTTAATAGTCAAGAGGATGCTGGAAGAAAAATAATTGTTGAAGGTTTGGCTGGTCCTAAAATAGCAGAGCCTGAACACAAGGCAAATGTCTGACCTAATCCTGATGTCCACTTTAATTCAGATCAGTGTATAAGGAGAAGTTAGATAAAAGTTTGGAAATGTTTATGTATCAGTGAATTTTATTTCTAGGTCAATCTGAAATGCATGTTTATTTTATTCTTGTATTTCTAAATAGTACCTAGCTTCTGTAAATTTCAAACACCTGACATTAATTCAACAACACACACGATAGCTTTTGATATTTAAACTATGTAGCTGCTGTAGGGAGGTGAATACAAAGATTAAGAATTTGACCCACAAAAGCCAATCTAGCCCTTCAATGACATCTTGCTGCATTTATAGGCAAACATGAAAGCTACCAAACAACCTTTGCCATTTGACCAATAAAAGAAAAAATGGAATCTTCAAGTGATGTTTAGAAAAAATACCATTAAGGTAACACGGAAACTAATTTTAATAAATACTAAGAAGACAAAGCAGAATGTTTACTCTACAATAGACTGTCATAAAGTACTGTCAGAGATCTAGGCAGTGACATGCACAGCCAAGAGATGTACCTGTAGCAAGATCTCTTGCTGTATTCCTCTTACAGCTTTAAAGGTGTATGCTCTGCCCTACTACCACAATCAATTCTTACTCAGTCTGAATATTTTTAAAGAACAAAAGATGACCCACCTTGAGTATTACTGTACTTTGGTTCAAACTCTCATAAATGTTTTTCATTATCGGTTACACCCAAGAAGTTCAAGGTCCAAAGACAATTCACAGCATCCTCCTGCAAAGAAGTTCTGCCCTGAACGCTAATCCCTTTGGTTTGGAAGATGCGTATTTTCAGAATAGCCAAGTATGACAGCTTAACGCTTTGCCTTGATCCAATACTATTTAGACTAATCTGTAGCACAATAACTTAAAAAACTTAGCAGTACTGATTTCCTAATATCGCAGGTTGGGTGTTCTCAGAAACCTGAGGATTCTTCCAATACACAATTTCATGCCTCCAAAGCTTAATGTCTCACCAACTTCCTTGCCCCAAGGTTGACGATCAGTAGGTACACCAGCTGTTTTCACTAATACAAGCAACATGTGTTAATTGTTCTACCTGACTGGCTGTACATTAATAATACACTAAAGTACTGCCAGTGCAATGCCCCAAGGAACTATACCTACGTACCGTCCCAAAGCACACCTGCCACTTGCTTTCCTGCAGCACGAATAACCCCCTCAGCAATCAGTTTCTTCTCTTGCTTTCCATTTTATCCCTTCATTTTCTGTGTCAAAAGTATACACTATAGTCAGTTTAGGAACCTCAGTACGATTAGAAGTAGGATTGTTGGGTTTCTTCATGCGCTGAGAAAAGGCAGCTGATTTCCTGGTAATAAGCGTAGCACCCGGGTCTGTGACAGACCGCCCAGCAGTGGAACTCCTTCGCTGGGAGTCTCTCTGTCTTGAGTACTGACCAGGCAGGAGGGATACTTGTTTTGCTTTAACTTCAGCCACACTGGAGAGCTGGAAACTAGCTATGCTGGAAGCTTGACCTCAACACCGCCCGTCACTCTATGGACCTCAGCATCTCATACGTGAAATGAAGTGGGCAATGAAGATTTCCAATATTCCCGATTCTATTACTTTATTTATGGACAAAGCAATACTCTTTCTGCTTAATTTCAACTGTACCGAAAGCTAGAGTTCAACTTGTAACAGTTTTCTAATACTAACTGAATGCATATTCAATGCAAGCTAATGACAACATTCACTTTCCAATTACAGTATGAATATTGTTTTGTGCTTACTATAAAATGAAATACACGGTCGTTACAGATGCCTCCTTTCTAATAATTTATACACTGTTCTAGACTGTCCCGAGGCCCAAAGTATCGCTCACTCAACAGCAATATATACTTGATTGCAAATATAAATATTTTAAGTCTCGTCACATACAGTGAACTCTCATTTTTATTTCATACACTGCACATGAGGGTAAGAATCTACTTGTTCGTTCCAAACAAGTATAGCGATTATGGCTGCAGGTATACTGTTATAAATGATTCAACAGTTTATTTGTGTTTTATCTTTTATTCAAAATAGTAACAAAGCAAGCCAAATTACCTAGGGAGCTTTTCTCAAACACAGATGAACAGATGAAAACCCCTGTAAATTATACGGGGGGGAGGGGGACGGAATATGCTGTGTGCTATTTGTGCTGACACCAGTTATATTATGTGTCAACAGAGGTGGGGTTTATAGCTATTGTGCTTCCTCTTTGAAACAGTATAAAGGTTTACAGAGCACACACTGCTCTTCACTTCAGCGGCTCTCTATCTGTGCAGATTAGCTGTCTCGCTTCAGAAGACTAAGAACACAAATGGCGTTCTCTAACCAAAGCTTTCAGTGGGGTACAAGCACCCGCTTCCAACCTACGGCACCCAGTGTCAGCGGTTTAACCTCCAGGAAAATAGCCATCCAAAAGATCCAGGCACCTAGCGTCTACGGGGGAGCCGGTGGCTATGGCACCCGCATATCCACCAGCTCCAGCTATGGACAAGGCTTCGGTGGGAACTTCCAGCTTAGTGTTACTGGTAACGATGTGCTGCTCGCTGGCAATGAAAAATCAACTATGCAAAATCTAAATGACCGTTTGGCTTCATATCTGGAGAAGGTGCGTTCTCTGGAAAAGGCAAACTCCCTGATTGAAAAGCAGATCAAGGAGTGGTATGAGAAGAACACCACAGACGTAAGGCATGACTATAGCTCCTACTTTAAAACAATCGAAGATCTCCAAAGTAAGGTAAGATATCATACAGCCATCTATAAATATATGAATTGCAATTATCAGGGAGATAGATAATAATCTACTGTAGAAAATGTACTTTTCCAAATTGCAATTTTCTCAGCTAAGAAAAAGAAATTATTTATTTTGATCAGATACAAATTAGTGACAGATTTTACAGAATTTGTAATACTAGATATATGTCTGCAGATGTGAGTAATCTCATACATGAAAAATCTGAATCAAAATTAATTAATTCAATTCTGCTTGCCTTAGGTAATTTTAATTTGTGAAAATACTGGTGATAATTTACATATTTAAATATAGTTTAGCATCTATGGATTTCAAAGTGTTTTTTTAGAAGAGTGCCAAATGCTCAGAAAAAATAACAGATCACTACTTGAAATAGTAAATTAACACTATAAACAATAAAATATTCCCACAGCAATCAGCTGATAGATTTGTCAAATCATGTTTCCAGTGACCTTCCTTAAATCTTTCCCCTCTTACTTTTCACCAGTTCTATTTCCTATTCTTTAAAAGCAGATCCCTTCCAGAGAGCAATTATATACCTACTTTGTGACAGGAGAATTTGCCTTTTGGAGAACCCTAATTCCGTCTATGCTCTTCAAAGGGAACTTAGCTTAAACCTAGATGACTACTAGACAGCTAAAGTTAAGCAAGATGAAGCCCACATGCAGTATTAATTTCCAGAAATGGATCGTGTGCATTTATGCGCAAAGAGTCATCGCTTTTCAACCATTCCTTTTCAGATTGCTGCTGCACAGTTGGAAAATGCAAGGCTTGTCCTGCAGATTGACAATGCCAAACTGGCTGCTGATGATTTTAGACTGAAGTAAGTTATGCGATCATTTCATAAATTCTCTTTCATGCTCCTCTTATTCATGAAAGCTTCTACTTATTAGTATCAAAGCTGAGAAGTAAACATTTTCTAACCTGAAGTTTAATAAAAATAAAAATTTTACAACTAAGGCTGTAGTAGTTACCGATTCTAACGTTTACATCAAACAGTTGCATTTTCATGATGACAAAAAGCGCCTTATTTTACAGGTATGAGAACGAATACCTGCTCAGGCAAAGTGTCGAGAGTGACATTAACGGACTGCTCCGAGTTCGCGATGACTTGACTTTGACGAAATCTGATTTGGAGTCACAGATTGAAAGTGTGAATGAAGAACTAGCTTTCCTCAAGAAGAGCCACGAGGAGGTGAGAGCAGCCAAATACTGTCAGGGAGAGGGTTTTTTAAAGTAGCACACATAAACTCAGCCTCACTAGGAATAATGAAACCTTCATGGTTAATCTGAAAGAACATGACGCTTACAGTGGGATCCAGCTCCAGATTACCACATCAAAATTTAAGTACTTATTCATATATTATCTATGTGAATGCGCCTATGGCTCCATTATAATCGAATGAGAGACAGTCAATAAACCAGACACAGCCTAGAGAGGGATTCAGCTGACTGCAGAGCAAACACCTACCAGCTGGTCAGCTGAGACACTCTGGTCTCTACTGGTTGCAACAGGAGCCCCGGCTCATGCAGAGATACCTACAAGTTACATGGATGTACTCAGTACGTCCTCGGAGTCCAAGTGGAAACTGAACTTCACCCTTAGCATTACATTTATAGTTTCAAAGAGCTACAAAGGTGAGAATGTTACACAACCATTGTTTATTTCCCCTTTTCAAGTACAGACACAAACTGAAATCCTAAATTTAAAATGACTGTTAACAAAATCTCAGTTACGGCATATGCCCAAGCTTTCCTCTTACAGTCAACTTCAAAAGTGTAAATCTCTTCTCACATTGCAGAAAATATGTTCTTTAAGCACTGTATTAGAAAAATCCAACCTAGAAAAATAGCCAACCTAGCCACCCACTTAAAACGGTGCTGTGCAGGGCTGAAGCATTTGTATTGTTTCTGGAAGCAGTATAACCGTGTATGACACTAACTGACACCCAAGGTGTTGGGCATCAAAGGCTGAACAGCTCCAGAAACTGCAAAGTGAAGGTTTTCTTTAAGAATATTTGTGGTTTAGGAGTTGCTACCCCACAAAAGCATACAAATGGGAGCCATGACTTCTGCACTCATTCCATAGATCTGGTCCTGAGGAAATTATCTTTTTATCATGTTTACCTATGATATAGCATTTATTGCTACAAAATAAGTAAAATGTTCTAGCATGAGGTACGCTAAACTGTATTTGCAAGGTGATTAAGTTATCTCGCCCTGAGGTGCTATTGAAGAATTACTTTTATGTCTGTAGATTTTGAATTTGCTTTCAATATTCAGGATTGAAAGCTCTCTGTAGCCGATGTTAACCTTTCAAGGCCAGCTTGGACGGGGCTTTGAGCAACCTGGTCTAGTGGGAGGTGTCTAGTGGGGGGTGGAACTAGATGACCTTTAAGGATCCTTCCAACTCTAACCATTCTGCAACGCTGTGATTCTAATACAAAACTCATTGCTGTAGGATGTTGACCGACTGCGCAAACAGGTGGGCGGCTCAGTTAATGTAGAGGTGGATGCTGCTCCAAGTATTGATCTTGCAACTATTATGGAAAACATGAGGAAGCAATATGAAGAAATGGCAGAAAAGAACCGTCAAGAAGCCAAAGAACAATTTGAAAAGCAGGTAAGGTCAATTACTTAAACATTAGCAAGAACCTCAGTCACGTGTCCTTGCAGTTTAGAGTCCCTCCATTTTTGCATTTCAGACAGAAGAACTGAACCAGGAGGTAGCAATCAACGTTGAACAGCTGCAAGCCCAGAGGAGGGAGATCACCGACCGGAGACAGATCTTTCAGGGTCTGGAGCTAGAATTACAGTCCCACCTTAACATGGTAAATAATACAGAGCACTTGAAATAAGGCCTGTCTTTAGTAGACAGTTACATGGATAAATAAATAAACTGAGAGGCTTTTTAATCAACATGTTATTTTAACACAAAAATGAATCCTCTTGAATAATACATCTCTCTTCTTTTCATCGGCTGTAGAAAAAGTCATTAGAAGACACTCTGGCCGAAACTGAAGCACGTTACAGTTATCAGCTAACCCAAATACAGGAAGCAGTTGCCAATTTAGAGGCTCAACTGCGGCAACTCCGAGCTGAAATGGAGGGTCAGAATAATGAGTACAGTATATTGCTGGATATCAAGACTCGCTTGGAAATGGAGATTGCCACGTACCGCCGTCTGCTGGAAGGAGAGGACAGCGGGTGAGGAAATACATGCACTTTGCTTGTGGGTTTAGTTTTGTATGACTGCAAACAACATTGCAAATACTGTCTATATTCAGGGAAGGTGAAAGTGTAAACTCTGCCAGTTGCCAGCTGGGGGGGGAGTCTGCTGCCCAGTTCTCAGCCATACATTCAGAGCAGGCTGCGGGTCGTGCTGGGCTTCAGAGGCTGCTGTGGAAGTCAGCTGAGTTTGTCTCTCTCAGCCTCTGCATAGGTATATGCTGTTGCTCTTTGTGAGCTGAGCAGCTGGATAGATGTTCACACGCCATAAGCATCAGTAATTCAATTATGGATTGACTTGTCCATAACTGCAACGACTGTAGCTTCTGCAGGCCTGGGCTATCCCGGGCTAGGTATTTTTTTTTTAACCTGGTTTAGACACCACAGCACCTAGTCACACTACAGCAGGCGCTGCAAGAGCATATTGGCCTTCTCTTGTAGTCCGTGGCAGGTTTTGCAGCCTGCGCTGGATTATGTTCTGCTCTACCTGTGTCACTAGTAGCCAAGCTAATTACAAATTTGAAGAGGTGCAAGCAAGCCGATGCTACGTGTTCAGATTATCCAGTATCCCATATTCTGTAGTGAAAAGAGCAGACATCTATGAAAGTAGGGCAAGCAGACAGTGGTATGTATTTCCCCCCAAGAAATATCTGCATGAGCTGAAGTCATAGCACTGCAGACACGTCTGCAGATTCATTTCACCTATAGCTTATGCTTCCCAAGTTTTGCTTTAACAGAGAAGACTCATTCAAACATATGGTTAAATGTCTTGATGAAAGGACATCAGCTGTCTTGATTAAATATACAGGAAACATACAAGGATTTTTCTTCAATATGTTAGGCACCTTATATTTATATTTTTTAAATTTCTAACTTGAACAGACATTTCCAATTGGAGGCATCTGCAGCACAGCTTGAAAAAGGTATGTCACACTAACTTCCTTATTTTTTGATGGCTGCCTGTTGAAATGTTGTGGAACTAAGTAGCCTGACATAAACTGACACAGTTTCAGAGCAAGTGGAACCTTACATCAAGAAAGCAATCAACTGTATGAACAGATAACCTACAGGGATCATACAAAGCCTGGTTTTATGTATAGAATTCAGGTGCCCAAAGTATAACCACAGACTCCTCAAAGAGCCAAGAGAATGACAGAGAATTATTGAATTACCCTCTGGAGGACTGCAGGAGCATCTGCTTCTCTCCGCTGACTACGCAGGGAGACTAGGCTCCTAAATAAAGTGTCTCGTGTCATAGCGAAAGTAGCCATTTCAGTGTAAGACTATTCCTAGGTCTTAGGTCTACAAGTTTGTGCTAAACTGAAGCGAAAATATCAGGAGGGATAAAGAGGTATTCAACATAATGTCCACTATAGTATTATGGGTAACATACAGGATGTTCAAAGGAAGAGAAACCATATCCTGTATACCGCCAAAGTTTACTTCACAGTAACTGCATTGAAAAGATGCCTTGATCTATTTTCTCATATGTGGAATAGCTGCCAATACTAATGTTATTCTGTCAATATACACTGAATTTAATTAATTCACTGTTCAATTTCATTACCAGAATCAAGTAAAGTTAAGAAGATCAAGACAATTGTTGAAGAGGTGGTTGATGGCAAGGTTGTCTCCTCAGAGGTCAAAGAGATTGAAGAGAAACTGTAAATGGTACCAGCAGAGAAGAGACAGCCTCTGAGCTTGTTGGAGCTGGTGCCAAAACTAAAAGATTAATCTTTACAAAGAATCCAATCTTCTCTCTAAAACCCAGAAGGGTTGAAAAATGCCAAACAATGAAATCTCAAACAATCTTCTTCTTTTTTTCTCTTTTTTGGAGGGGGAGCAGAAGCGGTTATTAATAAAAGTCAGTAAGTTACAAAGCACAGTTTTTGGTTTTATTTACATAGTGACTAAATACCTTGATGAAAAAAAAAAAACCAACAAATCAGCCTGTTATAAATGTACAATTGTTTCCAAGACAGATAAAAATGGAAGTTTTAGTTTTTACTTATATCTGTCTTAAAATTACATTAAAAAACTTGTTCAGTAAAAATTGGAAAGTCAAATGACTTATAGCATGAATTTACTATAGCTTTTAAAATAAATTAAATTTAGAAAAATACTTAAGTACTGATCACTGTTGAAGTTTCAAAGCGCTAAGCTGGTGAAGGTCATGAGATGAAGATATGGGACAAAATTTTTTCTTCATTACTACAGAGAGTTCACCTCAACATCTGGTGCCTTACGTTTTCTCACACTTTCAACATATTAATAAAAGAAAAGTTTTTAGAAGAGAGCTACTATTTCTGAAATGTTGACGGACACCTTATCAAAACTTTACAAGAAAGAATTTACCAGATACAGATTATACACTCTTTATCAAATATCTTAATTAAATTGCAGTTCAAAGCTTAGCAATCTATTTTTTCTCCTACATACTAGCATGTTTAGAGTAGATTTGCTTTTAAAAACACATTAAAATGTTGATTCCGTGCACCTTTCCTGAACTGGAACTACCATTCAAATGTTATGCAGCTTCACTTCAGTAAAACACTATTTTCAACTAAAAAGAAGTGTCAATTTTCATTTTATAATAAAGTAAAATGTAAAATTGAAGAAGCCTGTTCATTTTTTTCACTCTCTGTGAATGTTTATATCACCAGGGACTATAGCAAGCAGAGATATTTTATCAACAAGAATATATTTTGCCTTTCAGTTCAGAAATGAAAAGACCCCCATTTCTACCAAACCTTTCTCTACCAGTAATTGCCCGCACCCTCTCCTGTCCAGCACATCTCCTATGCCCCACCCACACCTTCAGTCCAAGGAGTCCACATTTTCCTCTTGACAACATAAACACAAAAAAAAACCAACCCTCACCTGTCCAACACGCTATTTATTGTACATAAACAGCTGCCAAAGAAAATAATCCTTTGCTTTCACAATGATGAGTCACTGGTACCAAGCTATCAGTTCATCTCTACATAAATGCTTTATTTAAACCTTTGATCTACTGCTCATAATACATTTCTGCCCAAAAAAGCACCCCTGCTCCTAGATATAGATAAATTAAAAATTAATACCTTTCAGTTGACAAATCCAATGATATAATTAAGCCAGGACAAAGAAAAAACAATTTTCTGTTTACCAAAATAACTTCAAAAGAAAAGTATATTGGTTTTGAAGGGTTTCCGTGCCTAAGCCTGTAACCTAGAAGAGCTATATTTGATCTTTAGATTTATATTCTGAAACGCAAAAAAATACAGAAATCATTTTCCCTATTTTGAGATAATAGCAAACTATTCAGAAGAAAAAATGGTTAGTTTTCAACTCAAAAGTATAAACAGTTGGTATAGGCTATGCATATTACACAAATATATTTCAATGATGAAAGGTTCAGGGCAGAAAACACAATTACAAATTATATTCAGTATAGTCAAGTATATTTTTATATATATATATATATATGTTTTCAAATTAATGATCAACCTGCAGATCACTGAGTGTCCATAAGCCTCTTCATGCACTTTTGCTGCTCGCTTTTCTTACTTCTTATTAAACATACAGAGAGAGCTAATCTGGCAGAGGTTCACGCCAGAAAAGTATTATGAAAGGAAACACATTTTTGACGTGCGCACTGGGAAGTATGATATGAAAGGGATCATTACACCGACTTAACCATACTTGTATAATAATAGCCCCAAACCAAGGAAGAAATTAATATGTAATGACAAAAAAATTATTTAGGAAGGATTTAAATGTGAAAAGAATTTTTTGTGCTCCATTGCACATGGCAAAACATTATCATGATGTCTTAGCTCTACTCCACCCGTTTCCCCTCACGCAGCAAATACCTGGAGGGCACCAGATTTCCACTCCCATTGGCACATATCATTTAGTTCAGTCAGGACATACTAAACTGACTTTCCTCCAAACGAGAGAGAGAAAAAGAATTAAAGCTCTTCCTAGGAGGTGGGGACTACCACTGAAACACCCAACTGCCTTCCCTATATAAAGCTTCAACTGTTCCCTGCGCTGCCTGGCTCTGCGTTGCGTGCTTCGCAAAACCAGGCACCTCCAGCACCATGGCACTTTCCATGCGCACAAGTGGTGGATCCCGGCAACTCTCTTCTCGGAGTGGGCTTGGCGGGGGATCTCTGAGAATGTCTAGTTCTAGTGGCGGAGGAGGTTTTGGTGGCAGTGGACTGGGGTTTGGTGGTGGATCTGGCGGAGGTTTTGGTGCTGCTTCTATGCTTGGTGCAGGCTCTGGCTTCAGTGGGGGTTTTGGGAGCAGCTTAAGTAGTGGCTTTGGTGGAGGCTTTGGTAGTGGTTTAGGAGGTAGCTATGGAAGTAGCTTAGGTGGCGGGTTTGGTGGAGGTTTAGGAAGTGGTTTTGGCAGCAGCTCAGGCACTGGTTTTGGAGGTGGCTTTGGTAGTGGCTCAGGATCTGGTTTTGGAGGCGGTTTTGGCACTGCTGGTGCTGGGGATGGTGGCCTTCTTTCTGGCTCAAAAAAAGAAACTATGCAGAACCTCAATGACCGTCTGGCTGCTTATCTGGACAAAGTACGATCTCTGGAAGATGCCAATACAGAGCTGGAGAGCAAAATCCGCGAGTGGTATGAGAAAAACGGCCCTGGCACTGGTATCCCTGGATCTGGGAATGACTATAGTAAATACTATCCTATAATTGAAGATCTTCGAAACAAGGTAGTAAAGCAATGTACTTAACATATCTTTACATTTGTAACTCACCTCATAATATTCTGGATAAAAATAACAAATTCCTTTCAGAAACCAAGAGCGTATTTATTCTACAGTACCAACGCTTGTAATAACCTCTGTAACACTGCGTTGGTATCATGTGTTGAATTCTTCTTGTATATTAATGGCAGTTCTGTAGCTCTATACACAATGTTGTGGGACTTGGTCTAATTAGAATCAACAATAAGGCAGTGATGGAATCCAGTTCTATAAACTCTTGCAGATTACAAAGTTTGAATTTTAATAAGTTTCATGTTTCTTATATCACAAATTCAATTCCTGAAATAGACAGAGCACCTGGCAAGGTCTTCAGAGATTATAAACCATCTAGTCATAGAATGCAAACCGGTATTCTACCATTAAGTGAAGCATGCCAATTTGCAGAAGCTGAAAACCTATCCTATATATTTTCATTGTACAAGAATTTCATTAATCAATTATACAAGAGTCTAACAAATGACATCTCATATTATAATCATATTTAGGATTAAAGTTATGTAAATAGCTTTATTGAGCTGCAAAGCCATTTGGCCATAAAATCATTCTCTGAACATTGTTTGTATTCCAGATCATTAATGCAACTATTGACAATGCAAGAATCATTTTGCAGATCGATAATGCCAGGTTGGCTGCTGATGATTTCAGACTGAAGTAAGTATATCTTAATATTACAAAAACTCTTACTAATATTTTAAGGAGAAAACATTTTGTATTCAAAACTCTCTTTCATTTCACATAATTATTAAACAATGTTATCATAACTCTGTGTATTAAGATTTCATAGTGAAAGCTATATAAGTAAATAGTAATAGTTTGCATTTGACCTCATTAGCCACATAAAAAATCATATTTAATGCCTTTCTTCACAGATATGAGAATGAAGTGGCTCTTCGCCAGAGCGTGGAAGCTGACATCAATGGTCTGCGCAGAGTTCTTGATGAGCTGACCTTGACAAGAGCTGATATGGAGATGCAGATTGAAAGCCTGAATGAAGAACTGGCTTATCTCAAGAAGAATCATGAAGAGGTACTTTTTTTTTCTTTGTGATTTCATAACAAGGCGGATGGAATTGTGAAATATCAAGTCATTCCCTTATTTACGCCAGTGGGAGTTCCCTGTTTTCGTTATTTGTTTTGTTTGTTTCTTGTTGAAACAGAATTTATATCACACATATTTCTTTATATATGTCTTTGGTAGAACTATTTTGCCTTTTATTAACAGAAACATTTATTTATTTTAAATCTCTGCAGGAGCTTCAGGGTATCCAAAGCAGTGCGGTTGGCGAAGTCAGCGTTGAAATGGATGCTGCTCCAGGAACTGACCTGACCAAGCTTTTGAATGACATGAGGGGACAGTATGAAGTCATTGCTGAGCAAAATCGTAAAGAGGCTGAAGCATGGTTCAATGAAAAAGTAAAAACCAGAGATAGAAAATTAAGCGACATGCATGTAAAAAGGAGTTAAATATTTGTAACAGTAAAATTACACTCTGTTCTTCCTTGTCATTTCAGAGTGGGGAGCTGAAAAGGGAAATTTCCACCAATACTGAGCAGCTTCAGTCAGGAAAGAGTGAGATCACAGATTTAAAACGGACTCTCCAGAGCTTGGAAATTGAACTACAATCTCAGCTTGCCATGGTATGTTCTAAGGAAGCTGCTAACTAGTCAGAGTAAAATTCCCAACTTCAAAAATGTTGTTAGATCTTCTACCGTTCAATAGGATTTAAGATTTGCATTTATTTCCCATTAAATCCTGCATTCTTTTTGTTCCTAAATAGGAGTAGTATATATAATTGGATTGCAAGTAGGATGTTATAAAGCAGATGAACTTTTATGTTCACATTCAGCAAAGCATCAAAGGACAGTTTTCAAACCAGTATTTCAAGAAAAAAAATAATCTCTAAGTAATGAGGCTATACTTACTCCCATTAAACTATTTCAGTTGGTTTTGTCTTTGTAAAGAAATCTTTTTTTCCTCAATCAGAGATTATTTAATATACTTCTTGATTATGTAATATACTTCTTACACAGAAAAAATCCCTTGAAGACACTTTAGCAGAAACGGAAGGAGGTTACTGTGCTCAGCTTTCACAAATGCAACTTCAGATTGGGAATCTGGAGTCTCAGCTGTTTCAGGTCAGGGCTGATATGGAGCGACAGAATGCAGAGTATCAACAGCTTCTAGACATCAAGACTCGTCTGGAAATGGAGATTGAAACCTATCGTCGCTTGCTGGATGGCGAGTTTGTGTAAGTAACTAATTTACATAAAGTATACCCTCTGCTTTCGGTAGCAATAGCCTTTCCACAAAAAAAAAAAAAAAAAAAAAAAAGAGGTAAAAACAAGCAGTACATTCACCAAAAGACCATATGGCCCATACCATGATTCTGAAATAATACACACAGGCTCTACATGGAAGAAGATGAACCATCTGCTCAGTATTTAATTCAATTTCTCCTGATCCTGACAAACATTCGGCAATATTGCATGTTTCTGATTCCCTTTTAGGAGCGCAGGACAGGGAGTTACATTTGAAAGCTCGTCCTTGACGGGGTCCAAATCACAGACACAATCACTGGATTCTTCTCAGGGTAGGTAGAACTTGAATGAATAAAATTTTGTTTCTAAAGTCATTCTTAGAAATAAAATAATACATGCTATTCTGTTTAACTACATCCTAGAGTTCATCACAAGAAGCAGCCAATTTGAAAGGAAAGATGTAACTGTTCGTGTACACATGCTGCTCTGTTTTATAATTTTTAACACTATTAATAATTTTTTTGGGCTTGTTTATGATGTTTAGATCCTACCAAAACTAGAAAGATCAAGACAATTGTCGAAGAAGTGGTAGATGGAAAAGTTGTTGCATCGCATGTTAAGGAAGTTGAAGAGAAGATATAAGGCTCAATCTGATACTGCAAAGGATCTATTCACTCCATGTTTCTTTCAAAGCCAAAATGGATAAATAATTTTGTTCTCTTGTATGAAGTGATAAAAATAGATTGGCTTTTTACTAAGTTTCTTTTACATTAAACAAATCCTGCACTTTAATTCTTAGCAGTCATGCAATATATTTTCTACTTCAGTCTATTGGTATTACATGTACTATTTTCAGAGTGTTCTTTAAATATATCATCAATTGTTTGTTCAATATCTAGAAACATAGTGCACACATTAGGCATTTAACTAGATATGCTTTTTTATAATTTTTAGTAATTAAAAATAATTTTGCTATTCTAACCTAATTTTCCAGTTTTCTTGATTAATAAAAAGGACTCAGCAAGCTTTAAGATATTAGTCTCCCTTTATTCTTCATTTCGGACTGCTGCTCCTGATCTATATTTGCCATTCTGTTGGGCGTCTTGCTTTACCGTACGCTATGTGTGTGGTTTGGTATTCCCCATTAATTTAGATAAATTAATCCAATGCTACAACACGTACATATTAAAAAACTGTTTAAATGTGGGATTAAAGGAACGCTTGATAACTTTTAATTTAAAGCTATCAATTTAAGGCTTAAATTCGTGCAAACAGCACATCTTGCAGAGGCTGCAGCTACAGCGGGGCAGGGATGCCAGCAGTGTGCCATGGCCCGCAGTGCCACCTGCCGGGAGCACGGGAAGGGCTTGCGAATCCCGACTTGGGCTTCCAGATGACCAACTCAAATGAACTAGTTAAAGAATGATGAACCAAAATACAATCTCCTTACAGTTCACACCTACGCCTTTGTTCTTGAGCCACACTGTTGATGATTTTTGTGTGATTCTCAGATAAGACAAGGAAGGGACTGTGACCTCTTACACGTATATTACTGTGTCTCTAGAACACAGATGTTCTGCACATTCTAGTACATCCCTTGAATGCTTGACCCAAACCAAAAGTTCAATGGGAGCACAGATTTCATACTGTGCTTCCATTCTGCCTTTTGTAAAACCCACTACTAGCATTTTTTCTCCTTCCTGCTTGGAACCAATAAAAACAATAATCAAAGAACTAAACCAGCTTGGTAGAATCGCAACATCTAAAATTCAGTCAAAGAAAAAGCACTGTGCTAAATGTCCTAAAGAAATGAAATAGAAGAATCTTCTATATATGCCAGTACAAAGATGGAAGAACTTGAAAACCTCTTGAGTAAAGGCACCATCTTCAACAGTTTAAGGAAGTAATTTCTTTTCTAAAGGTGTGGAACACAAGCGTATCTCTTCCCCCCCCTTTTAAAAGCAGTAATGATAAATAAAGGAAAAGAATCTTACTACATACAATGTATTTCAATAATATTTTTTACCGCTGCAGACTACATTTTTTAATTAAAATAATTACAATATTAATTAAAATGATATCAGAAACAGATAAACTGTGGTTGTTTATGTAGCTGAGTATGACTATCAAGAGTACCATTATAGAGAAATTTTAAGATTATAGACTGAAGGAAATTTTTTCTCTTCCTAAGACAGGACAGCATTCATCATCCTTCTTCCTTATCCATAATTTTTTTCTCATATGTGAAAAACCTAACACCATATCATCTTCTCCATTATTGACAGCATCTCCATTTTGAAGAGTAAAACATGACTCCTTTGTCTTTTTCTTCCAAAGGCACATACACTTTCAGAATAATTGTATACAAAGAAATATGAAATAATGTACATACCTCAAGGACTGCAATTGTGATTGCTGTGAAATCATTATTCCCTACACCATTCAATGTAGGTTTCCACTGAATAATTATGTAATTTACCTACACGCACATTAATCGTGAATTTAACATTATGACCTAAAAGACAACTGAGAATTGCCTAGGGTGCAGTTTTGATGTATGTAAAATCTAGAAACCACACTGGCTACTGTCTTGCGAGAAAGCACCAACAGTAAACCAGAGCAGGTTGCACTCACTCTAGCATTAGTATACTGTATCACAGAATCCAAATAATTGACGCACAGTATCTGAACTGTAAAGTTAACTAAAATCTAACGTCTGTAATAAAATATGAACATTGAAAGTAGCTAGAATTCAAAATTACATAAATCCTAGTAAAGATACGATTGCTTACACCTACCTACCTTTAGCCTTCAGGGACCTTGTAGCCAGATGTTCCCTTTACACCTGAAAAAAGGTGGAAAAAGAAAGCATTAGTGCAAATTTCTTTTTTTAAAAGCTTTTAAAAATTGTATCAACTGGCAAATGTTTAGCTCCTGGTAATATGAAGATTCATCCACAGATGCTTGTTGATGCATAAAGTTTGGTTTGTGGGACTAAATCAAATATCCCTGCAGACCTCTATATTGTATTTCAAACTTACACATTTCAGGATTAATTTCTGGACACTAGACAGCCTTGACTTTGCCTGATGTGAACAGAGAACATTCTGAGTCACAGGGAACTGAAAACAAACTGTAAATAATCAGTATTGCAATGCAAGGAAAAAAGGAAGATTTTAAATTACATTTCAAGTTCTTATTTGCTTAAAATACATCGGCTCTTCCTATTAATGCTTATACTGTCCTAAGGTGTGTCACCTTATGCTTGTTTGATGGATTCCTACTGTTTTCATTATGGGACTCTTCCCATATCATCAATGAAAAACACTGTCAATATTTTGGTTTTAAAACTACATAAAACTAGAATAATCCAGACACTTGTAGAAAAGATAGTGGACAACAAAACATTCTCATCTCAGTCCAGGTCAGCTGAAAAACAGCCAGCTAAGAACACAGGATCCTTTCACATGTGCCAGCGGACAGAGCCAAGAACGAGGAAGCCTTAAGCACACAAGGAGACTTTAAAGTGGTGTAATTCTTTGACTTCTAAAAAGATGAGTGTCTTGTAAAAGTTTACTGCCTTTTTTTTCTCATTTTACTGACGTATATTCTTATTTGGAACCTAAAAATGCATTCCACTTAGTGAATTTTTATTTTTTAGTGTTTTTTTTACTAAATACCTGGTGTTGCCCATTACTGAAAAAACTTTGAAAAAGAGGTAAGAGCTGTTCTTAGCAGACAAGGTCATTGGGATCATACAGTAGCTACAGTGAGCTAGGAAATGAAGAACTATTTGCAAAACACACAGCACAGCAGACAACCTATACTTTCCACCTCCCTGGTAGGAGTCAGGAAAGTTGTAAGAATTTTACATATCTGATATTCTGTGAACAGAACACTGACACATGGCAGAGGTACGGCAAACCCCTTCAGGGACAAACCAGACCCTTTTTCTGACAGCACTTAGCTGTGTTTGAAGTGTTAATTTACCAGAACTTTGCACTCTGCTGAAGGGGAGCTGAACCCCTCGCCACAAGGTGCACAAGCATTCTTTACCCCTAGTAGTGCTGGTTCCCCTCCCTCTTTTTGTGTTCCTGCCCAGAGAAACACCCACATGTTGGGTGCGAGGGTGTCCAGGAGCCCAGCTCTTTTTCAAAGTGGAACAGTCATCAACACCAGGTCAGGTCAGACACCTGAGACTTTGCCTTGCTGAGTCTTGAAAACCTTCAAGGAAATTCTATAACATCACTAAACAACCGGCTTCAGTGCTGCACACTGCCCGGTGCAGGCGCATCCCAGCAGCGATGCCACCAGTACAGGTGCACTGCCTGGAAGCTCTTCCCCTCCCTTCCCCTCTGCCATTGCACTCTCATGCTGTGCACCTGTAATTTTGTCCTTTGCATCTCTTAACCTCACATTTCTTGAGGTTACAAAAAATGCAGTTAAAGTGTAACAAAAACATGAAGACACTGCATATATTCATTTCAGCACATAATTCAGATAGCATTATCTTAATCGCTGCAACAGTGACAGATCCTTGCTTTATGAAACTCGCTTTTCGAGAGGATCGGAAGCCTCTGACCTTCAGTGCTTCCTCGGAAATGCAGCTCTGCCGCTTTAAAGCCGGGCGGCAGGTCGGCTCTCGCCGCTCTCGCCGCTCGCACTGCACCAGCCCGCTCATCCTATCAATACGGCGCGGCGGGCCAAGGTGGAGGATGGGAGGAGAATGGAACTGTCCCAGCTCCTCAATGAGATCAGGGCAAAGTATGAAACGCTCATCACCAGAAATCAGATAAAGACCATCATCTCAGCAAGGACCCAGGTAATGACTTCATACAGACATACACCTTCCCGAGTAAGGAGACAAGCCCTCTCTATACAATTCCTCCCTCAGCCTCTATGAGGTACAGTATTTCCTTTTCAATGCAGCGTATTCTTGGGGAAGGGATTTTGCTTTTACTGCAGTGAGATATGAACTAGAAGATACGGAAATAGATTTTCTCGAGGGTATGAAATTCACACTAAAAGAATGCCGTGTAATTCATCTGGATGTTTTTCTGTACCTGCAGCAGTGATATCGTTGTGATTTTAAAAATGATGACATATGCTCTAACGTGGTAACCTCTAGCACCATTTAGTTATCCCAGAGGAAAAGAGAATCTTGAAAATCCAAGGCTATGTAAAGAATCCATTTATATACAGAAAGCTTTATCATTTTTAGCACCTATACTAAAGAAAACGGTACCTTTTCAGGACTATTTTATATTGTTCACAGTAAAAACTGTGTCATACTCTTCAGCAAATATAATTTATTCTGACATACAGATTGATTGAATGTTATCAACCACAATGCTACTATTACAGATTTACATACAAAATATCTCTAAAACCCAATTGAACTTTGAAATAAAATGGCAAAACAATTTTCAGCCTTCAAATGTCAAGAAATTCAGGGTGAAAATTAGGAATTATATCACCCTGTTGTACTTCTTCGGTACTGCAGAAATTCTGGAGGGTTTTTTTAACCACAGGCCAGACTACTGCTGCAATCTGGCTGATGTGCACAGGAATCCAGTGACACGCAGCAGCTATAAACCTGAGAGTTAAGCCGAGTTTATATTTGTGTTTGGCACAAAGCAGCTGATGTGTACTGATATACTCCTGTCACATCAATCCTGCAGTATCCAGGAAAAAAAGGATAAGCAAAGGATACTGAGTCTTCACTTGTGGATTAGCCAAATCCAGATTTTTCACCAAAACGATGGCATGGTAACATCACAATAGGTCAGTATGTTACAGGGGAAAAAAGGAACTTATTTTACTTGCTTCAGAAGACCTGAATGAAAGAGCTTATTTCCGTAGAGTTGATGGCATCATAAGAACCTACATAAAGCAGTAAAATATGCCAAAGTGGATGTATTGTTTCAAGTGCTTACGGCATCTTCGCTACTTGCAGTAAAACTCAGAATCAAAAAGGAAAAATAACTTTCATAAGCAAAACAACCATTCTGGAAGTTAAATGCATGAACATATTATCTAAATCAAAGATGAGCCCACACATGCTCAGAACTGCCTTAAAAATAACCCTTTAATAGGATTTTAAAAAAGCAAAACCCGCATCTTCTTGCAAACACAACACAGTGTTTGTTTGACTGTTTATGTTTTTTCTAAGAATAAGCATCAGCCTTAAGGATGTCCAATTATCTCAAATAATATTTTAGATCAGGATTATGCTTAGAATAGGCACTTCTGGATTGTCACATTTAACATGGGTGACAGCATATACTCAGAGAACATGTCAATTTTTTCCTTCCTGTGATAGGTACATCTTAAATAACCCATCCTTAGAGGACAAGGAAAAGTTGTAGATTTGGATAAAGATGCAATTCATATTTAAATGAATGGAGGTATTTGCTCTCAAATGACCACCTGAAATCTAGTCAGTGACTAGAACAGGCAAAAACATAATTACAGCAATTGTCGATTGTGATACATTCATGCAACCACTCTCCAAAAAGCTCTTCTTAGAAATCAAAAATACATGCCTGACCAATTTGGTGGCCTTCTACAAGGGGGTTAAAGTGGTAGTGGACAAGGGAAGAGCAACTTTTGTCATCTACCTGGACTTATGCAAAGCGTTTAACAATGTCCCGCACAATATCCTGGTCACTAAATTGGAGAGACATGGATTTGACAGATGTACCACTCAGTGGATAAAGAACTGGCTGGACGGTCACACTCAAAGAGGTGTGGTCAACGGCTCAACGTCCAAGTGGAGACCAGTTATGAGTGGTGTTCCTCAGGGTTCGGTACTGGGACCAATGCTGTTCAACATCTTTGTTGGTGACATGGACAGTGGGATCGAGTGCATCCTCAGCAAGTTTGCTCATGACACCAACCTGTGTGGCGAGGGACCTGGACAGGCTGGAGAGGTGGGCCCATGCCAACCTCATGCAGTTCAACAAGGCCAAGTGCGCAAGGTCCCACACCTGGGTCGGGGCAATCCCAAGCACAAATCCAGGCTCGGCGGGGAATGGTCGGAGAGTAGCCCTGAGAAAGACCTGGGGGTGCTGATTGATGAGAAGCTCAACATGACCCTGCAATGTACGATCGCAGCCCAGAGAGCTAACCGCACCCTGGTCTGCATCAGAAGTGGGGCTAGCAGAGCAAGGGAGGTGATTCAGCACCTCTACTCTGCTCTGGTGAGACCTCACTGCTGGAGTACTGCATCCAGCTCTGGAGCCCCCAACATAGGAAAGACATGGACCTGTTGGAGCGGGGCCAGAGGAGGCCACAAAGATGATCAGAGGGCTGGAGCACCTCTCCTATAAGGAAAGGCTGAGAGAGTTGGGGTCATTCAGCCTGGAGAAGAGAAGGCTCCGGGGAGACCTCATAGCAGCCTTCCAGTCCCTAAAGGGGGCCTACAGGAGAGCTGGGGAGGGACTTTTTACAAGAGCATGTAGTGATAGAATGAGGGGGAATAGCTTCAAACTGGAAGAGAGGAGATTTAGATTAGATATTAGGAAGAAATTTTTCACTGTGAGGGTGGTGAGCCCCTGGCACAGGTTGCCCAGAGAAGCTGTGGCTGCCCCATCCCTGGAGGTGTTCAAGGCCAGGTTGGACGGGGCTGGGAGCAACCTGGGCTGGGGGGAGGTGTCCCTGCCCAGATCATCTTCAAGGTCTCTTCCAACCTAAACCATTCTATGATTCTATACGCAAAGAATCTGATTCAAACCTGGAAGCCTGAACCGACTGCAGTTCTTCTAATTTCCATGAAGTTAAGCCCATTTACTCCAGAGGTGAGTAAGGTTTAAATACAACTGGTTCATTTATATGGGAATTCCTCTACAACAAATGCATTAGGGATGAAGATGTGGTGAACCACTTTCCATCAAACACAGCAGGGTAAGGACTTCCCATCTACACAGTCATAAAATATTAACTCATCAGCGTTAGCTTTAACAAATTTGTATGACTCTCAAAAAATTCCAACTAGGGAGTTTTATGTATCTATTTTATTTTCTTTCTTTGAATACTTTTTAATTTTATTTTTTTATATCCCCTGTAGCTAGAAGAAGCTACGATTAAAAGAATGGACAAAGATGCCGAAGCATTAAAGGCAGCCAGAGCAGAACTCTGTGAAGCGAGACGGCAGTGGCACCACATGCAGATTGAAATTGAATCTCTCCATGCTGTGGTAAGCATCATAAATTGAAACTTGGAACCTCCTGGAAAAAACAAATCTTTTTCTTGATGTAAACTATTCCACAATTCAGTTTATGTAAGAATCACATCCACTATACAGCTGAAGTACAACAGCCACAGAAATGTGTAGCTTTGTGGTGGATTTTCAGCTCATCACACAGCACTAACCAACAAGCAATAACCCCGTCATGTGCTCACAGTTTAGAGTACTGTATGTTTCGATTCAGGATCTGCCATTCAATATATGCATGTTTTCATGTCTGCCAAACATAGATGTCCATGATACTCCCTTATCAAGTTCCCAGGTATTCTCCCTAACCAATCCTTATCAGGTTTATAACTTTTTTGAATGTGTGGACCAAGCTTATCAATTCATTCATGATAAAATGTCAGCAATTTACTGAATTCAGTAATACAGATAAGCTACAAGAGCACACGGACTACTTAGTTTCCATACAATACTGAGCTGGATATCGTTTTAACCATACAGGTAAGATCTGAGATCTGTAAACTCAATGGTAGTGGATTGCTGGTACAACAGAAGGCTACATATTTTTATCCTATCTTAAATTATTACAGATTTTACTAGAAAATTTCTCAGTAAAAGTATTATCTTGGAAGCTTCACTGCTGCTCCTAGAGAATATTCTTAAAAGAACTGATGTAAAAATACACCAATTGTTAATGAAAAGTACATGTAACATCTTTACACATATACTTTCCAAACAGGAAAAGGGTTTGGAACGTTCATTGCGTGCCACTGAGCAGCAGTACCACATGCAACTACAGAATTTAGAAGCCGAGATTGAATGCTTAGAGAAAGAGCTACTGGATGTGAGAAGAGGTATTGAGAAACAGCTTCAAGAGCATGAGATTCTCCTGAACACGAGGATGAAACTGGAGGAGGAAATAGCAACATATCGCAGTCTACTTGAGCAAGAAGAGAACAGGTACTTGTTTAGAGAAAGAGTACTCAAATTTATCTTCCATTGCAGAACTTCTCATTGAAATAATCATCAGAATTGTAAATACATTAACCAATCATTAAAAAATTACAGTATAAAATCCTTAGAAATGGTTTAATTTTAACTTCACTGATTCCACGCTTTCTGGAGCTCAGAGTATCTCCACAATACGTTGCAGATAATAGCACGCTTACTGCATCCTCACTCCAGGCACTGCACGTTGATGCAGACTTTGTTGGCCATCAGCTGCCTGGCGCGGGCTCAGTGTGTCTCAGATCGCTGCTGAAGCAATTCCACAGGCGTGAAGTTCTGGAAGGGGAGGTCACATCCCATGGCAGATGGCCATTTGCACGTGGGGCTCGTACGACTCCATATTGCTCCAAGTGCGTTAAGGCACACGTTTGGGAGGGCCTACACATTAGTATGCTGTTTAAGAATATGCCTTCCAGGGACATTTTGCCTTGGCTGTAACTCTTCTGCCCTTTCCCTGGTACACAAACACCAGGATTTGCAATGCAGACAGGAGAGAGGCAGCTATACAAACATAAGCAACAAGAATGATAAGAAAAAGGCAAAATATCACGTCTTGCACTCAGCACTGGTATCTTAGCAAAACCAGGCACCCTATTCTAAAATCTTTCAGTGGAACATAGCTTCCCTCAGTCCTTTCTACAGAAAATGGAGGATTTCAGCCCAGAAGCCTCACACTTTCGCATAAGAAGAGTCCAGACAGAGGCATCAGTTTCAGATTTAATGTTTTTAACTCTGTGAAGATACACACCCTTCAGTGTTAATGAAATTAAATAACTCTTCCTGGCACACAACAAACTGACTAAAAACTGTCCGAAATTGCACAGACATTTTCAGCAACTTTCTTCAGTTCTATACTCAGAATGAGAAATCCTAACAAAAAATTACTACAATCAAACAGAACTTCTCAGGATTCTCATATTTTTAAATTTTTGATAGGTGCTTATAAGAAAAGTTTTGGATTGAAGTAATTCAATATTATTAGATGACTGTAATAATTTTTTTTGCAGGTTTCGTTGCACTGTACCTGACCAGAAGGATGACAAAAAGCCCACCACTAGCAAGATTGCCTTTACACTGCCTTCAGGTGAGCTTTTGGACACCTTCCCCTTAGGGAATTATGGCCCTCAAGGAGGTTCCTAACTACTGACAAATGGCTGGATATTACAAAGGACCTTCTTGCAATACAAAAGGAGGAAAAATAGGTCTAGGTCCTGTGTCCTGACCTTACTCTTCCTCACACCTAGTATAGCTGCATTTTCTTCTACAGATGGTGCAAAGAAGCGTGAAACTGAGAAGGTGGAACTGATTACAAAACAAGCAATCCTAGATGGAAATATTATGAAGGAAAGCGCTGAAGCTCATGGCACTGTACAGTAAGATAAACATTAATTTAACAATTGGAAGTAAACGGTGGGCATTATATTTCAGTAGCTCTGAGTCTTCCTTTATTTAGTGTCTGTTATGTCGTTCCCATAGCACGAAGAAGCTCCAGAATAACAATGATCGTTCTTCAAGTTGTATTGAATGGTGTGTTTTAACAATAAATTAAAGTTCTTTTTATTAGCATTTACTTCATAAGCTAACAATATCATGATGATGCTTCTGCTTTGTAATTTGTATTCCTGTCAAGAATGAAACTATGAATAATTCATTTGGTTAAGGCTGAAAGCAAAAGAGCCCATACGATGTTTGCGAAGTCCCTCTGGGGCGTATTTATGTACATAAATTCAGGCTTGGCTGCTCTAACTTGCTATTTGGAAACTCCTACATTTCACCAATTACTACACAGGGAACAGAGAGCCTGGCTTCTAAGTGGGCATGTGAAAGTCTGTTAATGTGTTATTCACCTTAAATTACTTTAATAGTACTGCATTGTCTCATTCTTTTTTTTCCTGCTGCTCTTCAAGCTCTTTCATAGACTGGCATTTCACATTACATTTAAAACAAACCACAGCGTACCATGTCACCAACACTTAACCGTAATCAGCTGTGGAACACATGTAGAAATTAGGATTAAAAATTAATGCCATCATATGGTCCACCATACACATTCCTGAGCTTTGTCCATCTTACGCAGTCAGTCAGACCTGCCCAGGGCTCCTCGGCTGGGTAGAGTTTACTCCACCTGAGTAAGGCCTCCCGAGTTACACGTTTAGATCTGGATCTTAGACGATTAAATCAATAGGATTTGGGTTCCTAAATATTATTGAATCAGATGGGTTTTCAACTCTCTGTATTTTACTTCTGCCCTTTTTTTTTTTTTAATTTACTGTAGCTCTACATTCTGAGGTTTGGATCTGAACTAGATTTTTCTCCTCCCTAGTTTGAAGGTTTTCAGATGCAGGAATTCAGTCCTGCCCACTATAGTACAGAGGTTTCTTGCAAAGTTTTTGAGCTTGAATTCCAAACTTTCTCCTTGGAAACAAACTGCCTGCTGTGTTTGGAGCGGTGGTTTTGTATCCATGTCTACTTAAAAGTACAAAACAAAAAATATAATGAACCCTCACCCTTTATTTAGCTTTTCCAGAAAATGAACCTGTGAAAAAAAAGAAAATTCTAGTATCTCAGTACCCATGTAAAATAGCTTGACACTTTATTATGCAATTTCTCTCTACATTTTAAAAGCAGTCCTGAAGATAGATATTCCATGTTGCCTGAAGGATCATAAATACATTGCTTTATTGTTACAGGACAGAAAAAGTGGATGAAGTCATTAAAGAATGGGAAGGTTCTTTCTTTAAGGACAACCCTCGCTTAAGGAAAAAATCCGTTTCATTGCGCTTTGATCTCCACCTAGCAGCAACGGATGACGGATGTTTACACACTAGAAAGAAAACTCTTCCTGACATCGAAGTCAGACTGGTGATGAGGAGATCTTGCAGTATTCCTTCTATCAAACCTTAACCTACAGCAAATTAACCCAAGGTTCATCTCTAACGGGATCTCAAAATAAACTGTAGATGGACTTACATGGCCTGCTATCTCACTACAACTACAAAATCTTACTAGAGTACCTTGATTAGTATAATAAAAACACACAAGTCTTTTAAAAGAAAGGGAGAAGAGCAAGGGAGTTAAGATTCCAAGCAACCTACCTTCTACTAGTTTTATACTCTGGGTGCAGCCCTTTAATTTTCTCATTATTGTTGTTTTGTAGAATTTCACCAAATACTAAAAAAATTAAACTATAACTTTATACTTTGACATAATCTACCTTTGTAGAAGAGAACTTGTTTTCTCTTTGTGGAAATAAGAACTGCATATTTCATTCTCTTAATTACTCGATATTGCATACACATAATGACTGATGAAACCTTGTAATAATTTATATCACAACTGTCATACTTCTTGAAATATATTTTAAAATAACACTTTCTAACAACAAAACTTACATACAAAGATGCTTATAAAACACAAACTATTAACAAAGAATTTTCTTTTTAAAGTGGCTGGTATTTTAAATTTTTTTTTCTAAGCAACAACTGAGCAAAAATGTCTTTCCCTTACATAATTATACACACATTTTTTAAAAGTGTTGTTACAAACAAATAATATTTTAGCCATATTGTTCCACTGATTTTGAAGCGCTAATTTCCACTGAAAATCAATCATTCTCTTATTTGTCCACACATATCTGTACTACAACCTTCTTAGCCATAGCAAGTAAAATTATATCCTTTAATTGTTCAACTGTAAGGACTCAATCAATCATTTTAACGCTGTTATTTAATTTTGTGTATTATAACAATGTGAATTAAATTACCTTCAACAAATTCCTCTTCTGAAAAATCTTACAGGTAAGTTATGCTCTTGGTCTAGTACACATAGCAAGTCACTATTACGCCAGGGTACAACTATTATAGCTTCAAATTAAATCAACAAAATAAGGGCTATGTATTCAAAGTAAAATTCTACCATACCCATTAAGCATCCCCCACTACTATTCAAAGTAGCTACAGGCAAATACAAAATACAGTGGACGATATTGCACCAGTACACAGAAAAAAAAACAGAAATACAAACTCAGACATACTTGTTTATAACATTACCAGACAAATTTCAAACAAAAATTCCAACAAAATTGTATTGAGATAAGAATGATTGTTTATGAGGATTTTTAAGAGGCGTGGATGTCACAAACTCAGTGAAATCTCTGGGACTGCAGGGGCTCAGAATCTAGAAAAAACACGTACAGTATTTGCTGGATTCACAGCAGCATGTAAAAGATTAAGTGTCAGTATTTGCCTTACTACTTACGGCATGTGTTACAAAAACTGATACTACAAACTCTTTCAGTGTTAAGTTATGCTTCTATCTTTTGTTAATGGTAAGAACAATGCATTTATATTGCCCACAGTTCTATATCTACTGTATGAAGCTGGCTAATTATCATTAACCTTAATACTGATCTGGTGTTGTTAATACTTGAGTATTTGGCATCCTGAATGTATTAGCCTGCTCTAGCATTTTCACTATGCAGCTTTTTTTTTGTGCTTATACTCTGTACATTTTACAATACTTGAATTTAAACTTAAGTTTTAATTGCTTTAAGGCACTTTAAACAGGGATACAAATTTACCAAAGTAAATGATAGTACTACAATAAAAGAAGTATTAAAATTGAGTTTGCCCATGCATATTTTGTGACTTTTAATGTGTATAACTTAAAAGAAGTAACAGAGAACTATAAAAATAAAAGTTGTAGATAAGAAAATCTGTAGCACTGCAACCAAACTATCCACTACAATTAGAAATACACAAATTCCCTAAGAATCTTTATCACAACATGTAAGGTGAATATCCTCCTGCTACAAAAATTACTCTTTTCCTGGTAAATCCATTAACCCTGACCAGATCTAAAGTCTTTTGCTCGGAACAGTGCACAACAAAGAACAGAAGACGGCATCTGGCATACACAGTTTACAGTCTAAAAGATAAGCTGACAGGCAAAAATAAATAGCAGGCAAATATGTAACAGAAACTTAGCTTAATGCATATACCTTTAAAACTTCCTCACGCAGGAAGAGCTCGCAAAGGCATACAAAAATTACTATACAAATACATGGAAAGTACTACCATCTCTACAGTAAACAATAATGGAACAACCTTCCTCAGACATTCTTTTCTTGAACCAGGGGTTGTTTGGCGTATTCTCTGACCTACGGTACTTCTTTATGTTTTAGCTTCTCTAGCGTAACTCTAGATTTTTTTTCCCCTAATGATGGAAACCCTGTCCAGCATAGTACAGAACAAAAAGCTGACTTCACCTTGCAAGACAACCTCCATATTATTTTAGAAGAGAAAAATTACTATGCCTCTATAGTAAACATTGCCTGGGAGACCAAGTAATGAGAAAAAAACAGTTCACTTTATTCACGTACGTTATTTCACCCATATAACGGCCTGACCTCATGGTTTCTGAAGCTGTCTCCCTGACCCCAATGACAGCACAAGTTCATCCCGAGCTGTCCTGTGACGAGAAATTTGTTCCACCCACAGAAGTTACCATTGTTTAGCACTGGACTCGATTGCTCATGAAATATACAGCTTCTGTTTGAAGTTTGAAACAACTGGCATAAACTGGCATTATAGTTTTATGATCATGAAACCTGATGCTCTAAGAAAAAAAACCCAACAGACTGCAGTGTAATAGCTGGTTTTGTTAACACAGGATATTCTGCAGGCAGCCCACTCTTGCCTGTTCAAGGCTGTTTTCTTCCTGTGGGACTTCCTGACACTGACTTCAGTAGCTGCATTAAGAACTGCTCCTGATTCAAGCATGCATCCTAGTTTTAACTACATTTTCTCCCCTTCCACTACATAGACATCTTTTACATTATTATTCGCAAATTCTATCTCTTCAAATGTAAAGAGTTAACTCTTCTGTTCATAAACTAGTCAAACTTCCACTAGTGTCAGCATGTACTCCACACGGGCATAGGAAAAAGGAGTATTCACAAGAACATCTCACCCTGATTTTAGATCACTTTAAAGCTGAATTAAAAAAAAAAAAAAAAAACACTGAAGCCAGATAATATGGCAAAGAATTCTTCACTTCTGTGCTGTTAATTAAATTCAGACTAGATGAGCTACTGCCATCTAATACTTGCAAATGTCTGAGGTAAAGACAAGTTTCATTGTCTCAGCTTACTCTCAAATTAATGTGTCCTCATTACAAAGCCTATGAAACTGTTGCTAATTAAAACAATTGGATAACAGCCAACTATTTAGAGCCCCTCAGTTAGTATGATGCAGTATAAACAATCCTATTAAATCAGTAAAACTACTTATATCATACCATATATTAAACACTGTACACAGGCAAAATCTTTCACTATCACAACATGGAAATTAGGCAAAAAGCAAAGCAAAAAAAAAAAATTAAAACAAGGCAAGCAATACATTGCTGGCTTTGAAAACAATATGATTCAGAACTAGTAGCATGGCAAATGAGTATCACTAAATACACCTGAACACCATACTAAATATTTCAATAAGCTGCACAAATTTACCATTATCAACATTAAAGGCATTTCAACACTGTCAACAAAACCATGTTATTGATAAACCAGAGATGAATGCATGAAGCAGTCAAAACCAGGGGGAAGAACAGGTTATTTTCACCTCTTAACAAGTATTATCTCACCTTCTCTTTACAAATGTTCTGCCCAGGTGAAACTGGTGGACCAAACAGAGGCGTATTTGGCTGGCTGCCTGAGGAATCTTTTCAATTCTTACTTTCTTTTAATTATCAAATTGAAGTCACAGATTATTCTGCTGCACATTGATAAATTTCCATTGTGGCCAAAGAGAGCGCACCATAAGCATATGAGGGCAGAGTTCTTCTCTCTTTACTTGTTCATAAAAATGTGCTTATTTAAGACCAAAAGCAAACTGGGCCAGACAAACTGTAGAAGAAATGGGCCTAACTTGCAGCAACCTGGTATCATATTCAGTTAGTTTTTCTTCTTTTCACCTTCTACCACCCTTTTGGGTTAGGTATGTATCATCAGTTTGGCTTTCTTTCAGCTGCCACATTCACCAGATCCACCAAAAACCTCCTTTATAGGTGTCTAGGAATTTATCATACTAGCCATGTGACAGCATTCCAATGCCAAACTTTAAGTTTTCGTACCTTCAGTCACTTTAACAGTTTTGCCTCTGTAAGAGACTCCTATGCTGAATGCTGAGGTCTGAAATTCTTCATCCCCCTCAGACACTTGAGACACATGAGACACATGGTGTAGTGTCTCGTATTTGCAAGCTTTTCACCTCTGCGTGATACCTTCAACAACTTCTGCAAGAAATTGTTCAGTTCCACTGCTCCCAGTCTACTCTGTAATTCATAATCGGCTGCAATAGTTTTTGAGTCGGCCAGTCTGACATAGCTCAAAATTATAACCTACGCAGATCTATAGCCCAGGGCCGTACAACCAGCCTTCCCTCACACCGCTCCGCTGCCCCCAGGCCCTTCCATCGGCCGCCATCTCCCGGCTCTCCTCAGGCACGGCCGGCGCCGCCGCGCTGGGGGGCACAGCTCCTTCAGCCTCCCTTCGACGAGACGCCATTGCCAAACCACCCTCTACACTGCCAGCCGCCTCCCCAGCGCTGCCGGGACGCTTCCCCCGACTTTATCGCCTGCCTTTACGGGATTTATTTGGGCCCGGGCACCGCACCGCGGCACCTTCTCGGGCGCCCCAGGGCTCCCTCTGAGGAAAAAAAGGCGCCAAACGGCGGCGGGCGCGAGGCGCCAGGGCCGCCCCCGCCCTGCTCGTTCTCCGCCGCAGATTCGCCACCAGCGGACAGCACTGCGGCCCGGTCCGGGCGGGCGAACAACGGCCGGATCTGCCCAGCGGGGAGAGGGGCGGGAGGCAGGTGAGTCTCCCTGTGGAAAGGGCTGACGGGAGCGTAAAGGCGGGAAACCGCCCACACGTTCCCCTTTGCTGTCGCGGGGGGAAGGGGACAAGCCCGCTGCTGGAGACTACGAGTCTGTTGCAGAAGTAGCCCGGCCCGCACGGTGCCTCGGGAACACCGGGAACACCACCCGCACCCGCAACCCCTCAGGCCTCCTTTCCAGTAACGGCGGGGCGGGGGCGCGCCCCACGCCCGGACCGCCTCAGCCCTCTGCGTCCCGCAGATTCGCCACCGCCACCCCTTACCGGCCTCCAGCATTCCCCAGAGGGTGCGGGGAAGACCTCAGCCCAGGGGCGATGGGAATTGCTCCGGGACGACTAGGGCAGGCGAACCGCTTCCTCTTAAGCACAGGACCCACCGCCGGCAGAAGGGCGGCGTGTCGAAAGTGCGGAGCAGAGCGCGCAGGCGCTGTCCTGCCCTGCCGCCCCGGCCCGGTGGGGAACAAAGGGAGCGCGGCCGGCGGCGGAGCGGGTGAGTCGCGGCGGCCCGCCCGGCCCGGCCCGGCCCGGCCTAGCCCGGCCCGGCTGTGGTGGGGCGGGTAGGCCAGGGGGCCCGCGGCGGCCCCGGGACCAGCCTGGCTGGAGGGGGGGGTGAGAGGGTAGGCCACGGGTTTGGCCCCCCTCCCCGGTCGCGGCGGGGGGCTGCGTCCTCCGCCGGTGGTCGCGGCGGGGCGAGGGGCTGCGGCCCCCGGGGAGGGCTGAGGGGGGTCTCAGCAGCCGGCCCGGGGTGCGGCCGGGCGCGCCGGGGGCGCTGAGGGGCCGCTATGGCGGACAGCGCTGCCGGGCCGCTCCCCCGGGGAGCCCGTACCGACAGCCCCGCGTTGAGGAGTTCCTGTGAGTCCGAGACCGAGCAGGTTATTGGTCAGGAATTTCCTAAGGAGACCCGGTTTCTGCTGCAACTTCGGTGGAGTTATTTGAAGAAAAGGCAAAAAAAAAAAAAAATACTGCTTTGTTGTAGAGCTTCTTCCGTACACACCGGTGGGCTCATAGAATAGACTGGTTTGGGCGGGAAGGGCCCGTTAAAGGCCACCCAGTCCAACCCCCTGCCATGGGCAGGGACATCTCCGACCAGACCAGGTCGCTCCGGGCCCCGTCCAACCTGAACCAGGATGTTTCCAGGGATGGGGCATCTCCCACCTCTCTGGGCAACCCGGGCCAGTGTTTTGCCACCCTCCGCATAAAATATTTATTCGTTAGATTGCGTCTAAGTCTTCCCTCTTTCAGTTTAAAGCCATTACCCCTCATCCTGTCGCAGCAGGCTCTGGTAGAAAGCTTGTCCCCGTCGTTTTTTGTAAGCCCTCTTTAAGTACAGAAAGGCTTGTTGCTAAAAGATTAAATGTGTTCACACCCCATGGCCTGTGATACTGCTTCTGTCGCGTTTGGTGATTATTTTTTCTTTTTAAAGGTATCTAATTTGGTCGTTTATACATTAATACATTTTCTGAAACAGCCAGTGTAAAATATGCTTAAAACCTTTGATGTGAAGATGACAAACCTGAGTGTTATTTCACAGCTCTTTAAGGCCAGATTCCTTGGAAAGTACATTAATTTTTCAGAGAGGTAAAACTTCGATTTTTAGAAACACTTCTGTATTTATTTCAAAATTGGCAACCTTTTGGTAATCAATGGTAACTATAATAATTGTTGTTTCAAAGATTTGGGGAAGCAGAGGCATAATACTTAATAGCATGATATTATTTTGTCTTTCAGAAGTACAAATATAATGTCAGGTGGCTGAAAATTTGTCTGTCAAAATGTCAAGTAAGTTTTCAGATTTTTCCTTCCTTTGACTTGATGAATTAAGGCTCTGGTTCAGCAGAATTTGTTAGCGAGATAATCCTATTATTCCTTACATTAAAAAGAATAGTATCAAGAGTAGTCATTTCTGGCTAAACTCTTGGCCTGAAATCTTGCTGTGGCAGCTTTCTGGCATATTATTTTCATAGGAAATCCAAATATCCTAGCTTCTCCTAAATCCTGTTTCACTGCATTTTTGCTTACTCTCTTTTAATTGATGTTCATATAAATGGATTTCATATTCTTCAGTCTTATGCCTAAATAAGAGTCTAGCAATGTAGCACTAGTGTGGTCTTAAAAATTTTCTCTCTTTTCTTTCTCTTGTGTTCTTTGCTTTACTCTCTTCAGTGGCAAAACGCAGAGTCTTTGAGAGTAGGACTTCTGTCTTGTTTTTGTAAATCGCTTAAAAGTGCTTGCCACAGCAGATGCCTTATAAAGAATTCATTCAAATTTTCAAGAAAAAAAAAAATGCTTACATTTATATCTTAACAGAAAGGCCATCTTATGCTCCACCTCCTACCCCAGCTCCTGCAACCGTAAGTATAGTGATTTTTCTCATTAACACAGAGCTGTTAATACAGCCTTTTATAACTTACCAGAGCAATAATTATGGAGTTGCATCACCTTCCTGTATCAGAAACACAAACTAGTTGTATTTCATTATTAATATGATATGCATTGTTTAAATTAATCTCTTTTTTTTTTTTAAGCACTTTTATGAAAGAGAAGCTGAATAAACTTGTTTCACCTTTAATGCTACTTACAGAAAATTAAGTATCTGCAGGATGTAGCCTTAAAGGTGAAACAAGTTTATTCGGCTTTCATAAAGTGGTCTAAAATTATTCACATTGAGTTGCAACAGTATACTGAAATATTTAAGAACAAGCTGATATATTTAATTCTAAAACTTCCCGCTCGACTTGTGCCCAAATTATGGGCAAACAGTGCATTTTTCCTGTTTCTGTTGTACCTAGCTGTTTTTCAGTGGAATGCAGGAGTATGCAAAATTCTGTTATATTGGGTCAGAATAATGAAACACTCATAATGCCAGTCTTATTCAAATTTCTTGAAATCGCTGGTATTTTGGAGTCTATGGCATAAGAAATATTTTACTCCCTAGTAAAATGGTATGGAATGGCACTGAGGAATACACAAACAGTAGTTTTGAATCATGTCCAGTTGCATTCCTGTGCTTATAAAACGGTACTGAAATAGCCGTGCGCTGTGGTCAGGAGAGCATTTGAAAGAAAACACACCTCTTCTGTAGCCTTCCTGTTTCTAAATAGCTTCCATTTTAGGAGTAACATACTCACAGGAGAAAATGCAAATCTTTTGTACAGAAGAATGAGTGAAGATGCTATAGTGAAATTTTTTTACCAAAGAAACTTTGAAAACTGTTATCCAGTAGAGTGTCCCTGATCTCTGCATCTGGGATGAAAACCGCAGGATGGGATTTAGATGAAATGTGATCCTTCAAATTTATTGTGCCATGCTTTACATTTGAAGAGGCTTGAAAATTATATAATGTATAACTTATGTTCTTAAAAATTTACACAAATAAAACTTTATTTGCATAGTTTGTTCAGAGTTTTCGTTTTGCACAGACCTTAATAGATTTGTGCCAGTATTAGAAGGAGCATGATGGCAACCGCTCTTACAGCTGGATCCCTGCATCGAGATCTGTGCATGTACGTGTGTGATTCCCTTGGGACGTAGCATGGATACAGGTGGTGTTAAACGGTGGATATTGATGTGGTACATGCGTTAGTCAAATTAGAAGTCTTCAGAAGGGTACACGAAACAAATTTCAAAACTGCAACTGATGACATGCGTTACCTGTCTTTCAGGCATCTTCTGTATTACTTATTTTATACGGTCCTCGGTCTGTGCTCTGTTAACGCAAGGCATTAAAGCAGACAAATAACCTTGCTTGTTCTTCCACAGCCTGTTCCGGTTTCTACAGTCAACAAAATTCCAGTAGTTCTCGTAACTACAGTATTATAGCTGAAGTAAAAATTCTCCATGTAATGCGAGGTAGTTCCCTTGTAACATTTAAATCCTGTCTTGCAGAAATAAAGAGTTAAGCAGACGGAGATTACAATTGTCATCTGATTTTATTGAAGAGGTGTAGTTCAACATATTCAAAACCTGTTGTTATGGTAATACAGAAAACTATAGTAAAATTGTGTTGTTAAATAGTGAATGTGTATGTCATGATCCCAGGTGTACAGATTGAGTAAATGTCAACTGCTGTGACCGAGTGCAAAAAGTTTGGCAATAAAATATGTATCTGAAGGCTGTTACAGGATAATTTCACTCTGTGTTTGTACATTTAGAAATAAACTAACTACAGTGTGTCTACACATACTTGCAAACTTCACAAGTTAATGTAGTTTAGCTTATAGGTTATTTTTGTGTGGTGTTTGTATTTGTCATACCTTGGTTCTTGGGGTCCTGAACCTATTTGTAGAATTTTTGTAACTGTAATCTCAAATGGATCCAGTCAGCAAATCACTTTAAAAGACTATTGGAGTATGGGTTTCTTATTAGGGCCAAAGTGCTACTGAAGAGTGGGACACTGCGGATGACACTTAAATGTCTAGAAACGCTACAGGGTATCATGAATCCTAATGGCGTGACAGGACCACCACAGCCAGGACTTGATCACAATTAAATAGTTGATACTTTTTCTCCAACAAAATTTGATTTGGAAGTGGGGGACAATGGAAAAAGGCAGGAGAGATTATGTAAGGAGGAGAATACAACGAACCTTCTGATACTTGATTGTATGTAGATGATAAGCAAGAAGGGATTGTAAAGAAATTAGATTCTTCTGTACATTACTGAGGTGAGAACGAATCCATCCACTTTCAAGAATGAATGAAGATGTATTGTTTAACTTGAATTGTCTTGGATTCGGTGATCTGTTAAGACTAGTTTGTAGTTTCTAACCTGTAGATCTTATTGCAGGGGTTCCTCAACTCTGTCAGTCGGCAGCCTGCCTCGTAACAGAAGGATATCTCTGAATTGTCTTCTCTCCCAGCTTTCCAATCCCAGTTCCCAAAAATATTTAAATTTTGCACACCACCAGGAAAGTCTTCAGATGCTGGTAGTGGTGCACAGATGGTGCTTTGAGAGATCTCATCCCCCCCTCTGTTTATTGACAGTATAATGTTTGTTGAAAAGGCGGAATGATGGTTCCTTGGTATAGTAGATGGTGACACTGGGGATTTCTGCCCAGTTACTGCGTGCTGTGCTGCCTTGTGAGCTTAACCCTTTGGATGTAAGAGTCTTCCTGAATTACTTGGTGGCTGATGTTGGGAAAATTTATTAGCCATGAGCTGGATTTATAGAATACTTGCTTAAATGAGTTACACACTTCATAGAAAAAAAATCACCAACTTCAGACAAATTTGTAGTGGTATGTTTGCTTAAAAATCATGTTTCCTTAATAGGTTTATACTGGAGTAAGTTTTGTGTGTTGAGAAGATACCAACTGCTACACCTCATTTGCTTGTTTAAATTCTGGTTGCTTTTGCATGCCATATTGCAGTTCATTTTCATTTCTGTGTTTTCCTCGTTTGAGCTCATTTCTCATTCGTGTTTTTGTCTCATTTGTTTCCATCAGCAAATGCCCAGCACACCAGGGTTTGTGGGATACAATCCATACAGCCATCTGGCCTACAACAACTACAGGCTGGGAGGGAACCCGGGCACCAACAGCCGGGTCACGGTAGGAGAATCAACTATTACATCATCCGGCAAACAACAGGAATTGACCAGAAATGGCTTTAGAGTTAGGTTCTTCTGAGTCTTGGCTGCTGCCACTTCTTTATAAAAACAAAACATTACTTCTGGTTCTTATTCCCCACCCCTACCCCCCTTCCCTTTCACTCTGAAACCTTTTGCAGGAAAATGGACTTCTACTCCGCAGAGAAAAAAAATGTGGTAATCGTGTATGATGCAGAACTCCAAACAGACAGACTTTGTGGTCTTCAGTGACCGCTGCATGCTTAGGGAGAAGTTCTGTAGCGTGGGTACAAATTATTGGAGGGAGGGAACTACTCATTTTATTAAGGCTTACTGGCACAAAAATAAGGAAGAACATTTTGCAAACAGGAGGTTGTTGATAGTAGTTGCATCATACTATTGAGCTATGCAAGAGATGCAAGCCTTTATTTTTCTTTCCAGTCTTAGTCTGGTAATAACTGTAAAGTCCCAAGTTCAGAAATTATTTTTTCAACAGAAGTGTGGTGGTAATAAGATAGAATCCTTTCATATCTTACGTACTCTGTCAGTGTGTGGAAAATGGATGTTACATTCATTTTTCATGGAGTGAACAAAGAGAGATGGAGTCAAGAGCTGAGAGAGGTGACAGCTTCTTTCAAATACAGATTAAGTCCTGAGCATTGGATGCAGTTAGGAACAAAAATAGACTATGGAAGTGTAATGTTTTCGTAACTAACACAACAGAAATAGAGTAAATCCCTGATTATTTTTTTTTAAGTTCCTGTAATTCTCATAACTTTTAAGATTTTTCATGTAAAACTTTCTACCTCAAAACATCTGATTAGTTTGGAACATGACATAAAAATTTCTCAAAGAACAAAGACATGGTGCTTTTAATGAAGTGTACTCTTTTTATGCCACTCATATATAAACCTTCTTTCAGACTTCATATATGAAGTTCATCTGGTTTGTTAAAACATTTACAAAAAAGACCTTCCCCGTACAAGCTGGAACTTGACTGAACGTACTATCTGAACTTATACTTTTTTCCTTATACCAGAATAAGTTAGGTTTTGTCTGAGAACTTTCATTGTTTCTGTATGTCATAAGCATATACAGCCTTCTCCGCCATGCATATATCAATATATGTATGGTGTCTTTAAATTCCTGTTAATTTAAAAGCATTAAACAATTTCTGTTAATGTTTTTCAAATCCATCTGTATGTGTATATATGTATACATTTTGGTAATGCATATACCTCATGTACATTATTTATATCGATACACAATTCTGTATGCATTGTTTCACAGAGCTCCATAAATTCAGCAAAACAAAAAATATCAGGAGGAAAAATTTGAAAGCTGAATACTGAACATGAGCCTTCTTGGCCAAATGCAAGTATTTGCTTGTCTATGGCCATAATCCTGAAAAATCTTGAAACTGCTTTATATTTTCATGAAAATGGTCCCACTTAATGTAACAGAACTCCTCGCATGTGTAAGTGCTTGAAGAGTGGAGGTTTGCAGAACCTGCAGGTGATGAGGGCTGTAACGTTCCTGCAGTATTTTAGGAGAAAACTCTGTCAGGTGTTCTGTAGATTGAGGGGATGCAGCTACTTTCCACCAGCAACAGTTTGTGCTCGGTGTCCTTTTGTTTAGTGCAGGCAATGTGTTTGACAGCGTACAAAGCTAAAGGGAGATGAGAGCACAGAAGGCTATTATTACAGGCTAATTTGGACAATTAAGTACAGCTTGGCTACAAATAATGCACATGTTGACAGATCAGTTGCATAGGGTTGTTTTCTTTTTACAATCAGTAGTTTAATTGGCTCCAAATTACCACTGCCATATTTTGCAGACAAATATATTGCTAAAATTATTTGAAAATGAAAACATGTCTTGATAACTTCATGATCTTAAACTTTCTCCTTATCTTCTCTCACCTGTACAGTAGCCACAGTAAATTTGTCAAAACAGGTACAATAAATTGCTCATCAGAAGCGAGAAAAACAACCTGCTGGGATTGGTGTTTCCATGTAAATCTCTAAGCTGTGTATTTCAGTTGTAAGAATATGGAGCCCTTTTGAAGATTTACCTAGTTACTACTCTGTAAATTTACAGATAAAAGGACAAACTAAAATTGGAAAAATATTACTGTGAGGACCAGCTGTAGTTAGTACCTGTTCACAGTTTGGGTAATTTTTTTGGCGATGTTGCTTGCTTCTCTTGGTGGGGGTGCGTGTGGTTGGTTTGTGTTAACTGCACAAGAATGAGTGTTTTCCAAAACCAGCATGTATAGAAACTGCCCAGCGATCACATTAACGAGTGCATTTATTCGGTTCTTTTATAGGCTTCCTCTGGTATTACCATTCCAAAGCCCCCCAAACCCCCAGACAAGCCCCTGATGCCCTACATGAGGTACAGCCGGAAGGTGGGTATACAGTGTCAAACAAGTAATAATAAAAGTTAGTGTTCGTATGTGCTAACAATTAATTGCTATTATCTTAGTTGCAGCTTCTAAACTTTTACTTCTAACAGCCTGCACATTCTTTTAAGGGAATTGTAAAGTACAGATGCATTGCCCTTCAGAATAAAGGCAGCAGTAGTCTGTTCATGCAGTTGCCAATTTCTGGGGGGAAAAGTTTTCTCTAAAATGATAATTACTACCGCTGTCTCTGCTGACAAGGATCCACCCTGCCACAATCAGAAGTTCCTGTGACTTACTGACAGAACTTTTTTATATAAAGGAAGTATTCCTTGCGGTATACTGGGCTTGGTACAGTGCTGTAGCTGGACTGAAGAGTAGCAATGAGTGGACTTTGCATGTTCTCCTTCACCAACCTAGCCTGTGGCAACGTTTGCTTCGCTATTCTATGAACTGTTTGACAGAAAGTAGGAGAGAGACTCTTGAGGAGTCTGAAATCTGATGGGGCTTGGGGAGGGCATGTCAGCCTGTCTGAAGCGGGTGAGCCAGAAGGAATTTCTTCCACTTCTGGTAAAGTATCTTTACCAGCATGTCTGTCTTAGGCAAAAAACCATCAACAAAAAAAAAAAAAGTCAAGTGGCACAGCAAGAAATAACGCTGGCAGCTCTCCTCTTTTTTTTTTTTTTTTTCCCTATAAAGTTAGAAACTTTTTTGGTGGAGTCAGAACTTGTTGGAACTCAAATTGATCAGCAAGACTGAAAAATATTTTGAAATGTTACATTCTGATCTGAAAAGCTCAGTGCTCTTTATCATAATCTACTGCTGGATGTGTTTACTCAGTAGCATTTTTTTTTTCCCAGAGATGCAGCGATGTGCATTTAAGAAGAGAATTAAGAGGGTTAAAGGCAATATTCTCATGAAACCCAAGCCATTTCAACAATTGCCTGTTTCAGTAGATGGCTTCCTACTGACTTCCTGCCCCAGAAAATAATCGAGCTAGTTTAGCCAGACTCGTTCCTAACTTAATCCTGTTTTTCATGGTGATTCCAGAAAGAACACTGAGATGACAATATAAAATGTTTAATTTGGAAGTATTTAGATATCATTAGTAAAGCTCCAGCTGTTTCTGTTAAGGTCTGGGACCAAGTGAAGGCGTCCAATCCTGATTTGAAGTTATGGGAAATTGGCAAGATTATTGGAGGAATGTGGCGAGATCTCACTGATGAAGAGAAGCAAGAGTATTTGAATGAATATGAAGCTGAAAAGGTAAATGGAAGAAATCTGGGATGTTTATTACAGCTGATTCTTCTAGGAACTGGTCTGAGAAGAAAAATTCATCTTACCCGTGCAGTGGTGTATGAGGCATTCACGAGACCCTTGTATGTAACTTAAATGGAAGTATGTCCTGACACGTCTTTTTAGAATTTTTTTTTTTTTTTAAATAACGGTACATCAACTGTGACTGGTCAGTTTTTAGACCTAATTCAAAATGAAGTATTTATAATTGAGTGTTGATTTTAACTGTTTAATGAATGGATATGATTGTACAACATCAGTATTGAAAAGATTGTCTCAACACCAAAATCCTCTTTCAAAACTGGTGCTCTGCAGCTACTGCCATTGTCATGAACGGGTTCATAACAGACTTCCCGTCACGCGGGGTTTGGTTTTCGTGGTGTGATCTGGTGTAACTCCACGCTATGGCATAGTGCTTTGTTTCTTAATAGAAAAATGCTACCACTTCTAGGGTTTGTTGTGGTTTGGTTTTGGTGGCAAAAGATGACAGCCGCCTCGTGCGTCCAGGTTGGTAAGTGGTTGAGGGCCTTCACAAGACTGTTATTGTGAACCTGAGGTACAAAGGGAAAATTGTTGAGCTGCTGTGTTGTGCTTAAACCCAGTAGGCATCTGAGGCTCCGTGTAACCTGCTCAAACCTAAACTGGTTTTATTCCAAGTCAGTGGAGAAGTACTTCAAAACCAGATGCTCTTAGTTGAGAAAAAGAAAAAAAAAATATCAAGGAATTCTATTTTTTAACTTGGTAATGATGTTTAGATTGTAAGCTCCTTGGGGCAGGGGCCATCCTGTTTATATTTGTACAGTACCTAGGTAGAAGGATTCCAGTCCTAATCGTAAAGAAAACAAGATGTTTAGGTACTTTTAGCAATATTGTAGGTTATATCTCATTTTTCATTGGAAATATCTCAAATCATTGTACAAAATCTAGACTTGGCAAATTTTAATAGTGAGATTAAAGAAAGCAATTCAAAGGGAAAAATACTTCAGAGACGGTGAAAATAGTGATGCAGTCGTGCTACCAGGAGGAGACAGTGGTCTGGCTGCGGCATTCTGTATCATCCCGGTGCAGGGATGGGTCAAAGAATGGGAAAATTGTAAATTATTATGAAAACTGTTCCATGACATACTGGAATAAAGAAAGAGAAGAAATCAGAATCAAAGATCTAGTTAGAACTCCAGAGAATTACTGAGAATATTTTAACTCATTTTTTTATCTTATCAGAGTTTGTCTGATCATAAATGCCTTGTTCTGAGGTGTTTGATTTTTAAATCTTAAAAAACAAAGCTATTGTAAGACTTCTGAGGTATTAAACCTGAAATGCACCTAAAAGCCCAGCTAGTGTTTTTAAAACATGAATGGCTATGGAAGAAGCTCTTAATTTGTAAAAAGAAAGACTGAGAGGAATATGGTCATTTGTGTATCGGCCAGATGATTCAAAATGGCTTTGTCTGTATAACTACAGTTTGAGTTGTACAGGCTACAGTTATGTCAAGTCTGAAATTGTCCAATGGTGCAATCAAACAATATTGGTCACGTTTCAGATAGAGTACAATGAGTCCATGAAGGCCTACCATAACTCTCCTGCATACCTCGCCTACATCAACGCAAAAAGTCGTGCTGAGGCCGCATTGGAAGAAGAAAGCCGACAAAGGCAGTCACGCATGGAGAAGGGCGAACCTTACATGAGTATACAGCCCGCGGAAGACCCAGACGGTAAGCGGAAAGGAGTTTGTGTGCAGGTCCAGTGAGAGTCTCGTTACAGGACCGGCAGTCTAAACGGATGCCAGATACGGAAAAATACCAGTGTACGACTGTCACAATGCTTAACGTGACTGCTTTTCTATTTTGGTACCTTTGATACTGATTTTCATTATCACGTTTTGTTTCACACACTAACAGCTGACTAGGTCTTGCTTCCAAAAACTAAGGTGGTAAGCCAGGGGCAAAAGTTACTCCAGCCCTTAATTAGGTGTGAAGTAATGCTTACAGTTCGAAACAAGTAAGTCTGCTTAAAGCTCTGTAATGGCTTTAACATATGCATTATAAAAGGCTTAGATGCCTGATTTAATCAGCTTGAATGGAATTGTGTGCTTTATTACCAGAAGAACATAATTCTGACAGGCAGAGTTCTGGTGTGATTAAGAGCACCTGAACTTTGAATGTGTTCAACAACTGTCAGTTGAGATTTTTTAGGAAATAAGTTAACCTTGCTGTTGACACCTTGATGAGAAAATTCTGAAAGTTTATTTGACTGCGAGGAAATGCACCCCACCCAGTGGGAAAACTCATAGACCTCATGTCTGCTTTTAAATCCATGACCAAATACTTGTTGAAACCTGAGGGCGAAAAATGCACTCGGTCAGTTACACCCTTTTTTTTCCTCCCCCCTTGTAAAAGTGTAACCGTGAGAGAAAGCTCATGGCAACCAGCACTTTCCCCAGTGTGAGGTAACTGCAAAATTCATGTTGATCTATTTGGTGTCCCAGTAGCTGGCGTCTGGGGACTTCAGCCTGTTCTGTGCTGCCGGGGCCGAGTGGACTCGGCCAGAACCGGCTGCCCTACGCCCCGAGCGGCACCTCTTCACATCTGGGACAAACCAGCAAGTTATTCCCAGGACAGAAGTGTTGCTTCTGTGTGATCCTGCATGTCACCAGGATTGAGAATTTTTAGCATAAAAGGATCTTAAGAGGACAAAGGCACAACTTTAAGGGGATCAGTTTGCTTAATACTTTGTCTTTTGCAAATCTGCTGTCTTCCCACTATTCTTCAATTTCTGCTTCATGTAGTCACATATCTCAATGAGAAACTGAACGTAACACTTTGAGATAAAGGAGACAGAAACTTATTAAACTGGTTATCTTCTTTGGTAATATTTTCTGGCATGATCTGTTAGTGTTCTCCATGAGACTGTTGTGAATAGTTGGAGAGTAATCTCCATTAAGAAATCTCCATTAAGAAAACTTCATGTAAAATAAATTCAACTTCTGGACTTTTCCACATGACATCGTTCTGGAAGATAATTCATACTGTTGCTTAACTGATTTTAACACTCAACTAAATATGAATTATACTCACAGAAGTTTCTTCTAAGTTTGTTTCCTCACCAATACTTTATGCTATTTAATTACGGTGCCTTAAAGTTTGACTTGAATTTTTCCAAGTCTGTTTTGTAGATAGGTTCTTGATACCAAAACTGCAGACTGTATTTTGATTTTTATTATATTGAAAGGCTTCACCTGCTTTCCTTCAAGAAACACAGAAAAAATAGGAAGTCTTCTGTCCTCTACGGGTTGGAAGCTTTTGAGTGCTGCTAGATACAGGAAAACACATTGTCTTGGTCTGCTTTGTACCATCAAACTGAATTTTACTTTTAAAATGAGTACCTAGTGCAATCCATACTGCTGTATTTCACGTTAAATTCTGTCACTGGGTTAAAATTGTCAAAGGTCAATATCTTGCCATAAATTGGAAGCTCTTCTAGTTTGATCAGACAAAAATAAATCCTTGACCTGAAATAGTCTTAGATCTTTGTCATTAATCCTCTGGGTGCGTGTCGGACAAGACAGTTTAGTTCCTGTTGGGCTTCCTTTAGTTCCTTTTCTCTGCAAGAAACTTAGGAGGAGACCAGCACTCGACCTATCTCCTATGTGCTTTTTCTCCTGAAGTGTGGTTTTTTTTTTTTTTTTTTAAGTCACTGTTCTTTAGAGAACTGCATTTACTATAAATAAATAATTGAATACTCTCATTACATTACTATGAATTTCAGTGATGAGTAAACATGTATCACTGCTTCATGCTTTCATTCCACACTGTTTCAAAAAGTAAGTCTTTTTGATCTTTGCTGCAAAGCTTATTTGTAGAGGAGTCACTCTCCTGTTGGTGTTTTGCACTGGATATTGTTTCATACACGATTAATCGGGTTTTTTATTTGGTGCATTAAGAGTTCCTCTGACTCTGGAAGTGTGGAAAGCAGCGCAGTAAATAATGAGGTCAATCCAAATTTCAGACATGTGGGAAATGCGTGTAAAATTGTAGCTGTTACAGCTATGCCAGTGTAAATGGTGTTCTATCCTCATACTGCCTTTTTTTCTTATCACCTCATGTTCTTTATTTGTATGAACTTTGTGACATGACAGCAACTGGTGTTAGTGTTTTTATTTTGTTTTAATTAGTGGTAATGTGAGTGCAGTGTCACTAGACTTGGTACTTATTTTGCAGAATTAAAGCAATTACACTTAAACCTCTTGTTTCAGATTACGATGATGGATTTTCTATGAAGCACACAGCCACAGCTCGGTTCCAAAGAAACCATCGTCTCATCAGTGAGATCCTGAGTGAAAGTGTGGTGCCCGATGTCCGCTCTGTCGTCACTACAGCCAGAATGCAAGTTCTTAAACGCCAGGTTCAGTCTTTAATGGTTCATCAGGTAAAGATAAATGATATGAAGGCAGCTAAAGCATAATGGTGTTGGGCTGTACTCCAAGTCTCGGATCGTTTGATCCTCTACATGACTGTTCTTGTTGGGTGTCAATGTTCTGTACGCTCCAATAGCTAATCTCTGGGTTCGCTCGGGAGTTGCAGGATGTGAGACTTCACCTTCTGTGCTCCTTTGTTACTGAGAATCACGTTAAACTGTATTTTGTTCTTCAGGATATCTTAATTCCATAGCTCCTCATTGTTATACAGAACCCTTCTGTATGTACTGCTGGAGTTATGACTTTCAGGTAGCTTACCATGCATAATCTTGTTTGTAAACCCTCCCTATTGTAACATTTTTCCATGGAAAGTTAAATGCATACGAGGAAATCTAGTGAGGTCCCACTTGCACGTTTCACCTCGCTTTGGTGGGGCGTGTGCATGTATTTTCCAAAGAGGCACATTAACAGAACAGTTGGTGTGCACATAGGTGAAGAAAACTGAGAAACCAGAATTAGATAGAGATTTGTTGCTTTTCTTAATTAACGAAAGGAGGTGGGTGGTATCCCTCCTTCCTTCTGAACTGTGGTGTTTCTGCATTAGAGAATGTAATTGGAGAGGGGCGTATATACCCATGGGGTGTCTAATGTATAGATTTTGTGCTGGAGGATTCACCCCAAGTACATACAGTTTTTCATTTACAGTATGCCCAGCCAGTCCCCAATGACTGCATGGACCCATCTGCTGTTCATATTTGCTAATATGAATTTAGCTATTGGGTATTAGATCAAGGAAGGCATAAAGATGTTTATGTATTATATGGGCATATTTTAAAATACTGGTCTAAATATTTTTGTACGTAGCTGTAAATTTTCTCCAGTTCTTCAGATGATTGCATGTAAGGTTCTTATGTCTATTTCGTTTCCAGCGTAAACTAGAGGCTGAGCTTCTGCAAATTGAAGAGCGTCACCAGGAAAAGAAGAGGAAGTTTTTGGAAAGCACAGAATCCTTTAACAACGAGCTTAAAAGGGTACAACTCCCACTTCTCTCTGCTTACTCTGAGGAGTCTGTTAGTTACCTGTTTGTACGAGCGCTCTGCCTGCTTCTGTCTAGTTCTGTGTTCAGTGAGGTGTAACTGCCTGCAGTGTGTGGGGGGTGTTGGAAAGCACGCAGCGCCTGTGCTATTTCATGCTCCTTCAGTGACCTTTAGTGGTGACATTCAGCCAGTACAGTTTAAAAGCGCCTTCAGGCCTGACCGGGTGAGTTCAGGGAAGGCGGCCTGCTGCCGCTGTGGAGAGCACACTGCTCTGTCCATGGCTGCGCTCAAATTTAGGTTGTTTATTCCTCCCCTCTTCTGTTGCTGTTACCTTGCTTGTATCTCCCTCCCTAGTTACCGAAGCTTTTAATGTAGACTGTCAAATCAAAATAATTTTGCTGCATGTAGAAATATTTTGCTGCATGTAGAAATATTGAACTCATAATTGGGTTATACTGATGGTTTGGTTTTCAGTGTAACTGAGGTAGTAAAAGAGCTTTCTTCTTTTTTAATTGCTAGTTATGCAGTTTGAAGGTGGAAGTGGACATGGAAAAAATTGCAGCTGAAATTGCTCAAGCTGAGGAACAGGCTCGCAAGAGGCAGGAGGAAAGGGAAAAAGAAGCAGCGGAGCAAGCTGAGCGCAGTCAAAATAACATCGCAGCTGAGGAAGAACAGGCAGCTAACAAGATAGAGGAGAAGAAAGAAGAGGAGAGTGCTCCAATGGAGACAGGTAACACGCTTGAAGACCAGCTTCAGAACCCTCGAAGGATCAGCACTAAAGTGTCTCTGTAGAGGCTGAGCGTAGCCGGGAGTGCCTCGTGTTTCTGCTGTTGGTAGGAAGAAAGGCTTCAGAAGAACAACATTCAGAATAGTTAACTTCATCTCAGTGAACACAGGTGTTTGCTTTCTTCTCCTTAAATCGCTCCTCTTTAAAAGGGGAAGAGGCTATGATCCCACGCAGCCCTGTGTAAAGCTTTGTGTGTGATATACCCAAGGGAAAAGGAAATTGCTTTCTAAACCTAACTCGCCTTTTAGACATTGGTTAGCGAGGAGCAACTGAGAGTGTCTCCTTGTCCCAGTCAGTGTCAGCATTTAGCAAGGACAACAGAACGGCACTTCTTTCTGTGCTGCTCGTACAGGGTGATCTGCAGGTTTTCCCTGTGTTTGTACACTGACCTTAGAAATTCTTGTATTTGAGAGTGTCAGTGGTTATTATCAGGGAGTCATTGCTATAACAGCACGAACAGAAGGGAAAGGGGACCAGGGATTTTGAGTTCCAGTGCTTCTGGTTTAACAATGCACGTGGCTTTCTTGTGGCTGCACTTCTGAGGTCATGTAGCTGGAGGTGACTTTCAGGATGCTGTGGCAGCACCTGAGCACTGAGAGGCCTTTCAGAGCTCTGCCTGTTACTGCCCGTTCCGAGTGACAGAAATAACTGCTAGGGAATACTCAGATTTATTAGATCGTTTCTTCCTAAATTCTAATTGCACAACCGAAGTAAATGTATTGGCATGTAAATGACACTGAGAAATATCTTATTCCAGAAGAGCCTCACCCAGAAGAGAGCACAGAAAACCAGCAGAATGGTGAAGAAGGAACATCTACCCCAGATGATAAGGAGAGCGGCCAAGAAGGGGTCGATAGCACTGCGGAGGAGGGGACCAGTGACAGCAACACTGGGTCGGAGAGTAATAGCGCGACAGTTGAAGAGCCTCCCGCAGACCCCACCGCTGAGGATAGCGAGAAGAAAGAATAAATATTGACTTACTTCATGTGTCTTTTTAATGAAGTACTGTTTTGATTTCAGAATGTGCTACACGGCTTTTGTATCTCCCTTGCCTGTATCACTCGTCTCCAAAGGGGTTTAATAACATGTCACATTATCAGCGTAGCGACGAGAAGGGGCCCAGAGGGGCAGAGGCCATCTTAGAACAGACAGAAAGGAAAACCTCAGTGTCAAAGCAATATGGAGCGGTACGTACTATTGCTGGGGATTTCTCCCCTGGAAAGACAGCATTGCTCTGGGGTTTTGTATTGGAATTTGGGCTCTGTCCCTTGCTTCTAGTCAGGTGACCGCAGTGGAAGGGTCTTTCTCAAAGGCCCTTCTTGTCCGTTTGTGGCTGAAGTGAGGTGCAGCTGTGCATCCCGTCTCCGCTGCAGCCCCGCAGATACCCCGGGCAGCGCTGCGCCGCAGCCAGGGAGTGCTGCGCTGACGGAGGCCGACGAAGCGGCACAGCTGAGAAACGTGGTCAATGGCCCTCGCTTTCGTGAGGGGTTAGAGCAGTACTGAGGCCCCCACAGCTGACAGCGGTGTGAAGCAGAGACACGATGGGTATACCCGAGAGCATTTCCTTCATCTAACAAAACCAGAAGCCTCACAGCAGCCCAGTGTGTGTCCCCCACTGCGTCAGGTCTCGGCAGTGAGGACACCCACTGCAGCTGCCCCCAGCGCTGGTGAGCAGTGCGCCTAAAGAAGGCTGCGGGGTTCAGCCGTAGGGTTTTGTTGGTGTCACCGTTGTTGTCTTTTACAAAGTAGCTGCTCTACAGGGATGGAAACTTGCTCAGGTCCTGCAGGCAACGTTTCAGGAGATCCCTTCCCAAGGGACTGGTTATAGTTGTCTTGAAGTAAATGACATACCTTAGGGGTTTCTCCTGGGATGCAGGATTATTCTGAACAAGTGTCTTTGCCTTTCTTTACCAATTAACTCCTTTACTTGCTACTAAGATACCCTGGTGTGACCTCGGCCAGAGGTAAGGCAAAATTCAGAGCAGGAGAGCTTTCAAACACACATGTGTTCTCTGAGCAGTCACTAATATGGCACAAATGGTAAAATATAGTAGTTCTGTTTGCAGTGAGCTTTTGAAACCTCTGGGAACTCTACAAATGTACTGAAAATGCCACATTCTGCCCTATATTTGAAGAAAAAAATACACTTAATTGCAACAACAGATACAAGCCGTTCTATGACTTTACAACTCTTAAGAGGACACATGACGCGTATGGTTCAATAAACTAGTATGTTTTTATGGAATAGTGGGTATATCGGATGGTAATGTTTTTTAAATCATTTTGGTCTTTTTTTTTTTTAATAGTCTAAAGATAATAAAATCCAACACATTTGGTTTTTTTAAACTTACAGTGGTCTGGGTCTTGTCTTCCACGGTAATGCCTGTGTTTGATCTGAGGGCAGATGTGTGGGGACAAACCCGTCCCCAGGGACAGCGTCACAGCTCACCCAAACGCTGACACGCCGTCGCTTTCAGCTGCCCGTGACCACTGCAGAAAAGATTATTGCAAAACATGATGAAAGTGAGGAAGAAAGGGAAAGCACTGATAAGTCCTCCTCTAATGAGCACTGTCACAGAAGGAGCTATGTGGAGGGAGGCTTGTATTGTCCTCATCTTTCAAGGAAAGGTAGGAGTTCTGATACTAATGTGTTTTTTTGATAAAGGTGGACACAAAAAAAACCTCTTATGAGGAAACCAAAATGACAACTGCTGCTTAATTTGGGTTTTAAAAATTTGAAGCAGTAAAACCTGCCTAAAAATTAAATTCAAAATTTCAGTTTCTTGGAAGAGCGGGCAAGTCATTCTTGCCGTTACGCTTTGCACTTGCAGTTGTACTGGTTGAAGTGCATTTTAGGAGTTTCTATTTCCAGCAATTAAAAGGAGTGCTGTTCAAAAAATACATCTTGAGGCACTTAGAAGAAGGGGGGAGTTACCCAGTGACCCATTTTGGGTTTACATTTCATAATTAACTGTCAAAGAGCCGGTAATTAAGAGAGGAGGAGGGTTATTTGCTCCACTAACTCATTAGTCTGAGGAAACTCACATCACCAAAAATAACAGGCGCTGGTTCGAATGCAATGTGTGAACATTCAGCTACGCGTGGACCTTCAGCTACGTACTCTCTCGCTTTGGGTAAAGATGGCAGTGGTTAAGCGGACACCGGGCAGGTACTTGTTTCATGGAGCGAGGTGATTCTTGCCAATCATTTAACACTTTCAGATTTTCAAAACTGAAGGCCTCTCCTGCAGGGAGAGAGCAGAGTTATCACTTGTGCTAAACCCTCTCCCCGGGCTACACAAGTATTTCACTTCGATCGCAGAACAACTCGCGCAGTGGGTTTCTTTACTGCATTTTGCTCTGCTAAAAAATACTTTTCTTGAACAATTGCTGCTGCCAACATCAAGCTTTGATTTCTTTGGCGAGGCCGGCTGCTGCCTGGGCTGGGGCAGAATCGCCTGGTGCGGGAGGGACTCCACACCTCTGGTGCTGCAAACACTTGTGCAACAGCTTTTATCCGTGCAGCAGCCTTGGGTTTTGAAGGCCGTTTGTGCTTTTCATCTGCTGCATATTCTCCAGGTATATGTAAATAACAGTAATTATTGGCAAAGACAGGGTGTGTTGCAGTTACGGGTGTGTACTCGAATGCGTAGGTGTCATCTTCAAGGGTAAAATAACTTCTCCGAGCGCATGAAAACCTCCTGAACAAATGCCCAGTGGGCAGTGCTTGAAGACTGACCAAGCCCCAGCAAGGGACATGAGCATCAGGGACCAAGTGCGGGAGAGGGACCTCACAAGAAACCCAGCTCCTTTGCTGTCCTCCTGCAACAGCCCTTCCTCAGCCCCATCGCTCCTTCGGCTGCCGCTGGAACCAGCTCACAGGAGCCTGGTGCCTGCTCGACGCCTCCAGCTGGCTGTCCACCAACCGCCTCTGAGACAGAGCAGCTAAGTGGGGCTCCTGATGAGCCAACACGCCCACCCACAGGTCCTCAGCAGGACCTGAAACCCTCCCACGGGCAGATGGGGCAGATGATAACGCCCACCACTGTGTTGTGCCTTTGCTGTTGGGGCCACTGGAGTCAGTGGTCGGCTTCCCCTGGGTCTTGTGTGCTTTGTTTGGCGAGTGGGTGCAAGCTCCTGGACTCCTGGGGGTCCTTCTCCTCCCGGCTGTGCCCAGTGTCCCCTGGCTGCTCCCCGGGGAGATGTGGGTGCCCACCGGGGTGGTGTGGGGCAGCCGAGGGTGCCGGTGCCACTGGAGACAGGCTGGGCTCCCCCCGGGGTGACCATCTCCCACGGGTGCCCCAGAGCTGGCGCGTCTTTCATGCCCACAGGGGACTGACAAGGAAATGAAGAGGCAAATCTGAATCGTTGCAGCACAGCGAGGGAGTTGTTTTCTTTGGTTTGTTTTTCTCTTCAAGAGAAAAAACAGGCTTCTTCTTGAGTCTGACTCATGCTTTGTGACCTCTGACGTCCCCACGGCTCTGCTTTTGGTGTGTTCTGCAGGTAAAAGTTCTTTTCTGTATTGAGTAGTTCTCAAACATACGCTTTTATCTCACCACAAAAATACACTTAGCAAAAGTTACTAAGATGCCTGGGTTAAAAAAAAATTGCTCTTACAGTTTTTTGGTTGGGTTTTTTTTTGCATTAATGTAATTATCAGATTTTATCACGCGCACCCCAAACCTTCTGACCTTCAAAACTGAAATACAATAACAGGTACATGCAGCAGGCTCCAAAGGGTAAACACTGAAAGGTATTTAGATGTTAAAATATGAACTAGGCACCCGGTGAGATTGTTCAAGAGCAATTCAGCCGGCGAAGTGCTTCACTCTTAGTGAAACCCCGAGGACTTGGCCTCTTAACAGCTTTACACACCTGAATACCCTTTCAAAGCACTGACCTACATATGTGACTGAGGTCGGCTTCCCGTGAAAGACAGAAGTCTCATGTTTGTGCAACAGCTAAACTTTAGGAGAAAAAAAAAAGCAGCTTCTGGAGAAACTAAACAAGGGTTTCGAACAACAAAAATCACCTGTGCATCCCATGGGCTGGTCTTGCAAAGCCGATCTGCTTCAAGCAAAATGAGGAGTTGAAGTGGAGAAGCTGCGCTTACACAAAGGATTATCCCTGTGATAGAAAGAAATGAAACAGATTAATAAGAGCTTTAGAGGGATAAAATAGCAAAGTAAAACCAAACCCTGGCGCGGAGGGGAGGCCGGGACAGCTCGCAGTGTGTGCGGAAACGGGAGCTGCCTCTCGATGTGGCGCATCGCGGCAACGCAGAGCGGGTCCCAGTGTGGGCCCCAGTCCCGGGGGGAGGCAGAGCCGCCCGCCAGCCCGCGAGGGGAGCGAACGCGGGGACAGCGCTCGCTCGAGGGAGGGAGGGAGAGAGGGAGCCCCTGAGGGAACGGGGTGTGTGATGAGCAGAATGTGTTCCTGGGCGACAGGGAGTGGGGTTCAGCCCCTCTCTCTGCTCGGTTCAACACCGGCGTTTGCTGAGGGCTCTCATTAGTCCCGATAAGGGTTCTCAGTCCCCACCAGGTGGGAGTGCTCCGCTGGCAGCCCAGGTCCTGCGCCTGCCCTGTCCCCAGGAGTCAGGGGTGGTTCCTTTCTCCTTTTCTCCCTCTCAGGTTTTGTCCTAAACCCCCCGCTAGGCAGACTTTCCTTTTCATTTAACAAAAAACAAAACAAACGCCAAACACAAAACTATTTGGTTTGGTTTTTTTTACGCAATTAATCAAAAGCTACTTAAAGAAAATGCCTTCAGTGTGGCCACCCATGGGCAAGCCTTGGGCTGACACAGGGCCATTAAAGCCGCACTGTCTTTGCTCTCCTCCTTCGCTCACCTCTCCTTCCCACCTTTTAACTAAGTGTCCGCAGCAGTCCTGACTGCCGGAATATTGAGAAAAAAGCTCCTCATCACCGAGTCAAGATGAGAGTCGGTGCCAGTGACGCGCTCACAGACGTGCTCAGGCTGGGACAAGCGCTGCCACCAGGCGTCTCTCATCCTCCTGCCCGGAGACATCCCCGCCTCTCCCCGGCTGCGAACTCTCTTGGGTACAGCACCGAGCGAGCGCCAGCCAGCAGCCACCGTGTTTGCTGCAGCGCACATTTTGCACGGCCGTGACCAGGGCTCCAAACTCCACAGTGTGACGGGACCTCCCCACAGTGCGTCGGGCTGCCGGACGCACCACCGCGCCGTGGAACACCCGCGCACCGACCGGCTCGCACACCTCTTTACCACCGCGAGCGGCTGTTGGGGCTTCTAGCTTCATGCAGACTACGGCAAATAGAAATTAAAGCCACTAAAAAGAAGTTCCTTTTTAAGGATAGTCCCCTTCCTCTTCTTTTTCCAACTTTCTAACAAGAGTGAGCCGTAGTGAGAAGCGCCTCACGTGTGACAAAGGGATCCCTGGGAAGAACCCCACGCGCAGAGGCACGGGGAGAGGTTGTTTATAGCCAGGATACCGTGTAAGGGAGCGGAGGGACGGGTGAAGCTGTCGGTGGTGCGTGCCAAGGGGAAGGCTCAGGCTTCCAGCGCTGTCCCCACAAAAGCACTGCTGGTCGGCCCGTTGGGTCTCTCCGTGTCTTGTCCAGAAGACGGAACCAATCTGAAGCCACATCCCTGCGCAAACGGCAGAAATTCAAATATGAGCCCGAGCTTTTATGTTAAAGTTGCTCTTGGGTGAACGCGACCAAAGAGAAGAGCGCAAAATCGCCTCTGCAGCAGCGGAGGTTTGGTCAGAGGAAGAGCCGTGTTAAGGCTCCGGCTGCCCCGGGGTCTCCGCTGCGGGAGCAGGACGGGGCTCTCCCGGCAGGCGGGACTGGTTGCCCCGGGCACACTGGTGTCATTTCCACCTCGCTCCTGGAGAACGTGACATGACCCTGCTCAGGAATCCTGCCACAGTCGATTCAATTAGTCAATAAGGCTAATTTATAGTTACACTAATTTAACTTTTGAGGTGAATTAAGCTAAATTGAATTAAGATCACGTTAATTCTGAATAAGATTGTCTTTGTGGGGGCTTAATGCAGTTTCACTAATCCACTTTAGTTCGTGCATGTTAATTTATCAGTATATGCTTGTACACTTAAGGGGAAAAAAAAAATTAATCCAGAGCCCAAAGTTTGTTAGTAGCGGTTTCTGGGTTTCTGTTACGTAACTTTCATTTATTATCAACGTTTTATACCACAAACTGTCTCCTCTGCTGACCAAGGGCGGGATTTTACAGCGCAGCAACACGGAGGCATTAGCAGTCTGGCTGGAGCAGTGCTGCGCCGGTGAGAGGTGTGGGTGCAACAGTCAGCGCGAACAGTCCACCTTCGTTGTCCCTTAAGCGCGTCGCATTAAGCGCTGCAGAGCTGCGTCCTCCTCGGGCACCACCGCGAGAAGCTGCTGTGGGCGAGCGACCTGCAGCACCTCGTGGCAGCAGACAAAGCCCACTGCAGCCGTCAGGCTTCGGTATCTGCCTCCGGTACCCTTCTGCGCGCGGGTGCACGGGGCTGTAAGGGACTGAAGAGAGCCCTTGGCAGACCGCGTGCTCCCGGGTGAACCTGCTGTGAGCCAGAAGGTGGTTTTGTTGTTGCCTCGGGTCTCCCCTCGAGCAGAAGGCGCACTCAGCCCACCAGCGCTGCCTCCTGTCGCCTCGCCGCTGCGCTGGCTGGAGCGCTCCCCGCCTTGAGCTCGGTACTGGCAGAACACACACGGCACCACTTCTGCTGAACTGGTTCCTGCCGGGAAGGGGGACAGGAGGTGGTGCTCAGTGAGCGCCACTGCTCTCAGGAACGTTCCTCTCGTGGTTGCAGAGGGAGAGAAGGGAATTCCGCATTCAACCCTCGGCTTTGCTGCCTGTGCCCACCCCGCCAGAGAAGTGCAGGCGTGGGTGCCGTGACAGATGCTGCTACAACCCCAGCGGAGGCCAGAAATCAGCTTTGGCTCTCTCGGCAGCTGAGATATAAATCGCAGTTGCTGCAGGGCAGAAGTGCGGTATTTAATCGCGTTAGAGAGACGGAGGAGCTGTAATCGCATCCCATTCTCCCGGGCAGACACGCACCGAGTCCCAGTTTCCTCCTCGACCGATCGCAGCCGTAACTGCTCGCGCCTCGAAGGGGCTGCAACGCGCGCTCACAGCGTTGGGCGCTTCACCAAGCGCTGCCGCTCCTGGATTTGAGGGCTCCCCTGCGTATGCAGAGTATTACTGACGGCGATTCTTGCAAATCTCTCCCCAGTGGGATTTGGACAAACAGCCCAGTGGAGATCAGGCTTGAAAGCACAGATCCTGCTCTGGCTTAGGTCTGCGTCTCGCTGTTTTTGTTCTCAGTTCCCTTCTTTCACTTTGACGCCTCTTTTTCACGGTCTTCAAGGGGGTTTTTTGAAGTGGTTTTGCAGTTATCGGGCTGATGTCTTATTTTGTTGTAAATTATCACATACAGCTTCACTTGTGACTTATAAAAGTGTATAATTTCTGTAAACAGCTAGTTTCAATTTGCTTTTTTTTTTCCACTCAATGCTATTAAAAAGGCAAGAAAAAGCTCTATGAATCCTGGCACCGATTCTGGGGCGGGGCAGGGGGGAACCAAAGCAGAAAGAGTGACAGTAACAACAGAAACTGAGTGGAAAATCACAATATGATTTTTTTTAATTATTATTTTTCTAAGCCCAGGGATGAAGAATGCCAGACCTGTGACAGAGAGGACTGGATGAGCTCTTGGAGACGCCCTGATGGGATTATTCCCTGTTTCTGTATCCAGCCTTGTTCCAAAGGCGGCAGGGGACTGGTGTTAAACCCCACACCTTTTGAATACGGTAACGTAGGCTCGCAGGAAGGACGCTTCTGTATGGCCAGCAGACGCTTTAACCCTCGATTCTTTCAGGAGACATAACGCCCTCTCTTTATCTCCCTAACCAACTCATTGCTCCCGAATGTTTGATGCCCTGTGGGAGCCTCCCGGCAGTTCGCCCACCTGTGTGGGAACAAAGTGCAGCGAAGGCTTCAAAACCCTCCTTAGACACAACCAGTGCTCCCACACCCTCCCCAGCACCGTTCCTGTAACACCCCGGGAGTTTTTCTTCTTATTTTTTATCTCTTTTCCCTTCCCCACCTGTCATTCTGGGCTGACCACTGTCTCTTTCCTGTTAGTCCAGGCCCGAAGGGATCCGTGTGTTCCTCACGGGCCCCTCGCTGCTCAGGGACCTGGTGGTGCGGGAGCAGATCCCGCAGCCCAGCGCTGCCCCGGGGCACAGGGGACGAGGAACCAGCAGCACACGCGTCACCGCTACCCGGCTCGTCCCCCCCACCTCAGCGCTGCCAAGCAGAGCGTCCGTGTTTCTGCTGACCCGACCTCTCCCCACCTGCGTCCCTGGGGACATTTCCCTCGTCACAGCTCAATTCCTGGACTGCTGAGGAAGCTGCTTTAGGGCAGAGCAGATGCCAATCTGGTAAAACTGGGGTTTTTTTTCCTCCAAAAAAGAACTGGAGAGAAAGGCCGTCACCCCTGACGTGACGCAGGCATGAAGAGGGTGAATTCCCAGTGACACCAGACCTGTGTCCTTCCCTCCTGCGGCTGACCAACGGGCAACATGGGCAACTGCCGGCCCCGGCGGAGCCTGCCTGCCGCGCAGATTACTTCCTCTGCTGGGAGGATAAGGATCTTTTAATAACCTCATGGTGAGATCACAATCATGAGATTTTTTTTCAGGGCATCCCCTACAACCGCTCTAAGAACTCCTCTCGGTGAGGAATCCCAGCTGGGTACCGCTCTTAATGTCAGGAATTTACTCACAATTTCACTTCTGCTATTTTGTTTACTTGAGGAATGACTGTGTCAAAGCCCCCCGCAAATAAATGTCCTGACTTCAAGACCCGACCTGTCCTTGCACGCCTCCCGGACGCCAGCTCAGCAGCTGGAGGGCAGAGGGCTCTTTGGGCAGGAGGCAAAACCGGAGGTGGGGGACCCCGAGTGTCCGGGCTCGGCACGGCCGGGCAGAGCAGAGCAGCCGAGGGGACGTCAGCGTCCCTCCTCGACGTAAGAGAGGGGACGTTACTGGGAAGTGGAGTCTTGAGTCAGGTTCACCTTTAACTCACCAGTGCGTCTGTCTGGGCAACTCTGGTTCCCTACAGCGATGGGGAGAAACCCTTCCCGGTGGTTTCGGTCCTTCCCTGCAGCGCCACGGGCTGTCTGGTCCTGCGGCAGAGCGCTGCGGAGAGAAGGGCAGGTCAGCACTTTGCACGGGACCTGCGATATCTGGATTTGAACTGTGCTGCTTTTACTCGTGTGCAAAACCTCCCTCAGCGCTCAGCCTGCAGCCGGACTGCAGCAGTGCCAGTTTGCCCACCTGGAACTGCTCGTGCCGCTCGCTCAGCGCCGTGCGAGCCGATCCCGACGCGGTGCGTCCTGTGCAGCCACGGGCAGAGCTGTCTGCAGCCGCTGCGACTCTCCACCTGCTGGGAAAGTGAGCGCTCAAAGGCTGTTTCCATCTCAATTCACGTAAAGTCAAATTAGTGGAAAATAAACGAAGGCTTTAAATTCAGGATGTAAAAACATCTCGTGTTGTGCTTTTCTCAGAATGAATTACACCTTGCTAAAGTGCGGTAGAGCCTTACGAGTTCTGCTTTCTAAGATCATCCAGCCGCGTGCGCTGAGCAGGCGCCATCCCCGGAGAGGCACCGGGACCCCTCCCGTCCTGGGATGTCCGTGTGCCTTAGCTGAAGGAGAGACTGCACAAAGTCCAATTTTACACACAGGACGTAGATGGGAAATCCAGGAACTGAATTCCCATGAGATATTTCATTGCTGAATGAGCTGTGATTTAACATCAGATCAATTCAACATTACACGTTTCAATTCAGTTCAGCGAATTCGATGTTTCAGTTCAAGTGGAACCAACCTGAACCGAAATGTTTCTTTCTGAGCTAACTTCCTGTGGAATTTATTAGGAACTGCATTTTCTTTTGAGAAGTTGTATCGATGAACAACGGCCATCTAGCTCCGGTCCTGCGACCTGGGCAACAAATTGTAATCACCGATTTCCACTCTTCTTGCAGTGAAGGTGAGCAGAGTAACCTGCATTCTGACACAAGACTGAAAATACCCGGTAACTTGATTTTTTTAATAATTAATTTATCCTTAGGGTAAGAAATGTGTTCTAGTGAGCAAACAGCACAGTGTGGCTGTCTTGGGCACAGCTCAGGCCTGGCGCTGTTGAGAAATGCAGCGTGTTTGTTCATGCAGGGTCACACTTTTGTAGAAGACAGCTCCTGGGGCACATGTGTTAAAGGGAATATGTCAAAGAGACAGAATCACTAAGGCATGAAATAGGCTGCAAATATACACAATCAAATTAAGCAAAGCTTTAATAAATGTTTTGAGAACTCCCTAGGTACAAAACATGACTGTACAAGAAAATTCAGTGTCACAAAGACATAGTAAATTGTTTATTTTAAAATATTCTCATCCTTTTTTAAGGAAAACAATTTACTTGAATTGGCTCTGACAACACAGAACTTGGCACATAGCTAAAGCCTGGGAGCACGTGCGGAAAACAAACTGCAAACCGTCCGCCTGCCGCCTTTCTCTCGTTGTCTTTGGGTCTGGGGACGGATCCGCTGCGACGCTGCCCTACAGCCTCCTCCCCTCTCCCTGGGAGCGCTGCGAGCTCAGAGCAAATCTAGGCGACCGTCCCCATGGCTGCCGACCCACCGCTCCCGCAGGCAGCACCGCCACCGCGTTTGAAGGCTTTACACCCACCGTTTCTGAGTATTCTGCCCGTACCTGAGAGGAGTCTTTCATCTCTACTCCTTCTTGGCGGAAGTGGTTAAAAGATAAGACTCTCAAAGGCAGCGTACCTGCTTGGATAATTGATGAACAAAAGAAAACAGAGCAATAAATAGAGTTGCAGAGATGTGAACTGCACCCGCCTGCCGAGATAAATCAAAAGCGAGTGTGCTGAAAAGCCGGCAATCACAGAATCATAGAGCGGTTAGCGTTGGAAGGGATCTTAAAGATCATCTGAGCGTGCTCAGAGACTGCTAGGGAAAGTGCAGGTCGCCTTCTGTGGAGCCAGATACAAACGCTGATAGTCTTCAAGCCCCCGAGCCCGGGCGAGGCTGTGGGGATCCAGCACCCTGCACGCTAACCTCCCCAGAACGGGATCGGGACATCGGTGCACCGGCCTACCGGGAGGGAAGCCCCGAGAAGGGTTTGAAGCCACAGCCGGGCTGGCACGGTGTCTAAGGAGGGCCTGAAACTGCGGACGGGCGTTTGCACAGGACCCGAGAGCACCCACAGGATCCTCGGCTGCGGCTCTATTGATGTGGGGCTTGAGAGAGCCAGGGAGGGAAAGGTTTGGCTCCATGTGGAAGCAGTTGGTGTTAAAGGCAAGGCAGCGAGCAATCGGTAGTTTTAGCATCAGGCTGTTTTATGTACTCAAATTCTGCTCAACTCCTGTTTTGGCTGTGGTTAGCCATTACATTACCTTAAAATAAATAAAAACACCCCACTGTAATGTTGGGTTTTTAAAAAAACACAAAACCTTCAGATATTCCAGTGCTAAGCTATGCTAGAGGGAAAGAAATCCGCTCTCCCCAGCAGCGAAAAGTGTTTACTTTTCCCAAGAGCCACAGACTACCGAACGTTCAGGCAAAGCATCATCCACAGAAGGCTTTCGGCTTGGACGCTGGCTGCAGGCACTCGCAGGGAGCTGGATTCTGCCTCTGAGGGTGGCACGAGCAGCGGGGCTGAGGCGCTGCTATTGATGCAGCTCATCAACTCATTCAATGCAACTTGTCTGCTCCTTGTAATACACATCCCATATAATGGGCAGATAATTCAGACACTGATCAGATTACCCGGCAAAGGACAGTGATTCACCAGAGCCAGTGCCTGCCTGGCACAGATGCCTTTTGTAACAGCTATTTAATCACACTATTATTTGTCTGATGCAGAGTAAATATATTAACTGTAAATGAGCCTAAATGCAGCATAGGTTGCATAGGTTTTCCTTTATTTCCATTTGCTGAAGCAGAACAGTGTTCTTGTAGGTGTCTCGCAGCCACGTAAACATTGCCCGAGCTGTGTTTTCTCTCTTCCAGGGGACGGGTCTTTCCGGCTGGTGTTGGAAGTTCCCTGCTCAGTGAACCGGCTCCTCTGGGTCTGCCCTGGGCTCTTCGCCTCCTCCAGCCCCGGTGGGGTTGTACGCTCTCTCTGGGACCTGCCCTGTGAGGCTTTATTTTCCCATCTGTCCCGGCTGCAGGAACAGCAGTGACATATCGTAAGAAGTTGCAGAGGACGAGATGCCAAAGTGAATATTTTGAGTCACCTTGGAAGGAAAGTGTGTTCATGAGGAGCTGGTGATGTTTCTACCTGTTAGAGGAGTCTGTTCCAAGAGTGGGGGTCCACCTTGGATGGCCACAAAACAAAAGCCCCCGATTTGTATCGAAGCTGATCCCTGGAGGAACAGGATCGGAGGAGGTGACTCCCCGTCCAGGCAGGGACCAGAGCTGACAGTGCTGCGGGTCCTCCCAGGGCTATGTCCTGAGGGCTGAAACTTCTGCAGTAACGGGATGGTGTTGAAAGCGTGGGACTGCAAAAGTGCAAAATCTTTTGAGGAAGATGGTATGTGCTGATACTCAGCAGATGGTAACACAAAACCACCCAAAAGCAGAAAGGTGGGGGGAAGTCCACTTACTCGCTTGAGCTGCTGCTAATCCAGAGAGGACGCTGCGAGCATGGGGGAGCAGGGCAAAGGGATGCCGGCCCCTGGCAGTCCTGCCCACCGAGATTTTTCATGCAGTAGCTGAACACCTTCCCCAGCAAGGGTCTGGCAGAGGAGATGGGGATCGTCCCCGTTCCCTACAGCACGGGGTTCTGGTGGATGCTCTGGCAGATGAGGCAGGATCTGCTGGGGAGCGGGGAGATAACAGGAAAGGGGAGTCTCTCCTCTCGACCCTTCACCACCACCAATTCCCCATGTACCAGTGCAACAGCTGAACCCACTTCACTTTACCGAGTCTCCGTACAAAGCACGTGTGCGCAGCCCTCAGCTGCCCGCACTGAGGAAGCTCCAAAGAGCCCGACTGCCTGACAGCGGTGTGGCACAGCACAACTCTCCCGTGCGGCCGAAAGCACGAGGAGGAGGAGGAGGGTCTACTAAATGTCAGCGACGCCGCGGCACGTCATGAGCTTCTTGCAGAGGGGCAGGAAGTATAAAAGAGAGAGTTTCCCAAAGAGGGGCTCTGGCAGGAGCTGCGGCGCGTTGAGGCACCGCTGGAACGTACGATGCTCTGTGACTTCATCTCTGCTTGAAACGCGACCATGGATGGTGGTGAGTACCTGCCCTGCAGCCTCTGGCTTTGCCTTCAGCTTTATTAATAATGCCCAAATTCATGCCCTATGACACAGGGATGAAGCACTTTTAACAGAGTGTCTCAACAATACAAAAGGCTTTCATATGGCTCATAATTATTATTTTAAAAAAAAAAAAAGTAACATTACATAACCTTAAATCAATTGCTTCAGAAACACACACACGAAATAGGCTTGGAGGGGATTTCAATGGGCTATTCTGTCCTAAAGCAAATGTGTTCTTCTCATATAATTCATACCTTTTCTTCCATGTTCTTAAAAAAAAAATAAATGAGCATGACAGCACTATCCCCTTGGCAGTATTTTAATTCAGTGAATAAATCAAGGAATTAGGAGCAAATGTATCTGAGTTTATTGTTGGTTAAGTCTGTCCAGTCTCATGCAAATTGTTTCTATTATTAATGAATATCTTCATTGTGGCAACAAAACTTTGCTGTAAAAGTTACGGTTCTGCGTTTGCTCAGAGCTGGAACAGCCCTGAGCGAGTACACTCGTAGGGGTCAGCGTCCCCACGGATCACCCCATCACGCAGCTCGCAGAGAGGCGTGAGAAGCCTCTTTGGCACCTGATATCCCGCTAGCCCAGGAGGCACAAGACAGTTTGTTTCTGTTTCTTGCTGGAAGTTTCAAACTTTCTTTTGCCAGTTGTTACTGTTCTCTCACGCTCGGTGCTCCGCGGGCACTCAGCCTCCAGGAGCCGGAGTAGGTGGGCGGCCGGAGGAGGGGAACGGCACCGTGGGTCGGCGATGCGGCAGATGAGATGCAGGCTCTTCTTTCCCCTGAGACCACATGATTTGTTCCTTTTTCACTTGTTTTTATTTCTTTATTGCTCCAACATTTGCCAATACTAATCCCAGTGTGACTGAGGGAGTGCAGGGACGAGGGACAATGCAGTAGCTCAGGTCGGTAAGTTAGTTTATAACCAGATTACCCAAACTGGGTTTACAATACAACCAATACATCCCTCAGCCAGAGAGCACAGTCTGCGCTGCGATAAGGATGGTGAGAGGGACGGGACAGCAGCCGCAGAGTTCATCCCAGTAAAGCCCTGTTCCAGGTGTAATGAATTGAGCTTCATAACAGGATGAAATGGGAGGTGTCACTGCCTTGTCTCTGGGACACCTTCAAATCAGAGCTTTAAATTAACCGGGATGCAAGAGGCTTCCCCGGGCTGGGAGGTGCCGGTGGCCCGTGGGAAGTGCTGCAGACGGAGCTCGAGACAGTCTGTGAACACACTGAGAACTGAGCGCCCGATTCCCTACCGGTGCCCGAGACTGTAGCACAAGAACGGGCAGTATTGCCCTCTCCTCTTTTGAAGGAATTAAGATGCAAAAACTTGAAGTGACTCCCGCAAAATCACCCAGAGAGCTACTCTGGTACAGCTGGGAAAACAACCATTCCTTTTTGTATCACTGTCCACTGTTTCAGCCCCCAAACTTGTCCTCATTTTCACCCCCAAATTAGCCCTCATTTTCCAGGCAGGGGTTTCTCCTCTTGGAGGTGTGCGCTGGTCTCTGCGCTCAGCAGGGGGGTGATCCCCGTGCGGTGCCTGAATGCGGAGCCATGTACAGGGCCGCCAGTGCCGAACCGCGCGGAAGCGAGGATGGGGCAGCTCAGGGTCTCGCAGCCCCTGAAGCGGCACCGGGACAAGCAGCTGGGGGTGCAGGACGCTCCAGCGGCGCGGGCTGGAGGTGCTGCGTCCACCAGGACCCGCCAGGCAGGAGCAGGAGATTTCTCACGGGTGCCTCCTCGCAGCTTCTGGCAATCAATGGCTCAGGAAACCCCTGAATTTTGGAATCCCTGCATCCAAGCCAACACGCCATAACCCAGCTGGACCCGTTCACCACACATCACTTATTTAAACTTTTGGCCTCCACCACATCATGTGGGTGCTCTGCAGGTTTCTTGTTTTAAGGGGTTCAGTATTTGGGGGCACAGCTGTCACCCTGACTTTAGAGAACTGGTAAACGTTAATTATGACAGGAAAAAGAAAGAATTAGTGAGAACCTGACAAGAAGAGTATGACAATTTTCCTGCTTTGGGTTTTTGTACTACTATTGTATTTCAGAGGAATACTCCAAAAGAAATATTTCACAGCACTGGAAGATGCACAGCATTAGTGCTTTTTTTTTTTTTTTTAAGCAGTTACATAGGAAACGTGATTGGCTCACTTAAGAATGAATTTTTAAACTTGCTTATCTCTGCTTATCTTGCCTTTGATTCACAATTTCCTAAAAGTGGTGGAGGCAGATAATTCTTCTGTAACAGATCTATGAACACTTGAATACAAGTATGACTTTGTCTCACTGGATTTGTTCACTCCTGAAATGATGGTATCTTTCCTCTGCCAGTTGAGAGCAGCAGAGGGGAAAGGGGGGGAGGGGGGAGAACAGGTACTGAGCTCTTAACTGCCAATAGTCATTATATCATGTAAGTATGATTAGTTTTTCTCAGAAATATCTGGTTCTTCCCCCAAAAGCCTATTATAGTGATGTTGAAGAGGCACCAGAAACCGGTACATGTTTAAAGATATAAACAGTACGTTACTCACTGCCTACACATGTGCTAAGGTGCTCGAGACTGGAACTTTTGCTTTGCAGTTCTGGCCAACAGAAAAATATTCTTTCGCCAGAAGGGTTTAGCCAGGGCAGGTCCGCTCGGCTTTGCCAATACTCCCTAAAGCATTCCCGACTCCCGCTTTTCACTTCGTGCATCCCTCAGCGCCAGCAGAGGCGATCAGCTGCTGCTCCTCGCGGGCTCTGCTTACAGCCTGACCCACCGGGGTGGGAGCTGACCTACCGCTTCGTTCCGCAGGGTTTTGTCCAGTTTTGACCATCCCACGTGGTTGTGTTCCCGCTCCTCTTTCCTGCTCTGGGTAGACTTTCTGCTACCAAACGTTTCTTGCTGTCAGAAGCTTTTCCGGGCGTACCTGGGGGGACTCACTGCTACTACAGCTTCTCTTGTCTCACCCAAGATTGGCTGCTGATGCTGAGGGAGATGCAGATAAAGTGGATGGCATTCATCTGTCCAAGCTTTCTCCCCCACCCTTCTCCCATCGCATGGCATGAACTGCACCCCAGGTGCCCACCCCACAGCAGCTGAACCATGCCTTAAAACCACCCGTTTCTTTCCCTTTGCTATCGAGGGATCCTAAACAACTAACCAGCTGTTGAGGGCCAGAGTTCAGCAGGATCAATTCCACCCCTTGTGCTTACTCTGTGGAGGAAGATTTTCAGAACCGACGGGCTGCTGCCCCCTCTGCCCCCACCCTGCCATCGGCAGCAGAGAGCAGACCCCGTCCCTCTTCCATTCGCAGGGACCAATTCTCCTTTCCACCTTTTCCCAGCTGCGTGCTTTTGAGAACTGCGGCCAAGCAGCGCATCGCCAGCTGAGGGACATGGGGGTGACATGGAGCTTTATAACGGGTCTTGACTCATCTGCTGCAATGGGGTTTTGTTTTCTTTTTATAAATGAGGTTTCTAGTTCAACTGTTTGTGGGGACTTTTGAGAGGGTTTTTTTTTTTCTTAATATTTTGAGGAACAAAACTTTAGGAAAATACCCACAGCAGAGAACTGCAAGAGAAAAAAAAAAAAAAGAAAAAAAAATAAAAAAAGAAGACAAGTTAAGCAAGCTACCTAAAATTGCCTATTAAACTCCAGAGCATGTCTCATTTCCTCTCTGCAACTGCTCCCTCCCCCCCGCTGCCCTGGACCCCCCGGAGCACTGCGGGGAGAAGTGAGTTTCGTCCAGTCGCCTGAAACTGGTGACGCAAGGACTCGCTCAACAGACTGGTGTGGGAAGACCACGAGGCTGCACTGCCGCTCTGGTTATGCCTCTGCAAATGCGTAAGATGAGGTGGGGGGATAGAAAGAGGGGGAGAAACAGTGCAAGCTTTTTTTATATTGAAAAAAATCATTTGACATTTAAGACACCTGAAACAGCAACCGAGAGGAAAAAAAAAAAAAGTGTGAAATCTTCAAAGGAATGGTACTTAGCTGAACTGTTTCAGGATCGTTAGTTGAGTCACTTTATCAGTCCTATTTCATTAGACACTTCACAGTGTGTTAAGACAAAAAAAAAAAAAAAAAAGAAAAAAGAGAAGAAAAGAAAAGCAACTCACCAGGGCTGTGCACTCACGGCATGTCAGGTTAAACAGGTTAAATAGGAGCTGGGCTACTCCTGGGGCTTGAAAGGGAGATGCAGAAAAAGCAGGGGAAGATGGTATCACGCTTGGGGACAAGTGTCCTGGGCTGGCCAGGCTGGTGCGGCAGCCTGGCACTAGGCGGCACCGTGTCCCTGGCGAGAGACCGAAAACTGCAAACCACACACTGCTGAGAGCAACGCAGTGATGGAGCCGGGTGGTGCCTTTCCTCTGTGGACTGAGTGGCTCTTCTCCCCTGCCTCCTTTTTACCCAGTTTCTAGGAACTTAACTGCCTTTGAGGCCTCAGCCCCTGCCCAACGTGGCTGAGATGGGCCAGCAGAGGAAACTATTGGCCACCAACAGGCACAGGCAGATGTAAGGACCAACTCCAGGAGTCCCCTGGACCCCAGGCTATGAAGAAGGTGGAACAGAAGACTGAAGACTCCAGTGGCTGGGGTTTTTTTGCAGAGATCGGGGACCCTATGCCCCAGGCAGGGAGAGCAGTTACAGTCAGCTTGCTTGAATTCACCCAGCAGGTTTACGTGGTTTGGGCTTTCAGTGTATTTCCTGTGTGTAACATGCAGAAGTTACATCAGCAGCTTGACGGGAGAGATAGCTACACCAGATGCTCATCAAACCTCTTCCTGCACTCTGGGACTGGTCAGAGCGAAAGCCATCGGACACACAAAAAATACAGACGAAGCATTTAACCAAGCCTCCCCCCCTTACCCCTCAAGCCCCAACTTTGGCACACTCCGCCCCTCACTGTACACTGCACTAGCGATGCACTATTACACTTTTCAAATTCCCCCAGGAGGATACAGAGAGGCGAGGGGTGTACGAGCATAACCAAGCACCAGCTGCATGAGCGTAAAAGAAGAAAGTAAGGGGGACGGCGAAGCACAAACTTCTATGAAACACAGTGGGAAGCTCACACAGGCGCTGCGGATGAGGACTATGAGACTTTTCACATCTGCCTGAGGACCTCTCACCCACACATCACCACTCACATATAAACAAGCATCTCCAATCACAGATACCAAAGTAACTATTTCTGTTATTAACGATGCTATCGTGTGTGACTTAATCTGGGGAGACAGGCACAACGGTTGCAGTTACCTGAAGCAGTGGAAGGTCATTGTCCTGGCCCAGGGCAATACCCGAAGAAGAGGCTGGCTGAGCAGGGAAGGGTGCAAAGCAGCTCTGCAAAGAAACAGAACAGAGCTGGGTACAACTGACTGCTGAGCACAAGAGGGGCAAAGGAATCAGCTAATCTATGAACAAACAGTCCATGAGGAGAAAGCCACACTCCCTAGAAGGAACAAGCAGGTAGAAGGCAAAGGCATCTCCTGCCTCTGCCCCAGCCTTGCTCAGTGACCCTGGAGCAGACAATCAGCAGGGGAGCGAGGGGCTGCGGCGCGGGGCACTAGCCAGCGCCTGCAGAGGCACCCTGGGATGAGCAGCATGGTGCTCACAACAGCCAACACCAACTCTCCCTCAAGGGCGGACAAGTCTTCTGCTCACACCAGAGCAGACAGAGGCGAGGGCTTTCTCACAGTTGCCAGATCACCTTCTGGCTTGAGCAACTTTCAGTTGCAACTGCCTGAGGTAGATGCCAACGTGCGCTTTAAATAGAGCAAAGAGAAAGCTTTCACTGACCTCTATGCCTCTGCTAACCACAGCAGGAAGAGCTGTTTGTCTGAGATTGCTCTCACCATTATCACATCTGGCTCTGAATTTACTTTTTCCTCCCAGCTGTCAGCATCCTGTATCTCCACATCCAAAGGCAGCAGAAGCCAACTCTGACATTTAGAGACAAGCAGTAAATTTCAGGCAGCTTCACTCATGTATACCCTGCAGGGAGCAGCGCTTTCCTGTTCTGCAGCGCAGTCACCACACTGTCAGGGAACAGCTGGCCCAAATTTATTGCCCTCACAGATGTATGGTTTTACATGGGCTGAGTATGCCACACCCTCACAGCTCAGAGGGCAGCACAGGAGGTGGGATGCTGACTGCCTGTAGGAAAAAAAAAGTGTAAAATAAAAGTGGTTACACTGTGCACCAGTTAACTGTCCTCAGCCATCAGCCTTTACAGGTGAAACTGGAGGGGACAGGCTCCTGAGACTTGATCTGTGCTCTGACAGTAACTTGTTACGTTATGTTAGCATATTCATCAGGTTTTAGTTTACCCAACTGTGGGAAGCTTTGCAGGGTTGACAATGCCACAGTCAAGTATGCTACCACTGCTTTTTCAAAGTGAGCATCATGTGGAAACCCCCACCTAACTGCCAACACTAACACAGTGTCTCCTTCTTCTACAGGCAAGCAGTTACAGGTCACCCTTGTTTTCAGCCTTCCTCTAATTTTTCAGGTAAGTTGTTAAAAACAACATTGTTGAAATCCAGCTGCGTTTGTGTTGTGGGTAAAGAGAGATCTGGAGACCTCTGACCGGCAAAAAGCAGCCGCCCACCGCCTGCAGAGATGCGTGGGACACGGCTGCTGGCAGGGTGGGCGGTGGGGCAGCAGAGCGGTGCTGGAAGCCAGGGGCAAAACAAACAAAAGGAACGAAAACAAAGGGAGAACAGAAACAATGACATACACTGCGATTTTAAGATGCCCTAGGCTGTTAGAGCCAAGCCCCATTCTAGCGCCAAAATGAGCATTTTGAGGAAAGACAAGAGCACCATCCGCTGAGCGCTCGTGAAGAGCCAGCTCCTCGCTCTTCCGAAATAACCTGGTCACAGTGCTGGGCTTTAGGTGAAGTCGGTGTTGAAGAGCTGAGGGGCCCAAGGAGGAGCAGTTCAGCACCTTCCTCTGCCTGTTCCTGCTCAGAGCGAGTCTGAAGCGGGAAGGAGACCCCGAAGCACCGAGCTGCGCCGGGACCTGCCCGCCCTCCCACAACCCCCGGAGCAGCCTCCGCCACGCCACAGCCCCAGCTCCCGCTCTCCGAGAGGCTCGGCAGCGCAGGGAGAGTTTTGCAGCCTGCTTCTTTTCCCTTTCACTTCTGGCGGTGTGCCTCCGGAGAGCAGGCAGGATGTGGTGAAAGCCAAGGCTGCCCGAGATGGAGAGCGCGCAAAGATACTCGGTGATAACAGGCAGAGGTATCCAGGGGAAACCTTTCATCTCTGTGCAATGGAGAGAAGGTGCTGGAGACTAATAAGTCACAAAAAAAGCAGGGCACAGATACCACAAGCTCGCTCTGCCCTGTAGGTTATGGCAGCGTAGGAAGATTAAATGAGAATAATCAGAACTTAAATCAGGGGCAGGGGCCTGAATGAGACACCGGCAACGTGTCCGCGCCAGCACGGTAGCAGTTTCCTGCTTCACTCACCGCATTTCATCCCCGTCTCATTGACACTTCGATTAACTTAGCAGAGAAACAGCCCAGGGAGCTCCGGCTTTGTCTCCCCTTCCCCCTCGCTGGGGACCGGGACACCCGGGAGGACCCTGCCGCTCGCCGTGCCAGGCTGCTGCTGGTTACAGACACAACCGCTGCAGCCCTCCAGCACTGCCAACAGCGAGAAGGGGTCGTGAGCAACAGAAATATCTCAGATGGGAGAAGGGAGGGAATACTGAAGTTAGAAAATGCCTAACAAGTAGAGTCAGTAGGGAGGAAATGCTGTCCCTGCCGAGAGGAGAGCTCTGAGGGATGTGTTGTTTTCCCTGTCTTATCCGACAGCTGACTATGTACGTACAGCTGTATGTGGGTCCTGAAACATCCTGGGAAGCAGCCACGTGTTTGAGAGTTTGCAGGTGTTACTTTGGCTGAGCACTACACATTTCTTGTGGAATTCCCACTCTAAGCCCCCCCAAAAAACCCAAACCCCCACATACTTATGGGAAACATTTTCAGCCACAAGACCTCGCCAAAACTCTGTCCATGATGTTGGCATGAGCCAATGCTCGGGAATTCCCTGGGACTTCTCTGCGGGTGGGTACTCCTGTCTGGCCAGCACTGGGCTCCCCTCCCGATTCGGCCACAGAGGGGCACCGTACCTGTCCCAACACACTCTTCTCTTCCCTGTTCTAGTTCTGCACCGGGAACAACGTCACCGATGACTATGACAACACCACCATCGACTACACCATGTTCGAGACCCTGTGCGAGAAGGAGGAAGTCCGTAACTTCCGCGCTGCCTTCCTCCCAGCCATGTACTCCCTCATCTGCTTCACGGGGCTGCTGGGCAACGGGCTGGTGATGCTCACCTACATCTACTTCAAGAGGCTCAAGACCATGACAGACATCTATTTGCTGAACCTGGCTCTGGCAGACATCCTCTTCCTGCTGACCCTTCCCTTCTGGGCCACAAGTGCAGCCATGCACTGGCTTTTTGGGGAGTTTGCCTGCAAAGCCGTCTACTGCATCTGCAAAATGAGTTTCTTCAGTGGGATGCTGCTCCTCTTGTCCATCAGCATCGACAGGTACTTTGCTATTGTGCAGGCTGCCTCAGCCCACCGCTTCCGTCCCCGGATGATATTCATTAGCAAGGTCACATGCATCCTCATTTGGCTCCTGGCCTTCATCCTCTCGATCCCTGAGCTGGTTCACAGTGGTGTAAATAACTCAGACAACCACCCCCGTTGTTCCATCATTGCTAATGACTTGCAGACCTTCAACACTGGCATCAAAGTGTCTCAAATGATTTTTGGCTTCTTATTTCCCCTACTGGTCATGTCTGTCTGCTACCTCATCATCATCAAAACATTACTCCAGGCCCGCAACTTTGAGAAGAATAAAGCCATCAAGGTCATCATCGCTGTGGTAATTGTCTTCGTCGTCTTCCAGCTACCCTACAACAGCGTCATGCTGGCCAAGACCATCTCAGCCTTCAACCACACCAGCTCATGTGAGGAGAGCAAGAAGCTTGACGTGGCAGATGACGTGACCTACACTCTGGCCTGCTTCCGATGCTGCCTCAATCCTTTCCTCTACGCCTTCATCGGCGTCAAATTCCGCAATGACCTCTTCAAGCTTCTGAAGGAGCTGGGCTGCCTCAGCCAGGAGCGGCTCTGGCAGCTCTCCACCTGCCGGGAGAGCAAGAGGTTTTCCTTCGCCATGGAGACAGAGACAACCACCACCTTCTCCCCGTGAGTCGAGCTCCAGGCAGACTTTGACCGAGCTGGAGTAATTTCATACACTTTCTCTATTTTGAATTACTGGTAGAGCGAGACCTGCCACTACTGTAGGAACGGCAGCTGTAAGAGGAAAACCAGGAGCCTCCCCACACTGCAGGCAACGGGCACTGCTAGCCAATACTCCCGTGGCTGGAGAGACCTCAACAAAGCTGTGACTAAACCAAAGCAAGGGAGAGGAAGACCAGGGAGTCAGGAATTTATCATGTCATTTCACCTTTATTTTAGTCTTTCCTAGCCAAAATGAAAAGTGCTCAAAATAGAACATTTTCCCTAAAAGTGACAAATACCAAGAGAAACAGACATTTGTGAAACAGAATTGCTTTAGAGCTGAAATTCCAGGACCATCATCCTTGCTTTGAATGTTGCTTTTAACAAGACTACCTATTCCTCTTCCGTACCTCCAGAAATTATGCCCATTGCACTGATTCAGTCTTCAAGACCAAACAGCACCAGCACGTCAGGCTCCAAGCTTAATCCAATACACAGTATAAGCTGTGAAGTATCCTGGCACACAACTCTGCTCTGCCTTCCCCCATGAAAAGTGAGAAGTTTCCATAACTAATACTAAATCCAAACGTATGATATACATAATTTCAATGACTTGCATATTATGGTGGCAACTCATACGTTTATCAGGAAAAGCACAAACTCCACTTCACTTCTGCCCGTACCTGGTGTTTCACCTATAAAGAAGGTGTACCCTGAGGAGCACAAGTTGTTCCATCCCAACATTGACTTGAATTCTTCAGAAATGCCGCTCCACTCTGGAAGGAAAGTCTCCTTTAGCTTCTGAAAACGTATCTCCTGCACAAGGCAGGGGTAGCTGGCACAGTTTAGATTCAAACTTTTTGCACAAATTAGTTACAAGCTCCAAATAACTGACGTCTTTCCAAACACCAGCCATGCAAACTTGAACTAAGAAACAGATACTTCTGCACCAGTCCA